>NC_090669.1:22184816-23520173 GCF_013368605.1 Nyctibius grandis | reverse complement strand
ACACTTACCTGATACAACTTCATGATCAAAATTATTGAAAAAATAAACGAGATTGTGGAATTTAGCCATGAGAAGGCTAGTGGATAGCACAGTACCCAGCTTCCAAACTGGCCTACAGATTTTTCTTCTTCATTAACGTATTTGTTTTGCAACACTCCAGAGACACAAAACCATCACCATTTTTTCATGGTCTTCATAAGTGGTAGATCTTACATAGGGATGGAAATTCAGCATGTGACTATCCAAAATCATATCCTTGATACTTTATATTGAAAGAAATTCTAGAAGCAAAGAGTGGGAATTGGCATTATCATAGTCAAACTCAGGTTTGATGCATATTTGGGTTAAAATGCAAGTTCCTCAGCATTTGTTGCTTGTGTTGGGCAAATATATAGGTCTAATTAAGGATCAAGCACATTAATTCTATTTTTCAGATTTTTGTTTGGTTCAAAAGAGAAAGAAGTATTTCTTTTATAAAAGAAAGGTTTTATACAGTAGATAGTTGGTGAGAACTGCAGACACATCTGCTTACACTGGATTCTTTTGTAGTGAAACACTGTTCAATTCAATTTTATCAACATCATATTATTTTATCAACATGCCTCATTAAACTTACTTACTAGTTTGACATGATTTACCAGATAAGATACCTATTATTTTTATATATATATATAAAATATTCTTACCAAGATGACTTGGAAAAGAACTGGAAAAAGATGGATTTCTTCCACAAGGCTGTAAAAACATATTTTAAGATTTATTTAAAAAGAGAGGAAGTGAATTCTTGTTTAACACACTAAACTCACAAAAGAAGCAGAGCAGTAGAATAGTTGTTGCCAAAATCCGTGACCCAGAACCTCAGCCTTTGCCTCGCTCTCAACAAAAATGAGCTCCACTGCAGCTATTAAATAGAAACAGCAATGTCATACTGCTTTGGAAAAGACTTCTAGATTTGCTTCACTGATGCGATTGAAGTGACTGGAACAGTAATTAAATTAATACTTTTAAATGGCAGAAGTTAATCAAAATTCAGAAATATACTACTACACATACTATGAAACAGTCATCATGCACCATTAAATAATTTGAATTAATAGACTTAACACACATCATGAAATTACAAATATGCTGTGTTTTTTAAAGCATCCTACATTAACTAACTTCTTGGCTTTACCATATTAATAGGATACATTTGTCAGCCACTTCTCTTGACAATACTAAGTAGTGGTTACCCAAAATAACTTAGATGTATTCTCCTGAATTTCAAAATCAGATATGAACCAGCATATATATATATTTTAAGAAGAATATTCTCAAAAACCAGTAATACATTAATGCAGCCTTTTCTATTCTTAGAACTCAAACCAGTTTTATTTATTAGTAAAGCCCGTGTTTCACTAACACTACGATGATATACAAATTACATTATTACATACTCTTTCCTGTATTATACTGTCTAAGTTGAAGAATGATTTTCCCTTTTCCTTACACACTGTACTAGATGCCTATTCACCAAACACCACCGAGAACATCAAATTGTGTCTTTCAAAGATTTTTCTCTTGTCTCTTTATAACATTACTGAAGTGCTTCACAAACATTGGGTAGGTTTTAGCCTTGTGATACAGCTATAAGACAAGATTGTATTATGAAGTCCACGTAACAAATGCGGAACTGGAGCACAGAGAGCACGTCTGAAAGTGTTGAGGATGTCCACTATGACTGTATGCTCAACATGAGGCAGATGCTTTTGCACACTTATTCAGGGAACTCAGCATAAAACATACTACAATATTGTCTTGGAAGTAGTATGTCTGTTAAAAACACAAAGTTATATTATATAGTTGTCTATGAATAAACAGGAATTATATTTGACTAAAATAAGCATCCAGTTTCACGTTTGAAGCTTTACTGTGTTGTCTTTGTTTAGCCCACACCCAGGGCTAAACAATAACCAGTTGTTCTATCACCCAAGACCCCTCCCCAGCTGAGAAAGGGAATGGAGAAAAGGAGGGAGACTCATGGGTTGAAATTTAAGCAGACTTAATAAAATAAGAAAACCAATATCAATGCTAATACAAAAGAGACAAAGTTATACTCAGCCCACAGAGTGGTGGTAAGTTCCTCCAGGGATCACAACCGTTGAGAGGAGAAGGAGAAACAGAAAGAAGAGGAGCAGAGCAAAGAGGGCCCCCCATCCCCATCCAGCTTTCCCATTTATAGTGACCCTGAGTTAATGTCACAGCACACACCTGTGGGCCAGCCTGGGGCAGCTGCCCTGGCTCTCACTGCTGATGGCCTTGATCACCACACCACAGCTGGCCACAGACTGAAACAAAATGGAACAGAAAAGTGATTCTATAAACTTTATCCCTGCAAAACCAGGACATGTGTAGTACCCTACACTGGCTCCTTGTACAACAATAATCAGATTAATTGTTTGGTAAGCTATTAGTTAAAAAGAACCCATATGTTCCTAAAATTACATGTTTCCATTTAAGAGGTTTTATTCATGTCCAGTAAGAAAGAGGAGAAGGTATTATTTTTATGGATTGTGTAAGCTAAAGCACTGACTGTGCACTGAAGCAACTAAAAGGAATTGCACATTCTCTTCTTTGAACTTAATGAGAAAATTGAAAGGGGGCTAGAACAAACATCCAAGGGTCATAAAATCATAAACCACTTCATTTAGATTAATGTCACCTATCAGAGCCCCGGTCCTCCATATTTGCTGAAATCATGTTATGCAAAGGAAAAATCGTATGGTGATGAGGAACGGAAGGCATGCTAATAGAACAACCATATTTATGAAGAACTAAGAATTACTTAGAAGTCATATATATGCATTAAGTATAAATGATGGTTTCCTATTTCACATTGTTTTCCTATTTCTCTGATCCTTCCATTTACCTGAATGTAGTAATGATGATCACATAGAATCTATATGAAGTCAGGGTGGGAGTGGGGGCTTAGCGTAAGAAGATTTATTACATTGTACAGCACTAGCATGCGGACCTAGAGACAAGTAAAATACATCCACTGAACTGGTCAAAGTGTAACAAAACAATATAATTGTATGGACCTATATGAACATGTTTAATGTAGCTAAGTAACAGCCTTGTTCAACCAAACACGTTCAATTTTTCCTGCGTACAGAAATGTGTGAAAGCACAAGTTACACCAACAGAAAGCGTAATACATTCTGAGGGAGAAAGAAGAGTTCATTTAAGGAAAGAAATTCATCATTTCTAAGTTCAGAAGCCTGAATTTAAGGACAATTTCTGTTCTTATTAAGTTGATGGAAAAAATATCCATATGCAAGGGAAATCTCAACAAGTTCCCTACATAGCTCAGAAGAACCTGAAGGCTATTCTCCCCTGTGCCATCTAACAACCCTTAAATAGACAGTTATGGCACCTCAGACACAGCCAGGTCGTAAGAGTCCCAGGACTGCAGATAGGAAGAGTTATTATATTTAAGGCTCATTTTTCAGGGCCAAATCTACTAGTTAAATTAAAAGCTTAGACCATGCCTGTAAAACAGAATTTTGCTGGTGTGGGTATAACAATCCTGGACACAAAAAAGGTCATTTAAACACCACAGACTCCCAAAAAGAGCAACTAATGCAATAGCAATCATATTGGCAAAACTAAGTTTTGCCAGCACAAACCTTCTTACTCTTAGGGCATATTGGAGTTACTTACCCTGGCAAAAGCTGCTTACTTTGCTACATAAGCAGCATTTAAACTGAGAGCACATTGGCAGTAAAATACAATCAAATACCAAGAACAGCTAAGCACTCCTAGTTTAGGCAAAACCTAGAGAAACTCTTTTGTGGTAAAGAGTAAATTATGAAACAACTGTTCTCAAAAGCCATAAGCAGTCCCAATTGTTACAGAGTTACAAAGTCAGCCATACTTTCTGCTGAGATAAGCTAAGACAACACTAAAGCCAATATGGCTGTTCTTAAAGGTCACCTGCAAACCGCTAGGATTCAAACAAGAAATAGCTGCAGCCTTTAAAGAAAATTGCACACATAACTTAGCTTAAGCATAAAGTCACATCAAGCAATGTATTAAGACAAAGCTGAAATCTGATATATCCCAACTTTGTGTATATGGGTGCAAGAGAGGGAGCAACATTATCACATTCCTCACTGCTATCTTGCAAAGTTTTACAAAGGAAAAGTCTTAAAGCAGGTGAAAGAGGAGTTTAGCTATGGAATTTGTTTCATAGAATGGCCATATTCTAAATCAAATGTAGTTTGGTTCTTTGTAGAATTAAAATTTATATTAAATCAGGTCCTATCCTATTTGGAAAACATACATAATCATACATATTAGCAAATTATAATTCTAAATATCAAGTACTCACATTTTCTTCTTGTGTAAATCTACACCCACATAAACAACACTGTCTCAAAGTAACTGGTCATCTGATTTTACAAGACTTGCCATCAGCGTACCCTGAATTTTTAATACTCTAATAATTTTCAGAGTAAGATTATGCCTCTGATTTTGCTTTCAAAAAATATGCAAGATCTGTTTTCTAGGACATCCTAAATTGCCTTCTTGCAAACTACAAACCTACTGCAAGACACCGAACACAGAACAAAGGGTTTTTCTTACAGGTATGATCCCTTAACAATCCCAGGCACCTACTTGTGAAGCAAGAGCCTTACAACAGGACTTCTGGTTTAGAGTTTAAGCTTTCTTGGTTTAGAGTTTAAGCTTTCTGTCCCAGCACTTGCATGCAAAAGGAAGTACCGCATGCCAGGATGTGAATTTATACTGCCTTGCATTCACTTCTCATGGGAATAATTGTGGTACACACTAATGAAGGCAGTCTTGAGGAGAGAGAATAAGACTAACTCCTTTCTTCTTGGGCATCAAGAATGTCTCTACTGGTTGCCTATACAGAATTCTTTGTCTGATGAAAGTGTGATGAGATATTTCAGTTGCATGTGTCCAAGCTGGGTATTATCCCAAGTCAGGGAAAAAAAAAAAATTAGAGTGAAATCAGTAAAACTTCTGATCTTGTGTCACTTGCAAAGCAATTTAATAATGTCACTATTTTATTCCTCTAATTAAAAGCCGAACAATTAAATATTCTTATTTAGCTTTTTTAACTAAGCTTTTTTAGTAAATTCTCTGCTGAAATACAAACCCGTAAATTCTATATGTTCAGATTGCTGTTTTCCTCCTTTATAGGCAGGATTTGCCTGTAGGTAGGCTGTATCTACAGTGGCAGCTGGTCCCTAAATAAAGGAAACAGGGCAAAATTCTTTTGGAAAATTCACTGCTCCGTATTTTTACGGAACACCAAGATGTGTGCTCTTCAGTCACTTCATTTTCAAAAATCAGTGTATTATAGTATTGTCATAAGTTTCTACAAAAAAAAAGTCACAGATTGCTCCACTTGGAGTGAACGCTATTAATTAGTCTTTCACTCATTATACAGAATAAATACCTTTTCTAGAAGGACAGCAATGCAACAAGTAACACACACCTCACAATAAAAACCAGGAGTTAATATACAAACAGAATTTGGCTTTGACCCCTGATAAACGACTTAAGAATCCATGCTCTTGACACCATGATGCATTGCAGTCTGCTGTTGTTCATGTTTGTATTTTTGGTTTGGATAGTTCACAAAAAAACCCAAACCCAAAAGTGTGCAAATGTTTGTATTATCAAACTGAAAAGCTGCAATAAAGGCTAGAGTATAAACACAAAATGTCCAACACACCCATGACCTCATGCCACTTTAGCAGCATAGAAAGATAGAATGTTGGTGGAGATGGTCAACTGGAAACTCCTCGATCTCACTCTCAAACAGCAAGTAAACTCAGGGATACGAGTTTCTAAGTTGGAATAGCCTCTCAGGGCCATTGGTACCTTGAATAAATTAGAGAAGAGTTCATATAAATCCCAAATAATAAAGACCACCACTGAACTGGAAAGTTTCAAAGTCATCTTTACTGCCACACTTTCATATCATGCCCTTCAGTAGCTGTTCAAAGGCAAAGACAATGATCTTACCATTGATTTTAAGAAATATACCAAGGCACAATTTACAATGGTATCTGCCATAAAATACACCAGTGAGATCTATCAACCTTATCTTTAGGGGTCCAATTATTTCAAAGTCAATTTTCTTGAGAAGAGTTGTTCTTCAGTTCCAGTTCCCAAGCCTTCTTAGCTACTGTAGTTTACATTTCAAATGACCCAGGGGGCAAGGAGGAAGAGAGGACTTTTGGCCTTTCTGCAGGCAGAAAATTATGTTGGATATAGAATAATTAGATTTTTTATTTAATGCTTTACTTTTTCTAGTAGACAGAAAAGGAAGATAAACACAACAATGAAGATCTGTATGTAAAAGAGATCTGAATCAGCATTATTTGATGATTATATTTTCAAGATCTTTCACAAGTGCGTAATTAATATTGAACATGGGGAACATAACAAGGAAAGGCTGACTGCTATTCATAAACACAAAGGAACAAGATTTGAGAATTAAAAGAAACATACAACTCCACTGTAAGAAAAATATCTGAAGTAGGATATTTCTTCTTCCAAATATCTTGAGTATTTTCTACAACTGTCAAAGTACGTAAAATTCAAGGAAAATATTTTTCAGTAAGTATAATATGAAGACTTGTATCAGATGTACTGATCCATAGCAGTTTTGTTTTTATCATGTATCAGCAGATGAATTGTTAATAACTTCCAGTAATTATGTGGTGAAATGAAAGGGGCTTACTTTCAGTCCCAGCATAAGCTCCAAAACTGCCTGTTGCACACAGTTGTTGGAAGAGTGTCAATGCAATCCCAGTCCTTTTGCCAGCAGTCTCAGCAAGCTTACTGAAGGAGAAGTTTGTATTTTCAACTCCTGTCCAGTTTCCAGCTTCAAAATTAATATTTTTATGGGAATATTTGTCTTTTGATGTCTAAACCACAACATATCACGTTTCACCAATTTCCCATTATTTCATACAATTTTACCCCTGCGTATTCACAAGTAGTATAGAACGCCTAACCAACAATCCTAAAATAAAATGTCCCCCTTTTTTAATATAAAATCATAATACAAAATGATTCCCAGTCAGTGAAGCAGAAACTGCAAGAGGACATGAAAATTACATTAAATTAAAAAAAAAAAATTTAGAAGCTAAATGTATGTGTTATCAGCCCCAAATATTACAGGCCTACAAGATGGTATAAAACAAGAAAACACGGTGACCAAAAGCTTGAGGGGCACTAAGGGTTATAGTCATAAATAAAAATGTTTGAAGCTTTCTGACAAAGTTTCAGCCTCTGCAACTGTGCTCTGCACATTCTGCTTCTGCTTTACTGGAATTATATTGATTTCCTGCTTTTTAGGGTGCATAATCTTTGTTTCACTTTTAAGAATAAATTACATGAAGTTTGGCTCCTTAAAAATATCTAATTTAAAAAATTGTATCTCTCTCCCTTGAGTACTGAGTCCCAAGGGATATTTTGCTTGAAAAAATTATATTAATATTTCCATTATGTATTATCTTCATGGTCTCTTGACATCTACGAGTTGATGCTTCCTCCTAGCTTTGAAAAAGAATTTATTTAGCCTAAAACATTAAAAAATACATATTCAAGCCCTTTTCAATAGTCTCCTATTTTCTTCCTTGCTGAGATTATAAGATATCTTCATTCACTCTGATATCAAGGATTTGAGATTCAAGCCTACACTGTTCCGATTCACATTGTTGATGACACTCCAGAAAGGACAAATCACTTCTCTGACTGGACTATCTGCAAAGTGCTAGGATCTCTAATGTAAAGTAACATGGCAGGCTATTCCTAGTTGACCAGTACCATCAGAATAAAAAAAAGCAACGGTCCTCCTGAGATTAGTTATTTACTTTTTCTTTTTTTATACAGAGTCTAGCTTCCATCTTTATTTTAGACAAAATAACATACCTCAATGAAATTTGGTTGAGAGTTCATGTTATCAGAAAGGATAGCAATGAGGACTTAACAGTGATATAATAATCAATAAGAGTTCTGTGGAGAAGAAATGCAAACCTTACTTTAAAAACCACATCTCACAATCAGGCTCTTGGGATGTCACCAAAAATAACCACATTTCTTCATAAATTTTCAATACCAGATGAATTAAAACACAATGAATTTCAAGTATGGTCAAGTGATCGTGATGATTTCTGGTAAACCTACTCATCTCCTGAAGTACCACAAACTATACAAATGAAAACCTTTTAATTACCATCACTATATCTTACTCTGAAAACTGATTTTAAGAGGTATTATGACTCAAGAAATTTTTCAGCTTAAGGATGAACTTCACTAATTGTCACAAATGGAACTGATGGAAGTCTGGTAAATCTTACTTCCTTTAAGGATCCTAAACCATTTTTTTTAGCAGAGCCTTTTTGATGTTGTTGCTGTTAAAGCTTGAAGACTAATATTTTCTGAAGTTTTTGCCAGGTTGTGATTGCATATTTTAGACTGTTATTGTACCCAACTGGAAAATAAGAAAAACAATTCCATTCTTCCTCGAGTTTTAGAGACTTGTTTGAAGGCAAGCCCTCTCTCCCATTCTGTTACTTTTAAACATTACGTTAAATAAAAGTCGCATTAAAGTTTATATAAGTTAATTTTCAGATTTTTATCTAACATAAAATACATCTTGACATTTCACGAAATTATAATATGGTCTAGAATAAATCAATAGCTGGGTAGAAAAGTTATTTCCATCATACCTCAGATACTTTTCCAAAGCCTTTTAAAAATTTTTTTAAGCATTTATGTATTTACAACTTTAAAGTCAAGCCTGACTGAGATTTCAGCCCGAAGTAGATACAATTCCTTAAATGCAAAATCATCGTTTGCTAAATAATTTTAACTGAATTGATATATGAAAAAGCTTCAGACGATTCTGAAAAAACATTTAGTCATATGCTCTCAGTCATATGATTGTTTCAGGTAGGCCTGCGAGGAGCAGGGAGTTGGACTTGATGATCCTTATGGGTCCCTTCCAATCTGAGATACTCTACGAGTGTATGATATGTAAAACGCAATAGTATGTCAAGCAATTTTTTCTTCCTTCTGGCCTTCTATAGCTAAGCTGTCTCATGCCTGAGAGCGTTCATGCAGAACTATTTGCACAAATAAGGACTGCAATTAGTCTTTTGCATTAACCAAGATCTTTGGTTATTATTCTTATCCCTAAAAAATTATAAACACAATCTGTTAAAAAAAAAAAAAGAATGAGGATGAGAAAGTACTTCATTCACAAACAAAATCAACACTCTACCAGTAATCTTGGAACATTTCCAAGACAGCGAAGGATTCACTTTACACCTCAGACTTCCAACACTTCCTTAGTCAGATAACGTTAATGAAAGCTTCTGAACCCATACAGTTTTTTGAAAGGTGATCTCTAAGGTGTAAACATAAACACACTCATCTGCTAAATTACTGACCTATGCTTTCCCTAAATAAGTAGGCCTTACACCTTCAAACTAACTCATTTGAGACTCCTCTCTTTTTACATTTCCAGCAGATCATGACACAGAAATAAGCAAGGAGACAGCATAAAGGACATTATGTGGGTTTGGGGCCTGTTCTAAAATACAGTCTACAGTGTTGTAAATCCTTCTACATATCCCCCCCCTCAAAAAAAAAAAAAATCTTACTGAATTTAAAATTAAAAAAAAACCCTTTGGATTAATAGAGAGATGGCTAACCAGGGACAAATGGAAGGGAGTGGGTGAGATAAAAGCAAAAGTCCCAGTTCACACACCAGAGATCGTTTCTTCAGGCAGTCAAATAACACTGATTTGAAGTGTTCTCAATTCCTATGAAACTTCATCCTACTACATGACAAAAGGGCTGTCACAATCTCTGCAGAATGACAGAAGTTTGAAAGAGAGATGCAACAGAAGACTGGCAAGCCTTCTGCAAAGCAAGACCATTTCTTCAGAAGCACTTGTAATCAAGCATCTCTTAGATATTTTAAAAATAATTAAGGAATATCTAAAGGAGAAAAGAGCCATTAAAGTGAATTTAAGCCATCCATTCGACAATGGAATTAAAATCTGAATTAAGATCAACTTTTCAGATTTCAATTTGTGTAGAGACTGCAGTTCTGGCATATGTGATTACCTCTAACTGTTCTTTCTAGGCACAGTCCCTAGGGACGAGAATGGGAAACATTTTGGAACTTGCTAAAAATCCAAACCTGTTTTCTGTTACTGAAAGAAAGAAGACACAACGGCAAATCCATCCTGAGCTGAAAAAAAAAATCTAGGTAAAAATGAAGCTTTTAAAAAATTATTTTTAATAAATATTAACTACACCGCTACAAAACAACCTTATCTATACTAATTTAATAAAATTGTAAGCATGTAGAACACTACTACTCAGTGTTACAATAACAAGGATACCTTTTAGTCCTCTGAATATTTCCTCCATTTAAAAAAAAACACAAAAAACTATCTAAACTAGACGATTTCTCTATTAAAAAAAGCATGAGCAAAAAACCGTTGAGAAAACATTTGGGAATAGTAGCATTTCTGAGTTGGATCTGCATGAGGATTTAGGTGTCCTCATGGTCCTAGAATTTCCAGTCATAAAAAGTAAAAGCATCTATCTTTATATATGTGGAGAATATGGGCCTAAAATCAAATTTGCAATATTCAGAACACTGAGCAGGGATTTGGCTGATCTAGCCAATATGAAGGCTGAAAATGCTCCTATCTTCCAGGTTCAGTAATCAATACCCATTTAGGATTCACAGTCTCTCATATTACTCACTTGTGTTCTTTTCTTTTTAAAAAGGGTAGTTTTGGGGTTTTGTTGTGTTTTGTTTTAATGGTTACTAAATGTCTTCCTCAGAAGTGTAAGAGAGACCCAGGTTCCAAATCTCTTCCTCAAACCCAGCCTTCTCTCTTCAGGGAAATCCAGCTAGTCGGTAGGCTATGTTCACTCTACAGAGGGTTACGCTCCAGCCTCTCTTTGTGAAGCTCTCCCACTGAAGAGAAAAAGAATTAGAGGTTTATTAGATCACAGAAGGAGAGAATGACTTTGCCACCTTTTTTTTAGTTCATCACCTGGCAAAGCGAGATCAAAGTGCGTACCTTGGTTAAGGTTTCATCTCTGCTTTCATAAGAGAGATTTAAAAGACAGAAAACGTGATGTTATCGGATACGAACTTTTGAGAAAAGTCAGAGGGGGGTGAAAATCTGGGTATTACAGACATTCTAAGCTGAACAAATTAGTAGGAGCTATTCTGAAGAACAGAACTGGTAGGCACGCACAGAGCAAGAACCAAGACGTTCATTTTAAAGCGATGAAATGTCAAATCCATGACAGATCTTTGTAGAAGTCAGTCAGCATATGGACAAAGGAAAGCTGGTCGACACAGTATTCGTGAGCTTTCAAAATGTATTTTATAAGGACGCTTACTAAAGGCTCTTAAAAAATAGGCAGGACTGTTCAGATTGCAAAAGGTACAGCTAAAGGAGACAAAATGCCAGAAATTTATGAAGTAGCATGTGCTGCTTTTTCACTGTAAGAACTTGATGGCATCACATTAAGTGGCAAGTGACACAGTAAACAAAGAAATCCAAAGAAAACCCCTAAAGATAATCAATCTTCATATGCAGGTGATGATGCTATGGAATAACTATAAATGTTGAAAGTTATTTGTCAAGTATCTTTTTGAACTCACGTAAATGAAGTGAAAATTACTCATCAATAGCTACTATCTACAGAACACCATGTCTTCTTATATGGCTTCTGAAAGAAAACTCACAGGGGGCTGAGAAAGCCTGCAGAAATTATTGCCACTCACTTGCCTTCTTCCTATAGTCTTCTCTGGGCACCTACAGTTGAACACAAGACAATGGATTGGGTCGTGGTTTAGATTTGCTTCATGCTGAACAGAGGATTTGTGGCAGAACTGAATTCCCTCGTCTGCAGCTCCAGCTGTAGCACCCTAACCAGCTGACCCTTTCTCATTACCTGCTTACTTTTTATTTGCTATTTATATTCACAATGGCAAAAACTCACTATTGAAAGTAAAAATAACCAAGAATGAATGGTATTTCCTCCTTCTGTTTAATGCTTTACATTAAAGGAGTAAATACGTGAACCTTACAAAATGACTTTTTTCAAGAATTGATTAACAGTAACATCAAATAGCCTCGCATTTTTAAAACCTACACCTTCAGCAATTGATCAGCAACACGAAAGAGGAAACAAAATTACAGGCATAAGGTTAATAGCTAATTTCTTTACTAAAGGGGAACTTTTATAAAATGGAACACTAAGGAGTTGTGTTTTACATTAAAAGTGGTGATTAGTATTACAGTCAGTACACAACTAGGCTGTGAGGACTCATTTGCAATAACGAACTCTGACTACTGCCTTTGATATGAATTACAATGTTGTGTAACTTGACAACAGTGCTATTAGCTGACACACAACATTTCAAGAGCCTGTTTCTGGGTAAGTTTTTCTGCCTGGTGTTATTCAGTAAAGCCGGATATATGCAACTATTATACCAAATAACAGGAATAACAAAGATCATATGAATTCTTTGCTGGTTTATATTAGCATTATTTCTCTAACAACAAAATGAGGGGTTTTACAACTCCATTTTCATAGACGTGAGGCTAGTGTAATCAGAATCAGGTTTAAAATCTACATAAATATTCCCCAAAGTTCTAATAAAACTGCATCATCCTCTGACAATCTCTCTCAATCCATCTGCATTGTGATTTTCTCCGTAATGTGCTACACCTCTAACATGCAGTTCTACTGTTCAGTTCAGCTGGACTAGGCCCTACAGGCTTACCTGTTACCAGAACTACTCCATATTATCTTATTTGTATTCATTACAGAGAACAAGAAAACACGTAAGAACGGGGAAGTAATTTAGAAGCAAATAGATCTACTTTTTAAAGGGAGCACTTCAACCTTAAACTAGAAAACTAAAACGACTAATGAGAAGAACAAAGTTTTTAAAGCCATTAATGTAAGCCCACATTAATCAATTCACCAGGAACTGGTGCTAGCCCTCTAGTATAATGGCAAAGAAACTACAGCAGGTTCGAAGATAATCTATGCACAATGCTAACAAGCGCTTGTGAACTGAATCACAGTTCTAGCAACACAAACCAATTAAAAGCACCACACTGAACTCCAGAGAGTTTGGGGGTATTTTTACTGTTTGTTTTTTTGAAATCAAGGGCAAGGATATTAGACCATTTCAGAATATACTGAAATGTAAACAAACGCTAATGTAGAACATCACGATGTATGATAAGAGGATCAATCCATTACTAACACGACTCTAAAATGCACCTTAATGGTCTTTAATAGATGATGTACCACTACGAACAGTAGCTCAAATGAAGTTTGAAAACTGGACCATTCTTGGATGATTCCAAAGACATTGTGATGAAGAGTTACTTCAATTAGTCAAGACAACCTGTTGCGGTGTACAAGGTCAATCCATCTATCTTCTTCACAGGTACTAGATCTGTGGCATTTAGAAGCAGATTTTCTGTTGCTCTTCTCTGCCACCTTTTCTCCTTTCCTACAGCAGTGCCTAATGTCTGTCTGGGAAATTTACAGTGAGGACAGGAGGTGGGGAAGATTCCTTAAGTTAGTCTCCTGTCCTTCAATCCACCATAAATTTAAGAAGGGTCACACCACTGGTTTTTAGATTATTTTTTCTCCCTCAGGAAATGACCTTAATAACAGAATACTGGAATGTGTCCCACTCTCATGATTATTATCTGATGCAATATCTGACACTCCCCTCACCTCCACTCTATCTCCTTTACTGTCTCACTTCCTTACAACCAAAGATGTCTATTTTAGCGACCCAGAAAAATCAGACTCCATAGTTTCGAGTGTTTAGCTTTCGGTTACATTGTCATCAAATGCTATAAGTTTCTGACTAAAAGTAAGTCAAGCAGCTGCATAAAAGAGCACATAGCAAAATATATAGCTACATTTCATAACCTTCTCTATAAGGCCAAGACCCAAGTTAAGAATCGTGATCCAGTATAAGTTCCCTGTAGCAGGCACAGTATAAAATACCTTACAATAGTCAAAACATTTAAGAAGGGCTAATCGACGTACCGTACTAACGAAACTAAGAAACTCACATCAACTCCTCATTGCTAGAAAAATCTAGCAATCTCATCATTACAGACCACAGCAAAACAGTGTACAAGACTGAAAGCAGGAACCAAAAAAACCCCAACCCTTAACAAATAGATTATGTCTGACTTTCTATCCGTCCATCTAACCTACGCATTAAGTTGATAAACACACAAATGACAAGGCATCTTATGGTACTGCTCTTGCTGACTTTGCACAGTTACATCAGAGCTCACCCTGCTGCAGACAGTTGCCCCCACTGTGAGAAGTTCAGTTCCTCCAACAACTCCTTACACAAGTACAATCCACCAAGAGTCATTAACAAAGGGAAAAAACCTCCTAATGCAAATTTCCAGTAGTCCAGAGATTAATCATGAACTGAAGCTACATGTTTCCTCAGGATCAGTGATTTCTTTTAAAAATCATCAGTCTCAAAATAGCTAAAGATGAACTCTGCTATTAATTCTCACACTGGTTTTAATGTCCACATAACGTCCACATAAAACATTAATAATTCTTGAAGAAAACAAGCCAATAGATATTTAGGAGAGCCACAACAGGATTCTATTAACACTCCTAAAGTCAGACTATTAGCTTTAAGCCAAGAATAAAATAGGCAACTGAGGGATAAATTCTGTTCAAAGCTCGTCCTTCCAATATCTGCTGTTTTCTTAGTAAACAAACTCTAAGTGAGGTTGTATCAGACAGCAATTGTTGCTTGATGTAAAAACAAGTATATAAGCGAAACACCTGACTCATTTATACTCTGACCTATTAAGGTAAAAACAAACAAGAAAACACTCATCCTTCTCTGAAACTGGATTTTCTTCCAGTGGATGCTCATATGATCAGACGTCCAAATACTTAATGTGCTCACAGAAACACATTGAAGTTTTTTTTACAGCCACCATCTTACACATGCTGGAATTCATGTTTGTGAGACATGTAATTCTGCAGCACATTAATGGGATATCATTAGAATTCTCCACTGCTAAACTGAAAAGCAATAGCGTGAAAGAGCTCCCATAATATAGAATGTTAAAAACAACCCCAACAGTGGAGCAATGCCAAAGATTACAAGGTATTTATTTTGTATTCTTACAAAATATCAGTTATTAAAGGCATTCAAAATATGTATCGTACATTAGCGGTATTTTATCGTAAGCTTATAAGACATTAAAAATATAATAATATTTGAATATCCGTGCCTCTGCCATATAGAACAAACTACCTGCAATAGAAAATAAGTGTAGAAAAAATGGTAAGAGGAAGATGGAATGTTTTTCCTCTGATATCACAATACATTAGCTGACTTACAGTATCAGCTATGAAAAAAACGAAACAAGAGACTGGAACGCATCTGTCTCCTTTCAAGCGCTAAAATAAGAACTGCTCAAATGCGGATGCCTCTGTCGGGAAGCACGCAGGAAAAGACTGAAGGGATGGAAAGAAGAGGAAAGATAAGTGTGAGAGACAAGAAAAATGGCAGGATTAAAGAAAAGGGAGCAAGAAAGAGAGAATGCATTAGGTGAACACGTCTGAGAACAAGCTCTCGTACGGAACAAACTAAAGAAAACACAGCAGCCGTCATCCTCCTCCCAGTTCACTCAGGTTAATAATAATAGTTATTATTTTTGAAAGATGTGGAAACAATAAGGTAAATACTAATTTAACATTTTGTCTTTCTACAATCTTTCTGCTACCACCACTTTTATTCATTTAAAGAAAGTCACAGCAGAAAGCATCCATCCTTGAAAGCCAGGCATTGGGGACGAAATGTAAGCTTGGAGAAGGCACAGAAACTCAATGAAAAGTGACTCGCATCACTGTCATCAGTACTAAAATACAGTAGAGTTTCTCCACAAAGAACAAATTTGATCCCAAAGGATTTGTGTCCAATGTTACTTATTTACTTCCCATCACAATAATCGCAGATACTTTCCAAGTGCCTAATGAAAGGGGCAAAAGAGAGTGTACGCCTTGAGTAATTCTGAGCTCTACGCATACTGATTAATTAGCCATTAAATCAAAACAGAATCAATTGTGATCTACTGTTCACTCTAGTACATACTTGGATCCCATTTTGTTCACTAGCAGTTTGTGCAAATATGAATACATTATTCACCTCTGTCACACTTTTGATGCATCGGCTACTTCCAGCTAAAGTTATTGGCAAGTCAAAGACTCAGGAAGAAGGCAGACCAAGAGAACTGCATAGACCCCACTCCTTCAGAAATCTAGCCAAAGAGATTATTTAGTGAAAGTAAAAGAGAGCCAGTAAGATATGTGAGAAACAGAACAATTACAGATGTGTTAGTATGTGGAATCTAGTAGTCCATCCTTAATTAACAGTACCAAATACACTGGTATTTAACATCGTTAATAATTCATTGGGTATCCACAGCTGCTCTTTCATAATATTAAGAAAAGGACTGTCTGCAGTAAGAAAACCATGAGAATGAGTGTGCATCCACAATCTACCTACATAGAGCATAAGGGCACATATACAGATTAGGCAGAGGAACAGATCTGCTGTAATCTCTAGTGTTCTAGTTACAGAAATATTTTGTATAACTCTTAAAGTATTAGAGTATCTGTAGTTAATTATAAAAACAGCAAGCTGTACTATTTGCTTGTATAATACATAAAATCCTGCAGTAGCATTGTCCTGGTTTCGTGGGGATAAAACTATAGAATCACTTTTCTGTTCCATTTTGTGGCCAGCTGTGGTGTGGTGATCAAGGCCATCAGCAGTGAGAGCCAGGGCAGCTGCCCCAGGCTGGCCCACAGGTGTGTGCTGTGACATTAACTCAGGGTCACTATAAATGGGAAAGCTGGATGGGGATGGGGGGGCTATTTGTGCTCTGCTCCCTTCTTCCCTTCCTCTTTCTCCTTCTCCTCTCTTCTCAACGGTTGTGATCCCTGGAGGGACTTGCCACCACTCTATGGGCTGAGTATAAATTTGTCTCTTTTGTATTAGCATCGATATAGGTTTTTATTTTATTAACTCTGTTTAAATTTCAACCCACGAGTCTCCCTCCTTTTCTCCATTCCCTTTCTCAGCTGGGGAGGGGTCTTGGGTGATAGAACAACTGGTTATTGTTTAGCCCTGGGTGCGGGCTAAATGGAGACAAGCATAAACTGCTTCTATACAATAAAAATACAATTAAGTACATTTAGTGTATTCAAACCATTTAAAAATCTCAAGCCACTCGATTTCCTAGTCCATTTTTATCTACTTAGTGTACTAAAGCACTGTTCACAGTAGCATCATAGAAGACTAAAAGAGGATGTTTTCATCTGTTGTAATAAAAACACTGGGAAAACAAATTCAATTTCCTTACTTATGGTTTGTTTTTTTTTTAATCTTGTGCTCATTTCAATCAGTCAAAGCAAGACAGTACGGTACACAGTGACTTCTTAGCCATAACACTGTCATACACCACGAACAGACAGTGGTGAGTGTAAGAGCAACTTGATTTTCTGGGCATATCTGGGAAGAGGAATAGCTGCCTGTGTGCACACATACGTGAGAGAGATGCTTCCTTGCCACTATCAACAAACGCAGTTTAAGTTCTATGCCACTTTTTTTTTTTGTCCATCACAAATTGGAGTTGCCTTCCAATTAACATCTTACCCTCATTACTACTTTCCTGTATAGATAATATCAGTTTGGGGAAGCAAAATAATCTCAGAATCAGAGGCAAACAGATTGCTGCCTTAATGAGAGCCTGTCTGCACATACAATTGGGAAGGAGAGAAATTCAGCTGTAACACAACAATTCATTAGCCCAGAGAAATTTACACTTCAAGCCAGATGTCCTCATTCATGCATTTACTGATATTTCACTAGAACAATTTCCTATCAGAAAATAGTAACTCTGGAAAAAATAAAACATTTCTGCATTTTATGTAAATTTTTGAAAGAAAGATCTCTAAAGTTTGATCTCAGTTTTTAGCCTTTCAGCTGTTTTGTTAACTTTAACTTCTATGTTAAAAATCAAAACTAAATGGAGTATTTAGCTTTGTGAAAGATTACATTTTCCACTTTGGCCCAGAATTTCCCACAAAGTGGCAGCTGCTGCTTTCAATGAGCTTTGCCCTTTGGAAGCTTCCATTTATTCCTAAACTTTGGAATAAGAAGAGACAGACATTAAGATACTTTTAAACATACTGAGTGTACCTGTACCAAACATGAAACTTTCTATTTAGGAACTTAAAGGGGTAGCTATATTTGCAGAAAAACTGAACAGTTTTAAAGTGAATTGACTGGTCTAAACCTTTTACAAACACATCACCTTTGTCCCAGTATAAATATGCTGAGCTGGGCAACAGTTTTGATAATGTTTTGGTATTATTGTTGTATGGTATTATTATTAATATAATTAATAATCAATACAAATAATAATTGCTTGGTATTATTAGTAACGTTTTTGGTATCAAAAGAAGCGTGACCAGCAGTTCGAGAAAGGTGATTCTCCCCCTCTACTCTGCTCTCATGAGACCCCACCTGGAGTACTGCGTCCAGCTCTGGGGCCCCCAACATCAGAAGGACACGGAGCTGTTGGAGCGAGTCCAGAGGAGGCCACGGAGATGATCAGAGGGCTGGAGCCCCTCTGCTCTGGAGACAGGCTGAGAGAGTTGGGGCTGTTCAGCCTGGAGAAGAGAAGGCTCCAGGGAGACCTTCTAGCACCTTCCAGTACCTGAAGGGGGCCTACAGGAAAGCTGGAGAGGGGCTTTTTACAAAGGTATGTAGTGATAGGACGAGGGGGAACGGTTTTAAACTGAAAGAGGGTGGAATTAGATATTAGGAAGGAATTATTTCCTGTGAGGGTGGTGAGACACTGGGACAGGCTGCCCAGAGAAGCTGTGGCTGCCCCCTCCCTGGCAGTGTTCAAGGCCAGGTTGGATGGGGCTTTGAGCAACCTGGTCTGGTGGAAGGTGTCCCTGCCTGTGGCAGGGGGGTTGGAACTAGAGGATCTTTAAGGTCCCTTCCAACCCAAACCGTTCTATGATTAATTTTTTTTAAGATTTTAATGACAATTTGAATGGTGAAATTCTTACAATTTTGTCCCTAGTGTTTCATTAGCTAAATCCGTATTAAAATAACCAGGATCATATAAAATTGGCACAAAGGACATAAGATTGTGTTCTATAACAAATACTCTCCAAAGATTGTTTTAAATCTCCTAAGCGCTAGTCAAAGCAGTGTGATAGTGAAACCTAAATTATTTTTAATTCCTAATGGAAAAAAAATTAATTTAAACAGAAATAACCCAGAACAACAGAGAATGTGTAGTTTTTTAGAAATACAGAATTATAAAATATGCAATAATATATATAAAACATATGCATTTTATAAATATAAATTATATTAAATATGTATTTAAAAATGCATTTTGTCTATATGCATATGACTTATTGATCTACATTACACATTTTCATATATTAAAAAAATCTAATCTTCAAGAGGCAAGTAGAAACCACGCCTCAAAATATTAGGCAGAAGATTTACTGGGTGCTCAGGAAGACCATCACACAACTTATATTTGATTATGCTCTATATTTTGTTTACATGGTGATTTTCTCAAAATATTTTACTTAGTTTTATTTCAAATTTCAAAAACCAGTGCTTTAACTACAGCATACTTCCATTCTACAAGCAATATGGAAGCAAACAACACAAAAATAGTTCAAAGCAATGTTTACTGAGAGCTACGGCAGCAAAGATAAAACTGTAAGAAAAACTTCTACGAAGCATTTCCAAATATCACCTAATGGAAAACTTGGTAAGGGAAAAAAGGTTGCTGAAAACCAAAACAGACCTTGCTGTTGCTGCTAACATTCCAGTAAAGTCCACCCAACAAACAGGGCTATTTTTATTTTCTTTAAATCAAATGTATCTGGAGGGCAATAGGATACAAGAGATGTAGGCGTAAAAAACCCCACAGACTCAGCCGTGTAAAACAGTGTCTTTGATTACAAATAGTGCTACTCTAAACACGTGGAAGTAATAGAATTGGAATCATAGATCTGTTCATTTGCAAAAGAAAAACCATGAAGAATTAATCAAGTACAAATGAAAGGATGATTTGTAGGAAAATGTGGTAGGTTATCACGTTTTGTGCAACAAAACACTTCCACTACATTTTTTTCTTTTTGGGTTCTGATGGCGGAAGGGGTGGAATCAAGCAAATTACAAAGAATTTTACTTCACATCTTGAGATCCTTAGTGCTGCCTAAACTGAGGCATCTGGATCACTTCCCACTACCTGGGTGTTGGCATTGTATTCGTTTTCTATAGCTGAAAGTTTCATTTTGCTTATGAAACGCTCAGGAAAATAACCTTTCATTGAACCGAAATTAAATGACACAATTGCATTCAATTCCATCACAATCCTGTGAGGAAGTTAACCTTCTGATCTACAGATGCGCAAATATTTAATGGAATTACTGTTTTATTGATGATGCAGAAGATGAGAACAAAGTGGCAACCACTGCATTCCTCCATTTATCTCAAAATGAAGACCATTTATCCTTCATGCATAGCAACCAAAATTCTATTTCCTGGGTCAGTTCTACATTTAAACAAATTAACTTGTAGAAGATATTTATAGGAATGAAATATGTACACAAATGAGTACCATTATAGCCTTCCTTAAAAAGAACATCCCATGTTAAACCCACATGTCCCTCTCTTCCATACTCACCAGCTTCTTCAAAAGCAGAATTAAAAGGGGTGGAAATACCTACTTCCCCAAACAGACTGCCCATGAACAAACAGCCATTGCATCCCTCCCCTCCTCTTTTGACTGTCTTCCAGCTAAGTCACACTCTGCCCTATCCTTTGTCCAGCAACAGAAAGACTGAACATCAGCAAACATCTCTTCAGCCTCTAAATACAGGCAAGTTGTCTTTTCGCTTTCTCTCGCAGAGTTTTCAAGTAACTCTTACTTCTTGGGATAGGGCTTTATGTTATCCTCACGAGTAGGTTACATCGAATCTTAGACCTCCCTTCTCTCTAGATT
This sequence comes from Nyctibius grandis, assembly GCF_013368605.1. NCBI lineage: Eukaryota > Metazoa > Chordata > Aves > Nyctibiiformes > Nyctibiidae > Nyctibius > Nyctibius grandis. Next base: position 23,498,973 of record NC_090669.1, on the reverse strand, counting down.
TAGGCCAGACCCCTTTGCATTCAGATAAAGCTTCTTTGGGGAACTGTACAGAGTGTATGAGGATTCATTCCGACCTCCCATCAATATTTTCCTATCCATACATAGAACACTGTTGAAAAAACCCCTTACCTTTCGTGTCTTTTCTAACATCCAAAGCAGACGCTTTAGTCTTTTCTTAGTTTCTTTTTGAATCTTCTCCAAACTGAGTTTTGAGGCTTTCAAGTCAAAATTGACTTTGAGTTTTCTTTCCTGCAGAAATTCCTCAAGCCCTCCTCTGCTTTTTGTTTCCCCCGTGCAGCCTTGCCTTGATTACCTGCTCCCCACAGGTGAACACATTTACTGGAGATTGGCTCAAATCACAGGTTCAAGCAATGCATTAAATATGCAGGCACCAGTTAACTCTTTCTGAATCACTGGAAGATTTACATACTGCTCTACTATGCTCCTAAGCTAGGATAAAATTTCTTTATACCAAGTCCCAATATATTCCAAATATCATAAACTTCAATAATTATTGTTTTCTTGAGATAATCTCAAAGTGCTTTTCAAATACAAGTATCATCATCTCTACGGGTGAGATAAAGGAATTGATTCAGGAAATACTTAAAGCCTGAACCAAGATTATGAGCCACTGCAAGACCCTTTTTTCATACATCTACAATGCAATGCACGCAAAGCTAGCACAACAGAAATCCTCAAAGTAAGATCATATTTGGTCTCAGACCAAAAAGCCCTGCCACTCAATTGAGCTAATTAGCTTAGAGACAGCAGTATACTGGCTGTTTTCCCTCTAGTTTGGAATTAGCATGACACTCCCCACCCCCTGCCCAGTTCAATGAAAAACATTTTGTAAGATGGGCATGTCTGCAAAGGGTAAGATTCAGAGCAAGGAGAGAACTTGGTCTCGCTTGACTCCAGGTGTCTTCCCTATCTGAAGAAAAGTATCTGACAGCTCTTAATAATGCCTGTACTCTATTTTTAGAATAACATTTTCAGTTTCCATTTTAATACATAATAAATTCTATATTTCCCAGTGAAAAAAAAACAGTGTGAAGAAAGGTGTGAAAATAAGCTTCTCTATAGAGCTCTAAGATTTCCTTTCCCATTCTCTCTCACAGAGAAAAGATTACATATCTTGCATGGACAGAAATTTAGTCCTCAAATTGTAAGAACATTGGTCAATTAGCAAGAGACAGTCTCATTTTTGGGGAAGGCACTGTGTTTCTGATCATAATCCAGCATCCATTCCTCCACCCTTCTGCCACTTAAGGTAGGGGTGGGGAACAATTTCCTCACTTAGGGCAGCCAAGTATTTACAATTATTAACTTTTGAGGACCACACATTAAAATACACTGTAACATTATTAGAATGATGTGAAAGATAAATGATGAGCCGTCTTTACTGTACTCATCCTGCGTTCATGCTTTCCTTCCCCTACTCACAGATGTTGTCAGCTCACAGTATGCATGTGCATAACACAGAGAGCTGTCTTTATGCTCACCTGCACGACAGGCCTCATTTGACCATAAACCAGATAAATGAAGTTCCAGGCCACATCTGGCCCACAGGCTGTAGTTTCATCTACTCTGCTGTAGGGTTTTTCTGCTGCTTGGGGCAGCAGGAAAGGACAGTAATTTAGAGGCAATAACCCCTGAGTGGATCATGGAGGACTAATCCATCCTGTACCATTCCTTTTTTAAAAGTTATATGCCATTCCATAGGATTTCAGAACATCTTACATGAGGGCACAATATCCAAAATAGACAAAAAGATGTTGCTGTTAGAATGTTCTGACTTTATTAGGGGAACAAAGAGGAGTATTTGAATCACAGCCCAAAAGCTAGGGGAAATTTGTTTCCCTCCAAGAGCAGCCAGAGGCACAGTATCACAAATGAGTGTCACACAGAAGTTGTGTTTGTGTTGTATATGACAAAGTACTAAATAAACCTACGAGAGAGGCGTTGGGCAGAGGTAATAGCTATTCCTCTTTTCGTTTTGCCACTTAAACATAAAAGGGGTAGTTAAAACAAATACGCTGTTGAAACGGATTGAGTATCAAATTATTCCCCACTACAGGAGCAATATTATACTTACTGAGGCAGCAGCGACTCTCTAACGAGAGACAGAAGCTTGCTGTTTGAGTCGAGGCTCTCCCCTTTCTCCTCAGCCATGACCTCGTGGCTTAAAAGCAGTGATGTGGTTTGTGAGAGCAACCGCAAGCTGAAGAGCCTCCATTCCACTTGAAAATAAAGGTGCCAAGAATGTGACCACACTGAAGTCTAATTAAAACAAAATGTGGAATTTGTGGAAACTGTAGTTGATGTGGCCATATACTTACCATTCTGACTGCGGACCAAAGAAACTAGTGGTGCGAGGATACAGTCTTCAGCCTAAAACAGAATTAGAAAGATCTGGCTTAGATTATTCACAGGGGAAAAAATAGAACAGAGATACACTATCATCTATGTTTATTCCACTGCTAGAGCCCTTAATCAAAGAGAAGAACAGTCATGGAAATTCATCCATAATCACACTTATAAAGCCATCAAGTTCACCTCTCTTTGGTAAACTGTCAGAGGTACGGACAGTTATGTACTTTTATATAGAAAACAAGAGTAACTTTGGTATCATTCATTGATAGTGAATTTTAATTTAAAATGCAGAATTCAGTGCAGATGTAAGAAACCAAGAAAAGAGAGTATTAGAATATCTATTAATCCTGATGCTTTAATCCATAAAGTAATCATCGAATAGAGTGCAGAAGAAACGTCCTTCTAAAACAAACCTGCACAGAACTAAAACACATCAGGACAGATGTACTACCTCTAATGAAATATCCTTAAGCTTAGTATAGAGTTTTGATAAAATTTTAACTCCTTCCATTCTGGTAACACAGAGTCTTCCATTAAAATTTAAATTTACAGACTTAAGATTTGAAATACGAAAGAAAATAATCCAGTCAACTCTTTATTGTCCATGAGTGTATTGTTACAGATTAATCATCTGTCACAGGACTAGTCAGCTTAGTTCCATCTGAAATCAACTCATGGCAAACTAGGCTATATCTCAGTTTTATATATCTAATAGTACAAAAACAGTGTATTATTAGTATTCTCTATAAGAGAATGAATCGCTAAGTCTTAAGTCATAATTTATTTAGACAGGACATGCTTTGCTTTTGGGGAGAGGATGGATGGACAGCCCTGCAATTTTTAAGTATGCATCATGGATACACAGCTTGTCCTTGGATTTATTTATACAAATAAAATTACTGTGTAGGTTCTTACTACACCATGGACAGGATTTGGTGTAACAAGACTGTGTTATAATCCCCCACGTGTTTTCTTTAATTGATTAATACCAGAAGATAGAATTTCTCTAGATTTATGCAGCTACTATTAAGAAACATCTATAGAAGCTGGAAGTATATATGAAAAGGGGTCACTAAATTAAGTTAGCTTCTAGTCAGCAATAACTACAATTAGCAACTATTTCACTGTTAGTTGGTGGTCTCTGTTAAATTAGTCTCTGACATTAAAAGATTCATTTAGTCTAGCTTCTTTTCACTTCTGAAAAAAATTCCAAAAGATGCCTTTGTTAGATACTTTCAATAAAAGAGGACTCTGCTTGAGGTATGGAAGTCAAACTACTCCTGCAAGGACAAACAGCCTTTACGGCTATATAGATAATGCTATATATCATAGATGTTGTGACTTTTGTAATATTTCATAATTTTGAAATATTTCGTGGTCTTTCCAGTTAATATGCAATAAGATAAATAATAAAACTACATTACACTCCAGCAACTCCATTAGTGCAGGTTTCTAAACTGTTCCACAAATGGTAATTTATCAGTTATAACATACCTGTGAAGTAGGATTAAAAAAATGTATGTACTTAAGGTCTTCCAGCCCAAAAAACCTGTTCAACCTACTGCAATGCTTTTCAAATGAAGAGGAAGTGGTAAATTTCAGGGGTGAGACAGAAAAGAGGAAAAATCAGCTCTCAGTTATCTGAAGCAATGTAGGGATTTAGAATATTATGAATCACTCAGCAGCAGCGGCATTGATTCAGACAGATACCAATTAAGATGGCAGTATACAACAGTGTGATGCACCTTCAATTTCTAAAACTTCAAATCTGTCATCTAGTATTAACAGTAGCCTTTCCACGTTAGTGAATGTCGTTAAGCCAGTCATAAGTCTTTTTCTAAGATAAACTCATTTTAAACTGTCATTGTAAAGAAGATTCTTTAGGTCTTAAATAATTGTAGTAACTTTTTCTGACCTTTTTCTAAGACGCACCTCAGTTTTGGCAAAGAAACTGTTTAGAATGAAATTCTCCATAGCAGGTGTTTGTCTTATGTCAGTTCGGTGTGGTGGGGAGATCAACTAAACGAAGCACCAATCCTATGGAAAATTATTTTGTGATGCAAGAGCGTATCAGAATGCACATGCTGAAGGGAGAAGCAAGTATTAAATTGTACATGGACCTTAATTCAGATGCTTCCTAACTCTGCAACCCTCATCTTCTCTCCATGCCATCTGGGTCACTGGTTTTTTACTAATGCGTACACAATTTTGTAAACAAGATATGAGCTAAACAAGTAATTATTGAGGTGAAATAAACTGAAGTGTAATAGTACATAAAATATTTTAATAAATTCACCAGTGAATTGGACAAGTTTCTGTAAGTTATGTATACAGAAGCACGGTATTAGTATTTTGGCATTTTCTAGAGGGATTGAAACAAATAGAAGAATACTCAAAAAAGGATTCACTTTTTTTTCTTTTAAATGACTGCTGACATCTACAGGGAATCAAATCTCCACAGATGCATGAAGGTAGTCAGATATTTTTCTTGTTTCAGTCTTTATCACCAAGATTCCTTACAAAAAATAAAGTGGGAAATACACTTCTTCAAGCCTAAACAGACGAGATAGTTCAAATCTGATCACAGCTATATCTGGGTTTCTACCATCTTCTAAATAGCCTGATATCCAGTTCATGATAAATCCCTAAAGCCACCATTGTATAATTCCGTAATGATGGCATTCAAAGGCTGTGCTGCACAACTGTGCTGGTATCAGTACCCAAAATAGCAATGAAATCTAGAAACTTCCATACACGCTACATGCACATCTCCCAGCTATAATACATATCTACAGGACCAAAAAAAAAAAGTAGCTCAAACCTGGTAATCCTGTTTCTGACAACTGGAAAGAAGTAGAAAAAAGAGTAGGAGAAACAGTCCAAGCATAAAGCACAACTCTAGTTTCTAGCAAAGTAACTCTTGAGTTAAGAAACTTCGTGAGCTGATGCTGTACCTGTATTTTTGTTTAATAATGCTTACTAGCTTTTTCTCCCAGATATTTGTCCAATCCTATCTTAAATGTATTTATACTTTTAGCATGTGCAATACCTACGGCACTGAATTCCACACTTTAATTATGCCTTATGAAAAGGCACTTCCTTGATTATTTTAAAGCAGCTAACTTGATATCCACTTATTTTATGAAAACCATGAATAATTATTTCCAATTCATCTTTCCCATGTCATTCATAATTTTACACTCTCAAGTATTTTGTTTCCAAGCTGAAGTTCTTATCTACTCAGCCCCTCCTCGCATCATCGAGCTGTACTTTTTCTTGTTAAGCTTCATTCCCTTTGAGAGTGAATGACCACAACTGCATCCAGTATTCAAGGCTTGAGGGCACCGCAGACTTACCACAGCATAGTGATGTTTTCTGCTTTTTTTTCCTGATCTTTTACCAGTCATTTCTAATAATCTAGTTGTCTTTCTGATTACTGTTGAGCATAAAGCTTTTTCATAGAAAAATGATGCTAAAAGATCTCCAGAACAGTTACAAGTAGTTTAGAGCCTGGCACTGCATGTGCATAGTTGGAGTGATTTTCCCCACGTGTGTCGCTTGACATTTATCAGTATTGAATTGCATGTCATTTTATTGTCCTTTCACTCAATATCTTGAAACCTTCTGCAACTCTTCTGTCAGTTTTAATTTTCACTACTGTGAATAATTTAGAGTCATCAGCCAGTTCTGTCACCTCCCTATTCATTCCCTTTTCTGGGTTAGTTATAAATAGCACACGTTGCCACACAGATCTTTGTCAGGCACCATTCTTAACACACCTAAATTTTTAAAAACTGATCTCTATTCTCTACTTAGTAAATTTTAACTAGTTAGAAGCTGATCTGTCAGAAGGTAACAGAGAACGGCCACTGATGGATTTGAAGAGTCTGAGCATGCTCCTCAGTGTTTTACTACGGCCAGTAATCTCTCAGAATGTAACAGAAAAAATAACCTAATGCATTGTCAAAAACATTTTGGAAATCCAAGTATACTATCCAAACCCAGAACATCTGTCTCCATAGCGTTCACCGATTTCTACCAGTGAGGTATGAGCACCTAGCAAAAGCTGCACTCACTTTCCTACAGTATTTTATTACTTACAAAAATCAGATCTTTTGAAAACAAGGCACAGTTTTAATAGAAATTTTTCTGTGAAGTCTGTATGTTACTTTAACCCTCAAAAAAGAAAGAGAGACAAGCCACAGTTTCGGAGTAGTTAAGTATTCACCCCCTTCACAAGGAGGGGCTTGAAAGAGAAGACTGTAATTTCAGTCCTCCTCTGCTTGTCTCCACTGTTCAGGAGATGTCAGACCCAAGGCCTGCACCCTAAATATATGTGCCTGCTTTGTCAGAAACAAGCACACTCTGCCTCAGCTTTACTTAACCTCACCAGCAAAGTCCAGGCTCCACAAGTACCCACTAAGAAGCACTTACAACCCTGTAAGGGCTCACAGTGGAAGGATCCAATACACTAAACCCCTGTTTAGCGGAAGATACCCCTAAGAATGATGACAGAGAACTAAACTTCCATTCACTTGTGCTAGTCAGCAAAGACGAATTCAACATATACATGCAACCATCTTATATTAATGAACTAGCATACAACCAAACTTACCAGTTATCCCCTACAGCTTAGGCTGTGTTTATATGGCTTAACCCTCTTCTCAAGGCCACAGAACTTACCTTAATATGGTTAACATTGCCGACCTAAAAAATCTCTCCCTTGATTAAAAATGAGCTTCAGAGCTCTTCAAATCAGCGCTTAAGGCCAAAGTCTTGACATTTGGTGTCACACAGGGTGGACAGAAAAAGTAAGCAAGGCTTAAAGCCCGGTCCAGTAGCATTCGTGAACCATCTAATAATCTAATGCATGTTAGAATGAATTGGGGAGAAGAATGACATTTCTGTAATTTTTTTGGAAAAGTCTTCAGAACTTCAGAATCTTCATTGAGGGTTTTTTCCTTACTTCTCGGAAGAGACAGCACTGACTGACCGACTCAATATGGCAATTAGTACAGAACTGGTTTCACAAAAAGTCTCATGTCATGTGGATTAGCTTAACGGACAGAAAGCCACATGGGGTGTAGAATTTTAATCTACTTGAAAAGGGGAAGTGATTGAAGAAATGCTGTATAATATGTTAATATAGTCATATTCTACACTGACAAAATTAAGGTGTCAGTGGTTAGATCAGAACAGGCTGTGGATGAAGAACACCACTGATGCTGAATCAAGGAAAGACTAAGACGAGCAGAAAAAAGCACTTGCAGAAGTTGCTAACCCTTGTGTTGTCATCTTTGGTGAAAATAACAACTCATATATTGTCAACCAGTAGATTTCCATGTCATACTGCTTCTCCCTTGACTTCCCATCAAGCAACTCATCATGTTCAGGGTGCTTTTATTTTAGCCTGATTTTTAAAAATAAGTTTTAAAACCTTGAGGAGGAGAAACAGTGCTGACAACTTTTGCCTCAAACAGAGAACTTCCGTGTTTTGGGTAAAAGATCATCTGTGCAGAATACAGATCTTTTTTGTGAGCTAGTTAGAATACAGAAAGGAACAGGAACTGCCTGCCATTATGAACCTCATCACTGCTCTCAATTAGCATATGTCCTTTTTTCAGGCAAATAAATATACTTAACAGAGAAAAGAAAAATGCAAATGATACAGTCAGAACAGAATTTTTCCAGTTAATTATATCTAAACCTGAACCAAAATTCGAAAATAAATATTGTTGTAACACTTATTATCTGAATTTAATAAATATTTTTCCATTTTAGGTACGTGGAGGAAACAGGCAGTTGGACTTCTGTCAGTTTAAGAAACCAGGGTTTATATTCCACTCCAGTCTATAGAGACTTTTCTCGACGGCCTTCATCATCACATTTGCATACCTGGAAATCCACAGTTTTGTCAAAACTTGCTGAGTCACACTTACTGTTAGTCTTTATATCTTGTAAAGATGCACACAACTGCATGCAAAATGAAATTACTGCTCACTACTGGCTTTCATTTCAGCACTTTCAATTAACTGCCCTTGACTTTATCACACTGAGCAATATATAATATAGTCAGTCCCCACAGAAATGAGTCTTCTCAACAACTGACTTCAGGTTGATGGTAATCAGAAATTTGATCACAAAAAATCAATTTATTCAATTTTCTTTGTTCAAGGTACAAATGCAAAGGCAAATCAAACATGAACTACAACCCAGAACAAGCAGTTCTTTTCTTCTCAGATTGGAAAAGAACCTGAAATGTTGCTCTAAAATTCCTATTAACTTACACAATTTCCATTGTAGCTAAACTAAAACCAGACCTGAACTGAAAAACTTACTGGTTCTGCTTGCTTAATATAACCTCACTTTCTATTAAATTCATTAAACTTGATTAGAAATGCATTTAGCTTCTGATTAGAAACTTTAAAGCAACATCACAGTTGTAGTGGAAAAAATGCAACCCCTCAAGAAGGTTTTGGGCTCCCCCCCACCCCCTCCATAAAGTGCTGCTTGTAACAGATTTTGTCTCAATGAGCCACCCAGGCTTCAGAGATCAGCCTAGGGTACACAGTGCTCTCCAGTAAGAGAGTTCCCTATTAACCACTGTTACACTTAAATATTGATCTGGAAGCTCAAACATGTCTTGCTTCAACTTCTTAAAAAAGCACCAAGTTCCGCTGGGTGCTGGCGTTTATATTCATAGATTCTAGTCATGCTCAGCGAGCAGCAATTAGAAGATACCCCTTGAGTAACAGCAATTCTAAAAATATTCTGTATGCACCATAGGAGATGAAGTACCACTCTCCGCCAAAGCAATGTATGCTGTATATGCAAGTATAATTAGCACACTACACTTTGTAAATAGTATTAAACTAATTAGTTTGCACCACTAGTAGCAGATGTGGTTAGAGATTATTCATTGCAGTGGACAATTTCTTGAATTTAACATACCAAATACAAGGCAATTTCTCCACTTTATTTCATGTCTGAATGGCTATTTGCTGAGTGTCAGGAGGGCTCTTTTAAATTAGGAAGGACCGTTACTTATGAAAATGAGCAAGTGAACTAATAGATTTTATTTTCTAAAAAAAACCAAACCCTGTTAATATAATGTGAATGTTGGATATAATGCATGTAATTATTTTTAGTTCATAAATTTCAATATACACCTATTCTAAATCAGGGAAACTATTCTACAGAAGTGCTATGTGTCGTAAATTTACAAGCACTGGACAGGCAGGAAGTTTTTTCTCTAGCTACAGAAGGTTAACCAATGTGTTCAGACAGATTCTGAATAAACACCTAAAACTTTCAATGTACATGATGAAGTAAACTGTTCCTCAGAAATTTAGATACTTAAATAGAACTCACCTACCGGTAGCCAGGGCTTAGTTTAAAGAGAGTGGGATAGTCATTCCCTGGCTTCAATATACTGTTCTGCTGAACGTAGGGACGGGAGCAGGGGAAGAAGGGTTGTAAAGGGGAGTTGTCTCCTTGGTGCTATTTTTTCAGCCAGGGGAATTTTATTTAATGTGCTGACACGAGGTATTGCAATTTCAGTAAATGTTGATGGACCTCCATAAAAAATAGTACATATTTCTGCCAATATAAGACACACCAATAACCCACAGAAGTAAAACGATTATTTTTAAAAACTGAGGTGATTCTAGAATGATAGTCATAATACAGTGACTTGCAGGCTGACAGGCATGTAAGGAGATACTAATAGGTATTCATACCTCACCTACATTTACATTTCTTTTCTAGAACATCCTTTGCCACACTGAAGTAAATTGAACTGTTTAGTTCTGTACTATTGCCCCTCTGACTATTAATTGGTTAGATTTTTGTGCATAAGGACCATTTAATTGAATACCGCTCTTTTGTGAGCATTAATGAAAACAAACATTAAACTTATTTAATGCCTATTCATATTTTTTATTAATTTTAATATTGTCACTTATTAAGGCTTTATAATCTAAATACTCAACAAACACACACACCAAATAGGATTCAGCTTCTAATTTCCTAATTCTAATTTTCTAATTCAGCAACTAATTTCTAAGATCACCCATTCTTATCTAGCATAGTCCCTAAGATCACTCCTGCTAATGCCTCTCTCAAATCAAGTGCTATATTGAGTGTGCCCTTAACCAAATTCCAACACAAACATAAATTTCAGTTTGAATTAAATGGCCACCCCAGTAAGTACGGTGGGTTATACTTTGGTAGGAATTCAGGCACAAAAATGCACTGGTACAGGTTACAATGATTTGTCAATCACTGATTCAAGCATTCCAACCTACTGATTTGCTGACAACTATATCACAACGTTAACTGTTACGGCTTCAGCTAGTTTAGCTCAAAGTAAATCATTTAATGAAAAACTTCAAAGAAAACAAATCTTTAGCGACGTAAGAAGCTTACGGTATGTGGGTTTGGTAATTGTAATGCAATTTTTCGTAAGCAATCTGTTATACTGAAACAAAAAACCCCACCATCACTTCTATAAACTGTTACTCTTGATGATGATCTCATCAGGAAGAGTATTGATGGAATGGGATCTTCAGCTGTCGGAGGTGGTCTTTCCAAGCTATGTTAAAAGCATAATGACAAATGAAGTGGTGAAATTTTCACTAATATATAGCAACATACTTGCTTTGAGGCTGAAGAAAGGCTTATAGAATCAAGTGTTATATTTACAAGAAAATCATTTTAAGAACTGCTATTTCTAAACTTGAAGCCCTTCTCATTCTCCCTCTAACTTCTCAACTAAATATAGTAAACTGAGTCTGAATGTCTTGCTGCTGCTTTGAAAATTAAATCTCTCTATAAACATAAGGATTCTCCCTGTCAAACAGAACCACAATACATTTTAAGCCATAATTTAAACAGTTTCTCAATCTTCAAAACATTCTATTAGGACAATTAGCCCACAACTATTTAATTTGTTGTCAGACTTACGGTCAAGCGATGGATTGTCAACAAGACAGGATGCTGCGTTACTGCTTCGAGAGTTGATAAAGTTGTCTTAATCAACTCTTCTGATGCAGCTTGCCCTATTAGTAAAAATAATTGTATTTCTTTATAAAATGCAAGAGTTATAATACCTGCTTATACAGTACAGCAATATCATAGGCTGCTTTACCTATTGCTCCATCCAAGTTTGTTTCTCCTGAGTCTATCGATCTGATAAAATTCTACAGCAGAAGAGGCATTTACGTTAAAACACTTTAGAAACAAAAACTAAGAAGTAGAATCACTGAATAATTACAACACGAAATTCTTTAAGGGACTGTGTAAATACAAAATGTTAATGCGCCTACATTAGGAAACACCGTCATAATAACTAAGACATGAAAGACTGAAAGTATTCATGATCCAGCTGTTCCAGTTCTGCAAGTCTGTAATGCTGCTGGACACTTAAACATGGAGTACAGTAAGGACTATTAGTCTGACTAATGTCAGGAATTATAACATTTCCAGCTAAAGAGACAGTCATTAAATGTCTTTATTGTTAACAGAAAACTGTAATTTCTGAGAAGACTTTGAACTACCTTGGACATGGCTGTGTTAAAATAACTCACTAAAAAGACCAAAGACCCTCCAGAAAATGCAATTTTCTGTCATTTGCACCATCTTTTTGATCTCCATGCATACTACACGCACTATAGATACAGTTACACACAGGAGAACATACAAAAATGCATAACCTTCTATCAAAAATCACCTAAATTAGTCAACATTTTGAGGAACAGGGACAATGAAATATTCATAATCTGGGTTAAGTAAATATTTTACAATTAGATTCATTATTTTATTGCTTTTAAATCTCGATTTCACTCTTTACTTTCACTTCTATGCATAGCTGTTTATTTCACACGGGCTGCAAAAGACCTTATTAACATTTGCTAAAGAAGGAAAAATTCTTAGCAGAATTTACAGTATGCTCTTTTTTACTAATGCAGTATTTAATACACAGAGAAATTACCATGGATAAACATCTTTCTGCTTTTCAATTTGCACAGATATATATTTATTTATATGATGCTGATCATTAAGAAAATTATGCTTGTTTTATATTTCACTATCAACTAAAATTTTGTTATTATATATTAAATTGGCAGAAGTGTCTACGTGGGTTATCTTTTTTCTCAGTATGTAAGAAACATCTGAAGGAGTCTTCTCTAATTAAAAATATAGTTAGAAACTAATTATATATTTCATAATTTAAACACATCTCAGAGGCAGCCATAAAAAACAACTGCTTCTATAAAAAAAACAGGTTTTTTTCTCTTCCTGATAATTTGAAGAAAATTACTAGTTATTATCTAATTAACCTGTTTTGGAAGAGAGTATTATTTTGTTTGCTCATTTAAGACAGTTCCATACCTAACCATAGTCTCAAGACCAATCTGGAAAAATCAACAGAGTTGGTGCAAAAATTGTTCTGGCTACTAATGCTTATTTCCTCAATTTTATATTAGAAACACAAGAAGAAGATGTATTTATACCAAAAAAAAAAAGAACCCAAACCCTATCTGGGGTTATTTAAGCAACACAGAGGAATAGTGTGTGTATTCTGCTACGGGTGAGTCTGTGCCCTGTGCACTCTGCCAGGAGCCTACTATTAGCTGTGCCTTTGGGGCAGAGCGTGTTCTCCGTATATTTCCATTCACAGCTGAAAACATGAAAGGACTGTCCCAACTCCCTCTCAATTTCTTTGCATTACAGTGACGATGGAAATAACTTCAAAGCAGCAAGAAAAAAAATTCTCAATGAACAACAGGTACAGGAAAATAACTACTCTTTTCCTACCAAGCACACATCTCTCCACTCCTAATCATTTCTTATTGTTAAGAGTAAGATTTCTGAATAAATCAGAAAAAAAAAAGAAAAAAAACCCAAAAACGGAAGGAGTGACTTGCTAAAGTCTTAGAGGCCTCAATTATAGCACAGTACTTTGAAAAAGTACAAGCTGATGATCAAATGTCCCCATCTGTATGTCAGGGGGAATGTTGCTAAACACAAAATTCCAGAGTAGACTGTTGCCTGGTAGAATGGACATTTACTCTTCCAGAAGTAATTACATTGGTCATATCATGACACAGTTTTATAAAATGGATTCAAATTTGATATTCACCTTTCAGATATACTACTTCCCCTCCCTTTTTTATGCGGCAATTGAAACAGTACATGTAAGCTCCTGAATTGCCTTGTTCGATGGAGACAGAAGGACAAGATGCAGGAAATACTCAGTAAAGTAATCTTCTCCTCCTTGACCTGAGAGGAAAGCTGTGCTAGTACAACTAGCCTGACTTCCTCAGTCAGGAGTTCAAGCACGCTGGAGTAACACCAAAAGAAAACTTACACTGTTCCTGGTCTGCTGTACCTATATTGTTGACAGAAGAATTTCACCTTCTAGAAGGTTGATCCAAAACCATTAATAAATCTACTGCCTAGTTACAAATGCTTCAAAGAGATAAAAGGCTTTGTAAACATCTACAGTTTTAAATTTTTTTCTTCATTCTAATGCCGATTTTTATACAAATATTTTAGTAGAGCTAAATTAAACCCACATTTTCCTGTAATCAAGAGTCAAAGGAGAAAGAGAAGGGAATCTGAACAGTAAACTTTAACCTAGCTGTTTGTGGTGAAGCATTTCTTCATGCTATCGTGGAAGTCAATACCTAGTTGTCATTTATGAACCCATATACTTAAAAGTATTTGCTTAACTCTGATACGGAACTTTAGAACATGCTTTTTTCTCATTTAGCAGAAACAACTGTTTTCATATGAGGAAATTACATTACAACAGTACTACTTCATTTTTTGCTATACTATCCTATGGCACAGTCAAACAGTTCATTTTCTATTGCTAATGTCATAAATCGGTTGTCGATGTTAACATGAGACAAATCTCTTAGCTCTGTAGCTTACAATACGCAGCTTTTCATCAACTAAATACGGTGTGAAAGTACAGGCAAGAAGAAAAAGGTGTCAAAAGGAAAGAGTACCTTAAATATAGAGTAGGTTATAATTTATCTTTCTTTTCTACTCACAAAATACTAGCATAAAATTCTAGAAAGAATATTCTGTGTAACTTAGAGCTAAATTTTTCTACTCTAAAATAAAGCATGTAGGAAATTCTGTTTATCAGACATTTGCAGAGTTTCTCTATACTTGAACACAGGATAGCATATTTTCCCTTTGACCCAATAGATTACTACAGAAAATATTTTCTGATAATATATACAGTTTTGAATATAATCAAAGCTTAAATTTTATATTCAGAATAAAGTTCTCTCCAATTTATAAATTTAATGTAATTTTATTACATTAAAATAATTCCCAAAATTTTGTGCATAGGTATATTTTGTAAACAAGATTTCACTTAGATGGTTATACTCACAAGTAAGGTCCCATAGTTGAAAAGAAACTCCTCTGTGACTATCTGGGGACGAAACACCTATTTGAATTTAGCAAAAGTTGAAAAAATTACATTAAATGCATATCTTCTGACCAGAAAAAGTAAAACATGTATTTCACAGCCATGTTAAAAAAAAGAGGACAAAATATGTATCCGCTTCTATCATTATAGTTGTCTTATAACGTGCAAAAATAAGGCTTACATCTTTAATGCTGTTACATTGCTGCAATACTCATCAACATATCTACACATTAATAAAAGTTCTATTTTATCCATTCTGATCATGATCAGCAGAAATTAGATTTTGGGAAACTGCAAGAGTTTGTCCTTTGTTTAACAAATTTTTTTGGAAAAACAAAGAAAATCTACCTGGGATGTCACCAGATGAAGCACTAGAGGCATCACAGGAAGGCACATCTTCAGCTGCTTGGCCTGAACCCTTGATGGGTGTTTACGTCCAGAGACATTAGTTAAGGCAGCGAGAATGTCACCTACAGAAAACAACATTTCAGACTGATCTAACATAATTGCTTTACTAAACAGCAGCAAATGACATATATGAAAAATCTCTGTTCCAGTATCCTCTGTTCAATCCTGTCGTCTCCCTCCTGCTGAAAGTAGTGCTCATGTGACTGCAGGACACATCAGGCTGATCCAGCACTTCTCTTTCCTAGCTCAGTGTTCAGCCAGGCCAATTTCCTGCTCTGGCTACAGGGACAGGCGTGCAAATGTGACCTCTGGCAAAACGGTGAGGATAAAAATACAAGGCAGGTGTAGAAGCAAAGATGAAATTACGCTTCTTGGCAGGGTGGACTTATGCTGGCTTTAGGTGGCTACATATGCATGGAGTTATACTCCTGACATTCTGTGGATGCAATTCTATTTCCAGTGAAATAAAAATCAAAATTCTCATGACTTCAGCTTACCAAGAGATGAATTCACCATGATTAGTATAGGATGTGACATAATGCTCAAGCAATATGTTTTTCCTGCAGCATAATACCACTGGAAGAAAGAAACAAACATCCTCCCTTCCAGAAGATCCCTCCACCAGCCATGCACACACACATTCTCGTACACAAGTTTAACAATGACACAAGTGACTTAAAGCAACAGGAATTCTCATGTTCTTATAAAAGAGGTAGCAGCAGGTCAATGACAGAACTTAGTTGCCTCCATAACGTCAGACACAATAATGAGGGAACAATATTTTAATTGCAATAGTGAAAATGACACTCCAAACTTCAGAAGAGACATACAAAAACCAAGGAACGTTATGCTAAATTTGTGTTACTTGAACTATTGTCTCAGAAAAGCAAGACTCCTTCTACATGGGATAAAGAACAGAAGTAGCAGGAGAAAAGTCATAGCTCACATGCAAAGAAGGAAAATTCTGTCCCTATAGCCTGAAAATATTAAAAGCCAAATCCTGTCTTGAAAGAACACTTACTATATTTTCCCCTAAAGAGAGAGCTGCACAGAACTGTAAAAGGGAAATCACACAGACATTAAACACATAAAGGATGGGATTCGGTATTTTGTGCAATTTTCATGCCAGAAAAGGCCCTTCCTTTCAGAGTAAGTCACCGAGTTTATTCATGTTGAATAATACCGATGCTTTTCTTCTGCTCCCATGGAGTTCAGTTTTCAACATAAGCAGAAATGACAGAGCCTGGCACTAAAGTAGGCTGTAAAAATACATAGCCTTAAAGATTTCACTCGTTCTATAGTATACTGCTTAATGAAAAGAAGGTGTTGCCTAAAACTCTCCAAATACATAAACCAAAGTATTGTTTTTTCATCAACACATTTTTGGTTTGAATTACTCAGGATACTGTAATTCACCAAGACCTCTCTGTGGTTAGCAACAAATAATTTACTGAACCATCTATTCTCTTCCTATGTTTTAGGCCTGTATGATCATCACATTTGCCAATTTTGCAGTTGATAAATAGATAGATAAGGTTACTTTATTTTTAGCATGATCTAAGCAATCTATACATACTCGCTTAGAAATAGGTTAAATATTGTAAATGAAGAAATAAAATTAGTTTCTTACCTACAACCACTGAAAACTTTTAAAATTATCCACAAGATTAACAATTTATTTCTTTTGTTTAAATGTATCTTTAAGGCAAATTTCTACAACTTGTTAATCTGTTTGGTTTATAGCTACATCTGGTGGAAGAAGACGGGATAGGTAAGGAGCTTACATAAACACCCATTAAAAAAGCCAGCTACAACTAACTCTAAACCAACAGTTAAACTGCTTTTAACTGTTCCACTTTGCAAATCTGGTTACTTTTCTTAGGAGCCCACAGCTTTTATCTCCTCAAGCAGAACACGTTCCTTTGTCATACTCATAGCAATAAAAAGAAAAAGCCTTCTGCAAACGTGGGCAAAAATGGACGGATAGCTTTAACTTAATAAAAACAATCAACACACAAATCTAGCTTGGAAAGAAAAACAAAGTGTAAAAATTATGCTTCATATATCAGTTGTCAACAATGCATTGAAATCGTACATCAGTAGTAAAAAACCCAGCAGAATACATGTCAAAGCAATTGATGTACGATGTATTATAATGATAGTAACTACATATTTGATGTATAGTACTTTCAGGTTCTGAGGAAATATCAGGGTCTACTATATTAGTTGAATATAGTACACACAGACATTAGGAGCTGAATTTCTGCCTCAAACTTTTATAGTCTGAGACTTCCAAATCCTGACATACAGCCAATAGGCAAACCTGATATTTATTTAGAAGAAAGGGATTAGGTATTTGCAGCATGGCAAAAAATTGCACTGTCATAGGAAGTGAAGTTTCTTTATAATAGCAGCATGACATTTAGGTCTACTGACCTTTGCAGTGCTACCATTTCATTTTCAATATTCTAGCGATAATGTAGAGAAGATGAAAAATAAATCGGGTATCATCTCATCAGAAAACAATTTTATGAAAAAAGAGTTTTATCATTTAATGACAAAGCATACGCAATCAGGGTTGGTTTTGCTCCCTTTCTTCTCTTGAATACTCACAGCATTTCCTTCCTTGTCTTCCTATTTAGCTTTCTTACTCTGTTCTGTGGGAGATCTCACCCACTGGAAGTTTTAAGAAGAATTCTAACGATGATTCAGACTGGCCACACCAATCTCTCATTTTCTCCTTCCTTACTTCTCGTTTCCTTCTTCTTGCTTTCTCCCTCTTTCCTTCCCTCCATCCTTCCCTCCCCCTCTCTTCCTCCATCCCTTCTCCTCCTCTGCCCTTTCCTCCACTCAGTACCTTCCCTTCTCCTCCCCCTCCCTCCTCTTTCCTTCCTTTTCTTCCTACTCTCCTCTCTTCCCTTCCTCTCTCCTCCCTTCTCCCACTTCCCTTCCTCCTTCTTCCCTTTCCTCTCTAACTCCCTTCCTTCCCTTCTTTCCTTTCTTCCTTCACTCGCTCCTCATTAACTTTTTTAAATAAAAACCTCATCTTTCCTCATATAACATATAGCACAGCTTTTTCCAGGAGAGCCAGTCCCACCATTCTTACTCATCGAGGGTAATTTCTGCGACATTTCTTTTATTGAATATCAAACCCTATGTTCAAATCTTACCAACAGATCCCTCTTAATTTTTCAAGATTTTATATCTATTACTTTTGTACAAAAGGCCAAAATTCTCATCTTGTTTCATCACCTTCTCTTGACTGACTCCCCAAACTCTCAAACTAATTTCTTTCTACTCCAGTTTCTTCTCTGGTTGCCCAATGAGTCCAAATTATGCCCTGCAATTTGCAGGTTTTGTCCTATTTGCACGCCTGCCTTTCACTGTTCCTTCTGCAAGTCCCCTCTTCCCCAGTACCTCATCCCTCTGTGACAAGTTTGAGCAATTCAGCGATGACAGGACTTCAGCTGCTACACCCAAGCAAATTTCTGTTTGAACATATACGAACAGCGCAGAGTTCAAAGTAGCTTTTATCATTCCAAAGGCTAAAATACTAGTGAAATTTGAGCAGATAGTCACAAAATTGTCCCAATGCATATCCTTGGCACAAAAGCTACTTTGCTGAAACTTATTCCTAGGAATAAGGGATGGGCTGAGGTAGCACTGGTGTTCTCTCCGATAAAATCTTTCCATCTTTTCTTACACCTGAGCAAATCAGTTTCAGACATCTAGAACAACTGAAGTATCGAGGCCGAAATTTTCCAGAAAAATTGCCTGAAGCAAATGCTCCACATGTAAGTTTCAGTGTAAGCGTTTAACATGTACTCACGGATATGTCCTGTTGTATCTCTCCTAGCTCTGTGCTTTATGAGGCAAATTTGCTTTTAGGTTTTTCAATGTTCAGAATATCTTTAGAACATTGATAAAACTTCTTGTACATTTGGGCCTCATTCCTGACTGAGTTGATGGGGCTTACCATTCAACAAACACAAAACACCAACACAGGAAATCGTGTATTCCAATACAAAACATCTGATCAGGACAGAACTAAAACACTTCATGAAGCTGACAGGCAAACTTTACGTAATCAGACAATACAGCCTTTCCACTTGCATATGTAAGGAGATACTTGTTTCTCGAGGGAGTAAGTAAAGGCAAGATTTGTTCAGTCACCAACTGAATTTACCTAGAATTCCTGGCAGCTCCCGCACGATGTAATAGATGAGAAGATCCAGGCATTTTGACAGGTATTCACTGCCACCTTGCTGCTCTTTTCCTGGCGTGGTCTTTCTGCTGTCTCTTCCAATATACATCACGAGTCTACATTTAAGCAAGTGCAAAACATTACCTCTTGTAACAAAAAAATGACACTATATCTCAAAAATACTACTGAACCAGACAATTCTAGTGTCTGTGGTTACAATCCAGATGACACATCAGTTTGGGCTCTGGAATTTTGTTGATATTTTAGACTTTCCCTTTCAAATAAAGCAATTTTAAAAATAACACAAATGACTGTGTCAAGGAACAAGAGGAAAGAAACCCTTAAGCTACGGTAAGTGCGTGCAACTGTACTAGTTTAAATGAATATATGATGCTAACATAAGGAGTGAATCCCTCTGCAGACTTAGACAGACTAATTTTAAAATCCACTTTATTTTGAAATATATGACCGATAACGCGCAATATGAGCAAAAGACTAAAGACATTCATTTTCAGCATGTAAGAATTCTTAAAGCAAGAATAATTTAAGACAAGGTAACAAGAGATCAATCTTTCAGTCAAGAAAAATCGTACTACATAAATCATACCACAGCCTATCAAAATCTTAGCACTAGTTAGAATGGCCATATTGAAAGAGATAAAAGTCCAAACCAGCCGTACATCCTTTCTCTAGAAATGTGGTGTTCAGGATTTCTGAAGACAAACTCAGTGCTTCCATTCTAACTGGTAAGTGCTGTGTAGCTATGCTGTTCTGCAAAATGACACTTCTCATAGTAAACTATGGTAACTGACTTACTAGCCATTGGCTAACTTACAAGAGATTGCTTTAAGAACACACCTGTAACAGAATGCTTCAGGCAATATTTTAAAATGCTCATTTGAATAGGCAGAAGGACCAGACTGCCCTTGAGGGGTATAATATTGATATCTTTGTTTCACATTCGAACTCCCTGGGAGTCCTGTGCAAAAAACTATCAGTCACTGGTGAGTGAAATCCATGCTCTGGATTTTAAGAATGTACTTCAGTATTTTTTTTTTAATACTCTTCTTATAATCAATGCTCTTTTATAAAAGTGTGAAAATAACTTACGTAAACTGCCTCAAGAGTACACAACAAAAATGCAGGACTCACAAACACAAAATTTTATCCCAGGACGTGTGTATTTCCATCAAAAAGCCAATTTACTCGATGAAATAAAAACTACTTAAGAATGCATTTTGGAGGATTAGGCCTCTAAACAATGCGTGATTGTTACAGAATGCTACAACTCACCTTATCCTTCCTGAACTGTGCTATAGAGACAAGGACACAGCTAAATCAAGACACCTGCTCAGTAACGAGCTTCCACCTCTGCAACAGCCCAGCTGCAACACACTCAGCTGCACTTCCCAGAGACTATGGGGACATCTTTTATTTTTCTAGCAATCTCTGGAAATTGTATTAAATTACAAGGAATTTTGATTTGTCTGGTAGAAGAGAACTACTTAAAAATCTAACATTACACTTCAAATAGTATTTCCCTTAAAAAAGTTTTAAGTTTTTTTAATATAAAAAATTGAATGTTTTAAATTAAAAGACTATGAAGCCCTCTAGCCTTTCCAGACAACCAAATAATTTTTACTCAAAACCTGTTTAACTTTGAACAAAAGCATGCCAAAATATAAGAGCTCGTATGGATTTTTTTCTTTAAGAAAACACTTCCATGATTTAACATTCATCTGATTCTATATGGAAATATGTTTAGATCTGTTTAAGTTTTACTTAAAATAGGCGAATAGACTTCAACAGGAGTGGTTTTATTGCTGGAGGGAGGAAGGGGGTTCATTTTTTAAAAGCATATTCTCTTAGTTCATCACATTTGAGAAGCATTCAAAGTATGTTCATTTATTCTGAGAGGAAAGACACAAAGTTTATGCAAACTCATCAGTTCTGTCTTTTTGTGTTGTCCTTCCCATCACAAAATTGTCTTTCAAATAAAGACTTTCTAAAAATATGCACAACTTCTTTTTCCTTGATAGTACTGTTCAACTAAACATTGTCTCGAGAAAATTGTACAGATCTATATAAAGGCAGGGAAGCGTTAGTATCTCTATTTTCCTTCAACAAATTCCTCAGTCATATATAGAACAATTCATCAGTTACTTTTATTCCCTAACAGAGAAATGTTTTGCTCAAAAATTATGCTTTTTTGCATCGTTAGGCTTCTGCAGACCGAAGTCTGTCAGGAATACTGCTCTCTCTTTCCACAAGTGTCCATCTCTGCAGACAGTAGAAAAAGAGGTTTAAATAAATTCTTAGGGAGGACGTCCAACCTCTAGGGCAGTTTCTATTCACCTAGGAAATTCTCTGAAACCAGTTAGATCCAGAAAGAACAATTCAGTAAGACTAATTGGAAATTACTCCTAGGTCAGAAAAAGGTAAAATTATAAGTCTCAACAAAACTCCAGGTTGTATCCCTCCCCTCATGAACAGGTAGCCTGCCTTGGCAAATCATGGAGGAAACAAGGACACTAGAAAACTCAGGGTGATTAGCAAAAGACAGGAATTTGCATATTGTAAGCAAACAAGCGTTGTTTCAGCCTAAAAGGTCTCACATCTTCTCTAGCTGTATCAGGTGGAAGAACAAAAGGTATGTAATGGACTACCATGAGGTAGGTAGAAAAAAGAACAACAAGTGAATTATTATCAATGTTGTGTGAGAAAAAATTCACTTAAAAATTACATTTGATATCACATATAAATGATTTTCATTCACAGATCTCAAAATCTCGAAGTACTTTGGAAAGTCCTAGCGGAATTTCCTCGGTGACATCCATTGTCAAGCTCTTGAATTACACACTCCCACCGCAACTAATTTCATAATTTAAAAATACACTATGACAGATTCAGAGAGTTTAAAAAAAAATCACAAAAGATCTCTGCAAAGGTATGTATAATTTTGATTATGAAACTAAAGCCTTTTCCAAGGCCAAACTGAACAAAATTTAACTTGAAGCTGTAGAGATATACGCAGTGTTGCCATGAAAGTTATTACTGACTGTTTTATCATCTGCATCATATCCTTTAACTGACGCACACTGAAAAATTGCCTTATATTGATTATCTTTATCGTAAAGAGATTTTATACTCTAAAGCAATATAAATCCTGTTACAGGCATTAGCTGCAACTGCTAAAGAGAAACCAGTAAGTAGAAATTATGCACATTTTACTACATACTCTATATTTCTCAAATCAAACACCTTCATAAAGAGAATTTGAGTGTATCAAACATTTTCAGTAGTTATCCAATTGATTACTGCTTACTGTACTAGCAATTTTGAAGTAACTAACTTCTCTGTCACAGAACTGGAGACATTTAACTACAATACACCAAGAGGAATTCAACAATATAAGTCAAAGAATATCCATTATCTCTACTGGTCTTAATAAAATTCTTCCAGAGTTCAAGATATCATGAAAATAGCTGTCTCCACATATAATGGGTAATTTCTCCTCTCTCATCCTACCGTAGCCATCTTACTTTCTGGATGTAAGAGAGAGGTTTTAATCTAGATGATATATCCTGTCAAGAGATATACTGTTCACTGAAGAACAATTATGAAGAAAACATAACAAATGAAGAAAAACAGTTTATCAATTCAATAAAGCTGCTATAAGGCTTGCCTATTGTTTTACCTAATGTGTTATATTATATATTGGTCCCTCATCAGCCCTGTCTGCAGCATCACAATACAACAGCAGGATGAAGCCAAAATTCACAGTACAAAATAACATCCCAAATTCACAATACATCCTCTTCAGAAAGGCTGCTCATTAGAAAGCATTATAAATAAAGAGATCAAATTGTCAATAAAAATTACTAAAGTTCTTCTCCATTACGTAATACCCCAGGTATAAAGAAACAAATAGTAACTGTCAGTACAGAACTTCTGTCAGACATTTCTCCAAACATACAGCTCAATCCTATGTGTTACAACAATCATACGAATAGCAGCAGTCATTAAAATGTAACCACTGAAAAAGTCACTTACAAATCATTAGAGACATTTTTCACTAACCAGAACACACCACCTGATAAAACGTTTCTCGAAGTATAAAAAGACACACGTGAAAAAGAAACTTGGATTCAGTACTTATTCTCTATGATTTACAAAAACTGGGATATCTACAGATTTGTATGGAAGTGGAGGGGTGTATAATGACAGCACCCCACAAGATGTCCTCTCACAAGGGCTCTATGGTATAACTCACTGTTCCTTTCAATCTAGCCTTTTCGCTCCAATGCATATGTCTTAATTCCTCTCAAACATCAATATAAGACACAAAGCTATATTTGCTGTAAATGTAGTTAGATTCAGAGCTACCCACAAGCCTCATTCTTTTTTACTTTTAGTTCCAAACCTCCTCTATTCAAATACCATAAAAACTGGGTTTACACTACATTTTGCTGTTCTTCATAATGAACAGTAGAAGATATAAATCCCAAATAAAATTTCTTCCATCTTAGTTCTCCAATCACCCCTGAAACATGGTGACAATTTACATTCTAACAGAGCTAATTTCCTCTTGTCTGATATGGGAATGTTTTTGTGCCATCAGAAGACACAAAAATTCAAATAACTATTCCACCGTGAGTCAAATATAATTTTAGAGAAGTCACTTCTTCCAAAGTATTTTAAAACATAGAAACAAATAAAATATTTAATGTAAAAGTCACAGGAATTCAGTGGTCATTATATAAATCACTCCAACAACACATAGAGCCAAGAAATATTATTTTACCTTGAATGTGCCTATATTGAAAAGACTATGGATTATACCACACCCCAAGATGAGGAAGGTACGTGACGGACCTTTTTATTTTGCTCTCCCACCATAGCTACAACTCACTGTTGCAGTATTTGTTTTGCCCTACCCAAAGCAAAATCTGCTCCTCGCTAACAGTCACTGGGACCACAAGTTACTTTAAAAGATAGACTCTCCCCGTAAGACAGTGGTTTCCCCTTGTGAGTTATCACCTGACAACCCCAGACAAAAGAGAACACTCTTTTCTTGACATTCTCATGAATAAAAGGATTCATATTACACAGAAAATAGGTCACTCCGAAAACACTGGCTCAAAAATATCACACATTTTAAAGTACTTCAGGTACGACTTTGAAAATAACATTACATCTCTAATTATCTTCCATTATCACCTTACCTTGCTTGACAACTGAGCAGCAACATCTCCCTGTTATTAATTAAAACTTGTAGCAGGACCAGAAAGGCTTTTGCTCGAATAAAAGTTGAAGGACTTTCAAGTAAACGAGTAATTGTAGTCACAAAATCCTTGATGGAAATAAACACAAATACATTTATATTATTTTATGGAAAAAAGTTACTTGCATTGTATTTTAACACTGTATACATTTAAGATTTGCTCATTTTCATGTGCATTCTGTATTAGTAAGGTACTTTTCATGTCACTCATAGCAAGAAAAAAAAAATCCATAAAACATTACTAAATAAATTCTGTCCAAGACAGACTGGGCCAGTGCAAATCTGCTTTGTACATCTTCTCAAGAGCAGCAACAAGTAAAAACTATCTAATGTACTATGTCCAAAATGGTACAAAATGAACTACTAAATATGACAGAACTTAAAGTTTAAAATGTCTTACCTTAAAGATAAACATAGGATATTTTAATATATTTATTTTAAAAGAAGACGGAAGGATTTTCAGAATACATAAATATTGCAGCACAAATATGATTAAAGGTTTACCTATTAATTTCCATACATTCAGGAAGATTAAAAACAACACCCTTGTTGGATACAATCATGTCTACATCAGACCCTAAATTATACAACAGATGCTCCAAATAGATGGCAAAACTGTTTCTTCCTTCTCTGGTTGTACTTATTCAAACTCATTTTATTTTGTGAAGAACACCTTTTCAAGCAACAACCCAAATTAGGACTTGGAAAGAGAGAAAAAGGATAAACCACAAGCGTTAAGGAGCTGTGACTTTCCTAATCCACTGACCATTCTCCATTCCTATGATGAAGTCAATTTACAAGATGCTAAGATCCTTGCGAACTCCTTCCTTCCTGTAATAATTTTAAAAGTTTAACAAGGATAGTGAGAAGTAGATAATAACCACAAAATATTTCTCTTCAGAAGTTCAACAATGGTTAGCTGACTAGATTCTGAAATCACAGCTTGCTGCTTTTTCTCTCTCTCTCTATTTTGCCCTGTATATCTCTTCTCTATGTGGCTTGACGTGTGGAAAGACGCGAGATTCACATGTACTGCCTCAGCTTCCAAGGGAATAAAGCTGAGAATCAGTGGAAGGAAAAAATTCTCATATTATGAAAAACAAAATCAGGTATTATGAGTTGTAAATAGCGTAAGATGAGGATCATTTATGCTCTGTCTGATATGTTGTAACTCTTGAAGAATCAAAGGAGAAAAAAGAAAAAAAAAAGGCAAAAAACCATATGGAGTATCCTCTACCTCTGAAGAATAAAAATATCTGCTACTCATCTGTACTCTTCTACAAAGGCCAATTGGGCTATTTGGTTAAAAAAAAAATCATCCATCTTCAAAGATGACCTCGCTGGCAGCAGCAATGGTATTTTTGGATCAGCTCTTGATCAGAATGCCTTGTTCGGATAACACAAACCCTGCTTAAATCTCCCTCAAAAGAAAAAAAAAAAAAAGAGAATTAAAAACTGAGCCAGAATTTACAAACTGAGTCAATTGGCTCTACCCAAGAATTAGACTGAGCACAAATGGCCTCATTAACAGAAACTACCTTCCAACATTTGAGCTGGATTCTCAAGGGAGCGACACTGCAAAATAAAGAGGTGCCTAGTGTGCGCCTGCATGTTGTGCACAAAGTTGAAAATCCTGCTGTGTGATTACATTTAAAATACCAAGTATTATTGAAATTCCCTCTTTCACTGACAGAATAACTGAAAGGCAACTTCATTGTCATAAAACTGAAAATAAACACTCAATGTAATTTATCAGAGACAGTCTTTGCAACAATTGACTATACCTCTTTGCAGAGACTGGAAAAATAACAGGAGTGTAAGAGTTGGCCAACAAATCGGATTTTACTCTGATACCATTTTAACATTGTCTTCAAAAGCAGTCAGCACAGACAGTAACTACAGAAACCCCAGAAAAACAAACTGTTATTAATTATTCTAGAATTGTTTTGTTGTATTTCTGTAACTTACTTCATAAAGAGAAGAGTTCCTCAATCTTGTGGTTAATAAGCATAAGCTGTGTAAATTTTACTCCTTTAAACACTTCAACAGCTCATGCAGCACGACTTGTAGCTCCTCCAGTATGAACCTGCAGCTGTAAAGTACTTAAATTACCATCTACTAAAAGCAAAGATTGAAATTTTAATCAAGTGGGGTTTTTTTTAATGAAATTACTCAAAACAACCAAAAAAAGTTTTTGCGTTAAGAAACCCCATAAAGCCTCAGACTTAGTGAAAGAGTCTATCTACCGCAACACTGCCTGCTAACGTAAACGGACTTGATAGACCGAGCACAGGGACACCATGACAAAGACAAATGCAACTGCAAGCCAAAGCACATCTGACTATTTTTAGTCCTCATGCTCTGGAAAGCAAGAATACTTCAATGTTACGTGTGGGGGTTCCCATGGGTTCAGACAACATTGTCAATTAAAATCAGTTACATCAGACTTATCTGGGAATGTTCTAATAATCTGACTTAAGAAATAAATGTGACATTTTGGAATTTGCTTTTCTGGCTGGTCTGAGGACTGCAAACCAGCAACAGTTTATCCAGAGAAAATCTGAAGCACATCTTTGCTGACCTGCAGAACTCAATATATCAGAAAAGCCAAAAATTGCTGAAATACCATCTAATACATGAATTATTAATCGTTTCACTGTTATATCGTTCTTCCCTGCCCTGCAACTGTCTGATGTATCCATGAAGACTCTGCAGGGTAAGGACACTCTTTTCATGGCAAGCGAACGTACTGTTGACTGCAACGAGATCATGATTTTATATTGGATGCTCTTAGTAACACTGCGAAGTAAGTTTAAAACAAATCACAAAAAACAACGATGTTTTCAAATTGGCTACACAAAGGGAAAACAGTTACATCACGATTTCACTGTACAGTAACTGAGGCTGTGATAGCAATCATTTGTTGTATTGTTGTGTATTTTCAAATTCCCTTTCTCTGCATTGCAAATGCCTCCGTAGTATTTTAAGTTAAGAGTTACAAAGATTCTGTTAAAGACATCTCTATCTCTTTATTGCCTCACACTGATATTGACAAAACCATCAACATCAGAGGTAGCTACTTGTCCACATTCAGGTAAAAGACAAAGAATTGAAAAAAGTAACTGAAATATGAAGGCAACGTTTATCATGCTTTTTTCCAGTGCCATAATTGGATATGGCAGAGATAAAAAGAGACTATGGCCAGTGGTGCAGGGAAGCAAAGAAACAATGCAGTTGTGACAACATATTGCTGTAACTATCTGAATAATTTCATGTATTAGTACTTGAGAAAAAATAAACAAATAAAAAAAACCCACCCCATTTTCTGACCTCTGGAAGAACCTAACTCCATTCAAAAAGTTATATGACTGGTTTTCACTAATTCAAAGGTGAATCTTGACAGCCAGATGAAATTAATTAGCAATGATTTTTTTAATCTACTGCTATAGTGTGTCAAACATTTTTGATTTTAAGTTCTTTTTCCACACTTTATTTTAAAAACTTCATTTCAGCTTTTTTTTTTGTTTCCAGGACAAGAAACTAAAATAGAAAGGCTCTGTATCAGAGAGAGACAAAAAATACTCCCTTTTAGCTATTGTAGTTCTCTGAAGATTTATACTAGCCTAGATGACCACAGAACTGCATTTCTCCTTTGTCTTCTGGCTTTTATTTTGGAACTGGTTTTATCACTGTTCTTGAAGGGAGTAGAAAACAAAGGCAGCCTTAAGTCTTGTAAGATAAGGGAGTTTCCAGTTAACATATACCAAGCTAAATGATCTCTATCTTGAATTTATATCTTTAAGCATCTTTTAATATGTTGGTTTACAGCTGTATTAAACAGATAGTCACAACCTTGTCACTACCTTCTGTGTAACACCGAGGTCCGTCTGCCTCTCAAGCTGTAGTACACAAGAATTCTACAGAAGGCAAAATACTTTGTAGGCCAACATTACCCACTTGTTTTTTCTCTTCCCTTCTCTCATTGAGGTGGACTTGTGTGTCATGCTCACGGAACACTGAAAAGTGCATGGATTATTAAATGCAGTTTTCAGCAATAAACTATTATTCCTCCATGTAATGTGATAGTACCTGGAAGTTCAATTCAGGAGCAATTCTATATTTTTAGATCCTATTCAAGAAAAAGAGTAATCTAGTTTCTGCTCCCAAAATCCTACAATCTAATTTGAACAAAATAGACATTCTGTGAGGTATAGATTTATCTGAGCTGTAAGGCAGATACAGTTACCACATACGGGCACATGCAGTACAACTAGACCATCTTTACCAGTTTTAAAGCACAATGTTTTTTCAGTTACATCTTTGGGTACTATTCCCAGTTCTACCATTAGTTTGATATATGCTGTTAAAAGAATGTCTATATTTATCTATATTTCTATTTCAATTTGCTAATCTGCAAAATTGTAACACTTGCTCAGAAAACACCTATGACCATTAATTAAGCAGCAATTTTAAACCCACAAAGTTTCAGCCATTACTGTACTGCATGCCAACAAAATACTTTCTATTTTCCTATAACTAGTTGGAGAACTTCAGAGCTGATTATTTTTATAATGTCAAAAATGTAATTACAATAGTTCATAAGAACCGCAGTATCAGAAAGGGAGTCCTTTTAGCGATGTAAGTCCTATATAAACAAGAAAATCTTCACAGAAAACATCATGCTGTAGCCAAACGCTTGATACCCAGCTTGATATTCTTTCGCTGAATGTTCAAGTGCATATTTTTTGAACACACTTCTCTGACTACACCACCAACTCACAGCAATGTGCACTGTCAGCCACTGTGACATTACAGGACAATTTGCCACCTGTTAGTGCTGTTGTAGTGGAATCTGTGGAAAGCTTAAGGCCAGCTGACAGGTGTTTACAAAAACACACTGGCAATTCTGACAAGGCACAGAAATTACTTTTAGGTAGAGAATGAGTGATTTCAGGCTACTTGAAGAGATGGGTGGAAAACAGTAGATTATTTTTTAATTGAAACGTTGTTAAAACAATGTGTAGAGAAACCAAATTAATGGCTCTCAACTAAAGCCTAATAGATTGTTATAGTCAAGATGACTGTCAGGTTACAGCAGACATTACACGATCTGATGAAAACACGAGCTAGAGTTCCTGTTTTCTTTGTGATTTTCATCCTTTCCAAGCAGAGGGGGATTACTTTTGTTTACGAATAGTGCAGACTTACTGCCAAAAAACCCCCACTATTTCTCTAAACACAGAATAATTTGGTGATCAAAATAGAAAGCTTTTAATCATCTCTTCCAAAAATTATATTAAGACATAAATCAGAACTAGTAGTTTTATTCAGTGACGCTAAAAAGAAAAACTTAAGTTATTAAAATGCTAATTTCTGTGAGACATTTCACTTACAAATTGGCCTAAGGTCCTTTAAGAAGAGCATAAAGCACAGCTTTAGATTCAGTCAGGACACTCATTATTTTCTCTTTCAAATGTCTAAGAGAGCTATGTCAAACAGTTGTCCTCATGTATTCCTTACTGGTTTTCCTTAGGGCCAGTATCAGTTATGGTCAGGCTAGAGTTTTGTGAATTGATTGAATTCTAGCTGCAGTAGCAATTTACATACCCATTAGTACCAGCTCTTGAATATCTGTGAGAGAGAAAGAAAAGCTATACACCTCGTATTTAGATTTTAAGGAAGTAAAAATATAAAATAAACACATGCCTCATTTCCTGCTATTCAGATATGTGTCACTGAGCTAAGCATTTTTAAAAGACAAAAACACTACCAGAGCCAACTTTAACTTTCCATTAGAAAAATTCCATGCCAGTGAATAATATTAAACTGAAATCATACCTTTTCTTGAATCAGCCTCTGTAGATGAATCCCACATGACAACATTGCTGAAAACATGGTGAGCACGTACTGCTGAATTTTGCATATTCCATTTGCCAAGGAATTTAGTACAGCTGCTAATCCCACTTTTTCAATGACACTCTGGAAAGCACTGGGTGAGTAACGAGTAATTCTGCATAAAGCCTACAAAAGTGAAAAAACCCATTGTTATTTAATGGGTTTATTATCTCAAGAAAAATAATGGAGAATAAAAACAGGTGGTGACTTTTCCAATAGTTTAGGAATACAGAGAATTCAAACAGTTTTGTTCATAAGACAAATATTAGGGGAAAACGCTACTTATTTTTAGAGACCTGCAATTCTTCTAAATGTATTGCTATACAGTCCATGCAGCTGAAACCGAATTATTTGGTACATCATCATAAACCTCAAACAGAGTCACATTACTCTCTCCCTCTAGGGAAAAATAATGATGGAGCAGCACAGTCCATGCTGGAGTTTTTTATCAGCACAGAATGCAAGTAGCATCAGATAAAACTGTACTAGAAAGGGGCGCAGGCAGCAGAAAATACAAAGATGGCACACACAGCAGAAATTCTGGTCACCCATAAAGGTGGGCATCTTTCTTCTCTCTCTCTGGACCGTAATTTCATATGTAGTAGTTTACTATCTAAAGTCTATCATTAGATCTAGATACTACTTTAGATATAGATAACTGTTAAGGAATAGTGCTAACAGAAAATTTCTAACAGAAAATTCAGATACTGACTGTACTCTAGTGAAGTGAGCACAAATCTGCTCAGTGTACACTAACTTAGCTATTTCATAACAACCATTACCACCTGACCTCCAGGGTGGATTCATCTCCAAGTCAACACAGCTTTTCCTTTTGATACCTCTGGAAACACAACCTTCAAGATACTGTAACTGCTTTTGTTCTCTCCAGACAAAGAAAATAAGACTCTTTTGGCATTTTAGATTTCATTTTGTTTGGCTTGAATGCAGTGTTAGGATAGGAAAACAGATTATGTGAATTATTTGACTCACATGAAAATCTGAATTGGTTTTAGGGAAAAACTTTGAAGGTGACTTTCTTCTGTGAAAAGCAGGCAATATTACCACTTTGTTCTCTTCAGACCAGCTATATTTAGAAATTGCTGCTTACCTGAAGTGCATTCAATAGTGAGTGCTCATTTAAGAGAAACTATAGTCAATTATACCCACAGAATACTATCACCAGAGAAAAGCTTTCCATGTAGGAACCTCAGAAACTGACCAGTTCACCAGTGCCCTTAGAAACATTACTCAAAACACATTAAAAAAAAAACCAAACAAACAAGGAAGGCATAGAAGACAATAAATCAAGAACTTATTATTTTTAAACAGACATTTTATTGACGCTGTTCATCTATTCTGCTCCTGTTCTTCCTTGTCCTTTCTGGTCCAAAACATTTCCGTTTCAATTCAGAATGCTTTTCAAAATAAACCCCAAAACATTTCTATATCACAAAAGGAAATTCCTTACCGGAACAGCAGTTATCTTCAAAGAATCTACTGTAGAATGTGTGAAAAGGTACCACAAGGCAGGTCCAATTTCTCCTGTAATAAATCCTTGTGCATGGCAAGAGAGAGTTTTTCTCCTGTTAGTAGTCTACGATTTGATTAATTTACAAGTGCAAGACCTTTTGTCAATCTAATAAATGAAACATACTATTTGCGAACTATTCATTTTGACATTTACCTTAGTTTCCATTTTCTATCCTACAAAATTTACCTGCAGTATGTCAGCGAAAGTAACAACAAAAATTGATGCTACAAGCAAAGACCAAAGTCTGTCCATGATGCCAAAAAAATACTAGTGAAAGAACACGTCTAATATAAATAGTAACATAAAAGTGACAGAAAGGCTGTGGTACAAAGTAATTTCTTTTTAAACAGAGAATACATACATGAAAACATTTGGAACACACTACACATAGAAAAAGCTCAGAGATTACCCTATTAAGTAACAGCACACACCCTCCTAAACCAAGGATTTTCTGTTTAAACTTTGTGATCGCTAACAAAGGAAGAGGTGAATGTGCTAAACAGTAGCCTTTATGCAATTGAGTTTAAAAGTCAGCCAGCTACAAGTCAATGCATGAGAAAGCAGGCTCCATTACCTGACAGACCTGCTTGTTAGCTGTAAAAGTAAGGACTGGTCAAGTATCCCTGCTGCATTTTCTACATACGGATTTAGCTGCCTAATTTTAACTAGAGACAGGGAACTGCAGGCAGTAAGTGCTCTTGGGGCTTTAAAATATTTGGAATTTTTTTCTTCCCCATGAAACAGTTCTCAGTGCTCTCAAGAGTACAGGCTTTACCAAGAAAGCTAAGGGTATATTCCCAAAGGTAACTGGGGAAGTGGCTGACAGTTTATTTGTTAACATCACATTCATTTAGTGCTGCTGACAGGCTGAATCTTTCCATTTTTAATACTGCAGGATAACTGCCCTTATGTTTTTGTGAAAATAATAGCAAGGTACCTTAAATTTCCCATACAGGATTTGATTTTTTTGCCTTTAATTTAAGAAAAAATTTAAATGCATATTCAATTCATCTTGCTCTGCGTGTGTACGAATAAAGCCAAGAAACTAAGAAATCACTGAACATTTTCAGTTTAGATTCCCAAATACAACCGATAAAGGCAAAATTATTCCATGTATACACAGAACAGGACACAAGTATATTCTAAAGCCTCAGGAAAGTGATGCTGGCAGAGGGACAAACTGAAATCAGTTCAGCAAAAGCCCACATAGTACAACAGTCAGAAAGACCAAGCTTCCCACTGCACGGTACATATCAAGACAAAAAGGTAAATCCTATTCAAGAATCCTCCACCTGCCTTCCAAACCAAAGCAGCTTCCAGGTTTTATTCTTGGCAGCCCGAGGAAAGGATGGTTTGCGCAAACTAATCCGCAAAGTCTTACTTTCTTCTCTTACACTCCTGCTTAAGAACAGCCTCTGCTCTCAGGCCAACATGACATTGGTGGACTTAGGGATAGAAAAGTTAAAACGTGTGTAATTATTTATGTAAGTTTTCTATGCAGCTGAATTGAAGGAAAAACATAACTCAATGCTCACACTATAAGCATTACTTATTCACCTAATATTTATGCTTATCTTACTGTTTTTAACAATAAGAACTATTGGGTCAAGCTCTTAGTAGGTTTTGCACAGTAGAAATTTCTTTGCATATTTCCGGTTCTGAAACGGAAAATAAGACATTACGTATCTCAGGCTTTGTGAGCAAATTTAGTCCTCACGAGACATAATTCCCATTAACAGTCAAAGAAATTATTGATTCTACAGCTGTCGGGCATTTAAAACTCCCTTCGATGGCAGTCACTCATCCGTAAAAGCTACCTGGGAATAATCGAAGACAGAGGAATAGCCAGGTTAAAACATAGCAA
This sequence comes from Nyctibius grandis, assembly GCF_013368605.1. Taxonomy (NCBI): domain Eukaryota; kingdom Metazoa; phylum Chordata; class Aves; order Nyctibiiformes; family Nyctibiidae; genus Nyctibius; species Nyctibius grandis. The sequence continues at coordinate 23,464,963 of NC_090669.1, read as the reverse complement.
TTTATTTGACTACCATAGAATTTAAGTTTAAAAAGTACAATAAGTAGTAATTTAGAAAGCGATTATTTTATAGTGAAAAAAAGTATTACTTTTAAATACAAATGTAAAATATTTTAACTAAGTAGGACTTAAAACTGTATTCCTCACTGTACATTCACATTATAATGGATAGAATGGAAGGAAAGAATGGAATTCTAGAAGGTCATACAACAGAGTTTGAACAGCTGCATTTTAAACGGTGTATGATGATTGGTTTATGTTAACAGGTAAAATACTGAGATTTTAAGTTTCAAATACTAGTTGTAGTGTTAAAGTCATTATTTAGCAGCATTTTTGTGAGAATTGTGTTTCTTTAGCTGTGATAATATGCAAATAGCTAACTGTATGACAGCAAATGACTACGCAATGCTAAAAAAAACTGAAAAGCTTAAAGCAGAGCAATTGAAACAAGAAACATTTCCCACTTTAAAAAGAAATACAGTGGGAAGGGCCACGGGTCCAGAAAACAGAGTCACACTATGCTTTAAACAGAAACCTCACAGCTTGTGTTGCAAAGATATTACAGTAGAGATGGGCAAAGATATCAAATGGTGAGAATCAACAAAAATCTGTGATGCCAGGAAAGCATATATGCTGAAAGTAGTCCTACAAGCTGTCTGGTGAGACATGAAACACTTTCATCATTATAACCAATTACGAAGAATCCTTTTAAAGCGTTCTCTGATGTAAGATGTGTTGTTCTGTACATAAGCAACTTAAATATGGCAATCGTAGACCCAAATTGCACATCAGTCTCACAGCAGGTTGTTAAAGAAAATTGGCAGAGTCCGGGTCTCTAGGTTTGCTGGTTTTATTAACAACTCAGAGTTGGACCACCACTGCAGTGAATGGTACCTGACTCAAATTCACTATCGGTTTATATAGAAACTAATAATCAATTACATCATAAACATTTCATAAGCTTCTGTTAACAATCCACTAACTATTTCCATTCCTCTTTCTTCCTTCATCAAGAGTCCACAAAAGTCCATTCTTTTCCATTGTTTAGCTGATTTTTATGTTCTGGTTCCGCTCTGACTCCGGCCGACACCCCGTCCTCAATGTTCTTGCTGTGATCGGCGTCCTTAATGTTCTTGCCGTGATCAGTGTCCCGTCCTGATCCAGGTTGATCAGAGTCCAGTTCCCACCGCCAGTGTCTCCTAAACATTCAACCTTAAAAACAACTGAAGTTATGTTTAAAACCTTATCTATACTAATTTTTATTTCTAAGTGTCCTATATTTCTTTTAAGGTAAAGAAAAGGTTAACCATACATCCCTTTTACTAAAATCATCAGAAGGTAATACTTCTAGGCCTACTCCTGCTTAGCTACTCATTAAGCTTTGATTGATGATTTGTTCAGTCCTAGGTCAGGATTGCACAAGGAGCTTTGAGAACAATATTCATGGATTGTGAAAGCCCACCTGTGTTTATTCAGATAGACTTATATTAATTATTCTATTCACTATTCTATTTCACCCCTATTGATTCTTGTCTCTCTAACTCATAAGAACTTTTACATTAATTATGTGAAAATTTCTATAACATCTCCAGCCCCAAAAACGCAGCGCTCGGCCTCTGCTGCCGACCCCAAAACCACACCACCGAGTCCCCTCTCTCAGCTCCCGAAAAACGCACCGCTCACATCCGCTTCTGAGCCCCCCGAAGCGGCCGCGGGAGCCTGTTCTCGAGCCCCGGGAACACAACACCTGGCCTCCGTTATTGGGGCCCCAAAGCAGCTCACCCCGCCTGCTTTCTGACCCCCCCTGCAGCCCCCACGTGCGACGCCGAGGGCTGGGGGGGTCTGCAGCCACCCCGCAGCCCTGCGCCCCCAGGGCCCCACGGGCAGTTTTGGGGAGCGCTCGGGAACCGCGCAGGGCCCGGCCCCGTGCCCCTGCGGGGCGGCACCACCGCAGCCCGGCCGGCGCTTTATTAGCGCTCTCGCAGGCTTTACTGCTCCGCCATCGCCTGCACCGCCGCGCCCGCCCCCCGAACCCCCCCGAGGCCCAAAAGTCCCCCGCGGGGAGCCGGGCCCAGCCGACCCGGGAGCGCGGACCCGCCCGCCCCCACGGACCCCCCCGGCGGCAGCAGCCGGGGCCCTTTCCCCCCCACCACCCCGTGCGGGCACCGGGACCCGCGCGGCGCCGCGACCCGTCCCCCCCACCCCGCCGGGAGCCGCGCGGGAACCGCCGCTGCGCCGAGCCGGGACCTGCCGCCGGGACCGGCACCGCGCCGCACCGGGAGCCGCCCCCGCCGCTCCGGGAAGTTGCGCCGGGACCGGCGCCGCGCCGCCCCGGGAGTCGCAGCCGCGCCACGCCGGGACCTACCGCCGGGACCGGCGCCGCGCCACACCGGGAGCTGCCACCGCGCCGCGCCGGGACCTACACCTGGACCGGCGCCGCACCAGGACCTGCCGCCGGGACCGGGACCGAGACCGGGACCGGGACCAGCGCGGCGCCAGAAGCCGCGCCGGAAGCCGCCGCTTTGCCGGAAGCCGCGCCAGGACGCGCCCCCCCCGCCCCGCCCCGCCCCGCCCCGCCCCGCGCGGCGCCGCGACCCGCCCCCGCCGCGGGCCCCCCCCCGCCGGGAGCCGCACGGGAACCGCCGCCGCGCCGTGCCGGGACCTGCCGCCGGGACCGGCACCGCGCCGCACCGGGAGCCGCCCCCGCCGCTCCGGGAAGCTGCGCCAGCACCGGCGCCGCGCCGCCCTGGCAGCCGCAGCCGCGCCACGCCGGGACCTACCGCCGGGACCGGCGCCGCGCCGGGACCTGCCGCCGGGACCGGCGCCGCGCTGCCCCGGGAGCCTCCGCTCCGGTAGCCGCCGCCCCGCCGGGAACCGCGCCGGGACCCGCGGAGAAAAAAAAAAAAAAAAAAACGGAGGAAAAAAAAAAAAAAAAAAAAAAGGTAAAAAAGCGGCGGCTGCAGTACCGAAATTTGACCACAGGGCGGCAGCAGGAGGCGCCGCCAGAGCGCCCCTTCACCGCGCATGCGCGGCTCCCCAGGGGACCCCGCCCATATCCTGCCCCTCAGGGCGGAGTCGCGAAGGAAACCACGCCCCGTACCGCCCCTCGGGGCGGGGCTCCGCAACAGGACACGCCCCGTTCAGCCCCTCGGGGCGGGGCTCCGCAGCACACCCCGCCCCCACGGGGACACGGCCCCGCCCATTGCCAGCACTGACTGAGCGGCCGTAGCCGCCCACTGCGCATGCGCGGTTGCCCGGGAGACGCCCCCCCCCCCGCTCCTGACCCGCCCGCGCCCCGTTTAAGCACCGCTCCCTCGGCAAAACCAGCGGCGGCGAACTAAAACGCAGCCGCCGAGAGACATTCTTAAAAGCAACCGCGATTAAGAAGGGGAGAAAATTAAAAAGTAGGCCCCGAAAACTAAAACGGGGATGGACAAATGTAAAAAGCGACGGCTGCGGCACCGAGCGCGGCCAGAGCCCCCCACCCGCAGTACCGCGCCCCGGACCCCAGGGCGCGCCATTCCCTCGCTTCTCCCACCAATTGTCGCTATTTTTACGCCGTGACGCCCTCTGCTTTGGGGGACCCACCCGCCCCCCCAGACACACATGCCCCCCGCCCCACCTACCTGCTCCTCCACTGCATCCTTGCCCCCGCATGGGTGACATTCAGGTGCCCCGAATGACGTCAGCGCCACCCAGCCGTCTCCCCGCTTTTTGTTCACCCCAAAAAAAGGGCACTAAATGAGGGAAACAGCCCTGACCTCCACCTCCTTACTAAGATGGCGTCATAGCAACCAAGATGGCGTCCTCACAACCAAGATGGCGTCCTAGCAACCAAGATGGCGTCGTAGAAACCAAGACGGCGTCCTAGCAACCAAAATGGCATCCTAGCAACCAAAATGGCGTCCTAGCAACCAAAATGGCGTCCTCATAACCAAGATGGCCGCCTAGCAACCAGGATAGCGTCCTAGCAACCAAGATGGCGTCCTCACAACCAAGATGGCGTCCTAGCAACCAAAATGGCGTCCTAGCAACCAAAATGGCGTCCTAGCAACCAGGATAGCGTCCTAGCAACCAAGATGGCCGCCTAGCAACCAAGATGGCGTCCTAGCAACCAAAATGGCGTCATAGCAACCAATATGGCGTCCTAGCAACCAAGATGGCCGCCTAGCAACCAGGATGGCGTCCTAGCAACCAAGATGGCGGCTAGCAACCAAGATGGCGCCCTAGCAACCAAGATGGCCGCCTAGCAACCAAGATGGCCGCCTAGCAACCACGACGGCGTCCTCACAACCAAAATGGCCGCAATCAACCAAGATGGCCGCCTAGCAACCAAGACGGCGTCCTAGCAACCAAGATGGCGTCATAGCAACCAAGATGGCGTCCTAGCAAACAAGATGGCGCCCTAGCAACCAAGATGGCCGCCTAGCAACCAAGACGGCGTCCTAGCAACCAAAATGGCGTCCTAGCAACCAGGATAGCGTCCTAGCAACCAAGATGGCGTCCTCGCAACCAAGATGGCCGCCTAGCAACCAAATAAGGACAGGGAGCGGCGGCCGCAGTACCGAAATTTGACCACAGGGTGGCAGCACCTGGCGCCGCCAGCGCCTCCCCCTACTGCGCATGCGCGGCCGCCCAGGGGGACCCCCGCCATACCCCGCCCCCGGGGCGGGGTTCCGCACCAGACCACGCCCCCGTCCCGCCCCTCGGGGCGCGGCTCCGCGGGAAACCACGCCTCTGACACGCCCCCACAGGGACGCGGCCACGCCCACTCCCGGCACTGACCGAGCCGGCCCCTGCGCATGCGCAGTTTCCCCGGGGACCCCGCTCACGCCCGCGCCCCCTTTAAGCGCCGCTCCCTCGTCAAAAAAAAACGGCGGCGAACTAAAACGCAGCCGCCGAGAGACATTGTTTAAAAAGCAACGGCACCGAGGAGAGGCCAGACGCGGTTAAAAGAAAAATAAGGGCAGGGAGCGGGAAAATAAGCGGGCACGGAAAGAACATTTAAAAAGCGACGCCGCCGAGGAGAGACCAATTAGTAACACAAAAGACGGCGAAATAAAGGCAGCGAACGGGATGAAATAGGCAGAAAAATTTAAAAGCGACCGTGATTAAGAAAAGAAGGAGAAAGTTTAAAAAAAAGCCCCGGGAAAGTGAAACGGCGAAGGGCGAGGAAAAAAAAAAAAAAAAAAAAAGGTAAAACAGCGGCGGCTGCAGTACCGAAATTTGACCACAGGGCGGCAGCAGGAGGCGCCGCCAGAGCGCCCCTCCACTGCGCATGCGCGGCTCCCCAGGGGACCCCGCCCATGTCCTGCCCCTCGGGGCGGAGTCGCGCAGGAAACCACGCCCCGTCCAGCCCCTCGGGGCGGGGCTCCGCAGCACACCCCGCCCCTGGCACGCCCCCACGGGGACACGGCCCCGCCCATTGCCAGCACTGACTGAGCGGCCATAGCCGCCCACTGTGCATACGCGGTTGCCCGGGAGACGCCTAGCAACCAAGATGGCGCCCTAGCAACCAAGATGGCCGCCAAGCAACCAGGACGGCGTCCTAGCAACCAAGATGGCGCCCTAGCAACCAAGATGGCGTCCTAGCAACCAAGATGGCCGCCTAGCAACCAGGACGGCGTCCTAGCAACCAAGATGGCCGCCTAGCAACCAAAATGGCGTCCTAGCAACCAAAATGGCGTCCCAGCAACAAAGATGGCCGCCTAGCAACCAAGATGGCGTCCTAGCAACCAAAATGGCCGCCTAGCAACCAAGATGGCGTCCTAGCAACCAAAATGGCGTCCTAGCAACCAAGATGGCCGCCTAGCAACCAAGACGGCGTCCTAGCAACCAAGATGGCCGCCTAGCAACCAAGACGGCGTCCTAGTAACCAAAATGGCCGCCTAGCAACCAAAATGGCGTCCTAGCAACCAAAATGGCGTCATAGCAACCAAGATGGCCGCCTAGCAACCAGGATAGCGTCCTAGCAACGAAGATGGCGTCCTCGCAACCAAGATGGCGTCCTAGCAACCAAAATGGCGTCCTAGCAACCAACATGGCGTCCTAGCAACCAGGATAGCGTCCTAGCAACCAAAATGGCGTCCTAGCAACCAAGATGGCCGCCTAGCAACCAGGATTGCGTCCTAGCAACCAAGATGGCGTCCTCGCAACCAAAATGGCGTCCTAGCAACCAAGATGGCGTCCTAGCAACCAAGATGGCGTCCTAGCAACCAAGACGGCGTCATAGCAACCAAGATGGCGTCCTAGCAACCAAGATGGCGTCCTAGCAACCAAAATGGCTTCCTAGCAACCAAGATGGCGTCCTAGCAACCAAAATGGCGTCATAGCAACCAAGATGGCGCCCTAGCAACCAAGATGGCGTCCTAGCAACCAAGATGGCGTCCTAGCAACCAAGATGGCGTCCTAGCAACCAAGATGGCCGCCTAGCAACCAAGATGGCGTCCTAGCAACCAAGACGGCGTCCTAGCAACCAAGATGGCGTCCTAGCAACAAAGATGGCCGCCTAGCAACCAAGACGGCGTCCTAGCAACCAAAATGGCCGCCTAGCAACCAAGATGGCGTCCTAGCAACCAAAATGGCGTCCTCACAACCAAGATGGCCGCCTAGCAACCAGGATAGCGTCCTAGCAACCAAGATGGCGTCCTCACAACGAAAATGGCGTCCTAGCAACCAAAATGGCGTCCTAGCAACCAAAATGGCGTCCTAGCAACCAGGATAGCGTCCTAGCAACCAATATGGCCGCCTAGGAACCAAGATGGCGTCATAGCAACCAAGACGGCGTCCTAGCAACCAAAATGGCCGCCTAGCAACCAAGATGGCGTCCTCGCAACCAAGATGGCCGCCTAGCAACCAGGATGGCGTCATAGCAACCAAATAAGGACAGGGAGCGGCAGCCGCAGTACCGAAATTTGACCACAGGGTGGCAGCACCTGGCGCCGCCAGCGCCTCCCCCCCCGCGACGCCGCCGAGGAGAGACCAATTAGTAACACAAAAGACGGCGAAATAAAGGCAGCGAACGGGATAAAATAGGCAGAAAAATTTAAAAGCGACCGTGATTAAGAAAAGAAGGAGAAAGTTTAAAAAAAAGCCCCGGGAAAGTGAAACGGCGAAGGGCGAGGAAAGAAGAAGTAAAAAGAAAAAAAAAAAAAAAAAAAAAGGTAAAAAAGCGGCGGCTGCAGTACCGAAATTTGACCACAGGGCGGCAGCAGGAGGCGCTGCCAGAGCGCCCCTCCACTGCGCATGCGCGGCTCCCCAGGGGACCCCGCCCATGTCCTGCCCCTCGGGGCGGAGTCGCGCAGGAAACCACGCCCCGTCCAGCCCCTCGGGGCGGGGCTCCGCAGGAGACCACGCCTCCGCTCCGCCCCCGCAGGGGCACGGCCACGCCCACTCCCGGCACCCAGGGCGGCAAAGAGCCGGCCACTGCGCATGCGCGGTTGTCCGGGGAACACCGACCACGTCCCGCCCGCGCCCCGTTTGAGCACCGCTCCCTCGGCAAAAGCAGCGGCGGCGAGCTAAAACGCAGCCTCGGAGACACTTTTTTAAAAGCGACCGCGATGAAGAAAAGGAGAAAAATTAAAAAAATAGCTCCCGAGAACTAAAAGGGAGATCGAGAAAAAAACGTAAAAAGCGACCGCTGCTGCACCCAGCGCGGCCGGGGCGCCCCTCCACTGCGCATGCGCGGCCCCCGAGCTGCACTGCCGCCCTCCCGACGCGCGGGGGCGCCACCGCCTCGCCTCTCCCACCGATTGTCACGCGGTTTTACGCTCTGACACCCCCTTCCTTGGGGGACCCCCCCGTGCCCCACTTACCTGCCGCTCCGCTGCGTCCTTGCCCCGCCTCGGTGACATTCGGGTGCTCCAAATGACGTCATCACCACCCAGACCCCTCCCCGCTTTTCATTCACCCCAAAAACACGCACTAAAGGAGGGAAACAGCCCTGACCGCCACCTCCTTACTTTAGCGACGCCATTTACGCGTGTACACGCCCCCTCCCCAAAAAAGGGGAGCTCTGCTAGAAAAGTAAAGGGAGGGCGCCCCTCCAAACGGCTGCCCCGTCACCAGCCCCATCCCGCAGCCTGTCCCCCCGGCAGACGCCCCACGGCACAGGGGCGCCGTGCCAGAGGACGGTGCCGCGCCTCTCCCTCCGCCTCTGCTCCGCCTCGTTCCCGCACCGGGACGGGCTCCCCAGGGCCACCGACGCCCCCGGCCCCTCTCGGCCCCCCACACCCGACGCCCCTCGCTGCCCCCACAGCCGGGAGCCTCCGCACACCGCGCCGGTCCCTCACCCTCACAAACGCTTAACGACCTGCGGGCAAACCTGCGCCGGGGGTAGCCGCCGAGCCTCACGACACGCTTACGACAAGGCAGCTGAAAAACAGAACTCCCAAGTTAGACTCCGGCACGGGCAAAAAACAGCACAGAAGAAAGTAGAGGAACGCAGTCAGGATAAGAGCCAGGAGAGCAGTTGAGCTAAAGGAGGACTCTAGGTAAACAGGTCAGCTCGAAATACAACACAGCCTTTAAAAGCCTGAGCGGTTTGAACACTTAACATCAGCATCGGGACTCACGGACACCATTTTCAACTCATTCCTAACATAAAAGCTGTTGTAGAAACTGTCACGTAAGTTGTCGTACAAGTTCTCACGAATTCAGCAGGTAAGAATCAGTAGAGGTGAAAAAGAATTAGGAGTAGAACAATAAATACAAGTCTAGCTGACAAACACGGGTGGGCTTTCACAACCCTTCAATATTCTTCTCAAAGCTCCTTTGTACAATCCTTGTTAAAGAAAATCGGCAGAGTCCGGGTCTCCAGGTTTGCCGACTCTTCATTGAAGCAACTCGGAGTTGGACCGCCACCGCGCTGAACGGTACCTGACTCAAATTCACTATCGGTTTATACAGAAACTAAGCAGCAGTTAGATCACAAACTTCTCACGAGCTTCTGTTAAAAATCCACTAACTATTTCCATTCCTCTTTCTTCCTTCGTCAAGCGTCCACAAAAGTCCATTGTCAGGAGTCCACGAAAGTCCCTTCTCTTCCGTTGCTGAGCTGATCTTTATGCTGTCTGTAATACAATCCTCCCTTGAAGGACATACTAACAATAAATCATCTGCATATTGTATTAATTCAGACTTGCGTGGAAAAAACAAATCAGCCAAATCTCCTTTCAAAATTTGGGAGGATATTGTTGGCGAGCTTGTAAATCCCTGGGGTAACCGAGTCCAGCTTAATTGCTTCCCTTGCCAAGTGAAGGCAAATCTGTGCTGGCTTTTCTCAGCCACAGCTGTGCTAAAGAAAGCTCCCGTCAAATCCAATACAGTGTAAAATTTTCCCCAAATAGGTATTTGAGTCATAATCAAATTTGGATCAGGTACAACTGGATGGGCAACGATTACAAATCCATTTACTGCTCTTAAATCTTGTAGAAATCTATATTCTGGATCCCCATCTTTTTCTCAAATCGGTGTTTACTAACCGGGAGTGTAGGTGTATTAAAAGAACTTTGACTTTTTTTCCTTAAAATCCCTTTTTCCAAGAACGATTTTATTTGTTTTCCAATACTTGGGATGGCTTCTGCCACAACTGGGTATTGCCTAAGAGAAGGAGGAGTCCCTCCTTTTGTTTTAATCGCTACTGGTTCTGCAGATTTTAACAGTCCAATATCATCTCCGGAGAGACTCCCTAATTTTTTAGCTGCATCGTTCAATTCTTTCGGGATTTTAAGCTCGCCTTCTCGAATTCCTACAGTTTGTATTCCCGTTACGATTACTCGAATTCCTTTGGGAGTTAAAGCTCGGCACGTTCCCAATTCTTGCAATAAATCTCTCCCAAACAGTGAAACAGGAGAAGCTGGCGAGATAACAAATCGACCCCGTATCAAATGATCATCAAAAACAACAGGAAGAGGAAGGGAAGGTGGTAACTTATCTTCACCCAAAACCCCAGTAACCTTTACAAACTCCTCAGATAGCTGTGACACCTGAAAATGTAACAATGATAAAGTCGCACCGGTATCTGTTAAGAACTTAATAGCAACGCCACTTACCTTAGCTGTGATAAATCCCTCATTCTTTACCTTAATCCCAGAGTCTCGATCCATAAACTTCACAGCGAGAACGTGGACGCTCCGGTCTTTCTGCTCCGTCTCTTCCACCGTTGTTAGAGGTCGGTCTCTACGGGACACCCTCTCTACGGTCAGGATTACACAAGGAGCTCTGAGAACAACATTCATGGATTGTGAAAGCCCACCCGTGTTTATCAGATTGACTTGTATTTTTTATTCTATTCTTAATTCATGAGAACTTCTGTAACAATTTATGTGAAAACTTCTACAACAATCCTGACCCGTGACTAAACCGATCGTCAGTCAAAGCTTAATGAGCAGCTACGCAGGACTAGGCCGACAAGTATTAATTTCTGACGATTCCAGTAAAAAGGATGGACGCTTAACCTTTTTTACCTTAAAAGAATACAGAATACTTGTGGAAGACCATCAGCCCGCAAACAGCTGTGCTTTACTTGCAGAGCAGGGGATTCCCTGGGGAAGGCTGCACTGAGAATAGTTCTCGCTCCCTTTTAAGATAAAGGAGCCCTGAGCAGTTCACGGGGCCCTCTGAGGCGTGAAAGAAGTAAACGTGTGTGTTGAAGGGCAGTTCTGAAGACAGAACTGAAAACAAGGAACGGTTGTTGATGTTCTGAGCCCACAGCACCGTGGCTCTTCCCAGAAGGGGTGATGAGCGCTCAGCCTGTGAACGTTGACGGTGTCTCGAACCGCCCAGTCCCGCTCCTGCATTTCACTAGGGCAGTAGAACAGCAATAAAGGAGCCTGAGGCCTTTGGCTTTCAGCCCTCGCCTCCTCCCTCGCAGAGTCCCTGCCTTCTTTTCCGCTCGCCCCAAATACTTACAAATAAGAAGTAGTAGAAATAAGGTTTAGGTTAATACTTAGGAGACGCCGGCAGTGCAAAGCAGACTCTGGTCAAGACGGGACGCTGGTCACGGCGAGAACATCGAGGATGGGGTGTTGAGCGGAGCCCAAGCGGAACCAGAAGATAAAGATCAGCTGACCGGCGGCGAAGAACGGACTTCTGTGCACTCTGGAGGAAGTGAACTTCAACGAAACAAGACAGTTTTTAGAGCCATAAGCATATGCACGGATTCCAGTAAAACTATTCTACAAAACTGAACAGTTGCAGGAAAGCGCATCAGATAATAATAATAAAAAAAAAATTAGCAAAAACCTGCAGCGAGCGTTTGCCACGCTTTTTACGAAGGAGTGCAAATTTTCCTTCCGCACCCCCCCGTGTGAAAGATCACATCCAATCTACAGATCCACACAGCACCTTACTAAAAACATACTTAAGCCTGGTCTTTATGACCACTTTATGTTCTTTTTTCCTTTATCAGAACAAAGTGATCTGATAGAAGATAACGCTTTCTAAAGCTTTTTCTGTGCTGTTACTCTCGAGGCAGGCTCTAAATATCAATTCCTGTTTTAAATGCTGTATCAAGGTAGCTGTCATTTTGAGATATCATACATTTGTGCACATCTACCTCTGCATTGCTAATTCTCAGCAGCCAGATGCCCTACTACTGCCTTTTAATTTCTTCTTTGCTCAATACCTGAGGCCCCCTGAAGAGTCTAGAGATCTCAAATAGAGATTTCCTGACTGCGGCTCCCTTTTGGGCCAACACAGAGAGATGAAAGAGCAACTGAAATAGTTAGCGGAATTTTAACAGAAGCTCCCCCGCACAAACGGCCCATCTGCCTTCTGCTTTTGGCCCCCGAACCAGCTCACGGAGCGCCCGCTGCGGAGCCCAAAAACCCAGCTGCCGAGCCTGCTCTCGAGTCCCAAAAACGCAGCGCTCGGCCTCTGCTGCCGACCCCAAAACCACACCAGCGAGTCCCCTCTGTCAGCTCCCGAAAAACGCACCGCTCACATCCGCTTCTGAGCCCCCCGAAGCGGCCGCGGGAGCCCGTTCTCGAGCCCCAGGAACACAACACCTGGCCTCCGTTATTGGGGCCCCAAAGCAGCTCACCCCGCCTGCTTTCTGACCCCCCCTGCAGCCCCCACGTGCGACGCCGAGGGCTGGGGGGGGCTGCAGCCACCCCGCAGCCCTGCGCCCCCAGGGACCCACGGGCAGTTTTGGGGAGCGCTCGGGAACCGCGCAGGGCCCGGCCCCGTGCCCCTGCGGGGCGGCACCACCGCAGCCCGGCCGGCGCTTTATTATCGCTCTCGCAGGCTTTACTGCTCCACCATCTCCTGCACCGCCGCGCCCGCCCCCCGAACCCCCCCGAGGCCCAAAAGTCCCCCGCGGGGAGCCGGGCCCAGCCGACCCGGGAGCGCGGACCCCCTCGGCGGCAGCAGCCGGGGCCCTTTCCCCCCCACCACCCCGTGCGGGCACCAGGACCCGCTCGGCGCCGCGACCCGCCCCCCCCGCACCCACCCCGCCGGGACCTGCCGCCGGGACCGGCACCGCGCCGCACCGGGAGCTGCGCCAGTAAGAGCACCCCCCGCCCCGCCCCGCGCGGCGCCGCGACCCGCCCCCGCCGCGGGCCCCCCCCGCCGGGAGCCGCGCGGGAAACGCCGCCGCGCCGAGCCGGGACCTGCCGCCGGGGCCGGCACCGGCACCGCGCCGCCCCGGCAGCCGCAGCCGCGCCACGCCGGGACCTACCGCCCCCGCCCCCTTTAAGCACCGCTCCCTCGGCAAAAGCAGCGGCGGCCAACTAAAACGCAGCCTCGACGACACTTTTTTAAAAGCGACCGTGATTAAGAAAAGGAGGAAATTAAGAAAATAGCTCCCGAGAACTAAAAGGGAGATCGAGAAAAAAACGTAAAAAGCGACCGCTGCTGCACCCAGCGCGGCCGGGGCGCCCCTCCATTGCGCATGCGCGGCCCCCGAGCTGCACTACCGCCCTCCCGACGCGCGGGGGCGCCACCGCCTCGCCTCTCCCACTGATGATTGTCGCGCGGTTTTACGCTCTGACACCCCCTTCCTTGGGGGACCCCCCCGTGCCCCACTTACCTGCCGCTCCGCTGCGTCCTTGCCCCGCCTCGGTGACATTCGGGTGCTCCAAATGACGTCATCACCACCCAGACCCCTCCCCGCTTTTCATTCACCCCAAAAACACGCACTAAAGGAGGGAAACAGCCCTGACCGCCACCTCCTTACTTTAGCGACGCCATTTACGCGTGTACACGCCCCCTCCCCAAAAAAGGGGATTGTATTGAGCTACACTTCCATTGAACCTACCTGCCACACTGTGCACACTAATTCATGTGCAGTACCAACAAACGTGTGTTATCCAGGCTATCCAGAATGAGGATAAAACACTACAGCCAGGGAAATATTTGTGATGTAAACTAGACATGTTTTTAGCCTATTAACCACATTGTGAGCGTTTCTAGTCCAAGCTACCTAACTGCTCAGGCACCCAGCTGTCTTCAGCTTTTGGCAGATAGTACTCCTCAGGGAAACTGCAGCACGGACAGCCACTGCAATGTTAGACGTGTTTGTCTTACTTGGCATGAAAAAACACGTAACACAGCAAGGGGGAACAAGCAGCCCTCTCACCTATCTGCCTTCTCATTCAACACAGGCAAGAGAAGGAATGCTAAGACCTCTCAGACTCCCAAGCAACCATCCAGTGCCATGCCCAAGAGCACTGCCTACTCAGCGCACTGCCACCAGAAACACCCCCCTCATTCATCTGAGCGAGGTACCCAGCCCACACTCCACACCTCTCTCTCCCACACCCCACCTACACTTCTTCGCTTACACAACCCCCATGGCATCCGAATTTTTTGGTCTCATCCAGACCATTCAGAAGGCAGCCTCTGAAACTCCACGCACTAGAGAGACTAAGCTAACGGGAAACAGACTGGAGTCAGGACAATGAGAGAAGCAAGGTTTCGCATCACTTCCACTAGCTGTCTAACACACACAAGTAGCTCAAGTCAAACAGATCGCGCTAGAAAGCCCTGTGACTCAACAGCGTGCCCAAAGGCCGAGTCAAGTGCAAGCTGCTGCTGCAGAGAGGTGGAAGAGGAGCAGAATGAGGCTGATGCAAGGAAGATACCTGTTTACATAAAGACAGATCCAATAGGAAATCAGGCTCTATGCCGGTATATTCATGAGTCAAGCTGCAACACGTGACAGCGTCTGCACACAGGCGAGCAAGAGGCAGTAACAGCCTGTGCGGAGGACAGCCTGTTCACTGATGTGGAGGACAGATGGTAACAGGGACTCCAAACTACCCTACTACAGCCACCTGCCCTAACACCCAAGTACTTGGAGACTCTGAGCTATCTTCCTGACACCTTCCCCACAAGCCTCTTCAGTATCAGCTGTACCTTCCCCACAGCATCTTGGCCCATTGGTGCTCCCGCAGTGCACATCCACAGCCCTGTGCCGCAGCAACAAAAACCTCTGGAAAGGTGTCAGATCATCAGGACTTTCCATTCACTGCTGATCAACTCCACTGAGCACCCACCAGCCCTTGGCACCTCTGAACATCTCCAAGGTGGCAGATCCCACAATCTCTCTGGACAGCCTCTGACAGTGCTCCATCACCCGCACAGTAAAAAAGCATTTTCCTGATGTTCAGAGGGAACCCCCTGTGTTTCCATTTGTGCCCACTGCCTCTTGTCCCGTCACTGGGCACCACTGAAAAGCACCTGGCTCCGTCTTCTTCACATCCCCCCTTCAGGTATTTATATACATCGATAAGATATCCCCTGCCCCGAGCCGCCCTCTCTCCAGGCTGAACAGTCACAGCTCTCTCAGGCTTTTCTCATGTGAGAGATGCTCCAATCCATTCATCACCTCAGTGGCCCTTCACTGAAATCTCTCCAGTATGTCTGTGACTCTCTTGCACTGCAGAGCCCAAAAGACCTTCTGTGCTACAGACAACAGCCCAGATACCCTTCACACCCAAAAATTTCAGATTCCCTGACACAGGGAAGAAGCCCCCCAGATAACCTGACTAAGCAAATGGCCCCCAAAGAACTGAGGAATGCACCAGAGATGCCAGCACAACCTCAGAGTTGCTGGAAAAGCCACCAAGACAAAAAGATATGGCTCCACAGGCTCCACAATAGCTCTGGGAACACTTAGAAAAATCCACAGAAGCAATGGGTGTGGCCCTAGAAAACCCTCCCAGGAAGACACAGTGTCAATGGGCCCACCTCCCAGCATCTAGAGCACTAGGAACATCCATCTCCTACAGCAGATCACAGCAGTAGCACTGAGGAGCTTTTGTGCTCATCCTAAATGAGCTGTAGCACGACATTCTTCAATTAGCCCTAACAGGATTATCCAGTATCGATCAAACATGGACTGTCCATCTTGAGATGTGCTGTATTAAAAAAAATAAAAATAAAACCAAGCAAAAATCCCATACACAAGTGTCCATCTCTGCTATCGAAGTTGTTTGATCACTTCCATACAGCAGTATAATCAATATGCAGATTTCCAAGGCACCTTAAATTTCTCAGTGATCTTCATTAACAACAACTTGTAGTTCTGAAGAGAGAGGATAACGGTATGAATCGCGCTGCAGGAGCAAGTGTGTGCCTACTCTATGTCGCAGTGTTAGAATGCACGATTGGGGCAGCATTAACAAGCTATTTCCACAGTGACTCTGCCCAAAGTTTCTTCATCTCTTTAGCTTTTTGCACTCCATGCCAACATTGCATTCAAGTATATGATTGCAAACTTTGCCATTACAGGGAAAGCACTAAGAAATCTATCAATAAATTAAATTCCTGCTTAAGCCTTTTACAACAGAACTGCTGCGGTTGCCCCAGCTCTTGGAGAACTTTTATGTTAAAAACATCAAGAGAAGTCTAAGAAAAATACACAACTTCACAACAACTTTAAAGCAAAAGAAGAAAGTCAAGCCGGAAGAAAGTGAAGGAATTTAGTTTCTACTTTGTTCCATTTATACAAATTAAGAACTAAGATTCTTAAATATTTAAAGCATGAAAACAGAAGTGAACTATTATCAATGAACAAAGAAATCTTTGACAATTCATCTTTTAATAGAAAGTAGATAAATTATACTTTTAAAAGAATGCTCAGAACAGCACAGCTCAGCTGTAAATCTGCAATCTGACAAGTATCTCACAGCATTTCTCATGCTTTTTTTTTTTTTTTTGCAGTGTAAGAAACTCAGACAAAAACCTTCTTCTGCTACGGAAAAAGAGCAGACAGGAAGATACTAAAACTCATCAACCAAGGATTTTCAAATTACCTATATGCTGCACAGTAGACAAATACTCAACCATCTACCCGCGCCGCCCAGATCTCTCAAAAAGAATGTCTCCGTGCTTTGAATTAAATGATGACCAACTGAATTGATTTTGTCTTCTTGGCAACACTAAATCCAATGACAGATCTCTCTGTTCTTTTTCTGAATCCACCAGCTGATAGCCAAGCATGTTTATAGCACCTTTGCAAACTTCCTGTATTTTCTTAATTTTCTGGAAGGAAAGAACATTTCTCCAGGCCTGTGAAACACTAACTGCATCTCGAGATGTGATTTTGAAGGCTTCTTTTTTTTTTCCTGGTCCCTGTCCATGTGTGATATTATAGATCCAGCTTTTGAGCGTGGGGGTCAAACTAAGATCTGCAAATTTATACATTTCTGAGATTTCTGACAACGGATCTCTTACCAGATCTTCAAAACGGATCATTAAATAGCGATCTTTAAGGAAACTAGGTGGTTTTAGAGTAGCCGTTTCATAAATCTGAACATGACTTCTACAAATCTCTTGCATTACTTTGTATTTGCTGTCTTCCACTTTAGTGCCATTGGTACTCAAAACAATTCCATTGTCACGGGCTAATGCTTTGACCGATTGTTCCCGTGACTTGACGACTGCCCGGGGGTCACGGACCAAGTGAATAATTTTGAGATTCAGAGACGGATCAGTGAGAAGGGGGTAGAGGACCTTCAAGTCAAAGAATCGAACCTCCTTGATGACAACATGGCTGTAAGTTTTACAGGCTTCCTCCACCTTGCTGAATGGGTACCGTCCACAAAGAGTCTTGCATGCCATTTCACTGGTTATGTCAGTACGCTGAAAGGAGTCACAAGCAGGAGCTGAACACAGAGCCCGACTCACTGCCCACTGGAAAAGATCGGATAAGTTTCTTTTCCAAGGCATGTAAGCATCAAACACAGACATGTCACACAGAAAGACCGACCTGACAAGGTCCCGCACTGCCATGTGCAAGACCTTGGCACCATTCTGGTACATCGTAACCCACACGTGCCACGCGGGCTCCATCAGGTAGAAGACGCTGGGGTGCTGGCTGAAAAGTTGACCGACAAAAGAAGATCCTGACCGCCAGGAGGAGAGAATGAGGATGTGGACTTGAGATGGTTTCTCCTCAGACTGAGGCATGAAGCTACTGTACCGGGCATACATGAAGAGTAAGAATCCAGTCTGAACCGTAACAAAAAGTATAACGATTGTGCTAGGAATCCGAATCCTTGCCATTCTCACCGAGGAAAAGCAATAAAAAAAGCTGAAAAAGAGAAGGAAAATGCTGGTGAATCATTGCTCCTGTGGCACAATAATGATAAAACTTACACAATACAAACTCTTGCATTAGTAAAACCTTCCTTCAATTATGCATGTATGTATTTGGCACTATTTGCTTCCTTAATCAGTAGCACTGGGAGATGATCATCTGCAGGTGACAGGTGTCTGAAACTGAAAGCAAGTAATGCGTGACAGCGAGATCAGAGCAGATATAAGTTTGGAGCAAATGTTTGATGCTGAAGGAAACCTTGGGTTGATGCAACTCAACTGTTAGAGAAAAAAAGTCTACAAAATACACAAAGCCCTCTATTTGAATTCTGGTAAATACTGCCGAGGAAAAAAACCCTTTCTGAATCGCTCCTGGAAAATTTTAGGTATGTCGACCCCAAATGGATTTCTGTTTTACTTTGAAGTCAAAGTTCAAGCCACGTGCACTCCTAACTTTTTACTAGAGGTTTTTGTCACCTACCCCTCTGTGCTCTCACTTTTGCAGATTCCACTTGTAAGCAGTCAGCATATGTTAGCAGGCACGGTATTACGAAAATAAGAATACTCATGTATGAAGATCATCTTGAGAGTTTTACATATAAGCATTTGCTATCTAGCTGCATTTAGGCAATTTTTTTCTTGTTACAGTGAAAGGTACATATATCAACACACAAAAGAACCTAAGCAAAAGTGGAAGAGCAGTTGTATTTGCTAGTTCAAGGAGTTTTCCTGAAACAGATTCTACGCCTGAAAGTCAGCCAGCCATAACTACCTAAAATCTTTTTCTTGTCTGCAAAACGTTAGCCATTTTCTGCACTAAGACCATTCTGCAGCTCCTCACAGTCTAATCCATTACATAGCTTTTAGAGATCCTATTATGCTTTTTAAAGAATTAATGTTTCTAGTCTAGCTACACAGAACTGCTGTTCCACACTAATCAAGATCACTCAGCAGAAATGCAAACACTAACTGTTCTTTATACCTTATTGGCGAGGGGTGGGGGGAGTGAGGAATAAAAACATGCAGATGTCAAATCAAAAGCCATTTTTTTAAATTCACATCTGCCTTGACTGCCTCTTGGACCTCTCCTCGCTCTGATTCCCACCCAAGTACTGTTGCAGACAACACTGTGCCAACAAAAAAACAGCTAACATTGAGTATTAGTCCGTAATTTGTGTCTGAACTAGTCTGCCCACCATAAGCACTACAAATAATATGTAAAATGACTGTAGCTACAGTATTTCCCTACTCTTCTATATGATATAAACTGCAAGAAAGTGCGATATCAACGTGAAGCACTAAGTAGATACACATTTTCAATATTTAAGATTCGTCTTCTACCCTTTTAGGAAAGTTGGGATGTTTCTAAGGAATATGCACACACAGAGACACTGCAAAGAAATGAGTAATTACACAACTAAAGCAGCATCTGTAAGAGCATTATCTGGGGCAGCTTCCAGTTCATGAGGCCAAATACACATCCAGTTGACTGGATTTCCTCTGTAAACACAGCCTTTTATTTCCGCATTTCTCACACTGGGCACGTGTAAGTCTATTTGCATGTAAATACCCTTTTGCCATTTGCAATTGCATTCTGCAGTTAAGGTGCTTTCAGCCTGGGGTTAAACTCACACCCCTTTAATGTGCAACTTCACAACCCACCAAGCTCTTTCACGATTTCTGACAAATGTCAGCTGAGGCAGAGACCAGTTCTTCAATACCCTGAAGAACCACCTTCTCATAAAGTCGCTGAATATATATACACATAGATACATATTTATAAATCTACTGAACAGATCACCTGCTGCCGTTGCGCTAACCGCGAGGGACCGGCCCGCGCCAGGGCCCACCACAGGGTGCTGCGGGGCGAGCTCGCTCCTCGGCACACAGAGGCGGCGCGCCAGAATCCCTCAGCCCCGCGGTGGAACACTGCGAGCCGCCCCCCATCGCCTCCTCTCCTCCGCGCACAGCCCAGCGGCACTGCCTGCCTGCCCCCGGCTCCCCCCGGGAGAGCTCGGGGCGGCGGCTCCCGCCTCCCTCCCTCCTTCACCGCAGCGCATCCCCGGGGCCGCACCGCCCGACCAGCGGGCCCGCTGAGCAGGAGCACGGCGGGACAGGGAGGAGCACCAGCGGGGCCAGAAGTCAGCGTTACTGCCTGCCCAGCTGCAGGCTCAGTGACAAAACCCTCTGGCCAGCGCCTCCTCCTCGACTCATGACATCAGACTGACCAGAAGCGGCGAGGGAGCTACAAGAGGCAGAAAAACAGACCGTGAGGGACATCAAGTTGCAGCACAGGGCACTCCAACACCTTTGCATCTCCCAGCTGAGAACGTTTGCAGTATTGCAATACTTGGTGGTAACACAATGCATGCTTTTGTACATAATGAATACCGCTAGGCACAAATTATTTTAATAACAGTTACCGTGTTACTCCTTTTCCGTGATAGTATTACTTATTTTTGTGATAGTGTTTCTTCAGGGAGAGTTCTGGCAAACAGCAGAATCATCAACAGTCTAATTCTAACAAGTCGTTGGGGCAGAATCATCTCTTCACAAGCCAACACAAATGCCCAAAATGTGATCTGAAAAGCATCTGCACATACGGTCTAGTTGACAGTCCTGAGTCAAGCTCTGTCACTGGGCTTGTCCGCTAACGGCAACTAATGGAAACAAGATCCTGCAGTAGATGAACCCTGGTGCTGCCCCAGAAAAACTATTCTTACAGATTGTGCAAAGGAAATTAATTATACAAACTGGCCAACAGAGCAATGACTTTCTTCATCACTTAAACTGGCTCTGATAGAATGCTGAGCTGCAGGGTCACTAGCATCTGCCACTGCTTGCCAGGAGACTAGATACATTACAGAAAGCTATCCAGTTTTACCAGGCAGGGTAAAAATACAGTGAGCAGTAGTATTGATCCCAGAAAGCCTGTTTTCTAAACAGAGCACTTTTCAGACCCAGAATGGCAGGAAAGAATGGAGGAGGAAAGAAATAAATTATGCAGTGGATGATCATTTAGCTTTTGCCTTCAGGGACTTTTTTTTGTTTATCATATAAGACAAGCAACGTTGGAACTGAGTAATCAGATCTCTGCAGGTCAGCACTGAAAGGAGCACAATTGCTCAGTGAACTTCCTTTCAGTACAGAATTCAACCTTAAGAGACCTAGTAAATTAACAAAAATAAAATTTCTATCTTAAAAAAAAAGCCCCTCCTATTATGCTGCTCATTTTTTTCTGGGATATTAACAAGATTGTAGAAAGACAGAAAGAGATTGCTTCACATTAGAGCTGTAAAAAAACATGGGCTCTCTTTGAGCTTGGGACAAAAGGCTGGGATGAAAGACTCCCTCAGAACAAACAGGTATAGGTCTGTTGTGGGAAGACAGGAAAATCTGGCTGGAATAAAGCAAAGAACTGAAAACAACTGAGAGAAGAATTACAAGTACCTGCTCCCCTAAAAGGACTGCCGAGCAACTGAGTCTTAGCTGTCTTTGTCAAAATCTTCCCCAGCCATTTTGTGTCTGAGAAAAATTTCCAGCACACTTTAATTGAAAACAGTTTATGCAGCACTTTTAAAGCCATTGTCATTACAAGAAATTACTTAAACTTCCACCAAATGCAAAAATACACATAGACATACTGATGCCTTCCACTGAAAAATTAATATCTAATGCTATACTATGTGCTCAACCTTTTGCTAGCAAAAAAATATTTTGTTCTGTATGCTTGTCGGATACTAAATGCCGACTGTCAGAGCAATCATATGAGCTGAATGTAAGAATCATTTATGTACTTATAATTCACCAAAACACCTCAGTACTGACTGTGAAAAGAATGATAATGGTAAATGTAATCATGTGTTTTATAGAATTAATAGGAAAATATTTGTGCATGGCATGGTAAACAGAGCAAAGACCACCTGGAGGTCTACCGTACCTTATGGAGAAGTTTACTCACTACATACTTCACCTATAAGACATCACATCAATGCAAACGATACCAGAATGGCTTCTATGAGCTAACGTTAGAAACATAGTTTGCTGCTCAAAAAAGTGAAATGCAGGAACATGACCAAGCTGGTCCGAGAAAAATGCACGACAATATTACTAGTAATTCTTGCTCTAAATCGCCCAGCTGACAAAACAGTACTTTCCAGTGTTCTTCCACAGCTAGAAACGACACATCTTCACAAGGCAAAAGCTTACTGTATCACCAACAATATGCAGAATGGTCTTTGAATGGGTAAAAGAAAAAATTAGTTTGGAGTGTGCCTTCTATAACCACTGGTACTTCAAAAAGAGTTAAAAGTCTTTCCAATAGCTGAGCATTCCTAAATAATTGAAAGAGTTAATAAGCCTGCTTAATTTTTTAATACAACAGTGAAACTGCAACAGAAATAATAGAAGTACAGTAAATGTACTGTAATCAGATGTTTTGAATTCTGACATTGTATTAACATTTCAGCTGACTGTTAATTTAGCTTTTGAAAACATACTTCCTTTTACAATCTAGTGGAAAAATGAGACTGGAAGAGTCGCTTCCAGGTAATCATCAGGTTTAAATACTTTATAATACAGTGAAACATACCATAGATTTCATGATACAACCATAAAAATTATTAAAAAAAAAAAAAAGGTACTGGGCTTTTTGTTTTTCTTTGTATTGTTTGGAGTTAAGACAGTTGTCCAGCCTGAACAAATGGCAGTGTCGAGGAATAGCCCTACAACACCTATTTCTCCATGCAATGCAGCTGAAGATCACAAAGTGGTTTTCGCTACTAGAATTACCGGTGTTCAAGAAATTAGGTCTGCTCAGTTGCAATTTTTGTTAGGTTAAGGATGGCAAAACTGGGGTGACAGAGACACTCACAGCGACTGAATGCTATTCACTTGAGACTTCACCTGCAGCAGTACAATAGTGTCCCCACATTCAGAGTCTGAGGACAAATACACTCTGCCCTGACTGCCCCACTGAAGCAACCGCTGCAACTAAGAAATAACGACAAATTTTTTGGTCCAGTATGTCACTTTCACCTAGAAACAGAGGCTGGACGCAGTAGAAAAATGAGAAGGGATTTCCCGTAATGACGGGAAATGTTCTCTAAAACACCTGATTTCACCATCTAACTCCAGCAAACAAACGCACCTTAAACTGAATTAGCCGTGTTCCGGGCGGGGGGTGGCTGAAGGAAAAAAGGCTGATTTTCACCAGCTTTACCTCTGCCAACAGCTGACTACACCTCAAGTAACGCCCGGCTCGGGGCCGGCACCGCGGAGCGACACCGGTGCGTCATAGCGGCGCGGGGCCGCCGCCGCACCGGCTATAACCGCCACTTCACCAGCGCGGGTGGGAGCGCGTGCGAACGGCTTGAAAACACCCCTGAAACGTACTGCAACCGACTACAAACACCGAGAAAAGGCCTGTCATCGCCCGGCGCGCCGGCCGCGACCAGGAGCCCTGGGGGGGACCCCCCGCCCCGGCCCGCCCGTACCTTCCCGCCGCCTCCCGGCACCGCCGCGGCTCCGAGCTGCTACAGAGACAATGAGCCGCTTTCAGACGTGGCCGCGGCAGCGGGAGGAGCCGTGGAAGGAGCCGATCCGCCCCGCACGCGGAGCATCCCCGGGCAAAGGCGGCCCGCCCGCCGGCTCCGCCCCGCACGGCCCCCGGCCGGCTCGAGTGGGCCGGCTCGGCGCGGAGCCGCGCCAGCGGAAGCGGAAAGCCCCTTGCCAGCGCCCGCCCACCCGCCGGGTCCCGGCAGCCTCACCGGCCCAGCCGCAGACGCGCCCTGCCTGCATCAACTAAACGGTCCCCGCCCCGCCCAAACAGGCCGCTTGGCCAGTTAAGAAATCAGCATAGAGGTGGTTTCTTTCACCCCAGCATCCCCCTAGCAACTCCTGAAGCACGGCTCTTACACGTCCACATTCCCACTTTTATTTACGCACAGGACTTTTAACCAGCTACTTACTTTATCCTCTTACAGAGCCACTTACAGAAATCCCATTAATCCTTACGTGCCTCTGCGTCCTTCCTCAATGAACAGCATGTAGATCACTCTCTAGCATATGTGTACACAGAAGATCTGTGTAGTAGCACTGCGGAAGATTGCAGTGGTTATTTTTATTTGCCTTTTTATTTTCTGTTGCTTAGCTAGCTGAAGGAAGAGTCCTTACAGGGAGCCTTCCAAGACTGACTCCTTCCTAAAGCTGCTTTAATGCTAGTTGCAGTGGATTCTCAGGTATATTTTTTTCCTTGTACTTCAGTTTATTGCTACAGCTGTAAAATCTTACCTATCTTTTTTCTATTGCTTGGGTACTTACAGAAGTAGAATGCCTCTCCAAGCCTGACAAAGGAGTCAGAACTACAAACCAAGAACTATGGTGAGTATAAAAGTCATCCAGGAAGTTACCACAGCAGAAGTATCACAAAGAAGTTTCCCCCCACCCTGCACTGTAGCCACATCTGCCTTTATGCTCCTTTTACACTGCATTCACTTATTAGTCCCAGTCATGAAACATGCCTCTTTCAAAAGAAATGGAGGGATTGCTTCAGGTCATACTAAACAGTTACATGCCACCTGCAAGCAATTAACTCTTTCTGATTTCCTCCTTTTAACTTAAATCGTTCTCCTCTTAAATTACTGTAGAGGATTTTTTCCAGCTTTCTCCTTCTAAAGGAAAATAGAACATAAGGATATTTTTCTCTGTATTTCCTGAGCCAGACCTATTCACCATTCCTTATCGCACATGCATTCACTGAACTGTTGCTCTGAGCAGCATCATTTGTCATAACTTAATGTGGAAGGACACAATAGCAGATAAAAGTGAAACAGCGATAATGGAGTCTCACAGTATTAGTGTTGTTTTCTGGCATTTCTTTCACATTCCAGTTGCTACCTTAAACGGGCTTCTGTTCAGCTTGGAGGCCAGTTAAGCATTCCATTTTTGTGGGAGTACAACAGCTCAACCCCTTAAAATGGGGTTCTATGGTCTCTCCAGAGATTTCTGTCCCTTTCTTATGCCCACCCTAATGCTTGTGCAGACACATACCACATTCATTCCGGGAACTGACTTGTCTGAAAAAGTGAGTATATTTGGCAAAGATGATCTTCACCACAATGACCTCCCTGAATTAATTCATGCAGTCACACAAGCACTATCACCACTGCAAGGGAGAAGAGCTGGGACTACAGCAGACCCAACGTACGTCAGCTTGAGATATTGGGGAAACGAGCTCACAGGCCCCTTCATTCATCCTATGCAGTGCCTAGGAACACTAAAAAGCAGTAGACAGTTGCTTTGACTGTGTGCACTCTGATACAAAGCCAATTATCAGTAGTCCTAGGCCGCCAGGTACTGTACAGGCTGCAAAGATCAAAGAGCAAATTGGACATTTCAAACCAAAATATATGTATGTATATACAGCAAATGCTCCTTGCAATAATTTGCAATTCACATGTAAGCACATAAGTTTCACAAGCACAGAAGTGTGTTGAATAACCAAGACTTGGCTCCCCACATTAATGTTTCACTTGCATTGAAGAATAGGCTGGAGTTCATCCAGCATGTAAAAGCTGGGAGAAATGCACGCTGCAAGACTACAAAGTTTAAAATAAACTGAAACAGAAGTTCAAAAAAACGCTGGCCATTTTCAGAGGGAGAAAAGAAAATGGAACAGGCAGGTCTCCAAACTGCCAAGATGTTGAATTCTAGAGGACAATAGCCAAAAGATGGGGTACTGCTGTACAAATTGATCTTTCACATTTCATAGCTGCACCATGTCTTAAGGAGTTCAAAGAGAACCAAAGACACTTAGAATTTTGTTACCTAGCATCTAGAATTGTTTTAGATTCTCTCCTGCCATAACACTGCTTTGCTAGAATTAAATCTTAACTACAAAACTGAAAACATAATGGAAATTTTGTTGTTTTCCCTTTTAAGCTTGTCTGGCATAAAAAGTAAGTCCAGAAAAAGAAAATAAAATTAAATAATCTTCCCTACTACCAGCAACCCCATAAAGAATGAGGGACATAGTCTTTCAGGGCTTACCAGGTGATTATAACTGATTTAAATTTTCATCTGTTCTAAGTTATTATTTAAGTTCTGAAAGTAATGATTCACTTGCTTTGGAACTCTGAAGCTTCTCTGATTTTTTTTTTTTGTTAGTTTCCTTTAAATGAATACCAGGCTTCTCTGTTTTACTATTCCCAATCCACAATTAATGGTCTAGTGCTACAGTAATAATGCCAATAGTAAATGATTGTGCAAACCTTGCAGACACTATCACCCACAACCTAGTTTCTCACATCAACCTTGAATTTATCCATCATCCAATTTAATAACTAAATCGGCGAGCACATATAGCCACAGTTACAGAAGTGTGTCTCTGACCTTAATTCATCCATGCGTTTTTTCACATTCCTTACATTTTTTCCTTTCATAGTGCACATAAATACCTGTACAAATAGCTCTTGACAGAACTCTAACTCAGCAGTGAATTAATATAAAAAACAGTAAAAATGGTTTGTTGCTGTTAGCATACTATTTTCAGTCCTCAAGGTTTAGCAAAATTAAGATTATGCAAAAACAGTCTCATTGCTTTCTACTGGTTTTTGAAGTGTGTCCCAGTTGCAAAAAAAACTAGGTTCTTCTTTAACTGTCAAAAATATTAAATTTTTCAGTCCCAAAGCAGCATTCCCAGAGAAACAGATGGACGAACATGTATTTTAAAAAAGAAGCATGAACAGAACATACTTGGAACATACTTACAAAGTTCTGATCTTCCAAAGTAAAAAGTGTATAGAGAATAAAAGCAGGTATCTATTTTTGAACTGCATTTCTTTAAAGTGTTCTCAGGCATCTCCTCAGGACTGGTGCTGTTTGTAGGACAGTACTGGAGACACAGGCAGAATTGGTGATACTGGAGTTGTAGTCAACACCTGATTCTGGAACACAAACATTTTAATCCTACCAAACACCCAAAGAAAGATAAGGAGAATGCTGACATACTGGATCCAGGCAAATTTAATCATTTCCCAAAATCCTGGCTGATATTTAAAGAAAGTCAAGGAGTGTTAATGAAGAAGCTTCTGATACTACCACTGTGATAACTAAACAAAGGAACTCAGAGGTGGTAAGACACAAAACTCATTAGACATCAGTTTGTGTGGCAAATGCAAAGCCTTTGAGCCATGGAAACCCCTAAAAGCCTTTTACCATAGTATGTAACAAAAGCTGCAGAGAATGTCTGCACCAGAAGACATCTAAACCAATTCTGTGGAAGGTGCCTATTTCGTCCCCAACTCACCAGAAAGTAGTTATTGGTAATACTCAGGCAGGTAAACAAACCTTGTAAGAAATGTGCTCCATACAGATTCTTTTAAACACAGGCTTTTTCTTGTCCGAATGAGTAAAGAACATAATGAACGAAAAATTATTTTGTAGAAAAAATAATTCTGGGTCTGTCAGCGCTTGTAACAGATTTGCCACATCCACTGCAGGGGCTATTATTTGGTGAGCTTACCTTGCATACAGATTTCTACTGACTTGCTTTAGGTCACAAAATACAGCACCATGCTTTGCTAGTGGCATCCATGACAGACTGGGACAGCAGGTGCTGCAGGAGCAAAGCAAGGCTTACTAAGGATATTCACTGTGAACGGCTAAGAAACTGCCTTAAAGGCCAGTTTAATAAGGCTGGAAAGCAACACAGGTTCCCAACAGAGAAAGGCAAAAACTGGTTATGCAAGCAGAACCATTTGGAGGAACAGGGAAACAGGTATTAACTTAACTCCAGAACTATAGTATTTGCTTAGCTAACAAAGGAAAAGTTTAGCAACAAGTCTAGAAGAAAACAGTTTTCATTTGGCCTATACGTGAAGGTCCAAGTAATGCAACCCAGTTATGTCACAGTTTATGTAGTTTTCAAAGGATATAAGATAACTTCCACTGGGTAACGAATAGTGGCGTTAATGATAAAAGGTGTATCTGTTGCTCTTCCAGCCATCCAAACAGGGTTGGGATCTGAAAAGACTGTTGTCACTAAAATGGGGAAAGGAAACATCCAGGTTAAGGGGCTTTTCAGTCTTAATACAGAACTGAAATCCTCACAGAACAGCTGCCAATATGCTGACTACTGTTGTTTTGTAATTCTCAGCTATACATTCAGGCTTACCATTTCTATCCCAATATGCTGCAATGATGTTTGTTAGATCATAGTCACTCGCAAAAGGACTTGTGCCATTGACCACAGACACCTGTTACAACATGGAGATACTTGCATTATTTGTCCACTCTTCAAGAAAGTAATTCTACCGAGTTTCTTATGCAAAGTAACCATGCCCTTGAAGGAATGCACATAAACACCAGACTGAACATCTTGGCAGAATAAATAACCTCTTCCACCTTTCAGCCTAGCAAGAAAATACCAGCTCCAAAGTTCTAGGGTCTACTCTGTGCAGGAGTACAAATAATTAGGGTGTCACCTATAGTACTAGGAGGATAAAGAGGGGGGGAAACTGATGTGGAAGGAAAAAAACGTTTCCTCACATTGTATCTGGTATCCAGTCCACAATGGTTAAGTAATTGCCTCTGGTTCAGTTTCAGGTCTCCATTCATATAAAGCTGAGACCCTGGTACAGGAGAAAAAAACTGAAGAAAAGCCATGCTCTGCATCACAAATGTGGACATTCTCTGAAATGGTGAACATGAGAAAAGAGAATTTAGGGAGAGGGGGAACACAACACACTTTTCTACCTCTTTCTATGCACAGATTTTC
The DNA here is from genome assembly GCF_013368605.1 of Nyctibius grandis. Classification (NCBI taxonomy): domain Eukaryota; kingdom Metazoa; phylum Chordata; class Aves; order Nyctibiiformes; family Nyctibiidae; genus Nyctibius; species Nyctibius grandis. Next base: position 23,436,642 of record NC_090669.1, on the reverse strand, counting down.
TGCATGGACTGGATTTTTTTCCGACTCTCAAGTTTCAGATCATCATGTTAGTCTAAACAAGGGAATACCAAATAATGTGAATTCCTTTTTTTTTTTTTTTTTTTTTTTTTTTTTTTTTTTTTTAAAGCGAACTACCTTAGTTGTTAGTTAACTAACTTTATAAACCAAACAAAATTCCACAGGAAATTCAGTGAAGTCCAGCAGTCTGTGGCTAATGATGGAAATACCTGACTTCCCGTAACACGTGAAAAGCAGCAAGATGACTAAACACCTGACACGCTTTAAAATACTCAGGAGTCAAAGCCAGCTAAGGACTCCTGCTCTGCAATAAGGACCAAACAAGGATGTTCCTTAGCCCTTATCAACCACTCAATCTGAAGGAAAATATTCACATTTGCTGTAAAACAAAGGTGGTGTGAATATTGGAAGTCTCTGTGATATTAATTACTGACCTAATACTTCAGCACAAATTTAGGACTGTTGGACCTTTACTCTGGGCCTCATAGGTTTTAAGAATGTTTTCTACACCACACAGCTATGCTTGCTAAACTTGTCCATCTGCAATCAGCAAGAATCTCTTGGATAAACTAAGCCTAATCTCCCTAGTAAAACAGCTTCTTGTCTGTGTGGCTGCATCCAACAGAGCTCTATACTATTGCTCCTTTCAGATGCATCCATGGGTTCTCTGTGCACTAGCATTTTATTCACTGCTTTAGGTATTAATTGCACTGCCACTTGAGATAAAATGGCAGCAGAATTTTATTTTCCTGTCTCCCTATAACACCTTTTTCCCCTTCCCAGTTACAAGATACAGAAGATCCTGGCAGATGATTAATTGCTTAATTGCTTCAAGAGCTGTTAAGTAAGCAAAATCTATGGAGTTTTAAGCTGCGGCAACAGCCTGCTCCCTCCACCTCAGAAAACTAACTGGTTATGTCAAGACACAGCAGTACGTAAGAACGCACATCCTTTTGCCTGCTGCAAGGCTCTCAGTTATTTTGTGATGCCACCCATGCTGATATCCACTGAGGTGCTTCTCTGTCCTCTATGCCGCACTACAGCCCAAGAGAATACACAGCTTCAAAAAAAAAAAATCTACCTCAACATATCAAAATACACAACTGAGCTAGACTAGGAACGACCCAGAAGAGGAGAAGAAAATTAAATATTTGTTAGTAAAATAAATCTTTTAGATAGGAATTTGAAATGTGAAAAGATTCTTTCATCCTTTGCATAACCACTACTGGAATATTACACTGGGTCTATGGCACAACAAATAAAACTAAAAATGCTCACATAAAGCTGGTAAGAGAAGAGTAGAATCAGCTGAACACCAACTACATGCTCTGAAGGTTGTAGTGGAAGTTCCAATTTAAAATGCAACTGATCCATTTTGCCATCTTGATTTTTGTCTTCTTCTCTAGTCTAAAAGAATCAATAAGAATTTTTTTTAAAGACAGGAACTTCTGTTAGAAAGAAAAACGAAAAAGGTAAAACCCTAGGGGATCTCCACAACCACAGCATGCATATAATAAGGAAGCAAACAAACTGCATAGTTAGGAAAGCAAAAAAAAAGCTGCTTGACTTTATAATAAGACACAGGACTAGAAACAAGCAGGAAGCCAGCAATTTTGTCTGTTATACAATGTCTCATATGCCCCCCAGGGAGGGGAAGCTCATCAGACTCTTCAAGGTCTCTTCTGCCCTATGCCATTCCAACCATCTCCCCTGCATGGTACAAAGCATGCCTTAGCGCTGGATCTTGTGTCACGCCCTGTGCAAATGCGTGACTGATGGTCAGGCTTTTGCCTCTTGCCATTGCAGCCTGCCTCTTAATGGCCTCTGTGTGCCGATTCCTGGTTGTAAGGCAAGGCTTGCTACACTTCTGTGCCACAAATGCCCAGTACTTCAGCTATTTGCAAGCATAACAGGACTCATAACAGAGGTAACACAGAAAAATAACTGCCGCTGTTGAGTCCCAAAAGGAACAATGGCTGCAGGGCAGGGGCTATATGCTTTAGAAAGCACACACCTGCTTTCAAAACCAGGGGCTACCTACCAAGCCCTGCAAACTTCAGATCATGATAAGCCATGTGGCAGGGGGGAGGGGGCACAACTAATTTGAGAGAAGTAAACTGATGTGTTCACGCAAACCACCAGTGGCCCTTAGGGACACGGGTTAGTGGCAGACTTGGTAGTGTTAGGTTAACGGTTGGACTTGATGATCTTAAGGGTCTTTTCCAACCTAAACGATTCTGATTCTATAACGCTGAGAGAGAGCAAAACTGAACTGGTTAAAAATCGCTTGCCCCAGGGAATTTTTCTGTGAGGCTATGCGTGAAGCTGCTGCTACTTCAAGGCAGCAGTGCATGACAGGCAGCCTGCTCACAGGCACCAACGCTCATCCCCCTGCCCCGCTCTCCAACCCCGCTTCCCCGCGCCACTGCCGGGCCCGCCCCGGGCAGGCCTACCGACAGGAGCGGGACGCGCAGCCGGTCTCCCTGGAGCCTGTTGAACGCTGGGAACGTGCTCCACGCCAAGAAGCTGCCCGGGCCGGGCCCGATGGTGGCCACGAAGAGCACCTCGTACCGGAACCGCACAGTGGGCTGCTCCAGGTACGCGCTCTGCTTCAGCCAGAAACCTGCGGGCAAAGAGCGCGAGGCCTCAGGACCGCGCCGCGCCGGGCCGGGCCGGGCGGGGTCCAGTAGCGCTCACCGTGACTCCGGTAGGCCACCAGCAGCGGCGGCACATAGGTGAGCACCGTGAGCAGCAACAGCGCCAGCGCCGCGGCGGAGCAGAGCCCGGCCCGGTAGCGCGTGAGGAGCGCGGGATGCGAGAACAGCTCCACGCCCGCCATCCGCCCTCACGGTGGTAGCGGCGGGCCGCCGGACTGACGGGGCGCCGCGCCTATCAGCACTTCCGGACGCCGAGGGGGAACGAGCGCGCCAGCCAATGAGCGTGCACCGCTGCACTCCGGGACCGACGACTGCGCTGAGGCGGGAGAGCGCCCGGGAACGGCAGCGGGACGGAGGCGGGGGCACCTGCCGCGGCGGCGGAGCCCAGGGTGCAGCTTCGAGCGCCCCGGGAACGCCTCGGGTGGGGCCGGCGCGGGGCCTCGCCCCCGCCCCGTGACTGCGTGCCCGAATGCTACAGCCCCACCCCTCGCCCCCCCGGCCGGAAGCGCTGCGGTTCGGGTGGTTGCTAGGGAACGGGCGAGCCGGAAGTCCCGCCCGCCGAGCCGCGGCCGTCGTTGTTGTGACAGGGACCGTGACAGCGACAGGCCCGGCCGCTCGCACGCGCCCCGCCCGCACCCGGGCCCCGCCACCGCCGGCCCCGCTGCCCGCCGGCCCGCGCCATGAAGTGGATGTTCAAGGAGGACCACGCGCTGGGTAAGGGTGGGCCCGTGCCAGGCGCTGGCCGCCGGCGGCCCTGCCGCCCTCCATCTCCCGTGTCGCCATCTGCCTCGGGGCCTCCCGACTCTGCGTGCCCCGGTCGGCTCCCCGAGCCGGCCGTTTTGGCTCTGGGCGGACAGCCGACTGCGGCCCTCGCCCAAGGGGGGTGCGATGCCCGGGGTCGGCTTCCCTGAACGACTGGAGACCCCCTTGGGGCGGGCAAGACGGTCGCGATCGCCGCAGGCCTCCGTCCGCGAGGGAGCTGCCCTCTCTGCCTCGGACACTGGCGGTACTATTACTGTTCAATGACTAATTACGAGTTTTGTTCACAGAGCACAGATGTGTCGAGTCGGCAAAAATCCGAGCCAAATACCCTGACCGTGTCCCGGTGAGTAACCAGGCCAGCTTCATCTGAGTGCTTAGAGGCAAAAGTGCATAAGATGTTTCCATCCTGCCCTCTCTTCTTTGATCAGATCCTACTAAGTAAATTAATCTTCCCTTTTGTGTCCTTAGATGTTTTAAAGAGGCCCCGAACACATCTAACTAATCCAACATTCCCTCCTCTACCCCAGTGCATATGGACAAGTAAGCAAGAGTGCCTGACTTTCTGAACACTTTCCAGGCATGTTTATGGTTTATCAGTGTCCTGGTTTCTTCTAATGGCAATTATATCCCAGCAAATACCTTCAGTGTCTTTGCTGTGTCTTGAGGATTCATGTTGTGCCTCATCCCAAGAAAGATCATAAATTCTTTAAACCTTGACAATCTTCCATCCTGGCTATATGAGGAAGGTGATTTTTCCCTCATGTATTCCATGCCTGTATCCAGTCTTACTGTGGTGAATATCCCTGTGCAAACCCTGTTGTTTGAAAAGCCCGTGCAAGTGCTGACCCCTCCTTTCTGCATTAATACCTACCTACCTGCTAAATAGTGAATGACCTATATTTTTTCACTCTGCAATCCCTTTACCATGTTTCAGTCAGTGAAATGAAAACACTTCACCTCCTTATGTAACAGCTAGCAACATGTCCACGTTCTCAACTTACCTGCTTGTGAGTAAAATTTCCCACATCCCATCTGACCGCACGCCAGTTAGTGCCACTCCTGTCTGACCTCTTGGTAAATAACTTATCCATTAGACGGTGCAGGCCAGAGGAGAATCTCTAATCCCATTGACTTTCTCTGCTCCTGAGTTGCACTTGGTCACAGCATCTTCTCCAGTTGCAGTCTGGCAAGCTGATCCAATCCTTGCCCTTCTCTGCTTGGCTAACTACGCCCTCATATATAGACTGTAACATGCTAATGACTGTACATCCCCACAGATATCCGTTTGTCCATTTCAAGAATATCTTTCATAGCCCTAGGAGAAAAAGAGACATTGAAACTCACAGTGTGAGTCAGAATTACATGATGCTGTATCAGGAATGGACAGCAAGGTGTGGATGGATACAGGAATTAAATTGCAGTGTGATGCTTTGTCTGGGCCAATACATTTTTTCTGCTTGATGATTCAGATTGAGCCATATACCTTTCACAAAATAGTTGGTATCAAATATATTTTTGGCATTTAACAGTCAAAACTGTTTTTCAGACTTAAATGTATGTTTCCTGCTTTCCAGGTTATAGCCTGCTTCCAGAGTGACATAGGTGAAAGTGACTTAAATTCTCAGCTGCTATATCTGTCTACCTGGATTTAGAGATGTTCCAGTGGTTCAAACCTATTAAGATAATATATGAACAGCCTGCCTCTGTCCTAGGCTAGACCTTTCAGGAATAAAATGGGAGGTGAAATAAATTTATGCTTGCTAAGCACTGCAATTTTAAATTTGCCTGGGGAATCAAGTGGCCTAAGGGTTAAAGGTATCTGTAGGTTTTACTGGAAGCAGTTCATCAATAGCCTTGACTTCCAGTTATGCCAGTTTCTGCATTATGAAGCTAAAATGCCTATTGTGTTACTGTAATCTTTAAAGAAGAAGTATCAGTTGTTAAGGCTTCAATATTCCTTTCAGGCTGTGCTTGGTCCTCTTTACAGTTCCCTCATACTAAATTGCAAGGGGCAGCTACTATGCCCTCCTTCTGTTTCTGTAGGCAGAGCTGAAGAAATTGTAAGGAAAACCCTCTCAGATCATAAGATAGCATATGTTGTAAATTTACTTGAGCATTACCCGTATGCTGTAGCAATGGAGAATGCAGAGCTAACTAATGGAGACACTGGAACCTCGTGTAAGCCTTATTTTCTCACGTGCTCTATTCTTCTTTCAAGAACTAGCCTGTGTAGAACAATAAGCATCAGGTTCTTTCCACAAGTAATACTTAATTCTCCTTCCTCCTATACCTGTTGCTTTTTGTTTGGTTTTGTTTGTGGCCACCTTGCCATCTTTCCTTCCTGTAGTAAATTTCTTATTTCCTAATATATAAAGTAAGATACTCTGATTTCAGTTCAGCATAATACGAAGCAGAGAATAGCATCAGCGAGTCATACCTTGGCAACAGTAACTTGGTGGAACAAACAATATACCTTAGAGGGCACCTATATTCAGAATAACACAGTAAAAAATTCTGGTTTCCAGTGATACAATTAGTATGTTATTGCAGACCTGAGTCTACAGACATCCTAAAATGGTGATTAGCATAGGCAGGATTTTTTTCAAAGTTGCAAACAAAAGCCTGTTGATGCTGCAAACATCATCTTATCTAGGCATCTCTGCTTGGGTTCCTGCCTGCTTTCTGTTACCAAACGCTCCCGGTGTAGGCAGAGCTGATAGCCAAGTGCCTGTGGTGGCCAAGCAGCATAAGCATGGGTTGTGATTACTTTGATTATTTTTTTTTTTTTTTTTCCTTACAGGCTACATATCCCATCTGGCTCTCATTCATACATAGCTAAAACCTACACCTTATTAGTATGGCTTCACTGTCATCCTGTAACTTCCTCCAATCAACTGAAGCTGTAATTATATAGTTTTTAATATCAGATGCATACATTGCTGGATTATCTGGCAGTATAAATCTGGTACAGCAGAGGCACGCAGACAAGAGCACATCACAGCACCTTTCTGGTGATTTGGTGTTCAACTGGCATCCTTGGCAGGCCAACTGGTGTTCCAGAGCATACTGCAGCCATGCTTCATTTCTCTTCCTTGAGGCATTATTGAGCCTGGCTGAAGTGCTTGGTGGCTGGCTGTGGGAAGTCAATAATCATTGCCGGATTAATTACAGAAATGCAGAGAGCATGGATGTCAAATCAAAAGCAGTACTGCAAAGCACTGTAAAAAAATGAACATGCGGTCTATGGCCAGCTAGAACCTTGTGTTACACTGCAGTTCACGCTGCAGCTCTTATCAGAGTTTTGACTGTGTTCAGATATAACATGGGCGTTTTCAGCTCTGCACTGAGTTACCTGAAGCATGGATGTGCCTCTACTTAGCATGACAGTTTCTGGCATAGTGGTACATGTTGTGTAATGGTACAGCATACTGCACAGATGCATACAAAAGACTTCGGGGGCGGGGGGAAGTATTAATGAATACTCTAATGCTCTAGATGGAAGCCCGAAGGCCATTTTGGCATCTCTGGCTTGTGCGCAGCAGGTGAAATGGCAGATTAGATACTAGACTGGGCTGGTGGTTCTTCCTCCCATTTACCTAAATACTGATTTTTTAGCTTCAATGTTACTGAAATTTATTTCTAATATTTCTTCTTTTTTTTTTTTTCTTTTGCTATATGCCATATCAAGGCAGTTGGTTCTGTCACCTGTTAGGAGCAACTTGGGACATTGTTTAAAGAAGATAATTGAGTTGGAAGGGTGGAGGTGGTGTGTATATTAAACCTGTATTTCTTCATATTGTGGGATTTTATTTAGTCATATGACAATTTAAAAGAGCATAGGGCATGCTTGTTGCAAACTAGAATTCAGTGTGACACAAGATTTAAAGCAATGATGGTCGCACTTGCATGTCCCATGAGGAGCAGCTAAGGGCTCTGGGTTTGTCTAGTTTGGAGACAAGGAGGCTGAGGGGCGACCTCATGGCTGTCTGCAGCTTCCTGAAGAGGGAGGTGCTGATCTCTTCTCGCTAGTATCCAGTGACAGGACACATGGGAATGGTTCAAAGCTGCGTCAGGGAAGGTTCACACTTGACATTAGGAAGCATTTATTTACTGAGGGGGTGGTCAAACACTGGAACAGGCTTCCCAGAGGTGGTCAATACCCAATGCCTGTCAGTGTTTAAGAAGCATTTGGACAATGCCCTTAACAACGTGCTTTGATGTTTGGTCAGCCCTGAAGTGGTCAGGCAGTTGGACTAGATAATAGTTGTATATCCCTTGCTTTCTTTTTACATTGTGATAGTGACAAAAACAAAATAAGCAACACCTCTACAAAGGGAATGCACTTCCTCAGATCACCTGGCATTGCTCAGGTACCAGCACTGCAGTCTAGTTGAATTTTTCATGACTCCACTACAGCTGAATTGAGCAAGGAAAGAATATGGTTAAATGGATTCCTCAGTTTGTTACTATCAACTGGAATAAGTGAGAGGACAGAAGTACTGGACTCCTTCCTTCAATCACCAGTTAGTTTAAGGGAAGTAGTGCAGACGAGCCACTCCTAAACCTGAAGTTTTCAAGCTGCCCGTGCTTCGCCTGTCTCAGTAGATGCCAGTTCCTCTCTTGCCCCTGCCCCCAGGCTTTTGTTGCAAAATACACTATTTTCAGATAGCACACCTGGGGAACTTCAGACCATTTTGAAAATTAGCCATATTTAAACACAATAGGATATTACTGTCCTGGTATGAATAAATCACAGCATCACAGAACAGTTGAGGTGGAAAGGGACCTCCAGAGATCATCTGGTCCCACCCATCCCTGCTAAAGCAGGGCCACCTACAGCCAGCTAACCAGGACCCTGTCCAGACAGCTTCTGAGTATCTCCACGGTGGGAGACTCCACAACCTCTCTGGGCAACATCTGACAGTGCTCCATCACCTGCACAGCAAAAAAGCATTTTCCTGATGTTCAGAGGGAACCCCCTGTGTTTCCATTTGTGCCCATTGCCTCTTGTCCTGTCACTGGGCACCACTGAAAACAGCCTGGCTCCACTGCTTACCCTTCAGGTATTTATACACACTGCTAAGATGCCCCTGAGCCTTTTCTTCTCTAGGCTGAACAGTCCCAGCTCTCCCAGCCTTTCCTCATATGAGAGATGCTCCAATCCCTTAAACATCTTTGAGGCCCTTTGTTGGACTCTCTCCAGTATGTCCACGTCTCTCTTGTACTGAGGAGCCCCGAGCTGGGCACAGCACTCCAGGCATGGCCTCACCAGTGCCAGCAGAGGGGAAGGATCACCTCTCTCGACCTGCTGGCGCTACTCTGCCTAATGCAGCCCACGATACCATGAGCCTTTGCTACCAGGCCCCAATGCTGGCTCATGTTCAGCTTGGGGTCTACATTGCAGTAATTTCATATCATTGGTGTACAAAACCTTAAAAAGATGTGTATACTTTCCTGTCACAGGTTTCTTTTGGGCATATTGCATCTTTTTACCCCGTGACTGTCAACCTTGGGCATAGGACATTTTGAGCCATTGCGTATATGAACGTAGGCTTCAGTGCAGTGGTAAAATCAGATTTTACAGTGCCGAGCCAGTCCTACCTCTCATTTGGTTGTGATCAAGAACCCTTTTTGTTCCTCCCCTCTGCTCACTGTTGTAAGCCTGTACCAGTAAGTGATTTACTGAAGCTGTCTGTTCATACCAATCCTGAAAACCCTGACCTTCACACCTCTGCTTTACAGGTCATAGTGGAGAAGGTCTCAGGATCTCAGATTGTTGATATTGACAAGAGGAAGTACTTAGTTCCATCTGACATCACCGTGGCCCAGTTCATGTGGATCATCAGGAAGAGGATTCAACTGCCATCTGAGAAAGCAATATTCCTCTTTGTAGACAAGACTGTCCCACAATCCAGGTGAGAGCTTGTTCACTTGGTATTCAGAACCATTTCAGCAAGCCTGTGTGTATCAGAAGGACAGCAACTCCCCTCTTTGAGGCTTATTTGGTCATTTTAGGAGGTGTTTGGTTACATCTTAATCTCACCGTGATAAGTTTTTTCTCATGAGTTTGATAAACATGTTATTTCTTGAGCTAGGCTGAAAGGAAAGGTGAGTGAAAAATATATTATGATTTACTTCCATGGCAAGAGGGTGAGCTCTGGAGTTATGACGATATCTTTGGTTAAGTGCAAGAACATATACATCATCAATGCAAAAAAAAAAAATTCATTCTCAATGTAACAAAGAAGTTGCGTGGCAAATACTCAAAAGCAAACACCGTAAATTATTCTGAAAAAACATTAACCTGTCAGCTCACAAAGAAACTATGATGTTACCGACTAGTTGCTGTTACTTGTTTTAAAAACTACTTATTTTCTTCTATAAACACAAAATGCAAAATGACTATAAAAAAGGTTTTCATATTGCTTTTATATAGGATAAGTTTCATTGTTGTCTGCTACATACAGAATAACGTACAGCAGAAGCAGCTACTACGACTGCTTTCTATACGAGATACTATTTCCTCAAATACTATTAAAGTATGTCATGATGTTACATGGCTTAGATATAATATTATTCTTATTAATCCTTACCTGTGTAACAGTAACGGTCCTTCCAGGTAACCCTTTCAGACTCAGGCATATTTTTATTTACTTTGTGATACACAATAGGGACCTGAGAGAACCATCTTTTTCTGCTTGCTTTCTTCTAAGAGTATTAGGGATTACTATATGTCATGTTCTTAACAGTGCTGTAGAACTGCTAGGAACAGGAAAGAAAAAGAAAGGGCACATTGTCTCATCTCACATGTTCATGATGAGATGTCACATCTCTGCTGGAAAAACAGGGCCTGAACCTTCGATATTAATGCAAAAATGGTAACTTGTTAACAGATAAACAAAAATCTGATGTTAATGGCTCTGCTCCTCTCGTAGGCTGAGTTTATTACATAGATCACTAAGTCTTGACATCCTTCTCTCCTCATCCAGAAGTTTACCTACTACTCAACAATTCCCTTCTATTTCAAGTACTGCCTGCAACTCTTCTCAGCTCCTCTCTTGGGTAAAAAGCTGTGATGGTTTTCCCTATCCCTTACATTCAGCCTGCATCTTTCAGTTCCCTGGCCTTTTCTCAGTCTTGGGAAGTCAGAGAAAGGCGAACTAAGGAGGTGTCATTTGTGCAACTGACTCTTTCATCTGTAGATAGATGGTTGGAGCAGTTGTACTGGCCAAGTAATTGCTTGGGTTTCTTTTGTTTTCAAAATACACGCATTGCCCCAAAGACCGCAGCTGCTTAGACTGTGAAGCGCAACATGCCTATTCAGGTTAAGACAATTTTCGTTTGATCAAACATTCAAAACCTTATCCACTGAAAAAAGCACTAGCTTGTAGCTAACTTGTAATTTATTGCCCATGCATTTTGATACTAGCACTATTTTAATTCATCACTTCTTAACAACATAGAAAACAAAGCTTTTACTCCCCAAAACAACCTGGACCTCAAAGAAACAGTCCAAAAAGCACAAGTTTGATAGACTCGAGGCCAGCTGAACATTCACAACTACACCAGGTGGAGGGAGGAATGAGGCTGCTCACACACGAAGCAAGACTGTAATGCAGCTGCATTCAAGGAAGGTGCTGTCAGCCTGTTGATCCTGGTATTAGTCGCGGCATCAGTAATGGATGATTCAGAACCTGAAATACATTCAGTGACTGATTTCCAATAAAATAAGGAAGCATTCTGACAAATGCATTTGTGAAGAAGTAACAAAAACCTAGACATTCTGCAGAGAGCTCGGGATCATTTTGCTAACTCAGGAGTCAACTGCTTTTCATATATCCTCGTTTTTGTATTTTAATTTAGACACAGACAAGTTTTAGCTTTTATGAATCCTTGTTTATGTGAGCTTCTGTTAGCATTTGCAACTGTCACAATCCAAGCAAACCGTTTCTCTTTTTTCCCCCCTTCAAGCTTAACTATGGGACAACTTTATGAGAAGGAAAAGGATGAGGATGGATTCTTGTATGTTGCCTACAGTGGAGAGAACACATTTGGTTTCTGAATGGTGGGTCTTGGCTACTATACCATCCTGCTGTGTATCTTGTAAATAGCTGATCATTTTCTGTTCTGACATCCACAGAAGTTCCTTCTATATACATGCCTTTGTAACTGGATTTATTTCTTAATATATTGATAGGTCTTGTTTTATTAGACTGTTAAATTATCAAAAAAAAGTTTTGTTTTTGTGCATTATTTTTCTCATGGCTATGAATTCCCAGAGCCTCACACCTTTGGGGGATCCATTTGATGACATTGATGATTAAATAATAAAGCAAAGTAGTTGGGCTACTAAACCATGAAAAGAAGAATACGCATTTTTTCTGTCTTGAGGTGTTAGTTTAAGAAAAAGTAAAAACATTAAATTAGTATTGGGAACACTGGATATGCTAGCTTATCCTAAGCAGGAGTAAGATGCTGATCATGTTGAACTGAGCTAATATGTTCCTTTTTCTCAATTAACAAACAAGTATAATAAAATTTCCTGTCACAAACAGGCAGTGTTGTCATTTCTTTACCTTAATTTTGGCCAGAAAGGTATACATCACATTTACTAGACACTGTACAGCTTCTCAACCTTTAGCATGTGGATGATGATACAAGGAAGAAACAAGGAGCTTTCTGTAGGTTCCAAAACCAATCGCTTCAGAGCTGCCAGATCTCATCAGAAGAAGAGCTATGCTTACCCACAGGCCTTCAGTGGAGGAGTAAATACCATGTGCTTTGGAAAGCAGGACCTAGGTGACAAAAGCATAGCATATAAGGACAGGGCACCTAGGAGAAGGAATGATACAAACAGGAGACCAGAGAGCTGGAGAACTGGAAGGTATAATTTGTACATGCATTATTGCAGAGAGAGAAGTAATTGGTAAGGAGTTCAGATTAAAAGTTGCATGAGCAGCTTTTAAAAAAAAAAAAAAAAAGAGTAGTAGTTGTCTTACAGGTAGTTACATAAATATACATGTCCTTTCCAAGTAAAAATTCTGTAGATATTGCAAGGACATTACAGAACCAAGTGCGTGAAAGAACGGCTTTACTGTATAGCTGAGTGGTGCGGTTCACACGCCTGAGGGGCGGGATGCCATTCGGAGGGACCTAGAGAAGCTCAAGAAGTGGGCCCATGTGAGCCTCAGGAGGTTCAACAAGGCCAAGTGCAAGGTCCTGCATCTGGGTCAGGGCAACCCCCAGTATCAATACAGGCTGGGGGATGAATGGATGAGAGCAGCCCTGAGGAGAAAGACTTGGGGATACTGGTGCATGAAAAACTGGACATGAACCAGCAATGTGGGCTTGCAGCCCAGAAAGCCAACTGTATCCTGGGCTGCATCAAAAGCAGCATGACCAGCACATCAAGGGAGGTGATTCTCCCCCTCTACTCTGCTCTCGTGAGGCCCCCCCTGCAGTGCTGCGTCCAGCTCTGGGGCCCCCAACACAAGAAGGACACGGAGCTGTTGGAGCGAGTCCAGAGGAGGCCACGGAGATGCTCAGAGGGCTGGAGCCCCTCTGCTCTGGAGACAGGCTGAGAGAGCTGGGGCTGTTCAGCCTGGAGAAGAGAAGGCTCCGGGGAGACCTTCTAGCACCTTCCAGTACCTGAAGGGGCTACAGGAAAGCGGGAGAGGGGCTTTTTACAAGGGCGTGTAGTGACAGGATGAGGGGGAATGGTTTTAAACTGAAAGAGGGGAGATTGAGATTTGGTATTAGGAAGAAATTCTTTCCTGTGAGGGTGGTGAGACACTGGAACAGGTTGCCCAGAGCAGCTGTGGCTGCCCCCTGCCTGGCAGTGTTCAAGGCCAGGTTGGATGGGGCTTGGAGCAACTTGGTCTAGTGGAAAGTGTCCCTGTCTGTGGCAGGGGGGGGGTTGGAACTAGATGGGCTTTAAGGTCCCTTCCAACCCAAACCATTCTATGGTTGTATGATTCTATGAATAGCATTGCAATGTATAGCACTGCTTTAGTAAACGTTCCATCACTGCTTCTATCGTGAATTCCTTCCACCCTTCCTTTCCACGCATTTAGTATTTATGTTTACTCTTAACAGAATTTTTGATTCAGAATGAAGAAAAGTGGTTTCATCTGTTATTTTTTTAATACCTTTTATTACTGTAAAATGTTCTGTTTCCTTTAAGCTGAAACTTCACAGTTTGTCTATTGTTATCAAGTAATATTTTTTGCTAGCTGTTAACAAGACAGTAAGAAATGTAACTTACAACTGCTGGATAAAGCTAATTACATGCTAGCACATAGATATATCTAAACAAAACAAGGAAAGATGAAGTTTTATTCTGAATGTTATGATCAAGGTGACTTTTGGAACACCCTTCATAAGCCTTTAAAAAACCCACATAACTACTCTCTTTAACATCTCTGTAATTATTACTTTAGATTTAGGAGCCCAGGTACACCAGTAATTCCAGAGAATGCAAGGCTAAATGTTCTACAGCAGTAACTTTACTTTTCATCTGCAGATGCATTTAAAGTGGCAATAAAACATCAAGAGATTTCCTGCTGAAATGCACAGATGAAATGCATCCCTTTAGATAGTACAGTCACTTGTAAAATTATTAAAAGCATTTGGGTCCCATATGATATTCACTTTCTGTTAACCCTTCAGGACCAGGAAGGCATTTCAGTTTATACACTGAACAGAAAACAAAGAAATACCGCACTATTCCTACGGCAACGCTTCTACATCACCTACCTTTAAGCTAACTTGAAATGCCATCTCCGATATAATTACACCAGTACTAGATGAATTTCAATGGTCTTTCCTCAAAAATTATCTTGCTTCCACCTGTAAACCACTGCTGCAACCCTCTTATAATGACATTATCAGTCTCGAGATGGTTATGCTTTGAGAGAAAACTGCTAGGCCCCTCAACTACATTTGGCTCCCAATTTTACTCCAACACCCTTCTTTCCTCCTTACCAACAGTAGCTTCCCAGAAGTAACTCAGAGTTCATTTCTGTACTCACACCTCAAGCACCTTCTCCAGGTGTGGTTTCATAACCAGCTAATAGTTTGTAACAAGTGAAAGGAAGCCTGGCTCCACCTCGTCTGCCCTCAGCAGCACAGCCCTGCCTCCTCCTTTCCTCTAGTGCTTACTGGGCTTATTGCAAAGCTGTATTTAACTCATAGTGAAAAGCTACACTTTGTTTTGGGCTCATGGTTTGTTCTTCTACAAAGACAGTAATTTGAATAGTCTTCCATTTACTCTGAATTTCCTGAGATCAGTAAGCGCTCCAGCCTGTGTAAGGTGAGCAGTGGAAGCACACTGCAAAGATCAAAACTTTGCTTTTTCAAAGGTAGTGGGATGCGAGCACGTTGTCTCATGGAACTGCAGCCTCCAGTCCACATTGTTTACTTCTACACTTGGACAAAAACACTTGTTTCTATGCTCTGGTTTGGACTTCCTTAAAGATAAGCAGGCGGTCTGCCGTGCCTTCTTACTGTGATTGAAAACAGAATTATTTCTTCAATAGTGGAGCTGTTAAAGACATCCCGCTCAAAATAAGGACTACAGCTTCTTTGTTCTGGCAAATAGGGACCATTGGCCCCCATAGTAGTTTGGGAAAGTCAAGGACCTATCTGGGTAATACAAATATGCTCTTGTAGAGCATTTTACTCATGCCTTGGGAATCTCAGTGCCCTCACATGCTCTGGTGCTCCCATTACCAATTGCTTGGGTTGTCCCCATTAACCATGAAACGTGGGCACTTCATTTCCCCTACTTCACTGCCCCAACTCTGCTCCCTTGTGCAGAGTCTCTGCATTCTACTGTCCTCCCTATGCCTTGCCTGTCTCTGTTTTTCATGTGTCAGCTATTCCAGTGCAAAGGAGTGATACAAGCTTGGAACACATCAACTGCTACCTTCCAGGAGCAATTTTTCCAAAGATCTGCTGTCAATGGCGAAAGTTTAGTTTGCTACCTCTTCCAAAAGCTCTTCTCTCTTCGTTTTTCCCTTCTGATTTTTAGAGCGGTTTCTCGGTACTGCCTACAGCATTTCCTGACATTTTGGAATTAAACAGATGCAGCATTTAAATACTTATTTTCAATCCCAGAAACGCCATCCAGTTGAGTAGAAGATCCTGCAGGCTTAGCCCCTCAGCCTTTTAAATGCTGCTTTGTTTTAGCTCCTTCCCTCTCTTTGCATATTCATTGACTCACTCTAGGCTTAAATATGCCTTAACTCCATCAAAAAAGTGAGGTTAACATCACTGTTCAGCACCTCTAAAACTACTTTTGAACCCAACAAGTAGCAGAAAGCAGCAGTCTACAGTTCACAAGTATTTCACAAATGCACAGGAAAACCTTACCAGCAACAATCTCTCCTAACAGCCAGGCTCAAATTTTAGGAAAGAGTTAAAAGAATTTACATCATATAACTGCTCATCTGAAAACTAGTCTGATGCCAAGACTACAGAACAACTAACCTTATGTAACCCATTTTAATATTGCAGCTGGGTAGGAAATGGGAACATTCCGGTCTGGTCAGCAGGTTCACTACAGACCTTGTTGATTAACGAAGGGAAACTAGGTATGTTAAGGTATAGCTTCTGCAAGATTTCAGGAGGACAAAGGTAAATTTCAGGAGCCTGGAAACTTACTGGTTCTCTCTTTAGGTACACTACAGGACTATGCCCTCGGAATGCTATTTGCTCAATTACAATAACTGTTACCATTTCTCTTCAGCAGTTCACCCTGTAGCCCATCTGCAATGGCATCTGGCCATTTTTTATCCTCTGATGACTAATGCAAGTCACTGTTCTCTGTAATCCCCCGCCCTCTACAAACACGTACAATGACTCCCCCCTCACCAATACAACTGGTCCTTCTGCATATTAGTGCTGGATTTGAGGGGACAGGCTTATACACACAGAATTCAAGTTCTTTGTTATTTCTTGAACAAGTACAAGAGAACTATTCTTACTTGACAAGTCAACCCAAGTGTGAAGTAAAAGGTCTTGCTGTAATCGATTCTCAAGACTGTAACATGGTATGTACCGTTCAGTCTCGTATACAGCTCAGTAGGTTGGCCGTAAAGGCTGTCTGGAGAACTGCTGTGCCCATTTTTCCAATCCAAAACTATAGTAAGATACCAAAGACAGAAAAACTCAGATCACTAAAAAATTCTTAAGTTCCAAATTATCCACTTCTTTCATCCTGCCATTGCCTTGTCCAAGTATTTTATGAATTGTAGTTTACAACAGAAAAAGTACAAAAGGGGAGTGTGCTCAGTGGCAATTACATAGTCCTGAACTTGCTCACAGAAGGCAGTAATTGGGACAGAAAGTTTAAGGAAGATTACCTGCTGCTCCCCCCAGCTCACAATGTTGGCTGTTTTGCCATGCACGTCATTTGGTAATAAAATATACAGGCAAAGACTGCCAGAGACAACTTCCAGTCCCCCCCAAAGCATCTCCACCTTTGCCAGGCTATTAATGAACACTTGCCAGGAAACAGTGACATAAATGGCTAAGGCATCCCTGCTTTTAATTAACTATGTATCACGCAGGGGGCAGGGGGATAGACCGTGCCTGAAACGCTGAAAACTAGGTAATTGTTTGCCTGGAATTACACAGGACTGACAGGTTTGAACCAGGTAATTCAGGAGGTTTCTTTCCTACTCACAGAAGCAAAGCAGTTGAAGGGGCATCTGGCAAAGTCCTGAAATTGAGAGAGATACACGGGATATCATAAGTGGTATTATTTGACACAGCCTTCTCCCCAGCACTCTTTTGCTTCTGCTTTGGCTATATTTAGTAAATAGAAGCTTATATGCAGGACTCTCAGAAAAAAGACCCTTTAACAGACCTAGTATTTCCAGTTAGAAGCAATGGGGCTGGGGGACACGGAAAATTCTTCCAGACACCAGACAACAAGAGCCAAGAGTTATAAAAATATTACTTACTATACATTAGGGTTGTCCCAGCAACACAAACCAACCATAACATTATGAAGAGTGGAAGAAAAAAGCAGCACTAAAATTTTACAGTGACAGCCTTTCTTCCATAGCACTGCTGCAATTTCAGTTGACACTACTTCCATTGCAATGGACTATGGCTGATAGATCATATCCTCAGCACATCACTGCTTCCTTTCTTTTGGAGGCATATCGTTTCACACAGCTCAGAACTTCAAGTCTGCAATGAGCCTTTTCTATATTTCAATAAAAAGGGGGCTTCAACTCAATCAAAATAAAGACTTCTCTAAATTGCTTTCCTTTTCACTCCTCTCTCCTTACAGCCCATGAACTAGAGGACATCTTTTCCTGGTCCTAGAACTGCAGAGGCATCTGCTGTGCACCAGGGCTTAATGCTGCATTTACATGGCCGTATGTATTCTCATGTGAAGTGCAGGTATTCCTTGGCATTCTTGACCCAACCCGGCAGGGCTTGGGTACGCAGCACTTTCCAGGCTTCTTGATAATTTACTGCAGCTTCCTTGTAGTCCCAGTAGGTTTCTAGAGTCTTCATCCTGAAAGAAAATGCACAACAATGAAAACATTTCTATTATCCTATTGGATGTAACATCACAAAATGAAAAAAGCAATCAAACATCTAAGAACATGATGATGCCCTACGAGCTCTTTCATCCTACTAAATGAAATTCTCTTGTGCTTCTAGGGAGACTTGGAGAGGCCCAGGCCGTGAAGCTACCGCATCTAGACACTGTCAGCAGTCTTACAAAAGGAAGCAAAGCAACTCCTCTACCATGCTTCATACACACTGTGCAGCAACAGAAGTGTCAGCATTTGACTGTGTGACAATAGGTTACAGAAAACTTCCATGACAGCAAAAAATGTTGAAGCAAAGCATGTCACAGTGGGGGTTGGACTAGATGATCTCCAGAGGTCCCTTCCAACACTTAACCATTCTGTGAATCTGTGAAAGCAGAAAAGGTGGCTAGAGATAGGTGCTTTGAATTGGGTGGAAGTAGCCTTGTTTTGCTAGAAGAATGGATACAACTGCTGGCTGGAAGGGAAGGGGACAAGGACAAACAGGACAGTTTTTCTTTCTCAACACAATGGGGAAGAGTGAGACAAAGGAGAAAATATTTTTTCTTTTCTCCCTAAAGCAAAAGACTCGGCAGTTTTGGTGCTCTGTTCCCCTTCCTCACGTAGCACTTGCTCCCCACAATCTCAGCAGAACCATTGGTCACTCTGCTGAGTGCATTATACCATTGATTTTCAAAGTAGTGAAATTCAGGTCTAGAGTATCTGAACACAAGTGCCTCTAGGACAATTTCATCAAGACTTTTTTCCTTTCCTTGCATTCCTTTCCCAGCCTCTTTCATCTCCCTTTGCCAAAATCTGTCAGCCACATGTGGCACGTAACGTTTATACATTCGACCCAAATGAAGGGAAGATCACAGGCAACATGACTTTCATCAAGAAAGAGGAAGAGCCAAACTACTACAGGAACTCTAATCTAAAAAGCCTGAGAACCACTGCACTAACTTCCAGAACAGGCTTTCATGCTCAAAGGCAATACTGATCACCACCACCCTCAAAAAAAACCCCAAAAATATAACAGCAGACCATCAGAAGCTGTATTTCAGGCATTCAGCATTCTAAGTGTATTTCTAGAACACTGTGACATGCATAGCAAGCCATGAGGTATTATCTATCCTGCAGACCTTAGGTTCAGAAAGTGCAAGAGTGGAGAACCTGTCTATGCAGTTGCTGAATATGGGAGATGTATGCTTTCTTAAAAACCTGCCTGCACTCTTGTCACAGCTAATCCATTTCGCCTTCTTTAACTCTTTCACATTAATCAAACTGTGAAACTAACCTCCCAGCTGCTCTGGAAAGTTCTGTGGAAGGGCCCGCTGCAACTCTCCTCCATCTGGCCAGTGGAACAGTCACAGAACCCCATTAGCAATGGTGGGTCACAGTTTAGGAGCATCACTGAATGGGCAAAAGACCAGCAACTATCTGCATAGGCAGCATTCGGGAAACAACACAGGTCCAAGAAGGGCCAAGGTCAGCTCCACCACAACCAGCTCCAAATCCCTAGCACAGGCATGCTCTTCTTCTCCCAGGTACTCCAGCGTGTACCTCAGACATGGTACAAACCACCTGCACCTTCTCCTCCACCTCAAAACCATTCTCTGGGGAACAATATGCATGCTTACACTCAGCGATAATGACTGAATCATTCTTTGGGATGAAACACTCTCATGCTAGCACACTTCTTGCACTTAAAGTACATCTGACATACTTGTTTAAGACTTTGACACTGCCCTTCTTTACTATAAATGCATCTAATGACTTATATTTGTCCTTTATCGTAGACTAGCTAATATCAGATGCTGTTTACATCTTCAAAACACAGCTGCTTGTACTTATGAGGTCACATTTAGGGTAAATGTGACCTCATTTTGATCATAAGATCAAAAAAGAATTATACAACACAGATATTTGGACTGGCTCAATCTTGTTAAAGGTGAAACAGCTGTTTTTCTTGCATTTTCTGTGGATGCACATATATAGATATAGATCCATAGATAGATAGATTCCACATGCCACTAAGCCAAGAGAAAGACTCCAATGCTTAGCTGTTCATTTCTTCCTTGCTAAATGTTGCTCTTTTTCCTGAATCTGCTGGCAAATCAGTGGGTCTTCACCTCATATCTGGCAGTCTGATTCAATTTAACTATAACACAATTGGGATTTTTCTAACCCAGACAGACCTTTGTTTGGAAACTGTTACAGTAGGCAGTAAGGGAGAACATAGCTAGCACAGAAGCAGGATGGACAGAAAGGAGCAGTTCAGTATTTCCACACCACTGTAGCGGCTACAAGAGCACATGTGACCGCAGCCTCTTGGGGTCTCATTCTCCAAGGAGACAACATCACTACAAGATTTAACAGTGGATGTAACAGAAAGCTGCATTTTAAAGAGCTTCCTCAGAGAGCTGCCAAAATGAAACGGATTTAATTCATGCTCAACTTCTGCATTAAGCTTCTAAGAAATTTTCAACATATATACAGGAAAAATGCTTTCAAATTCAAAGTACATTACATCTGCCTAAAAACCTCACATAATTTGACTGTATCTCAGCTTTGGTTGGGCCATTAAGGCTCTGAGCATTAGCAATGAAGAACCTCGACATTTTTTTGGCAGAAGTGAACGCTAGTTTGCTGCCTCAGGCAAAGTCCAGTACAATCATACGATCTCCAGCCTATCCAGCTCTGCCTGACTACATTCCTTTTATGTTTCCCTTTACTATTTCAATCTTGTCCCTACACTTCCGTGTAAGAGAGAGACAGAGTGATTCTGATGGCTGTGTGCCAGGGACATGAGAGGTGATCCACAGATTTCATTCTGAAAGGTATCACACTCTTGGAAAAAGCCTTACACAAATCACCATTATGCTTGAAAACATTCACGTGCTCAGCCACATGCAAAGCTGAGCAGAAACGGGCTCACAAGCAAGGCAGCCTGAAAAGAAAAGCAATACACTGCTGCCATACTTTCTTTGCAGCAACAGACCCTACCTTTAGCCCCATATTCAGTTTCAAACACATACATTCAACCCATAATGCACTTTTGAGATTAGACATATTGCACATGAAAAATGTTGACGTAAGCACAAGGTATCAACCAAAACATTACTGTTACACAAAATTTAATGAATCGCATCTAAGAGGGCAAAAGCTCACAGATCTTCAATATATAAAAAAGTGTTGTGATTCCATAATGATAGGGGGCCGGGAAACCATACTTGGCCTGATTCTGTTAGTATCTTCTTCAATGCTTCAGATAAAATGCAGTCATTGCAGACAAACTTTGTAATTGACACCAATTGTTAAGAAGATACAGAACACAGTCACAGAGTGAGCTAACTCAGTAAGTGAGTTCCACTCAAATACAGCAAGTTTTAGCAGTACCGTAAGGTTTTGCAGCATTTGGAAGATTGTTACTGCACTGCTGTGTCTAGCTTGGGATACCAGATTTTCAAAACATTATTGAAAAATTGGAAAATGAGCTTTGTGGCTTTTTCTGATGTCATCCGAGATGTGGAAAAAATGAATCACACAGAGGAAAAGATGTAGATGCTCAATAGACTAATTAGAAAAAAGATCAAGTCGAGATAATTATGATGGATAAGTATTTTCATGGGGCAGAAAATACTACTTAATAAAAGGCTCTTCAATCTGGCAAAGACACAACAAGCATCTGTAATGTGCAGTATAGAAAAGATTTTCTTGGTTAGATCAGAAGACCTAACTGTCCCGCAGGCCGCTATGCAGTGGTAGGACCATCACAGGAATTGTTAATGTACAAACTTTAAAAAGAAAATTGAAAAGGGACTAGAAAATTGCAACAAAATTCTTGCCAAATGTGCTTTTTTTTTTTTTAATTGGAGAACTGCAGTAACAATGAAACTGCACCTCTCCCATGACAGTTACTTTCATTAGGGTGACACTTCCTTACAATCACCCTCAGTCACTCCAGCAGGAAATATTTAGCAGTCACCTAGCAGAATCCTTTTGTTTTTCACAAATGAACACTGCCAAAAAATCTTAAACATGAAGCCCAGGCAAAGGTTCTATACTTTAGTCTAGATATTTAAATCTTAAAGCCATCTGAAAGTCCTTGCACTCCTCTGCACAACAGCCCACCCCCTCCAATTAGGTGTCACTGGAACTGGAATCGTCCATACTGCAGACTGAATGGGAAGGAGGAAGAAAGCATAACCTCAATTGTGACAGCTCCTGGCTACAATTTAAGAGAAAAGAGGATCAGTCATCCATTTAACAAGCCCATCAAGAAACTCAGGTCAGATTTATGTTACGAAGTCTCCCTTAGATTCAGACAAAGGGTTGTGCAGCCAGCCACGCCTTGTACAAACAGCCATGCCTGGTGAGTCGGTATGGTGGATGCCAATGTATGACAAAAGGTGGCTTTTACTTCCTCAGGTGATGAACAAGGCATGTTTTTTTTCTACCAGCAGGGAAAAAAAACAACAATGCAAAAAAACTCCTTTGCCATATTACCACTAAGTGATCTGCAAACAACAATAATACTGCAGAGGTTTTTACACAACAATTCAGATTAGCAATGGCACAACACTGCCCAACGGTGTGTCATAATTCCTTTGACAGTGAGCATGGAAAACATGCAAAGAAAAAAAAAATTGATTTAGGTACCAGTAATTTCAAAACATTAACACGAAACAACATGTGAGAGGGAGTCAACAGAAGAGAATGAAGTATGGCAGGTGGAGGTAAGAGCCTATAAAGAAACAAATAACATTTTAGATAGTCTCCCTAAAGAGATGAGTGAGAATTTAAGTAAGGCACAGAAGACAGAGATCATAGGAATTATCAGAAAGGAAGAAAGAAAGTGGGACAGCACAATACAGCACTATCTGGTTCTTCGTGAAGAAGTAGCTAATGCCAGCCAAACACCACCACACTCTCACAGTCTCAGCTGAAAGCAAATAAACTAAATCCTGAAAAAAACCCAACTGCTGAATGTTATGCTTAGCATCTTAGCTGAGCTACACCACTACAAATCCCTAAACTTGCCTTTTAAGAGAGCCAGCAATGTTCTGCCCCCAGTAGGCTCTCCACCTGTTCCAATTTAACAGTGCCCGCACTGATCCTCTGGAGAGAAGTGAAGAATGAAAGAGAAAGGAAGGCACACAAAGCAGGAGAAGCAGCTTTAGACACAGGAGCCAGAAGAAAACAAAAGAACATCAGAAACAGTATACTAGTTCCATGTAAAGCTTTAACTGCCCCAGTATCCTGGGTCTGACAGTGGACAACAGTAGATGAAGAGTTAAGTAAAGAATGATCCATGTCCTAACATACCCTACAACTATCAGGATAAGCTGCTCAGCAAATCTGAAAGGACTACAGAATGAAATTCCTGTGATGGAGCAGAAAGGATGGGAGGCGAGAGACCAAAAAGTGAACTAGAAGAGGCAGGGCAGGAACTTAGGAGCAAAGTGGGAAAAGGAAACTGGGCGACAGTGTAGCACTACAGCCAACCACTTGTGGGAGGAGATAACAAGATACATTTGAATGGGCAGAAAATACAAAACTGGGTAACAGTTAAATACAAGGGAGTTTAGAGGAAACAATTTGAGTGTGGGGGATTTCTTATCTGAAGTCCACTCAAACTCAGACTACAAAGAGGAAAGGAAGAAAAAAAAAAAGAAGAAAACACATCAGAATATGGTGTAGAAAGGGAAGAAGGAAACAGCAATGCAAAGACATTTTTTATATTGCTTTTTAAGTGAAGACTAGGAAAATAAAGACTGCAAAAGGAAAGCAACTGGACAAGCTGACTGGTGAGCTATCACCTCTACAGTATAGAGGTTTTGCAGCCTAAAAATGATGCCACATCTGTGAATCAGCTGGACTGTGTCAGGAGAAGTCCAGACAGAAAAATGGTAGAGGACAAAAAAGTCAAAGGAAATTACAAAGCCACTGGAGTCTAGAAAAGCCCTGAGGTGAAGTGACTTTATGTAAGCAGCACATGATCAGCACAATGAGTCACCTACCCAACAGTGCACCAGCTCACACTCTATTCTGAGGAAATTATGATGGCTGAACAAGTGAGGACAAACTCCCACCCAAAAGAGGCTAATAATTTTATATTTCAAACTGAATTAAGGAGAAAGTCTATCTCTACTTATAGAATCAGTTGAAACCATTTCAGCAATAGCATGGCTCATGTTGACATCAGAACTTTAAAATCGTTATGAGACCCTTGTACGGACACAGAAGGTAACTGCAATCCTTAATTCACAAAACTCAAAAGCAAGCAAGATCTAACAATTAAAGATCCAGGGTGCACTTACTTTGGCTAAGTTCATCTCATCTAATGTCTTGGTACCATGAAAGGCAGAAATGGCCTATCTCCCCCACTTCTAGCCACACATACCTCCTACTTCCTTTGCACAGGTTTTATTATCCGTTTTAGCTTCCCATGAGCCAATTCAGCTCATTAGTCCAACAGAAAACACAGAAAATGAGGAAATTGTTTTCTGCCACATTAGCTAGTTGAACTGGCTCACCAAGAGGCTGGAGAAGTGCTACTGATACAAGGGAGAAAACAGGAATCTATAGCCTGTAGCAGCAGAGACTGCTCCAGGACCATCCCCATCAGCAATTAAAAGCAGTTAAATTAACTAAACAGCTGGTATAATTGCATCACAGAGCTGGTGAAATCATACCTGGAAATAAGTCTAAAATAAAACAAACCTTCCAAGGCAATAGATTTGGAACCTTCTACATCTCTCAGAATCTCTAAGCCAAAGTGAGAGGTAAGTTTCTGTATATATGAAACTATGCCCTGCTCTACGGTAGCTATTCAGGCTGGAGTACCACCAAATATGTAATGCATGTAAGGCAATACCAGATCAGATTATTACCACAAGAAACTCCAGTCTGATAAACCAAACTTGTTTCTAATAATGTAAGAGAAACCTCCAAGTATGGCTTCCTCAGACAAAAGCTTGTGTTTTTTCAGAAAGTCGCCATCTACATAATATATGCATTGCAGAAAAAGCCCTACACACTGTCTCACCTTGCTAGCTCTTACTCCATCATACACTTAGATGAAAAAAGATTTTAGCCTAGACCTTTCTAAAAAACAAAAAAAAAAAATTTTTTTTTTTACTCAAACTGCTCCTGCTTGTGAAACAAGAGAAGTGGCATTTAATAGACTTACTAAACACCACCTAGGTATCAATAACCCCACAATAATTTTGGGATGGGGGGTTTGAATGCCACCAAGGGTACAGTGCTGCAGGCAGCTGATCTAACAGCTCACATTTTCAAAAAAGATACTACTTTCTCTCGTCTCCTTCTTCACTCCTTCTTCCCCAGCTGTCCACTGCCACTTTCAGACAAGACCACTTTAACTCAGAAAAAAACCCAAAATGTAGAGTTTTCTGCCAAGACAGCAAGTTGAAGAGGTTTACAGAGGTGTCCAACAGACACCAGACCTAGTGCAAGAGAAGGAGAAGGCTCTACTGATCAGGAACAGAGTTTACCCTCTTGAAAAGTAATAAGCCTTCAGAAGAGATCATCTGCCCCAAATTCTTACCTTAACTGCAAACAAACCAACTACCTGTAATTTATTCTGCCTGTCATTAATACATGAGATGTGATAGCTGTTTCTCCAAGGAGGTGATTAAAAAGACCAAAAGACCAAAGAGAGTCTTCCTAACCCATCAAGCACATGCCATATTTTTCAAGTACCAAATTTTAACAATGAACTCATCTAAAGTGAGATTCATGAACAGATTCTGGTATCTTCACAGTATTCTTGAGTTTCATTAAGATAAATTCACTCTTCTAAATAGAAAGAAAATGTCTTTACTGGAGAGTGTCTGGTAGATCCTCTTGTGAAATACTTGTCACCAGCTTTTGGAATGTATGGAAGAGTTCCACTTTACAGATCTTGGACCTGATGAAAAAAAAAAAAGAAATCAGAAATTCTGATGGAAAAAAGAAATCAGAAATGCACTCCCTCTTTGCAGCTCACAGTAGTACATCCAAGCTGAACATTTTTGATAAAAAAAAATTATGTTCACTTCTCAAAGAATGTAGAAAGTTCTCCACAATTTAACTTTTCCTGCCCCATCCGAGCTGCCCACCTGCCTTTTCCCTTCGTTTTAAATGTTATGTTGACAAAGAGCTGCACTGGCCCCATTGTCCCAGCCAGCACCCCGTCAGTTTGCAGAGAGAACATTTTAACATCCCCACATTGTTATCTGTGTGAGACTGCACAGTCATCAGCTCACAACTACAGCAAGGTTGAGCCAGAAGGACTAGTCCCAGAACTGATCAAAAAAGCACTGAAGGACTCCAAAGCTTGTTCAAACTGGCAAACTTTGTATTATTCAGAACAAATAAAAGAATGAGCAGAAATATCTGGAGCAATGCTCTCCTTTTCACAATGGTGACGAGGACACATTCAGCAACAGCTGCAGAGCAGTTAAATATGAACAGGCTCATCAAAAAATAAAGTGAGTCAAAGTTTGAAAGGTCTTTTGAAGATACCATATGCATCTCTGTCAGCTTTAAGCCCTCTCTTCCCCCAAAGAGAAGGTAACAAGAAGAGCTGCTTATAAAGCATTGCTTGTTTTTGAATGCCCCAGCTATTTTCTCTATTTAATTAAGTTCTCTTTATACACTTGTCTTCACAATGACTGATTCAGTTCTCCAAGATGTGCAAGCTGATTCTCCAGAAGCACCGAAAAAAAAGAAAAAAAAAACCTTCCTATTTTGCTAGTATGTTCTTTAAGAATCCCAAAATTGGCACACAAATATGCTGTAAAATTTCACGTTCATGTTAATCTGTCAAAGGTTCATATTGTACATGGTTCATTCATATTGGTGTTTTAGTTAATTAAGCATTAACAAAAGCACATACCAGACATCTACTTCCAAATTCCTTTCACTCAGTCAGCTTTACCTTCCTTGATATTTAGTGTTACCTAGCACACTGAGGGGGGGGAAAAACCACAAATATCATCCCCCCACCAATCACCCTGACATTCCTTGAGGGGAAAAAAAGTAGGGTAGAAATACAAGTCTTATTTATTATTAAACACACCTCCCGCAATAAAGCTATAAATTCCTTATTTTCATGATGAAAGTTCCTTTTGTGACTGATTAGCACAAAAGTGTAAACAGTTTACTTATTCCTTGACATTTTTTTTAATCTTGATTTCCTAAGGAAACAAGACCTTTGCAATCACACAGTCTTGTAGGCCCTCTCTAATAACTTTTGAATGTTTTAGTGAATTTCAGGCACATATAAAAAAGAGAGGAGGATCTCTCAACAATAATGAAGTTCCTGCAGTTTTGTGCAAACCGGCAGCTAGCAGATGGCTCCAAAGTTTTAGAGTTGATACACAAATGCTACGTAACAAATTTAAGCCTACTGAGAAAAAGGGGTTGGTTGGTTGGTTTGATCTTTCACACGTCTTCTGGAATACATGACACACCACATCTTGAAAACTAATATTCTACAGGCACATAAAGCCTGTCTCAGAAGACACACTAAGTTACCCAGGTCACCTGTGCTAACAATACCCCAGACACCAATACTGGTCACAAACCACAAAGCTCCTGGTCCTCTTCTTTTCAGGGAAAATTTGGAAATACTAGGATCTACCAGGATAAACTTCAGTCAAGTCAGGCCTAACTTAGAGAAGCTCAGAATGTGCAGCTCGCAGGCATGTGAATGAATTCTCTAACCTCTACTTATAATTTTATTCACTACTGTCAGGATTATCTTCTTTCTCCCAGAAAGCCAGGGAAAAATGAGCAATATGACCATTGATAAATTGGTAGTATAAGCAGCCAACAACCAAAACATGACCCCAACCCTCAAGCTGAACGTCCACAGACCAATAATAATTTTGGTTGCTTCACCTAAACTGAGGAAAGCATAGAGAGGTGGAGAAATTTGTCTGCAGGTGTTTACAAGTAATTCCTCTCAACCACAAGAAAAATACATAACTGTTTCTTTAAACATTTAATAGCTGACAGAAGATTATGATGTTGCTTAAAGAGCAGTGTCAAGATGACAACAGGGAAGATGACATGTTTTGCGTTAGGAATCTGCTGCAAGCATTTCGTAACGTTTTCAAACCTTAAGCAGAAATCATATTTCAAAGCAACACTTTTAACAATCATACATCCAGGTCAGCTGGCCTGACTCTTTCCGAAAATGAAATTTGTAAAAAGAGGACCTGCAACACACACATTTCCTTCACAGTCATCAACCCAAAAGACACAAAGCAAAAATTCTGCTAACTTCACCAATAAATAAGCTGTCTCATAACAAAAAGGGATCCTAGTCCCCCAGCACCTTTATCTTTAATTAGCAGTGACAAAGAAGAAATAAACTCGTTAACCCTCATTCAATTTTTGTCATTCCAACTCCCCTTCTCTCCCTTACAGTGACTCTTCCTTTTCCCCCATTCCCTACCTTTCCCCCTTTTCCCCACTCCCTAGATTTCCTTCTGCTCTGACAATGCACTATACATCACATGAGCTGACAGAGGCACATATGCAAACAAATAAGATATAAGCATCCAGATACCACAACATTCTCACACCTGCTCTGATGGCTCCCAATCCCCTTCTTCGTTGTTCCCTGCCGGAAGCCATCTGAGGTGACATCCAGAGGTTGCTCAGGGACTGCACTCCAACTGATAGCTGTAGAAGAAAGGATTATGAACAAGGGAGATGCCCTCATCACAAAAGCAGAATTTAGCCGTTCCTTTCATTCTATCTGTTCACATGATACCATGCTGCTTCCGAAAACAATTCAAACTAGAAAGAGAACCATGGTTCTCTAGGGCTAGGATTCCAGTACCTAAAAGAACAGGTAAACTCTGTTTAATTAAAAAAAAAAAACAAACACATATATGTCCCTGCCTGTGGCAGGGGGTTGGAACCAGATGATCTTTAAGGTCCCTTCCAACCCAAACCATTCTATGATTCTATATACACACACACAGAGCTTTCATCTTAATCAGATCCTTCAAGAATCCATGCCTCTAAATATTTGGCCTCCAGCTTTGTAATTCTCGCATTTTTAGGGGGATTCTACCTTCTTTTGTACATCTTGTCTAGACAAAGCATGAAGAAATTTCCAGACAGCTTATCTTCATATCAGGCTGTGAGATACTCCCCCAAGCTACTTGCACCAGTCACTTTATATTTTCCGTATTAATTTATTGCGTGCTATTATTTTATTGTGTATTGTATACTCTAAGTAGTTCTCTCTACATTTGATAACTGACATACATCAAATATCTGTAGACTTTACTTGAAAAATGTTATTAGCTAGTACTCAAATAAAAATAATTCGTTGGACGAGATAGCAAGTGCCAACCACCTTATCCTTTACACCCATTCTGGTAACCTTATTACCATCTTAGACTGTAAACTTCTTAATGCTGAAACTCTGTATGCCATAACTTA
The DNA here is from genome assembly GCF_013368605.1 of Nyctibius grandis. Lineage (NCBI taxonomy): Eukaryota > Metazoa > Chordata > Aves > Nyctibiiformes > Nyctibiidae > Nyctibius > Nyctibius grandis. The sequence continues at coordinate 23,407,181 of NC_090669.1, read as the reverse complement.
TAGATTTAGAAATAACTAGCAAAGCACCAGTAGCATGTTAACAAAAACAGAACAGACTGACATGCCCAATCTGTCCCCCCACAGCCTAACAACAGTTCCTTTAACTTCTGCCTTGAGGCAATTCCTGTTCCCTAAGTTCTCCCATTTCTCTGTGTTCCTAACAGGCAAAACAGTTGCACATGCACTAACTCTCAAGACAATTGTCACAGCTTCTCTCCTTCATGATACCAGCTTGCCATTCAAGATGCTCAAAAACTACATATTATAAAGCATATTATGGAGATTGCTTATGTTAATCACACTCGTATTATGTTTCAACTCTATGCTGCAATTGCCGTACTCTGTTAAGTGTAAACTGTACTTGCATTGTGATTTAGGTACAATGCTGTATCACTCTACTAAATTAAAATCCTGGGTAACGTCAAATAACATTAAATACATACAACTGGTATTAAACATTAAACTCTCCACGTGTGGAGTACCTAAAACCACTTGGTCAGAGGATATCAGATTCTGACAAGCAGATAAAAAATTACTTAAAAATGAAAACATCTTCTATTTCATTTCTTCATAGTTACCACAAACTTCAAAATATTAAATGGGATACATTTTTCTCTTTAAAAATACCAGCTGAAATGCTCCTGTCAAGCATATTTCAATACTCAGTGTAACAGCCCTGAATTTAGAGTTTATTCTGATTTTCATCTTCAAGAAAAAAATCAACTTGCCATTAATTCAGATATGCAAAACAGTGTGATAAAGCATCATTCACCTTTAACAGAATTACCTGAATAACTGTACAGAAAGAAAGGCATACACAGGAATCTAGTCACAGTTGGCTTCAGATCTTTTTTGCTAAGTGAACTGGCACCATTTTTCAATTACAGATTTTGTTTCCTATCTTGCAGAATCAAAATCTTTTCCTTCCTGGCACCTGTAAATAACTCCAATTTAATGAATCTGAATTCCATTAAGGAACCCTTTATTTCCATTCTATTTTATCATCAGCTCTATTGTAATAGAGTAACTTCTGGCTCCATTTAAGCCAGAACAGTATACAACAGCAGAAGGTAGGCATGTCCAAGTTTAAAGAAACTGCTTAACCATACACATACAGTGGCAGTTCCATTGGTTTTTTTCCCCAAATGAGACCATGTTGCTAAATCACAACGTGACTTGCATATTCATTCATCACCATGACAAAAAATGCAATGTCCAAAACCTCCATCAATTAAACCTTCACACTATAGCACTCTGTATTCTTTCTACGTTCACAGATTTCTGGAGCAATTACAAGTGTAACTCAGCATGGCGAGTCTTTGGTTCATCACCAAGGAGAATACAAAACTAACCGAAGCAAGAAGTCTTGATATTTTTGCTTTCCTATTGCCCTCAGAATTTCTGCTTTCGCTGGTTACTTTCTGTCTTTGTTTAGATTATAAATTCTTAATGGTATCAACCAAGTGTTTACTCAGTCTGAAAACTCCCTACAGGGAACTAGAGGCTGAGCTGAATATTATTAATTATTAACAATTAAGTTCTGGCCTGAAATTAATTTCTTGCTATGAGTCACACTTTGCCTCTAGCACTGGCAATGAATGACATTCCATTTTAGGAAACCACCAAAACCACCTAATTTCTATTTGGACTTTTGCACGCAGTTATGCAACTAGCCCAAGTTAACTCACCTGCACTACAAGGAACAAGCTTTGTTTTGCTGTTAGCTTGAACTTCCTGAATTGCCTGACGGCTATGTTCAAACCGAAGGTTCGACTGCAGCAGCTTAACCTCCTGAGCAAGAAAACCATCTGGTAAAAATGAGATGTGCTGACACCTAAAGTAAAGAAGGAAAAATGCAAGTGATTTTAAGTCTGGTCTTCCCAAACAAGCAGATTTTGTCCAATTTCCCTTCATAATCTAAAATATGTTACTGTTACATTAAAACTGGATTGAACATGAGTTACAGAAGAGAGGCAAGGAGGTTTGGGGCATTTTTCCCTTCAAAAACATATTTGTTAAAAAAACAAAGCCACATCGTTTATTAAGACCTTGTCCATCCTAGAAAAACTACAACAAACTGATTTTAAAAAAGGTCTAGTTAAAAGCTAGTATAATCGATGGCGATAAAGCATGCAGGATGCATACTTCATGTAGCAGCAGTGCACTTCACCTCTCACATAAACTTCCCTGAGGTGACAGGTTGTGATATCAGAGCTCTACTACTCACAGCAAGGAGAAAAATGAAATCTCAGATGTAATTCAGATCAAAGAAGCAGACAAATTTTTACCACCATGGAAATGCACATAATTTTTGCCTTTCCAGTCTAACACTCTTAGTCTTTTTCCATCTGACCAGTACAAGCTGTCACATGCTAGGTGTCCTGAACCACTTCAGTAAATCACAGAACAGTTGAGGTGGAAAGGGACCTCCAGAGATCATCTGGTCCCACCCATCCCTGCTAAAGCAGGGCCACCTACAGCCAGCTAACCAGGACCCTGTCCAGACAGCTTCTGAGTATCTCCACAGGGGGAGACTCCACAATCTCTTGGCAACATCTGACAGTGCTCCATCACCTGCACAGCAAAAAAGCATTTTCCTGATGTTCAGAGGGAACCCCGTGTTTCCATTTGTGCCCATTGCCTCTTGTCCTGTCACTGGGCACCACTGAAAACAGCCTGGCTCCACTGCTTACCCTTCAGGTATTTATACACACTGCTAAGATGCCCCTGAGCCTTTTCTTCTCTAGGCTGAACAGTCCCAGCCCTCCCAGCCTTTCCTCATATGAGAGATGCTCCAATCCCTTAAACATCTTTGAGGCCCTTTGTTGGACTCTCTCCAGTATGTCCACGTCTCTCTTGTACTGAGGAGCCCCGAGTTGGGCACAGCACTTCAGGCATGGCCTCACCAGTGCCAGCAGAGGGGAAGGATCACCTCTCTCGACCTGCTGGCACTACTCTGCCTAATGCAGCCCATGATACCATGAGCCTTCTTTGCTACCAGGCCCCAATGCTGGCTCATGTTCAGCTTGGGGCCTAGCAGAAGCCCCTGGTCCTTTTCTGTAAAGCTGCTTTCCAGCTGCGCAGTCTCCAGCATATATTGGTGCATAGGGCTGCTCCTCCCCAGGTGCAGGACTTTGCACTTCCCCTTGCTGAACTTCATGAGGAGGATAAGAAACAAGTATGCCAAAGCCAGAGCTGCAGAGCCACAAACCTCATCCTTTACAGACACCGAAGGCCAAGAGTCTCGTGGGAGAATTCTGAAGTGCATCCCTCAGAATGCATGAAGACTACAATAAGGTGAGCTTGCACTGCACATCCAAATCAGTGTGAATATAAGTGGTGGAATAGACCAATGAGAGATATTAGCTTGCATGCAAGTGAAGTGTCCCAGAAGCACAAAGTTTTGCTCAAAAAGCAACAAACTGACAATTAACACTAATAGAAACAAGTGCTGACATGAAATCATGACTTTTCAATCCAGTTGCCAAAAAACAGCACTCATCTTTCTAAACCTAAATGTACTCCACCGACTCCATAGCAATTTCTGCGTTAGGTCTAGAACTCAGTTTCCGTGGGCTTGCGCAGCACACCTGAAGGCACATAACAGTCAAAACTTTAGAATAGCGGTTTTCAAAAGCCTCTACTGAGAACGGACTGACAATACATTTTGAATTTTTACATGGGATGGACTTGCACATACATGCAATAACCCAAATATCAACGTCCTGGAAAATTTTAAGTTTGGATCCAAGCTTCAGAAAACAGCAAAAAGTAAACTGTTTTTACAATTGCCTTCAAAGCAAGTTTAAAATAGTGCATATTTTACTTGCTCAAAAGTAAGTCTGAAAGCAGGGTTTAAAATCAGCAAAAGCTTCAGAAGAACCAAGAAGTGCATTTAAGGCCAAGTTATAAAAAGGTTTGTAAGGACAACCAGAAAAACATCCTTTCCACAGTGCAAAAGTCTACCTATGCATTCATTCGGAGTCACTTCAGTCAGATTGCCTTTAGAATGGATGGATTTGAGGGCTTTTTAATTAAATTTTATGAATGGTCCTGCAAGAAATAAAATCTGCTTTTGCTCACCAACACAATTCTATAAAAAGGGAAGTTACGGATACTCAGAATGGCTATGTGGAGTATGGATAACTGAATAAATTAAAACTTTTCTTGACCCTGCTTGAGGAAATAAAACCAGGAAGAGGGCAAGAAAAGTTCAGCTTCACTATGCTAAAAAATTTTACTACGCTGAGTTTGTCCTTCCGGCAGCTTTTTCTGCTGGAAGCCTTCTAGAAAAGACTCAGGTAGCTAACAGCTTCTCACCACTCCGTGAAGGGCCAACCAAGGGGATCCTGAATCTCATGGAAATTCTTTTGTGACTCTTCAAGTCTCATCCATCAGCAGCAGTCATCTTTTCTGCATACTACACAGGGCTACTTTCTGAAAATGTGAATTTGCAGAAATTCACATTTTCTGCAAATTACTTTGGTGCAAAGTCCTGATATTTGCGTGATGCATGTTGTCTTCCATATCTCATTGCATCCATACACACTATCTGATTTCCAAAGGAGAGCACTTACCTTTCAATAACTGCTCTCCGCATAGCTTCTTGGCTATATGGACACTTCCCCACTATAATTGCTGACAGATACACTGGATACTGCAGGAAATGCATCAGAAGAGCCCCTTGACACCCTAACACATTCCAGCGAGCCAGTTTATCACTGCACGACATAGAGCACGTTCTGTCCCCACGACCTGGCTTCACTCGTAATAATCCCACACGGTGATACCCTAGCCCAGGTATTCGGGCATCACCCAGCTCTCCAGGTACGCATTTTGCTCCAGTTCTATAAACATCTACTACCTTCGGTCTCCCTAAGCCAGTCTCCTTATCAGCTGTTCGCACCTCTGCAGAACATTCACAGCTGTTTGGATTTGTGTCGTCTTCTCGTTTCACAGATGCTTGCTGAACAGCCAGGTCTTCAGTGATTACAGAAGAATAACCATCATTGTCAGTTTTCATTCTCTTGATTATATGATTACTTGCCATTTTCTCTGATTCCCTTTTATCTTCTGGGCCCAAATGATGATGGTTACTTCTACACTCTGCTGATTGTCCAGCTGCATCATCTCCAGTCACTGCCTTAGCAAGCTGGTTCTCTGGTTCACTAATTGGAATAATAGAAGCATCTCCACCTAGAACAAAAGTAGTAACATCAAAATTGGCCAAAAACGCATCTCTCATGACTGGAACACATTACACCAGTAGTACTATGGCTACTACTAACTTTCAAAGATTTGCACTCAGGGAAATTTAACTATGAGAACACACTTTTCAAACAACGTTGCCCTGTACAATGATGAATCAGACTTCGCTGAAATTTTGAGTCAATATACGTTTGATTTCAAGTTTTATTGAAATCGAACCTAAGAAAACCTAAGAAATAATCAAAAAAGCAAAATTTAAAACAAGAATTATAAAGCAAAAGGTGTCAAAGGCATTCAACAGGCTACAAGCAGTGCTGGACTCACAGGAAAACTAGTCTGATCTAACTAAACAATACAAACCTCAAAAGAATAATTGAAGAACAACTTATCAAATAAGGATGGAAATTTTAATCTGGATCACTAAAACAAGCTCAAAACCAAAATTCTGAAGCTCAGTTCTGACAGGCACGTGAGAAAAAGGCAGTCAGGAAATTATTCTTGCTATTAAATTTGAAGATGTCGATTCTATTGTCATATTGCATTAACGAAGAAAACCATCATAACGTATTCCAGCAATGCCATCAAAATCATGAAAATGTGTGAGCAACTAATTCCCTATGTGAAGTACTGATGAGGCATATTTTGGGAGTGCTTAGAATTTTTTTGCTCTGGTAACAGACTAGCAGTTGAAGAACACACTTGTAAGAGTGTGGTAACATCCAGATGTCTGTTAAGCTGGTAGACCAAGAGGTCGCATTCCTACATCTTGCCAATAGATCCTCATCTTTGTGGTGCTGTTTTTTTAAAACACACAAAGAGCGTTTTCCATGACAAAACAAAAAGTTGCATTCTGCTCCATAAGAAGTTTTGGGTTGGGGGGGGGGTGGTGTTTTGGGGGGGAGGTTTTGGGAGTTTGTTTTTGGTTTGTAGGTTTTTTGTGGGGGGTTTTTTTTCCCTTGTTTTGTTTTTTTTTGTTGGTTTTTTGTTTTTTGTTTGTTTGGTGGTTTGTTTTTTTTCGTGTGGTGGGTTTTTTGTAGCCATTATTGTTTAAAGAGAAACTGAAACACTCCACTATATAATGACCAGTATACCAGATTTACTGAGTGCTCATGAATCACATTCAGTGAGATAAAATGCCAAATGTATCTGCAGAGGACCAGTCAAGTACATCTTAGGGCACATACTGATAACATTAGTTACTGCCTCACTCTCACTCCGGACCAAAGAGAGACCAAAGACAGACAAGGGCAGAAAAGATTCTCCAAGTGGGAGCCACTAAATTGGTTCACTCCAGCATACTCACATGGGGTATGACTGGAGAAGAAAACAAATATGATATTTGGTTTGAGTTTCCATTTCCCAGTTTCAGTTCCCGGAATAAAGATACTGCATTGCTGATGGGAAGCTGCCAGCCACATATGATGGAGAAGATACCTGTTAGGCAGAAAGTTCTCATGAAACATGTACTTCATTTTTGATGCATGGGAAAACAACAAAAATTACATGTTCACTAGTGCCCATTCTTTCCTGATGAAGTCTACAAGTAGCAAATCAGTTACGCTTCTACAGGTAGATGGGATCCAACACACTCCATAAACACAAACACATCATTGGAATCTTAATAACACACCTCAAAGGGTTGGATTCAGTGGAGTTAACTATCTCCTCAGATCGTATATCTAAGGTCCCCTCCTCCCACTCTGTATTTTTACCAGCACTGCAACTCATTTGATTCTGTGAGAGCCAGTTTCGTGGCATCAAACCGCAAGAAATGTACTCATTTCTGTAGCATTACTATTCTCCTGGCTCATTTCCTTGAACCAGCTTATCCCATGCGAACAAGAGAACTGGTATGTGCAAAACAGCAAAAAGGCTACCCTTGACAGCTAGTCATCAGACCAGCATTGATATCACATGAAATCAGATCCTACTTCTTCGTACAGAGCCTCTGCAAGAATGAGGAAGAGACAAGCTCTGTGAAATGTCCTTAACACCACCTAGAAGTGTAAAAATTAGGTTAAACTCTGCCAACAAAGGGGGAAAAAGTGTTGCCTACACAGAAGTAATACTGTCTCCTTCATTACATTCTCATCCCTGAAGCTGCAAAATCTGGCTATTTCAGCTATAGGTCAAAATCGTTTGTATCACAACAAACAACCGCAAGTGGCACTGAAAAACAGCACGTGAACTTCATGCCTCACCTCTGGAAGCTCCTCTTGGCCACAATTTCAGCATGACTGTCATTCAGAATGTCTCCTAATGCAACAACCAAATGAGAACAATATGCATCATTACTGAAAAGGAGACTAACAAAGCAAACAGAATTCAACAGATGACAGTTCTCCAGATTTGTTAGCATTTGAAGGTTTAATATTGCTATTAGGTTACTGAAAGATACTTAAAACTTCCAGTCACTACAAAAGAAGGTCAATAGTCTAAACAAACGAAGCATGAAAGTCTTCACTCTGCAGCAAGTCAGAGACTTGTTTAAATACCAAATTTTAACTCTTCTGATATCTGAAATCCTCTGAGCCGAATAAACGCTGGCTTCCTTCAAAACCTTCCTGATGTTTGTTCTTAATAGTAAATCTTTACATTCTCAGATTAAGTATAAGATCCAGAGAATTTCAAGTGTTTGTTAAGCTGTTGGTTGAAATTTCTTGTTGCACTATATCCTACAAATTAAATTACTTTTCTTGTAAATAATTCTGATATTTACCAGGTTTACACATCTCATCTTCAAACTTCCTGCAGTATCTGCCTATTGCGGTATCTAAAGGAACAGTATCTGCAGACCAGCTTTTATTTCAGGAATAAAAAGCCAGGTGATAAAAGTCCTCTTTAACAGTTCTAAAGGTTTAAAGTGTAAAAGATCTCTAACAGATAAGCATTAACATGACCTACCAACCAAGTTAATTTAAAAATCAATGAACATTATCATAAGAGGAAAATATTTTCTAAACTTAAGATACCTGAAGACAAACAACAGCGAGAGTAACCAGCTTTACTTTTTTCCTAGTCAAATTTCTACTTTGACTCATAATACCTAAATTGTAAGCAGTATAACAATTTAATCACAACTTTCCTAAACCAGTCAGAAAGATGTCTGTACTAATACTCTTCTGAGATGGTTAAGTCACAAGAAACATCCACAAAACTCTAAGATACAGAATTTAATTTCTTCTCTTTTGCTCCACTAATTCATTTCAATATGAGGGACGTTATGTAGAACACAAAACAGCCTAAAACTGGTGCATGCAAGTGTTTCTGTCTTGCTCTACTCGGCCTCTGAAGTTTAAAGAAGGTAGAAAGCCCTGTACCTACATACTCACAAACACTCTTCCTCCTTAGTCCCTTTTCAGCATTAATTACTATGGCTTCTCCCCTCTCCTAGGAGACAGATACATTCTGAATAAAAAAAGGGACATGCAGAGCAAGGAAAGTCCTACAGTAAATGGTAAGAAATGGTAGCTGTGGGAAGTCATGTATCTATCCCACACATTTATTGTACAAGCACTTAAAACTATCTAGCTGCAGAATATACGGTAAGGGAGAAAAAGCCTGTTAGAACCTTTCTGGTGTCACCCCTACCCTAACTCAGCAGGGGTATCTTTTGCGTCAGACCACAATAACACTAGACTGTAACAGATGACTGAAGCACAATTATTTTGCTTATGTTTCGTTTTTCTTTTAGTTATGAAGTCTTTGGCTATGTAGACTCAGGGCCTAAACTACACATCTCCACATATAAAAAGTTTATTCATCTTTAAGGCAGCAAGTGCAGCAAACTTTCAGGGCAGCCATTCTGGCTGCCTAAGCCCTTCTCTTCTTGACAAGGTGAGGTCTGCCTTACCCTTCTGGCTTCAATCTGTAAGTCTGAGTTTGATGCCTTGGACATTTCCATTGATTCTACGACATCAGCAAGAAAGAAGGTAGCATAGGTAGTCTGTTCTTGGATTTTACACCACACTTACCAGTTTTTCTCATTTTGTTTTGGCCAATACATTTTGTTCCAGTCCCCATAGCAACAACTTCCTTCATTACTGAAAAAAGAAACAACTTTAACTGAACGAACTATTGCCAGAAGCATTGCTCTCATGCAGTCACGGGATACAATCTGCATGACAACACTGAAGTGCCAGTAAGGGAAAAGAAGATAATGGTGAACTAACACAAACACACAATGTTATAACACAGTCTGTCAAAGGATAGTGAACCGAAACCTTTCTAGGATTCTTTCAAATACTAACCGAACACACTTTTGCAAGGGTTTACATTAGCAGTTCAAGTCCTGCCTGGACTTTCATCACTTATTGAACAGCCAAATGCAGGCTTTCATCTTAGTTACGGTCTGGGAAGAACAGCATTTCACTATAACCTTTTCAGACAGAAACTGTAAAAGCTTTTACAATCACAACGAGTAAAGAACTTGGGTGGAGACAGAAATGGGACAAGAAGGGGTGTATGTTTTTTTGAAAAGGTATCTTGAAAAAAAAATAAAGAAAACCAAAAATGTATCAAGGACTGCCACCTCCTCTCTCCCTTCCCCTCCCCTCCACCAATCCCCACAACTCATTCTTACCCTGTAGATTCCCTGGACTAGCAAGAACATCTCTTTGGGTTGTAGACTCCACTTTGACAATAGCTGCCAGTGAAGTCCATTCCCTGTTTGGATCTGGTTTCCCCTGCTTAGGGAGTCTGGTCCTGTAATGCAGGTAACACAGCTCAGCAATTTCATCAGCTGACCACATGGCTCCTGAGGCAAGTGCAGGTTCTAAACAGAATTGGATTCCATCACAACACTGATTAACAACCCCCATCTCTTCAAACCCTGCCGCCTTGTTCTGCATGACACCTTCCTGCACCAGATTCCAATATCCAAGGCCTAACTGCATCACCCCTTTCAGGATTATTTATAAGAAATATATCATATGAAATAAAAACCTTTTTTTTCCCAAATTGCTAGGAATAAAAAAAACAATGCTAGAGCCCTTGTAGTCCAGCAGCAGGTGAGACTGATGGGTTCCCACTGAGCAATAACCAGCAGCGTGCAGCACACCACCGTCCCCGCACCACAGCTGAGGCGCCTGGCGCCACCGCATCCGTTCCGAGGTCTCCGGGCCTCCGCGCTGCCCCTGCGGGCGGGCAGCGCAGAGCTCCACCGCCGGGGCGGCCAGCGACCCGACGGAGCTGGTGCAGCGCTCAAGCGTGCGCCGCGCCGCCCTCGGCGCAGGCCCCTGCCCTGCGGGGTAGCGGTGCCGCCGCTGCCCGCCGCGCCTGCCAGGCCCTCGGCGCCGCGCCGGGCCTCCCCCCTCAGCATCCCCCGCCCGCGCACGCGCAGCTGCTCCCGCGGCGCGCGCGGCCCGCCGGGAGCGGCACCTCCTGCGCAGGCGCACACAGACACACGGAGGCGGGCGGCAGAAAGCGCTGCGTTTATTCAGGGCCCGCGCCGGGCTTCACACCGAGGTGCCTTCGGCAGGCTGGTCGGGCGGCGCCTCCTTCTTGTTGTCCTCCGGCTTCATGGCAGGGAAGAGAAGCACCTCCTGCGGAAAGGCACGCCGTCAGCGGGCGCCAGGACCGCCGGCGAGCACGGGGGCAAGTCTCGCCAGAGCAGCCCTGGGCCGGGCTTCCCGGCAGCGGGGGCCGTGCGGGGCGGGGGCCGTGCGGGGGGGGGCTGAGGCCCCCCACGGAGCGTGAGCGCACCCTGGACCGCCGCTGCACACTCTCGAGAGACTTCTAGGCAAGTGCAACAAAGGAGAGCTTTTTTGCGGTGGAATCTCTGACAGCTCCGCTGTTGCTCTGCCAGAGATGGCCTGCTTTGCAGAATCTCGTGCCCCGTTCTCTGACAGCGAGCAGTGGGCGCTGCCGTTTCTAATGCTTACCTTGATGTTACTGGAATCTGTAAGGAACATAGTGAAGCGATCAATTCCCATGCCCCAGCCAGCTGTAGGAGGAAGGCCGTACTCCAGCGCGGTGCAGAAGTTTTCATCAATGAACATGGCTTCATCATCACCTGCAGCTTTTGCCTAAATGATAAAATTAATAGTAAAAGGTGGGTTGTACATAGCTAATCCCTATCAAAAAGGAGGAATATTGGTATTTGTAGCAGCCATGTAACTGATGAAACCGAAGCCCTATACGGCTGCATAAGTGAGTAACAAACAAAGGAATCTCAGCACCTGGAGAACTGTGGAGATCACTTGTGTAGGTGCTTCCAAAATAGGTCTAGGCTCAATTCCTTTCTGATCTGTTAAGTTTCCTTTCTAGACCAAGGCCCAGGCCCTTCACTTCCGTAAAAGCTATCTCTAGGGTTATATGGCAGCCGGTAACAGTGGAATAAACTGCTTCCAAAGGCTTCTCAGGTTCTTTATTGCTTGCAACCCTGCCTTTAATGTTTGTAGAAACAACTACAAAACATGATTGAATTATTAGCAGTTGGTCCATGAAACAAAGTTTAGGGATTGGGTTTTTTTCCCCTCAAGTAGAAAGATTAAAAAGCCCCATGCCGAGATGTTAACTAACACATCTGACCCTGAAAGCCTCCAAGTGCCAAAAGTCCTAATAAAAACACAGACTAGCCAACCCTCTCAAATTTACAAAATGCCAAGGGTAAGTGTTGAAACAACCACCACCATTTTTGCTCACACAGTTTCAAGGAAGACTTTGCAAAAGACCAATAAAGCAAACTTTTCTGCCGAAGTCTGAAATCCTGAAATGCAAACTGCCATCCTTCATCTCAATTTCCACCTTAACATTAAATTTTCAGGCATACTTCCATTCAGTACATACTATCCTATGTCTACAAACTCTGGCTATAATCATGAGAGACAACTGCAGCAAACATACATAGAACAGACCAAAGGTGAAAGAAATCTGTAATATTATTCATTGTGATTGAACATTTTGAAATTTACTATCAAGTACATTAGTTAACACAACTCTTATTTTCCTGGTTTTGACAATTGTTTAATCCTCTCAGGCACTGTGAAGCCCTTAGAAAGAATAGGAAGAACAGGAACTCTGTTTCTGCAGACTGCATCATCTGACCTCAATCGTGTATGGGCACGCATGCATTCATGGATATGTATATCTAATTAATAAAATCAGTTTCAGTCACTCCTTTCTGAGGCTTATCTAGAGAAACCTAGCACTATAAATTTGCAGGCCTAATAATTTCCAGTCTGCAGCTCTATTCTGTGAGCCCACTTAAAATAGTAATAACTCAGTTCAGGAAATTAGGCTATTTCTTACACACCGATCAAACTCTTACCAGACACAAAAATTTATTTAAGAACCCAGAAGTATAATGTTGTATGGCTACACAAATGCTTAACTGGGGAAAAATAACTTTCAACCTGAGCAAGACAAAGAAAACGCTTTGCACACTTGCTTTTTTCCAGATCAGTACTTCAGGTAGAATAAAAGGGAAGAGATTCCAAAACAAAGTCGCACTACTAAAAAAATAATCAACAGCAGTGTCTGGACTTGTTTACCTTAGAGAGCAAGGTTCCTTTAAAAGTAATTACGTTTTAATGGCAGTTTCACTTGAGTGAGAAATACTCACTCAAAGTAGTAACAACCCTTTTCAGCAGTAGGGACTAATGACGGATTTGGAACAGACATAGGAAATATTCTTTGCTTACATGCCTGTATCATTGATTGACTATCAACAAGACACCATACCTTGGCCTGATCCTCAAAAAGCTGCCGCTGCCGGAAAGGATCGTTAAGTTCTGTGTATGCATTGCATACTTCCTTCTTCATTACAAAGAGTTCAAAGCGTTCTGTTAGTCCCTGATGAGAGCGATGCCTATATGAAGAAGACAAAACAGCAATACCTTAAAATAAACATCTTTTAGGATTGCCCACACTTAGCAGTAACAGCTGTCTAAAATTCAAACTTCTAAGCATCAGCACACCTGTTCCCTAGATGACAGGTTTCACAGCTCAGGAACCAATGTGTATATTGGTCAGTGTCAGAATTCACAAACTAGCATACAACATCAAAACCTCTGTTTTCACATACGTGACTTTTTTTTTTTCTTTTTAATAAAGTAGTAGAGGGTTTAAAAGACTTACACACTGACTGTCTCATACTCTTACCATTTGGCTAGAGGACTCATGATCTGTGGGTGATCACAGATGAATGTAGGGTTGATACAAGTGACTTCCAGGAATTCACCAACTAACTGGGAAAACAAAAGCAAAACCATTATGTGGAGTACAGTATCACTTTCCTAGCACTGCCTTCCCCAGACATCCTGCTTCCCTCTCTTCACTACTGAAGAAGGTACCATAAAACCGAAAAGTTTCCCAACTAATAATTCCTGATCATGGTAATGTGTTCATTAACAGAGACTGTGTGTCCTAGTTGGATAAGAAAAGTGACATAGCAAAAACTGTATAAAAAATAATAATATAATTCAATTCGGACATTACAACAAAGGCCAATAGGAAAAGCAGCAGAAAAGCAGCTATCAGGCAATATTTTGGGTACAAAGGAAAAGACTTAATACAGTTGATAGAATAACTATATGGTAAGCCTACCAGTTTGGTAAGGTACGTAGAAATGCACAGATCTCACACACAAAACTGACATAAGATAAAGCGGATCTGCTTTAACCCCAAGAGACCAGTTATGAAACTAAAATCCTCTAGCGCTCACATTAAGCAGGCATCCGTAAACTACATTTTGGTGTAGACAACACAAAAAAAGATTTTGACACCGCAAGTTTTCTCACTGTGATACAGAAATAGCTGAAGTGCATTTCAGCATGTTTTCCCAGATGCAGCTAAACTTTTCCTTTGAAGAGACTTCTGTCGATACAGATAGATCCCGAGAGACACTAGGGTTATAAGACCACCACCTTTACTTACTCTGTCAAGAAGCCTGGCTGTTGTCCTGGGAGGTGGACACTCAACGTTTCTCTCTGCACAAAGGTCATCAAAGAACCTGCGAGTTTCTGAAATTGTTGTAGATAAAAATTAGAAAAGCCACCCAGGCAACCATGTTTTTTTCTTTCTGTGTACTTCAATGTGTCTTAGAGTGATTTATAAGATCTTAATGGTATATATCATGGATACCATGAGCTTAAATGTGAATCTACAAAAATACTGTTTGTTTTTAATCAGTTTATACTAAAATATAAGTTATTTTATGTTTCAGAAACTTGACAACAGTTAAGCACAACCCCACGTGAATGCCGGACATTATTATTTGGGGGAAAAAAAAAATTGGGAAAAAAAAAAAGTGTATGAACTTGTTTTCTTACAGGTCTGGATTCCAGGAATAAAATAGCACATACGCACATTTTGAAGAAAACCCAAAATAATCATACTCCTAACCTATGATCACAGGCATGGAGACTCAACTGCACAAAAGACAGAAGAAATAAAAAGCTGTGTCTCTTCAACAGATCAAGAACCCCCAGGTCATGCCTCTTGAGTATACAGCATCACATATACTCAACAAAGAAAGAGGCAAGAGTCAGATCCTGCCAAAGTCTGCAAGGCATGAAGGCTGCTTTCTGGACTCTTAGGTAAGAGACAAAACCAGAGAAAAGCAATTCCATGTGTTAATACCACTGACAGACTGCAGGCTGAGAAATCGAGACCTTTTGCCCTCTTTCTGTTAAGGAAGAATTACAGGACATTCATACTTAGCATCTAACCTTCAGTTTCAAAACACTCGGCTGATGGAAATTTCACTCCTAGGACCTTTTCCAGATCATAAACCATGCTAATTCGCCGGAATGGAGGGGTAAAATCTATCTCATAGGCCTGTCCATCTTGACCATCTGGATGATAAGTGATCTTGTAACTTCCTGTAATATGTTTCACCATCCCTACAAAAGGAACCTGAAGTTTAGAAGAGTATGCCACATAATATGCAATTCTTCCAGAGATTCTTACTCTTTTTTTAATTAATATTGCATACGTCACCTGAAAGCAACTGCTCTGTAATTTCCATCAAGTCATGGTAGTCTGCATAAGCCATATAGAATTCACAAGTTGTGAACTCAGGGTTGTGAGTCAAATCAATTCCTTCGTTACGGAACTGACGCCCAATTTCATATACTCTGTCCATGCCTCCAACCACCAACATCTAAACAAAAGGAAATTCTAGTAAACACACTAACTTTTTCAAAAGAACTAAAAAAGAGTTCAAACACACACAACTGCAACGCAACCTTACAAATCTCATTCAAGATACATTTTGTTTCCTCCAATCCAATGAGTCCACCTTTCTCCAAGCATAATCCTCTTTTTAGCTACATTTACTTTTTTAGAATAAGATCACAACAGTCTGGAGAATACAGGGTTAGCCATGAGGGGCTTGTATTTTACCTTATGATAAAGCTCTGGAGCAATTCTCATATATAAATTCATATCCAGTTCATTGTGGTACGTGATAAAAGGTTTTGCCACAGCTCCACCTGGAATTATATTCATCATAGGAGTTTCAATCTGTAAAATAACAACAACAACAAAAGATAATTTAACAGTGACATAAATATTCCCAGGCTCCTACCTCAATGCCGTGCTTTCATCTAATCTGTTTCCAAAGCAGAACTCCCTAGACCCAGCAAACAAACCACAGCTAGCTTTGATCAAAAATCTCTGTATTTGATTTATTGTTTGACATTCCAAAATATGAAAACAATTCTGAACTAAAGAGCACTTCCACACAGTCAGCAAAGACAAATTACGTAAACAACTTGTTGCTATCAAGAATCATTCATATTTACTATACATGTGAACCTGCTAGGTTCATGTTATCAAAGCCAGGAACCGGGCTGTGGCATTGTCACAAAATCATCTCTCTACATTGCAGAAAATTAAGTTCAACAAGGCCAAGTGCAAGGTCCTGCACCTGGGTCGGGGCCATTCCCAATATCAGCACTGCCTGGGGAATGAATGGATTCAGAGCAGCCCTGCGGAGAAGGACGTGGGGAGACTGGTGCATGAAAAATTGGACACGAGCTGGCAATGTGCGCTTGCAGCCCAGAGCCAACCGTATCCTGGGCTGCATCAGAAGCAGCGTGGCCAGCAGGTGGAGGGAGGGGATTCTCCCCTTTCACTCCACTCTCATGAGGCCCCACCTGGACCACTGCATCTAGCTCTGGGGTCCCCAGTACAAGAAAGAGGTGGACCTGGTAGAGCAGGTCCAGAGGAGGCCATGGAAACCATGAGGTGGCTGGAACACCTCTGCTATGAAGACAGGCTGAGAGAGCTGGGGTTGTTCAGCCTGGAGAAGAGCAGGCTCCGGGAAGACCTTCCTGCGACCTCTCAGTGTATAAAGGGGGCTTCTAAGAAAGGCGCGGAGAGACTCCTTACCGAGGCCTGTAGTGACAGGACAAGGGGCAGTGGTTTTAAACTGAAAGAGGGTAGATTTAGGTTGGACATGAGGAAGGAATGTTTTACGATGAGGGTGATGAGACACTGGCACAGGTTGCCCAGAGAAGCTGTGGATGCCTCATCCCTGGAAGCATTCAAGGTCAGGTTGGACGGGGCTTTGAGCAACCTGGTCTGGTGGAAGATGGCCCTGCCACTGGCAGGGGGGTTGGACTAGATGATCTTTAAAGGTCTCTCCCAACCCAAAACATTCTGTGATTCTATGATAAAATCCACTTGGGTAAGAGAGTGAGCTGTTTCATAAAACAGTAGCAGCCTTCCTCAGTATCTTCTCCAAATCACTGCTTACACTGTAAATTCTTTAGGATAGTCTCTGTAGCAAAGCTGCAAAGCAGTAATCCTGAAAGAAATTAAATGCTATGGATAATGCAAATTTTGCAAAACCTAAACAATTGTAATAATATTACTTTTTTTTGGGGAAAAAAAGAGAAAGTAGCTGCAAATGATGGAAAAATGGAGTAGCAGAACGATTTACAACTCAAAACTTGGCCCCCTACACAGAGAACTGGTGGAAACGGCCAAACAGTTTTCTAATTGATTCTGTGGGATATGCCACGTTTAAACTGCTGTGCTTACAAACCAGCTTGGTTTTCATGTTAACACAAAGAACTTCAGTATGCCTGTCCATATCGTCACATCTTAGCATCAAGAATTAATGCCCCGTTACTGACCCAGAAGCATGAAAACAGGTATATTCACAACAGAATTTCACAATTCAGAACAGAACTACTTATAGCCATACAGAAGGGGAACGCTTCTACGAAACAGAATGAGACTCAGGGCTCCTATGAAAGAACAAAGGTCCGGGCAAAAAAAGAGAAGTCAATGTGTGATAAAGAGAGAACAAGGATACAGCTAGAACTTAGAAGAGAAATTTTGTAGGCTATGAATTAATATAGCTCCCTAAACAAATATTTAATGGGATTCTCCAAACAGATCTATGCTATAAAACAAGCTGAGCTGCAGAAAACAGAAAGCAGTCAGCATCCCAGACAGTACAGAATCAGAAATAAAGTTTCATTGATAACAATTGAACTAACAAGCCCTGACAATCAGCTGAAGAGCACAATACAATACCCATGACAGTTTGCCTAATTTTTCTCAAAATTAACTAGTAGCTGTCCATGGCATGACACTACGCTGTGCCATACGGAGTACTGGTATGGGTGAGCACTGCCCGATTCACGTACCTCCAGACGGCGCTCCATTGTATAGCAGGCCAGTCCCCGACTTCTCTGCCTTTTATTTTGTTCCCAACATTCTCAGCAAGCCTAAGTAACTTAGTCCATTATTCCAACAACAAGCCAAACTTCATATAAATTGAGAAGGACTCTTATGGTCCTTTCTGACTAAGTTATCAGAACCACTAGATTAAGAATTATTTGGAAAAAAACCCCAAACAAATCAAATTCAGACATTAAAGCCATTACACACAACAGAGATGGCACAGCACAGGTTTGGATTCCCACTGCTCTCAAAATACTCCCACTGGCAGCTTTTGCAGATTCAGTTGATAAACACTTCTAAAGAAACTACATTAAGTTCTCATCTTTTTGCTAACTGTAAAGTACAACCGAGAATCTGGATGCAAGAGGGAGCAGAGCTACTATTATTTTTTCATATGCTATTCCGCAATAGATCTTAAGATAAAACCAATTTTACTTACAGGAAGTAAAACCTACATTTACCTCCAGAGGCAAATCACCATTCTAAAGATGTTATTTCCACCTTAATTTACTGAAATAAGGAAAGGACAGCAGTAGTTTGAAGTACTACCTTGATAAAAGTTTTCTGAGTTATAACCTCACCAACTAAGGAATAGTCAACTTTAAAAAGAGAGGAAAGGAATGGCTCCCATTACATTAAACTGATAAAACATACCATGCTGAGGAAATTATTCTCACTTCTGTAAATATTTTGCCTATGAGCCCAAATACAAAGCACCCTTGAAGCTGAGAAGCTCTAACCATATTCAGTATGCAGAGAGAAATAAACACTGAAACCTTACCTCAAGGAAGCCCAATTCATCTAGAAAGCTCCGAATATACGTAATGATCTTAGCACGGGTTATAAATTTCTGCCTCACATAATCATTAAGAATTAAATCCAAGTATCTCTGACGATACCTAGTTTCCTGGAAAGAATAAATATCTTTAGAACAAGCTAGATAAAATGTGCTGCCAAAGGAAAAAATACCGAAACAAAACTAACGTTCCTTTGTTGACTGACACCATCAGCACATACAAAAGGTCATCCATTCAGACTTATCCATCAAATTGCCTCCAAGAGTGACAGGTATGACAAGTACCTTATCTTTGAGGCCAAAGTGAAGATGAGGCAACATGTGCAGGCATGGAGACAACAGAGTTATTTCATAAGGAATAATACTCAGCTCCCCTTTTTTTGTTTTCCCAGGATTCCCCTCTACACCAATAATGTCCCCACGACGAAGCTTGTTGTTAATACGGAAATACTCTTCCTCAGACTTGTAGAGCCTGTAATTACAAAACCAATGTAAGCAGTTTTGTTTAAAATTTAACATTCCAAACTGTCCTGCACATCTCACCCCAGACCAAATCTTTTAAAAAAGGATTCTTCTAGCAGGGAAACCAACCACAACAACCTAAGCAAAACATTACCTGGCTGCCTAAGCCAACCCACAAATAGCCTAAGGAGATGAAGGAACAGAATGCCCAAATACAGATCTCTAGGCCCCAGAATGCACTTCAGTTTAGAATGCTACTGGGAATACCTCCACTTACATGGAATTTGCCATGACCTGCAACTTCACTCCTTCACCACGAAGATCATAGAAAATCAGCTTCCCTCCAGAGGCACGCTTTGCGTGGATTCGACCTAAATATCAAAGTACGCAGGACATCAGGAAAAGGGTGCCTAGCAGAAAGGATACAGGGGCAAAAGCCACAGTATTATCACCTGGACAAAGGATCGTCAGCTCTGAACTGATCACTAACTGGGAAAGAGAAGCAGTTAAGCCTCAACATTAATACCAATGCACAAAAGACCATATAAACTTTGTGTCCTAGAGCCCATACTGCAATCTGATCGTGTAGTTTTAAGGGATGCTGCACGGGTCCACTCAGTCTGAAAGGACGAGTCCTGAATAGTCTAACACTGCTACAGCCTTCATGACCGAGTAACAGGGGGATCAGCAAAATTCAAAAAGAGACTACCCCATCACCAAAAGCAGCTGAGACTTGGGTTAGCAAAGCAACATACCATCTTTCTGTATCCCACATAAGCCTTTACCTGCCACTCTCACTGTAATGTCCGTCAGGTGATCTCCTGGCTGCAGGTGACTGTACTTCTCTATAAAATCTGAGAGAGATAAGTCTACATGGAACTTGTGGGGATAGGGATCTTCATTCGTGCCCTTCAGCTGCTGGACTGCATGGCTACGGATCTTGTAGTATTGCTGTCACCAGAAACAAACAAAAGCAAATGATTTTGTTAGAAACTATTTTACAGATTGTAAATTAAAGCACAGCTGCCCTTACATAGGAATATGTAGGTTTCTCCCCTTTTAACCATTTAGTTCCCCCTGAATAAAAAATCAAACGTAAATCAATAACATTTATTCTCAGAACAGTAATAAGCATGAGGCCAGACGCTTACATTTGGATCCAAGCTTTCCTCATCAGTAACAATGTTATTCTCAGAGTCAGAAGTCAGGGAAGTTTTATTTGAATGCTTTTCACTTTGCTCTTTCTGCTTTGCCTCTTTTTCAGCTATTTTTCTCTCAGCCTTTAAACGTCTCTTCAGCTCACTGCAAAAGAGAAGGAAACCAGATGCAGCAGGTACTCTTGATACTTCTACAGGAAAACACTTGGCAAGATTCTGCCAAAAGCTTACTGTGCAAATAACCCTGTCATGTCTCTTACTCTGCCCAAAAGCCAACACTTAAGCATGTTCAAGCATTTTTTTCTTTGAACTCTTTTAGTTCATCTCCTATAAGATACTCAGAGAAAGTCAAAACTGAATTAAACATTACATAAACAGACCTCGAGGACGCCTGCCTATGTGCCCAAGGACCTTCTGCAGGCCGTTTTAAACGTAAGAGCCCAGCAACCGCCCGTGGCATCTAAGTGAAACAAGGCAAACTCTCCACTGAAGAGAGTCAGGCGCTACTTGGGGCTCCCGCAGCCGCCTCCGCGGCCCGGACCGGCCCCCCACGGCCCCCGCCGGCCGGGACTTCATGAGGAAAGAGGCGGGCCCAGCCAGACCGCAAAGCACCGACCTGCTTTGGCCATGAAGTGCCCGGCGCCACCGGAGCGCGGGCGCGGCCCTCCAGGCCCAGCCGCGGAGCCACGCAGCGGCGGGGCTCAGCATGGCGCGCTCCGACGGGTCACCTGGCGGGGACAGGCCCCGGGTCAGCCGGGCGCTCGCCTCACCTCGCCGGCCCGGCCCGGCCCCACCTGCCCGCCCTCTCTCACTTTTTGCTGAGGTGCGACTCGGTCCCCGCCGCCTCGCACACGCGCGCCGGCTCCGCCATCTTCCCCGCACCGGCCGGCCCTTCCGGCGCGCCCGCGTCTGCGCGCCCGGCGCCAAGATGGCGGACGGCGGCGGCTCGGCGGCGGCGCGCTCGCGGTCGCTGTTCTTGTGGGACGACGGGAGCCCGATGCGGTTCTACGTGCGGCCCGGCCTGGCCAAGCTGCGCCTGGCGCCCCTGGTGCTGGCGGGCGGCGGGCGGCTGTGCCGCGTGCAGGAGCCGGGAGCCGTGCTCCTGGCGCAGCCCGGCGAGGCGGCGCCCGGCGGGGCTGTCTCCACCGAGTACGTGACGGAGTGCGTGGAGCGCAACCGGCGGCTGCCGCTGGAGCCCTTCCGGCTGCCCGCCGCGCCGCCCGCGCCGCCCGCCGCCGCGCCGCGCGGCCGCCTGCCCTTCACGGAGGCGGAGGACGCAGCGCTGGTGCGGGCGGTGCGCGAGCGCGGCGCGGCGCGGGCGAGCGGCCGGGCGCTGTGGAAGGAGCTGGAGCGAGGCGGCCTGACGCGGCACAGCTGGCAGGCCATGCGCGACCGCTACCTGCGGCACCTGCGGCCGCTGCTCGGGGGTGAGCGGGGCGGCCGGCGGGGCGCGGCGGGCTGGGGGGGTGGTGCTGATGGGCGCGGAGGCGAGCGCGGGCCTGGGCCCCGCTGCGGCCCGGCAGTCGATACCCGCCTGTTCCCGCAGAGCCCCCGCGGATGGAGGAGCCCGCACCAAGCACGGGTCTTTTCGAGGCAGCCAATCGGGAGTTTGAAAGCTCGGAGGTAAGCGGCCGGGGCCAGCGCGGGGAGCAGCATCGCTGCCGCTGCGCGCCGCGCTGCCACTGGGAGCGAGCAGCTCGGAGCAGACCTTCCTGCGTGTCACAAAATGGCACAGCAGCAACTCGTAATTAACTTACTAAATGGCTCTGCACCATGACAGCCCTTCTGCTGTAGCTAAGTGGGAGCTCCGTGTGAAGTGTGAACTACGTGGCTTATGATGAATGGTGCCTCGCTGCAGCGTATTTTCTTGGTTTGATTACCTGCCCAAGTTAACTTGAGGAAATTAATGTGTCAGTGTTGTCACATTAAAAGCTGTATTGGCAAATGGAAGTCATCCTTTCACCTCGGGCATAAAATGTTCCTGCAGTTGCATTAACATTTACTTTTGCCTTTTATACTTAGTTTGTTCAAATTCTGCCTTACATTTCATGCTTTTCTGTGATCTTGTATATGCTTGTTAACAAAAAAAAGTTTGCCAGAAAATACCATGTCTAATTGATGACTCCATCTCTCTCAGTCAGGAGGTGACACTTCGGACACTGCAGAAGAACTTTCTACACAAGACAGAGAGGGAAGGTCCGCAGGAGAAACAGTATCTGGTTTCAAAACTGGACCGGAGGACTCTGCTCTCCCTGACACTCAATTACAAAGGGAAGAAGGACCAACAAGCACTTGCTCTTCTTCCAGTGTGGTGGGAGAAGTAGTAAAAACTATGCAGCACTTCATGGACAAGTTCAACCTGGACCTGTTCACTGTTACACAGGCCTTTCTGAAAAACACTGGTGAAGTGGAGACTACTTTATACTTTCTGCAGACGGGGCAGCGCTTGGATGGGTACCCTGTGTGGAGCAGAGAGGATGATTTGGAATTGCAAAAAGATGATGAATGTGCCAGAAATAAATTGATAGCAAAATTTGGAGCTGAAAATGTAGCAAAGCGGGTAGCATTTAGGAAAAGTTAGATAGCAAAGCAGAGGGGAATGACTGATCTAGGACTGTGGCAGGAACTAAAAAAAAAAGTGTCATTTCAGAAATGCAAATGTGATCGCAAATTAGATGCAGCATTCTGAAGTTTCAGAAATACTTCTAAGTAGTTTTTTTATAAAAGGCCTATTTTGTATTTGATTTTTATTTGCGATACTGAGTACACTAAACATTTAAAAGTAGAAAATGGTGAAGAGAGGTTCTATACAGCATCAATTTTTCACTGAAAATTTGCTTTAAAATGTGTATCTGCTATATAAACCAGCTGACAGTCCTACCTGTACATTGCTGCATGTAAAGGATTTTGAATTGGGTTGGCACCAAAATCTGACAGAATCACAGTAAGTGCTCTAACCTGTAAAGCATTATTAGTGCACTGTAGCAGCCTGCTCTCTGTCATCTGTCTTACTTCAGACTGTTGTGGATGATCATTGAATAACCTGCCCTGCCAGTCGTTGTCATCACCTTTTTTGTTGTTGTTAATGAACCTCGATTAGAAGCAGGCAGTTGGAGATGATAACAGTGAAAATGTAACTGTTCAAAAGGAGGGATCAAGAGCATTCATGCCAGAAGATGAGGTACTTGGTCTCATAAATGAATGCTGAGATGCCTTGGAGTAGCCATGTGTACTGGGAATGGCCAAAAAAAGGTCACGGTGAGGTTGTAATATTCAATCTCATGTTACAGAGATCTGTCAGTTAAAACCTCAGGCCGGTAGACAGACATCTCAATTTTTATTACCACTTCCAGCACGTGTTCTCCAGTGCTAATACTGCAGGGTTTGTTTAATAACATTAACTTTACCATCTTGCTTCATTATTTTAAAAACAATTAATAGCTCTGCCCCAGCTTGCACCTCTATAGATTGAAGAGTCTCAGGTTCTTTAATCCAGGCAAAGTAACACTTGTACCAGACCATATAGTCTAGTTGGAAAAAGTAGACCAGCTTTCAGGGCCACGTGCAATAGTTCAAGTAGGAGATACATGCTAAGAAAGAGTGCCCAGAGTTTATTTAGATATCTGTCACCTAAGTCATGTTTGAGAGAGAGAGAGAACACCATTGCTAGTACACAGTCACAATCTGAATAACTCAGCGCTTTCAGCCTGAAAGTGTGCTCTGGTCACTATTTTAATATTATTTGAAGTCAGTCCTGTAAATCTGGAATTCATTCTTTGGTGAAATAAAATGGGCTTGTAAAAGCAAAGATTGATTTTTATTTTTCTTTCCCTATTGCACTGTGGCACTCAAAAAATTAAGGTGAATTAGGAAATTGCCAATTTTAAGCCAAATTCAAATTATATTGAAAGTCAATAATAACTTGATATAATGAGACTGCTACTTCAGAAAACCACTGTCCTGAAACACCAGCTGATTATTTGGGGAGTTAACCAATGTAACCAAATAAATGCCAAAACTCTGTTTTAGACTATGCAGCGTCTCACTGGACAGTCATTCCTGCTGAAAAAGTGGGAATTATTTGGTACGTGCATGCTGCTCAGACTGGTTACTTGAGACTCGTGTGGAAGACCAGACAAGCACTTAATGAGAGAGCGCAAGACAACATAGCAAATAAAGTAGTAACATCTTTTAAGAATTAGAAACTTTACCAGCTGGATTTGAAATCCAAGGACTGCTGATGACCAGGTTCTTGAACAGGAGATGCATCACCTCCTGCATCTGAATAATTCAATGTGCTAGGCCCTGTTTAGTAGTAAGAGATGTCTGGATACAATTTCAAAGGGCTCCTTCAGAAACACTGACATTCATCTCATCCTGCACCCAGAAACCAGGAAAACCCTGCTAGCTGGGTAACAGGTCTGCCCCTGCCCGCCCACCCCGTACAGGGCACGAGTGTACACAGGGCATTTGAAGAAACAGAATTTCATGGGTAAGAGAAATGCAACAAAACACCGGCTTGTGAAATCTAAATTAACAATAATATTGAACATAGTAGAAATTGAAAGAAAGGCTCCTGCCTACATCGCCTTTCCCACCGCTGACCAGTTCTGCTTCTAGCGCTGCCGTGTGGAGCAGCTAACCCCCCTACTCACCGCTTGCTGCTGCATGCTTCATCCTGCATCTCTCCTCCTAACTGCTGCAGGATGGTCTCTTACCCAAAAGGGACACACAGGATCTGGAATGCTGGTGCCTACCCCAGTGGAGGTGACTACAGAGCTGCTTCTGCGCTGGGAAGCTCTCCCGCTTCTCTAGGCTGCTCCTCTTCGTGGTCCGACAGCTGACTGCTAACGGGATGGCTCATGGGTTCCTTCCACAGGTCCACTCTTCAGCTAGCAGCTACCTTCTCTTGCTACCCAACATAACTGCTCAGTGCCTGTCTGTAAGGTTACTTTCCTTACTTTCCTCAACAGAATCAGCACATAACAAGCCCCTCATTCTCTGGTACAAACAAAACCCCAACCAACCCAGCTGCTGTGATTTTGTCAGGAGAGCCACCTTCCTACTCTTAGAGATTGCTATTCAGTCAAGGTGAAGCCTTCTCTGTTACCCTTCAAACACACACAACAGATAGAGGCTGGACACTGTTTCTTGCCTATACACCTTCAAACATGAACATAGTCACTATATCCCCTGATTTTAAAATTCAGCAGTATATGTTTCTCTTTTTAAGAAGATACTGCAACTTTTTAATAACATGCAAAGGAGATCTAGTCCTCCAGGTAGCCATTGTCACTTCTCTGTAGAAGGCACCAAATGCCTTCTGGCAGGTTTAGTATGAGCACCTCACCAGAGCTGCACTGGCAGGAGGAGAGCAGCCGAGGGACAAAGCGAACAGGGCCTGGGGCAAGGGGCTGCAGCCAGGGCAGGTAGGGACGAGGAGCACCAGGAGCAGGAGCAGTGAACAGGGGATGGCAGGGGCAGTGTTGGCGGAGAGGGAAGGGGAACACAGCTTCCAATGGCCCTGAACACCCTGATCCTGCCTGGAGCCTCCTCAGATCACCTCCAACGCCCAGCCTTGCCTTGATCACCTTCTCCCAAGGATGCGTCTCCTCAGAATTGAGCCTCATCCCTTGTTGATGCTTGTGACCCTGCCTTAGGACAGCTGCCTTCTTGTCTGCAGGGTAGTGGAAATATTCCAGCTCTGGAGCAGTATCTGAATGCACTTGTTAAATAGATGCATGTTAAAGGGACTCTGCAATTCACCCATGAAAGAGGATGTTTGGAAGGAGGTATTTGTAGGCATTTCACTCCCCAAGTCTGGTAACAAGCTTTTCTCCTTGTCTTATGGAACACTGTTAAAAAAGGGGTAAAAATAATTCTGTTGTTCAGGTCTGAGCTACATATTCCCATTGGAGGTGGGAGAATGGCATCTCCAAAGGAGATGGTGGAGAACAGCATAGTCTACTAAACATAATTTTGTTGTGCTCTAAGGCAGGAAATACTCTCACCAGATAATTCAACAGGATAACTTCCCTTTCTCCTCTCAGCTTCTTCAGTCCACTGCCATAAACCTATCTTCCCAGTTCCAGTATTTACAACAATGGAACCTGTGTCCTTACCTTGTCTTTACAGTCTCAACCTTAGCATGAGTTCTTCTCAGTCACACATGTGGTCTGTGAGAACTCCCAGGGGAACAACTGTTCTTAGTTTTGAAAGCTAGAAGACACAATTATTTCAGCTGAAAAAATAAATGGATTCACATAGTGCCAGAAATGGATCCCCATATGCAAAACGAGGACTTTTTATTTTCAACTATAGCTCATTTATTCTGTTTTCCCATTATATAGTAAGTGAACACAAACATTTCCCCAACATTGCCAGCAAGGCTGGATGCCCAGACACAGGAATGGAGCAAAAGAAAAACTAGGCTTGTAAACTCAACCGTTTTGAAAAAAGGAACTTTCCAGAAACCAATGCCTGGCCATCCTTGCGTCTCTTCTGGCATTACGTATCCTGGGTAGCACCACAACAAATAATGTTCTCTTTATTCAGCTTCCATTTATGTCTCCTCTTTCTTTGCAGCGTAGTTGCTCCATGTGGTTTCACTGGTATTTAGCTGTGGTCTGTGGGGGGTTTGAGCTCTGCTATCTGGTCCCATTCCTTTGGCATTCTGTTTGCTCCAACCTACACATACTTCCTCTTTCGCATAAACCATGGACTTAGTTTGGAAAACAGACTTGCATTTCTTCAGCCTGTGTTGTGGCTGCGTCTCCAGGGGCCTTGGAGAGTGACCCTGTGCTGCTGAGAGAGCTCTCAGGAGTGCAGTCGGGGTTCCCGTGTTACTTGTCCTTGCACGACGCATCCATGCACTCACGCTCACACACACGCGCGTGCACCTCTGTCCTCTTTTGCTCTAGTAAACAGTTCTCCACTCTGCAGCCTTCAGAGAGCAGCTTTTCTGCCTTCAGAATTTGTTACTCAGAGGAGTTCTGGGCAAACAAAAGGTCCAGCGACATATTTTTTTGCTCTTCTTCAGACTGAACAAGCCGGTAGCCCAGCAAGTCCATTGCATCCTTGCACACATTTTGCACTTTTTCTATTTTCTGGAAGGGAAGGGTCTTCCTCCAGGCCTGGGATACTCTCAGCGCATCTCTGGACCCAATAACAAAGGCCTGTGCTCCTTGCCCCTTCCCGTGGGTGATGTTGTGCACCCACTTCTGAAGTTCTGGTGTGAAATGGAGTTCAGCAAACCTGTACATCTGGGCAGCCCTTGCTAGCGGGTCTCTGACAATGTCTTCATAGCGAACCAGCAGGTAGCGGTCCTTCAGGAAGCTGGGAATGGCCTGACTGCCTGCCTTGTAAATCTCAACGTGGCTTTTGCAGATCACTTGCATTGCGTGGTAGGGTGCCATTTCTCCCTTTGTCCTCTGAGACCCCACAACAATGTTACTGTCACGTTTCAGCTCTGCCACTGTATTCTCTCGGGACCTGAACACAGCCCGAGGATCACGGACCAAGTGAATGATTTTGAGGTTCAGGGATGGATCAGTGAGAAGGGGGTAGAGAACTTTCAGGTCAAAGAACCGAACCTCCTTGATGGCAACATGGCTGTATGTTTTACAGGCCTCCTCCACCTTGCTGAATGGGTACTTCCCACAGATTGTTTTGCAGTTGCCTGCAGTGATTATGTCACTGCGACTGAATGAGTCACAGGCAGGGGGGGAGCACAAGGCTCGGCTTGTCTCCCACTGAAATAAATCAGACTTTTTCTTCTGGCTAGACATGTAAGCATCAAACACAGACATGTCACACAGAAAGACCGACCTGACTAGGTCCCGCACTGCCATGTGTAAGACTTCAGCACTGTTCTGGTACATCTTAACCCACACGTGCCATGCGGGCTCCATCAGGTAGAAGACGCTGGGGTGCTGGCTGAAGATTTGTCCAGTGAAGGAAGATCCTGACCGCCACGAGGAGAGAATGAGGATGTGGACTGGAGAAGGTTTTTCTTCCATGGGGGCATTGTTGCTGCAGGGTAGGAAGCAGAGGTGGATCACAAGGAAGGACAGAACTGCCAGAATCAGGAGTAACTGTACCCTTCTAGACTTCATCATGGTTGCAAGGGACCTGCAGAGACAGAGGAAGTTCAGCACCACAGGGTGATGAAGGCAGCAGGATGTGGTCCATCAGGCTCCTGCCCATCCCTCTGCAGGCTCAGGGTTTTGGAAAGCTGCCACACTACGAGTGCTACTGTGACAACCACAGCACAAGGTGTCTTTGGAAAGGACAAAAATACTGTAGGGCTCAAAGTTTTCTGTAACAAAAACACTGTTTGTCAGTAAGCCATTCTCATGCAGTCTTAGATCACTGAAAAGCTTGCCTGCACTTTTATCAAAGTTTTAGTTCAGTGTATTGAAATATGTCAGTACACACAAATGTGCACTTAGTGTACACAATCCCTGCAGACATGATCCCAGCAGGTTTTATGGAGGAAAGATGGAACAAACAGTTTTTGTGGAGAATTCAATAGTTCCACATTGTTACTTTTAAGCTCCTGCTCTGACCACTGTTTACAATTATTTTTATGCCAGAATGCTGTAAAAATACAATGTAGGTTTCCATTTGTTTTGCTTATATTTTTTTGGAATTTCAGGCGACGTTTATTGTTATCACAGGCAAAAACTCACATACCAAAGGAAGTCATTTCGCACTCTAATGAACCCAAGCACAACAGTATCTCCTCCGCAATCAGAGCACCGTAGGCAATTTTGCTAGAAAGGCCCACGAGGGTTTATCTCATCCATCTTTTTGTAGGCAGGCTTACCTACAGCTAACCCCTTTTCAAAGACTGTCTTCTGATACCCCTCCCAATAACACCACTAATCCTGTAGGTCTTTTATGCGAAGAGGTACAACACGTCAGTCCAACAGAGAGGTCTGGCCAAAGCTGGCTCCTCGTTTCTCGCACTAAACCTCTATTCTGCCTGTTGAGGATTACTTCATTATTGGAAAACATCCATTGTGCTGCCTGGGGACAACTCATAGCCTTGGTACTGGCTGGCACAGGAATCTGCAGGAAGTACACATCAGGGATGGGATCCGAGGCAGAAAGTGTTCACTTAGTCTTAAAAGAGTACATTAAAGCATAGTCTGCCACCTGCTCCTCTTCTGTGCGCTCTCCTCCCCTCGCCCAGCCATGCCTGACGGTGCGTGCAGCACTGGCTGCCCTGGTACAGGCTCCTCGCATGGCACAGGAGCCCATGCCGCATGGTGTGCTCCCATCACCGTGTGCCAGGCTGGCAGCTCAGCTGTGCTGCACTGGAGACAGGCCTCTCTGGCCAGTGCAACTGCTTTGCATTTCCCAAGGTGAACTAAAATTTAAAAACCTCACTAGTTCTCAGTCATGGTCAGTCCTTCCAGGTGCTCCATAGCCAGGCAGGACAGAGAGAGCAGGGCCTTCAGGGCTGCAGGACAAGCTGGAAGCACTCCTGGACAGAGCAGCACCGGCACCGGCGCTCCTTACAGCTTTGCGCACTGCTTTTGTGCGGCCCACGACTGCGCTGAATGCAGGCAGCCGTGCCCATGTAGAGCAGCTGCCTCCCTCCTAAGGCAGCAGGGGTATAAAGTGTGCTCAGCTGGCCACAACACAGACACTGCTTCCCCACTATGTGCTCACCATGTCACCTTCTGGGTCCATGGTAACGCAGGAATGTTCCCAGCCAGAATTTCCCTAACCTCCTCCTTACCCCCTGCCTCAGTTTCCCTCTACAGCGAAGCTTTCAGACTAACTTGCAGGGAGGTGCCTCCTCCCATGATTTCAGTTCCTGTAGCACTGATGTTTCAATTTCCAGGTACAGCCACTGCTGCTAACTAACTAGCAACAGTACTCATCTAGCTCTCCAGCATCTTTTCATAAATTGGCTTATCTAATCTGCCTGCTGTGCACGTTTTGAGCTTAGTGTTTATAAGGCGGCAATTATAATTTCTCAGAGCCAGGACAATACCCAGCCCAATCAGTAAGCCTCGTTTTTGCCAGTAAGCACTACCACAATATGAACTTTATTTTAGTAATGTCTTACAAGGATGGGGCTATGCATTTAGCAAGCAACCCCAGGCTTCTGGTCTCCTGGACGAGAAGCCCACTGATTTTTTTGGTTATACAAATGGACTGTAGTGTTCAGGTCTGACAAGAAGATAATTCAGGTCAACATTTGGACCCAGCCTAGGAAGAGCTGCAAACAAAGACTGTTGTAAAAATAAGTCATACATCAGCTTCCTCCTTGCAAATGAATACAGCAGTGTTTACCAGAAGTCCTGGCTTCCACATGAACTTTGATGATATCACTTCCATCTGGCACCATTAATGTCCTTATTCTAACTCCTGACAGAGTTCCTGGAACTCTGTCCAGTTCCAGAAGCTCTTAATTGAGAAAACCTCTGTTGAGCAGACATGAACACTGGCATTAAGATACCCAGGTAGATTTAAAACCACAGAAATCATTATTTCTCTGGAAACCTGTGTGTGAATAGTCCGAATATGAGTCAAAGGGAATGGATTCAGATTTTTGGGGAAGCAAGGGTGTGCTTTTTTTCTTGAATGAAACCAGGGTGGCACAGCTGGATGTTTTAGACATTTCACAGAATATGCAGCCCATCCCTGTGACTGCTCTTGGTGTTCGCCAAGAAATGGCCTAATGTAAGGCCACAGCCTCAACAGCTTCCTCACTCGTATACAAGAAGTAGTGATGATTGTTGCCCTGACCAGTCTGTCCCACAGGGAGGGGAGAAGGACTGAAATGAGTTGCGTGTGCCTGGTGAAGTGGAACAGAGGAGCAGCAAAGAGCGGTGGAGGTTCTATGAGACATTTCCTAATATGAAAGAAATACTAATTACATAATCTTATTTTTCACCACTGTATCTCTCGATCATGGCAGCTGGAATGTTTCTAAACTAAGGTCTTAAGCTTAACCACATTTTTCCTACAGCAAACATCCAGCGTCACAAGTGATTCAGTTCGTTTCATATTGCAAAAGTGAAATATGAAGGCCTCACAGAGCTGGAGAGTAAAGATCAGCCCAGAATGACTAAGACAATCTCAGCTGCAGAACAAAAAAAAGGCACACTGCTGCTGTCTGCTGGCACAGAGATGAGCCAGTATTCAGTTGAGAGCAGGAAGAACGGGAAGAATCTCAATGCAGTAAGAATGAAGAACAGAAACTACTGAAAAATATGACAAACCAGTGTCACCATGTTAGAGTCTCCCACAGCACATGTACAAGAACGCAAAGAACTGGGACCTGCCTGCCTGAGCAGCTGGAGTCTCTAAAAAAATGAACATAGTTTTAAGCTTTTCCAGAAACACGTAGGGGCCTTGGAAAAGCTTGATCCTGGCAAAGAAAGAGCATTACAGAAAGCAGCAAACAGCCCCAGGGTGACGTACCCTCTAAACAGACCCTGAGCACGGGCGGCATGTCCACAACATACAGGGGTGTTGAACCTGTGCGTGTCTGAAGTGGGGGGTGACAGTGGAGCCCAAAATACCTCGCGCTGTGCAGACTGTGGCTGAGTGCTCTGCAAGTCTGGGGCAGCTTTCCGGACCGGTACAGATCCCTCACTGCTGTAGTGGCAGTA
This sequence comes from Nyctibius grandis, assembly GCF_013368605.1. NCBI lineage: Eukaryota > Metazoa > Chordata > Aves > Nyctibiiformes > Nyctibiidae > Nyctibius > Nyctibius grandis. Next base: position 23,375,283 of record NC_090669.1, on the reverse strand, counting down.
GCATAGCAAAGAGGATCTGGTGCCAGGGAAGCCCCAGACCTGGTCTTTGATGGCACTGATGGTTGCTCATAGTTTTATCAAATCCTTCTTCAATTTGGCCTGATCAGCATCTGCAGAATTGGAAGTACCATCTGCCCATTCAGAGGACAACAGATGGCATGACTGTCACTAATGGGAAAAGCTGAGAAACGGGCACTTAGAAGACAGTCTGGAGAAGCAGGAAATACCCTCTAAGCCAGACCAACAGCTTCTGTCTGCAGGAGGAATCAGGTAGAAGTTTACTGGCATCCGTATGTTTACAGTGTTTTACAAAAATTGTCTCCCAGTTCAGGCTGCTGAGCATAAGCAGTGAATACAGTTCTGGGCACCAGAGCAGCCACACCAGATACCAAGAAATGGTTGAAAATCTCACCTTAACAAGTCCTCTTGAAGCACCACCAGACCTGCTTCAAGCAAAGCTGCCCTCACACACATACACTGCTGTGGTCCACACTCCTCCAGGCAGCCCTGCGACCAGCTGTGCACTCACGTATGGGCACTCCGCCTTCATGCCAGGCTCCCATGTACACAGGTACTCAGCTCTCACCTACACCTGTGCCGGCTCCCTCCCGTCTCCTTCATTTGTGTATGTCCCAGCTCTAAGGCTGACTACTCTACAGTGCCCGCCTACTTTGACCAGCCTTAAACTAGAAAACTCCACCCTGCGCTAAGCAGCAAAGCATGGCAATGGCTGTTTCTTGCAGGGGCACAAATGACCAAACACGGCTAGTAAAGGAGAAGGGCCAGGAGACTGAGAGCTGCTTTTATGTTAAGTCCCACTGCAAGCCCCAAAAGAGACTGCTTTCCGTAAAAGGAGGAACAGGGATGTCTGCAGAGTGTCAGAGCAAAGGACAAGCAGGAACCCTGGTTGCGAGGAGGACCAGCTTGCCCACCAGGAGGGCAGAGGTAGGGCGTATTCACCCACCATTGCTCTGGCTGCTTGCCGCGTTGCTGGCAGATGCAGATTCACATAAAGTCTTTTTGACCCTTTTCTGTCGCTGCCTTGCTCGAGTTAAACATTTGGGGGCTGGGAAAGAAAATTGTGTGAAAGGAGAAGCTGTGAAAGGAGCAGCTGGACTTGGCCTGTTAATGATTCACAAGGGTGCTGGAGCTGCAGTGGGGCTGTGCCAGGTAAGGTAGTGAAGCAGGGCACCGCTGGGCTCAAGAAAAACGCGTGATATTCTGCAGCCGTGCAGAGACAATCGCTTTGGGTCATTCCTATTCCAGGTCTCATCGTTTCTGTCACACCGTCTGGAGAGGCATAGACCTTCTCTTGATGGTGTCCCCTGTCCCCAAGAATCTCACTGAGCTGCCCTGAGGGCAAGCGGAGTATAGGAGACAGCAGAAGCAAAAAGCCTGGGCAAGGCTGGTCCTTCCAGCAGGAGAGACAAGCTGAATGGAACAGGTCATGCTCCCGTTCACTTGCTGCATTGCAAACACAGATGGTCAAGCCCTGGTAACCCTGGACTGGGAAACGAGGTGAGAAGCTGGAAGTGGTCCAGGTAGGCCCCTGCAGAGAGAAACAGGCAATTCTGTACAATCCGGATTTCAGCTACGTGTTCCTATGCCCTGCACTGACACCATTTGTGGGAAGGATTTACCTGTATGTCGTTAAGTGTTAGAAAGCTGCTTTGTAAAGGTCACACCACTTGAGTGGCTCTACCTGGAGCCTTATTCCTCCCTGACCAACAGCTGCATGAACAGAGATGTATCAAAACTCCTCTGCCACCTGCATGTAGTTTGCCCAAGACATGCTAGTAGTTTGGGACCGACATCCGGGCTTCACGACAGCACTGATCATGGCCGTACAGTCCTCTACTCACAGGGCCAAACAGATCTTTTCAGTTGCACAGATCACAAGTTCTGACTACTTGGCTGAACTTTCCAGAAGGCAGCCGCTGTGGCATGAGCAGTTGCACAGAGGAGGAGAACGTACTCTTCTTTGGAGACGAGGCTCGGGAGGGCCTACTGTTCTGGCACGCTGCATTTCCTGAGGCCTGCACCTTGTGGAAAGCAGAGGAGGAATCCTCTGGTTCCTGAACAAGGGACATCATTCTCCCTGTACATCTGACTCATAAACTTTATGAAGCAAAGCAGAAGCATATGGCAGTCAGCCCCATATCACCTGGCCTTCTACACCTTGCTTCCACCTCACACGATGGCTGATCACATTGCTGCTTTCTATCCTCCTTCCATGATCAAAGGTGTTTTCTGGGGACTTGGAGACTAGTGATCCCTGTGAACTGCTCATGCAGCCAGACCTTCAATTTCTTATACCCTGAAGAAGCAAGAAATGTGTGCTGTGCTCCTCAGCACACGTACACAGAGCACACCTGACCCAGTGCAGTAGCAGTGGGAGTAGGCTGAGGAGTAGTGTCAGAGGTATGGACTAGAGGTAACTCATCAGTGCTGACACTAGAGAAGACTCCTCCCTCCCTAAGGGCATCTCTTTGGCAGTCTGATGAGAGAAACAGGCATACCTAGAGCAGTGGAACCAGCTCAGCTGAAAGGTTTGGCCAATCCCATGCCCTGTCTTCTACCAACATCAAGAGCAGATGCCGAGGGAAGAGAACAAGCAGAATGTTTCCTCCCTAGGTGCTCGCCTGGCCTGCAGCACGCTCTGGAGTACTATTCACCTCTCTGAACATAGGTGTCCAAAATAAGCTAGTGAGCGATGCCCTGGAAGTTCCTGTTTTTTTCTGTTGGCTGTGACAAGAGTGAGTGGTGATGTTTGTAAGTAGACATCTGCACTGAAGCTGTCTAAAATCAGTTGAGGTCAAGCTTGTCTTTGCATTTCACAGTGCCTAGATTTTTTTCTGTTCACTTGTCCAATCAGGTTTTGAACTCACAGATACTTTTGGCATTGAGAGTATCCCCTGGCAATGAGAATATGTTCGGCTGCATGTTGTGAGAACTACTTCCCTCTGTTTTGAACCTAGAATATAAAAACTGTATTTGGTAATACCATATCTTTTAATCAAGAGAGACAACACAGGATTTTAGCATCTGCTCTTATATGCCCTGTACAACACAACTCGTCTTATACCAGGTTGATACCTAAAGCAGCTCATGGGAATCCTGCTGTGGAAGTCTCTGTCTCTTGCCACTGAACGCAAAAGGAGCCCGCACGACTAAGTCAGAGGAGGAACATTAACCCTGGAGCCGTCTGTCGCATGCACGATAGATCACTACCCTGTGCAACATACAAGGGGACGCAGACTGGTGAAAGGCCTTCATACGTTCTGCATCCTTCTCCCCTCTTCAGTACATCAGCTCCTCTGTCTCATGAGCCCTGCCCTTGGGAACACCCTCCTTTGGAGGCAGCAATGTTTATTCAGTGACAGGATTCCAGGCAGAGATGAGAGGGCCATTCTCTTCTAAAATGTGAAGGAAAGTTTGCTATCTGGCAACATCCTGTCTGGCTCAGATCACAATGTTGACCTTAGAAAAACATTTAGACTCTCAAACACAAGGACTGATAGGCTGCCACTTTTTCTTGCCTTCCTGGCAGAAAGGCAGCTTTAGGAGACTACGAGTCTCTCTCATGTGTTTGTTAATATTTATTTAGAGGGATCAGTTAGTTCCTGGTGTCACAATACACCTGAAAGAGGGGTGTGATGGGCTGGCTCCCATTTCCTGCATCCCAAAGGTGTGACATCAGGGAGCTGCCGTAGGAGTCAACGCTGTGGCTACGCACCGGCGAAGCCTTGCCACAGAAAGAAATCTCCCTTTCAAAGCAGAGGGAATTTAGGTGTTTCTATCTGCCACCACTAAAGCTGTAGAGGAAAGATGGAAGTTTATGGCTCTGCAAGATTGAGTGTGACAGAAAGCTACGATGTGGCTACTCACACAAGGGCTACGTATGATCTCCTGTACTGATCACTGTATTTTGAGTACTGCTGCATTTTTGTGTTTTGAGATGCACAGGGAAAACCCTGCTCCTTGCAGAAAAGAAACTTGGCAGTAATTTCAAAAAGAAAAAAAAAGTCTGTATGTCAATTGCTTATCACTTTCAAAGGGATGAAGGCAGCAGAGCAGAACTCTGGCTTTTGGAAAGAGCTTTTTTATCAGGGATGCCATATACAGTCACTCTGTTTGCTTTAGAAATCATCACTCATAGAGGATGGAAAGGAAGTGCAGCAGTTAGGGAAGCACCACAATGCACAGGAGCAGAGGTGCAATGCCTGTGCTAAATTCCAGTCAGAGCAAGTTCCTCCCGAGCCAGCGCAAAACTTACCCCACGTGGCTTCCAGAACAAGGAAAGATGAGACAAATATGTTGTCCTATATGAGACATCTCTCCCAGGGCAGGCTGGTGTGCTCCTGCACTCATGTTGCTATGGCCTTTCCCTTGTGTTTGAGATAGGTAAGTTTTAAAGTTATATTTTGATGTAGAAACAGTTTGAGATAACTAGACTTGGCACAGGAGGACCCAAAGTTGCAGCATGCAAGAGTACGGATGGTGGCCGACTGCCTCCCTCCCCACCCTGCTTGCAGTTGCAGGCTCTCTGCGAACAATTCTTTTACAGAAGAGCTGAGTTACCCTTGCAAGCAAGGAACTTTTCTATTGTCATTCAGCAAATGCTGAATGAAACACACTGGAGCAGAGAGATAGGTAAGACCAACAGCAAAGAAGAAAGCGTGATTAACACATAAAACCAATAGCTAGAAACGGCAAATTTGGAAAACACGTTATAGAGAAACTGGGTAACTGAATTTCTACGTGAAAACCTTTACACGTATGGAAACAAAACCCGAGGTTATGCACAGAAATAGGTTAAAAAGATGCTTTGGATGAAGAAACTATTTTTTCCACTTTAACTGTGGGAAAGGAGGAAAAAAAAAAGAAACAAATAAGAAACAGTGGAGCCTAGAATATCAAAGCAAATGAAAATGTTTGTTTCCCAAGTGTCCCTGCAAAAAATGAAGGTGCAGAAAGATAAAAATATTATCGTTTTCACAAAAAACAAGAAGCAGAAGTGGTAATTAATGCCTCTGTTAAAGACAGCATTTATGTATCAGTCTGGAGGTGATACAGCATTCCAAATTAGAGATATCTTTGTGCACATACTGTTTAATCCCTTTATCAATGACATGGGTGGTATGACAGAACCCTCTCTCAACAAGTTCACAGACAACAGAGGATTGCCTTCCCCTCTCCTAGGGGAGACTGCATCTGGAATACTAGGTCTGGTGAACGACAGACGTTGGTTTAGTGGAGTGAGCCCATAAGAGGCCACAAAACTGGTCAGGGGTAGGCACACAAGATGCACAAGGAGAGGCTGAGGAGGTGTGGTCTGTTTAACTGGGAGAAAGGCACACAAAAGGAAGGCCTTATTGCTGTTTCACACTACCTAACAGGAGGGTGCAGAGAGGCTGCTCAGAGGAGCACAGGCACATGACGAGAGACTCAATATAAGAAGAAAAATTTTTCACAATGAGGGGGGGTCAGACCCTGGAACAGGAGACCAGACAGGCTGTAGGATCTCCATTCTTGGAGATATTAAAACTCAGCTGGACAAGGCCCCTGCTCTAATCAACCCTATTGTAAATAGGGGGTTGGACCATAAAGCTCCAGAGGCCCCTTTCAACCAAAATTACTCCATGATTTTATGATTTCAGATGGCAGTAGGAACACTTAAGTGAAATGGGTCTTGCCTTAGAGAGATGCATCCAAAGAGAAGGGTAGCTGAACAGTTTGGGAAAGGAACAAAACACTGCAAAACATGTACGCAGACTTGAGGGCTCCAGTATGCAGCAAAGAGAAATGATTATAAATGCAGCCATCAGGAACTAGAGAGTGATATGTGGTAGGCAGCAGGAAAGTCATAATGAAATATGCTCAACCTCCAGGCAACAGAGCATAGTTTTTAACTGAACAATTTTGCCCTAGTTCTGTAGAAAGAAAAGAAAGAAAATAGAAGCAATGTATGTTGCTGTTGAGGATGTAGCAGTTTGGACCAGTGGAAAAAAGGTAGATCACAAGCCATTGGCAAGTACCATGAAATCACCATTGCTGAGGGCAAACAACTATTACCCTTGCTCCAAACTATGGAGCTGAACATGAAGATACATTATAGTCTAGGAAAGTCACAAGCCTTATCCACATGCTGGTATCTGTGCTCCTCACTTCACCTGACCTTTATTTCTCTCTCTGTAATTTAAACTGATCCAGTTTGTGTTCACATGACTGGAGGTTATTTTCCATGACTCTCTTCTACAAGACGATGACTGCTTGCCAAAACAATTTTCAAGTAGTGTCACTTCCTATTAGCTCACTAATTCAGTGAACAAATCTCCCCATCACATCAGGAACAATTGATTCTTATTATTAGCAGTAACATTTGTTTTCCAGTCTCTACCTGAAAAGCTGAAAGTCTTCCATAATCACACAGTCCCTCACTGTATTTATCATTGTAATAACATGGAGATTTGTGTATGTAATCACACAGGGACAATAAGACCCCTTCCATCATGCTTTCTTCTAAGTTCTCTACAACGAGATTTTCAGACAAGCAATTGTGTTTTTTACCCCATCATTACTTACTTGTCACATGACTTTTACTTGTGTTTCTACCCTTCATGACCAATGCATGTCCTTGAATACGTATGTTCCATTTGTGATTGCCAATCTATGGCAGTCTGTAAGTTTCACCCACTCTATGACCAGTATCAGGAGTTGTAGTTCCTCTATTTTACTGCTGATTCCTTGCATTAGTAAACAAACATCTTGGCCATATCCATCTGACATTATTCCATTTCCTGGCTGGTGTCCAGTATCACCTACCTTTCCATTACCTGAGTTAATATTACTATTTTCTCCTTACTACCAACCCGTGTACTAACTGATTTTTTTTCCTTTATTGCCTTTTCATTTTCTTACAGAATGACATAAAAAGGTATTCTGCCATGCCTGGACAAGTAAGACAGCTCTGCCCTAGAGCTGTCTGTTCAACAGCAGGAAGTAGGGATCTGGAACCCAGGAAGAACCTTACTGGACCATGTTCCTGTGTCTTACCAAATAATGCAATGGCAACGCTCATTTATTGGCTTCATTGTACTATAGCACTCTAATACCTTAAGGGGTGGGGGAATGAGAAAATGTGAAAACAGGAGAGAACGAAAGAAGCTTATGTAACTAAGGCTCTAAGAATGAGGTCTCACAATAATTTACTAACACATTTCAGAAAAGAGAAAAATAGTAAGGAAAAAAATGTATTTATTCAGCTTTTTAATTCATTTCACTGATCAGCTTCTATCTTCTATATGTACATAGGCAGTCTAAAACCAGAAATTAGCACATGCACTGCAGCTTGGACCAGAACAGCTAGTCTAGAGTTAGGGATTAGTTGAGAGGAACAACAGCAATAAGCAGAGCTGAAGCATGCATAGTCCGCACAACGCACTAGAATGCAGAAGACCCTGTGCTAGCACTGGATACTTCCATCAGGCATCCAGGAAATAAGGAGTTCAGTCCTATTGATAGCACCTGTTTGCTCTGGCAAGGCTTCAGGCAACACTGACCCAAGTCAAATAAGCTAATGGAAGACAATACATGACAAAGCAAAGGGCTGGTATAGGTCTGGGCTCCCAGCACTGTGAGAGAGCCCGTGCCAGACAGCCAAACCATGAGGGAGATACAGGGCTTCTGCCCCCGAAAAGGCTTCCCCAGTGCTGGGATACAGAGGATATAACCCCAACCTTGTTCTGACCAGCTCTTAATCTTAGCTAGCCAGCTTTTAGGCGCCTTCCAGCTACCGGAACCCTGCCAACTGTGTCTTTCGTGGCTGTCCTGGCAATAGCAATACTTTGCCCATGCTGAGCCTTCCTTCTCCTCCACCCTCTCACAGTCTGGTTTGCACAATCTCTCCCACTCACCTCAAAAAGGTTTGTCTCCCAGCCCACTGCTGCCTCCTCCTCTTATACCCACAGTCTCTCCCTGTCCACTTCTCCTCCTCCTTGTGGAAACCCATCTGTGCCTCCCTTTGCCATGCGCTGGATAATTCCTTCCTCCAGCCCTCACAGGTAATGCCACCAGAGCAGGTCAGCTCACCTGGCCTCTGACAGGCCTGCGCAGCCTGGGAAAAGGAGGTTATGTGCCAGCCTTCACATACAAAGAAGCTTTGCATGGACACCTTCCCCTGGGGTCCTCCTCCCACTCCAACCGGTGCTCGAGCCTCACCTGAGCTCCCTGGCAGGCTGGGCCCTGGCTCCCCAGGGCCTCCCCAGTCATCCTCAGACAGCCTCCCTGCAGCCGTCCTGGGTCCAGCTCGGCGCAGACCGCATCTTCCCGTTGCAGGTGCCCAGGGCGGCGACATGCTGGTGGAAAGCAGGCCAGTGCAGACAGGCTCTCATGGCCAAGGGCCATGGCCCCATAGCAGAGAGACTCTTGGAGGCTGTTCCAGGCTGCAGCCCCACTGAGGGCAGCCAGGACTGCTGGAGGAGAGAGTGGGCGAGGGCAGGGCCAGGGGCTGGGCTGCATCCAGGTTCCTGAGGCACCTGGGGGACCTGATGGCCTCACTGCTCACAGGTGTGCTCTGGCCCAGCCCACCCGCAGAGCTGCCAGCCCCTTTGGAAGCTGAGGACTTGCACATTTCACCTTCATTTGCCCAGGAGCTGAGAAGTTCCCTCCTTTCCCAAGGAAAGCACTTGTTTGCCTCACTGCCTAGGTCCCCATGTCTGGGGTAGGTCACCCTCCTCCTAAACACGGCCAGTCCAGACAGTGCTGAGAAGAGCAGAAGCACGTTGCAAGCCTGCTCCAGGGGATACAGCTGGTGCTCCCAGCCAAGACAGGGAGGACGGCTGCGGATCAGCCATAGGGGCACCGAGGGAGTTCTACCAGAGCACTGCAGACCTTGTCCGAGCGCCTGAGGAAGAGCAGCTCCAGATGTGTGTCTTGGCTCCTTCCTTGGTCTCAGTGCTGCAGGGGCTTTCTTTAGCACAAAGCACCTCCAAACACCAGCTTAGGCTAGTTTGTATGGCTGGCAGGGTGCTCTAGGCTACACCCGCACTGTGACGCAAAGCATCTGTGAGTATAATGCCTGAAAAATGAGACTAGCACATTTGTGGTGTAATGCTAGTTTGCTATGGCAGCAGGGAAAACCTAGGTGTGGTCAAAAGGCAGTGTTATGTTTGCGAAAGATGGCAATAAAGGATGTGGCCTGCAGAAATCTAAATATCTTGAGATTTATGAGCCATACATATGCCTATATCTCTGGCTCTTGCAGCGTCCCTGGCCAAATGCTGCTGGGCTAAGAAGAAACAGACCGGTATTAATCATTGAAGAATATTTGCATGTTAACAGACATCTCTGAGGCGACTCTGAAAGGAAAGGGGTCTGTGGTGGGTTGACCCTGGCCGGATGCCAGGTGCCCACCAAAGCTGCTCTGTCACTCCCCTCGTCAGCTGAACAGGGGAGAGAAAATATAACAAAAGGCTCGTGGGTCAAGATAAGGACAGGGAGACATCACTCAGCAATTACTGTCACAGGCAAACCAGACTCGACTTGAGGAAAATTAATTTAATTTATTACCAATCAAATCAGAGTAGGATAATGAGAAATAAAGCCAAATCTTAAAAAGACCTTCTCCCCACCCCTCCCTCCTTCCCAGGCTTAACTTTACTCCCGATTTTCTCTACCTCCTTCCCCTCAGCAGTGCAGGGGAAAGGGGAATGGGGGTTGTGGTGAGTTCATCACACTTGTTTCTGCTGCTCCTTCCTCCTCAGGGGAGAACTCCTCACACTCTTCCCCTGCTCCACCATGGGGTCCCTCCTACAGGAGGCACTGTTCCACGAACTTCTCCAATGTGAGTCCTTCCCACGGGCTGCAGTTCTTCACGAACTGCTCCAGCAAGGGTCCCCCACAGGGTGCAGTCCTTTGGGAATGGACTGCTCCAGCGTGGGTCCCCCATGGGGTCACAAGTCCTGCCAGCAAACCTGCTCCAGCATGGGCTTCTCTCTCCGTGGGGCCACAGGTCCTGCCAGGAGCCTGCTCCAGCACAGGCTTCCCACGGGGTCACAGCCTCCTTTGGGTGCGTCCCCCTGTTCCGTGTGGGGTCGTCCCCAGGCTGGAGGGGGACAGCCTGCCTCACCATGGTCTTCATCCTGCGCTGCAGAGGAATCTCTGCTCCAGCGCCTGGAGCACCTCCTCTTTCTTTACTGACCTTGGTGTCTGCAGGGCTGTTTCTCTCAGGTGTTCTCACTCCTTTCTCCAGCTGCAATTGCTGTTGCATAGGGTGGTGTGTTGTTTTTTTTTTTCACTCCCCCCTTCTTAAATACATTATCACAGAGACGCTGCCACTGTCACTGATGGGCTCGGCCTTGTTCAGTGGCGGGTCCATCTTGGAGCCAGCTGGCATTGGCTCTGTAGGACATAAGGGAAGCTTCTAGCAGCTTCTCATAGAAGCCAACCCTGTAGCCCCCCCACCACTACCAAAACCTTGCCATGCAAACTCAATACAGGGTCCATGAAGGGAGAGCGGTCTGATAGGAGCAGCTGTCTCTAAAAACAGGAACTGTTCATTAGTAATGGGAATTAAATCCACAGAATCCAAGATATGTGGAGAAGAGTTCAAGGAGACAGATGAAATTTGACAGCTGTAGTAGATGCAAGACAGCATAACAATGCAGCAATGTCATGCTCTAAAGGTCTTCTGGCCCAACAGACCCCTCACGCACCACCCCACTTATTATTGGTCAATGTTTTATCTTAAGCAGCTTCAGTTATTTGGCTCTAATTGGAGGTCTAATGGCACAAAATCTCTGAAGCTGTCTAACATTCACCCATAGCCCCAGCTTGCCTCTCTTTCTTTTTGTTCTGGGATTGCTTTCTTTGAAGGGAAAGGATGTAGCAAGGACACTCAGCTATTGTGTCAATGACCTTTTCATACACTGCTATCTTTCTCACATAGATACCTCCCCTCTAATGGAGTACTGGTACCCAGATTTTGTCCTGGGCAGGGGAAGGGGAGGCAGTGAGATGTCTCAGAACCTGGCAGGAGAGCTGGCAGTGTGTAATCTAGAGCTAGCTCACTTTTCCCATCATTGGGGAGGCAGGGCTGACCCGTGGATCCCGATTCTGCAGGAGGACAGGTGAACAGAGCTGTAGGTGATGACGTGAGGCACTCCGCAAGTTGCCCCTCTGTCAGTTTCAGAAAGGGCTCCTCGAGCCCCTGAGCAGCTCACCAGAACAGATGGCCCAATGGGCGTTGGCTCCTCTTCACTGCACAGGCACTCCTGTTCCCATGGAATGAACAGACACCAGGCCACCAGTTCCTTATTACTTTATGGAGCTGACGTGTTCAGCAATCAGTAACCTTGGTACTGCTGGCACATCACAGACACCCCATACAGTATGAGTGTTTCATGGGGTGCCACCCCCTTCTTCACTGCTGCAGCAGGAAAAGCCTGGCTGCCCCTGCCTTGACTGCTTGGGCTCCAGCACCTGTCATGGCTGGCTCCGCTCCAGGGGCACCGGCTCCCCGCAGCAGTGGGCACCGGCTCCCGCTACTCCATCAGGGGCTACGGGCGGGGAGGGGCTGTGAGGGCCAAGGGGCAGGTGCAGACAGGGCTATTCTGTGGGGACAGGCCAGGCTGCCACAGCCACAGCCAGCCTCCAGCATCAGTGAGGCAGGAGCAGCCGGCTCTGGTCTACACCAGGCTCGCAGGGCCCATCCTGCCCTCAGGGCCTGGTGGGTGCCTGGGGGGTCTGGGGCGCTCCCACTGTGGCCCTGCGGGTGACAGGGCAGGCCCTGGCCAGCCAGCTGCACAGCAGATGCAGCACCATGGGCTGAGCAAGGGTGACCCACACAGTGGCCAAGCCAGACCTGGCACAAGAGGAGCACAGCGCAGAGACTCGCATGTCAGAATGTTTATTAATAAAAAAAAAAAAAGTCACAATAACTTACTCCCTTTGTCACACAAAGGGCTTGGTATAAAGAGCTCTGGCCTCCTAAGGTAACACAGGTAAGCAAGAGGTGGGTACTTTTCTCTTGTCCTACGAGACAGTGGCCATCTCCTGTCCCCAAGGGGAAGCACAGCCAGTGCAGGAGCTACTGGCCCCGTGGGGCCTGGGCCGTGGGGCTTGGCACAGGAGCAGCCACGTGCCCCCTCCTGCAGCTGGTTTGCAGGCAGCACAGACCAACACAGGGCACAAATGCAGAGTATATGGAGACCACGGGCACTGGCTGCCAGAGGGTGTGCAAGCTGCAGTGGAGGAGGAGAGAGAAGTGGCTGCTTCTTCCCCTCGTGCTGAGGGGTCTGTGGTGCACAAAAAGTGAAGCAGCTGGACAGCAGCTGCTTGCAGGCAGGGGCACGTGGGGCTGGCTGGAAGCAGCCCTGCCTGCCTGGCTGCTTCCTCACACAAGGTCTAGCCTGGCAGAGGCAGGAGGCCAGCTATGGCTACTTGTCACACTCCAGATCCTGGGCCCCCTCAGCACCCTGGTAGTGCATCTCACAGAACTCCTGAATGCGACTGCAGGCCTCCAAGATCATCTCCTCAGGCACAGTGATCACCACACGGAAGAAGTTTGGGTACTCAAAGCACTGAAATGAAAAAGGATGAAGCAGCTTCAGCAAGGAGGGGTGTGTGTGTGGGTACACAGGGTTCAGGGATACAGCTCTGCCAACCTGAGAAAGAACCGAGCAAGTGTGGAGCTGGGAAGGTCCTGGCAGCCTGACTGGGGGCTGTTAGTGAGCCAGAGGCTGCCAGTCCCCATCCCTACATACTGCACTTGGAGCTCACAGCCAGCACATACACACCGTTACAGACCATGGACCCTGCACACACAACTCCCAACCTGTCCTCAGAGCTCAGGGCTGCAAACCCTTATTGCTTCTCTCCCCGTGCTTTGGCCCCACAGCTCCCTGGGGCTCCCAGTGTTAGGCTTACCGTGGCTGGCAAGCAGAATACAGACTGCTCCGAGATAAGTCGCTCAGTGAACTCCACGTCATTTTCAAACTCAGGGAAATGCTCCATCTCAATCTCAACCTGCAGCAGAGGGATGTGACATGGCAACCAAGGGCACCAAAACTATCTGCAGTGTCCCTGCTTACCCACATGGCCCAACAACTTCCCAGTCAAGTGCAGCTGTCTGCCCTCAACTTTTGTTCATGATTTGGGCTGACTAGAATGTGAGACAAACAAAAACATATAAATGAAAACTGGGGCTTCTTTAAGAAGTATTCATTAACTACCTAAAGCTGGAATTTCAGTTAAGGACAACTTTAGTAAAAAATCTGATGGCAAAGATACAGTAATGAATTAGAAGTGAAAAGGAATAAATAAGTTATAGTGAAAAAGAGCTTGGGAGAGAACTCTAGTCAATATGCATTAATAATTCTGTCATGCAAGAAACCCATATGGTAAGAAAAAGACAAACTAATGTTTTGGGTTTTTTTAAAAAAAGAAAGATAGCAAGGTCTAGAATATCACAAACAAAATAAATACTTGCAGGATGATATAATTGGTAAAATGACTCGGAAATGCTGAAATGTTTGATCAATATTTCTGTTCTGTATTTGGAAAGAAGGAGGCTGTCCCTTTATCACATAAGAACAGTGATATCCTGGCCATTTGTTTATAACCAAAGATTATTTTAAACATCTCATAAAAATATTCTTAAACAAACCAGGTGAGAGATAATTTGCATGCAGAAGTTCTGAAAGAGCAAGTGGAAGAAAAATTCTACCAGATTATTTAATTTGAAATAAATGTTCAGATAAACTGCAGAAATACAATAGGTGTGAAAGAATTTTAGAGCTGTGCCTCTACACAAAGAGCATAATCAGAATGACCTGTGTGGCTCTGGGTAAAACAGAAACAGGGTCAACTGATAAAGACTTATCTATAGAACATGACTGAGACTGATATTGCAGTATTCTCCAGTTCTGGGTCCACATTTTTAAAAGCTGATGAAAAACTGGAGACACTGAGATAAACAAAAAAAAAGATTAAAAAATGTGTTAATGAGACTTAAATGTCTCAATTGACCTTGTTGAGATGAAAAAGGAAGTTTCACCACACCATAAGAAGTTAAAAAAAGAAAAGCAGGTATGGAAAAAGGCAGGAAAAGAGGCAACAGCATAGGCAGAAGGCAGGCATGCTAGTAGGAAGAAGGCTACGTCTTCAACAGGAGGTACAATAATCTGACTTGTGGTGTAGGGGCTTCCCATTGTGAGCAGGCTTCAAAATCCAGGTAAAACAACATTGCCTTGCAAAGTACAAGTGATTGAGTTCTGTGGAGGAGCAAGTGGGTGAAATGTACCAGCCTCTACTAGATGAGAGGCGAACAACATATTCTGGCCTTCTAAAGCAACCAAGGGATGTGCCTACTGCACAGGGTCACGCGAAAATGCATGGTAACGGAGCCCTGGTGCCACGCACCAGTCTGAAACCATCGACAAGCACAGGCAATGAGACCTAGTGTGAGTGTTTGTGATCTGGAAATGGCATGTCACTCTCCTCGCTTACCATGAGGTACATGGCTCCGGCGGGCCGGACAGGCTGGAGGCCAGGGATAGCTGATAAGGCAGCGTAACAAAGGTCAGCATTGGACTGAAAAGCAGAAAGGAGAAATTTCAAAACAGGAGAAATTCCAGGAAGCAGCTCAGCAAATGGAACCCAACCTCTGGACCAGGACTATAAACAGGTTTGCCCACTGCAAATAAAGGGACAGCGAATGCAAACAGCATGGGTGATCATGGCCTTGAGTACAGCAGGCGTGACTGAGCTGAGCTCAGCAAGTCAGTGCCACGCATCCCATCCCCTGGGTCACCAGCTCCAGCTGCATGGCTGGGCTGCCTGAAACTTATCACAGCCAATATTTCTGCCCCAGTTACCATGTCTCCCGCTGGAATTGGATTTGTTGGGCTCTCCTGGTCACAGATAGAACTGCATCTTGAAGTGGGGTGGGGAGGGATGATGAGCTAGAGGGATGTGACTGCCTCCAAACAATCCATGAACAAACTGTGCTGACCTGTTACAGCCTGTTTACCTTGAGGATGCTGAGGGTGTTGTGGTAGAACTCAGAGGGTGTTCGATGCAAGATACGTTCCAGTGCTCCTTGGACAATTGTACAGGGTCCTAGGATCCTTTGACTCAGTCTTAGAAGGCCATCCCTGATCTGAAAAACCATGGTGATTTTTGCAGCTCACACTGTGCTTCCCTGAAGAAAAGGGACAGCTCCAAGGCCTACTCTCTGTATTTCTACCGCTGTTCACACCCCTCTCTTCAGTGAGCTTACAGAGTACTAGAGAACATTTGCTTGACTATATGCCAGGTATTTGCAGACTATTTACAGTGTCGTTCTCTGTTCCTCAGCTGCAGATTGTAATGCCAACAGAGACAACCTTTGGAGCCTCCCAATTTGACTCAAACCAGGCTGGAATATAGCTAATACAAATAAAGCCAGAGCTGTTCCAAATACCATTTTGCATTTCCCTTATGTTTGGGCCCACAATCCACACTTTCAAAGCCAGGCAGGACAACCAACATTAGCTCTTTTGCTCACTCAGTCCTCTCTTCTCCCTCTTCCTCTGCAAAAAGCCCGCTAGGTGGAAAGGTCGCTGCAGTAGATGGTTCTCCTTGTAATACAGCTGAACAAATGGCCAGATAAAGCACTGGCAGCACTGCAAGGTGCTTTGTACTTCCTTTTAAGAGAAACCATATAAATGCACATAGAGACCACACATGGACTCCACACGCTGGATAAGCCATGCAATACCTTCAGTGCACATGGGAGCTATTTGAGAAGAGAAGGAACTAGAAGCACACAAAAAGGACAGGGCATATATGAAGTAGCAGCAGAGACAAGGAGTGTGTTACAGTGTAGATGTGGGTAGAAGGCCATGTATGAGAGCAGATGGAGTAAGGAAGGGACATGAAAAGCTTGGAGGTGCAGAAAAGCATGTAAGCAATTGGGTGACACCCATGTGAGAGCAAAAGAGCAGTACATGCCTGCATTAGTTAAAGCCCCAGTGATCCAAACACTGAAGACACTGCAGGTCTGTTGCCGTGACAGCGACACTCAGCAGTTCTCACCTCATTTCCAAAGATGTCTCTCCTGTCATGAATTAGGATCCAGCCCATCCGCCAGCCAGGGACTAGCCACCGCTTTGCCAAGCCACCACAGGACAAGATTGGCACGTTGGTGCTGAGATTTGCAATGGGTTCATATTTGCAGTCTGCAAAAACCTGTGACAGGAGTCTGTGTTAGGGCTGTCCCTGCCTCCTATTGTGAGAACTGTGGGGGCGTGCATGAGGCACAAGAAGAGTGGCAGGGAAGTGGTCGGAAATTGATGGTAAAAGCTCCCAACTTCAAGGTACGAACATGGTAAGTGCACTCCCATGAAAGTGAGCCATTTGGGAAGAGGAAAGGAACTGGACATGAGAAGTACCCCCAGGACTGCACACCAGAGGACTGTGAGCTCCAGGCATAGACCCAGGCACAGTACAGGGGAGTGAAGCTGTTGCTCACCTCTGGAGACCTGGCTGCTGTGGCCAAAGGGCAAGTGCATCAGAAAGGACAGGCAGCATGGGGGTGCAAAGTACTGCAACTGACACTCACCATGTCTCCATAGATCTCGTCAGCAAGGATGGGCACGCACTGTCTTGATGCCACTGTTGGAGAGAGGGCATTCAGCCTGGCCACCCTGCATCCTCCACGGGAGCAACTTGCCCTTTGCTGCAGAGCCTGGCAGGGCTCTGAGGGAAGCTCTGTCCCATGGCAGAGGGTCCCTATCTTCCTCCTACAGACTGTTCATTCAGAGAGCCCAAGCACTGAAGATCCCTGCCCTGGCTGAGCCTAGTTCTGCTCTCACGTGTAGGGGCAGGCAGCACAGCCCTCCCACTGACAGGCCAGGGCTCAGGAAGCATCGGGCGCCCTGTGAACACTCTCCCTCTGCAGAGCCAGAGTAGAGAAGTGAGCAGTCCAAGCCACACAGAGCGTTTGAGAAAGAGCAAGACACACACTCTGCATGTTCTTGCCCAGACAAGGCAACACCTTCACACTGAGCAAGCCCTGCTTCCTGACCTGGAGTCACTCATGGGGAGAGAAGCAAAGCCCTGGGCCATGGTGCACACACACACAACAGAGGCATGCTCACCTGCCAGGATCTTCTGGAGGTGGCTCTTGCTGAACACAGAGCCACAGGGGTTTGATGGGTTGTTCACAATGAGGCAAGCTGTCTTGTCATCCACCAGAGACTCCAAGTGCTTCAAATCAATTTCCCAGGCTTTCTCTGGCTAGTGAAGTGAAGGGGAAGTAACAGCTGAGGAACTGGACTTGCCATACAGGGTGAGGTGTGACAGGGTCCCCAGGGTTGCTCAGGTCATCTTCACACACTTCCCAGGCAGGGCCAGCGTATGTCTGAGAGGCAGAAATGTCACGGCTGCCCCTTCCAGGCCTGCCACCACTTACCAAGAGGTTGTAGAGTTTGACCTCAATCCCCATAGACAGTGCCAGAGTCTTGTAGAGGGAGAAGCCGGGCCGTGGCACCAGGATGTTCTGGCCTGGGTTGGCCAGCACTGCCAAGGCGAGCTCTATGGCCTGGCTGCAGCCGCTCGTTAAAATGACGTCCTGCAGAGAGCACACAGGAGTCAGCGGGAAGCTCAGACACTCTGAAGCGCCTCAGCCACGTGGCAGTGACTTAATGCCCCGGCTCTATCAGGTGGCAGCTTCTCAGCCAAACAGACACGTCCAGAGCCTGGCTGAAAGCAGGGAACCTCAGAGGGCTGGAGAGCTCAGCCTCCGCCTGAGGAGGGTGGAGGAGAAGGGCTCAGGGCAGGGCTGCTGTGGGACAAGGCCACGGGCCAGCCTTCAGTCCCACAGTGGGGCGGGGGGAGCGAGCTGGGGCAGGCCCCCACACCACGGGGCCTGGGCGTGGGCAGCAGCAGGGTACCTCAGCTGGCACCAGTACCTGGGCCTCCAGCGGAGCCTCGGGGCAGCTGTAGTGTGCGGCCACCGCTTCCCGGCAGGACTGGTAGCCTGAGGGAAGAGAGGCCAAACGTGGAAGGCAGGCTTTTACAGACCGTTCCCTTTTTCTTGCCAGCACAAGGCTCACAGCCGCCACCCAGCTGGGGGAAGCCCATCTGTCCTAGGGTGGCCGAGACTGTCCTGCCTCAGGCCAAGCATGGTGCAGCCCTGGGCTGGGCAGGAGCAGGGACAGCCCTGGGCAGGGAGGCAGGCTCTGGCCCCAGCGTGTCCTGAGCACAGGACGGACAGGAGCAGGGTGCAGGGTAGCCAGGGAGCCGCTCTGACCCAGCACAGGTCAGGGGCAGCCCTCCCTGTCACCGCACGGAGTGTCCTGTGAGGCAGGCACGATCTATGCTCTGTGCCTGCTTTTTGCACTAACCGCAAAAAAGGCTCGCGTTGCCTGTGAAGTCAGGGAGCCCAAGGGGAGTCCTGGTCAAGGCAGATCAGAAAGGAATTAGGCTGCAGCCACATTAGAGCAGTCCCTGCCGAAACCCTGCCTGCTCTAACGGCTGGGAGTGGGGCGCAAACAGCTTCTGCAGCGGCTCTGGGCCTCAAACAGATCACACAGGGAAGGGCACTCAGGTGTATCTGGGGGATACACATGCTTGTGTGCTCATGGGACTACTGGTGAGGGCAACTGCAGGGGGCTACTGGAAAGATGTCCGTGGGCTCTGTGTACCTGCTGTGGGGTAGGAGTTGGCACATGCCTTCATCCTACTCTCACAGGAAGAGCTTTGTCAACTTACCAACAGATGGAGCATAACCATTGTAACGTCCGGAGTCCAAAACCTCCTTCACAGCCCGTGTGACCTCATCATTTGTGGGAAGGTTTCCAAAGACCGTGGGGTCTCCTTTTTGAAGATTAAAAAATAGTAAAGTTCTCACTGATCTGTGGCAGGCACAGAGCTGTGTGGTTGTCTGGCCTATCCCAGGGTGTTCACACAAGATTTGTGCTTCAGAGCCCTGCAATCTGCCAGCCACACAGTCAACCCCACTGCCCAGAGGCTTCAGCCACAACACTGTGCTCACCTAAGGACAAGGAGATCATAGCTTTCTTTGGGTTGGGCTCCACCTTCATGCTGTCTACGATGGCTCGGACAGGATTGAAAGTCTTCTTTGACATTTCAGAAGCCCTGACAGCCCATCTTGGCTTTCGGCCCTTCACCTTCCCCAGCGATATGCTGTTTCCATTGGTCTTGAGATGAACATCCAGCATAGGGGCATGATCTCCATGGCCATTCACTTGGATCAGGTACGAGTCCATCCTGAGACCTGTCAGTGTGAAGTGGGTTGCCAGGGCTTAGTTAACACATGCCAAACAAGGGATCTGCCCATTTGGGGACACAGCCCATGACTTTCCAAAAGTAAACCTTCTGAAAGCTGTAGATCCTACCTACTGTCTATGGACAACTCAGTCAGCAGCAGCAAGTAGGGCTGTATTTGCATCCAGGATGGAGTGAAACCCCACACATAAGTGAAAGCACAATGCATGGGAAAGATAAAGGCACCTCTCTGTGCTAGCTGCACCACTGCCTAGCATGGACTTACTTTGCTGAGGAGGAACAGGCTCTGCTAAAGCCAGCAGCCAAGAGTTTGCAGCATGTTGTAGTCACTGCTTCACTGCAGATTCAATATTCCACTGACAGAAGGGTCAGGTGACCGCCCTCCTCCTCCCCAGCTATGAACTTGTGCACCTCAAGCTGCAACCACAAGGATCAGCCTACTATGTGTGTTCACATCCAGGACGTCCCTCCAGTCTGCAGACAGAAATGCAGCACTGTATAAATCAAATCTCAGATGCCAAAAAGGTAGTTCTGGTCCAATGTTATCAAGATCCACTGGGCAGTGGCAGGGTGTAGGTTACAGACATTTGCCTCGGTCAGCAGAGCAACAGGGAGCAACAGCTCAGCCCAGAGATCCTGGATCAAAAGGCAGTGCTTAGAAAATGGAGCAAGACTGGTACGGCCAAGAGGGCAATCAGGGAGGTGGCACTGCCCCAAGCAAAGGGCCTGTAGTCCTGCCCGAGGCTGGGTAACAAGCAGGGCACAGCAGAGGAACAGGTGCCTTCTAGGCCCCAAAACACACACAAAGGGACTTAAACACCCCAGCATGTATACCCAGAGCACAAGCCAGACCCAGCCAGCAAAAGCCTTACTTACGAACTGCTGCTGACTCTGGGCTTTCCACTTGCAGAAGGTTAGGGACAGGGCACAGGGCGGGCAGAGACCTTCTGAGCCACCAAGCCCATTCTTGCTGATACTGGCACACTATCTTGTAATTCTGCCATATACTGCTTGTGCTCTCTCTACTGCCCCATATCTCTGCTCCACCGAAAGGCAATTCAGTGAACAGCGGCCCCTTCCTGATGGTAGTTATTTAGCCCCATGCTCGCAGATACTCACAACACAGCTTACCGCCCCCTCCTTGCTGCAGAGACTGAGCTGGAAGGGTTGTAGTGTTGCCTGGTTCAGGCAGAATTTGCTATCTGAACAAATTTCTCACTGCTTCAGCGAAGTTTTCACCCAGAGATGCCCCATGCTGCTGCAGTTACTCTGCCTCAGCCTGTTTATAGCAACTCAGGCTGATCTAACAGGGTCACAAAGCAAGACAGCTTCTCTGATGCTAATACCTTCTGGGTCTCTTTTCTACCAGAAGAAAGGCAGCTGAAGAAATATGCAGCAGGGCTGCATAAAAACTGAGCAGAAAAATGAGCCATATATCTCAGTTCAACAGCAGGGCTGAGTCCCAAATGCACAGTGCAGAGTCTATCCCAGCAGAGCCTTCACACCACCCTGCAACACAGATCTCATGCGAAGGGGAGCTGCAGAGACAGGCACAATGGATGCCTTCAGTGTAGGCAGCCAGGGAAGATCTCCCCACTTTGCCCCCTGAAAGAAGCAAGGTACCAGAGCATAGTACTTTACCTTCTACAGCACAGAGAGGGAGACACCAACAAGCTTGGGGGTCCAGTCCCTACTCTTCATCCAGGACAAATCCCCTTAAGAAGAAATTCCTGCAAATTCTTGCCCATTAAATAAGCCCCCAAACTGGGCGTTGGTGCTGAATCATTTAGCCATTGGCTCACAGAGAGGGCTGCCCTCCCCACCCAAAAATGCCCTCTCCTCCCCATTGCAACTGTGGTCACTTCAAACACCTGGAACATGCCTGCACATTAACTCTTTCTGGGGGCAGCCTACAGAGGCCCTGGGCTGCCACCCTTTTGCACCACTTCCCTCAGCCCCCAAAGACTGTGAGGGGGCGAATCCGCACAGCGTCCCCGTATTCCAGCCCTAGCACCTTGTAACGCACCAAGAGCGGATTGATGGACCCCAAAGCCTGCGGAAAGCATCAGTCTGTCCTGACCTCGAAGGCTCTGGGCTCCCAGTGCACCAGCTGAGAAAGGACAGTTTGTGGCACCATTACAATCAGGAGACATCTTCCTCCATAGGCAGAAGGGAGGCAGGCACTTCTCTAGCCAGTGTCTTGGCAGCACCAGGACCTGAAGGGTTAAAGGAAGCTCAAGCTGCCATGGGTTTCTTTCTTTTTTCTTTTTTCTTTTTTTTTTGGGTTGCTGCAAGGCCCAAGCAAACTCGTAATTTTGGCAGCTAACAGAAATGATGCAATTCTTCCCTCTCTGATGGTACTGCAAAGCACAGATGACACCATTCCCAGAAGGGCCTTTTTGGTTAAGTAATATGAAATCTATACCTTCCTGTCCCTCAACTCCTGCTGGCCTGGGATAAATAAGAGAGGCATCTGCACCCTCCCTGCCTTCCAAGGGCTTCTCCAAGTCTTCCCTTACTGCCTTGGCAGCAAATGGCCGGAGATCAAAGAGTTGCTCAGGGACAAGAGGGATCCTGCTAATCTTCTTGCAAACAGACTGCTGACACCCTCACTGCAGAGGCCAGTGGCCACTGCGGTCCTGCTCCTGCGCGGGAGGAGGAAGGACCACTTACGCTCAACTCCTGCTCTCTACGCCACCAGCAATAAGGCTGCACCTCCGCAGGTGCCAGCAGTGGCCCCTTCCCTCGGCGCTGGGGCTGGGCAGCGATGACCTGCCGTTGGCCACAGTGCCACAATGGGCACTGTTGGGGCCGCGATGGGGGCCAGAGACTTGGGGATGGAGGCAGGTTGGGAGGTGGTGGGGTGCAGCCAGCGGGTCCGGCCAGGGTCCCCCACCCCAGACTGGCTGGCAGGCCTCCCACAGCAGCCACCCCTGGGGGCTTTGGACAAGGAATAGCACCTTCCAAAAACACTTCGCAGAGAAACGTCTTGTATTGAAGCTGCTTGGACTCTCTCCCGCCGAGAGCTGCACAGTTCCTGTCTCTTTTCTTTCCTCTTTTTACTGAAGCCTGACATGAGTGACATGAGGGCTCGTGCAGGCCCTCTCTAAGCATCTACAGGTTATCTTCTCACTTCCCCCAGCTGGCCCTATCTCTTGCCATGCTGCAGCCCTGCCAGGGTTAAATGTGGCACTGAGAGGCCTCAAGGACGATGCTGCATGTTCTGCCTAGCAACAACCCAGAAGCTGACGCAACCAGAGCTCTCTCCGTAATACGGCACGCAGCAGTGGCGTTCAGGGGAGGGCATGGGGGAAGCTGCTGCCAAGAAGGGAAAAAATGTGGCTCTGGAGACACAGGTAGACCCAGTTACGTAAGGCTGAGAACCTGGCCAGAAGCGGGGGGAGGACAGTGGTGTACAACACGGTCAGTGGGTTTCTCCTGCTATTACTATGCCTTTCTCCTCTCTCTGCACGACTCCAGTCCTTCTCTGGATGCTCTCCCGTGGGGTCTGCAGCCCCCCTCAACACCTTGTGGTGCACAGAGCCTCCCAGGGCTGAAGCACGAGCAAACAGCTCAGCACTTCGTATTCTACAAATATGGCCAAGCCCCACCTTGATGCTGCGGGGACAGAGGCGGCCATACCCTGCAGGATGCACTCCTGCCAGCACGGCAGATGGCTCTCTGGGCTGTCAGGGCCTCTGTACCCCGCCAGCCCTGACTAGCCTCCCCGCTCCAATTTGCTCCTCTGTCTCGGCAGCTCTTCCCCACAGGTACCTTGTTGCACACCTCTTCAGCTCCCTCTTTCCTGTGTAGCTTGAGGAATTGATTTTTGTCTCTTCCCAGTGGAAGGAGAAACCGGTGATGGGTTCAGTGTTTTTTGGTGCTGCCTTGCTCTGGTACTGGGACTGCCCAGAGTCCCATTTCCGTGAGCAGAGGCCAAGCCAGCAAGAGCGAGCAGTTCCCTCTCCCAGGACCAGCCACGGTTACGCAGCAGGACAGACAAACGGCTGCATGAGTGGAGCACAGGCTCGAGCATCGCTGCGCTGACAAACCTGTGTCCCCGTCAGGCTGCAGGCAGGACGTGCACCAGTAGAGTTTTGCCCAGCACCTCCACTCAGGCTGCACCACTCCAGGGACAGACACCCAACTGGTACTCTGCACAAAAACCCACCATGGTCAATAACAAATCACTTTACTTGTTACCTCCTCACATTTTGCTTTTATTTTCAGCAGTTTCTGTCTGCTCCTTTCTGACACTGGTACAACCCCAACCAGTTCAGGGCTAGTATCCACAAATATCTGTGTAGCCTAATCTCTGTTTGGTCTCTGCATTTCCAGTTGAATCAGCTTTTAATAACCAAATATGTGATTTTTCCTTTTTCTTTTTTTTTTTTTAAAATCAATTTTTTGTTAATCTCTCATTTAGATGAGCAAACAGCCATGAAACTTCCTTGGCTCTCATGAATTTTGTGACTGTTTATCAATTCCCACAGCATATTTATCTTTATAATACTGTGGCAAGTTTCCTGAAATCCAAGGGACAAACCTTGTCTGTTACAGGTCAGGTCACTTGGGCACTCTGAAAATGCACATATTCACAGTGAAATCTGCCCTGTGGTGTGTTCAGGGATGCTGTGCCAAACTTACATACATCTGCATGAGTCTCTGATCAAACCCTGATGACGGTTGTGCCTCCAGCAATCTTCATTGCCCAGCATTCACCTGAAATGGAGCACAGCACCTGTTATCTCTTTGCATAATCAGAGCAGGAAAATCAGCTCAATTCCCCCCCTCAGCTAGGTTCTACAAAGCTGTGCAAACGTTATATTTAAGAGCCAGAAAGATGGCACAATCCACGCAGAGTGACTCAAAGCCCGTAACCAAGTAACTCAAAAATATACAGTAGCTATTTTACCTATCTGCCTGTACTTAGGATCAATTTTGATTTGATCTCAGAAATAAAAATCTGAAAGACATTAAAAGGCAATTTACACAGTCTAGGAAGAGATGCCTTGTTCTGGAGAAATCGCCTGCGTACAGGAGGTGGTTTGCAGGGTGCTCTTGCTGCCCGTGTGAGCTGGGCTTTGGAAAGGGGAGCACAGCACCTGGGGCCTCTCTGATCTCTGCACTTCTGAACGCGGAACAAGGCGGCTCACAGCGCGCAGGAATGTGGGGCGTTGCAGCAGGGACAGCGGTGCTCTGTCTAGGCTCCTGTAGAGCTCTCTCCTGCAGGCCCTGGGCCAGGCTGAGAACAGCTGCATTAATACACCTGCCTTAGCCAGCACTGTCTATCTATCTCCTACAATTGCAATTTCCCTCTGTCAAGCAAACTAGAGAACGTAAAACCCAAATGCTTTCATGACCATGGCATCTTGTGGGCCTCCCACAGCACCAGCGACTGCAAACGCAGCGCTGCCGCCTGGGACCAGCTCTGCCGGGCAGTGCAGACAGCTCTGCCCAGCCACAGGCACCGCGGCAGTGCAAGGGGAAGGGGTCCCGCACTGCGAGGGCCCCGCACGCCCAGCCTGGGCATGCTGAGACACGGAGCGCACTCAGGGCTCGTGGAGCGTTGGAAGCACGGGTGAGCTACAGGCCCAACAGCCACAGTGAAGGCCTCGCAAGCCCTGTTACGGGTGCTCAGAGGAATGCTCCACAAAGTGTGAGCTTTAGTGGCTCTGGGGCGCAGGCACAGTGAAGGGAAACACCTTGTCCGGCCTTGTGTTTTGCTTACATCCAGGTAAACGTTCGTGAGTGCATACCCGGTGTTTTGAGTCATGACTTCAGAGACTTGAGCTGTTGCGTGCTTTGTTGTGCCCGCTGCCCCCTTGGTGGCCTTGAAGCCACAGGGCCAGTGACCAGCCGATGGGGATGGGATGGAAAGGGGCATGGTGGCTTTGCAGGGCAAGGCAACACCATGAGCGTGCAGCGAGTGGGGTGTGCAGCACGAGGCACCTCCTTCTCAGAGCACAGACAGGACAGCTCGTCTCATGACTGAATCTGAGCCCCAGTGATGGAAACCCACCACCTGCCCAACCAATCTGCTCCAGCAACAACTGCTCGTCTCCTTACAAAGTGGTGGGGTCGGTGTGTGTGGGAGAAGTGTTGTCTTTTTGTGGGGGTGCCTAAATCACATCCCTTTTGCTTCAAGCTAAGCTCACTGCTTCCTGACCATGCCAACAGCAGATAGGGACAACAAAATATTCCCCTTCTCTTGACAGCGGCTTTTTACAAGTTTGCAACTTCTTAAGACACCTCCCTATTAACAAGCTTGCAAGTTGTTGACAGACACCTGTTCTGTCAAATTAGAGGACTGGGATTAATCTTTTCCTCATAGGTTCTATTTCTAGAGTTTTCTTTTGCTTTCCTCTGGATCTCCGCCAGCTGATCCACTTGCCTCTGGAAACACAGTGTGCAAGGCTGGAGGCCTAACCAGTGCTGAAGGGGCAGCAGAAGAGTTTCTTCATGTGTCCTACCTGTGACACTCCTGTTTATACACCCTAGCAATGTTAGTTTTTTTCGCAACAGGATGACATTGTGGACTTGAGTTCAGTTTGTCGTTCACAATAACCTCCAGTTCTTTTCTGCGGCACTGCTGCATCGTCATCGTTCTGCGCTCATTGTTCCCGTGATTATTTATTTATGTGGGACAGTCAATAAATCTGGCTGTGGTGTTCAGCAGTGGCTGTGCTGCAGCTCCCATCTGCCTCACACTGGAGAAATATGAGGCAGTTCATGACTTGCTCCTTCCACTTCACTCTCCAAGTTCCCAGGGAGGGCACTGAACCGGGTCAGAGCTCTGGGCCCATGGCAAGCCAGGCCAGGCCCTTCCCTCCCCTTAGTGCAGCAGTGACATCAGGAGCAGCCAGAAATAGAAGATCCAAAGCAAAAAAAAAAAATAAAAAAGGAAACCAAAGCAGAGGTGAAGATTAATATTGGTGTCCTCAGCTTCCTATGGCTCTCTTCTGCCGACTGCTGCTTGTTGCAGTGAGAATAGAACTCCGAAGACGACGCTGACCAAGCTCAGCTGTGGTACTTTAGGCAGGAGTGAAGTGACACAAAGCACTTTTTTAGCAATTCTCAATATAGCAACAGAAATGGAATAAGATTGACTCAGTTCTACAATATTTTGAAGTTTATACCTCACTTGTTAGCAGCAAACACTCTAGTAAAACACTGAACACATCACCAAATCAACAGAGCAGTGCTTCCCAGCTCTGTCTTTGAACAAGCAATTCCAGCACAAGTTCCAAAGAAAGCTTCAGTTCAGGCTGCTGGATGACCAGCAGCAACACGGCATAAGAAACACTTATTTCATCCCTTCTTGTGACTCATGATTATTCAGCTTAGTTGTTCGTGTCCCTCTCACGGCAGTTAAAAGCTCTGCTAAGCAAAACGGCACTGCCCATGATCCTAACGTTATACAAAGGGTTGCTAAAGCTTTCACGCTCATGCTGTGCATGGCAGCAAGGAGGTCTGGGTTCTGGCACGTGAACATGAGTGGTGCAACATACGCACACCGAAAGGTGTGTGCAACAGCCTCACTGCTGAGCATCGGCACTGTCTCCAGAGCCCTCGTCCTAAGCTCCCTATGGTCTCCACATTTCCTAACTTATCACCGTCACACAACTCCTGTCCCCTCTGTCTGAACTGGGGGTTGAACAAAGAGTTCTTTTGTTCTGCTTCTCTCTTATCCCCAAACTAAGTAAATTCGAAGATGAGTTTTCAGATCTCCTGTCCTTCGTGGAGCCAGGAGAAACGTTGAGGAGAGTGTTTTCCTACAGTGCTGAGGTGCAGAAGTACTACAGTTTATAGGCTTCTCACAGTATCAATCTATAGGGCTGTTGCTGTTGCTCCTGGAAGGACAGAAGGGTGAAGCAGTCTTACTGTTGCCACCAATCCTACCGATGGAGGAAATGTATTTCTGCGTCTTAGTGACAAATTTGGACCTCTCGAGGCACATATTCGAACACTGTGTCTGAGACCTCATGGTGTAACCCTGTTTCCGTAAAAGTCTCTGTTTTCCTAAATGCAACAAAAGTATTTCTTTGCAATGCTAAAGCTTTTCCAGGCAGCGTTTAATCAAACTCTTGGCTAAAAGCACTCACTCTGGCTGTAGAGTTTTCTATGCTTCCCTCCGTGTTTCCAAATTGTCCCGCAGTTTATTTTTCTCCTATGACACACAGCTGTTCCTGAATCAGCTCTGCCTTTACCAGCCCTGAGAAATGCTGACACTTGTGCATGGGTGAGATCTTGGGCACTTGCCTTCACTCCAGGAACCACCAATAAACAAAGGAGAAATTCATCACCTCTGCTGGAAGGTGATGGCTGTGCTCACCAACCTCCTGGGATGGGATGGCAGCCAATCCCACAGGGCAGCAGGACATTACTGTGCATGGAAGTGGGGGAGCCAGTAAAAAGGTCACATCATATTGTCTGAAGTGGCCTCCAGCAGACAGACAGAGAAGAGGTCTATTTGGTTCTGTATGGATAAATATAAGGTAATGCATCTAAATAAAATTACCTGAACGTGGCCTGCAGAGTGCTGAACTGGAACGTGGCAGTTGCACCACAGGACAGATCCCAAGGTGTTGATGTCCTCTGGAGACATGGGCTCCACATGCCGGGGCAGCCGGAGAAGCAACAAAATGCTCTGCATTTCCAGGAGAAGCACAGGACAAGGCAGAGGCAGTCATTGCTCTGTGATACTAAACCCTTGTGCACTTCTGTCTTGAGTGCGGCACGGAGGTCTAGTCACCACATCACAAGATGGATTTAGGGGAGTTAGGGAAGGTCCAGAGAGGGGCAGCTGAGACAACAAAGGGAACAGTGCCACTGCTGTGCGAGGAGAGACTAAAAAGGCTGGGACTTGGGTTTGAGAAGGGAACAGACGGGCAGGACTGAGGTTTGCACAGGCGTAAGGCGGCAGACAAGCCGAATGCAGAACGCTTTCACTAAGCCCCACACCACAGGGAAAAGCGGCACTTGTGAAAATTAGTCGGTGCTCAGTGTCCGATAGGCACAAACAAATATTTGTTACGTGGCGGGTGGGGAACTTCAGGGCCCGGTCGCCACATGGGGCTGCGGGGGCAGCGCCGGTGCGAGCGGGAAGGAGCGGGCGCGCTGCGGGGAGCAGCTCCGCCAGCGGGAGCCGAGGGAGCGGCCGGGCGCGCCCTCCAGCACCGCCCTCGGGCGGGGCAGGCCCGGCCGCAGCCGCTCGCCGCCCGCCGGAGGACCCCGGCAGCGCTGAGGCAGCCTCGGGCGGTGGGACCGAGGTCACCCCAGCCCGCAGCGCGACCTCACACCGCGCCGGCACTAGCCCCGAGGCGAGCGGCCCGCGGCCCGGCCCAGCCCTAAGCCCCAGCGCCGGGACATGGCGGAGCGGACGGGACGCACCGGGGCGGCCGGGAGGGGCCCGGGCGCGGGACGGGACGGGACGGGGCTGGGTTCGGCGGGGCAGGCCGGCGGCCGAGAGGGGTCCGGGCGGGGGACGGGCTGGGGCGGGCAGGCGGCCGTGAGGGGCCCGGGCCGGTCGCTGGTACCCTCGCCGCCGTGTCCCCGCAGCGCCGTGCCCGGAGCGGGGCCGGAGGGGCCGCCGCGGAGCCGCGCCGCCGCGCCGGGGCTGCTGGACTGCCGCCGCTGCCGGTACCTGCGCACAGGCAGAGGTGAGCGGGGCGGGCGGGGGGCTGCGGAGCCGCTTCCTCGGTCCCGCGGGAGCAGCCGCCCGTCCCGGCTGGCCCCCGGGCCCCCCCAACCCGTCCCGGCTGCTTCCCGGGCCCCCCCCCGCCCGTCCCGGGAGCGGCGCGTTCCCGGGCCCCGCCGCGCACCCACCTCCGCCCGTCGCCTTCCAGCCTGCTGCCAGATGGCCGGAGCGCTGCTCGCCGCGCTGATCCTCGTCTGCAGCTCCGTGTCCTGCGGCCCGGCGGGAGGCTACACGGGCCTGCCCGGCCTGGGGGGCATCTACTACTACCAGTACGGCGGGGCGTACAGCGGCTTCAGCGGAGCGGAGGGGGAGAAGGCCCAGCAGCTTGACCAGCGTTTCTACCTACTGAAGCTGCCGGTTGCAAGGGCAGCAGTGGCCGTGGGAGCGTGTCTCCTGGTCTTCTCTTGTGCTCTCATTGTGGTTGGGGCTCTGCGGGTCCCATGGCGTTTCCCAGCATGGCTGCTACTTGAGTGCGTCCTGGACGTAGTGGTTGCAGTTGGCATAGTGCCTGCTCTGTACTATTTCTTCCATTTTCTGCTGGGGGTTTATAATTCGCCAGTGTGCAAAGAGAGAGAGCAGCTTTATCAAAGCAAAGGCTATCGGGGCTTCAGCTGCAGCCTGCACGGGGCAGAGATTGCTGCTGGCCTCTCAGGCGCCATCGCTGCCATGGCACACCTGCTAGGCGCAGGGCTGGCTGTCAGGGGGTACAGGACAGTGCACAAACTGAAACAGAAGCCAGTACAGTTAGACGAGTTTTAGAATGATTCCTCTGCTCCAGTAACGGCCGTGATTTTTGCCAGCCTCCTTACCGACACGAAGCAGCGTGCTTTTCGTTGCTTCTGGGCAGCACATCCTTCGTGCTGCAGCAGAATACAGCTCTTAATAGGGCAGAGTCAAGCTCTTTCTAACTTGAATTTGCATTATTGCATTAGTGGGCACAAAGTCCGGTGGCTTGTCTTCATCTGGTGACTGTCTCTTAGAGAATGACTGTCCCTGTGTAGTGGAGTAGGAGGCTGCCTGCTTCACAGGTAGCTTTTCCATCCCACCTGCCGGGTGTCTGTTCTCCTCCAGTGAGGTCTTGCTACAAGTACGGCTACTCCATACTTCTGCTGATGAACAGCTTTCTGGAGCTGAAGATGTCTTCACACTGAGAACAGAGCTCTTAAAAATGAGTGATCAAGGCTTGTGGCTGTGGCAGCTAATTACTGCTTTCTTGCAGGTCTCTTGGAACTAACAGGGCAGTTTGAATGTGGCATTTATAGAGCCATCAGAGAATTCTGAAAGCAACTTGCAAAATGATGAATACACTCAGCATCATTTGTGACACAATGCCTTTTCAAACTCTCCTGGAGAGGGCACATTTTTGTATGAAATGGTCTTTTCTATAACTTGTATACAAGAGTTTTGCTTAAAAAGATGCCCTGAGTTGGGATAATCAGACAAAAGCTTTAGGAGCTCAAAGAGGTGGTTTAAGATAGAAGTATATTGTTTTCAAAATACATTTTTAATGTACAAGTTGGGGAAATGAGATGCTGCTCCTGTATTATTTATTAAAAAAAAGTGAAATTTAAATGTCTTGTAAAATTTTTTAAGAAAAGTAACAGGGAAAAGTAGCACTAGAATCACAAAATCATGCCTCAGAATGAAATGTCATTTCAGAGCAGTGCCCACTATGTCCACTGTCCATATGAAGACGGAACCACCACTGGTCTCACAGACCAGTTCTGCCCATATTAAAAAAACCCAAACACCAAACTAAACATACCAGAAACATGTTTTGTCCTGGATATATTTCCAGTTTCACTGGCACCAGTGACTAAATCATCACAATTACCAAAACCATGGTACACTGTTGGAACTGAGGTATAAAACAAATGCTAAATAGGAACACACCAGGTGCTCTGGGGTTTGGGTTCTCTTCCCTTTCAGCAGCTAGATGCATTGAGTGTGTCAATGCAGCGATTTACTGGACAGTCCACCGTGGTCCTATTTCTTTTAATGACTTTGTATTTCCTGCTTGCTGCAGCTACTTCTAGAGAGCTGTACAGTGCTACTTACGGCAAGTTCACTGGGCAGATTCCTCTGGCAGGAGCCAGAAAGCTGCCTAATAATTGGTGCTATGAATTCCACCCTCACAGCGTTCTGCAAGTAGCTTTTGTCTGGAAGGCTGACGAGTGGAACAGCACACAGAGCTCAATGAAGGAGACCTTACAGCACAGCTACTGCCAGCCACAGCTGTGTTTGACTGGGATATTGCACAAGTTCCCTCCAGCACAGTAACGGAATCAGAATATATAGTTAGATGAAAGTAAAAATCTTTATTGCTAAGTCAGCTGAAAAGTTGATGCAAAAATATTCTTCCTTCCTGGACTGCTCTATACATCTGAATAAAGAATCAATGGAATAGTGTTTTCCAGCAATCTTACGTTATTTGCCTCTCCAAAGCAATACAAACATAGGCCACAGTGCTGAAGGTGCATTCATTGGACAGCTTACTCCCAGACACAATAAAAACAGGGATTATTATAGGTGCATGCTAGAGTGGGATACAGAAAATATTCTCCTTTTTAAACAAAAAAACATGAAAAATGATTATTTAATGAACAGCTGGTGCGCTGCAATATTTCTTTAACATGCACTGGGTCATATGAGTAAAGTTAAAAAAAGGTACCATTTTAAAATGTAAAAAAAGAGGAAAAAATACACTTGAGTCTTCAGATAGCAAAGGAACAGCAGACTGCACAAAACCAAAGAGGTGAACCTACTGCCTGAAGGCCTTTGGCAAGTGACATGAAAGCCATCGCCCTCTGGAAGGAGTGCAGGAACTCCTGGAGTCCAAGGGCCTCAGGAGCGGCTGAACGTCCCGTCTACCAGGAGGAGGATTCCAGGCCTCACAGCAGCCCACCCCCAAGAAGGGGAAATACTTGCTCCTTCTTGGAACAGCATTGTACTCTCCCATCCCGTTGAGGCTTCCAATCAGGTCCCAGCAGTCATGGCACTGCCTCCACCAGGCCTCTTCCCGGTGCTGGCAGCAACTCGCAGGCTATCCCTTACCCTTAATACTTGGGCCCCAACTACTCATCACTGAATATACCTTTATGGGCTCCTTCTGCGGAAGCCTTTCTGGACAGGTCAGTGCAGACAGGCTCACCTGTTCTCGGTGAGCACGCTCACCATCGGAGCGAGAATTACTGAAGAGGTGGACAAACCAACTCACCAGCCTAACTTGATGGTGGCCGCATAGAGAGGGCAGGTCTGTCATTGCTCAGCAGGGACAAGAGAGCCCGATGACCCCAAGCCGAGAACCACACTCTAATAGCAAGTCTGTTAACAAACGGGACATTCTTAGTGATGTGGCTCTGTGGACACGACCTATCTGTGCAAGAACTGCATACAAAAATCAGGGAAGAGATTGGAGAACAGGAAGAGAACTGGGAAAACACTTTCTATCCCCTGCTCCGAGTCCTTCACTAGACTTACCCCTTCATAGTGCTCCTAGGGGGCCTGAAATCTAAGGTGGTGTTAATAAGTAAGGTGAGGAAGACAAAGGAGAAGCCTGCTGCCTCTAGAGAGGCAAGAAAACAAAAGGTGGTGGTGGGGGGAAGCAGAGAAAGCCGTGGACTCTACCTAGTGTAAGCAAACGTGTCATGTTCTGCCATGACAATTCACACCCATAGACAATACGAGCTGGCTGTATTAAACTCCCCTTCTGCTTCAAAACCAGAAATGGCACTGGAGAAAAACGCTAAGTAGGAATTCCTTGTATTCTGTTCTGCCACTACTGTGAAGACGAGCAGCTCAGAAATCTGCATACTCCATTGCAGAGCTTTATTTTACTTAGTCCTTCCCCACTGAGCTAGGAAGAGCCATTCATGACTCTCTCCCTGTGGCAATGCCACCTCTCTGTGCAATGCCACCGCTTCAGACTGGCAAGGACACACTGGATTTTCCACATCAGTGCAAGAAATAATAGAGACCTGATCTGCATTAACACCTGCCACTCTCCTAGTGCAAGGTTTGCCACAGTCTTACTCAGAAAGAAGAGTTGTATTTCTGCATCAGTCCCATACTGACCAGAGGCTGCTCTGCAGCCCTGCCAGGTATCAGAAAGTGTCAGTCTGGGCAGAGATATTTGGTAAAACTACCACCCATGACAGAATTAAAAGTTACAGTCAAATACATTGGGATGAGCCTTTTCTGCACAGTCATATGAAGAGAACACCAAAGAGGTTTGGGGTTTAGCTTTTGAATCTCTTCTGCTGTTGTTTCTCTGCCTAAGGGCTTCAAATGCTGCTGTTTCTGTGATTCTAAGAATTAGCTTTTCTCTCAATTTCCAAATGAAACAGGCATTTAAACAGCCAAAATTTGTGAGAGTTTAGACTTTGGACAAAGCCGGGCTGTTTCATGATTACATCGTAACTAGCACAAGGTATATCCTAAAATGTTGCGCTCTCATGCATGGTAAAAATACATTTTTTTTCCTAGTGAGAAGAAATTCAAAGGTGCTTTGAAATCTCAGTAAAACTCGGTTAATTTTGTTAAAAGATCTATATTGACAGAATCCCACAAGTAGTCTGCACAGTATTTCCTTCTGAGCAAGGCCTGAATTTGATCCAAAAATATACAACTCAAGCCCCTCAGAGCTATTGAAAGAAACTTTCAAGTTTTCTTTGTGATTATAATTCATAAAGAAGAAAAGGCACTGGCCCACACTACAGCCAGGATTATTGCACCACTGACATGACTGGGGCAGCTGCTGTCCAGCTCTCTGCCAGCCGAGGAAGACAGATCTGCACGCCACAGGGGCAGTGGTCTTTTCACAACCCTTACACGAGATGACAACACAGGCAGCCACCTTACACCCTGCACCAAAAATCCTAATGGAAACACAATGCATCTGCCAAGCGCAGACTGGCCAGTTCACCGTTAGTGGGACTGTTTTAAACATCTTTTCCAGTGCTGATAAAGATGTTATTAACGTGTAAAGTTCTGTTTTTCCTTGTGCATTGAAAGCTAAGCACAAACAAGTATGCCTTCACCTTGTTTGTGGCCAAATTGGGCACGTACCATGAAATGCAGGTTGCTGTGGATTCCTGTTTTCAGAGGCAAGCAAAGATGCTGCAAGCTGACAGTGCAGAGGTTTATGTTGGTGGAACAGAGCACTGAACGCTTCCCCAGCACAGGAAGGGCAGCCCCACTGCTCACTAGCCTTAGGGCAGCACGCCACTGCTTACACCTTGGCTTCATTCTAGACCGAGTACCTCCCCGAAACAAGCGTGAGCTCTGGGTTTCATCCCATGTCTCTGGACACAGGAAGCCTCTACTGTGAAGCATCCATGACAGAGGTGGCCAAGTTGCTGCTGAGCTGGGTCTCTGCTCTGCAGCTAGAAGGAGTTGCTCTACACATTACCTTATCAACGAGTCCAGACCTGATCTTTCCTATGCTCCATGTAAAATGCACCAGTAGGCACCTGCGTACCACTCAGCTGCTATTTTCTCATGCTGCATAGGCTGATCCCATCAAAACCCTCACTCTACCCTGCACCAGTGCTCATCAGAACACTGGTACCCTGAGTTGTCCACTGCCCTGACAATATTCACTGGGAAAAGCCCCCACCACACCTGCTGTGGAGTGCTCTCTCCCCTAACCCTAAATAATAAAGTGCTGGGCTGAAGGGGAGCAGAACATCTTAAGTGCATTCAATAAAAGTGCTTGCAATTAATGTAGGAAACCATTCTTGGGTCAGCTTCATTGCAACTGGCTGTATTCTTTCAAGGAATAACAAAGTCAGGTGCTGGGGGGTAGGAGGGAGGGGGGCTGCATCAGAAATATTCACAGGACTCCAAACACTGAACATTGCCCCCTCAGCAGCCTCCTCACCCCCCCACACACACCCGCCAGCCCCTTTCCTGCAGAGCTGGCAGAACCTCAGGGTTCAAGGAGTCACAGGCAGGTGTTGGAACACCTGCCTTCCTCCTAGTGCTTGCACAATTTCCAGACAGTCCCTAACACAGAGCTCAGCTGCTGGGCTGAATGCTCATAGAGCAACTGAGACTCTACAGTGAAAAGTGGACAGCCCAGACCTTAGCACTCCCAATTCTTCCTTGACTCCAGTCAGGAAGCAGCAGATGCCTGTACTCCTTGCAGATCCCAGCTCCCCCTGGAGGGCAAGACAGCCCTTATGGGACGGAGCTTCCTGGGACAGACAATGTGGGAGTGGTACTTGTAAGGTTACAAAGCTGTGTCAAACTCCTCTGGCAGAGCCGCTGCATGTTCCTCTTTTTTTTCCTGATCTGCTCCATTCTCCTGGTGCTGCTTCATTTGTTCCTTCACTTCCTCCTCGAGATCAGGTGGCACCACAAATTGATCCTCTGGCTCCATCTGGGATGGAGCAGCAAAATAGCCTGTCTTCTTCTTGGGTGCCTCTGTGGCTACTTCGATGAGGTTGAGGCTCTCCTCCAAGGGCACTATGGAACCATTGGAAAGCTTCTTTCCGTAGAGACAGCACGTGGAAAGAGATTTTTGCAGTTCACACTTTTCCTTGACCCCCCTCTGCACAGTGTTGCTGTTTACACTGTTCTGTCTCCGAATGATGAGGACAAGCCCAGAGTCATCCTCTGGCCCTGGCGCAGAGGAGCTGTACTCTGCAGCAGGAGGTTCAAACTCCAGGCCCTTTCCTTTACAGCAGTGGATGTCCACCTCTACCTCCACTTTACTGCCATTTGTCATCACACCTTCCACAGGCTGCTCATCATCGCTGTCCAGACCATTGTCAGACTGGTTGCTAGAGAAGGTGGCACTGGAAGGTTGCCGCTGAAAGATGCTTGAGGGGGGCACAGGATGTAGGCTGCAACGTCGCTCTTGTCGTAGTAGCAGACTGCCGTCAAGACCAACAGCACTGTGTTCATCTGAAGCAGTAGAGCCCACCTCACTGCTAACCTCAGAAGCAGACAGTTCACTGCTGAACTCCGACGCAATCCCACTGCTCGACGAAGGTGTTGCTGACTTGGTGGTGGTGGAACTAAATCCCCCAGGACCTGGCAGAGTGAGGCCATGCATCTCACATGTGCAGCTGTCCTCGCTGATGTTCAGACACACCACCATTGCACCTACATTGTCTTGGCAACCATAGCTTTGGGCTAAAGTGCAAAGTTTCTTTGCAGCAGCTAGCGGGTCATGGAGGTGGCGCACCGCTGAAACGGCCTCTGTGTAAGAAAGGTGTTCCCAGAGAGCTTTGTTCCCTAGAAGCAGCAGCTCATCTTGTACAGTCAGTGGAATGGAACTGACATGGGGTTTGGGCAGGATCCAAGGATGCAAGTAGGTGCAGCCCAGCATCCGAGTACAGCAGGTCACACCATTGACCTTATTGTCCTGCAGACAAGAGAAACAAGGCAGTAGCGTTAGATCTGCGATTAGATCATTTGGAGAGCAGTCTTTGCCCTGCCTGCGTACTGGTTTGGAGCCTTGAGAAGTGCCAGTGCACAGCTACAGCACAGCAGAAAGGGATCTAGGTCCAGGTACCACAGCACCGGCATTCACCGCACCTGATCATCAGGTACCAATCGCTCATCACCCGTGATGGCAGTAACACACTTTTATCCCACAAGACTTTTTGTCACGTTCTGAAGAATTGTAACAAACTATTCTGAAATGTGCAGCTAGACTACCTGCAGCACGTGGATCAGAGCGCCTCACTCGTGAGTCTCACACGAAACATTTTTTCAGTATGAGCAAGATAGCGACTTTTTACTTTCTCATTGCAAGGCAGATTAACCGGATATTAAATAATTTCTGTGTATTTTCTGAACTTTGTTCCTCTTTATTAGCACATAACTGCACTCTGAAGTGTGGACACTACATCCTGAGGAAGAAAAGAACAAGTAGGTATCTCACACTACTGCTGCAGCCTGGAGGTATTACCTCCTTGCTGCCAGGTATTCCCCTGGCCAGCCTGGCACTAGTCTCCTGGATAGAAAATGGCCCACAGCGCTCAGTCCCTTTTCCAAGTCAGTGCCTACAGAGTACGCAGCTTTCCCAGTGTTTTGAATTTAATTTCAGTGTTCTTAATTTCTGTATCCCATTCAAAGTACTGAAAGCCAGCAGAGGTCACATGCAGAGAACTCTCCTTAGACAACGATTTAACTTCTATTTTTCAGAATCCATTCATCAGCCAGTTTTTAAACCATTTAACATTCAACATTGATTCCACAGTTATTTTTAGTCAGAGTGCTATGGAATATAGCACCCTGCAGAGCTACAACACATTAACAGATTACCCCTGACAGAAACATTTTTATCAAACAACCTGACAGTTTTTAAAAGACCCACTGAGCATAAAACTAATATGACTGGCTCCGATTTCTCAGATCTTCACTGACGATGTATTTTCCAGTTCTTTGGAATTCCCCTGTAATTTCCAAGTTTTTAAAAAGTTAACCTTTGGAGAATTCTCCAGAAATCATTTTAATACTTTCGCATAAAACCAATGAACATTACTGTCTTTTTTGTGTTAGCATTTTTACCTGTAATATACTTTATATCCATGTTCTGCATGTCTAAAGGGCCACTAAGCCTGCACCTTCACTGACAAAAACATGGAAGAAATCCAGAGAGGTAACGAGTCACGCTTTTCAAGAAATACCAAAGGTATTTTTTGTGGGTTTTGAGACAAGATGGCATCCCAGGTGCTGCTCTGTTCTTCAGTGGCTCCTCTCCACACTCACCCAAGTCATGCACAGTATTATGGACCTCCCCTCCTTTAGCTCCACACCTATTTTCTTTCCTCCCTCTCTCTCCAAGCCACCCTTGGCATCCTGAACCTGTAGCTCTCAGGCCATAGCGGATGTTTTAGAAACATGTCGTTCTGAACAGCTAATCAGCAAGAGAAGGAGAGCAGGAAGCAACAGACAAGTCACTTGAACACCTTCCTGCCATCCTCTCCCCCGCAGTATTGTGC
Source organism: Nyctibius grandis (assembly GCF_013368605.1). Lineage (NCBI taxonomy): Eukaryota > Metazoa > Chordata > Aves > Nyctibiiformes > Nyctibiidae > Nyctibius > Nyctibius grandis. The sequence goes on along the minus strand of NC_090669.1, from coordinate 23,337,333 downwards.
GGGCAGCACAGCTCACATATTTGTACCAAACTTTCACAGGAGGGTGGAAGCTGAAGTGAAGAGGGTCCAAACCAACCTCTGTTATAATGGCTTTTTGCTCCTTGACTCTCTTGGCTTCTTCTGAACATTGTTCAAGGCTGAAGACTTTGGAGAGAGGCAGTGGTTTTCCACTTCGGCACAGAACGGCTTGGCACGTCCCCACATTGGCCACCGTCAGAGAAAAGTTGCTGGCTGGGTCAGCCACGTCATGACGAATATAGCAAAGGACAGCGGAGGAACCCAGCTTCTGCCCAGCCATGCCCAGCTTCCTGTTGGAGGAGAAGGTGTAGGAAGGCTCCAGACTCCAGTGACAGGCATTCTGGAGGGCTGCCTCACCCCACCTAACACATTAAGTGATATACCTATGCAGGTCGCACCAGGACCAGCTTGCTCACTGTCCTACCTGTGGGAGACCAAGAAGGTGTTGGACATGAACATGGTGTCTGACTGCTGTACCTCCTCCAGGAGCACATCGGCCATGGTGCACTGCAGCAAGCGTGGCAGCTCCTCATTCTTGTCACCATCAAACATGCCATACACAGCCTCCACGCCCTCTGCAAAGCTCCCCAGTGCCAAGGATGACACACACAGCCTGTCAGAAAAGCATACAAGCAAGTCAGTATGTCTCAAAAGATTATATGGTCCCCAAAACCACAGCCATCAGGCACCTTGACACGAGTGCTGTTCTCACAGGGCAGCAAAACCACTGCCCCCACATTCAGTGCCCCATGACATGCACAGCTGCAGTTTGTTATTGTAACTCCCGAACCCTCCCTGACCACGCTCAGGAGAGGGCAATGGGCATAGCTGGCAAGAGAAAGAAACAGCATCTCTGCTAGGGTGGGAAGCGAAGTCCAAGCATCCCAGGATAAGCGTGAAAACTGAGGGACAGGACAATGCGGAGGCTCAAGTTACCAAGACTTAGCAAGAGATCTGGAGAGACAGAGGGACGGACGAGCTCCTGAGCAAAACAAGTCTGCTTGAGTGCTCAGCCACACACTCCACCCAGCACCCTGAGTGGACAAAGGGCCAGCATCCAGCAGACCACAATACTCACTTATTTCTTTGGCCTGCCATCTCAGCTACTCCATGACTCCAGAAGGTAGAAGTGAGTGCTGAGTCTGCCGTGAGGGAGGGCTTAGCATCAATCTTCAGTGTGGTAATGTGACTACAGAGAGAGAACAGAAGTCATTCTCTCCTAGACCCTGCTGAACAGCTTGTGGCCAAAGGACCTTGTCCAGTCTAGAGTTTTAGACAGCAGCCTGTGGAAAGAACTGCACCAAGGAGAGGAGTTTAAGGTCCTGGCCTTCTGGAGGTGTCTGGCTGCTTATGCCAGAGACAGCTGGGAGAACCTCAGACCACCTGAGAAATTGTTTGCTTGCTCTGATGATTTGGACCCAGACTCTTCCCTTCCTACAAGACAGAAAGCTTCAGCTGCCTCAGGCAGGGAACATTATAACATCACGTAGTGCTGTGATACACACTTTTACTATCCCATTTCCCCTCCTGGGAAGGGTTACCCTTCCCTGTGCAGGTCACTACTGGGTTGGTATCTCCACAGCTCACCTGAAGACGTCCAGTGTCTTGTGTTCTAGCACCAGGTTTGTGTTTCCGCTCAGGTCCAACTCTTGCAAGGCACCTGGCAGTGCCTCAGGGATTAGGATTTCAGTTAACTCATTGCAGCTCAAGTCCACAAACTGCAGCATCAAAAAAAGCACAATGATGAAGAAAATATTCTCTGTTCTCTCATATGATCAATTCCTCCAGTGCTCCTTCCAAACATCATATGACCCCACTACTGATTGCATCCCACAAGCAGGTCATGAAAATGGGCCTGACCTATCAGTAGAAGAATGATTAACAAGCAGCAAATAGTTATAACCTGCAATAGCCAGGACTCCAGTACTGAAAGAACAGGTCACGCTAACGATAACAGAAGGCCTGTATGTACAAACCCGCCTAGCTATGTAACACTCCTACTGTCTCAAGTGATAGTTCAGAAATACACCAACTCAGAGACAGGTGGTAAGGACGAATGAGAGATGAGCCCTCTTTGATCAACTCTGCAAGGCAACACATCTAGAACGCATACTCTGTGCCCTCTTCTCAGGCTGATCAAGCAAAATGCTGGGATCTCCAGTTCCTCTCGTGGCAGTTACTCTTCATTCTCCAACCCAAACTTTCCCCTGATACCTCTTCACCTTCTCCATAAGAATACCTGAATACGGGGCAAATGCAGGATCTCTGGGAAGATGCTGATTTCGTTAGAGTGTGCAATAAGTGTGTGAAGTAGCTTGCAGTTTGCCACTGTTGTTGGAATTGTTTTCAGTTTGTTGCCACTCAGATTCAGCTCTTCCAAGTGCTCCAGCTTACTGAGTTTGCTGAAAGAGAAACAGAAGAATACTGTATCTTATAGGCAAGAACCTGTCACCTCCTGAATCTGCTTCTGATGCAGCCCAGGATACGGTTGGCTCTGGGCTGCAAGCGCACATTGCCAGCTCATGTCCAGTTTTTCATGCACCAGTCTCCCCACGTCCTTCTCCGCAGGGCTGCTCTGAATCCATTCATTCCCCAGGCAGTGCTGATACTGGGAATGGCCCTGACCCAGGTGCAGGACCTTGCACTTGGCCTTGTTGAACCTCATGAGGTTTGCATGGACCCATTCCTCAAGCCTGTCAAGGTCCCTCTGGATGGCATTCCTTCCCTCTAGCCAATCAACTGCACCACAAAAAAATTTCTGATACTACGTAGTTTTCATATTAGAAAAGACAGCGTGATATACTGGTAAAAAGCAGCAGATAAATAATTCTCACTGAAAAATAAGATGTGGGTTTACACAACTGAGAGCAACTGGAATAACTTAGTAGGAACACATGGGAGTCTCCAGCCTCTTGATATTTTACACTGAGCATAGATTTATCTCTATTTCAACTCCAAATTGTAAGCCTGGTGCACAAATTAATGGACGAAATTATGTGACCTGCGTTGGGCAGGAGTTCAGACAAGTCTGACGAGGGTCTTCTGGCAAGACTGAGAAGTGAAAAACTGCAGCACAGCGAGCTGCATGCCAGCAGCACAGGTTGTGAAGAGATACAGCCCCCGTTCCCACACACACCCCCACCACCACGAGGAGGACAGGAACCACTGCCGCCAACAGCACCCTGTGCCAATCCCCCTTAACACGCTACTCCTCAGCGTGCATTTAGGAGCGGCAGACTCTTGTCATCAAGCCACAGGGAGAGCATCTTGCTTTGACACCGATTCAGGTACAATCGCAGTAAGGCAGGCAACATCCTCCTGCCGAGCACCATCTCGCCCACCAGCCTTACTTATTTACCTTGCGGGGAAAGTCTGCAGGTTGTTGTTTGCTAGATGCAGGATCCGTAGGCTCGGGTGTCCCACCAAGACAGGGATGCATTGATCCGTGAGGTTGTTATTGGTCAAGTAAAGCAGCTGCAGCATGCTCAGACTCTCCTCCCCTGTGCATGCAGAGGGCAAGGACTCCAGGCTGTTTGCAGATGCATTCAGGTACCTGAGGCTAAACCATAGCAAATGCAAAAATCAGACTTCCCATCAGCTAAACCACTCCATTACCAGCAGGAAAAGGAGCTATACAAATGGCAGTGTGGCCAGAGCAACAGCATTAGACAGCAGGCCAGATAACACAGTGTAACATCCCTACTCACACTAAGATTTATGAGTCTACTAATGACTTATTAGCTATACAGCACTGCAGATGCACACAGCATTTTACAATAAACAGTGAGTACTGTGGAGGGGGTGGGTAGTACTGGTGGAAGCAGATTACATAAATTCTTACTAAGCGTCTTTAAAAGAAAGGTTGATTCATGTCTGAACAGACAGTTATGAAGGGTTGTTCATTCGTAAGGGTCTCTCTCACTATTCTCCAATGACCTGATGTACTTTCTGCTGTTATATCTGAAAATCTGTTTGGCTTCTTTCCTTTGCACCTGAATTTATGCACTAATTTTAAAGACAAAGCTCTTCAGGCAGTAACACGATCTTAGGAACAGTTGCAACTGAAGCCAGTTCTTCGGTTGGCTGTTGGGTTAGGCAAGCCTCTGTTTTCCTGTAATTAAACAGTAACATGGACTGATTCCCTCAAATCACCTTGATGACTTCCCTCCTGGCACCTGAATGACCTCCTCAAAGCACATGTCTCATTATCTCTTATGCAGATAGCACCTTGCAAGGACAGTCACGCACATGCCACTATCAGCCTTTACAGCTCCAAAGGTTAACACAGACAAAAGACACTCGCTACTGGCACTCACTTCAGAGCCTTGACAAAGAGTGTCTCTGGGAGTTTAGTCAACAGGTTGTGCTGAAGGTCCAGCACCTCCAGCGGAATGTGTTCTAGAAGAGGTGGAAGGCTCTGCAGACGATTGTGCCCCACCATCAGCTTCCGAAGGCTCAAGCTGCTGAGGATCCTAGAAAGACAGAGGGTTTTCTCTGTCAGCTTGGTTCACTCCTCTTCACATCCACAGAGTGGGAAAAGGTAGTATTTAATACGTTATAATTTGACTGTACAGCAGAGAAAAATTAAAATACACTCATCCTTAAAATGTAAACAATGACAAAGCAGAAAAACAGTAAGGAAAGAAAAAGGTGAGGTGCCTCAGTCACTCTGAATGCTTGGACGTGTACCCACACTTCCCTCTATGCTCCTGCAGATACTAACTTGTGATACGAGTCTGTCTGTGTGCACATGCCTAGCGTTCTCTCAGGCAGACAAAAAAGGAAAAGTCACAAAGGATGGATTTAAATGCCTGTTTTCACTTGTAGGCGGAATGAAGTGCTTCCCCTGTGCCAACTTAAATTCAGAGCTTTAACAGGCTGCTTAGCGCTCCCGTATTACTTCTGAGGCTGTTGTCACATTCTCCAGAACTGAGTGCTTATTGAAGGAAAAGGCCTCTGTCCCCACAAACTGCAGGGAATTGCTTGCAAGAATTTTGAGAAAGGATATCTGAACACACCTGGACATAGCCTAGAACCACCCTGGCATTTGGGTAAGGTGACAGTTTGGGACTATATTCTGAGAGCCCTGTACAGAACCACTTTGACACATGAAATGCTAAAGCTGCATTACTGCACTGCTCCACGCAGGCCAATTAATTCAGTTTCTTTCTGTATGCTGAGGCTTCTCAAAGCTCATTATACTGGGGAAAAAAAAGCCATTCAAATGCAGATACCCCAATTTCCTTATTCAAGCTGACTCATCCAGAGCTGGCTTGGGTATCTCCACTCAACACTGTCACGCACCACTCTGATACAATTCTGTTTTCAGATAACTAAGCGTAAAAGACGACTTCACGGTGAACTATATCCCCTTATGTGACGTTCTTTAAGCTTTAGTCTGCTGGTTAACCTCATCAATGGCTGAAAGTCAATGCTGGCAAAGTTCTAACTTGGTAGGTCCACAAGACCTACCTACAGTGTTGATGACAAACACATACTGGAAGAGATCCCCAATGGATACAGTAAATTCCAGCATTCAGGAATCTTTAAAAATGCTTACATTCCTTTTTAGAATATGTATTTCTGTGTCTGAATTCTGCAGGTTCTTTTTGCATAACATACTTAAAATTTGGTCTTTTTCACACATTGGCATGGCTAGAATTCTTTTCTAAGTTCTCATTATCGCATCCTTCTTACATCCTTTTCTTGCTTTTGATTGGTATACAGTCTTCTCTGACAACCATTAGAATGTCACTGCTAAGATCACTTCCTATGCCTGCTGCTTTAACTGCTTCAGCCTGCTCCCTGCATTTCTTCACTGTAATTCACCCTTGCGTTCAATTTCAGCAGAGCTTACCCTAAACACTGTGTCTCATTCATCATAATCATACCCCCAAATACACTTGTCAGGCTAAGAACATTTCTGCTTTGCTTCCTCCCATGATATCCCTCGTACCTTGGAGAAAGTCATTATAAATATCTGCAAAATTATATTAGTTCTTGGCTCCCCTTTACCACATTTCTGCAGAAAACTGAAAGGGAAACAGGGAGAAAGGAGTTGGCTGATGATGTGTTGTGAAAGCTACCTTTGAGATCAGCTATATCATATCTCTGTGATATCTCCCTATGAAAGGTAACAGATGACATCTTTGCAGGGCAATGCAAGGCATATTAGGGCCTCACCTATGACCTCAGTAACACAAATAAATCATAGCAGTGTGTTCTACTTCAGGGGCAAACAGCTGCAGCAGAAGCCAGAAGCACAGGATGAAATTACCTAGCCCCTGTTATTCAAGATGCTGATTTGGAAGTCAGTTCTTTTCCAAATACTCTGTGAATACAGAGTATTTTTGATGCTGCACAGAGAAAGTTAAGTGGATTATATCTCTGCACAATAAGGAATAAAGCAACTGGAACAGCGCTGTTTGTCTCTCCCCAGTCAGCTCACCATAGAAGAAAGCTCAGCTCTGTATAAGAAGGTTTGCTGACCTCGATGGAAGCTCCACCAGGAGGTTGTAGCTCACATCCAAAACTTCCAGTTTCTTTGCTTCACAGGCCCAGTCTGGGACACACTGCAGTTGATTGCTGAGAAAAGCAAGGGGAAAAAGATAGACACCAGCACTCCACATGGAACACACCCTGTTTGAATGCTGCATGACAGTAGTGACAGCCCAACCAAAAAGGATAGGCAGAAAATGAACAGCAGCATCCAAGCTAGTCACGTGGCATTTATCTCATGGCTAGCTGCGGCATGCAAACCGAGCTGCTGCACGATCGGTAGGAAGTACTGATGCAAGGCTCTGGTGATCAGGCTTTTTGTTTACAGCACTGACATCAGCAGAACAGGCCACTCTACAGTACCCTGCTATCGTGCTTCAACCCAGAACTGAAGCAAAAGGTGATCAGGTCCTCTCTGGGCATCCTACCTTACAGGTCTCACAATGCTGCTCCAAGGGCAGACGCAGGCAACGAAGCCAACAGCAGAGATCACTGGCAGCTACTCTAAATGTTCATTCCACAGATTCCTACCATTCAGCCCAGTAAGCTGGGTGGTCCCAGCTTACCACCCAAGTGGTACCCGCTTGGCTTTTTTTTGCTGATTACAGCCTACAGCTGAAGGACAGCCAGTCACCTAGACAGCTCATACTGGTTCAGAGGGGCTTCTGGTCTGGGAAACTTTCACCATTCTTCAGTGCTGGGCTTTCCAGTTCTATTGTGAAGATGGAATGCCTTCCCTCAACTGCTCTCAACTCTTTCAAAAGCTTAAAAGCTCCAGAAAATTTCTGCAAAAAACAGCAAAGGTATCCAGATACTTGCTTTATATTCTGCGGTGTATAGTCACTTACTGAGAGAGTTCTAGACACGTCAGCTGGCCAGGAACCGGATAAATATTGACAGCTGTCAGACCTGATGAAGTAAAGCAAATAATGATGATTGCAGAGCTTCAGAGGGAAAACAGCACAGAGAAGCAGACAGACTAGCGAGCATGCGAGACTCATAGTCTTACTTTATGGATACTCGAGGTCTCTACTCTCCCTTCCCAAGACAGAGTTCGCACCTCTTACATCTGCCATGTGGCACTACAGCTTCTCACTATCCCGCTTCTCCATCTGCCACGTGAGGCACCAGAACAAGGGAGAACTGCACTGTTATTTGTGGACTCCCAAACAAATATCACTGGAAGACGAATTCCTTGGACAGTAACCCAACACCATCAACTCCCCATTACACAGCCTGCACACATATGTGCATGTGATCCATAGGAGCAGACCCCAGAAGACCCATCACATACGGTCTCACTACCGTAACATCAGTGTAAGGTTTTTTTTTTGTGGGGGTGAGGGCAAAGGGCTGTTTTTCTTTGTTTCCAGGGCTTGAAGGAAGAAGGCAGGTGAAGAAGGCAAAGAGACGTACAGTTGCTGTTGGCATAGAGGGCCCGAAGGGAGAAGCCACTCAGCGTCAACTCTTTCAGCTTATTCCTTTCGCAGTGCAGCTGCTCCAGGCTACCCAAGGAGCTCAGATCCAGATCTGTGATCTGATTGTCTCGTAAATCCATATAAGTCACAGATTTGTTCCCCTCCGGAGTGTCAGCTGCTGCTCTCTTCAGGTTGTTCAGCCTAAACACTCAGAGATAAGAGTTAAAAAGTCAGAAAATAGGACACTGAAGACTGGACATCAGTAAGAAGAGAGAAGAAAGAAGAGGAAAGGAAAAGTTCTGGTGAAGGCTAACGCCAAAGGTGAGCACAGTGAAATGTGTGAGGGGCAGTGGTAGATTTCAGGCAGTGAATACCAAGAAAAACATTTCCTCCATCTGCACTGCTATGTGAAACCATCTTACTCATTCCCCAAAGTTTGTAAGATTCTGAAGACCAGTCTAGAAATCAGAACCCAGGCCAAGGGACAGCTACTTTGCACTGACACAAGAAGCTAATGCAGTGACTAGATACTAGACTGCCTTGCCACAGACAAAAACGTCTTTGTCCCTTTCTGAGAGCTCTGCAGTTGGCCGCCTGGAGGATCAGGATCACATCTCTCAGGGAGGAGGCAAAAAAGCGTAGGAGAGATCAAAGAGCTACCAAAGCTCATGGTAACAGCATATCAAAAGAGGAAACTAGAGGACAGTCACATTCAGTGGCTTCAGGCATTGCTCAGTTAACCTTGTTTCTCTAAGTGAATTCTGCACACCCTCAGAATCAGTAAGAGAAAAAAATTACACCTACTTTCTGCAAAATGTACGCGAGTTTCCCCCACCTTACCTCAGGTCCACACTTTTGATGTGACTCATACGGTTCAGCACTGCAAGGTCCAGGGTCTCTAGCAAGTTCCCTGCCAGGGCCAGTTTGTCTAAGACGACGAGTTTCTCACAAATTGCTGGCAGTTCACAGAAGTTATTGAAGGAAAGTCCAAGACAGCTGAGCTGTTGCAGACTTCCCAGTTCTTCTGGTAAGGACGTGAGGAAATTCCCATCAAGCCAGAAGGTCTGGAGACTGCAGTAGTGAAAAAGAGAAAGAAAATAATTCAGCAGAGAGTAGTGAACATCACATTTAGCATTTTCAGTGAATTTCCTCGTATACCTAGGTAGTCTCATTGTGGTTGTTTTTTTTAAAGGTACCTAACAGCTAATTTTATTCTTCTACACATGAAATTACTGGAGTACTTTTATTACGCATGTTATAGGCTTGGAACTGCATGTATGCAATACCAAATAGTTCCTAAGTTATTTTGGAGGTAAACTTCCAGTTGTGCCAAAGACTGTAAGTTAACATAAGCAAAATACAAATCAGTACTTACGTTGTAAATGAAAAATATTTACTTAATCACTCGGTCTTCTACAAATTAAGAACTCCTCACTTAGCATGCTGGACAATCTTTAAAAGACCTATGACAAACTAAAACCAAAAACAACAGCCGTAACGGTACACACCTGTCTCATAAGAAACAACAAAAACCAACTGCCCCTTCATCATCCAATTGCTGGAATCTCATATCGCTGTTATGGCACTTACATCTGTGTCACTTATGGCACGGTTCAATCACAATTCCTACCCCACTAGCACACTGGTAACAGATTTTTACATGCTAGTCATCCTTTCAGACACTCAGAGAAGAATAGGGTAGCTTTCTGTTGCAAGATGAATTGTTTCGAAGTTTGCATGGCTTTTGAGACTCGACCTCCCAAAACACAATCCTCATTGTGATTATGTTCCAACAAAGAACTTTCTGAACAGTGTTTAGCGGTGGTAGAAATGCAACCTGGGGCCATAAAATGTTCTTACGAACAAGGGTTCAAGGGGTCATGAGGATGGCTGGACCCATAACTAAGTTGTAAACCTCTGAAAACTAAGCCTGCATGGAGGTTTTTCCTCACAGTTTGCATATGGCTAAAAGATCGCTCTGGAAATGACTTGCTTACATCCAGTGTAGCTGCAGATGCTCCTTTTTTAAAGATATAAGCTGGAGGAAGATCAGGTCACAATGAACCAAGAGCTCAATACCAATGTTTATCTAAACAAATGCAATAATAGTCTTGCCGTTAAATTTACCTAAGCTTAAGCTTTTATGAATTCTGAGTAGCTACTGGGGAAAACGGAGAAGGTTTTTACTCCAGCAAACACTGTAAGACAAAATATTCACAGGTGATTGCCCAAGTATTTCCATTTTAAAATCCTCCTTCTAACACAAAAAGCAACCAATTCTGTAGAAACTATCAAAACATGCTAGTGCTGACAAAAATCACTAGCCCTCTGTGAGAAGTTACCACAGAAAAGCTTTATACAAGAAATTAAAACTTTAATAGAAACTGCAGCAGTATTGAAAATATTTAATACAAGTAATAAACAGAAATTCGGAAAGTCACACACCTCTGCAACTGCAGAAAAATGCACAATAACCTGAGAAACAACACAATTGTCTTCAGACAATGCTTCATCTGCATCATGTTTCCTCAGCAGCTGTAATGTTTTCATAGTAGCGAATAAGGAATTGCCCAGTAGTGATCAAGGAACTGCACCTGAGATTGTCTTTGGCCCTGTAAGGTACCCTTACCCTTTAAACTTGCATACAGTTAAGAAATCTGCAATCCCTTTTGTGCACGACATTTATGAATGCTGCAGCAATATAACCAGCTTGCTTTTGTGTCAATAAGGCCCACAGGCTAGGCCTCAGAATTTGAGGCATGTATATTCTTCCCTAGTTCTACAAAGCCCAGCTGATCTCCACAGATGTTTCACTGCACTAATCTGCGGCTTCTGGAAACATCCCTGACAGCATGATCTTTAGAAACTCTCAACTGTTTTTATGTAAAAATAACAAAGTTTATGTTTAACCAATAAGGCACCACCATAATAGTAGTTTAAAAAAAAAAATTAGAAGAGAATGGAGGAAGGAAATAACAAGAAAGCAGGCAAGGGCGTGCAAGATGGCAGCAGATGCAAAGAGAACAAGATGCATTCAAATTTACATAACAACTGGACATAAACCCACAAGAAATCATACAAGTCACCCCAAAGTAAGAACAAAAAAAGAACCCCCAAAACCAAACCCCCAAAACACACACCCCACAGAGAACATAAAAAGCTTCAAGTTTACTAAGCTTTAAGTGAGAGTATATTCATACACTTAGAAGCCTTCACATTTACTCTAGTTCAGCACGGTGGCGCCTGTGATTGAAGGCATCGTAACTGTTAAGTGCCTTCCTAGGCCACTCCAAAATAGGCAAAACCCATTAATCTCCTCTGTTAGAAAATCGATTTACACTAATATATTTTACATAGCTAGCAGAATAGGCAGGAAGTCACAAATGACAAGTGATAACTTGCTATATACCAGTGACCTAAAATGGCAACTGTACAAACACACCACCATACCTTCATTTTCAAGGAAAAACAAACCTTGTTGGACATCTTGGTTCTCGACCTTCTGCTGGAGTCAAATCCATCATTCAGTCTTCATGGGCAGGACAGGCTGCCCCAGCACTCACATGCATAAGTAGCACCTTCACATCAGCGGTGCTCAACCGAAGCACCGAGGATGTTTATGACCACAGATAAAAATAATACACTCACTTCAATAGTTTGCCAATCTGGCTTGGCAAGTAGTGAAGCCCATTACAGGAAACATTAAGCTCTGTCAGAGTGGAGATCTCGCACAGCGACACGGGAAACTCTCCCAGTCTATTATGAGACAGGTTCAGGCTCTTCAACTGAGAAAACCTGTTGGCAAGAATACTAGTTAATTCACAAACCTCCGTGGTCTCAAAGCAAAAACATACAAAACCAGTCATAAAGAATCTTTAAGTCTCTGTCCACTGGCAGTACGGTCAGATAACTCATTATGGGAGTTTCTGCACAAATTTGGTTTTAAGTCACTGGTATTTTGTATCTCAGTGGTAATGCTCAAAGTGATCAAACACCGTGGTTTTACTGCAGAAACTAACAACCTTCCACCCTGATTCCTGACAGGCTTCCTCCTAGTGACTGTTACCAAGATTAAGGAGACTACAAATACTCAGTTAAAAAAATTTCCCTTCAAAGAATTATTTAGAGTAACAGCCTACAATTATGCAGCTTGGGAAAACAGGAGCTGAAAGCATTAACTGGAACTATGCTGAGAATGAAACAGAAGAGGGGAATGCCCGTTTCAAGGCAGGCAAAACAGAAGGCCGAGCAGAGCTGTAGAAGGGAAAACCAGGACATGGCCGACTTCACGCTGGGAAGCCGCAAGACCCGCACCCAGAGGTCCTTGGCAGAGATTCCATGTCCAAAGTGCCTCTTGCTCGGCCACCTGTACCACGGGTACAGCCACGCAAGCACTGACACAGCCCTCACAGTCACCACGGTCCCTCCTGTGCTCAACAGATGGTCGCCTGTTCCAGCTCCTTCTACCACTGTGCTAGGCCCAAACAGAAGAAATTGAGCATGGGCTGGGGTAATATGCAAGAGGTTCTTCTCAAAGAGTTCCTACCTCTTTCTACAGGAAACAAAAGTATTTTTCCCCAAGTAATAACCTCCCCATCCCAAACTGGAACCACCAGAAATTGATTCAGTGGGGAAATTAATATCATATTTTTATGAGACAATCGCGAATCTAATGTAATGTACCAGAGAAGTCCTTCTTGGAAACACATAGTTCATTCATCTGCTCCACCTACCAGTGGAGCCTACAGTGGCTTTTTCTATGGCACCTGTCCTTAACACCAGGCAGCTCTTTCTGTGTCATTAGCAGAGTGTGGTGAGAAGCTGCCCCAAGAGGCACGGCATTAAATGCAACAACATAACTGATTTTTAGAATTCATCCCTCTGCAACAACATCAAAGCAAACACAAAAGGGGCATAAAAGTTTCCAAAAGCTGAAGGGAAACTGGTACATGAGACAGCTTGGTCTGAGACTCCTTGAGCAGAGTGTCATATTCAATGGGGAGGACAATTCTCAAAAGCCTTTTGAGTTCCCCTTCTCCTTTGCCCCAGTACTCTCAAGCAGGAGGGATGTATGAACGGAATGCAAACCCAACCCTCATTCAAGTTGTATACATGCACCACGTGTTATAGGGAATAAGGACCCTCAAGTTTTGATGTGTGCTCTCACAGGGCATACTGAGATCACAGCAAAGAGGTGTGGAAGCACAGCAACAAATCCTCCATGGGATAACCATCTTCTGTTCAGCAGCCCAAGCTGGTGCTGGCCTGAAATATTCCCATTTTAATGCAACGTCCTGCTCTGCTGCCAAAGCATCAATGTACCAACTAGCTAGAGTGGTGAAAACAGACATACATATGTATACACACGTGTGCACACATACATGCTTATCAGTGAAGATCAGACTTGATAATGTTTTCCAGAAAAGGGAAATACTTGAAAGGCAGCATGTTACATAAAAAATAAGCTAGGAGATGTCACAAAACAGGTGGGGTTATTTAATTTCCTTTGCTTAACATTTCCCTTTTAATTACTTTTGTTCCATTATTATAGTTATAGCTAATTAAGACTCCTAGAGATTCAAAGATTTTCTCAGAGGAAGAGATCTGATCACTGCAAAAAATTCTTCTGTTTGGAATTGTCAGTCTCTAGGCACTGGTAACACCTACTGCAAGTGAGCAAGTTTCTTCATTTGGGGCTGTGACCTGATAACCTGAAAACCTCAGAAAAAAAATCTTTTCCAAAGGCAACAAGCAGCCTTATGTGGGCTACCTAATGCTACCTGTTTATTCAAGATTGTGTGAAGTGAGGACTTCTTTTATGGCTTTTGTTTGTCTGAGGATTTTGGCTTCATCAGACATAGTCACTGCCAGGAAAAGAGTCGAGTTTCTGACATGTCAGATCTCTTGTTGACTATGTGCAAGGTCAAAAGTAATTTCAAGCCCCTTCGCTGATCCTGTGAACCAAGGATACCGCATTTTAGAGAATAAAGTTCTGATATGGTTTTCAACATCATACAATGTATTTGAAGAGAGAAGCAGAAAGCAAAATCTTGAATTATTGTAAGCAGCTTTTCCGATAACAGAATCTACTACAATTCAGCAGCTAGAAAACACTTAAACAAGTTTGGAATTAAAACAAAACCAGACTAGACTCTGGTTCTCAATGAAACGGCAAAGAATTCCCTCAGGTGAGCAATTTTTTTCCCCCGTATACCCTCACACTATACCTAGGTATCTCATTGCTGTGTAGGAAAAAGAATTAAATAACCTGGTAATAGGCCCCTAGAGATAAACAAAACAAAAACACAACAAAAAAACACAAACCAAAACAAAAGCTGAAGTTCTGGAAAGTTTCTCCAAATATATTTTTCTTAAGGCACAGCGTGTTCCAAACACAGAGACATTTGACAACATTACTACAGGCTTCCTAACAGCTTTTGAAATTCATACAGCGACTCCTTGAATTCTTTTCAGCATGGCTAGAGTACATACCAACAGACTAATCTTCCTCTGGATTATTATGGTTTTCAGGAATTAATTTAAAAATGTTTTTGTAAGACTGCTTCACTTACCTAAGATGACTACATCATGCTTCCATTCCATCACATAACTGCTACTCTTAAAAGCAGATCATTTCAAGTTCCCAAAGCAAAGCTGGAGTCTCACAGGCCCTCTGCCAATTCCAAGTGCACATTAACACTAAAAACTTACCGTAACGGGCTTTTTCAGATCTGCACTTCTTCCTACAAACACTTACCCACAACAGCAGCATTATGCTTTCCCTCACCTTTTATTTTATACCCCAAAACGTTCTCTTTTTAGCAAGCAGCCTCATACTACTCTTGCATCTTATCCATACAAATGGCATACCACTCCACAAGGCTCATCTCAGATCAAACTTAGCACAAAGAATCTGTGGAAGGGAGTTAATGAATAGTGTAAATTGTTGGAAGCTTACGCCTGCCTGCGCTGTTAGTTCTGCTTCCTAGCCCCCCCATTTGTTAGAGCTTCCTGAAGATCAGCCTTTTTACCATCCCACGAGAATGGGCAATTCACTCTCCCTCGTCTTCATCCCTGAATGCATGTCAAGAACTCCAAAGGTAGAAGAAAAATAATTCTTTGCAGACCTGCAAAGAGACTCAAGACTCCCTGCTCCACTTGATCTCATAAAATTGTGTCGTAGGTTGAGGTAGATGATGTCTTGACTGTAGAAAAGGTGCTCAGGTACTTCCTCAAGGCTGTGGCATGAAAGATCAACCGTGCTAAGTCGCATAGACACAACCTGAAAAGAAGGAGGAAGAGCTGCAGCTGTGCAACAATTTTTCTCTGCAAGTCTAATGGAAAGGCAAAGAATACAAGCAGTAAACAATCTGCAAGAACACGAAAGAACCCCCCTTGTACCCACCAGGTAGAGTCCGTGCAGGAAACCGAGTCCATGGAGTATGAGTTTATGCCATTTACTACTATTGTTTCTGCAAGCCCCCTGACAAGGATGCGTATCTGGATATCAACTGGGACACACAGAAAGCCCTGCTCTGCATGTGCAGCGAGCGCTGCCCAAAAGCTAGACTGTAAGAGAGCCAACCTAATGGAGAAAACCATACCTTTGGCTGAGGAAACTCTGCTGAGAAAGCATAATCTCCGAGTGCCTTCCAAAGATGCAAGCAGCAACAGGAAGCAGTTGACTTTCTAGTTCAGACCTTTAAGGTTTACAGAACCTCTGCTTGGCCTAGCTGCTTCTTCCAACTTTCTTTTGTTAGCTTGTTCAGGGTATAATATTGGAAACATAACCCGTTATGATGAAAAGGTTTCATAAATTATCGTTTTGCAACATTTCATAAAGTCTTTGCAAATATCAGATCTCCTTTCATTAAGTATGCTTTGTTTCGAGGTCTTCGGTGCTTCATTCCAGATTTTATTACCTGCTTTATACTAAACTCATTTCATATTTCATAACATTATATATACATATATATGAGGTCAAAGTGTGGCTCAGCATTAAGCTGTCGCCATCTAATTGTACTTTAATGTGGAATAAGGACGCAGCCCTGAACAAACTACGCTTCCCTTGCTGACCTATGATCTCTGTGTTAACTCAAACCTATCAGGGTAGCCCCGTGCCAGCCCTGGGCACAGTTCAGGCAGATTCAAGTATGGCAACACGTGCAATTTGTAGGTTTCTATGGCTGTAAAATCAGCCAGTCCCTGGGGTTTCTTCCAGTGACCTGTGATTAGCTACTCTTAATAGGTGCAGCAGGGGTGAAAAAAGCACAGATCTACCACTCAACATTGTTGCACAGGCAGAGAGAGAAGGCTAAAAGAAAATCTCTGTAGTCCTGTGCACGTAAGAAATGAAGAAAGCTGGAAAGTGTCCCAGGTACTTTCTCCAGCATCATGGCTCCATCTCGGCCTGCATACCAAGCCTGCATCACAAAACCCTTCTTACCCCTGTACCCACCACCCGAACCTCTGCCATCTCCAGGGCCTCACCGTGGACGCCTGCCGGTGCCACCGCTGACACTCTGCCAGCGTTTCAAAGGAAACATGGTACGTCTGAGCTTGTGCTCCAGCAGATGTGAAAGCAAGTGTGTACTGCCGACGTTTCATCTCTTCCACCTGCAAAGGGACAATTGAAAACAAAAGTCTGCCTGAACTCCAGCAATTACAATGGATCTGAAGTCTATGGTGAAGTATAACCAACCACCAGTAACGTTACATTTTTCTGACAACACAGTTGTAAAGTTACTGGAGAGAAACATGGAAAGAAATCATAGAATCATAGAACAGTTTGGGTTGGAAGGGACCTTTAAAGGCCATCTAGTCCAACCCCCCTGCCATGAGCAGGGACATCTTCAATTCGATCAGGTTGCTCAGACTCCTGTCCAACCTGACCTTGCGTGTTTTCCAGGGATGGGGCATCTACACCTCTCCGGGCAACCTGTGGTAGTGTTTCCCCACCCTCATTGTAAAAAATTTCTTCCTCCTATCTAGTCTAAATCTACCCTCTTTTAGTTTAAAACCATCAGCCCTTGTCTGTTGCAAGGGCAATTAGTCCTGGGCCATTGCAACAGGCCCTACTAAAATGTTTGTCCCCATCTTTCTTAGAAGCCTCCTTTAAGTATTGAAAGGCCAAATCCTTCTCAACACCTTTCTGCTGAAGCAGATCCAAGAAGTACCAATTTCCAGAATGCCCATTCACAACATCGGCTATTAACGTGAAAGCAGAACTAGTGTCTCTTCATTTTATTAGCCTTAAGACTACTACCTAAGCAAAGCAAGTAGAAAGGGGCTGTACAACTCTCCGCACATGTTAATGCAGTCATTTGTTACCAAAGCCGAGATTAAGCTCCTGTGGATAAACACGCATCATTATAATCCCTTCTTCCTTTCTAAGCCACGGGAAGCTAACCAAAACAAAGTCTTACCTTCCCTCCAACGAGAGGCAAGACGTGCATCTTCCCTGCGTGGCTATCCTTCACAGAGGACACGATGAGGCACGTACCACAGAGAATTACCAAGCGCTCTGCCCACTTGTGCAGCTGGGTCTTTCCTTTGCGTACGTTATAGACTCCAGAGAGCAGGATGCGATCTAACTGTTCCACTTGACACGGCTTTTCTGAAGAAAAATGAGACGTTAGCATTTACTTTCCATTTGTTCTTCATTCTCAGCTGTGAGTACAAATAGCAACACAGCTACAACACGCAAAATCAGTTATTGTAAAGAACAAGCAAAGACAAGTTGCACTTTAAAAAAAACCTCAAGCTGCAGACAAGCAACCCCAGTCAGCACAGTAATGTCTGACAAGCAACCCCTGCAGGCCGTTCAGTACGTTATAACGCTTGCCATGTGGTGTGTTTTTAACCCACGGGTAAGTACGGACCTTGGCAAACTTACACACTTGCCAAACACCCTTCATCCAGATGCAACAGAAATGCAATTTCAAACTCTTGTCAAGTCAGCTGAAGTCACAGAAACCACCAAACACGTGGCTTCTACTGGGCTTTAAAGGAAGGCCTGGAAAATCAGCTGCAGAATAAAGTTATTTCCCTGAAGACGAGTCAAGTGAAAGGACTCGAGCGCTGACTGTTAGAGCTGTGCTGTGTGCCCTGCTAGCTGTGACTCTAACCAGCAAAGCGGAATGCTACTTCAGGCTTCTCATGCACATACACTTACTTTTAGGTTATCCTACCTCCTTGCCCCTTTTAACTTTTTTTTTTCTTCCAAGATAACGACAAATCTCCCAGATGCTTTTCAAGATTCTGTCCACTGCTTATATGGTCTTACTGGCTAGGAAAAGTTTCCAATAGTAACTTAATTGAATACTTTAAAGAACAGGTATAAAGCCTGACCTGATGGACTTATGAATTTCAAGTGTTAAGAATCTCCTCATATTAAATTTATATTTCATTTTACCCTAAATAATCCCCAAGACAGATCCTGGAAACAGGTCCTTTGTTTTACTTTGGAAAGAATCCTTTTTTTTGAAGTTGTTACTGACATGCTGCTTCTGTCTTGAACTGTCCTGCAAGTGTCCTGATATCCATAAGCAGCACGAACCAGCAGGCATTTATATTCCATCCCTGCTGAAGTTGTAAGAAAACAGTATTATGGGACCAAAAGTGGTATCCTACTGACTGCCACAGCAGCATTGTTCCAAGCACCAGATATTACCAGGAAGCTACACCAATTCTCCAGTTTCCCTACCTTCTCCAAAACTTCTGTGACACCTATGTCCTAGTGCTAAGGAAACATCCAGGGGCAACGTTCAAGGACTTCTACTCTGAACCCCAGCTATTTCACAACTCCTCAAGCTATATGTAAGAACGGTCTTAACCTCTAGTGATAGGCAAGCTCCTGTCACTCTGCACCTCCCGAGCTTGGCCTTGAGTGTCACCGTGACTGTGCTTAACTCCATGCTCCAATTAGCAAGCACAGGCTTTCCCACGGAGGGCAAGGATACAGGTCATTAACAGACAGAGCTAGCACCTTTAACAGCACCTCAGAAGTTATACAAGTCCAGCTATAGCAATACAAGGAATGAAGACAATTCCCCACCAAAGAAAGTGTGTGACCCTCTACAACTCACGCCCATCACACCTGACACAGATGAACAGTTTGATGGCCCTGGAGAGCTTCTTCCATTTGATCGGTTGTTGAAGCATGTAAAGACCCCGTAACATTTGGTCTCTGAGCTTGCCCCATCCAGCCTGGGTCACTGGCCTCCATTCTCCAAGCAACTTCCATTGAGAGGAAGCCCTCCCCCCATTCTCCCAGCCAATCTAACACATCCTCTCCCTTCATAAAACTCATGGGCTCCTACAAGTACCTCAACAGACAGGCTTCAGGAAGCATACTCTGCTCTCACTGCTGTTTAATGTGAGATTTCTGTTAATCCACTTGTATTCCCATCACCCCAACTGGACATAAGTACTCACCGTGCACCAGGGAAACAAAAAAACTCAAGATATCACATGAGAAAGGCAGACAGAAATGTGGGAAGAGAGCAGAGAAATCCAACACACATCCCCAAGGAGTGAAATATGAAGGCTGCTCTCTGCACTCTGGCAGGTCCAGAGGAGGCCATGGAAACCATCAGGTGGCTGGAACACCTCTGCTATGAAGACAGGCTGAGAGAGCTGGGGTTGTTCAGCCTGGAGAAGAGCAGGCTCCGGGAAGACCTTCCTGCGGCCTCTCAGTGTATAAAGGGGGCTTGTAAGAAAGGCACGGAGAGACTCCTTACCGAGGCAGGAGTGACAGGACAAGGGGCAGTGGTTTTAAACTGAAAGAGGGTAGATTTAGGTTGGACATGAGGAAGGAATGTTTTACGATGAGGGTGGTGAGACACTGGCACAGGTTGCCCAGAGAAGCTGGGGATGCCTCATCCCTGGAAGCATTCAAGGTCAGGTTGGATGGGGCTTTGAGCAACCTGGTCTAGTGAAAGATGGCCCTGCCCCTGGCAGGGGGGTTGGACTAGATGATCTTTAAAGGTCTCTCCCAACCCAAACCATTCAATGATTATATAAACTAAGTAATGTTTCTCTGGCTAAAATGCATGACTTCGTCCCTTATGTTCTCAGCTGCAGGCTTTGCAAAATCACCACATAATCCTCCACAGCATTCCCTACCTTTAAGAACCACTTTGTCAGCATTCACTTTTACTTTCTTAAAACAAGTCTCCTGAACACTTCAATCCTCCTACTTCTTCCTTCACAGCCTCCTTCTAATCAGGACTACCCTCCCATGCTGACTGAAACCACTCAATTCCATTTTCTACCTACCTGCTTCCATGAAGTTGAGTCACTGTTCCTGAATCTTCAGCAGTTTCTACTTGACATAACCAAACTGAGTTGCTCATTTTGTCCTCAAAAGGTCTCCACAGCCCTACACTTGATGCCTCTCCTCCTTCCAGCTGAAGCAACTTCTGACTCCCTACTCCTCGCCCTATAAATCCAGGCTGTAAGCATGTCATGCTTCTTTCCATCTCCATGACACTTCTGCACTGTTTTGCCTGTTCTGCACACAGCTCCCAGACAGAAGGGGTTTGTCTCAGGTCAAGGGGTGGAGAAGCTGAGTTCTTATGATTCTATTTTTTGACACTGAATAAACAAATTATGGCTAGCAGCTTAGTCAGGCTACACAGCTCCGCTATGCAAGAACAATTTTCCATTAAAAGCACTTTGTTTTTTTTTTCTGAAATGCAAAAAATAGACAGGTGAAGTATTTAAAAGTAATGAAATAAGTTAATTATCAGCTTTCCTCCCCCTTATTTGTTTTACATTTCCTCTTCACTTCAGTGAAGTTCTTTTCCGACTGCTGGCACCACACGCCAACAGGCCTGTGACCATCATTCTGTTGCTCCCTGCGCACATGGTATCCTGCCCAAACTGACGCGACACAACAGGCCACTCACAAGTCTCTCTTCTGCCATGAAATGCGCTGGGTTTCCAGCAGTAGCCTGCATGATTATTAACCAGCTGGCACTTTCACTCTCGGTTTACAGGCTGCGGAGGTATTTGACCAGGACCTTCCTTGCCCATATCCACACACCTTTTGGAAATAAAATCTTCAGCACACCTAGACTGAACCACAATATGTTCCTGATCCCGTTAGGAGCTCTAAGGCATCTGTTGTAACCCTGGAAGCTACAGACAACAGAGCAATCTTGTGTCTTCCTGTGGAGCTGTCTTTTCTCAAGCCATACGTAGGATCAAGAGAACTACAGAATTGTGTTTTTGTCTATTAATCTTGAAAACTCATTATTTGAAGAAATGCTCACTGGTACTTTGGGTGTTTGATGCAGCCATCATAAACCCAACAGGTCAATGACTTGGGCTTCAGCTGAGTTCCACCTCGTAGTTAAAGCTACAAGAACAGCGACAGTGTGCACACACACAATTTCTTACCACTGTAAAAGCGAATCATACAGCTGAGATCAGCGTTTGCTGCCTCTTCCTGCATTCTGACAGGATCATCAAAACCCAACCCAGCCAAGTAGTCATACACAATCTGAAGGGGTTTTTCTGTGGGCTCCAGCCTCCTGTCAAAACATACAAGAAAGTACTTTGAGAATGCAAAAAAAGATTAAACAAGTCTCATTGCAGCTAAAGCGTAAGGAATACTGACATACTGGTGGTTCTGCTCCTCTGAAAAGGGCTGGCAAGCATGCATCCTTGGGGGCTGTGCTCCCTGCGTGCCAAGGAGCACGTAAGAACAGTAGCACTTCAAGAATTACATTGCAGAAGGGAAAGGGAGAGGAAAAGCAATAGGCATAAACCGTACAATCCATGGTGATCATTTCCATTCCACGATTTAAGGAGCACCAGGAGGAAACAATGACAAGAAACAAACCCAGAAATACTGCACAAAAAGCTTCACATTATGGTCACCAGACCTCAACTTGTCAAGTATTCTTTAAACAGGTGTTTATAAATCACAAGATTAACCATTTCAAACTTCCTTCTCAGGATGAGGCTCCACGTGCTTTTGAAATTTTCTTGCAGTAGGGTGGGTCTACTTTGACTCAAAATAATTTTTACCACTGATTTTTTTTTTTAGCTTACCAACATTCTGTAAGCACTAGCACGATGACTGTTCGCTGTATCCATGCACTGACCACACAAAACCATACAGATACTTCTTGGTTCTGCTCAACAGTATTTATATTCCTGGATCAAACCTGCTCCTTACTGTTTGGCACATTCACTCATACCCCTTCAATCCACAAGTCCTCCTGAACTGCAGTTTTTGCAAGTTACCGCCTCCTTCCTCTCCTCTTTAGTATTTAGCACACTTGGCTTTTACATAAATATACCCAGTGATACTGAAAAGCAGTGTTTTCCAGAGAATACTGTATGCTAAACCATCCAGATCAACCTGTTGCACTGACTTCTCAGTACTCATCACTCCCTCCATCTATGCCTTCCTGAGCTGCTACCTTTCTTTTAGCCACAGATTATTAACAGAGCAACTGAACAGTGCAAGTTTACCTTTCTTCATTCAAACACACACTAACTGCTCACACTGAGTGACACTTTCAGATTTGTAAGGTATCAGCTTTACTGGTTTGTGCATTGCTCTTCTACCAATGACATCAGAACACAGAATCACAGAAGGGTTTGGGTTGGAAGGGACCTTTGAAGGTCACCTAGTCCAACCCTCCTGCCATGAGCAGGGACATCTTCGACCAGATCAGGTTGCTCAGAGCCCTGTCCAACATCACACACTGCAACAAATGACTAATGCCTTTGGCGACCAAGCTTGAGATTTCAAAGCATCAAGATCAAGTTTGTTTGGTAAGACCTGTTTCCTACTTAACTTGTTGACTTGCGTTCATCATTTATACTACATGTCTTAACGTGAAATCTTTTATTACTGTATGTACCAAACCTTTCAACTTCTTCTCGACTGAAGAACAAAAATATTTCTGATTCTTTTTAATGATTATACTATAGTATTTCCACTATTACTGACAGCTTTACAAATGCCATCTCATAATTAAGGCAGGACTGATTTCATAAAACATGCACCATTTACAAGTGTCTAGTCATCCAGACTTCCTTTGTAGTCAACAGGACACACCTCAAGAAGTAAAACGACCTCAGGTATTTCAAGCACATACATTGCAACTCTTTCAACTCGCACATAGGACCTCTGGATCAGAAACAGGATTACTCTCAAAGTTACGGTCCAAAAGAACAACACTTCTAGCCTGGAAAGTCAATGTAGTTGATATACAGCTGATCCTGAGAACCAGTTCTCACCGCTCAATGTTTGCTAAGCCTGATTAGGGCAACTTTGCTTCCCCTGCTTTTGTTTTACATGGAAATACATCAACTTGCTAGCCAGAAGGCTGTACATGAAATAATCCCCTTCCTCTCGCTTCAGAAATTGTCTCCTGGAGCTTCTGCTGACTAATACACTGATGTCAGGCCTTGCAGACTGTAGCCTCTAGTCAGCCCTAAACAGAATCAGAAAGTTATTGGCAAATTTCAACCCATAAGTAGGTTTTATTAGATAAAGGAGGAAAACCTCATCTGTATCTTCAAATCCACACAAAGGATCACTCCCTGATAGAGCTGGCTCGCTTGGAAATCTGTTCTTATTCCTTCCTTGATTGGACTAGTAGGATTTAAATTTTAGTTTATGAAACATCAGCTGCCTTAACCAATAGAAGACATTATTTATTCATAGCAATGTCTATCACTGGTCATAATTTTTAGTTGATTTTTAGGAGTTATCCTAATTTCATGAAGCTTCCAATGTGACTAAAAGCAATGTCAGAGACAGCAATCTGACACGTACTGTAAGTACACTTCAGAACTCACACATGAGAATAATATTCAAGCATCAATGTCAAGATCAGGATGTAATGAGGTGACTGTCAGCGATGCGTGCTATTGCCACTGCCACTTCTGGTCTGTTGTGGTCTTTTGTGGTGCTGCTTTGTTTAAATAGAAGAAACGTTTGGAAAACTGCCTTTTCCTTCTGCCCCTTCTTTAAACCAGTAAAGAAAAGGAAAACAGCAGTCGAGAATGGAAATTCAAACAGTGCTGGCCACCTGCACCACCACCAATCACTCTGACACTGCTCATCTTCTTGCAGCTCCTGGGAAAAGATCCTAGTCCAGCTAAGATAGAGCTTTGTACAATCAGCACGAAAAGCTCATTTATGAAATGCTTTTTCTTTCCCTGCTTTGCGAGATGGACACAGGACAAGAGGTTGGTTCAAAAGAGTATAATGCCATCAATGCTGCTCTCTTTGCAGAGATTTCTTCAGTTTGAACGCAGGCTCTCAGTCTTCTTTAGGACCTTCTGCTGAGCTCTACAAGCTTAGAGCCAAGCACTTCTATAAATAAGTAACTGAGGTTTACATTATCACTTTTTTTTGGTACAGATAGCGGTGAACATGACACCAAACTTTCAAAAGAGCTTTCTGAGGTAATCTTGGAAATTACAAACCTGTGTATCCGTCTCCTGTAACAGGCAAGCTACTAGAAACTGGAATAAATAATAAATTGCACTGAACAATGCTGACTTCCAACACAGTAAACCCTGATGTATTCTGTATCCTTTAGTGCGGAATCCAAGAACATGAGAGATTTGACTGGATCTCCAAATACCTTGCCCAAGTTTCCCTTGACTACCTCTAGATTCCAATTCTTCTGCTATTAAAGCCTTATGCTTGCCAGAAAACAGCTTTTCCAGCATGTGACCCATGGCTCAGAAACCGTAAATGCTTGAATGTCACTCACAAAGAGAACACTTCAAGTAGTCTGCATCTAGATTTCCTAGGAGGAAAAAAACCACACCACTCAAACATTACAATTTAGTTGCTGAATGGACTGAGGCTTTTGCAGGTATGCACTGAACAGTATACTTCTTGCACATCAGAATTCAGGAAGAACCTTAATACAGTAAAGGGACAAGCGCTTTTCACATGACACAAATTAAATCACAGTTCTACAGGTTGCTCAATACTCTCTGAGGCACAGCACTGTGGTTTACCTTCCTGAAAAAGCTGGATACTCTATCCCACCATTCTTGCCCCCTCTGGAGATGAGATCTGTTTTTTTCATTACTTTTATCCTTCTCATCTTTCAAAAAAATTCATCTCGTAGCCAGTGCAACACACACCAAATGCCAGCACACACGGAGAACACCCTGGCTGTCACAGCAGCTGCTGTCTGACACAAGCAGCCCATTATACCCACATCAATATCACCTGTCAGGTACTGGGCACTTCCAGTAGTCGGAGAAGCAGCTCCGTTAAGCAAAGGTGCAAAGGGTAAGGAGACAGAAAAGTCAACAAAAAGCAGCAACAGTTCCACAACTCCTGCTGCAACTGTAGCTCTTCTTCATAAGCAACAGTCAAGTTTTCAAATCTTTGCAGTTTACATTTTTGTTGTGAGGGGTGTCCAGACCAAAGAAGGTATCCATGCTATTTTTGTTTAATCCCCGCCTCTGCAAGAAGGCATAATTTCTGAATATGAAAGGATGCTAACATATGGAAAGAAACTAGCTAGGAGGACTCTAAAGATCCTCGAGGTGCACTGTGGAGAAGAAATTAAAAGTTCTGACAGAAACTGACTCCCCTGTACAGGGACTTGAAAGGGGAACGCAGAATAATCACAAAGACAGCACTGAATATTTAAAGCGAAATAAAAGAAAAAAAAGTTTCTGTTATTCTTCCATTTACTGCCCAGCTTTCAGTCTTCCGAGGCAGGAGCCAAATCAATCTTTGCCATACTCAGCTTCTGAAAGAAAGTCACCTACTGACATTAAAAGGGTGAAGAATTCGGAAGGTGGTTGGGAGACAAGCGTACCTGCGGTAAAACGCAATCAGGTGCTTAACAGAGTAATTCGTATTTGTAAACACATTATATTAATCAGCAAACCTTGTTCAAGGAAGGAATTATCTCAACAGGGCATGGGGATATCTTGAGCATTCTGTCATCTTCCTGCGGACAGGCACGCAGGTACCTTTCCGGGCTGCTGCCTGTGCTGGCACAGATGGTACTGAAGCAATACTGGTAACCCCCATTCTCTACTGGGGACACCCCCAGTGGGAAGAAATTCAGAGACCTCTTCTGTGGCAAATGCATTCTGAGAATTGCAAGGATCAGACACGCTGTAATCAAGAACTCTTCATGGAATTTATGACAAAGCCTGACAAAGTGCTCGACACACCAAGAGGCAACAAGAGTGGGAAGTAAACACCTACAACTCGGTCCTTGCTTCCAAAACACTGGCAGCAGGACCAGTTTGCTAATCCAGTGCAAAGCCTGCCACAAATTAACAACAGGCACGGCTACATAGCACGAGAAGAGGGACAGATATGTAAAAGAATTCAAACACAAAAGCCATTCAAAGAGCTAAAAAAAAGTCAAAACGTTCCTCTCTAAACACATCCACAAGCTTTACGTTAGCCTTTTTGATGATCTGCAGTAAATGGTCTGCTCTTCTTTCTAAATGCTAGAAAATCTGCACGCTGTTAGTGTCCAAAACAAGCCAATTTCCTTATAAATTCTCCAAGCAATGAATGGAGATCTTCAGACGCCTCTCGAGGGCTACGTTCAAGTGTCCATCTGTTCTCACACAGTATTTCTAACTAACCTGCCCTGGTTCCCATAACCCAGGCTGGACAAGGCAAACAGGTCTGAATAACTTTTTTCAACAGTCAGTTTTAACCACATCCTGTTCTCTGCATCTCTCATCACTAGCACTCCCTCCCTCTACCTGATCGAACACACGCCACAGGTTTAAAATTCGGACATGTGCAACTTACGACTTCGCTATCAGAGAACCAGCTCCTAGTCCTGTTCAGTGTGTGTCGTCTCTACTGCTTAGCCTGCAAGTAAGGAGACCACACCAATTTTTTTTTTCCCCTTAGAACAGGAGTGGCAACTTTATAACTGAATCTTAAGTCCCGAAGAATCAATGCAAAGTCTAAATCCTAACAAACCTAACAGGAGCCTGCAGACCTAAAGCAGTCCATAATACACCCACAGCATTAAGTTTACGCATATTAAACCCTGAGCTGTCTCTTTTCAGCCTAAATCAACTGCAGGCATAAAACATAATCTGATGCTTAACCCTTCTTTATATAACCCTTACTACACTATCTTTCTGTCTCTTTAATTATTTACCTGGCAACTCTTCTTAGGAAAAAAATTACTAACGCATAAATATTACATGACATAACTGTGAAAGTACCTTATGTGTTTCACTGACTCAGAGTAACTGTTTACAGTCTCTTAAATAGCTTGAGTTTTCTGGACACTAAAATGTCCATAACATAGAACATAATAAGGGAATATATGAACAGCAGCCTCTACCTACAAAATGAGGACGTATTTCTGGTTGGAGCACCAGCCAAACCCTCCCAGCTAAAACACCTATAGCCTAAGAGACGTGTAAAAGACGCACCACTACTTCATTTTTATGAATTGTGTTACTCAAGGCTGTATCTAAC
This sequence comes from Nyctibius grandis, assembly GCF_013368605.1. Taxonomy (NCBI): domain Eukaryota; kingdom Metazoa; phylum Chordata; class Aves; order Nyctibiiformes; family Nyctibiidae; genus Nyctibius; species Nyctibius grandis. The sequence continues at coordinate 23,309,928 of NC_090669.1, read as the reverse complement.
TGCTACCTACCACCTCTGTCTGCTCCACACCTGCCCTGCTAACGTACGCAGCCACAGAGCGAACAGAGCCCTACAAGACTAAAGCAAACGTTTCTCAAACAGATTTAACCTTTCTCAGCCCTCACCTGACCAGGTCTCCATGAAGTTGCAAGAAGAGGTTACTCCTCCCTTCTCCATCGCATATCTCGGCCGCCGGGGTGTCCACGGTACAGAGGACCAAGCGCAGGTCTGACGGAGCAGCGGCTGCAGAATCTCCTCCGTACACACACACGCAGCCTCGTCCGACGTCCTCTTTCAGCCAGTCCCTCTCGCGGGAACCAAACCGACTCCGGTTCAAACAGCTCCTGCTCCCGTTGCGCTTCACGTTTCTCTGCAAGGCAGCGCGAACCGGAGCGTCAGCAGCTGCCTCGGAGCCGGCGCCCGGCTGCCCTCCTCCCCCGAGGGCCGCAGCTCACCGCTCCGACCGGGCCCGGCCGCCGGCCTCGCGGGCAGCCCCTCGGCACAGGGCCCGGGGGGCGGCCGGGGCCGGGCCTGTCGCCCCGCTCGGCCGGGGGCTGCCGCGCCGCCGGCGCCCCCTCGGGACCGCTCGCGATGAGCCGCCAGGGGCTCCTCGGGCCGGGCCGGGCCGGGCCGGGCCGGGCCGGGCTGCCCCGCTCGGATGCGGGCACGGAGAGACCCCGGCCCCTCCCGGCCGCCCCGCCAGGTCGAGGCGCCGAGCTGCCGAGGCGGCCCCGCTGCGGCCCCTCGCCCCCGCCCCGCCGAGCGGTCCCCGCCCGGCGCAGGCCCCGGCCCCCTCCTCACCTTCAGCACCCGGATGCCGCCGCGGGGCCCGGCCCAGCCCCCCCGCGCGCCGCCCGGCCCCGGCGCCGCCGCCTCGTCCTCGTCGGGCTCCGGCGCCTCCCTGGGCCCCGGCGCCGGCCCCGGCCCGGCCTCCCCCATCGCCGGGCGGACGGCGAGACCCCGGGCAGCGGCGGCGGCCCCGCCCCGCCCCGCGCAGGCCCCGCCCCGGAAGCGCGCCGGCTTCCGCCGCCCGAGGGCCCGCCCGCGGCCGCGCTGCCGCCCGGTGTCTGTCGCGGTCCCGGCCCGGTCCGTGGCGGCTCCCCCGGGGAGGCGAGGGGGAATGTCCCGGTGAGCGCGGCCCCATTCACCTGCGCACGGCCTGGTTTCACCTCCCCCCGCCCCTCACCTCGGGGCGAGCGCTGGGACGGTCCCGAAGCATCCGCCCGTCAGGGCACGGCAGAGCACAGCGGCGGCTGCCGAGCTCCCCCCGCCCGGCTCCCCGAGCCGTGAGTTCGTGTAGTTTCATCAGTGCCAGCGGCGCAGCTGCTGCTTAACAAGTGCAGGGTCTGATGAGGAAAGTTTCACAGCCCACCTGCGTCCTCAGCTGTCTGACACGAGTTTCCTTCGCTTCCCTCCGGTGTCCGTTACCCATCAGCCTCCCACGGCTGAAGTTACACAGCTGAGGAGCTGAACATCATCTTCCTCCAGCTGCTGTGCAGGTCCATCACGTCAGCTCAGGCAGTCTTAATTATTGTCTGCTAATAATCGTCATCATCACTGTGCAGTTCACCAGAATTTGATCAGTGTTTTAAGACGGCTACTGTTCATGCCTGAGCAGGATCAAGCACCTGAAAAGCAAAACAAAAGCCTCCCGCCTTCCCCGTTACCACCAATGGTTCCAACTTTAAAACACTTCAGCCTGTCATCATCGCATTTCTCTCTTGCTACACTAATTCCTGGTCTTATTTCAGCGTTAAGTCCAGACATGCTTTCCACAGTCTCACTTGGTGTTATTACTGCACCAAACACTTCCAACTCTATTATGTGTTTCCTTGAACCCTTTCCTGCCTCCTCCTGCTCCACCCGCGTTCTGCTACGCAGCGTCGCAGACGTGCTCCTGGGCACAGGTGCTGCCCGCATCATCGCCCACGCAGCGCTGCCCGGGCTTGGGCCCCCGCACTGAGGAACGCCAAGGAACAGCTTCCCAACGCTCTGTCCGGCTCCAGGCCCAGGGCCTGCCATGACTGGCCGTTTGCTGCCATGCAAACGGGCAGCTCCCGGTGCCATTTCTGAATTCTCTGGCATCTGGAGGGCTCTCCTGTTTAAAAACAAGGTACAGACTGACAACCATCTTACCAGCAGGGTTAAAAGTGCTCCCGGTGCTTTGTATTAATTCATGTCATTAAACCACGGCAGTCAGAGGAAAGGCCACCTCATTCTCAACATTTCCAGACTATACACACGAGCTGAGAAGTCTTTAAAAATAAAGGAAATTTTCATTGGGTTTTCTCTACAGAAAGGCACGATTACGATGCATTTCTAGCTACAGCTTTGTAGTTCTCCAAAGAATTTCCATAAAGGAAGGACACGTGGGAACACAGAGGAGATTGTACTTTGCAGAAAGAAGTGCAACTGTGTGTTAGAAAACACACAAAAAGTTACCAATAAAACGTTACTACGACTAGAAAACGCAAGAACCTTACAGCAGGCACGTGTGTTGCTTTACGGGACAATGAGATTACAACAATCCTTGTCCCAGAGGCACATGGAGTGTGAAAGGGGGCTTTTAATCAGCAAGGGAATCACAGCCAACTCCAAGGGCTGGCTGCAATCACAAGCGAAAAACATTCCTCATAGTACTTGGCAAGCTCTCTTTGAGGGTGATGTTTCACATGAACTGTTTAAGAGTTTGGTAATTGTCTGCTCATTTTGCTCTCAAAAATTTCCTGGCAAGTTTTTCAAATTCTGCCCTGATTATTTCACATCATCTGACCTCGTCATGGCCAAACATTAGCAATCAGTAAGTCCTATCCCACTGTACTTGCAAAAAGCAACAAGGCACAGTTTTAAATCATTGAATATTGACTCATTTTATTAGTCACTTCATAATTTGTTTCAACCAAAAGACAATACACACAGCAGAAGTCTAATGCATCCCATGTAAATGTTTACATCCGTTATGCTCCTCACTCACCTAAGACTCAGCATTTATTTAAATTTTTCACATCTCAAAAATAGGTCTGCAGAAGTTCGAATGCCACCGGGCTCCCCGCTCCAATGGCATGTTTTTACTTTAAATTTGGTTGGGTTTGTTGGGGTTTTGTTTTGGGGTTGGGTGGTGTGGTTTGTATTTTTTTTTACTATACTGTCGAAGAGGTGGGATGGGGCTCTATGTAAAATGTAAATTACAACATCAGGAAAGAAAAAGGAATATACAGGAATAGAGTGAAAGTCCAGAGGGAAGCAGTCCAGTGGCTCCTTCCCTCACAGCCCCCAAGTAGAAAATGAACACATAGAAAGCACACCAGCAGATCTAAAAAAAAGCCATCTTTGCTGTTCCACCTTGCAGCTAGTACCAGCCCTGGGGAAGGCACTACGTCACCTCTCCCAGCTGTTTCAGCATCTTCTGAGTTATATATCCAAGGTACTGTACAGGTGGCAGTCCCCTCACTGCTATTGCTTCAAAAGGTTGTTCAAGGCCATATTTTGTCCCATCAAAACCTGGACAAAGTTGAATTTTAGGACCTTCCCATGTCTTCTCCCCCCTTCAGGCTCATTATGGTCACTATTCTGTCATTTTTTGACACAAAATACATTCACTTGAAAAAACAGACATTCAATCTTCCCAGCTCCAAAGTCTCCAATGCAGATAGTAGCAAGATTAGCCATGAAGTCTGTATCTTGCTCCCCTTATATTCTCCTTACACTGAAGCACGGAAAACGTTGACTAGACTTGTAAGAATTGTTGCATTCAACTGTTGGAAAAAAGACTCACCCTATCCTCGGAGCACCCCAGATGTGGACGTGCAAGTACCCTCCAGTGAGGAGACGAAGCAGCAGCACAGAGCTTAAGAGATGCACGTAGGGGTCAGGGAGCAAGCGATGGTCTCTAGGACTGCAGATACAGGAACGTGTGAAACCTGCCCTTCCCTCCAGCGTAATGTTAGTGCCCTGTCCTTCAGCAAGGGGAAGGCAAAGAGCTCCAAGGACAACAGGAATGTTCAGCTGCTACAAGGGAGTACTTCATAGCCAGGGGATGGCTTGAAGCAAAACGTGTTTCAGGCACATGTGCCACCTCCTTCAGCTCAACTCGGAAATCAATGGCAAAGCCCGTTTCCCAAAACACAAACACGCTGTGCAAGGGTGGCTGAAGGCGCCAAGAACAGAGTAGGAATTTACCCTACAAGCTTACCAGACAGAGACCAACAACAAAACCCACCTGCTCTAGGGGACAGAAAACAAGCTCAACAAGAGGGACAAGATAAACTGTGCCCAACTATGCTGCAGCAAATCGGCCAGGCGAGAGACCATTTACTTCTTTCTCCCCACCTAGTCTCCTGCACCAGTGCTCTTTCTCAGAAAAAAGGAGATTGAGGTGTGCCAGCTTTCAGCACAAGTGACCACGTACAAATCTGTGAGCAGAATGGGAGAGCGTATGGGGCCTTCAGGAGCTAAGGCAAAGACTTTCCATTAGCTTCGTACCTGGGACACCCTCAGAGCTCACCGGAGTCTAGATTTAAAACGCTCAGCCTTCAGCACTACGGAGTTCGAGCCAGTGGGGTGGTGAATAGTCACAACTGCAGTGAAAGCAACAAAGGTAAATGCTCAGCACCTACAAACGGACTTCGCTTCATCCATTTTCTGCAGGACTGCCTGCTCCATGATACTTCTAGCTGAAGCACAGTATCTATCTCACCACTGATAGCCAAGCCATGACCCTGCCACAACCCTTTTAAGGAAATCATACATCATTCTTCTAGATTTCACAACCCCATGCTGATGCCAGTTCCAGTAGAATAATAAAGCTTTTTGCTAATCCAAAGGCCTAAACCTGTTTAATCAACAAGGCAGCGAAAATGCCCTCCAAGAGAAGCTAAACTTATTCCACTACACAGACAGTGCTTGTCAGCCCGATGGTACATCACTTCCTGCAGTTAAATCCAAAGCAGACCAACAACCTTCAGTGGCCTCCTGCTCCCAATTCAAGGGCAGAAGAGGTCTGCAATTTTCCCCAAGTACACTGTGCACCACTCTTGCAATGTTTTTGGCAAGGACTGGACCCTACTGTTAGCACTTTTGCAGACACAAAAAGCTGTTTCTAAGCCTGCCATGAGAGCACTCCATGATCACCACCTGGAAAGCCCTGTAACAGAAATAGAGCAGATGTGCCACCCGTTTCCTTTGAGAAAGCACTGGGCTGGAAGCTGGAGTACCTTCAGCTTACCAGCACACTCATGGATGAAGATATAAGATATATCGTCCCCTCTCCCTCCCTGAAGAGTGCTGAACATCTGAACAGTTTTGTCACACTGTGCTTTATGTCCTACACATTGCCTCATTCACAGAACCGTACTACCTCGACAACAGTTCACACTAGGAAGCAAAACTGAACACAGCTTTCAGTAATCTAAGAAGAGTACTGGGCCTCACATCTTTGGAGCCAAATACTCAAACGCCTGGCTTCCATTCAAAAAACAGTTTCGTCACTTTCAGTCTGAACCTGAACTAGCACATATCTCTGAAAGGGGAGCAAGGAGCAAACTACAAGGATCAATTAAGTAACAAAATGGGAAAAGGTCTCTTTAAACCGCATGGTCTTTATTTCAGTGCCAATATTACAGATACAACACAAATATCTCAGTCAGAAGTAACTCAAATGGAGTCCAGGGGGGTCTACAACAGGCTCTGGAAATTAAACTGGGGAGAAGGTCTGGAATAACTGGGAAGAGCAACTTTGCAGCATAGTCCCTGATGAGTCTCCCAGCAGGAACAGAGCCCTTGCTCAAAGACTGATCTACAAAATTGAATATGTCTTTTCTACCCATAAACCACAACAGATGGGTTAAAAGGCTTTGAAACAGTCTGTGATAGAAAACCAGCTGCTCCTTGGATCTCTACATCTCTCATATCACCACACTTTCTGGGGAAGCTACAGAAGACTGTCTGTGAATCTGCATGGCTGTAGCTATTGATGGAAGGAAAGAAAATTCAAGTGTAAGGTCTTCATTTCCAAGTACAGCACCAAAGCAATTTTATCAGCTCTCACCAGCACCTCTTTTCCTGCACTGTCCCAGGTTTGCAGATGAACTCCCAAGGCCGAACTTGCTCTTGGGATGTATCACATAACTAAGAGGTGGGTGTATACAATAATGCACTGAATAGGCCATAAGAAGCCTCCAGCCCCTTCAGACACAGGGGTACGAGAAGAAAGAGGCAGGGCAGCCTGACATTCCCCAGGGCCCCAGTCTGAGCCGCAGATGAAAGTGCCTGAAGGAATCCAGCTAGCAATGAATGACAACACGCCTTGCCCACCCCAGGGGAAAAAGACAGCAGAAAGAAGGGGCAGCTGTTCACTTGCTGCAGAGAGAAGAAAGTTTCCCTGCTAGAAATTCCAGACTTCTCTTCCAACCAGGCTGTGTTTCTTTGAGGGGGGGTGGGTGGGAGGGGAGAAGGGAATGTTGCTTCTGGCTGTGAATGCATGTGTGAGGGAGTGCACAGTAGCCTCCACAAGCCGCCAGCCTCATCAGCGGAGGAGAGGAGATTAGTCTTAACAGATATGCTTCAAAGTCAGCAATCACTTTAGGAAAATTCCTCCTCATCAGCAGGTCTCATCTGTTCCCCATGCCCACGGTGCAGTTTGGGGGACTGCCAAGGATCACAACCTTCTTCCCAGAGTTCTTTTGATTGGGTGGGGTGAGAATAAGAATGGTGCCAGAGCCTCACTGCCAAGACTGAGGGGGGAAGTTGTTGACTTCTGCTAGATCCTGCATTGCTGAGCCCTTGTGATTATATGTCAACTTGATCCGCATACGTAGTTGTTGCTACAAGAGAAAAGGGGGAAAAAAAAATCAAAAACCAAAACACAAAACAAATTCAGGTCTTCATTAAAGGTCGGCAAATCCCCCCACAATCAACTCCCCTCCCTTACCCCATGAACACAAAACACAGACCTTTCCTCACCACAAGAGCTTGCTGGAAGGATGTCCAGGGTAAGCTCTGACACTGGAGGTAAACGCTTAATCTAGTAGGACATCGACTGGTCACTGCAGTTCTCAGATCAGGTACAAGCTCTCAGAAAAGCTACAGCACAGCTCCTACCCACATCTCTCTCTGCACTGGCCCTGCTCTCACAAGCGCTGCAGTCCTTAAACACAAAAATAACTGCCTTAAAATCCCAGTTAACAATGGAAGAAAGCAGGAGGCAGATCCCGACCCTGCTGCTCTGCACTCAGGCTTGCAGGGAGAGGTGTCATTTCCCATGCTAGCTGTTCACTCAAAGCAGCAGTCTGGAAACTTCACGTATTGCATAGCTCAGTAGCACTATGAAGGAAATAGCCTAAGACAGACTGAAAACAGAGTCTCTAAGAACATTTCCTCCTGCTGTGTGCAAATGACAGAATAGCTCAGAAGTCGTTTTACACTCCTTCATTTTGCTGTCATCCAGATACTAGGTGGCCCTTACTAATAGCCAGACACAGCATGCTCCAGCCGGGTTCCCTATTCTCCTCACTCTCAAAAAAACTTGCTTCCCAAAAACCCTAAAAGAAGCAGCAAAAAGTTGGCTATTTCTGGCCTTTTTGCCCACACCTACAGGGAAATACACAAAAGGGATAGCAGAGGGAGGAAAGGAGGAGGACGACCGCTCCAACCAGCCCCAGGATAAAGAAGCTATGCTTTATCACCAACAGATCAATACAATCAGTGTCAGTTGTTGTTATATGTGGTGGTGTTTTGGGAAACTGGCCATCAGTTTCAATCCAGCATAACAACAGTCGGTGTCCAGGTGAGCAGACTTTGCTACAACACTGACAAGACAAACAGCTACCTCCCAAACAGCAAGGCTGTTCCAGGGCTGCCTCCCTCAGAGTACTGCAGGTAACTACACTGTCTCATGGGCAGGGTTCTGTAAAGCCACACTTCAGGCAGCAGCAATCTAACCGACAGTAAGAGATGCACAAATGCCCGAGGTGGAAGAGTTAGAAAACAATGGGCAAAAGAAGAGGGCAGTAAAATACTATTTTGCACCTCTGTATTCTGAAGTGTTCACATGAGTTCTAGTGTTCCAACAAGAAAGCATCCCCCTGTCTAGGTGCATTCCGCCTTGGGGGGCCCATCTGAGGTGGGTATATTGTGGACTTCTGGCACCTTACAGGGAAACTCCTAAACCCTCCCAAGTTCAGAAAATAACTTTCAAGGTGATCTTTGAAAGGCGCTCTACAGCACCACAGAGAAACTAATATCACGTGTATACAAGACAAAGAGAATAATTAGTCTTCTGCCTTAACATAGCCAGAGGGAAGCACACTACACGGAGATGAGAGGAGACGCAAGGAAACCACAAAAACTACGCACTAGAAGGCGGCCATTTCAGTGAAATCTTGGGCTGAGACTTGGGAATTTTTCTGCTTTGCACACCAGTCTAGCAGCAACACTTAACATCTAGAGCAGTACATAAGTGTTAACCTAGAAAAACTTGTTTTAAGTTCTTAAAGATGTTTAAGATCTTAAGGGTGTCCCACAAGGGAAGAAATACGTGATCTCAATTTATTTTTCTTTCTGATGCCATCTGAATACTTGCAAAGCCTCTTAAGGAGGACATGTGGGCACACCCCTCCCTCCCCTCAAGTCTGTTGTATCCCAGTCTTGCAGCCTGTCTCTGAAGGCTGTAAAACAAATGGAATTATGATTAAGTCACACCTAAAGATTCTTTCCATCAACTGTTTAAAACTACACTCATAACATTAAAAACAAATGACACTGCTTGAGAAAACAGACAATTTTGTTAAGATTATGGATCAAGCTATTTTTTGTGTAACAAGGATTTCAAGTAACGCTGCTGCAGATTGCAAGAACGAATGTTAAATATATTTATAGGCAAGATGCTTGCCTTTCAGACATCACTTTACAACATGTACAAACACCAGGTTGAGCTCCTCTAGAAAGGCCTTCTAAGAACTTGTTTAACAACCATTCAGTTGCAAAAGACATTCATGCATTCAAGAAGATAGCAAGGCTGTGAATCCGTTTTAGAGTATTACCAAATAGAAGGCCAAACCCATGCCCAGGACCTCCTTTTTCATAACTTTTTCCTAGTCTGAACCAAAATGACTGTCATTAAAAACACATCATTCACCACCATCACTCCCTGTCTCTCAGAGATGCATCCCTAACCGACCACCACTAAATGCATGATTCCAAGACAACATCTTTAATAACTGTTCTTGGAATCACTCACCTTTTGTGGATTCAGGACTTTAATGACCTGTGTGATGGTCCCCGAGTTAAATGCAGGGATGACACTGCTGCTGGGAGACAGGAGCTGCAGCTGGAACGTCTGAAGAAAGGCAGAGAGAAAACGATTTCATGCTTAATCAAGTAAGAACATAAAGTGATTTGTTTGCACTGAGAGAAAGCAAGAAAATTAAGAGTTCAGTTCCTGGCCCTCACAGTATATGCACAGCCACAATAAAGTCAAATAATCAGTTCTTCAATTCCCTACCTGTAAAGAACAAAATATTCACTGCCCCACCTGCTTTCTACACAAGATCCAGGTAGCACAAATACTAGGGGGCGAGGGCTTACTGTAGTGCACCGAGATCAGCAGCGATGCATTGTTCCAAGTGTCACATGCAGAGGAACAGTCAAGACTGCTCAGCACACTTCAGGAGGCCCATTCTTTCCCTAATCCCTTCCGACAGCAGGTATGAAACCTATCCGGATTAAAGTCAAAGCATTACTAATTCCTAAAAGTGAAACTCACAGAAGTGAATGTATTTTCCCAAACTTGAAGAACATTCCAATCACACCCTGCTTAAATGGTCTGCTCTACTATGAACTAGGCAATACCCGTCTCCCATATTTTGTGCTGCAGCTAGGTGCAAGGCGAGACGATTCACTGCTTAAAGGAGGACCGTCACTAATCACCATGTGGGACTCATTTAAACTTTTATAAGCAGCTAACAGGTTCAAAAGATTTTTTTTCATGTATTCATAGTGGCAAAGAGCATGGCATATTTCTTAGAAACTAAGAATAAAAGGAAAGATTAGTGTCTTCACTTTTTCTTTTTTGACCCAACATTATTCTGCGTGTGGTTTAGCAACCTTCCTAGAAAGTGGTGATTTTAAAACAAGACTTTGTCCAAGCAGTAGCCATCCAGTGTGATAGGAACCAGTGTTCTATTGCTTTTATAACATTTACTTTCAGACTAGAAAGAGATGACCAAACTGAGCACTAAGAGAACCTGCGAACAACTCTCAGCCTTGCTTACCATGCTGCAAGTTTCTGCCTACATGAAAGCCCCGATCAGGAAGTATTTGCAGCTGGCCCTCAACCTATCACTGTAGCTGCCCTAAGTGGCTCTACCTTTGGTACTGCAGCTTGGAAAACAAAATCTGTCATATCCAGCTCTGTGCTGTTGGAGGCCTGTATTGTGATTACAGTGACGCTAGGGTTGGTGTTTGACCTCTCAAAGGTGAAGTCAATCTTCAGCCCGTTCTTGTTGTATGCAGTAATTGAGGGGATTCCTGCAGAAAACAAAAAAGCAGCAGACCTACAGAATCTGGAGATCATTCTCAACATCATGGAACACATTTACTTCACCCCAGACATGAACTCTTCTGAAAATTAAACACACCCCCTCCTCCTGCTCCAGTGTGTGTGCCACACTTCACTCCCAAATCCCCCCTTTTTTTTTTACTACCCGTTCTTTCCTCTTCTAGTTGAGTGCTGTGGAACCTTATGCTAAGGTTTTACACATCCCTAACCTGCAGCAATATCATTGAAGAGAGGCTGTGATGAAAGTCCATCAAGCAGGAATGGAGGCTGTGCTATCTGAGGCGCAGGGGCAGATACTGGAGAACCTACAAGAAATGTTGAAGGATTATTACTTAGCTGTCATGAAACAAAGGGTAATTAATTACTCCTTCTCCAAACATCAACTGCTGCATATCACATTTCTGTACATGAAGCTCTACAAATCATCTATGTTGTCATCCTCCCCTTCTCTGCTTTCACTAACAAGGACTGGCTCCTCTTGAGATAGCAGGCATTCAAACGGAATGAATTCCTCACATCTCCCAGTCCTCTCTGGAAAGGCTCACAGCATTCCCAGGCTGGAGCACGAAAATGCTCAAGTCTCACCAGCTAATCATGCAGAGTCAACCCGTGACTTCGTTCCTTGACTCCCATCTGTATGCTAATATGGATCTTGGTAAGAATAAGTGTGAAGACTAGGATTTGATAGGAAGTGAAGAACCAACCAGCCCTCATCCCACCCCAGGACTAAGAATGTAGACTTTTAAGAGATGCAGCCTGCTCACCTGTTAGGTTGAGGTCTCCCAGGAGGTCAAGGAGCTCCCCACCAGCAGAGGATGGCTTGCTTGTAGGTGCAGTAGGGATTACAGGTGTTATATCACTTCCCCCCAACAAGTCCAACAAATCATTTGCCTGATAAGAGAGTGGATGTAATAGTTACATATTCAACTTCCTGCTACTTTCCCTTGCAAAGGTAATGGATTCTGCTTGCTCTCAGATTGAAGACCAACAGAGAGGTTCTTAGTTTGGCTATGGTCCCATGCTCCATGGGAGATGAAGTTTCCATGCTCTTGGGACCACCGAGATAGAGAAACATGAAGTTCGTGCACACTGAGACAGGCTGGGGAATATATGGCTTTACCCCACCCTGCTCTTGGCTCCCCACAATGACCTCTTCCACACACGTGTTCTTGACACTAGAGCCATCAGAACAGAGAGATGATGCAATCATCACCAGGCCAGAACTAGCAAAGAGGCAGAGAGGGGGAGGGAGATGGTCTCAGCTTACTGTTGGCAGTGGCTAGTGGAGTGGTCTGACAGGCAGTGGAAACTTATCCTGGATGAGCTTCTATTACCTGGCTAGCAGGCTGCAATCCGGAGGGTGGAGGTTTGGTTTCCAGTACCGCTGGCTCTGTCTCTCCGTTGGTCTGTACAATCTCAGTAGGGCCATTCGTGGTGATTTTCTCCATTACTGGCATTCTCTCAAGCAGGGCTGGCCTGAAAGAAGCTGACATAGTTACACTGTGCCATCTTTCTGGATCCCAATCCAAACACTCAGACATTCAGGAGATGATATACACAGGGAAACCTGCCTTTTCCTTTTAGTTCCAAGGCAGAGGAACCGTAAGACTGCATGACAGCTTGAGGTGGTCAGAAGCAATCCCTGGCATTCTGTGCCAGTGTAAATACATTAGCCAACAGCTGAAAGCCAAATAAGCCCTCCTGCCTCCTGTTTTCCCCTAGTACTTGACAGAGTTTCCACTGTAGGGCTAGGATAACAAACCCAAGACAAAGATTAAGTAATTGAGCAATGGTGGATTAACTGCAGACATGGGACACTCGACTGCTCTGTTCCATACGCAGCTGAGTCAGAGTCAGCTCATTTGACTTCTCTTTGCAGAAGAGTTAACAACGTAGAACAGGTAACAAAGTTGGAAAAGCAAATTACCATGCTCTCATTTAGCCAAATTAAGTTTCCAAAGACATTAAGTTCAGCCCTTGAGAGTACCCTCCTGAAATGATATGGAGACTGAAGAAGAGGCACGGGATCCAGAATCCTGACATCAAAACAAAAGACTAGGAAAACCTGTATAGGGGTAAAACTAGTCTGTAATACAAGAAAGGCCACTACCCTTGCAGATCAAGCCACAAAGCACTGCATGTAAGAGGGGTAAACCACACTGTCTACACATCTTTTGGGCTGAAAAAGTGTTCCAGTGCCAATAAACCCAACAATGGGCCACATTTTTGACCACGAACAAAGTCTTAGTGAGCAGAAACTATTAAACATTGACCTTAACACTGTAACGAACACCAGAATATACTGGGGGCGGGGGGGAACACAGATGCTCTCTCGTAAAACTGAATAAAGTTCACATACGTTTTTCTGAAGTGCAATGCTTCCCAAAACTATGAAGCTGATGGCCAGACACTGTTCTCTGCAATGGTCAACTCAGACCAAAAGCCTCTCATGACTTTTCTCAACTCCTTCGTAAGGCTTCACGTGAAGCCCTAGGCAGCTCACGCGCCCTAACTCATTAACACGACTTTTCCAGAATATTTTGAGTTGCTGCATGGATCCCATGGGCAGAGAGAAAAGAGGAAATCACAAGGATGTTGTGTCCTGCACATACTGAATAGGATGGTACCTATAGAAAAAAGATGATTGTGAGGAGCCTCTGAAACAAGGTTTGGAGGCCCCTACAAACACAGGCAATATTTAGTCCAGTGGCACCCTTTTCCTCTGTCCTCTCATCTAGACTCTAAAATGGATGCTCCTCTATCCAATGGAATCTTATGGAAAGTTTTCAAGGGTGGATGAAGTTAATCCCTAGATCTCCTCCAATCTTATGATCCTCACTGAACAGAATCTGTGGTGCTCCTATATATCAACAATTAACTATTGCACATAGCAGATTCATGACTATTCTGCAAAGAATTACTGCTTTAGTTATTGCAACAAAGCAGGGGTTTGACTTTCTCATAGAGAAACAATCGCTTGAGCAAAGCAATGATGAATGGGGACCTCTCAATGATAAGGTGTAACGAGTTCCTCTAGAATCCTACCAAAATCACCAGACAAAGCTCTCAAAGCACAAAGCGTGGTACACAGGAGATCAGAGTAGATTATAATGATCCTTTTCAAACACCAAAACTCATCGGCACTTACCTCATGTGATCGTATTTCTTGAAAAGTGCATTATATTCCACTGCCCTCTGCTGTAGCTCCACGTCAATGCTGCTGCCGTAAATGGAAACCACCTTCTTAATGCGGCTGTGTGGGGGCACGGGGGAAACAAAAAAAACACACCATGGAATTAGCAGCAATAAGCAAGGGATTAGCATGTGTCATCCAAAAGACACTATCTGGCCTCTGCTCAACAGGTGTCCTCTGTGACTCATTTAAAACAGTAGCCACTGCTGGTTTCCTGGACTATCCATGCAACAGCCATTTTTGAACTGTCCCTTCACAACAGCATCAGCAGGTGGTTAATATACCACCACAAGGTATATCATAAGAAAGCTCAACTACCCACACTGAGAAGCCATCAGTAGGAAATAAGGCTATTTTTCTCTCCATCATCCAAAAAAGGAACTGGAAAGAACAGTCCACTGAAAGTAAGGACTTATCTTCCCCATAAAGAAGTTTTCAAGCAACAGCACCATGGATTAAGTCCCTACACAGTAGAGGACATCCACAGAGAAAACAGCACGCATCAGTGGAAGCCTTCCACCCTGCAAGCAAACGAGGGCTGTAAGAGCCAACAAACAACAAGATGACTCTTGTAAACCATGGAAGCAGAACATGTCCAAGGAATATTTCTACTGAAGGCAACTGATGCCAGCATATTTGCAACACAGCCCTGTGCAGTACAACATCAATGAGAACTCACTTGACAGTGCAGGTGAACCTCGTGGAAAGCTTCATGATGGCAGTGAGAGCATAGCCTCGTGTAACAGATGCAGACATATTAGATATCAGGACGCTTTCTAAAATATCAAGAACTTCATCCTCCGTTACCTGAAAAGGTACAGAAAGGTTAGGCTGAGACAGAGAGAAGCTCTGCAGCAAGCCTTCCAGGGCATACTGTAAAAACCTGTCTCTCAATGGCAGTGTCATACCTCCTCCACAACTCTGTGAGCCTGTAGCATACGTTCAGAGTGTATGAGACAGATACATCTAGGTGGAGATCTTACGATATTAGCTTTAAAATACCGTTCCTGTTCCACGCATTGAAGAGCAGGTTTATCACCAAAACACACAGCTAAGACCCTAGCAGATATGCTGCAAGCTAGGTTAGCACGAAACCACACCACTTTGCCAGTTGTAGCTGCACTCCTCACAGTGAGTGTTTACACAGCCCATGCCTGTAGCATGGGAAGGAGATTCCTGTCCAGGGTCCATCACGGACATCAGTGCTAAGTAACTGTTGCAAGCATTCCCCTCACATAGCCAGCATCAAGCAGCTCCAGCCTCAGCCAGGTACACAGTTGTTCTTTACGAAGCTATACCTGTATTGGTTCCTCCTCTTCACACTGACCAGATACCAGAAGATCTCCGTACTCTCCTATGCACCAAGAGGCCACCTGCACCAGGGGCTGCTGTTAGAAGAAGAAAAATCATATGCCTCAGAGATAAATGGATGCCTGTATGACAAACTAAACCATCAGTATTTCCCAGAGCAATTTTAGCCCTCCTTCCAGCCAAGGAAGTTCTCCACAACAGAAGAAATACAAATGTTTGATTCGGTCAAGAATTCCATAAGAGAATTGGAGAAAATCAAAAGAACACAAACTTATAGGAGACATGCCTCCTCTGCAATCCGTCCCTTGGAGCTAGACAGTGTGATGCTGACTTACCTTGAGATGCTTAGTAAACACGCTTATTGCAGTACAACAAGGAAATCCACACATTTGGTATTACCTGGGAGTAATCCCCGAGGATGGCTTTGTAGAGTCTCTGCACAGTGTAGGCATGCATCTCCACACTATTAGTTATTAGCTGAATCAGATTGGGAACAGCATCATCACGAACATAACTTCCTGCCTGCAAGAACAATTGTGTATTCAAGAGACAAATAAAAGTTATGAGGTGTCACTATCCAACTTCTCAGCAACACTCAGCATCTGCTGATATCCTTTACAAAGCCACCTGATGTGCACAGAAATAAAAATCAACCTCCTCATCCCCAAGCACTTTATGGTTGATTTTGAGCAGGCTCAGATGGGTAGAAGTACAGGACAGCACATTTTCCCAATGAACACAACTATACCCAGAGAAATCCATACTATAGATATCCTGAAATTGTCAAGAGGACAGAGTGTGGACATAAGAAGCCTGTCCTACAGAAGGAACAAAAAAGCAACACAGAAAACTGCTCTGTCAAATGGAAGGTTTAAGTCAAAGACACCCTGGGGGCAGAACGCAGCTTATTCAATCACTTCCTCAAAGTCAGACTCTATGCCAAACAAGCACAGGACCCAGGACCTTGCCTGCATATCACTCTTTGGTCAGAGGACAGGAACACAGAGCTCAGAGGGAAAAGCTAATTTTAAGGCCAGGAAAGTATGTGGGGCAAAACACAATCACCCAGCTTTGGCACTGAAGGGAAGATGTATGCTGTTCAAAACCTGTTCTGTTTAGGCACTCCTCTGGCACTGAGAGCAGAGCATGCAAAAAGATAGAAATTAAGTGAGCCCAGCTAGGTCAACTAAGTGAGAATCCACCTAGCCAAAGATGGCTGATGCCATCTTTCTCTGTTAGTCCTCATAAATCTGCTAAACTGAAAAGGATGTTTATCTGTAAGAGTCTGCAGGAGGTAGTCTCACGAATACAGCTTTATAAATGGCTTCTCCAGCAGCCAAGGGAAGGAAGTTACTTTCTTGAAAGAAGTAACCTGAGAACAATTCTCACAGCCAACCTTCTAATGGAAATCAATTCTCAGTTCAGAGGAATCTACTTTTCTCTGTTTCAGGGTGGCAAAATAGCACACAAGCCAGACTCGTTTCTTGATGACTTTCTTAAATTTGAGCACTCATACTGATAAAATAAATCTCTTCCCACTCCTTTGCCTCAGGGAACACACTGCCTACCCAAGTTACCAGAATCTCTTCCCTCTTGTTTGCCAAAACACTAGTCCCGTTCCACCTCAGCTGTGACGTTTATAAAGAAGTTCATGTAGGTAGAGAGTAATAATTAAACCCAAAGAAGAGGAACTAGAAAGCTGCTGATACAGTTTCATTAAAAACGCTTTGATAAACTCAACTTGGAATAATTCCAAGGAATTGTTTCACCCCCTTTCTCTTTGCAAGTCACTTAATGCTGTGTTCACTCTGCCCTGAAAGCACTGCATATTGAAATCACACACAGTACAAGAGCTGTCCTACCTTAGAAGCTAATGTGATTACTGCAGTAAAAAAAACTCTGCTGCACAACGCATTCCTGTGCTTCTGAAATCATACATTTCTTCTAAAAAAACCACTCAGTCATTTACTGAGTTTACATATTTCTGACTGGCTGCCTTGGGTCACTACCATATAAGTACGCTTCCTCTGTGTATTGTAGCATTTGTTATCTGCCAGCCTTTATAGCCATCTCCAACTTGATTATGAGTAACTTGCTACAGAACTAAAAAATTTTTATGTAGCCACACACAAGAGAGGCAATCTCACTTACCGTGGTTAAGACTCTCATAATTGTGTCTATGTGCCAGCGTTTGGAAGGAGCATATCTGACAAAATGAAGAGAACAAGTTAGAGCAATAACTGCTAGCCTTCAACACCAGCAAGAACCCCACCATCACCAGAACCTCCCCATTCAGTTACTTCCTGGCCTACTGTTTCCTGAGGGGGGGACACCAACAAAACACACACCAAAAACCCCCACAAAACAGACCACCACACACTTCACGTTCTTTGACTTTTCTGTACTAACGCCGACATCGGAAAACTGGATGAATACACAGGTCTGTATAACACAGCACAGCCATACCTTGCACATACCATACCCCAAAGTCAGGCTGCTGATTACGATGGCTCAACAGTAATGAGATCATCTCACCCGTGCAACTAACCAGAGAGAATCTGTGTGTGTGGAGGGGGAGCAGGGCCAGCATGTCAGCCCAACACCTGTTCCACAGTGCAGCAGAAATCAATATACCAGGCTGGTTTAGTGATATGAGGACTATCTATATCAAATCAAGGCACCAGTGTGTCCTGTTCCTCAGAGTGGGTTAAAACTGACAAACCACACACAGATCAGCAAATGGAGAAGAGATGATCAACATATTCTCTCTTGGGGAGTGAGGAGGGGGAGGAACAACACACAAAATGCTCATAATTCTGAGGATGCACAAAAAATTAATAGCAAGTAAAATGACCCCATACTTCTCAGCTGCAAGGAATATTCCAGATGCACAGTCTGCCTTGAACTCTGGCTCACAGGAATCTAGGAAATATAGCAACTCCTTCATCATTCCACGGACATTGTTCCCATTAACAAGGGCAAAACTCAGTTCCATTGCACGCCTAGGGCAAGAGACAGAAAACCAATAAAGTATCTTCGCCTAGTGAAGTAAAAAACCCAACCAAGTCCAGCTACTCAAATGCACTTATCTTTTAATTAAGAAGAGAGCAACATTTATTAATCCCGTGAGAACAGCCTTCCACATTAAATTAGACTTCTAGAACCCAGAATTACCCTAGTGCTCTTCTCAGAACCCATTCCTCCCCAACTCCCAACCACAACTAGACAGAGTACTGGCTCTTTGCTATTCCTTCTTGTATACATCGAGAGGTCGGAGGCTAGTCCTTAGCCTTTCTACTCGAAGCTTCTGTAGTTGATTCTAGCACAACTCTCCCATTCTTCTGACATTTTTTGAATGAAGACTACTATCTTCAAATGTGATTGATTTCTGCACAGTGCTGGCAATTAGTTATGTTAAAATGCATTAAAACAGCCTCACTAAACAACCCTGACTATTCTTTAAAACTGAGCATTTGCTGTAATCCAGAACCCCAACCTCCAAGTTGTGTCCTCTTCATACCGTCAGGAACTTTATTCTCTGCCTGTCACTGAGAGAGCCTACTAGAAGACAAGACAGATCCTCATGGCACATCAAAAACTTCCTCTCCCATTTCACTTTTCTGAAGTCATCTGGATAGCTGCTGAAATATTTCATGTGTACAATGATTCTGTATTGCTTGATGTGCAACAGATTATGTCCAAAATTATGCCAAAAGGCCTGAAGTCTATTTTGTAATATATACTTTCTTCAAATAGATCAGACTTCAATGTGTTTAACTCCAGCAATTTTCGTTAAAATCATAATGTTGAGACGCCTGAGTTATGCTGTCATCCTTTCAAATATTTACTGGCAGCAAACCCATCAACAGTCCCACTGATTCTGTCTTGCTCCAGTGTCAACCTTGCCAACCTACCGCTACGTGGGCACAGTTATTTTTTCCCATTGCTGAATATCTTCCCAATGTTCATGAAACATCGACAACTTAGACCAGGCATATTACCCGACACTGCTCCTCAACATCTCCCTAGTTATTATTATAATAAGAAGGATTTCTGCAGAATTGTGAACTGTAAATGTGTTATTTTTCTTTTTACCCAACTAACACCCAGGGACCTAGAAAACACAGAGGCGTTCAGAATTAGGGTGGAAATACACAACTAAATTATTACCTTTTATCATCTAGATCTGTGGCTGGTTGAAGACCTACACCATTATTAGAATTGTTTTCAGCCCTCCAATTAGTTCCCAACTCCTTACACCTAACCCTACTGAGTTACAAGTTTTCCACTTTTATGTTTAACTTTTCAGTCACATTATAGCAGATATACCAAAGCTGCAGGTGCACAAAGGTACTCTGCAGTCTTCATAGCAGGCATTTATCTCAACACATATTGCTCACCTTCAATCATATCACATGGCTCATTTCTGTCCCGAATTTCCTAATCATGTACTTTGATCGTATTAAGCAAAGACTCAAATTAAATGGCGAAGCCATTCTGAATTATACTACATGGACCAAAGATGCACTGCAATGGTTAAAAGATGATAACAGGCCATGCTTCAGATAACCAAAACCAGGTATTGTGTCTTTCCCTCAAGTCCCCGCCCTTGAACCTTGCTACCTGGGGACTCTGACATCCAGTCAATATATCACTTCAATGAAGACAGTGCGTTGTCAGCAGCACGAGTGTCAGCACGGCAACATCATGCTCTGCTGATGGATCACTCAAAGGCTTCATCCTCCAACAGCACTCAGATATGAAGCTCTGTCCTTTGTAGCACACCTATGTTTTCCTAGCAGACACCAATAAAATGTATCCAAAACCTAGATGGGGTCAGTCTATCTTTGTGCTGGCTCTGGCACCGAACAGCAACAGCAGCCTGACTTGCTCAGCATATGAGATACAAATTTGTGTTTTAGGATAGATCGCAACTGTAAAAACAGATTACACGATACCCATTACGTAACAGTTAAAACTAAATTTCAGAAGTGAGATAGATCCAATTTCTTTCCTATTCTGTACATATTAGACTGAGTAGTGCTGTTAAAAATCTAGATCTGATTCAAAGATGGGCATAAATTTGAAGAATGTCTACCAGAACAAGTATTAAGACGTATCTAATCAGTTTGACAACAAGGAAAAAAAGAGGGTGAGCAATTTTGAAAGTATATTCACGCTATGACAAGAGCTCAATGAAATTTGGGCCTGCAGCAGACAGATTCCACAAGAAGCAACAGGGATGCAACTGCCCCCATCACTGACATATCATATGCTGCACTGAGCTCAGATCACCAGTTACAGAAAGAATAACGACAAGGAAGAGAGTTCTGAAACAAAGAGCAAGCAATCAACGGGCTGAAAGACTCAATTTAGAAGAGCAATATTCCATACAGGTTGGGCAAAAGCGAGATCAAGTAATTCAAGAGTATGAGTGTCTGACAGAAACAGGAGAAAGTTACTACCATGAGTAAAAGGAACATAATTGAAGTAATGAGAAGAAATAGAGGAAGAAGTTTAGACTGAGTATCAGAAAAAAAGTCCTCCTGTAGTGAGAAGTAAGGTTGCAAGCTCTCCCATTGCCCAGAGAAGTAGCAACATACCACTACTTAAATGACAAATGAGTCTCAAGAACGCATAAAAGGACATGGTTTGTAAGCAAATTATGTGAACAATCAAGTAAGTCTGAATTCTACCACTGCCTAATCAATTTTAATCTAGGATACATTATTTGAATGTCTTAACACTGCTTCAAGACAAGATGGCACTGCCTGTTTGTCTGGGAAAGAGCAATTCAGAGTATGTCAGAGTAGCTTTGATTAGAATCACACTTTATGGAGGCTTTCCATCTTGTTATGAGCACACAATCTGATCTCCATTGACTTCATTTTGGAAAAATTCAGGCAAATGGACTGGAAAAAAAGATTTTTCTAAGATGCATAAAATGCAAAAGCAGCTTCCCAAAGAAGGTGGCTGCACATCTTCATTACCTCCTTTGAAGCATGAACCATACTACGCATTAATGTTGTCTCGCTTACAGTTCCCCAAGATTACTGTCATTTTCCCCTATGCCCTGCTCACTTTCCACAAGCTGTCAACCTTGAGAGTCTGTTTCACTGGTATTTCAATTACCTTTTGATGGAGACATCCAGATCCTTCAGGCAGTCCACAATCGTGCTTCTGTGCCGCTGTACTGCATTATGGTCTGTCTGCACAGTTTTCAACAATGACGTCAAAGCTACATATCTGGGATAAGCACACAGAGTAATAAATAGCTGACAGCAGGCACTTAATTTCCATGCACAGACACTCACACCCCCCAAACTTAGTCTTATTTTGCAACAGAACAGGGTTCTCTTGTACGCAGTGACGAACGGAAATCTTCAGGGGACTGCCTGGCCTGTCTTCAAAGGTGAGTTACCATACTAAACTGTAACATGCCTAAAAACACCCTGCTGCCCGGACAAGCACCTGTCCCAGTTCCTGGACTCATGCCAGTTGTCCAGCCTTCACGAAGGTTTTGAAAAGACAAGGCAATTAAAGATTAGACCCCTGCAGATCATACGCTCAAACTAGCACGAGTTGCAGTTCCCAAGGCTAGAGTCTTCTACCTACACCATGATTTGCAATCATAATGCCAAGAGATGGGACTTAATTCTAGCAGTTGCAGCCATTCCATGTCCAGATTCATAGCGACCAAAGCACAACCAAACTTCCTTGTTGCCAACAGCACACAATCAGAAAAACCACAGCCTTTTCCTAATTTGTCAGATCTCCAATGCCAACTCTGATCTGAATGTCACCACCAGTTGGGACAGACAGGAGATCCACAGGTTATTGGAAAAAACACTTGACTAGATTAAGAAATGACATGTTAAGATTTAGGTCATACACCCAGACTCATCTACTACGAAGGGCAGGGCCACAGTTAATATTTTCACAGAGAGAAGAATGCACCAAGAAAGAAGAAAGCTAGACATAGTTAGTCCTACTAACCCCAACAACAGTACTTCCCAATATGGTCTTCTGGAAAGCTCTACTTCAGCACAATCTTTGTGTCACTGCTTCTCACATATTTTAAACTGGGTGTTGCCAAAACACACTTTAAACAACTTACCTAATGTTTTTGTCGTTGTTTAACAAGAAACGGCCTAGGATGTTAATGGCTAACACCTGCAGAAAGAGTTAGGGAAGGTCAGTGATCAGAAAAGGCTGCTGGTCATCTTCATTGTTTCAATATGGTTTTAAAGCCAACGTGTCAAAGCTACCATTGTGGTTCTTGGCCAAAAGCGTAACCTAAAGAAGTCCAGAAGCTGACTAAGCAGAGGAAAAGCTGAGACGAACGCAGCACAGGCTCTCTTCTGCACTCAAGGGAACACAGTCTGCAGGAAGGTTTGCCTTTTTATTTTTGTTATTTAGAAAAAAAAAACAAATAAACACAAACACCACTTTCTGAAGAGGCTACAGTCTTATCTAGAGCCAACTGTGGAGCTATGTTTGGGTGAAACAACTTTGCTTCATGCCATCTATGCAAATGACCCTAATACAAGCCTAGGAAAAGAAAAAGCCATAGCAAAGGCAACTTACTCTCAGTCCACTCTCAGATTTTATGTCCATAATAGTCAGCACAGTTTCATAGAGAATGGCATTTCCCACGTTTTTACTTGTTTCTGTGTTAGTGGCAACCTGGAGAAAAGAAACAAAATGAGTGAGTCCAATGCATCCAAAAGAGATCCCCTTTGTGCTGCTCTGCAGAGCAGGCAGTGAAGCTAACCAGCCCCTAGCAAACAAGCATCACACCTATGAACGTGTGTCTCTTGCAGCCACATCCAACCCAGCACAGCAGCCAGCTCTGTCCCCACCAGTGCTGCTGAATCAAAATTGTTAAGAAACCAAAAGAGAAAGCTGAAGCTGCTCATCAACCTTGCAGACCTCACCTGTGCAAGTATGTCATTCATTGCTTCGCTAGAATCGTCATCATTTCGCCCTAAAATTCTTAGTAACCGCAGGATTCGTACCTATTTGACAAAATAAAGCAAAGAAAATCTCATTGATGGCAGGGTTTTACATGGGGGGCATGAGATGCGCAGTGCACTCCCTGAGGCGTGGCAAAGCAGCAAAACAAGCTGTTGATTTCCATTCCTAAGCAAAATGCTTATCCTTAATAAGACCTTTACCAACAAGAATGGGCTTATGCTGTGCTCATTTTCTTCCCACTAGCCAGAACTGTTAATAGTAGCCCCACTACCCACTGGTCACAGCCTTGAAAGACCAGCCCATGTTGCTCCTTCTCCCTTTTGTCACAACTGCACACAATATGATGAGGCACTACAACTGCTGTTTAAGCTAAGGCAGGTGGCTTTCACTAAGGTAGATGAAGAGCATTTGCACAATCAGCTCTAACAAAGACACAAAATCTTAAAATCAACACAGCCACCCTGAGGTAACCACCTCATCATACCTAAGTCTCAAAACACAGTATAGAATTAAAGCTATCAATCATTGTTTGCATCAGTTCTTACCTGCAAAAAGGGGTCACTGATCCCAGACACATCATGCTCTGGTGAATATCCAGACATGATAAGGTTCTTCAGAATACGAACTAATTGGGGAACAAGCTGCGAAGAAGACAGTTGTCCTATTAGGGTGTTGTTCCTTCCCCCCCAGCTTTGAAGCACAGGTCCAAGAACAAATCTTGTATTTGAAAGCAAGTCAGTCTGTGGATTCTTCCACAAAGTTCAACCTGCACATCTAGAGCTGATGCAACAGGAATACCTACAGCTTAGCTAGGGCACAACTAGAAACAGTTAAGCTGGGTCCTGAGCACCATATTGTACCTTTAAAGTACTAAGTCTACCAGAGCTTGGCAGCTGAGACCTGAGAAAAAATACCAACTTAAATTCCTGTCTTCATGAAAAGGGGATGTGCTGCGACTACTCAAACGGTGTAATTCTAGGACTTCGCTTGGGGGCTTTACATTAGCTCCTGACTCATTTTTAGCATACATCTCCACAGAAGCATCAGGCATAGCCAAGAGTTTTGATCTTTTCCAGTGTTGTACTACTATGATTAAATTATTACAAATTCCTTCAAGTTTGATACTCCATCCAACCTAGCTTCTAGAAAGAAAAGCTTTGCGATCTGCTGCTTCTCCAAGAGTTTCCAAATAGGGCAGAGAATGGATTTCCCTCCAGCTTTCCCCCAGGGCTCTACTGTTAGACTACTTCTTCCCTGAAAGTAACTCCAGGGTCTATTCTCCCTCCTCTTCATACCAAACTTCTCGGCAATAGCAGCAACACTGAACTGACCAAATTCTTTGCTTCACTGCTGTTAGAAGGGTTCTGCATAATAGCAGAGAAATTGATGGAAGCGCTGCTACTATGCCAGATTCAGGAGCACAAAATCGTATCAGCTCTCACTGTTCATATTTTAAAGTTTCTTTCCAACTGTGCAGGCTAAAAAACTTTCAGAAGCAGTTCAGATTCCTCAGATGTTGATGGCACCGGTCTCCCAGTAGACACCTACCCATAGGAATAAGTTATCTTTCAAGACTTGTACACAGCTTTGAAGAAATGCTACTTATTTGCAAAAGTTTGGTGCAACTCTCTCCATCTTAGGCATCTCTATCAATGCACTTCATCTGTCAGGGCAACTTGGAGGAACCATAATAGAATTTGTCCATAGTATCTC
The DNA here is from genome assembly GCF_013368605.1 of Nyctibius grandis. Classification (NCBI taxonomy): domain Eukaryota; kingdom Metazoa; phylum Chordata; class Aves; order Nyctibiiformes; family Nyctibiidae; genus Nyctibius; species Nyctibius grandis. Next base: position 23,285,179 of record NC_090669.1, on the reverse strand, counting down.
ACACATGCTGAGCATATAATCAGTTCAGGGCAGAACGTGGCAAATAAGCCAATCATTAAAGCAGACAAGCTATGACAAACTTACTATTTATCTGCAAAAACCTTCATAGCAGCTATGAGTAACTAAATAGTCTCAGGGGTGAAATGGAAGCTCATTTTCAACACATCCTGTGAAAAATCTTAAGGCTGAAAGACAGAAACTGGACTAATTTTCCTTGAACTGTAAGAGAAAAACCATTCCTGGTGGGTGACGTAGAGATGAAGATCTCTACAAGCTTTACTCCTTTCATAGAAAGTTTCTTCTATCCCTCTCAGTGCTGGTATTATTAAAATAATCCAGACGCTGGCTGGAGATGAGGTGACAAACTAGACAAGAGGTACTGCAGGGGCTGCACTAAGTGGATTTTTCATTCCTGAAGCATGGCTAGCACCAGGACATCATCACTCTTTATCTCATCTCCATGCATGACAATCAGACTTTATCAAAATGTTCTCTACAAAACCCTTCCAACAATTCACCCTTAAGATTTAACAAATTTTCCCATCCTTGAGACGGGCTGCTCCTGCATTCGTGAAAGCCTACTGTGAGTCAGGGATTGCATTCACGCTAAATTTTTACCAGATCAGAAATTGCTTATAGTAAAGTTGCCACTTCTGAGCACATCAAATCAAGAGGGTGCTTCAGATTCCGGCCAGACAGCAGCAGAAGGTGCCAAAAGCACAACGCGACATAAAGGACAACAGCTGTGTGTGGACATACTAAATGGGCAATGCTTTCTGGACTGAAGTCCTGCACATCTGTGGTACAGTGCAAGAGGAAAACCAGCTGAGTCCCCCCATCATCTCTTTTTATTCCTACCTTTGCTCTTCAGGAATAACATACTCCTCTGAAAACATGCATTTCATAAAAACACAAACAAAAGGAGCCACGAATTTCCTATTATCTGCCTGAAACAGGAAACCAAAGGGTGCTGCAACATCTTCCCTCAAGACAGAGTAATAGACAAGTGGAGTGACCTGCTGGAGCATTCCTGGAACCCTAATTAACATTTTCTTTGCCTTTTAACATGCAAGAGTTACCAAGACTGAGGACAGGACAAACAAAGGGAAACATTACAGCCATGGAGATCGGTTGAGGGCCACCTTCCCCCCAGTCTTCTGTAGTCAAATTACACCCATGAAAAATACCAGCAATGCAGCTGTCCTCAGTTGCTCTTTGCAGCACAGTAAGTCCACTTACAGGCAGCTAAGCAACTGGCTTTCCTGCTCCCTTTTGGGAATCACCCAAAGTTGCCCCATGATTCAGGCCAAACGCAAAGGCCAGTTTGTGATCAGAAGAAAGCCCAGGACTACAGTTTGCATAGGCACAAAAAAATTCCCTAAAGTATTGCTCAAATAAAAGGGAGCTTCAGGAAAGCAGGCTCGTGTTTGGAGAAGGCCACAACTGAGATTCAGGGCTGCCATGGGTGTAGAGGTTTAGTGACAAGACAAGACCAGCACACAAAAAGCATTAGACAAGTACGATTGATCTAAGCATGTGGCATCAATCACAAACGTGGCATTAAGAGGCACTGCCTCACAAGAGACAAACATCTACAGATTGAATGCAAGCATGCACCGTCTAGAAGAATTAACTCTTACCTTTTCATTCTAACACACAGCGGGATTCCAAACAGACAAATGGGACAAAACAGACGAAGCAGGCATTAGGGATAGATCAATGTTATACCAGTCACAGCATAAACAACTACAAGAGAGAGCTAGAAGAGAAGGTACCTAGTACTAGATTTTGTGGGCTCAGCTTTTCTCTCCTTTCCCACGACTATCATCTTAACCGAGCAATTAGTAGCAGAGATGGCTCCCTTCAAGAAGACCCTAGTCCCACTTTCACTCCTGCTTTGACATGTACAATCAGGGCAAGGGAAGATGCATGCCAAAATGCTAAGATGCATCAAAGGATGTACCGTTTGAAATCCCTAATGATATAGACAAGCCAAGGAAGAACAGTAAACTGGGCATGCAAATAAATAAGCACCTTTAAGACTTTTCAGAGGAGCAAACGGCCAGTTCTGTTCTACCAGCTTTGTTCAATTTCTCCTTTGACCAAGAAGTCAGAATGACATAATCAGTGCAATTCTCAGATGACCTGCTATTGGCAGTCTTTCATATGGCAATAATACCGCACAGCAAATCATAGCAAACAGCATAAGGAAGGTTGTGCTGGGGGTGGGAAGGAGAAGCAAACATTCCTAACCAGAGGATGAAGAGTGACATTGACTCTCAAACCCTTAAGTTAAAATGGAAAATGATGTAATATGGCATGCACCAGAGATAAAAAATTTACAGAACTAGGACTTCCATTGGTATTTTTGACCTGAGGTTATAAAATTGTGTGGCTGTGGTTAAGGCACGTTGGTATAAGCCTCGGTTTTTCATCTTCGCTTCTTTATGTCTATTACATTTGTGATTCCAATATCACTATGTAATTACCTACAAAGGGTGGGAAAAACCCTAAGGGAACATCAAAGAGGACACTTTAAGTCTAACTTCAGGATGAGTTTCACACTGCACAGTCTTAAGACTGCTGTTTTTTTTTAACTTACTTATTGAAGGGGATTAGGGTTAGATACACACAAAATTCCCAAATTCAATTTTCATGATTTTTAAAAAAAATTTTGGTAACAAGCAGACAGTATCATTAAATTCTTCACGCAAACAGTTGTAAGGATTTTATTAGAAGATGTGCACACTGCTTTCACAAGGGAGACTAAGAGGATGCATCGGTGAAAAAAAAATCAAAAACCCCCAACCCACCACAAACAAAACCATGAACATTAACTCTGCAATATTACCAGTTCACACTCACCTTTCTAAAGTGGGCAAGCATGTCTGGGCTTCTCTCACACATCTCTGTGAGGAGGACCACTGATGTGTGAAGAACACCTAAAGGTGAGGAGGGAAAAAAGAAAAAAATATCTACATTTAACATAATTCCATTGGCTCCAGACATGTGACAAAGATCATAAGGAAACAACAGGAAATAATTTAAAAATATTATTCTTGAATCCAACATATCTACCCCAAAATACATTTGCACTTGCAACTGTGCCCAAGGTAAAGGAGACAGCAATGTGCTCATGTCTTAAAGCGGCAGCTAAAGGCCAAAGGAGGAGAGAAATTGGGCTTTGTCTGCAGAACCTTGCATACTAAACACACAGTCAGATGCTAATAGACAGAGTTGGACTAGATGATCTTCAAGGTCCCCTCCAACCCAAACCATTCAATGATTCTATACAAACATAAGACTCTAGAAGGACGACATGTATTAATTGCATTGTAGGTGTTGGGTTCCTCGCGCTTCCTGATCTCTTCTGATCTGCGTACCCCAGCCAACCTTATGTGACCTGAATTGGGAAGAACTCAAAACTCTCAGAACTCAGGTCTACATAAATATCTATCTATAAAGCTTGTGTCACAGCTTTCTTAACACAGACACTGCTTACTCATCACTGAGACCTCCCAAGAGGCTGCTAAAAGGGTTTCATATATATTCTGCTTCAGAGAAAGCCCAACACAAAGCCCATGGCTACGACTGCTGGAAACGAGATGCTGATTTTTAAGGATGAGGAAAGTAGAAAGGATGATCCAGTTCTTGAATTCAGGAGAACCTAGACTCAATTCTCTGCTTGGCCAAGGTTTGAAGAGGAGCATTCCCATCTTTAAAGAGGGAACAGAACAGCTCTCAGCTTTTCAGGGTTTCATAAGACAAAGACAGAGGATCTCACGCTGCCAAGTTGGATCACGTAGGCATCACTTCCTGACAAAGACTCTTACCGACCATCACCTATTTGAAGCAGTGCCTGGTCTAAATGTGATGATCACCACATTTTAAATCAAGGTCAACTAGCTGCACACACACAAACTATATTCCACATGCAAACTGTCCTGTACCTAAAAGGTTTATAACACATGCAGGAAAAAAAAAAAAAAGAAACAACAGCTTCTCAGGAAGCTACTGTGGTCCATTAGTACTGCTGGCACCTACACCTACCCTGTCTTGAGACAGAACTCCTCCCTGTAATGGGCTTTTAGCACTGAAAACATCTACTGTAGAAATCCTACTACACCCGCCTATTTTCTTAAGGCACATGTCCATTGCAGATGTGCCACAGGGCTAAGACTTTGGGAGGTGAGCACTAGGCTTGACACAAATCAGTCAGAGTGTTAATATTTATCTTTAATTTTCTAGAAGCACTTGTGAAAGAAAATGTATTAAAACAGAATAATCTCACAAAAAAACATTAAAGTGAGAATCTGTTCTATGATGCAGTTCTGATGAAAAGCAGCACTGAAGAAAGACTCTTTCCTGACAGTGACGTAGGTACCTCAGTCCTGGGCATACCTGCTAAAGTGATGTCAGAGAATCCTGTAGTGCTATATTAACAAAAAAAGAAAAAAACCACCAAAAAGTGCACTTCAGAGTCCCTTTAGGCAGTGCATCAGATAAAAAAATCACATACTTTTCCATTGTACCCACTCTGAAGTGTACCAAAGAACAGTGAAAGAGTTCCTTTTGTCACCTATGCCACGCAAAAGTCCTGCTGCCTAGCAGAGTCATACACATCCCCTCCTTCTGAACGACATTTGCTTTCACTGCACAGGAATGGGAAGAAACAAATCACACAAATACACCTCAAGAGTTCCTTCCAAACAAACGGCTTAGGTAGCAAGTGCACCCTCCTGTAATGGCATAGCCTTGCTAAGTAGAGTCTCGGATATTACCATGGTTCTTCTCATTCAGCAAGTTTTTGGTGGCTGGCAGGAACATCTCCATGAGTTCAGGCACCTTTCTAATGACGTGAACAGCGCACAATGCTGCCTGTACAGGAAGAGCAGCTCTGTTAGTACATACTGTAATGACAACAATACACATTTTTGAGAACATCTAGCACAGTGAGAACGAACACAAATTTCGTTATATACAAAGGTCTGGAAAGTTTATGGTGTATTTTTCCATCTCTCTACTACAAGTGATACTAAACAGCACCACAGAGAAAAGTCCAATAAAACTACCATGAGCAAGGAGGGGGGAAAAAAAAACAAAGCACTGAGCTACAAAGTAACACTCCCACTAGCAGTGGTTCATTTTTACATTATTCACTTCAGAAGCGATATTAACTGCAAAGCAGCTCTGCCTTTAATAGGGCTACTTCAGTCTGTCTTCCTGTTGCTAGGGAAGTGATAACGCATTGGAAGCAAATAATGAAATCTGTCAAATTTACATCTCATTTTCTTTCCCTTGAATATCATCTCCTTCCCCACAAAATAACTTCCCGCTGCAGGTGATGGGTCCTACGACAAACAAAAGTATACTGCAAAAAAATTGCCTACTTCTTCTAGGGTGCAGAAGCAACAGGAGACACTATTCTGTGCAGCTGCGTGAGATTCAAGTGCACTGAGGGCCTCTTCCCAGAATACAGCAATACCTCTTAGCGTTGCTTTCTCTCCAATCTCTCTCTAGATCCAGCACTAGACAAAGAAGTAACTGCATCTCTTCCTAAATCTTACTGCTTCCCACCCTCCCCAAGACTTAACGATGAAATAAATTTAAAAGAACAAGGGTGATCACACTTTGCACTTGCTATGGCACACTTGGTATGGAAACGAGACAATTTATAATTGTGTGCCTGTTTCAAGCCCTTAACTTTCTATCTCACATACTACTGTCATCATCAACACAAGATATCAAACAGGTTCAAATCTTCAGATATCAGCCTGCACTGTTAATGACCAAAGTTTCTCTGGACTTATCTGAGAAGATACAGAAATAAAACTGATGACTATAAGTGTGGGGTTAACGTCTGTGAACAGGCAGGTGTTCACATTACCATAAATAACCTCAAGGTAGAGAGTATGAAGATAGAAACAACTGCCTCACCTGTTGGAGGCTTGTCTTTTTGGGGCTTACACACATTCCTGCTATAGACAGACAGGGAGTTTTGACCTCTGTCTTGCACACTAGGAAAATACTCATCCAGTGTGATCCAAGCCATCTAGTATTCCAGATATGAGCAAGATATCCCACCAATCTTGCGTTTTAATCCATAACAAAGTATTCAAAAGTTCCCTGAAGTACCTTCTTCCTAAGATAGGAGTTGGAAGTTTTGAGGAGCTTTTCCACCTCTCCTGCAAGGTCTCTGCACATTTCTGAGGAGCCCATGCAGCCAAGAGTGCAGAGTGCCAGCCCCTGCACATATTGAGTGCTGTGATTAAGGTCACTGTAAAGGAGAACAAAAAAAAAGCCGGTCAGCATGCACACAGAGAACCTGAACACACAAATAAAAAGCATCTATATCTACAGTCATCTAACCAGCTGCACACATGGCCCAGAAGAACTCTCCAGATTCTCAGCTATTTGGGAGCATGACTTAGGAGCAATTGCAGCTTTGAGTGCACGTACCACAGGGTTTGCCACTACTTCTACTCAGAATCCTCAATTACAAAGATAAAATACTTGGTTAAAGCTGTCAGGTGGGTATCTATAGATTGAGCCGAGAAAATGGAAGACCACACAGAATTCCATTCAACTTCTAAAGCAAAGACAAAACGTATTTTGGAACTTGCATGCAGAAAAGAACCTAACGTGAAGTACAGTCCTGCAGTGACTCTGTGGGTTGTCCCAGTTTAAACATGTTCTAGCACAGGCTTTAGCTTCTGCATTTACAAACCAAACAGTATATAAAAACCTATGTAAAAATATCCCGAGTAAAAACCACAAACCTCACCACTCACACACCTTGAAAATAATCCATACAGGAATTTTGTTTAGCAATCCTAACTACTCATACGCCTAAGGAAGCTGCGAAAAGCAGTCAATAAGAAGTTAAACCACCTAACAGTAGATGCTATTCGTGAGGCCAGCCACCAACGTCACACTAAGTACAAGACAATGTACACATGGCAATCCCATCGGCCTTTAAAACTGATTTCTACAGCACTTTTCCATCAGACTCATGTCACCACAGTATCCAGGATTCAATGTTGAAGAAAGTAAAAAACATGGTTCCTGGTTTGGGGGGCGAGGGGAGATGGGGATTGCATGACAGGAGGGCTGGGGAAACGAGTGGTATGTAACCAAATGTGCACAACGTGCAGAAAAGCAAGAGACAGTATTCTGGTTGTAACGTCAAGCAGCTATGGCAACATGCAGATGAAGGAACAGACAGCACATGCCACTAAATGGGTTGGGTTTTTGTTTCCTTCCTTTAACAAATTTGTGGCAGCTATATAAAGCTCTGTGTATAGCAAGTATGCGCTTCACAAGGGTGCTCAGTTTTTTTTGTATCAAAAATCTAGGTCTTGCTATAAAATAATGAAAGACAATGCCATAAATAAAATACCTTAATGTCTAGACAAAAGCTAGATGAATTGGTAGATACAGAAGGCAAAGGAGAAAGCAATAAACCACCCACTGAGATGGTGAGAAGCTGTCCACCAGTTTTGCTCAGTTTCAGTCTGATCCATTTCCAGTTCAAACTCACTACACCCTAACCACACAAATTCATTTTAGCATAAACAGTCAAGAGAGGTGTTAACCTAGCAGCCCGGTTCTAATGGAAGAGCCCCACAGGTATGACATTTCAATGAAAAATCTTTAGCCAAATGTCTCTTCTCTCCTGGACTCTAGGTCCAAAGTTAGCAGATCCTCAGGCCCGCAGATTTGTCAAGTTCCTTTCCAAGCATTTTGAGGCCACAGTCTAACTGAAGATCAATACTTTACTTGCTAGTATCTGGGAGGTTTATGTTCTAAAAGTAAATAATAACAAAAACAGACACATCACACACAACCGAGCAGGCATCTGGATAAACCAACTAGAACCCAGTTGTTCCACTCCTGCTCCCATCCACCTTGAAAATGAGTGTTACTGGAAATGTCCCATCATCATCTACTAAACTATAATGTAAAACAGTTCCAGTTTAACAGCATTTTGCTGAGAGAGAGAAAAAGTTAAAACCAAAAAATATTATTTCCTATCCCCTCTTGTCCGTTTTCAGCAAGATGCCAAGCAGACAGCACATCTCAAGTTGCTGCCTTGCTTTCGAGGGAAACCATTCATCAGGACCGTGAGGCCAACCTTCAACGAAAGCAGCATACACAGCCTCGATCCTTGAAGTCAGACGACTCTTCAGAGCTCGTCAGCAGAAGTCAAGTAAACAAACACAGGACAACAAGGCTGCAGCAATATATATGACTTTGTGACATACGATGGCCAGTCCAGCCTACAAAGTTTTGACAGTGTTATAAAAACCTCCTGATTCAATCGTATTTAAAAGGTGCATGGACCTTTATTAATGCTGCATTGCTGCTCGCCTGGCTCTTTCCTACTGATTCCTTTCATCGTCCTGATTTTATTTATCTCAACATGACCTCCAGAAACACGTACTACCATTCTGTAACAGTAGTTACACGAAGTGTTGTTTGCCACATACACCTCTTCAGGACCAATGCAATTTTATATTCTCTTCCCTTTACGGAAGCTAGACAGTATCATCCAATACACTACAGTACTAGAACAGTCTTGTACGGTCAACAGCATACAACAAACTGAAGATACCAGTTTTCTAACACAAGGGAAAAAAATTGAAGTACTCAGAATGTCACTGTCAGGAGTATACTTTCAGATCTTGAAACCTCAAAGCATGTGTTGATGGAGAGAGAGGTGGTACCCTTACTTCTTGATGCAATTGGTCATAAGAAGATGGACATCCTGTCTCTCATCCAGCAGCAACATGGCACCTAAATACCCAATGCGCTTGTCTGTGAATTTCTGAGAGGCAATGAGCTTGAGGCACTCCAACTGGAAAAAAAAAAGGGAAAAAAAAAAGAGAGAATTAGCTTAAACTACTTCTTAGCTAGAGAAGAAATAGTTTGAATTTTGATGTTTACTCATTTAGGTCTCTCAGAATGCATCTTTAAAGGTATTTTTTATTCCCATTTTGGTGATGTAGAAAACAAAGAAATGTTAAATGACCTGCCCAGAGCTCCCAGCAAGCCAGCAGGAAAGTCATTAGCAGCTCCTGCATCTTGAAGCAGCCAGACACTGTTGGCCTTTCATGACCCCAGATACGTGGGTTTATGCCAGATCACAACGGTAAAAGATAACATATTTATAGAGACAAGAGATCCATCATTAAAAACAAAATAGTAAAGAACTGGAAATCTATATCATGTGTCATGTTTGATATGCACTGGAAACCTCTGAACCAGGCTTAAATGGGTCCATGTACCTACCAGAGAGAGGATCAATGCTCTGTAAATTAAGTTGTCAAAACCAGTTTTTGTGTATTATGATCTGTTACTGCCTTGCTGGCTAGGCAAACCTTAGATACACTCAGAGATAAGTTTTTGTGCTGCTCTGTAGTCTCTATCTGAACACCTGAAGTTTGACTAAAGTCTTATGCACTGTAGCCACTATGAGTTTCCCTTTCACCGTGCAGAAAGGCCAACTGTGTTCAACAGCATGAGGGAGATCTCTAAGATAACACGCATAGCTGCCACTTGCACTCAGCTGATTAAGGAACTAATTGCTAGCCCATTTTTAAACTTAACACTTTCTTACTGAAAAAAAAAAGACATCAATCACAGAGATATTCTGACATTAGTAGGCACTAAAATACTTTTCTCTAACGGATAACTAATCAAGTATAATCAAACTCTACCTTCCAGATAGGAAGTAGCAGGAATGGCTTCTCAAAACAGGTGAGAGACCTATCCCTCACAAACACATCCCCTAAGTCTGTTTTACACATTACCTGGGGCAGCAGGTAAGCATACACCATGGGCTTAAGGAGGGGTCAAAGCTTGCAACAGATCCATTTTAAAGGAAGTAAAGGGGGCATGCACAGGCAAAAAGACAGGGCGTCATGAAAAGCTTTTCATGGTCCCTAGCTACAGGGAAGCTTGAACAGGGCGACAGACACAGGCGAGATGCGAGAAGCACACACACGTCAGGAGGGTAAAGCTGTACAGGATTCTGATAAGAAAATTAAAGTTGAAGTGCCAGAGAAAGTAAGTGCTATGGCCTAGCCACTGATGCATGGCATCAACACACACACCTCAGCTCTGCAAGAAGTTGTCATGTACACACACCCAGCTAGTGCAGGGTGACAAACTGATAAGAGAATGCTTGAAAGAAAGCGAGTTCAGTTTGCTAGGTTTAAAGGGGCTGAAAATCTAGAATAAAGAAACACCTCTGAACAAGATCAGCCATCCACAAGGATAACTGAACTTGCACAAATGGGTAAGATCAACCAGGGATAAGGCACAGAACACCAGATATTGACCTCTTATCTTTCCAGTGCTTTCTATAAGAGAATAATGCACCCCTGAACCAACTTTCTTCCCCAGGTTTACAAGATACTTTCTTATACGAGTCTCTGCAAAAACGCAATGTAGAACTGATGACATCTAAGCTACAGTGTAAGAGCCAACAAAGGCAGAAGACGAACAACTAAGAAAAAGCAGAAGGAAACTAATGCCTGCAAGAGATATTGTAAGATACATTTCTAGTACTTTTGAATTTGAAAGATATTATTGAAATTTACCCCATGAAAGGCTGATGAGTTCTTGTTTCAGTTGTATACAAGTACACGCAAACACGCTTCACACAGAGCAATACAGAGAAACATGATCAGCTGAAGCTCTTACTAGGTCTAATTAGTGGAAGAAATCTTGATACTATTATATCCATTTCATTCAAAGGAACAATTAAAGTCTGCTACATCAGTACTGTAACATACATTAGTAAAGCCAGGTATGATACAGGCATATAGCCAGACTACAATTTACCCAAGTCTTTACTGCATAGTTACTCTTCCAACTGGAATTTTTTTGCAAGTAGAAATAATGACAATAATAATAAAGTTATTTGACCACTTGCTCAGGCTGCCTGACACCTTCTGAACTTGCACAAATGGTGTTTGCACACGCTCAGGAGACAGCTTGCCATCCAGTGCATCTCAGCATGCACGGGCTAAATACGGTGCTCACGCTCATATTTCTGTACAAGATATCCTGGGTCAAAGCTGATAATCCCTGGCTTGGAAAGAAGCAGATCAATGATCCACTACTTCTGACACCTTCTCTAAATTCTCTTTTATTATTGGTTACCCCATCCACACTGTTAGCTTGTCAGATGTCTGCTTGCATCTTTAAAAGACACTGTCTAACACAGCCTGTGGCTCTCTTCAGTTTCTCCCCAAAACATATTTCCTGTGTATTTATTCTGTCACTCTCAGAAACTTCCCGTCTACAACGCTGGACTGTCTATCTACAAGACTGCACTGCTGGAACAGCATAGGTCTTCAACAGGTCCCCAGCTCACACAAACTATACTCCACCTACACATTAGCACTTTGAAAGATTATAAGCATTGAGGACATGCAAAAGTCTGCAACTCACTCACTTGGAGAACACTTCTTCAAATTCCTTCTCAGCCTTGGGCCCTATACCTTCCTGAAAGGCCAGCTCATAAACTACATGAGAACCGAGGCCATCGGATGAAGTACTCTGTTCTCAAAATAGTCAGGATAGATGCTTCTGTTTGACATGCAGCAAGCCCAGCAATAACAGACATCGAATAATCTGTTTTATCCTTCTTCCACTGAGAGTGAAGAGGTAAATTACTGTTACTGACCAAAGCAGAAACTGAAAAACTATTAGATATCTGGTCTAATCTTCTATATATGGGATTAAATACTTGAGTAACAAGACAAAATAATCCCAATAAAATTTAAACATGTTCCTAACATAGGCCAGAGGTAGAAATTCTAGTTGACACTTATCTGTAACATTTTTTATTCTTCTTGCAGCTCTTAGATACTATGCCCTAATTTTTGTGACAGGAAGTTTCTCTCTTGGACCAGGATGCCTGGCTGTGTGAAGTGTTAAGAACAGGATGATACACAAATGCACTTGCTCTCATGCAACAACTCGTTCTCCTATGAGAAGGATCCAATGACGCAGAAGTAAGATGATGCACTTTAGATGCAATAGCACAGCCCAGACTCCCTAACATTAAGACTATTTTGGAATTTGATTTCAGTGGTTTGAGTTTACTGTTTCTGTGAGATATGTCAGGATAAGTAAAACAATTCATGAATGGATAGACTCCCAAGAGATGAAGCTACTTTAACGGATACAGCAATTTGACTGACATTTTACTTAGCTTTATGGAAGGCCTAGGTTAGATTACTCCTAAGAGGACACTTACTGACTTCTAAGCAAAACAGACTATGCCGCAAAGACTAAGCAAAGCTCAACCTAAAGGACATCTTGTAGATCAAGAACTCCCATCTTCCTGTCTCCCTTTTCCACAATCTATCTGTGTGAAAAATAGCGCATCAAAAATAAGCCAAGAGATGCAAAACTCATAGCAGCATTCTCCAAGTCACCTCACTAAGATGGGGATAAGGAATGCCGATTTTTTATTGCTGGGAACAGACCAGATCTTATCTGCCTAGAATAGACTGCTTTAGAAAGGAAAGGGTATAGAACCTCCTTTGGAGCATCTGGTATTTTCCATCAGACACAGAACTCCAAAGTAGTGTTTTGAACCCATCTAGAAATATCCATATGTACTGGACTGTGGTTTAAGAACTACTGCTCTGCAGAAACATGGGTGGTGAGGAGCAGACAGTCTGGCAACAGCAGACTAGCCCTACGTTTCATAACACAATATGTAAGTCTCCAAACAGCAGATCTCACTAACAAAGTCAAAACTAATGTAGGTTAAGAATGTATGTGAAGATGGACCTCAAAACATCCCAAAGAGCAGATGGCAAAAGTGCAGCTAGGAATGCTCAGAACAAGTCATTGTGCCCAAAACACACAAAGCAGACTGGCATACGCACGTAGCACAGAGAGCATTGATCTCTGACCTACCTGTCCAAAATGTGCAGGGTATCCCAGCATGTGCATATACAGCAGCTTTGCCACATTTCTGCATCGGTATGTGTTATCTTCCTCTCGGAAGGATGACCGGATAGCAGCACATTCCTTTTGGATCATCTCACGCTCTTCTGCCTGGGTTCTTGCTGTCCGGATGGTCCGGATCAACTCCCGCAGTCTGATGGGGGCTGGCATCCTCTGGGAGAAGAGAGACATCTGTAAACCCTGTACTGTACCTAAAGGCTTCATAATAGTCTTATACTTTTGCATATTGTTTTTTCTTTCTCACTCAACAATTATATAAGTAGAATAATTAAGAAAATGCAGACTGCTTCAGTAGCATGGTTAAAAGTAAACTTCAAAACCAGAGGAATTCCTTGTACCTCACATTTGCTTTTCCAGAACATTAGAAACAGGAACTGCTATGCTCTGAGCTAGCTAACATGACTCCCCACCTGAAACAGGCAGAAACGGCACTCTGCAAGGTATGCTCTCATATTCATGTCATCTGCCTCTCCAGAAAAGTCAGGCTCCAAAGAGAGCTGACCCCAAAATCATGACAACTTGGGACAGAAATCCTTTACAAAAAGCAATGCTGTTTAATAACTTGTACAAGACTTCAGGCAAGTGTTTCAGATAGCCACACTTCAAACATCCTGCAAACTTGTGCCATACAAACTTCTTTCTTTGAGGTGTGGAAGTCAGCAGAAAAAGCAGACAGAAGAGCCATCCTAGTTGTGTGGATATTTCAGAAAATCTTCTTTTAAAAATAAATAAATCAAGTTGACACCGTCCCTTTATTACACACCAAACAGAACAATCCTTTCTAAAACAAACAATTCTGTCACACTACTGTCTGGTGGCACTGGTATGAAAAGAGTGTGCAAGAAAAGTGTATTCTACGTGCACTCCACATAGTTTCACTTCACCAGATGGAACGCTCTGATGGAGCCATCTGACCTAGAGAGCAATTTAGTCTTCTGAGTATCCCTCAAGAGAAAACAGCTCTCAAACAAAACCCAAACTTTCGAATTATGTTCAACAACAGCTGAACTAATGCTCACCAAAGCAGACTTTTGACTTTCTAGGAGATCAGACTATGCGAGCATCTCTACAGTCTTCGTCCACGCTAGACTGTGAATATAATGAAGCCATTCTGACAACAGATAACGTCACACCAACTTGTAAAAAGTTGCCATGGCAGTCTGCTACAGGTTTTCACCTGGGCCACCATCCTCCCAAAACGGTGTTTGCCTAACAGTAAGACTGCTGAATGCAGCTCTATAGGTCTGGATTATAAATCTGGTCTCCCACAGAATTCATACACAACACTAAGTCTCTTCAGTGAAACCATGTAGACCCCTCATATTCCAGCTCCCCATGTTCATACCTAGAAAGTTTCAGTTTACAGAGACACAAAGCATTCAATTTTTAAAATGGAAGAGTACAGATGTTCTTACTGCATAAGGAAACTCTGCCCCAAAATGCTGACACACGTAGGATCAAGATTATTGGACATGTTAATCCTTAGTCTTCCCTTGCCTCTCCGTGTGGATTATAACACTTCCTCACATTACTGTGATATGAATAAATCAATGGTTATTATGCATCCAGATGCTGCACTAACAACCATCACAGAAATGGTCACGGGGAAGTAAGAAATCTGTCTCCAGAACAGTATTTGAACATGCAATAGATAAGGCTTTTGAATGTGGCAGTCACGTTCTTTTAACGCAGCTTGTAACGCTCCTACAACACAAAGATCCTCCTCACACAGCATCGTGTCTGCACGTGTATGGGGAAGCCTTGAGTTAGACGCAGTCTTCAAACCCTTAACGCAGACCTCTGCTCTTCAGCCAACAGTGCAAGCGATAGTGGTAGAACTGATCTTTCAGCAGCAAGACTGTGGGATCACGACAAACAACATGAAAACCCCGCAGAGCGTTAGGAGCAGTACACTGAGACACACCTACTGTAGAGTCTCCGGAGAGTTCAGATGCTGAAGTGCAAGTCTCAAAGGAGCATGTACAAATCATTTTTGCAAAAATCATTCGGCCAAATTGGAAGACTATTTTCACCAGTGCAACAAAACACACATCCTCAAAATAAAAGGACAAGTCCCCAGCACTCACACAGGAACTCAGCCAGAAGCATGAAGGTTCCAAAGCTTTTCAAATAAAAGGTAGTTTAATTCTATCAATTTCCTGCCACATCCCTCCTATCCACACATAATAAAATACTTTTCCCACCCTAAGAGAGCAAAATACTTTTCCAAACTCCTGCGTGGAACCAGCTGAAAGAGGTGGTTCCAGTCCTTCCGTTGTGCTGACGCTGGCATTCCTGGGACAGTGCACCGCGTGAGGCAACCTGCACATCTGAGAACCAGCTTGCTGCTTTCCTCCCAGGAGCCATCGTCTTCAGACACATCAGTTCAGCTTGTGCAGACACAAAGGTGGCAGCGAGAACATACAGCTCTGGGAGACCCGAGACGGAGTGGGAAAGAGGTGAAGCGCTCCCTCCAGCAGCAAGCCACGCTTACGCTATGGTTCTGCACCCTGGTTAAGTTGATCTAAAACTTGAATGTTCCTGAGAAGCCAGACAGTGGCTATCACAACTTAAACCCATGATTGACTTTTTTTATTTTAAAGAAATAATTCTTTGGAAACTTTTTGAAACACTAATACACAGTCTGCAAACAAAATGAAGTCTGGCAGCAACTTGCTTTGATACCACAAGTCCTTTTGCTCCCACTCTGTATTTGAAGGGTTTATAAACTGCTGAACACCGATATTTTCAGTCTGTGACTTGCACAATTGCCCTGCTTTGCTTGCCACGGGACCAAAACGCTCTGTAGGTATGCCCATAGCGGGCTTCAGTACGTGAAGTTTGGCCCTGGACAACAGACAGTAAAAGGACAGACTGCCTAAATAGGTTTAGTCGATGGGAAAACAGCACTGAACGAGTTATCGTATGTTCTAAGTGCAGCTTTTCATGAACATATATTTTGCATCCCTCACCAGTGCTTAGGCAGGACTTCCTACCTCACTGAGAACGCAGTAAAACCAAAACAAACACTGAAGCTTTAACATGATTTCACTCTAACCTCATCTAGTCAATGAACAAAATGAACAGTCTATATTTACAAATGCCCTTGCATAAATAAACTATCAGCGAGCTACACTGTAAAGATTATTTTTCCTCCGCACATCACAACCACGGGAAAGCAAGCAGAAACCAGCATTTGGGAAAGCAAAGAATTAAAGACAGACTCAATCAGATGACAGCCAAATTATGAGGCTACCTCCTGCTTTTGTCTAACTGTGTAACACACTAAGCAGCTACTACAGACCCAGCCCAATCTGAACTACCTCCTAAGAGCAACTGTATCTCACACACCTTCCTACCTGATAAGGACATAACAATTCAGAACTGCTCTGATGGAGGACAACGTGAAGGGCAAAAGACAAAGCTATGATTTATTTTCCAACATTCAGAACTTCCATCCTTGTGCTGCAACTCCACACTCAGTCTTTTTTTAACCAATATTAAATCATTCAGCTTTTTTAAAAATATACCTTTGAATTCTTCCCATTAAAAAAAAGTTTTGCACCCACCCATATAAAATAGTGTCTCCCCCTCACAAATCACTTCACATGCTTGTTCCCAGGGGCTTGAGCTCCTTTCTTGTGCACACACTGTTCTAGCATTTCGATGCACGTTGCATTAATTCCCGTGCAACCTATGAGGTTGGCTTTCCCACCCCTCCACAAGAAAGCGTTCTCTTACTACCAAGACATTTTTACATCAGGTATTTGATTCCTGCCTTCAGCAACTTTAAGATTCTTTTGCATGCTAATACACTGGAAATCTCATTTCTAAGTTTCAGACATTTCAAGCCAGTGTAAGCGGTAGGCATTGCGGGTGTGAAGAAGCTTTGGACACGGGAACACTTAAACTCAGACACATTCCAGAACAGATTAGCATTTACCTACTCTCAACTATTCCAAAGCCTATTAATGTGATACACCTTGGGTAATCCCTGCTGATTTTCTGTTAAGCACCACTGTTCACATGACACGATACGCATACACCCAAACAATTTAAGGAATATGGTGAGAGCTTTCTCACTAACCGACTGCACGGTCAAACATCTGCTGCCCTGTACTGATGCACTGCGGGGCAAAAGGGGAGACTGCAGAGAAGAGCAGCAGCCGTGCCAGGTAAGGCACAACACTGATCCAACCCAGCGTCCTGGCTCAGGATGGGAGGCAGCGGGCGTACAGAGGAACTAACAGAAAGTACGTCTCCTCGGTACCTTCGCTGCTTCCAAGGTTTGCTGCAACTCGCGGGACGTCCTGAGCCACAGAGAGTATCTTTCTGCACAGCACCTCTCCACACATCTATGGATTTATCTAATCACTTTTTGAAGTCATCCAACCTTTTTCCCATTCATACCCATGGTGACAATTTGCACAGTTTAACTATGAATTCCGTGAAAAATTATCTTCTGCTTTAAACCTGCTGTCTGACCAAGTCAGGAATCCTAAATTAAATTCTTACACCATGAAAAAGTAAATATTCATAACCTATTAATTGATTTTATCATTCTATGATTTCACAGCCTTTAATTGCATCTACCCCTGAGCCACCTCTCCTTCTAGGCAGTAGAGTCCCACTCTAATCTCTTCCTGTATGGAGCCATTGCACAATTCCTTCATATCGCTCTCTACCTCTCAGAATTCCACTTTTTTTTTAAAAAAAAAAAAATCAAACAAAAAGTAGACCTATAAAAAGTGTTCAAGCAATGGGTGCACCATGAGTTTACACAGATTTTTTTTTTTTTCTTTGCACTTATAAAGTTAAAAACGTTTAAACTCACTTTGCCTGTTTGGCTACTGTTGAGCTGACATTTTTTATAAAGATCCTACAGATAGCTCTAGGGCCTCTGGCTTAAGTGGCAACTTATTTAGAGCCTTTCACTGAGTATTTATCTTCACAGTAATTTCTTTTCAGCATAGGCATTGCTTTGCATTTATTGACAATGAATTCATTTTACCATCTTATTGCATACTTCCTTAGTATCACAAAATCCTTTCACAGCTTTCGGATGAAACTGCCGCCTCACTATTCACTCCTCTTCTCCAGGTCTCTTTATGGACACGCTTAACGGCACAGTTCCACAGAGTGCCTCTCAATAACCCCTTCCTATTACAAAGGCAGACAGATAGTTTCTATCATTGTCTGGCGACTTTTTTTTCTTCCTTAGCTAGTTATTAATTCACAATAAGATCTCCCTTGAAAAACTGCACTATAACGCAATAAAAACCTTTGGTTAGAGGCTCTGTCAAGATTTCTGAAAAATCCAACAATTTTATAATCCAGACAACCTTCACCCACTTACTAAGAACTTGTCAAGGACCATGCAGTTCCTGGGTCCTCTCCTGGAGCCCTTTTAAAAAGCTGGCATCACACAAACTACCACCCACCCTTGTTGTAAATAAAGTGTTGATTAAGGTAGTGATGTACTACATTTAAAAGTTGAACAATTTTGAGTTCCTTCAGAGATACTGGTGAACTTTAGTAATAAATTGCCAATAGAAAGTAATTTTACCTATTTGTTCCAAGTGTTCTTCTTGTGACATGTCAGTTTGAGAGTATTTCTCACAGATTTCAACATGAGAATCCCAGTGAGTTTTTCCATATAAAGTATTGATGTAAATAACATGGGTTGGTTTTTTTTTGCTATGGATTTGTTTTCTTTACACATTGCTTATCAGTCTGACTTCTAGCATATGTCTCTGCTATGTGTCATATTCCTATACTGGGCAACAAAAGAGTCCTATCCAGGCACGTGGTCTTCAGGTGTCACTGGAACACTTGGGGGGGGCAAAAAGCAGCATCTCATCCATGCTGAGTTACTGAGAAAATGAATTACAAACACCAACTGAGAAGAACAATAATGACAGGAAGGTAGCCTGAATCCAAGCCATCTGAGCAAACAAACCAGCTTTTGTACAGGTATCACAAGACTTCATAAAGTCATTCAGAATCTCAGTTTCACTCCCACCCCTCAAGAAAATTCCTTGAGCTTTCTGAGGTCCATGCATTTTCATACTCGGAAAGGTGACCCAATAAATCACCCACACCACTTCCCAGACAATCCCGTGTTCACCTGGATGACTCCTGCCCAGGGGCAGGCTGTAACTTAACCATTAAGCCCACAACGCTACAACTTGAAGCAGCATGACTGCAGGCCAGAAGCATGCATTTTGCAGACTTGGTGGAAAAACAGGCAGAACGGGTAGAGCGGAGGCAGTGAGATATTCCTACAGGACAGAAAACATTAATTCACACAAGATAGCAACCACTCCACATGATGTGGTTCAAACCAGTATACGCTCGCAGATGTACAGCTAAAGAAAAAACCACCCTACTAACTGAAAGGGAGAAGACCGCACTGGCTCCACTTTTCTTGTTCCTTTCTAGAGGAGATTAATAATGAGAGTTAAAACAAAAAGAATACTAAAGAAGTACAAAAGCAAAATATAAATAGAATTAAACAATTTAGAGCTCAGAAGAATTGAAACACTTAAGTGATCATCTAATTTTAACTACATAATTTGTCTTGAAATGAGACAGAATCTTGAAATTCACACTATGAACCCTGTGAAAGGTAAGAAAAGTCAGCTTCAGCTGACAACTACAAAGCTATCAAATCACAAACTGCCATGAAAAATTAAATTCTACAGACTTCTCTGTGTTACAGAACTGCATTTTATTGCACAAGATCACTAACAGAGAGAGGACAACCACACCATCTAGTAACAGCAGACCTGAAGTTTAACTTTAGCTGGCTAAATGCTGTTTAGAACTTCCTTCAAAGCAGCAGGTCTTGTTCTTCAGGGTTAGTTAACGTTTCTCACCAGTACAGGCACGTGTTTTTGTTCTTTGCATATTAACATAAATGACAAGGCAATTTTCAAAAGTAGTTACCTGTTTCCTCATTTTGTTTACAGCAGCCGTTTCCCTCTGCCACGGCTTTGCTAACTGCAAGCTCTAGAAATCGGGGATCATCCCCGAGTACCTGGAGAGAGCCTACCAGTTAATATTTACAGTATGGTAGGGTTGAACACGCAATGCTCCCACCTCACGAGGTCGTTTCCCTCTTCTCATTTTGAAGGCCTTGCTCATTAGAGTAACCTACTATCAAGATCAAAGCTTCTGAAAGAGTTAGATATCCAGCTCGGATTAGTTCCAATGGTATAGGTGGCAGGTGGCCAAGTTCCTTTAACAAAAGAATTCCATTTTTTTTTCCTAGTCTCTGGATTGCATGAAAGGTGTTAGCTCAGTGATCCTCCTCCCTCTGCTATTCATTAATTCTTCCCTCGAAGCAACAAAAAAAAAAGCATTCTTTTTTATGCAATTCATTCCTAGTAAACTATGCAAAAGTGAAAAAAATTAATCAACAAAAATCGTAATGTATTAAAAACATTTTGTTTTCATCTAAGTTATGCTTCTAAATCACTATTTTATCCCCTTTTATAGTCTTTTACTAGTTAAGCTTGTCACGTTTCAAAGTTAAAGATTTTATTCAACATGCCATTATGCCAAAAATATTTAAGTATAAAATCTTACTAAAAGTCTTTCTTAGAATACAATCATATTCAAATATGATTGTTCACCAAATAACCTTTTATATTTACAAGAAGCACCTAATATTACCAAAACCTACGTGTAAAATGCTCAAGTTCTTCAGCCAAGTTATACTACTCCACCAGGAACTGCAGTGTAAAGACAAGAGCATTTACTATCCTTAAACGTGTGATTGAGTTGAGATCCTTCCCTCTGGAAACTATTCAGAAATGTTAGCTTATGTCTAAAAAAAAAAATGCTCGATAAATTAGTGAAATTTTAAAAAAAAGTTGTTTAACAACTTGTTTAGGACAAATTATCAGACATGTTTTAAAATTCCGCTATTATTTAGCCTTGAATTCTGGAAACATTAAGACACAAAACCCATCAATGCTCATGGAATTATTCACAGAAGGGCTTTACTCTTTGGGGAAACTGTCTGAATTTTCAATTCAAGATACACACCCAGTTATGGCTTTTCCTGTAAATAGTATTTCTGAACTTGGTTCATCCCAGAACGCAACCCAAGGCTGAAGCAGCACGCACTTTCAAACACGTCCGAAATACACAACTCCAGTCGCTCCACCCCAACGCACCCATAAGTAATCACATTCCTCAAGCAAAAACAGCTTTTGGGAAGTTACACAATTAAAGCCTGACCCAACTCCCAACTGAAATCAGCAGCAGAACGCCCCTACTTGCTTCAGTATAACTGAGTCAAGCCTCCTGTACACAAAAGCAGAAGATACGTCTGGCCTACGTGAAAGGAATAACTGCAATGGTTAACTACAAAACGCTGATGGCCTCAACTCAGTGGGCCTCACACTGCTATCAGACACTTAAAAAAAAAAGAGTAATATTGGCAGTAAAACCAGAAATATACACCACAAATAGAGATGAAGCTGTGAACAAAAGCAGAGGTATTGGCATATAGTCCAGTATTATCAATATTTATGCAGAAAACAGTAAACACCTCCCCAAGGAGCACCACCATCATCAAGGAGGGCAAAGAAGGGCAAAGGAAACACAAAAGAGTTGAGAGAAAAAGCAACCAACCATACAACATCCCAAGTGGAAAAACAATCTCTCTTGAGAAAAAGTTATTTAATACAACAGAGAACTAGAAAGTAACTAACATCAGAAAATCAGAAAGAAATTAAGGCAGCAGGAGGCTTCAAAAGACAGTATGATAATAAAAGGCTTTGCATTATACAAAGACAGCGGGGTGGGAGGGAAGGTCAAGGAAGGAAAAAATGCCCCCAAACAAGAGCTAAAAAATAGTCTCAGAAGAAGTGATGGTCCTATTTCCAGTTACATTCAAAAAACAAGAAATGTAGCACAAGAGTATTCAAGAGGCAAGGCACCCTGCGGTTCAGAAGCCGAGAGGAGGAGAGACAGGACAGTGGCAGAGGAGGTGACCCTGTCCCTACAGACCTTCAGCTCGCACAGGGCCTGCCAGCTCGCCCACCCAGCGCAGCTCTGCCTCTCTTTTCTTTGCTTCCCGTGGCTGGAGCCCAACAACAGAATTCAGCGAGACCAGGTAAGCACTTTTGATGAGGTTCCCGCTCCTGCACGACAGCACGTACACACCAAACCAAACTACTCCTGAACTGGCTGCAAAAGACGCGCTGAGCTTTCAACCGTTACAAATATTAACTTCAACATCGGCCAAAGAAGAAAATAGGTATTTCCCTTTTCTTAGAAGCTAACGAATGAAGCACTGGAAGAAGAGTTAGCACATCTACTAGCTGATCAGCGTGACAGGTGAGATCGGAATTCCAGATTTCCTGGCTTCTGTTTCTACACTTCAATCACCGCTGACCTACATTACCTTTGTATTTCTCACCTGCTTCTAGTTTCCTAACTATTTTGATCTGTAAGGTTATCTGGTTACTTTACTTCCTGTTCACGCCCCTGTAGAGTTTAAATTGAAAAAAAAATAGCTACTACTTTGTGACCAAATACCTGACACCTTTCTTTACCTTCATTAATACCAGATGAAAGACGAGATGCTGCATTCTTACGTTCATTAATATAAACTTTACAATACACCAGGTAAGTTCAGCTATGCCCTAAGAAGTTCTCATCTTAGATTTTACCTATAGTATCTTTGCCAAACAGCAGATAAAGGCTAATACTACTACTCACGGTATTAGCAGATTCACTTGTACTCACGTTACCTTAACTCTGTTCTTTGAGTTACAGCCTCATCATATATTCCCTTCTTAAGTCCAAACCTCTCATCCAATGAAGCAATACTGCTACCAAGGCAGACCAGACCCATTTCCCCAGAGAACAGCTGAGTATCATCTAGAACAGTTTAACACCACTTTCAGTCAGAAGAGTTTGCCCTGTTATTAAAAAATACAAAGAAATCAAACAACCCATCTCCTGAAGTTACATACACTGCCGACTCAAAAATAAAACCAAATATCCACAGTAAAGAGGCACAAGAAGCTTCACTGAATGCCATCAACTTTAGAAGCAGTTAAGACTTTTATGAGCCCTTACACTTTGAAAGGCAACTTTCCAAATCTGAACTGCATTAACCAGTGCTGTCTGTCTGCATGCGTAAGAACAGACAACGTCAGCTCCTTGGCTGCTGTTGACAACTTTTTTACACTATTGCCTGACAAACCATTGATCTCATGTTAGTTTACAACGATGCCAATGCAAAACTCTGTATGCAAACGAACTATCAAGAATCAGAACATTTTTGTATCCCTTACTCTCTGGCCAGGACACTGCAACAAAGGTACCGCAGGAGCCCTCCACTCCTATCACACCACCTTTAGGAAAACAATCAGATCAGCAGTCACAGGAACAACAACAACAAAAAAACCCAAAACATAAGGAAGAAAATGCTTTTTTATAAAAAAAGGAGGAAGTCTGAAAGTTATCTTACACACTGGAGACAGAAAAGCTGGATCACTTCACAAAACACTTACCCCAGACTTTCCCCTTCCCAACTCACAGGAATTTAAATACTTTCTCCTCCTTCTCCCACCATGGAAGAATCGAGTGGTTCACAGTGAACCCCTCAGAAAACACACAGTATCTCTTGCCTTTGCTGAGCTCTCAGGTACCCAGTAAAGTTTTCAAACCCTGTGCCAAACATCAGAGTACACATGAGTAGGCAAAAGAAAGTATTTGGCAATAGAACGGGACATGCAAATAAACAAAGGAAAAAATAACAAGTGGAGTTTAGAGAAGGGAGGGGGGACAGGCACACAGAAAACAGCTGTGCACAGTCACACAGAAACAACACAAAAGTCTCTGCCATTTTAAATGTAAGATACCAGGGGTACTATGCAGGGGAAAACAGACATATATTTTGCCTTTTTTAAGGCAATATGGGCCAAATACACCTCGTCATCACGTCCATGAAATGTCACTCTTCCAAAGGCGTTCGCTGGGATTCCACACCGTTCCACTAACATTGCAAGGTTCAGAAACTAAAATACATCACTAAGCATTTTTAAGCATCATTTACAATGTAATGAAAACACACACCTGTTCTGTCTACAAACTTTAAAAACAATGCTTACTATGAGGAAACTTATAATTTGTCATGAAAGAAGAGAGAGAACTTGACCAGCCTTGAAGAAGGGACCTGAAACTGTCTTTACAGATCGATTCCACCACTAACACAAACCCACACCTGCAGTTTATTGCAGCTGCCTTTGGCCAGAAATCACAACGTTTTCGCTTCCATTAAAACCCACGCAACAGTAACACACCAGGCGAACGCCGTAACCCCAGAGGCGCCCGCGGTACCGCTCCGCGGAGCCCAGCGGCACCGGCCGCGGACGCCAGCCAAGGGACGGGCGCCGGCGTCCCAGCTGCTGCCCGGAGGCCGCGGGCCGCCGGCGCGACACCCTGCGCGGACAGGGCTCCCGCTCCGAAACCGCTGTGCGGGATCCCCCGAGTGCCGGCAGCGGCGGGCGAGGGGAGCAGCGAGGATCCTGCCAGCACGGCCTGTGCGGCAGCGGGCCAGCCCGGGAGCGCGGGGCAGAGTCCGGGCCGGGCCCGGGCCCGGGCGGAGGGCGCAGGCCGCGGCCGGTGCGGGCGGGCGGCCCGCGAGAGGCGGGGGCCGCAGGAGGGCACCGGGCGGCCCCCGCCGGCAGCAAAGCCAGCGGCACCATCGCGGGGCCGCAGCCCCGCCGCGGAGCCCGGCGGCGGGCAGAGGCAGCGAAGGCACGCGGGGGGCCCAGGCGGTCAGAACCTCGCGGGCCGCGGCAGCGGAGACCCAGCCCGGCCGGCGGCGCAGGGAGGGGAGCGGGCGGGCAGCGGGCGCGGAGGTGGGCTGGGGCTGCGGGCGGCGGGCGCCGCGGCCACACTCACCGGGCCGGTCCCTGCAGCGGAGGAAGCGGCAGCGGCCGGAGCCAGGCATTCAAAATGGCGGCGGCGCGGCCGCAGCACCCCCACCGCAGGCGGAGGGATCCGCGCGCCGGCACGCTCCGCTCGGCCTCCCGGCCTCCGCCGGCGGCGGGCGGGGCGCACAGCGGCGGCGGCCGCGGCGGGGGCAGCGCGAGGTCGGGGCGGCGGGGGCAGCGCGAGGTCGGGGCGGCGGCCGCGACGGAGGCGCCGGAAGGGCCGGTCGCACTATTTTTCTTGGCGGAAGCAGCCGCGGTACCGGTCTTGCGAGGAGCGGTACGTACGCACCGTGGCAGTCACTGATGACGTCACGCGCGGGGCGGTCCCCGGGGCGAGCGCTGCCCCGTGGTGAGGCCGGGCGGGTCGCGCCGCCCGCAGACGGGGTTCCGCCGCCCGGGGGGGGCCGGCCCGGCGGCGGGGGGCAGCGGCAGCCGCTGCAGCAGCGCGGTCTTAGGCTGCCGGTGTCCTGCGCTCCTGTTAGGCGCTCACCGTTGACCCGGGGACGGCGTCACGCGTTCCCGACATCGGAGGCTCCGCCGCACGCCTGTGCCGCCGCAGCAGTCAGCGGCAGCGCGTCCGGTGTAGAAACCGTGTGGGGCGACGACTGCGAGAGCAGACCCGCGGCGGGGCCGGCCGAGCGCTAAGGCGCGCCCCGGGCCGGTTTTCCCCTCGGGGAGGGGAGCCAAGTTGCCCTTACGGGACAGGCGGGGCGGGCGCTGCTCGGCGCAAGGCGGGTGCTGCTCGGGCCCGGGCTCTGCGCCGCGGAGCGTGTGACCACGAAAGGCGGCTCCCGAGCAGGGCACCCAGAGCCGGCCCCGCTCCGGGCCGCTCCTCTGTCTGCGCCCCGCAGGATCTTCTGTCACCTCAAAAACCAGCGAACGCCCAGAAGCTGCCGGCTCGCGGGGACCCGCTGGCAGCACCGAGACGAGCGGCTGCCGGGAGCGCGGGGGCAGGACGGGACGAGGGGCGTGATCAGGCCGAAGGCGAAAGGCCGCGCAGGGGAGCAGGGCGGGGCGTCCTGCCAGCGGCGGCACCGGGGAAGCCGCCCCAGGCGCGCCAGACGCAGCGCGGCGCGCGACCTCCGGTGACCCCGCTCGCGACGGGGACGGGCGCGTCCCTCACGTGCAGGTGGCGCCCTGCCCCGCCCGCCTGGCAGCGCGCCCCGCCGCGGGAGCACGCCCGGCCGGTTCTGGGCCGGGAGGGCCCCTGCACCCGGCGGCTGGGGGCGGCGCCCTCGGGCCTGGCTGGTTGCCACGACAACCGGCGCGGCGGGCGTCCCGTGACGTCAGCCCCGGGCGCCGCGGGCGTGGCGGCGTCACGCCCCCTGCCCGCCGGTGCGGCACTTCCGGCGCGCGGGGCGGGCGTCATCCCCCTGCGCCGCGGCGCGGGGAGGGGTCGGGCCGGAGGCGGCCGCGGGCGGCGCAGGGGCCGGCGGGGGTCGCGGAGGAGGAGCCGGGCGATGGCGGGTGAGCCGCGGCCGGGGGGCACCGCGCGGGGACGGGGCGCGTCTGCGGCGCCTCGGGCTCGGCGGGGCGCGGCCGGGGCCGGGGGTGGGGCTGGCGACTGGGCTGCGGCGCCCGCCGTCCCCGGAGCCCGGAGCAGGGCCGGGGGCCCTCGCCTTGTTCGCGCTCAGGGCCGGGGCTCGGGGCTCCCGCTGTCCCCGCGGCTGGCGGGGTCCCGGGACCCGCGGCGGGCCGTTGCAGGGCCGGCTCTCACGGCTCCCTCTGTTCTGGCGCAGGTGAGGCGGCGGCCGGCGGCGCGGAGCTGGGAGCCGGCGTGCGGCAGCCCCTGCGGGTGCCCCCATGAACGAGCGTCGCGGCCGGGGCTGCCGGGACACCGCGGGGCACCATGAGAGCGGGCCACGAGCGGAGCCAGGAGTGCCTCCCGCCAAAGAAGCGGGAGCTTCCCGCCGCCAGCACCGGCGCCGAGGCGGGACGGGCGGGGGGTGCCCGGGCCGCGGGCGAGGGCCCCGAGTGGGCCCGGACAGCCGGGCCGGGTCCCGCGGCCCTGCGCTATGGCCCTGGCGAGGCCGCAGAAGCGGTAGCGGGGCTGACGGTGGACCAGTACGGGATGCTCTACAAAGTGGCAGTGCCACCCGCCACCTTCTCCCCCACGGGTCTGCACCCCGTGGTGAACGTGAGCCCCCTGCCCCCTGCCTTCAACGTGACCTCGCCAATAATCCAGCACCCGGGGGTGCCCTACCCTCCCATCCACTACGCGCAGATCCCTCCAACGTCCCTACAGTTCATCGGCTCGCATTACACGGTGCCCTATGCTGTCCCTCCTGGCTTCCTGCCTAGTCCTCTCCTGTCTCCTTCCACCAACCTCACCGCCTCCCATGTCCCCCACTTTGTGCCATATGCCTCTCTCTTCACGGAAGAAGCCGCTCCTTCCCCCCAGACTACCTCTCCTACGCACACCTTCAACAAATCTGCTTCTGCAGCCTCTCCTTCTGGCCAGATGCAGCACCATGCTGGGACCCAGCCGTTAGATGTTGCACCAGGTAGAATTCCTGTTTATTATCAGATGTCCCGCCTCCCACCAGGGTATTCAGCATATGAGACGCCTACGGCAGGTGCAAGCCCAGAGTCTCCTCAGCAAGACAGTCAGCTGAGTTCAGAGGTAGCTGCTGCCAATGGTGGACAGAGACATGAGGAGCATAATGTGGCGAGGAGGACCAACGAGGCTGTGGACTCTGCCAGCAGTAAAGCTGAAGACTGTCTGCCAGGGGCTGCAGCGGGATGTGTGGTCGATGGACAGTTCTTTTCAGGTTACCAGACGTTGGGAACAGAGGTCTCTGTGCCAGCTCACAGAAGCACCCCAGACACGGATCTGGAGGTTCAGAGGGTGGTGGGGGTGTTGGCGTCTCAGGATTACCATGTTCTGGCAGCCCAGAGGAAAGATGACCCGAGCCCTTTAAACCTTTGCCATAATATCCCTGATCAGCACGGGGAGTCAAAGGACGCGCTGAGGAACACGGTGGAGAGGGCTGCTGCCGAGAAAAGCCAGTCCAGGAGTCCCTATGTACTGTCCCCCGAAGAGCCGGTTAGACAAAGACAGTTGACCAAAGGAATGGTGGTAGCCAACGGCAAGCCAGTCCTGGTTCCCGTTGGATCTGAGCCCATCAGGTCTTCCACTTCAGAAACCCTGGTGAGGCGGAGCCCAGAGGCACGGGCTCAAGGAAGCATGCTTGAGAAGGACCTGGCCCAGCTGCAGCCACCCAGCTCCTCACGCTTGCCCTCTCACTTCATGAAAGGAGCCATCATCCAGCTGGCTACAGGAGAGCTGAAGCGGGTAGAGGACCTGCAGACTCAAGACTTCGTTCGCAGCGCAGAGGTGAGCGGGGGCCTGAAGATCGACTCCAGCACCGTGGTGGATATTCAGGAAAGCCAGTGGCCTGGGCTTGTCACGCTGCATTTTGTGGTTGGGGAGCAACAAAGTAAAGTGAGCATTGATGTACCCCCAGAGCATCCCTTCTTTGTGTACGGCCAGGGCTGGTCCTCCTGCAGCCCGGGGCGGACTGCTCAGCTCTTTGCTTTGCCCTGTCACAGGTTGCAAGTGGGCGATGTCTGCATATCAATCAGTTTACAGAGCATGAACGGCAACTCCGCTTCTCAGGCTAACTACCCCCTCGAAGACGAGTTGATATCTACTAGGGAGAGATCTGAACGAACAGCTCAGGGGTCCAGAGAACCGTCTGACAGAGCTGCTGAAAGGAAGAGCCACACAGACAGGGACAGCGCAGCCCAGAGCTCCCACGCAGAACCCTCTCAGCCTGAGACTGGCAGTCAGCACAGCTGGACGGCCCCAGGCTTCCAAAGATACAGCACGCAGGCAGAGGAGCCTCGGCCCTCTCTGCTCCGTCCCTCTTTCATTCCCCAGGAGGTCAAGCTGTCTATCGAAGGGCGTTCTAATGCAGGGAAGTGATCCCTTTGAGGCGGTGAGCTAGGGCATCCCTGGAGGTGAGCCGCGCTGTCAGGTGGAGAAATTGCACAGACTTTGTGACAGGTTCACCAGCAAGGCTGCTTTCTGCCCTGCGGGACTGGACGCGTTCCATCCAGTTCAGTGGCTGACCAGCTCCTCTTGGGGAACCAGGAGGGCTCCAGTGCCTCGGGGAGCAGCAACAGGCTAGCTGGGGTAGAGAGCGGGGATGTGCTCGTGAGCTTGCGATGAGAGCATTCCAGAGGCTGGAGGCTGGGGCTTTCTCACACCTCCCTGAGTAACTGATTCCCTGCAGGGCAGGGTCTGAGCATTCAGGGTAGGTGGGGAGATGAGGAGGGCAGACACGGTTTAAGGTAGCAGATAAAATTGCTGAAGAATTTATTCCTCCTTTCTCATGATGGGGAGAGACGGGTCCCCACTGGAGTTTAGGGGGCTCTACTCCCAGTATCCCTTTCCTTCACATATGCACTTTAAAAGGACCGTTCACCGACGGAGCTCTTGAGGGCAGGACAGAGATGCTTCTCTGGTGGTTCTGTTTAATGTCTCTTCCACTGAATCCAACTGCTCTTTCTTCTTGCAAAGAATGTACGGATTTGAATGAATCACAGAACTTCAAGAGGAAGGACCAAAAGGATGGGTGTGGGTGTAGGTGAATAGGGAACTTGAGCACTTGGGATGGGACGCAGGTTCGGATGGGAGGCATCAGTTTCCTGCTATAAAATACACTTAATTATTTGCCACCAAATCAAATCTTTCTTCCCATGTTAATAACTTTAAAGAAAAGAAAATCTCTTGGGCTTACAGCTTTTGCAGAGGCTTAGCCTATGGGTGAATGGGGTTGGGTGGTTTTGGTTGGTTGGATTTTCGGTTTTGGTGTTTGTTTTTTTTTTTAAGCTGGAGTAAAATATATTAAGCCTTCTCTAGGAAGGATGGAAACACATCCTTGTTCTGTGAGAAGACCGAGACTATTTTGTAATTAAATCAGAAGAAAACTTTCCAGATGGCTAATTCTTCCCTGCAGGCAGTTTCCTGAATAAGCTCCAAACAAGAGATGAGTGTTTGTGCATGTGCAGGCAAGGTACAAAGTTTCTGCTAAGTACAGTTCCATGATTAATGCAGGGACTCTAAAAATATCACAGCATCACAGGGCATTTGGGGAGTTTTTGTGTTAGTTTTTCTGATGCTTCACTTTGGAGTTCCTCTGTAGAACAACATGGTAAAATCAAGAGTAGTCTTTTTCACGGTGAGATTTAATACAAATGTATATTAATACCTCGTTATGGTAATAACACTCCATTCAAGCGAAGGCTCCTGTAGTTACACTAATTTGCCCTCTCTGATGGTGTGTCACGACACCAGCTCTAACTGCTTAGCCGGAATAAAAAATAGTCACTATTACGTGGAGGATAAGAGTCTTCACTGGCTTAACTTGGGTTAAGTATTCCTTGTATTAAGGTGCCCGTCTCTGTGCTAGGACCAGGCTTTTGAGAGGGTTTCTCTTCAGTGTGCAGGTCCCCGCTAGAGTCCTCATGCTGCTCCTGACGTTCAGCACGCCGTTCCCGTCTCCTCTCCCCCCCTGGCTGCTGGGGCACTGCTGCTCTCCTTCCCTGAGCGGCTGGGTCTCAGCACCCCTCCTCGGCGTAGCCGTCCTGTGGTCAGCTTGCAGTGGTGGGGTCTCAGGGCTGTCCTGCACGCTCTCCAGGAACGTGTCCTGTAACTGGTTGGCTTCAGTTGTCTGTGAGACGGAGGGGTGCTCTGCCTGGGGGTTAGGCAGGTTAGAGGCTCTCCAGGACTCCCCTCTCACCCAGGCCGCCAGCCCTGTTCCCCAGCACATTGCTGGCCATTTCTGTTGCCTTTGAAATGCCTGCACCGGGACAGTTTGTGTTCAGGCCTTAGGTGAGATAGGTGTTACTCATGCCTTCAGTGTTTGTGCCTCACGGGGGCTTCTCCAGAATGAGGATGCTGCCTGTGTCACAGGTGGCTCCCCCAAATCACACAGCCCTTCCCATCTCATCTCTCCATTTGACATGTATGAAGTCATGGCGATGCTGTCGTGTGAAGATTCTGCCTCCTGGGGTGCAGCAGCTGTGGGAACAGATGCTGTTTTCCTGGCACTGTTTGTCAGTAAAATGTACTGTCTGGGCCCCAGTGCCGGCCCCATCACCTCGTGTGTTTCGCAGTTGCTGTTCATCGGACTCTCCTACGCAAAGACCTCGAGTAATGTTGGTGAGTACTTAACGCTCAGGATACCCGGGGTGTCTGTGGCCAAAGGCAGAAGGCAGAGGAGCCCAGGTTCTCTTGCCTGTTCTTTGCATGGCACATGCAGAGGAATTCAGAGCTGTGGCAGGCAGCTAAGAAAGGGATCTCACAGACGTATGGCGTGTGAATGTAGGCGGGCTGGTTGCACGCTGAGCAGCTGAGGGTGCGGAGCCCCTCGTGCGTCTGTGAACACAGAAGTCTCTGTCCTTCAGAGAGAGGGTTTGGAGAGCCTGCCTTATCCCACGGTGTTACTGTAACTGCTACGCCTCGATCTCAGCCGCACCGAACAGTGGTCTGACAGGGCAGACACTGATGCGTGAGGCAAGATGCCGTGTGGCTAGAAGAGCTTTGTACTGTAGGCAGCCGACGGGCTGCGAAGGTGCTCGCCCTGGCCTTTGGCTGCGCAGCTCTGAGCTCCGTGGAACAGGCCAGGGTGAATCTGACCTTGGTGCTTCTACCCAGACTCCCTGTCAGCCCCACTGTCGTGCGTGTTTCAGCTGCCAGCTCTTCTATGGAAGCGACGGTTTGGGGCACATCTCATGGTGGGGCATTGAGATGAAGCATCTGGGCATCTGGCTGCTTGCCCCAAAGGCGGTGGGCAGGAGGGGGCCAGTGGTGGCCCTTGAGCCCAGCTTAGCAGCACTCGTAGTCACTGGAATCTGTCCTTACTGGGCTGGGCTTAGTTGGTCCATGCCTGTGGTGGTGGTTGTGTGGAGCGTTGAGGCTGTCCTGAGACAGGGAGTGTGTGAGGCAGGCTCTGCTGTAGGCAGAAAGGCTACGAATGAGCCCGTGGAGGAGGCTTTTACTTCTTAGGTTTACAGGGAAAGGAGGAGATAAAGCCGGGAAGACATTGTGGAATGAGATGGTGATCCAGGCTTTTCTGCTGGCAGAGATGTGACAGGCTTCTCGGAGAAATAGACTGTTTTCCTGCTGCTATTGTGGAGGGGAGGAGAGCTGTGGTCTGTCCTACCCGGAGGAGGAGGCCTCCTGGCCGTGGACTTATCCAGCTCGCGCTCTGTGGCAGGTCCGTAGGACGCAGTAAGGGGTGTCTGTAGCCGTCCGTCCCATCGCAGGCAGCGTTCCTCGGGCCAGCTGCCCGGCGGGGGCCAGGCCTGGTTCCAGGCTGTGCCTGCACCCTCGCTCCAGGAACACGAGACTTGCTCCAGGCGCCGAGCGCTCGTCGCTCCCAGACTATGCAGAGGAAGCTCTGTCTGGAAGGAGGGCAGGTGCCGAGCCCCCTGCCTCCCCTTGCCGGCAGGTGCCCCAGTATAATGCACTTTTCACATTACGTGTCCCCGCCCCCCGCCCCCACCCCACACTTGAAGTCACTTTCCCCCGTAGAGAACTAACAGTCCTTGTTACTCAGAAAATATTGTAAAAGAAACTACAGCAGCTTGAGTAGCCCAAACGCTAGTTCCTGCCCGCAGCCGTACACGTGCCTTTCCCTAGCGCCGCTCGCAACTGCTCCTTGTCCTTCGGGCTGTCCCAGGGCCTCACACTCTGCAGAAGCTGCTAAGGTGGCCACGAATGCACGTTCTGCACAGTTTGCCCAGGGCGTGGTCCACGTATGGCTTAAAGTGCTGGTGGTCAGGGCCCTTCCACGCTCTCCTGGTCCGTGGAGGCCAGGACTCGCCCGAGGTGCTTCGAGGCTGCCGCCGCCCCACCCGCCGGTGCACCCGTGCGCGTTCCCCTTGTTCTCCGCTCTCGTGGCACCTTAGCGCCGGGGAGGGTCTGCCCAGGCAAAGCAGAGGAACCGCACCGGGGGCACCGGCTGGGCTGCCCTGAGGCAAGGAGGTCTCTGTAGATACGTGCTGATCCCTCGACTATAACCCCAGTTATGTAATGGCTGTATGAACATGTAACCGACCGCATTGTATCTAAAGCCTTAGAACTAGTCAGGTGCTCCCCTCCGACCTTGTTCCTGCCCCCTGCCTCCTACCTGATCTTTAACAAAGCATTAATAATTCTAAGGATAATCTCTATTTTGTTGTGCTTTTTTTGTAACTGTTTTAAATAAATCAATTTGTACTGTATATTTGTACTTTTGGTGAGATCCTTTTTCCTGTTTTACCATTTTAAGTCTGTACTTGGCTACACACAGATTGTATTTTTATTGTTAATGCTCTTATGAATATTGCATTTAACTTGTTGACTCTGTAAACACAGTATATATCTATATATATATATCTATATATAAACCAATAGCTTTTCCTTTGGTGTTTGAGACTTTTTGCTCGCCTGTAGCATCAGTGATCATTAGGATGTGGCTTCTCTGGGCTTACACAGAGTGATCTGAAGACTTGTGACAAGGTAAAGGCTGTCTGACAGGCGGATTATAAGCCGTAATTCTGTGTTTGAATACTTTTGCTTTTATGTGGTCTCTCTCTTGAATCCCTTGGAATAATGATCAGGTGCCAGTGATGCTGCAGGGAAAGCTTCAGCTACAGTGTGCAGAGTGAAGCTACATCTCTGCTGGCCAAGCAAAACACACAGGATAGAGCAACAGCAAATATTGCGAGAAGCAAACTGTCGGTTTGAGTGTGAAAACGGACAGAGGTAAGATAAAAGTGAGGTTCAAACTTGTTTGCTTACCTCAGGCAGCCTCTCTGTTAGTGTTTATATGGGGTATCTCAGAACAGGGACTCAGTTTCCTCTTAGTTTTTCCAGGGATCCTACTGCAAATAAGCACGAGTGTTAAGTGTGCGCAGCCATTTCCGGGGAGACAACATCCTCCTTTGCTTCCTTTTTATGGGCACAAACTGTGAGGGATTCACTCCTGGAGGAGCCGTGGACTATCAAAGTCCTCAGCTCCACAATTCATGCTGCAGTAGACAAGGTCCCTTTTTAGTGAGGTAGGCTTTCACCTACAGCAGAACTGCAGCAGCCCAAACCCATCTGTGTGGCAAGGGTCCAAGGACAGGACGAAGCACAAAGGTAAAGAAGGACTAAATGAACATGAACATTAATTTATTTTCCCTCTGTTCGCGGGCCGTGACTTGGCCCCAGAGCAGGCTGTACCCTCAGGATCTGCTCCCACCAGGGCTACTTTGGCAGACATCTCTCAGCTCTGTTCTCCTCCTGCGTTCAGGAGAAAACCAGAACCCTCCGTCAGGGAGAGTCAGCCGGGGACCCACAGCAGCCTCCTGAGCGTGGAAGCCTGCCAGCGCTCCCGTGGCTGGTGCTCGGCTGTAGCTTAGTGCAGCGCGCTGCTGCTCTGCTCCTCAAAGGCCATTTTGCCCAGCAGCTGGCTCTCCAGCTCCACGTTGCTCACTGGCAGCTGGAAAAAGTTCATTTCAGCTGCCAAAGCAGCCATGGCAGAGGGGTCCTGGCCAAACTGTGCCCGCAGCATCATGTCCATTTTCTCCAGGCGCCGCTTGAGCCTCTTGGCCTCGCGCTCCCGGATGAGCCGGGCCTGTCGTTTCTCCGGGGTCTCGTTGGCGCGTTTCAGCCGCATCGCTTCCCGGTCCCTCTGCAGCCGCCGCGCCCGCTGCTCGTCCGTCTCCTGCATGCGCTGCAGGCGCTTGGCTTCCCGGTCCCGCATGCGCCTCACCTCCCGCTCCTCGGGGGTCTCGTTGTCCCGCCGGCTCTTCTTGGCCGTGCGCTCCCGCTCCAGGCGCTGCAGCCGCACCTCCAGGGGCTCGTTCTGCCGCCGAAGCGCCCACCTGCGCACGCCGGGCGCCTGTGCCTCCAGCAGCCTGCGGTAAGCAGCGCAGTTGTTGCACACGAGGAGGATGCCCGCGGGGTACACAGGGCTGTGAAAGGCAGCGTCCTTCCCCTCGGCGCTGGAGGGGCCCTCGCTCTGTGGTGCCGGCAGGCGATCGGCGCTGAGCACCTCTGGCAGCTTCTCGCTGGAAAGCAGAAAGAGCAGAGAGTCAGCGACTTGGTGCTGGCGGAAGGGTTCCCAGCTCAGACTGCCCGGGGGGCTGCAATGAACAGTGCCCTACTACAGGCCCATGTCCCTCTGCTAAACCATTCCTGCCCACAGACATGTCTGAATATCTAAAATGCAGCAACGTCACATCCAGGGGTAGGAAGCGGGTTACCCAGAGCAGTATCTGGGTTGCAAGAGCAGGAATTAGCCAGCAAGCTGCTCCTCCCCATCATCTCTGGATTTCTCCTTTCAGCCCTGTTCCACTAGTCAGTGGATAATCTTCCACCAGGCAGGACACAAACAAGGAACACTTTGGTTTCTGCCTGTAGTCCTGCTCTGGAAACGATGAACCCATCTGGGCAGTAGAGACCTACTCTGGTGGAGTGCTGGGCAAGGGAAGCCGCTGGTTGTTCTCCAGCGTCTGGAGACCCCAGTGCTTTCTGCACAGTTCTAGTTCTCCACAGAGCTCAGGAACACCCTTTTGGCAGCACAGACCGGGGAGGTCTTGGCAGGTGATGCAGAGCTGCAGGCAGGAAGGGATCGAGGGAATCTCACTCACGGGGGGGTTCACAACTCTCCTACAGGCCTTAGTGGGTCCAGAGCCATGACTTCTGTGTCACTGAAGGCAACCCACCTAATCTCTAACGTGGGTACCCTCGCCCACTCACCAGCCAGGGTGACCCTGACCTGTTGAACGTGGCGTGGCTGGTGAAGCGTGCTCCACACACTGCGCAGTTTGACAGCTGGTCCTCTGAGTGGATCAGGAGATGTCGCCCAAGGGATCCTGGCGAGCTGAGGGCTCTGCCACATACAGGACACATGTAGCTCTTGGCGCTCACCACAGCCGCAGTGTGCTGCAAAACAACCGCTAGATTGTTGGTTACAGATTGCCCAGCTCCCTGCCCAGGCTGAGCCACACTCAACAGACACGGCAAACCACTCAGCTCAGCCTCCTGGGGTGGGAACGCTTTACCACCAAACCTCTGTCTGACAGCTCCTCGACCAAGCTGAAGACATCTGGGGTGTCACAGGCCAAACAGCAAGGAGGAAACCTTTCTACAGCTCCACTCCAGTGCAAGTGAAACGATTAAGGCCAAAACCCTTGGATCATAAGACCTGTCCCTTGTTTTCAGGAATGCATCTGAGGAGCTGCTGTTGCTGGACAAAGCATGACTGGACTAACAGTAGGCAGGGTGCTGGTGGGGAAGCGGTTAGATGGAGACGGTCAGCTGGTGCAGGTAAGTGGCCAATTCAGTTCTGCTTCATTCCTTCTTTTACAGACTTTGATGGGTGGACAGAGTACTGACAACAAAACCTGTGGGATTCCAGCACAGATTTCCTGCAATACTGGAATCGTTTCAGAGGAAGAACAGCTGTTTTCATGGATAGGAACTACGATAAAGGTACAAAATAAAGAACTGGGTGATTAGGAGGAGGGTTTCTTATCTCACTGAATGACGTAGAAGTTGCTTCCATGTTTAACCTGAAGGAACTGCCTGGCCTTAGTCTGCACCTGCCTGCAGAAGCTGCCTTGGGACAGAGTTGTGTTTTCTAGATCTGCAGACTGGTGCCTTGGTGACTAGCTAGAAGCTAGAAGCTCCGTTCTGTGACTGCAAAGACCAGAACAAAGCCACCCCGTGCTTTGGGTTGTTTCTGGATTTGGAGCTTAAGGCCAGAGAGATCCCATAGCTGGAACCATCCCCTACCTGGTACACGTGAGCAATGACCTGCTCTCTGCTGCCACACTCCAGCTGGCAGAGGGGGCACTTCGACAGTCCCAGCGCAGGGTCAGCATTCAAACTCCCAGGCGCCTACAGGGAGGAAAAGCCACTTTGTGTGAGGCACACAGACCCTCCAGACACCCCCCCCCCTTAGATCCAGTCAGCCCCGCGCAGGCCTCGGCCCCACCGAGTGCTGTGGCCCAGTCCCGCGGGGGCTGGTTTGTGTTCCTGCAGTCTGAAACTTCCTCTAAGGAGCCTCTGAGCAAAACTCCCGCTGTCTCGGGGAGACGAGGCCGGGGCCCCACGGCCTCCGCTCACACGCAGGCTCTTGCCAGCGCGGTGGCTGTGGCAGGCAGGGCCTGCTCTGAGGGGAAGGCAGGCAGGGAAAGGCACCAGAACTGAAGGGAAGGGGCACCTTCTGCACAATCATCTTGGCCAGCCAGGAGAATGGCAGCTTGTGCCTGCTGTCTCCTGTTCCTGGCAGCCCAAGAGCTCTTCATACCCTTTCCTCCTGCCAGGAGACATTGTTTGGAGGAGGCGGGAGGGAAAAACAGATAAGAAACGATGGTGGGGAGAGGAGCTGTTCGGACAGCATCCTTCCCTCTCCCTGGGAGGCTGAAGTGAGTGCAGAGCCAGTACACACTTGCCTCATTTTCTCTCATCAGTGGGGTTCCAGCCACAGGTTGTTCTGCATTCTCTAGTTCTTTCTTCACTTTCACCACGGAGCCATCCTCCTCAGAGGTATGGGAAGAGACTTCATCCTGGGTGGTTTCCTCGTCATCGCTGCCACCTGGAACACGAAGAGCAGTTACTCCAAGCGTCAGGACCCCGAGGGCAGGCACAGGCCTTAATTGTCCTGACCAGCATCACCTGGGGCCTCTCCCCACACCCTCCAACCAGGGGCTCCATTTAAACTCAGGCTGGGGCAGTTCAGTCCCTGAAGTGCTCTGTGGAGTCCCTGGACCTGGCCTGTTACCCTGCCTTGCTTGACAATCACTGGACCACCAGCTGGACCCACTGCTGTTGCCACCCTG
Organism: Nyctibius grandis; assembly: GCF_013368605.1. NCBI lineage: Eukaryota > Metazoa > Chordata > Aves > Nyctibiiformes > Nyctibiidae > Nyctibius > Nyctibius grandis. Next base: position 23,247,395 of record NC_090669.1, on the reverse strand, counting down.
CTCTGGTAAGTTGGGACTCCATCCTGGTGGTGAGGTTGTTGCCCAGTCTGTGTTGTGGTGGTCCTTGGCTCTGGGCTTGCCTTCCCCTAGGGAGCAGCCCTGCTCTTGGTGTTTGCTGACGCTAAGTCCTACACGAGAGCCAGGGGCTAACCCAGAGGAGGAGATGAGTAAGATGGTCCTCAGAGGACCCCCACAAGCTGTGCAGCACCTAGCCTCACCCCTTGTCAGAGTCCCCCCAGTCCACTACCTTGCCATTATTGGAAGGGGCAGAACTCACTGCTGCTGGAGTCGGGGTCTTGCAGCGGATGAATGGCTGGCCTTTGGTCCCCAAGAGCTCCAGGAAAGTTGTTTTTCATCATGGCTTGGCGGGCTTGCTCCTCCAGCCCTGCAAAGACTTGCTCCCCTGGCAGCCACAAGGACAAAGAGTCAGACTGGTTCTGTTCCATTGCTTTCCCTGCCAAGGCTTACCAAAAACACAGCAGGACTGCAGGTGTGGGGCTGCTCACCTGCACGGTGCAGAACCTCTGAAGTCACCTCTCAGAAGGCTTTTAGGTAACCTCTCTGCTTGCCTACCCTGCAACGCCAGCCTCTGGTACCTGCTGGTGTGAGTCCAGGCCCTGTGTCTAGAAGAGCCTCGCTCCTGGAAATGTCCAGCACCAGGCTGCTCTCTGCACACTCTTTATATACCACTAAAGCCACGAAAAAAAAATGCGAGATCCCATGTCTGCCACGTGTAGCCAGGTGGCTTTCTCTGCTACCAAGCTACCTGCCAGCAGAGCTACAGCACAGCTCTAGGCAGAGGGGCAGCCACTCGGGGACTGTGACACTATCCCAAACCAGGCACAGTGCTATATGGCTCTTCTAAATCATTAAGTCCTTTTCCCTGCTGTAACAGGCAACTTGCACAAAAATAGGATCTCCCTGAGTGCCTGGCACCTCGCACGCTCTCCACAGTGACACTAAAGCCAGGGGCTGTCCTTGGCATGCTCTGCCACCACCTTCTGTCCCAGGAGGACTGAGGACAAGCTGCCTATCAAGGAGGTGTTTGCTCGGAGCTGGTGTTCTGCTCACATGATGGACAACTCGCCTCACTGCCTTGCCTGGCCCAGGAGTGGCTCTGGCTGAAATAAATCTCAGTGACACTTCATATGCTCCAACAGAAAACTAAGGGGATGAACCCCAAAAGCTGAGGTGCTTGTTTAGGGTAGCTTACAGTCTGTTTTGTTGAAAGACGCTGATCACTAGTACCTCGACTCAACAGGAGATGGCAAACACATTGAAATAAAGCAATTACTTGTGCTTCTCTGAAAGAAAACTTCTTACAGCAATCCCTGCTAAGGAGAGCTTTTGGTTCCAAAGAACAACAATAAAAGGCAACCATTAATGTTCATATTAAATCAAACAAATGACTTTGTTCCAGGTGCAGTCGTGATTTGCGTCGCAGTGATGAGCTGGGAGCGCCTGGGACAAGGTGCTGAAGCTCCCAGCGAGCTAGCTTTTGGGTTAACTTTATCAACTGATTTGTACATTCTCCAGAACCACTCAAAGCGTGAAAATGCTAAGGAAGACTCAGTGCATTTTTCACCTAAAACAAAAGCTTTCGTAACAAAATTGTACCTTTTAGTGTAAGCCACAACTGGCATCAGTATAACCAGGGAATTGGATTCTTGACCCACTGGGAGAGCACCAGTCCTGTTACGAGGACAGGTACGTTCCCACATGCCAAACCACTTCAGCCAGCTTTGCCCCACATTCGTACTCACACTGCCTTTCTGGTGCTTACCTCTCAATTTCCAGCAGTGCTTTAAAAAGCACTAATTTATGGGAGACTTCAAAGACCTTCAGAAGTTTCACGGAGAGTGTGGGAGAAGAGTTTTAGTTCCCAACATCCCCGTGGAGGTTTCCAAAAGCATTTGAAGGCATTTCTCATTCTGTTCCAGAAATGTGAGAAAGGTGTCTGTAGAGAGGACTTGGGAACACAATCCATGCAGGCTGAAGAGAGGTGCTGAGGAGCACTCTAAAGCTCTTTGTCACTGGAAGCAGCAGGTACCATGGTGATTGCTGCGACACGTGTACCCCCATCAGAAGCCATTCCAGCTCTGAATGGTTTTCATAATCTGGAGTGCTGCTTTTATGTCTGGACCACAGCCTCACGTTGGTGGGATGGAGATACAGACTGTATGAGCAGCAGGCACGACAGAATTACAGACACCCACGAACCACCAGGATAAAAGCCCAGAGACCAGAAAAGCATTGCAAGACAAAGACAAAGTGTGCTGAAATGAGGAAGCCTGCAGGACGCAGGACAGAGGTAAAACAGAGGCGGTGGGAGACGTGCTACCTGCGACAGAGCTACCAACAGCATTCCCAGACACCACTGCAGCTGCTGGTGGGAGCAGCTCCGTGTTTGTTTCCTTCCCCCTTCCCCCTGGCTCGCGTTTGCGCTCAGCAGCAGCCCGGAGTCTAGCGGCAGGCAGGTTCCTGCTCAGACGTACAGGCTGCGCAGACAGTCTGCGGGAGTTTGAAAGCTGTGATCTTTACACGAGGTGACTGAGGAGGGAACTCCTCCTACCAGCAACAAGAGAGCGATCACGTCTGCCGGTGGCCTTTCTGTACAACGTACCCACAGCCACGCTAGCGTTGATTCAGCGCAGTTCAGAGAACTACCAGCTTACAGCCAGCAACGCAAACTGTTAGCCAAACCCGTGCTGTTAGCAATGACATCTTGTGCATTCTCCACTAGCCTCGATCTAAAAGGCATCATGGCATTGGGCAAGACAGACTTTTAAAAATGCTACCTTTAGCTTATACGGAATTTCTTACGTATCAAACTAACATTGTCTCCAAAAGAACTTAGGGAAGAGTGTCCTGTTCATCCAGTCCTACTTTGGTGAAGCTTTAGAGCTTTAATGTTTGATGGGTACAGGGTTATTCTTGTATTGTTTCTGCACACACATGCTCACACAGACACTTACACCCCCATCTCCACCCCACTTCAGATACATTCATTCGGAAATGGAGTAAGACAGGCAGCAGCTGTAGGATCACTGCTATCAGTAAAGGATGTTATGCTCAATAGTGAATTCAGAGACTCTTCTCCAGAAGTTTCTTTATTAAATACAAAAAGGGCTGCAGGCTGACCACAACACCAAAACAAGTCACTGTATTTGTTTTACAAACAGCTAGAGACGCAGGACAGTGAGAAGGTCACACAAATGCCTCTGCTTTGCATTCCAGTTCTCCTCTCCGTAATCTTGCAAATGAGTGGGATGCCAGGTGAGCAGCTGTGGAGGAAGGGGGCAGCCCTGGGGTACTGTGCAACAGGGGCAGTTAGGACTGCTAGGATCTGGTGGGATATCGACTTGGTAGCCAGAAAGGATTTTTTTTCCTGAGCCCTTCCCTTCTTGAACTGTATGAATGCAGGGTAACTCCCAGGTGTTCTGGAAAATAAACACACAAACAAACAACCCCACCCCCAAATCCACAAAACAAAATCAAAAGAAACTGCATCATTCCCCTGTCTTTCTTCCTAAACAGAAAGGTCTCTCAGAGATGAGCGACTTTATCCCCTCCTTGTACATCAATTTAAAGTCCCTGTTCATGTAGGTCTTCTCTGTGTTCCTTTCCTGGACCTGAAATTTGCAAGTCTTTCCACCACTGTGGATCTAGTCCACCTGCCCCATCGCTATTCTGGGTTGTCCACACTGCTGTAGTGGTTACTGAAATGAAAAACAACACAATTGAACGAGTTAACAACGGCAGCCCACAGAGCCCTTTAAGAACCAAGGATTTTGATGCAAGTAACGTTTCTGCTCAGTTTTGAATGCTGGGTGCTATTTCTTGCAAGATACTTTCTCTTCAGACTGGGAATATTATAGACAGTGGAAGTCAAGGAACACTGAAGAGCACAGAATGTGTGTGTGTCAGAGGGAGAGGGAAGGGAATAGAAGATTAATGGGTGTTGGGACCATGATAAATAGAGCTAGGAAGCAGGAGTTAATTTGACCAACAAAAGCTGTTCTCAAGAGTTCTGAAATAAGCATCACTTGCAAAGGGCACAAGCAACAGAAAGAAAAGCAGCTCATGGGACAGCAGGAAGAGAAAATAAAAGTGCACGCCAGCACCTGCAGCGAGTTTTGGTAAGCACAAGAACAGTGAGTAGCCCATAACTGATGGAGTGACAGTGCAGCAATGGATGGGCTTGAATGCAAGATCAGATGGATTTCTTAGAGAGATTTTATACTTTTAGAGTCTGGGAGAAAATAAAGACCAAATTGAACCAACTAAGATATCTCCACAGGAACAAAGTAACTGCATTGCATTTTTCAATCCAGTGTGGAATGGGCAATGCAATAAGTATATTCCAGTATTACAGTTTTATTTGTTACCACTTTGTCAGGTGTCAGTGTTTTTCATACACGATGTGGTAAAACGAAATTAATTTTTTTAAGAGCCAGTTATGTGCTGCAGCCCCGCCAAAGGGGAAATGACTACAATTAAAACTGGAGAAGGACTGGCCATCATGCACAATGAGACTTTTGTGATGATAGTATTTTTATCATTGTTTCTGTGTTATTTTGGATTTCCTTGCACATCAACTTCCATTTAAAACTGTTCTGACTTGTAACCACACAATTTCCCAGCTGGTTGCTCTGCATGCCAAAGAAAGTGATTCTGTGCTAATGAGGACAGCAAACCATGTTATTGTGAGAGCAAGGTTAAATGAGGGCCATGCCAAGCCTGGAAAGTAACCCTGGAAAGAGGCAGCACCAAGCAAGCCAGGGAGAGGAGATCTGCAGCTGTCGCTTGCCCTAGTGAATCCAAGAAGGAAGATAACACGGAGTGGCCATGCAAGGAAGAAGTAGGCACCGTCCTCCCACAGATCTGTCCAGTCAGATATTCACAGTGGTATTTATGCAAATCCGAAAAGCACTTCGCCAGCCCCGCAGCCTGCCAGATCAGACCCCAGCTGCAGACCACTGCGAAAAAGCTGCATACCTGCTGTCCCTCTTATTCCTCTCCTCCCAACCACTCCAGTCCCTGCGAAGAAGTCTCAGTAACGTGTCTGCTATGTCTCAGCCTGACTCCTCGTTCTGCTGGCTCACCCAGTTCTTGGAGCCGATGCTCTCTCCGATTATCCTCGTCAGTGCACTGCATGGCATTTCTGGGCCCTCCACATACACAGCAGGCTAGGCAGACAGAGAAGTCCCAACGATTTGGTGGTGTTCATCATAAGACAGACAAGATTTTCCATCCCAAGGTGGAGACGTCACCATTGACGTGTTTCTTGTATCTTTCAGTCCCTTTATTTTCTTGTGGTCCTACTTGCTGCTCCTGATGGCTCCTGTTGAATAGTTGCTCTGTAGCAATGTACCGCATGTAAAGGAGGTGAACAGGTCCCAGAATTCCTCTCTAGGGCATACCAGATGCCATAACCTCAACCTCATGCCCACTGGTAGCATGTTTGTCAGAGTTTCCCCTGAGACCAAAATGCGAGATATAACCACTTGCACTGCAGATAAAAATGCACTTTGACTGTGAAAATAGTGCACAACTGAACTCCATAATATGCATAGTTTTGTATATAACAGTACAAGCTTCTGAAGAACATAACCCTTCTGCAGTGAGTGCAGAAAACAGCCCACCTAAACACTGTGCAAACTCTACCTGCACCATTAGAGCTGTGTACCCCTTGGTTTCCATATATGACGGACCCTGACTCTACACCAGGGGAGACAGTGTATGCCTCACACGAGTCTGATCTAAAGGGCAGCGGTAATATCTGGGCACTCTCGGAAGCAAATGTGTGTGGACACAAGATGTGTTACTAGCACCATAGGACAAAACACGGGACACATCGAATTTCTATAAGGAAGACAATTCCGAAGTCATTACTGTGCTACCAGGCAAATCAAAGCTACACTGTGCCCACTGCAGAACCCAGCGCCCAGAATCAGGAACGGGAGAGCACAAGTCAGTGCAGATGCCAAACGCCACGCCTCAAGAGCCTCACGCTGGCCGCCACGGGAAGCTCTGCCAGCTCTCCCACGCCTAGCTCTAGCAGCCAGTGGGGCTTTCAAGTCCCAGTCAGGGGTAATTCTCCCCAGCTCACTCGCCGAACGTGCAAAGCGTTAGGCTATGGCACCATGTACCTTCCCCTAGCACAGCGAGCGGCACGCGTGGATTCCTGTTGCCATACCCACACAAAAAGGCAGCACAGAGAAACACACAGAGACATGCAGGCCAGCAGCACCAGCAAAGTGAGGCAGTGTTAGGGCTGCAGCGTTCAGCTCGCTCTCCCATACTCCTGGCAGCTACTACAGCTTAGCAGTACCCAGGGCCCTCTCATCAGCCTTGCCTTCACATGTCTACACAAGCGGAAATTTGTTTTCCTCATTCCAGCCCAAATTCTAAACATCTCCAGCCACAAAGCTGGGTATGTACAAGGGCATAGCTTCAGTGCCCCCAACTTCCCTCTGCTGCAATCAGTCAAACAAAAGCTGTGTATGTCTAGTTTCCCCTTTGCAGCCAAACACCCATACGTGTCCCCCAGCTCCACTAACACCTCGCTGTAGCCTGCCCACAAGAAGTGCTGATGTACAGCATCTTCAGCCCTTTCACTGTCAAACACCAGGGACTGCACCACGAGAAACAGAGATCTGCCCTATCAGCTCAGCTCAAGAATGACCTGACAGATAGCATCTACCTGTCCAGTAAATTACTGAGCCACTGCCCGTTCCCTGCGAGGGAAGAGCAAACGGCTTTACTCACATTACCTGGTAGGAAACTGAGGTACAGGGAGCTTAAGTAACATGTCCAAGGCCAGCCAGTTGAGTTTGTGGCAGGGCAAAGACCAGAACCCAGGACTTCCTGGCCTTCAGCCACACACTCAAACCACCTTGCCTAGAACTCCCTTTGCCACCCAAGACGGGCCAGAGCCCCAGTGCCACATTTCTGAGCACGCTGACTTGCCCTTGTGACTGTGAACGCAAAGCACAGCCGCAGGCCCTGCACATACACACCTACCTCCACCGCATTAGTTGTTTGTTCAAGCCTACCCCTGCCCTGCCACGCCAGGACACAGCCAGCTCCCCTGATGCACAGAGCTCAATTCTCTTCTTACAGTCCCCAAGACAAAACGTGAGTAACCACCATTCCCCCACAAACTGTACCTTTTCCTCGTTCCCCTCCTCCCTGTCTCACCCCACGACAATCCAGCTAGGGCAAGGATCCCACAATGCTCCGTAACGTCATACTCACAGTGAACTTTGTTAGGAGTGGTCTGTTTCCGACGGGACATGTTTCCCTGACCTGGGAGCAGAGAGTGGTCGTTCCCTTAGCAGAGGGCTCACCTGAGAAGAGAAGAGCCTGTCACACACACCACTGGAACCTTCTGAGCCTCTGGCCAGACGCAGCTGGCTGTCTCAGGGTCATTCCCCACCCTTCTGCCTACAGGGCTCCTTCTGCAGCACCCCACACGATCCACAAGCATTTCACAAACCACCGTGTACGGGTGGTCCCACCCAGTTCTCAAGCAAAGGTATACGCAATCCTGCCCTCAGCACACAAAAAGCTAAGAGCGCCCCACTCCAGGAGTGACTGCAACCTCAGTCCAAACACCTTCTCCCTCCTGTCCATTCCCACGGCCGATATGGCAAGAGCCTCATCAAACCTGCAGACCCTGTCCTGTCTCCGGCCCCTCACCCTGAGAGAGACTGAGGGGACACAAGGCCCCACCACGCCCAGAAGGCTGGCGACGGGTGCTGGATAACCCAGCCCAGGGAGATAAGGGACCGGCCGCCCTACGGTCACAGCTCCAGAGACGGTGGCAGCAGCTGACGGGACGGTATGGCCCGTCCAGGGCAGGTCTCACCCCGGACAGATGCCCCTCAAAGGGACTGACCTCACCGCCCCCGCAGGCAGGCACAGGGAGAGGGGAATGGGCTGCGGCGCCCTCCCTGCTGCCAGGACCTCCCTGGGCGGGCAGGGCCGGGGCCGGGCAGGTGGAGACACAGCTCCTGCCCTGACATGGGCAGGGACGCACCCCCCTTGTCCCTCACGGGTGGGGACACACCGACCCCCTCAAACTTGTAAAGGGGGGAAACATAGACTCCTTGTCCTCAGGCTGACAGAGGAGGAATCAACCCCAACAGTCCCCTCAGACAGACGGACAAAAGGAGAAGCTGAACCCGTTTCCCCCCAGACGGACACAGGGATCCCGTCACCCTCCTCAGAGGGATCCAGCCGGCAGTCCCAGGACAGGGGAGGCGGCAGGGGGGATCCAGCCCGCAAGCGGACGGACACACAGACAAACAGGCGCCGCTCCCCTGGCAGCGGGACAGACGAAGGGACCCAGCCCGGGCTCCCGAGGGTGCCGACGGCCGACCGAGGGAGCCCGCCCGACAGCCAGACCGGCGCCTCGCTGCCGGCCCTCAGGCGGACGGGGGGACGCGGCCCGCGGCCCGTCCCGCCTTACCCGGTCCCGCTGCAGGCGCCGGGGAGCCGCGGACACACAAAGGGCCGCCGGACAGACAGACGGGCAAGATGGCGGCGCCGCCGGAGCGCGCGGCGCGGGCACGGGCACGGCCCGGGAAGGCCCTGGCACGGCACGGAGCGGCCCGGCACGGGAAAGCCCGCACGGCCCGCCCCGGTAACCCCGGGCCGGCGGCGGCAGCGCGGTGCCGGCCGCCGCAGGCCGCGCTCGCAGGCCCCAGGCGCCCGCTGCTCGTTACCTGGCGCATCTCACCTGTTCTTCATGGGTCCGCCGCAGCCGGCGGCTCCGGGCCGCCCGGAGCGGGAGGCCATTCCCGCCAGCTGCGGGGTCGCGGGCACCGGCGCCGAGCCCCGGCCCCTCCGCCGGCAGCTGCTCTGCCCACGCCCGGCTCGGGGAGCGGCTGCCCCTGGTTACCCGGGATCACCGGGGCCTCGCCTACCCTGCAAGGTCAAAAATCACGATTTTACTATTAATTTAAAAGCCGCCACGTGCGTTACGAGCTCAGGCAAACGCTCGGAGATGAACCGCTTCGCCCCGCAGCGCGGCCGCCTCCAAGGGGCCCCGGGCACCGCCCGGCCCAGCTCACCCGCGGGGGGACGCGGCGGCGGGACTGCAGCGCCCGGCACCGGGCTCAGCCCGACGCTCCCTCGCGGAGGCGCCCCCGCCGCCTGGCCCTCGGAGAACCGGAGACCCCCCAGGCCCGCCGCCGCGGCGCGTCCAGCCGAGCGGCTCCCGGCGCCCGTAGAGGCGGGGCTCGGGGCAGCGGGCGGGCGGAGCCGCGGGCGGAACGCTGCGCTGCCGGAACCTCCGCGCCGGGTGCGGGTACCGGCGGGCTACGAGGGGCAGCACCAGTAGGCTGAAACGGAAAAGGATCCCTCCGCTGGGCCACTTAGTCCCTTAGCACCGCCCTCCTCGCTGGTGCCGCGGCCGCTACTTCCCGGGGCGCCGCCGCGTCGGTGCGGCCGGCAACTCCTGCGGTCGGCAACCGGTGCGGCCTTGCCGCCGGAGCTGCCGCTCCGGCCCTGTCGTGGCCCGGGGAAGGAGCGGGGAGCGCCGGCCCTGTGGATCCCTCCGCAGCGGTGAGGCGGCACGGCCGGGGACGCGCCATTTTGCGTCCCTGAGGCCTGCGCGGAGCGAGGCGGGTGAGCGGGGCTGGGGGGGGGGCGGCCGGGCTCGGGCGGGGGGCGCGCTCCGTGGCCGGGGGGGCGCCTCGCCCCGGGTGCCCGCTGGCTGGGCTGAGGGCAGGCCCGGGCCTGCCCCGCGGCGCCGGCTCGCTGGGCCGGCAGCGGGCAGAGGGGTCTCACCCCTCGGCCCCGTCGTCGCGCAGCCGCGCCGGTACCGCTGTCCCGGGGCCTCCCGCGCCGCTCTGAACGAGCCCCGGCCGTGGGCGGCTGCGCGGCCAGTCTCCCAGGTGACTAGTGCCCCTGGAGACCGCGCGAGCAACAGGCTGGTTGCTGTGCGAGCAAAGGTGAGTTTCGGTGTGGTCGGAGCAGCCGCCCGTCTGCAGGAGGGATGGGAAGGCGCGGCCGTACCTTGAACTAGTGTGTGCAAACAGGGTGATGTTAATCGGAACAGTTGTTTAATAGATACTTGTACAGAGACGTTGCAACTCGTGCTGAGACTGTGTATTGTAGCACTATAAAGTCATTGTAATGTCGTAGGAGTATGTTCCAGAAGGGCAAAACTTGGGTTTTTTTATGGCATCAGACTTATATCGTGTATATATATTTCTGTAGCAATGCTTTTTGAGCTTGGTTGGTTGTGTGCATCACTGAAATAACTGTATTGATGTGCGCATAGTAGCTAAATAAACTGGACATACTCTAGATAGTAATGCATCTTATGCCAACCACTAGTTATACACAAAATGCTCTCACTTTCCAAAACTCTGCCCCAATGTGCCTTTCAGGTACAAACCAAGGTCTTTCTATGTGATAGCTCTTAAGGGAGGATTTTTCGATGAACGCTTCTTGGCATAACAAAATGCTGTCATAAAGCATCTTCTGCGTTAGTTTTCTGTAGGACTGATGAGTTGAACTGGCTCATGAGAGGCTGGAGAAGTGCTGCGTGTTCAGCAAGCAGGAAGAGTGTGGGGAATGTGGAATGGCAGCTTTTTCCTCCTGATGACAGGACTGTTACAACCCTAGCTGGTGCAGTCCTTGAGTTAACCACACAGCTGTCTTACAGCTTGCCTGTTAATGGGACAGAGGTTGGCTTGGTTCTTGCAGTTACTTTCGTGTTTCTTTAAAAGTGTGGTTTTGTCAGTGAAGTAACAGAGAGAGAGGGAGGATTTGACTGTGTGGTAGTTGTCACAGATGGCATCTGGAGGCGTTGTTTTACTTCCCTCACCTTTTGAAGTAAGGGAATGAAAGCGTGTCTCCTAACAGCTGTGCTGTTTATTGTGAAATCTGAAGGGTTTTGCCACTTGGGCTGAACGGAACCTCAAAATACATTCTTGGTAAGCTCAGCATACTGAACTGGCTAGGGTCACTTCTCTAGATTAAATAGACCCAGGCCTTTAGCTTCGTGTTTTAGGGTGTGTTTTCTAACCGTGTTCATATTTGTAGAGTCGTCCCAGGTTTTGATCATCTTGCATCTGTTTCTGGGGTTGAGATTCAGTCTGTCAGAATGGGAATATCCAGCAGTTTTCTATGCCCTGTTGGCTATGGTTAGGTGCAGGGTTGTAAATTGGGAAAGGGAGTGATGAGTGCTGTAGGTCCAGTCATCTGTAAATAACCAGATTCAGGAATAGCAGGCGTGTACCTGTTGTTTTTTGGAGAAATCACACAGAATCACAGAATGGTTTGGGTTGGAAGGGACCTTAAAGATCATCTAGTTCCAACCCCCCCCCTGCCACAGACAGGGACACCTTCCACCAGACCAGGCTGCTCCAAGCCCCATCCAACCTGGCCTTGAACACTGCCAGGGAGGGGGCAGCCACAGCTGCTCTGGGCAGCCTGGGCCAGGGTCTCACCACCCTCACAGCAAAAGAATTTCTTCCTGATATCTAATCGAAATCTCCCCTCTTTCGTGGTCAGGTTTTTTTTCCCCCAAGTAAAACAGTGACTGGTGTCCTTCTGGTGTGACCAACAGCGCCTGGTTCCAATGACCTTCCCCTCTTCTCCCACAGAAAGTGTTTATCATGTTGGGCTCTGGGTTCAAGGCTGAGCGCCTGCGAGTCAACCTGCGCCTTGTCATCAATCGCCTCAAACTGCTGGAGAAAAAGAAGAGTGAGTATCTGAGGGGGCAGGTGTGACCCAGGATGCTTTTGGGGCTCAGGAGACTTGAGGAGAAGATTTTTCTGGAGTCAGGGTACTTTCATGGGCTGAGTATGGAGCAGCCTTTTGCGCTTCGTTGCTGGAGCCAGGCCTTGCAGCCCGCCTGGTGTGTGAGTACCCAGAGGAGCAGGCTGGCCCGAGCGTGGCCCCTGTCCACCTTCCTGACGGGTGTCGGAGTGCAATTTGTGGGGTGCGTGGGGTGGTGGCTGTGGGACGTGTGTGGAGGGACCTGCCAGTTTGCCCCAGAGGGCCTTTCCTGGGCCTTCTGTGCCCACAGCGTAGTGGGGAACTTCCTGGGTGCTGTGGGAGGCTCTCCCCACTTGTGCCGTCCTGCCTGGCCCACAGATAAGGTCCGTGGTTCTGATTGACTCTGCAGGGAAGCTGAAGGTGTAGGAGTGTTTCTAGCAGCTAAAAGCCCACACTCCTTTCTCCCGTGAGTTAGTGTGCTGGGTCCTAGACACGAGGGCTCCACCAAGCCGTGGCTCTGTCTTGCACTGCGGAGGCTCGATGATGGAGAGGGAGAAGCTCGTGATGGCTTTGTGTGTGGTGGGGACTGTGGGTGGGTACGGAGGCAGCAGCCCCGGCCAGCACGGTGACTGGCCTTGGGGATATGTGCTGTAGCCGAGCTGGCCCAGAAGGCGAGGAAGGAGATTGCAGATTATTTGGCAGCCGGGAAAGATGAGCGGGCCAGGATTCGTGTGGAGCACATCATCCGTGAAGATTACCTCGTGGAGGCCATGGAGATCCTGGAGCTGTACTGCGATCTGCTGCTAGCCCGCTTTGGCTTGATTCAGTCCATGAAGTAAGCTCTGGCCTAGAGGGTGTGCTGTGGTAGAGGGTCCAGGCCCCCTGGGCTCAGGGCGGGTACTGCTGGGGGCAGGCCTGGGGTGCAGAAGGGCACCTGATTGCCTCGGTGTCCTGGGGCCTCCAGAGACCTTTTCTTCCCCAGGCAGGGAAGACTGGAGCCCAGCATGGAGGAGGGGGACTTTGAGGCTAAGCAGATTGAGGGCAGCAAAGACTAGGTGGTTGGTGTGGAGACAGCATTGTCTTCTCTTGTCCTTAGGGAGCTGGACTCTGGCCTGGCAGAAGCAGTATCTACACTGGTTTGGGCTGCACCACGACTCCAGTCAGAAGTGGCAGAGCTGAAGATTGTGAGTAGGGTTGTTCGAGGGGTGTTAACGCGTGCAGGGTGGGGGTGATGCTGCCAAAAGCTGGTGGAAGCCTTTGTCGGGGACTCTGTGTCATTAAGGCAGAGGACATGTTTTTATGTGCTCTGCAGATGGGGACCCAGTATGGGTGTCCCTGGAGCATCAGGGGTGGCTGAGGCCGCTCAGCTGCGGTGCTCAGTGGCAGAATTGAGGGTGATGGGGGTGGGGAGGCAGGCAGCTGTAGGGGCTACAGCAGACGTGCAGTGGGTGGTGGGGGAAAGCAAAGGTGTGCGTGTTCCCAGAGTTTCTCTCCTGCTGCAGGTTGCTGACCAGCTGTGTGCCAAGTACAGCAAGGAGTATGGGAAGCTGTGCCGGACGAACCAAATCGGGACAGTCAATGACAGGGTAAGGAGCTGGTGGAACAGCTGGAGCTGGCAGAACAGACGTGCCTGCTGTGTCTCGCTGCCCCTTTTTCCTGCGGCCAGTGGCTGATGCCTGTGGCTCACTGCGGAGCAGCGTGGGCCAGCTGTGCTGCTGGGGGCCGGCCTGCGTGGGAGCGTAGTGCTGAGGTCCCTGGCAGGCGGGGCCCTGCTGTGCTGGCTGTGGATGGAGAGGGGCAGAGCAGATGGAGCCCTGGCCTGGGATTGCCAGCGGCCTCCTCTGCAGCAGTGCCATACTGGGAGGAAGGGCCTCCCCCAGGCCCCACTGTGCTCCCCACAGCAGGAGGCCCTGGCTGGGATGGGGCTCCGCTGTGCTGCACCGCCCCAGTCCCGCTGAGCATCTCTTCACCCTTGTGTTCCAGCTGATGCACAAGCTGAGCGTGGAGGCACCGCCCAAGATCCTGGTGGAGAGATACCTCATCGAGATTGCCAAGAACTACAACGTGCCCTATGAGCCTGACTCGGTGGTGATGGTGAGTGAGGCACCTGCACGTCTGGAGCTCCCCACTGTGTTCCAGTGGCTGCGGTGTCCCCTTGGTGCTGCGCGGGCTTTTGGAGCACAGGGCTTGGCATCGCAGCGAACTCGGTGGTAATTGTGCCTTGGTGCCTTCTAGACAGCCCCAGCATAGCACGATCCCTGCTCCCTCCCACCGCCCTGCGGCACGTGGCTGTACCTAGTGGTGTTACAGTCTGCTTCCCGTTCCGATTCCCACTGATATCGCTGTGTAGCTGCTGTCTGTTCTGTCCTCGCGCGACAGACGCTGCATCTAACGCTGTTCAGAGGGCTGTGATGAGAACAGAGACGTGTTGGTGAGCAGAACTCTTCCACCCTCTCCAGGCTGAAGCCCCTGCAGGCGGAGAGGCCGATCTGATTGATGTGGGATTCACAGATGATGTGAAGAAGGGCGGCCAGGGAGGGGGAGGAGGTGGTGGGTTTACAGCCCCCCTGGTTGGTCATGATGGACTGGTACCCATGCCCGTGATGATGCCTATGCCCATGCCAACACCGAATCCGCCCTTCTCCTATCCGCCTCCGAAGGGACCGGTGAGTGCCTTTGCTTTGAGCGTTCCCTTTTTCTGTGGAAGGCTCCGACCGTGGTGCTTAGTCCTGTGCCTGCTGCTTGGGGAGTGTCTGTGCCTGACGGCTGGATGTGTCAGGAGGCCGTTGTGGTGCTGTGAGACTGCATGGGATGGAAACTGTTGGCACTGTAGCTGAAGCTTCGTGTTGCTTCTTGACTGTGGAGGTTCCTACCCCTGTTCTCCAGCCAGCCCTCTTTGCCTTCAGGGAACAGAGGAGTCCACACTTAACTCCTGAGGCAGTCTGCTGACTGTCAGGCTTTTGACCAGGGGTTGGAGCTGCACTTTGAAGTTGGTAGGCTGGTAGTGTGCCAAGATTCAGTCAAGGAAATCAGGTGAGTTTTGTGGGGTGGGAACAGCACAGAAGAATGCAGAAGTGCCCTGCCTTCAGACCCGCAAGGGGAGGAGACAGGCCGATGGCTCTTGGTTTGTTGTGAGGGTGGAAGGTGGGAGCTGAAGAGAGCACCGTTCTCTGAGCTGGGTCGTTTACAGGATATCTGTGTAGGCCGGAGAGTGCAGAACAGTGGGATGACTTGGAGCCTTACTATGGCCCCAGCAATGCTGCAGTGTTTTTTGTGGACAGTCTGGGCCCGGTACCATCAGCTTGGCTGAAGGCCCAGGCATGAATACGCTGAGGACTTGTGCCAAGTCCAGCTCTTTGAGGCACTGTTGTGTTACAGTAAGGGCAATACAAAGCCTGGAGTGAGCCAGAGACCTCCTTCCTGTTCTGTGATGCTGCACTGAGGAGAAGTGGCTCAGGTGTGCTTAAGGCAGGGTGTTACCCTTTTTGTCCTGGTACTTCTAATGCCTTGAAAGATGAAGTGTTTAGTCGTGCTGGTTCTTTAGAATAACCCACAGTCCTGTTAGCTGGGTCTGGTTGCACCAGGTGGCTACATCTGCCTTAATACTTGGGAATCTTTTCCTAGTAAGTGTAAACTGTATCAGGTTGGATACTTGCCTGCATTTATCTTAGGCTGCTACTTTCTCTGAGTCCCACAGCAGCTGTAGGTGTTTGGTGTCCCATGGTTGCTCTCCCAGATGAGTAGTCTGGTGCATGACTGTAATCTCTCTGTGCAGGAGAACTTCAGTGGCCTGCCAGTGGGGACCTACCAGCCTTTCACTAACATCCATCCACCGCCAATTCCGGCAACCCCACCGACATACGAGTCTGTAAGTGCCTGGGCTGGATCACCGCTGTAGGCAGCGGAGGGAACCTCGAAAAGAGGGCAGTGGTAGCCATGGGAAAGGCAAATATTTGTTAGGCACGTTGCTGTCAACCTTCGGAGCTTTTGGGGTGGTGCTTGGCATTGCCTGTGGGTGTGGTGAATCAGTGCATGTGATGGGAGAATGACTCGGGAGAAGTTCCTCGTTCAGCTGTGTGCTTTGGCTGCAAAGGAAAGCCAAGATCTCTTTTACTGTGGTGTTAAAATGGTGATAAACAGTTAACAAGTAGAGTCCACAAATTCTGTGTTTTTTTGCAATGCGAAGGGTTTATCACCTTCAGTCTGTTTAATTATGGCTTTTGAACTTAATTCCTCGTTAGCCTGGGTGATAATTGTGGCTGACCCAGATGACGTGTGTTTAGACACTCTTCCTTTCCCAGACTTGTCTCAGTCCTTGTGGACAACGAAGAAGGGGCTGGGCTCTTCTCTTTCCATGCTTGTCTGTGTTTTTCTGCTGCAGTTCATGGTCACGCCTCTCATTTGCTTTCAGTGACGTGCTGCTTGTTTTTGCAGTATCCTGAGCAGGGACGAGCGCGGCCCAGCACCCGCGTGTGCTAACACCTGGTGAGCTGCGCAGCAGCCCCTGGGGCCGGGAGGTGCAGGCACAGCTGCAGCAGGTGTGAGCTGGTCAGAGATAGATGGCCCTGACTGCAGCCCACAGGAGTGAGGGCTTGTACCAGCACGACTGACCGTGCCGTGCGCCTTTGTCCCAGCTGGACCAAGGCCTGAGATGGGGTCGTTTCATACCTTGCTGCTGGTTGCAAGGACCTAGCTGTTGTTTATGAAAGAAAGGAAGCAGCAGCCGTGGGTGAAGGTGGCAGTCTTCTGCTGCTTACATCCTTGGTAAATATTTCCGACCTCTAGTGGGTACGCTCTGTTTATCCGGTTCCAGAGTGTGGCCAGTGAAGCTGCTGTGATGGACAGGGAGAGCAGGGAAAGGCGAAGCCCTGCCTCCTTTTCTTGGGAAGAGGCAGATTCTCCAGAGCGTGCTGGACGCCAGGGTTGTCTGCCCTTCGGGGAGGGGTGGGTACGCACTGCTCTGCGTGGGCCACCCGCGTGCTGCTGTGCCTGCTAGGACAGAGCTGTAGTAACCGAGAGTCTTTTGCAGATTGATGAGCCTAACGCTGACAGGGACGCTTCTGCGCCGGTGGCTGGTGAGTATGTCAGGAGGTGCGGGAAGCCGAGGGTGGTAGGGGCTGTGGGTGGCTTGGGATCCCAGTGCCCCTGGGAGGAAGCTTTCCTATAGGGAGCCGTGTGTAGAACGTGACACATCTTGAGAGCAAGGTTTGAGTTTGGAGAGGACTGATGGAAATGGAGAGTATCCTCTCAAAACAGGGAGGATCCAGACTTCCACTGGGAAACTTAAGAACTAGCATTTGACTTCAGAGTCGGTGCTGGATCTCCAGCTTAAGCTGTCTCATCAGACCAGTATAGGGCATTGCGGGATAAAATGAGAAAACAACAGGTCTAAGTGATTACATGATGTTAAATAATGCTGTTCTGCAGCAACAGAATGAGAGGAGTGAGCCCTGAGAGGGTGGTAGGTTTGTATTAGTGTTGAGGTTGCATACAGCAGAGCAGGACTAGTAGGGATAGCTGTTATCCCTTGGTCCATCTGCCTAAAGGCCGATGAGATGCTTCATGCATCGTAATTGGATCATAACAAAGTTCTCCTGCCTTGTACAGTCGATTCCGCTCTGTGTGTTCTGAAAGCACTTGTTGTCTCTAGCACTTGATAAGGGTGGAGAGAGTTTTTAGAGCAAGTAGACCCTGGCCCGCTCCAGCAAGGATTTCTGACCATCTGATGGAGCCCTCTGGGGCGTGTTGGTGGTGCGTGCTGAAGAAGACAGGCCTGTGGGTGCTCTGGATCTGGCTGTATGCTTCTGTTTGACAGCGGGGTGACAGCGTGTGGTACCTGCGTGTGTCTTGGGAGGTGCTGGAATGGAGAGAGCCAGGACTTTGGATCCCTGTGGTGCCGCCCAGCCAGCGTAGGCATGCGGGAGCTCAGCCCAGCTGCAGCTGGCTGTGGGCAGTAGAGGGGGATCTCCTGCTGTTGGTGCACCCAGGATAGGGACACCAGGCTGGATCTGCCATGGCTTCAGCCCCTGGCAGCCATATACACCTGAAACCGTGGAGTCCACGTGCAGCTGGGGGTGTGTGACTGCTCGTCCTGTTCAGAAGCACACTGGTTCTGCCTTTGTGGTGGGGCGGCCTTTCTGTTGTGTGGCTCCGGCGTGGTGAGAGCGTGATGATGGTGAGGTGAAACCATATTTCTCTTATTCTAAACAGGGCCTGGGCCCAAGTCAGAAGCTTCTCCTAAACCAAGAGCTGGAGCTCCCAAGACCGTTGATAACTTTGTGCTGCCTGAATTACCATCCGTGCCGGATACGCTGCCGACAGCATCGGCCGGCGCCAACTCTTCTGCCTCTGAGGACATTGACTTTGATGATCTATCTCGGAGATTTGAGGAGCTAAAGAAGAAAACATAAAACTGACTGGGCTGTAAGTCCAGCGTGAGGGGCAGGAGCTGTGACAGCGCCTTCTCCCTGAAACACACTCCCCTTGAAATCGGTTTTCTGTATTAACCTCGATGAACGCGCTCTTCTTTTTGAGCTCTCTTCCTGCTGTACTTAAACCAAATGCTGCCGCTTTCCCGATCTTTGTTGCTCCAGGAGGTGACTGTGGGGAAGCGTGTGAGTGCGGCAATTAAAGGCACGGACTCCAAATGACGTTAGCGGGCGGAGACCTTTATTCTGTGGCGCATTCACTTTTTATACACTTCGGTACTTTCCCAGTTAATCAGGCTTTCCCATCCCGTACGCACAAAGAAGCCATCAAAGCTGGTTGGACCTCGCAACACCCCACACACGAAGCAGTCCCGTCACGATGCTGATCAGGCGCTGTCTGTGCGGAGGCAGTTTGCTCGTCTTGCTACGTTTCCTTATTCTTCAGCCAAGCTCCGTGCAGACTTTGGCATAAACACTAACTCAGCTTCTCTTTATCTGTCGCTCCCAAGGTCGTCCTCCCATCAGGGTAACCAGCTCCCCGGTGCTTTCCCTCCCAGCTCCCTCTAGCTTTTGTAATCCCCCATGTGAGCCTGAGGCAGGGAACAGCCCGTGTCAGCCCGGGTAGCCGCTGGTGACGCTCTGGCTGCTGATCCTGGCTGCCCCCGCAGCGGCTCTGCGCCCCCTCCCACCGAGGGGAGCGGGGGGCTGGGGCGGGACGGGGCGCTCTGCTCCCCGCGGGTTGTGCACAAGCTGCGCCTCTGCGGCGGCGGGGGCAGGAAAGGTGGGTCGCTCCCTGGGCACGACTCGGTCTGCCTGAGGGGGCGGAGGCGGGGCCGCGGCCGTGAGGCGGGGGGCTGCGGGCTGAGGGCGTGCTGTCACCCCCCTCCCCTCGGCGTCGGCGGGTCTGTACCCTCCGGTCCGTTCCCCGGGCCCGGGCGCTGCCGCGGGGCGCTCTCCGGGGGCTGCACCGCGACGGGCCGGTTCGTGCCGGGGGGGGCCGGGGCCGGCCGGGCCGTTTGTCCCGCGATCCGCCCGCCCCGAGTCCTGCTGCGCCTCTATTGGCTGGCAGGGCCCCGCCTCCGCCAATCAGCGGGGCGGGCTCCCGGAAGTGCCCGTCACGTGTTGGGCTGAGTGGATGGCGGCGGCGCTGCGCGTGAGCGGCCGGCGGGCCCCGGGGCGGGGGAGCCGGGAGGAGCCGGGCCGCGGGGCGGGGGTGCCCGGGGCGGGGGGTGCCGGGAGGAGCCGGGACCCGGCCGGGCCGGGCGTGCTGGCGGGGTCCCGCGGAGGGCCGGGCTTGGCGGGGGCGGCTGGGGCTGGAGCGGGCAGTGCCGGGGCGCGGGCCGGGGTGGGATGGGTGTGGGGGCCCGGGGCGGGCGGTGCGGACGCGGTGCCGGTGCGGTGCTGACGGCCCGTTCCAGGGGCGGCTGCGGGCGCTGGCGGCGGCGCTGGGCGGGTGCGGGCTGCTGCTGGGCGCGGCGCTGGCGGCGGGCGACGAGCGGCTCTGCGCGGCGGCGATGCCCGCGCTCCGCGCCCTCCCTCCCGAGGCCGCCCACGGCCTGGCCCTGCGCGTCGCTGCCCTGGGGCTGCTGCCCCGCTCCCGTCCGGACGGCCCCGCGCTGGTGCGGCTCTGTGCGGGGGGCACCGGGGGGATTCGGGGGCCGGGGTGGCGGGGGGGGGCAGTCAGCGTGGCGGGGGGATCGCAGGGTCCGGGGGGTGGGCAGGCGGCCGGGCCCCAGGGTGACCCCGGACCTGTCGCGGCCCGCGGGGGGTGATGAGCGCTGCCAGCCAGGGGGGTGCCCAGCAGGCTCCTGGGGGGCGCGGGAGGTGGCCCCAGTGGCAGCCATGGGTCCCCGGGGCAGGTACCTGGTGAGGACACCCTGTGGGCAGAGGGGGTGGAGGGGAGGGGTCCGGGCGGCCCCTGCGGGGGCTGGAGCAGGGCCCCGGCCATGGCTCCTGGCATCGGTGGGCTCTGGCCCTCCCGGCTCGGCGGTGCGTGACCCAGCCCCTGCCCCGCAGGAGGTGCGAGTCCTGGGGCAGCGCTTCCGCAACCCGGTGGGCCTGGCAGCCGGCTTCGACAAGCAGGGCGAGGCCGTGGACGGGCTGTACAAGATGGGCTTTGGCTTTGTGGAAGTCGGGACGGTAACGCCCCAGCCCCAGGAGGGGAACCCCAGGCCCAGGGTGTTCCGGCTGGCGGAGGACGAGGCGGTCATTAACAGGTGGGATCTGCGGGGGGCTGCCCAGGGGGACGGCGTTCACTTGGGCGGTCCCGGCTCTGGGTCTGTGCTGCCGTGGCTCTGGGGTTGGGTGTGCCGGGCAGAGCTGCAGAGACCATGTGTCTGCCTCCTGTTTCTCCTGGGTCCTGCTCAGGCTTGTGGACACCAGCCCAGCCCTGAACCTTGTCTGTTCTGGTGCAGGTACGGATTCAACAGCCACGGCCACGCTGCGGTGGAGCACAGGCTGCGGGCGCGCCAGCAGACACAGCTCAGGCTCACTGGTGGTGAGACAAGGCTACGAGCCTTTGTTCTTGGGGTCTGCAGGGTGAGTCTGGGGGTCTCCCAGGTAGCTGTAGGCCAGGAAAGGTGTGTGACACTGGTGTCCAGGCACGGGAAGGTCCTGGCTAGAGCAAGGTGCACTTGGACAGCTGGAACCCTCTTGGGGCTGTAGCCTCTCCCCCGTGGGACTGTGACCAGGCGCCTTTCTCCTGCTGTTTTCTCTGCAATGGAGGCTCTGCCTGCTGCTTTGGGCAGGACGTGTCTGCTGAGCCTGGCCAAAGCCAACAGGCCCCAGCTGGGCAGTTTCCGAGGGCAGCCTCTGCCGGGTGGCCAGGCTGGAGGCTGCAGGGCTGGGGGTGCTGACGGGGGCAGCTGTGGTGCCGCTCCTGTGGCTGCGGGACAGTCCCAGGCCCACCCCTGTGAAACACGTGGGCTGCACACCCCCGGCTTGATTTTGGCTGGTCCTGGGGCCTCCCTTGTCGGGCGCTCTGGCCCCTTGGGCGGTGGT
Organism: Nyctibius grandis; assembly: GCF_013368605.1. NCBI lineage: Eukaryota > Metazoa > Chordata > Aves > Nyctibiiformes > Nyctibiidae > Nyctibius > Nyctibius grandis. The sequence goes on along the minus strand of NC_090669.1, from coordinate 23,226,228 downwards.
CGGTCCTGCTGCCCTGGTCCAGCCGTGTCTGTGTTCCAGCGGGGATGCCCCTCGGAGTCAACCTGGGCAAGAACAAGAGCTCTACGGATGCTGCAGCTGACTACGTGGCCGGGGTCCGGACGCTGGGCCCTTTGGCTGACTACCTGGTTGTGAACGTGTCCAGCCCCAACACCCCAGGGCTGCGCGACCTGCAGGGCAAGGCTGAGCTGCGGGACCTGCTGACCAAGGTGGGTGACCCTCGCAGCCAGCCCAGACCGCTCCTGCAGCACTGGGTGCGTCCTGTCCCCCGGCAGCGCCTGCCCTGGGCTTTGCCCCAGCACAGGGAGGAGCGTGGTGGCTCCCCAGAGGTGTGCAGAGCCACCGAGGTGTCCCCGACCAGCTGCTGGGGCAGCCGTGCTCTCCAGGCGCTGTGCCCCAGCAAAGGGCATGCCAGCAGCGAGGCGTTGCCCCCGCTCTGCTCCTGCGAGGGGGCAGCGAGCCACCGCTCCATGGCACGGGAGTCACCGCGGTCCCATGCAGGTCGTGTGCCCCAGGCCCTGCACCGCGGGGTGCCCGTCCCAGCGGCGGCGCCGTGTAGGGGGAGCAGGGCCTGTCCCCAGGCTGCCACGGCGGGTGCACGTGTCTCCCTGGTCCGGGGTGGGAGGTGCCCCCCCACCGCACAGCTCTGTGCCCCCCCACCTGCAGCCTTGTGCCCCCCGCGTGCCCCTGCAGGTGCTGGCAGAGCGGGACGCGCTGCCCTGCGCGCACAGGCCGGCCGTGCTGGTGAAGATCGCCCCCGACCTCACCGCGCAGGACAAGCAGGACGTCGCTAGCGTGGTCTGTGAGGTGAGGGGGCGGGCAGCAGGGCCGGCATGCCTCCACGGCGCAGGGGCAGGGCTGCCGTGCTCCTGAGAGTCGCCTCTCTGAAGGGATGGGCAGACCTGCAGCCCTCTGGCTGCCGTGGGGACGGTGTCCTGGGTAGCTCTGAGTCCGTGAGGGCCTGTGTGCGTCACCCGGAACTTGGGGACGGTCCAGGCAGTGGGGGCAGCTGCTTCGTCCCTGGGCACGTTGCTGGGGTGCTTGTCAAGGGGGTCCTGGCCTGGCAGCCTGGGGAAGAGAGCCGGCGGCTGCTGGTGGCAGCTGAGCCCTCATGCCGCTGCCCCTCAGCTGGGTGTGGACGGGCTGATTGTCAGCAACACCACGGTGAGCCGCCCCGGCAGCCTCCGGAGCCCGCAGCGCACGGAGCCCGGGGGCCTCAGCGGGAGGCCCCTGCGGGAGCTCTCCACGCAGACCGTCAGGGAGATGTACGCCCTCACCCGAGGTAGGGCAGAGCCGGGCCCGGGGGCGCGCGCTGGCGTCCCCGCGCTGTCCTGACCCCGCGCCTGCCCGCAGGCCGCGTGCCCATCATCGGGGTGGGGGGGGTGAGCAGCGGGCGCGATGCCCTGGAGAAGATCCGCGCTGGAGCCTCGCTCGTGCAGCTGTACACGGCGCTCGTGTACCGCGGGCCGCCGGTGGTGCGGGCGGTGAAGCAGGAGCTGGAGGAGCTGCTGAGGTGAGTGGGGGGCCGGGCACCTCCCCGGGGTGTCGCTGGGCCCGGGTGGCTCTGGGTAGCTGCAGGCTGGTGCAGGAGCGGTGCCGCCGTGGGGCCAAGCTGCAGTGCCGGGCCGGCCCCGCCGTCACGCGCTGTCCCCGGGTAGGGAGCAGGGGTTCAAGAACGTCATGGAGGCGGTTGGAGCCGACCACCGGCGCTGACGCACTGCAAAGCCAAGGCCTGGCTGGGAGGAGCTGTGGCCGAGCAGGGACAGGTCTGACACGTCCGTGCTGGGCAGGCTGGGGCTGAGCTGAGGTCCCGGCCCCGGCCCCCGAGACGGGCCAGTGACGGGTGAAGCTGGGGCTGCGCTGGTGGGGAGCAGGGGACAGGTCTCCACTCGGGTGCCGCTGCCCAGGGCTGTACTTGGCTGTCCCGAGGGCTGGGCTCCCCAGCAGAGACTGGCACTGGGTCAGGCTGTGCTGGGCAGCGAGGGGACGGCCCCGCGGGCGGCGGGCAGCCCTGTCCAGGCAGCTATGGGGTGTCCCTTCTCCAGGGACCCTGCAGCCCGTGTCCCTGCTCCGCTGGCGCTTGGTCCTTCACTGCTGCCTCCGCAGGAGGGTCGGCCCTCCCTGCCCCTCCATCGTGGTGCTGTAACAAGCCTGCAGGCCGGGGGTCCTGTCTGAGCATCAATAAACGTCTGGCTCACCCGGTGCTGTGTGCCGCTCTGGGGACGCCCCGGGGCGGGGGGACGCAGCCCGCTCCCCTCAGCCGGCGGGAGCAGCTCTCTGTGCTCTTCCCGGCCAGCGGCGCCTTTTCCCGCTGGGAGAAGCTGCAGGGGAGCTGTGCTCCGGGACAGACCCCCGCAGAGCTCACCAGGGCTCCCCTCGCAGGGACCTCTGCCTGGGGCTGGGCGCCGGGAGGGGCTGGGTGCTGTTCCTTCCCTTTGCTGCCGGTACGGAGATGTTTGGCGATGGCTGCGGTCACGCGGAAGGGCCCTGCTCCTTCACGCTGGAGGCCGTCAGTTTTGCTGGCTGCTGCTTTGCCCCGGGCTCCCTGCCATCGCCTCGGGCCGTTCTTGAGCAACGCGGCTCGGCCGGGACGCAGCGTTCCCTCCGCAGCCTCTCGCAACCCACCCTGCCCAGCAGGATTGCACCGCAGCGCTTCACCGACCCGTTCACCCGAGGAGCACGACTGCTGACCCCGCTGTCGCCGGCCCTGGCTCACGTCAGCGCTGTCACCCACCTGCTCCCCCGCTTCCGCAGCCCTGCGCCAGCCTCGTCCCCCAGACGCTCTGCTTCGGGCAGGGGGTGCTTGCTGCTGCCCTGGCAGGGGCGTGACCTGCTCCGTGGGCCGAGGTGTTGCTGTGCTTTCTCTGGAGAGGGGCAGGGAGGCTCTCACCCGCTCTGAAGGCGGCTGTCAGCGTGAGCTTGCTTCGCCTTGTCCCGGGGCACCTTGTCTGTGCTCTGCGGCTGACTCGGGGCCGGAGGTGCTCCGTGCCCTGCAGTGCCGCGGCAGTCGCTGGCAGCGTTGGCCTCGAGCGTGGCCCCGCGCTGCCGTAGCCGGTGCGTGGGCTGCAGTCCGTGCCCCGTGGGCAGGCTGGGGCAGCGTCCTCCACCTTCCTGCAGGCTGTCCCTGTGTCCAAGCCGACCTTGAGGTGGGTGGGGGCACTGGGGCACAGTCCCGTGTTGTTTTCCCCCCTGCCCAGCCGTGGCAGTCTCTGGAGGGACGAGCCTGCTGCGGTGGGACAGGGCTACCTGAGCCTGCTGTCGTGAAGCGCCACAGCAGCTCTCTAAGCGCCGCCGTGGGTCATGGATCGGAGCTGTCACACCCCGATGCCTCCCGTGCTGGGCTCCAGCCTCCTGTTTCCAGTGTGGCTGCATGAGTATGGCTGCTGCTGGGCCAGGGGCGTTGTGCCCCGCACTGCTTAGGGGCACAGGCACCCCGTGAGAGGGGAAGGAGCTCGCGCAGGATGGGAGAGCCGCCTTTGGGGTGTCTGGGACCAGGCGCGGGTGTCCTTCCTGAGCCTGAGGGCCTGGGGTGTCCGAGGGGCTGGAGTGGTGCTGGGGGGACCCCCCCGCAGGCCAGGCTTCCGTGGCGGTTTTGGGGTGGCCCCACTGCACCACGGGCACCCTGGGGTGGGTAAGAGGGCGGGTGCCTGTCCCAGGGTTGAGCTCCTGCGGGAAGCCGGCTCCTCCGCTCGCCGGAGCAGGCTGGCGTGCTCTGCCCTGCGCCCTTGTGCCGGCCGCGTCCAGCTGGGCACGGGCCAGCGGCCGCTGTGGCGAGTTCCTGTTAGGCTGGGCCAGGCCTTCGCCCCCGCTGGCAAACAACCTGCGCTCAAGGGGCCGGGGCTGCCGGGAATCCGGGCCGGAGCCGCCGGCCGGGAAAGGGCGGGCGCGCGTGGGAAGGGGGCGGCTTGGCCGCGGCCCCTCGGAGCTCGCAGCGCGCTGGCACGGGACGTGGTGCCCCTCGGCCAGCCGGGCTGGCGCTGCCCAGGGCGCCGGTGGCACCGAGCCCCGCTGTGCCCCAGCTGTGCGGGGGGCTGGCGGGGCGCACCCAGCCGTGGGCAGAGCCGGGCACGGGACGGGGCTCGGCTCCTGTGCCCCTCGGGGCTGCGCTGGGCGGTGGCGCAGGGCAGTTTGCAGGGGCAGCGGCTGGCCCTGCTCTCTGTGAGCCTCGGCTGGTGTCACGGCGCCAGGGCACCAGCGCCTGCAGCCAGGTCCCTCCCCGTGTGTTTGTAGCTGCAAAATCCCGGAACCTCTTGGCACCGGGGCATCCCACGGGGGCTTGGCGGGCTGCCGGGAGCCTCTGCCAGGCCGGCGGCGAGCCAGGGGGGGATTTTTGTGCTCCTTCTTCTGGGAAAGGTGCTGGCTGCGTGCGGCAGGGTCAGGAGGTCCAGAGCACACGGGGCTGCGCCAGGGCGAGAGAGGCGGCAATAAAAGGGATGAGGAGGGAGCGCCGAACAGCACCGACGTGCAGAAGGAGGCTGCTGTGAGGAGAGCGAGCTGTGAGCATGGGGTGAGTGCCGCTGACGTGTCCCTGCACGTGCCTGGTGCTGTGTCCTGCTCGCCTGGCCGGGGACCCGGCCCTGCTGTGGCTGGGGCAGGGCCCGCGCTGGGTCGAAGCGCTCCAGGTCCCAGCGCTGGAGCCGTGTCCTCCGCAGCAGCGGGGTCCGGGTCTGGCCCAGGTGGCCTCTCCAGTTGTCCCCCATGGGCAGCCCGGGGGTGCAGGGTCAGCCCCCCGCCCTCCTGGGGAGGGAGCCCCTGGGACAGGGCATGAGCCCGGCCGGGGCGCTGGTCCTGGTGGAGCCCACGGGCTGGGAGCCGGGCGGGGAGCGCTGAGTGTGCCCTCTCTTCCCCGCAGACCGGCGGTGCTGCTGATTGCTGGCCTGGCCTGGAGCGTGCTGGAGTCTGCGGCTGCCGGCGGTACCTTCCCGGGCAAGGGTGGGAGCGCTGGGGCTGGGGCGAAACCGGGGCAGCGGAGGAGGGAGCAGCACGGGGCAGGGGAGACGGGAGTGGGGAGGGACCGGCCGGCGGTGGGGTGACATCCTGGTCTGGGCCCTCTGGGCCCGCTGAGCATCCTCTGCCCGCAGAGTGGAGCTGCGCGAAGCCCGCGGAGATTGAACATGGCTACGTGGAGCACCTGATCCGGTACCGCTGCGACCCGCACTACCGCCTGCGCGGCTCCGGTGATGGTGAGGCTCGTGGCGCGGACACAGCACCCAGGGACAGGGCTTGTCCCCAGCTCCAGGGGATGCACGGGGCTGCCCCAGTGCCGGTGATGCTCTTTCGTCCCTGCCTTCCCCGGGGGCATGAGGAGCCACCCTGCTCACCCAGGCCCTGGGGAGGCACAAGCACCTCCGCACCTCCCTGGCTGGGGGGCCCTTCCCCTCCCATGCAGGGCCGGGGTGCTGACTCTGTTTTCCCTCCAAAGGCACGTACAAGTGTGACAAGGATCACACGTGGGTGAGTCCTGAAGCTGGCGAGGAGGCTCCCGTCTGCGAGCCAGGTGAGAGCGGAGCAGCAGGGGCCGGGGCTGCGAGGGGCAGGGCGGCTGGGGGCTGCGGGCGGCCTGTCTGGGCAGCCGAAGGGGGCTGCAGGGGCTGCTCGCAACGCCCCTCTGCAGTGCTGCTGCTGGGGCTGCTGCGCTGCGGACCGGGGGGCATCAGTGCCGGCTGGCCCGGAGGGCTCACCAGGGCCCTGCTCTGCCCCATGCAGTGTGTGGGAAGCCGAAGAACCCCCCCAAGCCGATGCAGCGCATCATCGGGGGTCTGCTGGCCAGGAAGGGCAGCTTCCCTTGGCAGGGCCGTCTGGTGACGCGCCACAACCTCACCGTGGGGGCCACGCTCATCGGGGACCAGTGGCTGCTGACCACGGGCAGGAACGTCTACCTAAACCACAGCGAGGACACCAAGCCTGAGGAGATCGCCCCTACGCTGCAGCTCTTCCTGGGCGGCCGGGAGCAGCCTGCCCTGGGCATCGAGCACGTGGTGCTGCACCCCGGCTACCCCGAGTCTGTGGACCTGGCCCTGCTGAAGCTCAAGCAGAAGGTGCGCCTGGGAGAGGAGGTGATGCCCATCTGCCTGCCCCAGAAGGACTACGTGCAGCCCAGGCGGGTGGGCTACGTCTCGGGCTGGGGCCGCGGCGCCACCTTTGCCTTCCCCGACATGCTGAAGTACGTGATGCTGCCGGTGGCGGAGAGCAAGGAGGAGTGCCGGCAGTACTACGGGGCGCGGAACGCGACCCACTGGGTGCAGCCCCTGCTCAGCGACGACACCTTCTGCGTGGGCATGAGCGAGCTGCGGGAGGACACGTGCTACGGGGACGCCGGCGGCGCCTTCGCCGTGCGGGACCCCGACGACGACGCCTGGTACGCGGCCGGCATCCTCAGCTACGACAAGACCTGCACGGCCGCCAAGTTCGGCGTGTACGTGGACGTGCGGCGCGTCCTGGCCTGGCTCAGGGAGACGGTGGCGGCGGGCTGAGGGCGCCGGGGGGGAATAAAAACGCTGCACGCGGCCGCAGGCCCTGTCTGTCCGTCTGTCCGTGCGCCCGCCCCGCGGTGGGGGGGGCGGGGGCCGCGCTGGGCTGCCCCGGGGGGCGGCGGGGGCTCCCCCCGCGGGGGCGGTGTCGGTGGGTCCCCCCGTCCGTGTGGGGGTGTCCGTGGGTGTCCCCCCCCGCCCCGCGAATGTGCCCGCCCGCTTCCCGCCTCTTCCGGCCACCCCCTCCGCGGCCGGAAGTCCTCCCGAAGCCACGTGACCCCCACACAGGAAGTCCGCCAAGGGACGGGCAGCACGTCTTGTCTGGTGGTCGTTGGACTCTATGGTGGCTGCCACTCCCATAGGCTCTGGCCGCTCTGTCTATGGTGGTAGTGGCTAGAGCGGCTCCTCTCGCGGAGCACTGTGGGACGGCCATGGCGGCGCTCGGGGCGCGAGTTTACGGTCGCTGAAGCAACTGCAAGCCTGGATCGCGGGAGCGGGGCGGGGGGCGGCGGGGCCGGGGCAGCGCTCCGGGCCTGCCCTGCCGCTGACGCCTGTCCGCCCGGCCCGGCGGCGATGGCCGAGGCGAGCGAGGAGTCGCTGCACCGGCTCGCGGGGACGAGCCCCGAGGCCGAGGCCGGCGGGCTGGTCCTGCGGGGCCGCAGCGCCGCCGCCCAGCAGCACGTCTTCAAGGCGCCGGCGCCGCGGACCTCCCTGCTGGGCCTGGACGTGCTGGCGGCCCAGAAGCGGCGGGAGCGCGAGGAGGAGGCGGCCGGGGGCAAGCGGTCCCGGGTGTGCTCCTACAAGGACTGGGAGGAGGGCCGCGACGAGGCGGGCAGCCCCGCGGAGGACGATGAGGAGGAGGAGGGGAGCGATCGGGGCAGCCGGAGCGCCCGCAGGGACAGGTGGGGGCTGCGGGGGGGCTCCGGGTGTTGGCGGCGGCGCGGGGCGCTCGGCAGCCGCTGCAGCCCCGCCGGGGTGACGGGCGGGAGCGGGGGGGGTGTGAGCGGGGGCGAGCGCTGCGTGGGGGGGGGTCCGGGGATCTCCTCGGGGAGGGCGGGGGCACCCCCGCAGGTGTGAGGAGGTCCGGGAAAGGCTCTTTGGCTGGTGCCCTCCCGGAGGCGCTGTGGGCCGGGGTGCTGCGGGGTGCTGTTAGCCCTGCAAGCACCAGCAAGCACCAGCCGTCCCCGTCAAGAGGCCGACTGCCTCCTGGTGCCTCAGGCAGTGCGTGCTCAGAGGTGCATCAGCAGGCTTGGTGGGCTGTTCGCAAAGGATGGAGGGCGCGCTTTGAACCATAAGCTTCTGCTATAGCAGAGGTTAGAACTGGAGTTGTCCGAGACAAGTCAAGGGCCAGCTGTTCCTCAGCACTGTTGAGCTTTCCTTCTCTCCGCTCCGCCTTTCCAGGCACTACCGCTCTGTCCATGTGGAAACACCTTCCTACACGGGGGGTGTCAGCGAGGAGTTTTGGGAACGCAGCCGGCAGCGGGAGAGGGAGCGTCGGGAACACGGCGTCTTTGCCTCATCCAAGGAGGAGAAGGAGCGAAAGAAGGAACGCAGCAGGGATCGGGACCACGATCGTAAACGGGACCGCGGTAACTGCTCAGAGACCTTCGCGACCCTTCCTGCTTAGGCCTTGGGCTCGTCTCTTAGGCTGTTTGTAGTCCTTAGCTAACGCTCATGGTGTTTTCTGCAGCAGACTTGGGAAGCCCGTTTGTGCACTGGACACCTGACCTTCCTTTCTTTTTGCAGAGGAGCGGGACAGAGGTCGTCACAGCAGCAGATCAGAGAGAGATGGCTCGTCAGAGCGGAGCAGCAGGAGGAGCGAACCGGAGAGTCCCAGACATCGGCCCAAAGGTAGGTCTGGGACCCGACAGAGTTCTCATGTGAGACCTAACAGGAAGGGCTTGTTCTTTTTTTTGTTTCTTGCTGTTTTTGTCAGGACAAGCGTGGGTAGAACAGCCTGTATCTTCTAATGTTTGTGGTTAGGGCAAGTGTAAAACTCCTAGCTCAGCCTGGGTCTGGGAGCAGTCTCCCAGCTGTGTGCATGAAAATCTGGCTGATCTCTGTGCGGTGGGACGTGTTCTGGATCTGTGCAATAGAGATGGGGTCTTTTGCTGATTTTCCTTGGAGTCGCTGTGTCAGCCCCTTCTCTTAGAGGGAGCGCAAATGAGAACCTTCCCTCTGTTCTCCTGGCTAGAAGGTGTAAGGTGGCTCCAGGTGCCTGGGGTCACTGTTTGACCATCAGGTGTCGAACCCCATCTCCTCTGCTAGATGCAGCCACGCCGTCTCGCTCCAGCTGGGAGGAAGATGATAGTGGCTACAGCAGTGCCCGCCGCTCGCAGTGGGAATCCCCCTCACCCGTGCCTTCCTGCCGAGACTCGGAGCGCAGCCACCGGCCACCATCACTGCGGGACACGGACCGGAGAGACCGGGACAGGTACCGGTGCCTGGGGCTGCGGCTGCACGCTGTTGAGCTGCAGGAAGGGGAGGGTGTGTGTAAGGGTAGCTCCTGGCTGTGGGCACCAAGTCCCCTCTCCTGTTTTTTCAGGTCTGTGAGAAGCAGGTACTCCGACAAGACGCCGTTGCCCACCCCGTCGTACAAATACAACGAGTGGGCTGACGACCGGAGACACCTGGGGGCCACGCCACGGCTGTCCAGAGGGAGAGGTGAGGAGCCTGGCTGAGCTGCCTGGGCTGGGCAGCGGCGGGACCCCCTTCCCCTGCGCAGCACAAGGTGGGATTTTCTCTGGAGTGGCAGCGGGGCTGGCGCCCGCGCTGACCCGCTCACCCCCTCCAGGGCGGCATGGAGATGGGGAGGAGGGCATCGCCTTTGAGACAGAGGAGGAGCGGCAGCAGTGGGAGGACGACCAGCGGGTGAGAGCCCAAAGGCGGGCGAGGAGCGGGGCGGACAGCGGGCTTGGACAGCCGGTGGGGGGCTGCGGGGTGGGGGACGGCAGGAGGGCCCAGCCCGCGGGGCTGGCAGAGCTCAGGGCCGCACCTCTCCCCTCCCAGCAAGCTGACCGGGACTGGTACATGATGGACGAGGGCTATGACGAGTTCCACAACCCGTTGGCCTACTCCTCTGAGGAGTACGTGAAGAAGCGGGAGCAGCACTTGCACAAGCAGAGGCAGAAGCGCATCTCAGCGCAGCGGCGGCAGATCAACGAGGTGGGGGCGAGAGGCGGGGTCGCTGCTCTGAACGCGCGGGCGCTGCTCGTGTTGCTGCCCCTTGAGAGACTCGCTGGCAGCGAAGCCCGCGCCCTTGCTCTCAGGTGCAGAAGGACCGTCTGTGTCCCGGCCCAGACTGAAGGAGGACTCCCAGGGAAACTGCTGTTGTGCTCCCCTGGGGAGCGCAGCCCCGCGTCCCTGCGTGGGGCAGGATTCGCAGTCGGAGCGGCTGCAGCGGGTGGCGGTGGCCAGGGCAGCCGGCACGCAGAGGGCTCTGCTCCTGCTGTGCTCCTGCTATTCCCAGTTACGTTACTAGGGTTGTCTGCTGTTGGCCCTGTGGATGCCGGGGGCTGCTGCCCTCAGCACGTGAGCAGGATTATGTCCAGGCTTCCTGGCATATTCTGAGTGTGGCAGGGGCCTTGTGGACGATGCCTGCCCTGCATTTCCTTGGAGACAGTCCTGTTGGCCACGTGCTTCACACGGCCAGTCTGCGTTCCCCACACCCTGCTGCTCCCAGTTGCTCTTCCTTCCCTAGTGCTTCCTTTCAGGCTCCCCAGGCTGGAACCATCGCTTTCATGCTGTTGTCAGCGCGGGGCCCAGACCTGGGTGCGGTGTTCTGGTGTGAGCTCTCAGGCTCTCTGTGGGGCTTCTGTGTATTTTCGAATACGCTGTTTCCTGCAGGACAACGAGCGCTGGGAGACAAACCGCATGCTGACCAGCGGTGTGGTACACCGCATTGAAGTGGACGAAGATTTTGAGGAGGATAACTCTGCTAAAGTGCACCTGCTGGTGCACAACCTGGTGCCCCCGTTCCTAGATGGAAGGATTGTCTTCACCAAGCAGGTAGAGACTGTGGCTGAAGGTGCTGATGGCAGGGAACTCCACAAGCGTGAGCTCTCTGTACTGAAGCAATGCCTCTTTCCTCTAGCCAGAGCCAGTCATCCCTGTCAAGGATGCCACCTCAGATTTGGCCATCATAGCCCGGAAAGGCAGCCAGCTGGTGCGCAAGCACAGGGAGCAAAAGGAGCGTAAGAGGGTACGCTGTGATCTTTTGGCTTACCACCCCACTGCGTACGTGTTACGTAGTGTCTCGCAGCCTTTGGGCTCTGCAGAGCACAGGCTTTGGCAGCGATGGCGATAAGGAGCTCATGTGTTTATGACCTGGGGTATCCTGGCAGCCCAGCTCATGGCGTTGTCTCATAAGCAGCTGCTGTGCTGTGATTTCCTGGGGCACTGGCTGGGACAGGAATCACCGCGCTTGTGCGGAGGAGTCTGATCCAAAGGACATTGGGATCGGGGAGAAGAGAGCAGGTGGAAGAACACGAGGCAGCTTAGGGACAGTCAGCAGGCAGTGTGTAATTGTCATGTCTCAGCACAGGAGTGGTGAGGAGGAGTATGCAGTAAGGTCGCATATTAGTTATTGGGGGTGTTTTCTAGGGACTTTCTCTAAAGCTTATGTGGTAGCTGTGGGGAAGGCACAGATGTGTTCCTTGTAAATTGAAACGGAGCTGGATTTGAGCTGTGTGTACTATGAGTGGAACAGAGTTGGGAGAGAGGCCTGTGAGCACCTGTCAAGAGCGGGAAGATTATCTCTGGTTCAGATTTGTGTCGGTTTAAGTCCAAATTTAACAGAAGAGTCAGCAGCTGGGACCATTTTTTAGGAGGCGGTTGGTCATCCTGTGCCTGAGGTCTCTGTCCAGACCAGTGTCTAAAAGCTCTGCTCCAGTTCCCTTGGAAGAGGGAGACTTGATGTGGGAATGGGAAGTGCCTTCTGTGTTGTAGCATTGGGGAGTTGTGGGGCTAATGTGCTTTTCTAGTCCTATGAGTAGGACTGGAGAAGAATGATTTGTCAGTGCTTGCCGTGGCAACGTTACGCTGCTCTCTGTCCTTCCAGGCTCAGCATAAACACTGGGAGCTGGCAGGCACAAAACTGGGAGACATTATGGGGATCAAGAAAGAGGAGGAGAAGGATGAGATGGTGACAGAAGATGGCAAAGTGGATTACAAGTAGGAGCTTGCTTTGAGTTACTCCCGCTCAGCCAGTCATGGGGCAGTAGGCATAGCAAAGTATGTGGAGAGGCAGTTTCAGGACTTCTGGTGTTTCCTTAGGACTGAGCAGAAGTTTGCCGAGCACATGAAAGAAAAAAGTGAAGCCAGCAGTGAGTTTGCCAAGAAGAAATCGATCCTGGAGCAGAGACAATACCTGCCCATCTTTGCTGTGCAGCAGGAGCTGCTCTCCATCCTCAGGTATGGCTGCTAGGGAGCTGGTCACAGAGCAACCCCAGGGCATCGGCCTACGTCTCAGGAACCCGAGTGAGAAATTCTGCTAGATACGGCCCGTTTGGAAGCCGTACCCTCAGGAAACAAAGCCCATTGCTTTGTGTGGGTGGTGGCAGCTCTCCTGTCTGAGCAGGATGACGCTTGGGTGGCCAGCCAGGGCTGTGAATGCAAAAGCCCCTCTTTGTGGTGTGTGAAGAAATACTTTTCCCCTCTCTCCAGAGACAACAGCATTGTGATTGTGGTGGGGGAGACGGGGAGTGGGAAGACGACTCAGCTGACGCAGTACCTCCATGAGGATCGCTACACGGACTATGGCATGATTGGCTGCACCCAGCCCCGCAGAGTGGCGGCCATGTCAGTCGCCAAGCGGGTCAGTGAAGAGATGGGCGTGCGTCTGGGGGAGGAGGTGAGTCTGGCAGGGGGTGCAGCCTGGTGACAGCGAGTGCGTGGGGCTGTTGGAAGACTTGCTGGTACCTCTGCCCTCCCAGGTGGGCTATGCCATCCGCTTTGAGGACTGCACGTCCGAGAACACAGTGATCAAATACATGACAGATGGGATCCTTCTTCGTGAGTCACTGCGAGAGGCTGACCTGGACAACTACAGTGCCATCATCATGGATGAGGCCCACGAGCGCTCGCTCAATACCGACGTGCTCTTCGGGCTGCTTCGGGAGGTGCGTGTGAGCCTGCGCCAGAGGGCAGCAGCACAGGGCACACGAGCTGGTCTTAAAGCAGAGTGTTGGCAGGGACAGCCCTTCTCTACCAGGTCTGGGAGAGGGAAGCAGAGCTGCCACACGTCCATCTGCGCTTGCTGCTCCAACATCCTGGTCCCTGGTTGTGGGGGGTTAAACCTCTCCTAGTGCCTAAGTGCTGCCAGAGGCTTGCTGGCTAACTGTCAGAAACTAGGTACAGAGATCTTTGCTGGCTTAAGGCTTCCCGGACCAAGGTGGCAGGTCTTCTTAACTGCACAGATCATACAGCGTCTGTGTTCCCTGGCATTAGTGGCCAGTGCCTCTGGAGCACAGCAGAAGCTCTGTCCTGTGCTGTTGTCTCAGTAATAATGGAAGCAGCCTGCAGCCATGCACAACTGCCCCTTCCTTATTGTTCCCTTCATCTGCTTTCTAGGTGGTGGCCCGACGCTCAGATCTGAAGCTTGTTGTCACCTCGGCCACTATGGATGCAGATAAGTTTGCCTCCTTCTTTGGGAACGTTCCTATTTTCCACATTCCTGGGCGCACTTTCCCTGTTGATATTCTTTTCAGCAAGGTATGGTCAAAGCTGCAGAGGGAAGTTCTGTTGTGAGAGAAGGGGGTTGTGACTTGGGTGTACTGTAGTCTGTGGCGGAGAGAAAGGGTAGAAGAGGAGTAGCCATGCTGTGATGCAGCCTTACACCCAGGACGGGGCAGGTGAGATCATTGGTGTCTGTAACCTGAGCTGTGCCTTTCAGACCCCCCAAGAGGATTATGTGGAGGCTGCAGTGAAACAAGCCCTGCAGGTGCATTTGTCTGGTGCTCCCGGGGACATCCTCGTCTTCATGCCTGGCCAGGAGGACATAGAGGTGAGCTGGAAGGGCAAGCACTCTCCTACCCCCTTGTTTTAATCTTGTGTTTACACCCCTCTTTGTGTCTAGGTGACCTCAGAGCAAATTGTGGAGCACCTTGAGGAGCTGGAGAAGGCGCCTGCTCTTGCTGTACTGCCGATCTATTCTCAGCTACCATCGGACTTGCAGGCCAAGATCTTCCAGAAGGTGCTGATGTGTGCTCTGCGACAGGAGTGGGGACGGGGAAACTAGCGCAGGGAAGGCTACTGAGCGTGAGTGGGAGGTGCAGACGTGCCTTTTGTATTGCGTGTGGAGGGCGAGAGAAGGCACGTGCCCCCCCTCAGCTTGTCAGGAGTCACCCTCGTCCCTCTGGTTGTGTCTTGCTGCTCTTCCGCGGGGGCGCGAGGCCCTTGCCCAGGGGTCCGGCTGACGTGCAGTTTGCTCGCAGGCTCCGGACGGGGTCAGGAAGTGCATCGTTGCCACTAACATCGCAGAGACCTCGCTGACAGTGGACGGCATCATGTTTGTGATTGACTCTGGCTACTGCAAGTTGAAGGTGAGCCAGGATTTCCTGTACTGTCTGTGATCTCTGGGGTTGGGTCGAGGGAGTTCTGTGGTAGTAACCCAGCCTTGCTCTTACTTCGGTCGGTTCTTCTTGTGCCCTGCAGGTTTTCAACCCCCGTATAGGCATGGATGCGCTGCAGATCTACCCCATCAGTCAAGCCAATGCCAATCAGAGGGCTGGCCGAGCTGGCCGAACAGGCCCAGGCCACTGCTTCAGGTAGGCACGTCACTGGTGTTCCTGTTCTTGTCGTGTCTGCAGCTTGGCGTCAGGTTATACGTATTTTTTTTCTCACTGGAGCTGTTCGTTATCTTGAACTTGTGGGGGGTGAGGGCAGTAGGCAGACCTTGAGGCCTTCTCCTTTGGAGCCAGTGCCTCTGCAGAGGGAGTATATGCTCCATCTTCTTCCCTTGCCCATCTTCACTTGTGGCTGTCCCGCCCTCGATGCTCTCAGGACAACACCCGAGCCAAAGGCAGATTTCTCAAGGCTTTGCTTTGAGACCGGACTGTGCTTGAGAAAGGTGTACACTGTACTGCAGCCCAGGCACCCCGTGTGCTGGGGAGGCCGTGCTTTGGCCAGGGCAGGGGTTCCTCCCGGGGGTCCTGGCCGCGTGCAGCGTGTGCCCTGTGCCGTGCTGGCTGGGTTGGGCAGCGGCTGGCGAGTCAGTAAGGAGCACAGCGAACAGGAGGAGCGTGCTCTTGGCATCTGTTCCCCAGGCTCTACACCCAGAGCGCCTACAAGAACGAGCTGCTGACAACCACGGTGCCCGAGATCCAGCGCACCAACCTTGCCAATGTAGTGCTTTTGCTCAAGTCCCTGGGTGTGCAGGACCTGCTGCAGTTCCACTTCATGGATCCGCCCCCCGAGGACAACATGCTGAACTCCATGTACCAGCTGTGGATCCTGGGGGCCCTGGACAACACAGGTATGGGCTGCTGGGGCAAGCTGTCAGCCCACGGGACTGGGACCTGCCCAGCTGCTGATCCCTGTGCTGTTCCTACAGGTGGTCTGACCTCAACAGGACGTCTCATGGTGGAGTTCCCACTGGATCCTGCACTCTCCAAAATGCTCATTGTCTCCTGCGACATGGGTTGCAGCTCTGAGATCTTGCTCATTGTCTCCATGTTGTCTGTGCCTGCTATCTTTTATCGACCTAAGGTACCTGTTTGCTCTGTCAGCAGTTCGGGCCCCCCCCCCCTGCCCTTTGGCTAACCTCTGTTCTCTGCTCACCCTTCAGGGCCGAGAGGAGGAGAGTGACCAAGTGCGGGAGAAATTTGCTGTTCCAGAGAGCGATCACTTGACTTACCTGAATGTTTACCTGCAGTGGAAGAACAACAGCTACTCTACACTGTGGTGCAACCAGCACTTCATCCACGCCAAGGCCATGCGGAAGGTGAGGCCGTGGCAGTGGGGCTGGGGGAGAGGGAGCCTTACGCGGGAGAGGGATCCGAGTGCCCGTCCCTTTGCAGGTGCGGGAGGTCCGTGCCCAGCTCAAGGACATCATGGTGCAGCAGCGGATGAGCCTGGCGTCCTGCGGTACCGACTGGGACGTTGTCAGGAAGTGCATCTGTGCTGCGTATTTCCATCAAGCTGCAAAGCTGAAGGTGAGAGGTGTCTGTGCTAGTCTGGGGGCTGAGGCCCTGTCCGGCAGCCGGTGGGCTCACGCCGCTTCTCTCTGCAGGGCATTGGGGAGTACGTGAACATCCGCACAGGCATGCCCTGCCACCTGCACCCCACGAGCTCTCTCTTTGGCATGGGCTACACACCAGACTACATCGTGTATCATGAGTTGGTCATGACCACCAAGGTGAGCTTGAGCTGAGGGCCAGCCAGAAGGGTGAGGAGTGCTCTGAGGGAGGGCTCCGCTGTGATGCTGGGATCCATCGGAAGGGCAGTTCTTAGTCTTTCTCATCTATACCGATTAAGGCACGTCTGTGTCGCCTGCAGAGTCCTATTTGTCCCCTCCCAATACTTTTACCTGGCATATGTAGGATGTGTTTGAACCTCTTTGCAGCCCAGAGCAGCTTCTGAGGCGAGGAGGAATTGTCTGGAAGGGATGTAGTCCCAGGCTGAGAGGTGCCATCAGCAAGTGGAGGACGGAGGGAGTGAGCTGCCATGTCTCTGGGAACGGTGCCCAGGCCCCGAGAGCACCATCCTGCTACCCTGGTCTTTCCTTCTGTCCCTGCAGGAATACATGCAGTGTGTCACTGCTGTGGATGGAGAGTGGCTGGCAGAGCTGGGCCCCATGTTCTACAGTATCAAACATGCTGGCAAGTCACGCCAGGTGAGTCTCGTGTCCAGGACGAGCTGGCAGGCAGCAGGCCCGCTGCGTGGCTGTTCTGGTGCAGTGTGCGTGTGTGTTTTGACATGGGGGGAACAGCCTGTGGGCCTGCAGAGAGTCTGCCTGTCCCTGACCTGCTGCTGCCTTGCTCCAGGAGAACCGCCGCCGTGCCAAGGAGGAAGTGTCTGCCATGGAGGAGGAGATGGCTTTGGCTGAGGAGCAGCTGCGTGCCCGCCGGGAGGAGCAGGAGCGCCGAAACCCCCTGGGCAGCGCCAGGTAGGTGCTGGCCCTGCCTGGCCACAGGCTGCCTGCTTAAGAGCAGGAGTAGCGAGCTGCGTGGAGGATCCCAGCTTCCCCCTGTGTGTTCTGGTGCAGGGAGAGGTTGCATCTTCCCCTCACCACCTTGTCCTCTCCTGGCAGATCTACTAAAATCTACACCCCCGGGCGGAAGGAGCAGGGGGAGCCCCTGACGCCGCGACGCACCCCAGCCCGCTTTGGCCTGTAGGAAGGCAGTGCCTGTTGCTTTGGGGCTTAAAGACTTGCAGAAGCAGCTGAGTCTTAGGCGAGTGCCCAGCTCCTCTGATCGCTGTACTCTGAGGCTCTCTACAGCTTGTGGCACAGGAAGACTTTGATACTTGGCACTAGTTTTCACCGAATCACAGAATGTCAGGGATTGGAAGGGAACAGAAAGAACTTTATTTGTTTAAAGGCTGTCTGTCTAATCCTTGCTTTGTTTTGCACTGATCCTTGTCCTGGAGGTGAGCGCGGGGTGGAGGCAGCTCTGCAGAGTCGTGCCTGCTGGTGCTGTCAAGTTGTTGCCCTGTAGAGCCCGGGACAAGGCACAGAGTTACACTGACCTAGAGGGCAAAGCCAGCCTGTCCCTGGCCCATGCTGCTGCAAAGGGGGTTCTCCGCAGCCCGTGCCCTGGGCCAGCAGCCGGTGCCCAGCTGTCCCTGTGCACGCAAGAGCACAGGCCCAGCCCTGCTTCAGGCCAGGCTATGCCAGGAACTCTGCTCACCTTCAGCTGCTCACACTTGCGGTGCTGCTCGTGCCTTAGTGTCCTGAAGGTGCCTGGAGGAAAGGCAGGGGAGAGGAGGTGATGCAGGGGTTCAGCCAGTCGTGCTCGGCCGGCCTTGTGGGAGGTTCCCTGGTTCTAGGGGCCCAGGCTGCGCCCCTGCCCTTGGGTGGGGTGCTGCCTGTTTCTGTCCTGTACCTGCTCCCTGGCCCTGCGGAGCTCTTCCGTGAGGAAAGCCAGCTCCACCTTGCAAACCACCAGCTCCTCTTCTCGTGCGGCCAGAGCTCGCTTGCTGGCCTGGTGCAGCTGCTGCCAGCGTTGGGCTTGGCTGCTCAGCTCCTGCAGCCTCTCCTGGAGGGAGCGGGCCTGCCAGGGGCACAGAGAGGCAGTGAGAGGGAGGCAGGCTGAGGACAGGCTACCGGGGCCCTGGGGGAGGGCTTGGGGCACGCTTACCTGCTGCTTGCTCTGCTCCTGGGACCCCTGCAGCTTCCGCAGCTCCCAGTGCAGCTGCTGCCCCTCTTCCTTGTAGGCTGCTGCCTTCTCCTCCTGCCTGGCTTTCTCTCGCCGGGCTTGGGCCAGCTCTGCCTGCAGGGTGGCCGTGTCCTGCTCCTGCATGCAAAGTTGTGGGGCAGGGAGGGTGGTTGGCCAAGGCGGGGGCAGGCTGGGGCTGCCCCCAGGCTAGTGCTGCCCAGAAGCAGGAAAGGGCTCTCTGCAGCACTGGGCTGCTCTGGCACTGAGGGCTGCGTGGTGCCTGGCTGCCTCGTGGGGCTGTCCTGCCCCTGCCCTCACCTGCTGCAGCAGCTCTGCCAGGTGCTGTCTCGTGGAGGCCACTTGGTGCTGCAGGTCTCCGATGGTCTCCTTGGCTCGGCTGAGCTGCTGCAGAGTTTGTTGCTTCCGGGCCTGGGTGGCCTCCAGCTCCTCCTGCAGCCGTGCCAGGCTGTGCTGCAGGCCCTGGCTCTGCTCCGCCTGTGCCCGCAGCTGCGGAGAGGGCAACGCGTTAGTGGGTGCTGCATCGCTGCGCTGGTGCTGCTTCCTGCTGGAGCGAGGCCTGTGCCCTCCCTCCCGCGGCCGGCCCCGGCTCGCTGCCCACTCCTGCAGCACAGGCTTTGCCGTAGGGCTTTATTCTCTCTCTTTTGAGGGTGTTCATGTGCTCCTTTGCCTGCTGCAGCTCTTGCTAGAGCTTTTCCCTCCCGTCCCGCTGACAGCAGAGCTCCCCGTGCGGCTGCCGTGGCGTGGCAGCCCGCTCCTGGCTCTGGGCAGGCCCTGGGCTGTCCGTGCGGCAGGGGAGACTGGGGCCGGGCTGGTGGAGGGACCCCGCGGCAGGTGTTGCCCACTGCCTACCTGCTCCCTCAGGGCTTGGAGCTGCTCTTGGCTCCTCTGCAGCTGCTCCTGGGCACAGGCCGCCGCGTGCATGTGTCGCAGCTCCTGCTCGAGGGTCACCTGGTGCTTCTGCTGCCAGTGGCTCAGCTCTGCCTGGAGCTGCGCCGCCAGCTGCCTGCGGGCAGGGGCACAGTCTGAGCGGTGGCAGCCCCAGGCTGCCCTCCCTCGACGGAGCGGGCGCAGGCAGAACGCCTGTCGGGCCCTGGCTGGGCCGGGGACAGCCAGCCTCGGGGCTGCCTACCTGCTCTGCACCTGCTCAGCCTGGCTGGCTGCCGGCTCCTGCCCGGCCCCGGCACTGGGGCTGCTGGCGCTGACCCGCTCCAGCAGCTCTGGGCGCTCCTTCGGGGCGTTGTCGCTGGTGTCGGAATGGCCGTGGGCAGCCTCGAAGGAGGTGACCTCTGTCTGCACCGCCTTATCCTGCTGGTCCTGGGGAGAGGTGCGTGACTGGGTACCCAGCAGGCTGCGGGACCCCCTGGGTCGCCCTGTGCCCCTGCCAGGGAGAGGCTGGGGCTGGGGACGCAGCTAGTTTGGGAGAACGCGTGGGGAGAGGGCTGTTGGGGAGGGTCTGTGACAGAGGGACGTGGCCTGCGCCAGGTGGGAGGCAGGGACAGCCCCTGCCCTCCCCGGGGGTCTGTCACCAGCTCTTGCACAGGCAGGGCTGTGGGGGACCCACGCATCCCGGCCTGTGACTGTTGTGCCCGGCAGCGGTACCTTGCCCTTCACGGCCTGCATCTGCTGCCTCAGAAGGGCCAAGTCCTGGTGCTTCTGCTCCACATCGCGCTCCCGCTGCTCCAGCCAGACCAGCTGCTCGCTGTTCAGGCTCCTGTACAAGTCCAGGTCCAGCTGCAGCTCCTGAATCAAGGCACGCATCTTCTCTAGGTCCAGGCATGCTTGGGGCTCCCCTCGCTGTGGCTCCATCACCGGCGCCTGCCTTTGGCCCTAGGACGCGGCAAGAACAGCACCCGTGTGGCTCGCTGCTGTGGCCAGCCCGTCTGGCAGCTCGTGCCAGGCACCGGGGCTGGACTGCAACGCTGGCAGCGTGGCCTGCGGCTCCACGACCAGCGCCCGGGGTGTGAGTGGCGTGGGTGCGGCTCACCTGGGGCTGCTGGGTCTCCGTCTCCTGCTTAAGCCACTGCGTGAAGTTGCTCTGCTCTGATGCTGCCGCCTCCGCTCCTGGCAGCCCTCCAGGAAAAAGACTGGACGTGGCACTTAGTGCCATGGACCTGAAAAGACTGGATATGGCACTTAGTGCCATGGTCTAGTTGACAGGGTGGTGTCAGGGCAACGGTTGGACTTGATGATCCCTGAGGTCTCTTCCAACGTGGTTGATTCTGTGATTCTGTGACCCTCAGGCTGGCCCAGAGGTGCAGGACCCTCCACGGCCGTGCCGTATTTAGGAGACTCTCGCTGCTAGAGGGTCCCCACCACGGGCCGTGGCCTCCCCTCCAGCAGCACCTGCCCCTGCAGAGCACGGCCCTGCTGCTGCCACTGCCCGCAGCCCTCGCCGCAGCCTGCCTAGGGCAGCTCCTGCCGGGCCGCGCTCTGTCCCCGGCACGTCACAAGCCCCTGCCCTGCCTGCAGCCCCTGCCCGCGCCCGGTTCCGGGGACAGTGCCTAGAACCGTAACCTGGCAACCCGTGTGCCCCTGCCCGGTTCCGGGGACAATGCCTAGAACCGTAACCTGGCAGCCCGTGCGCCGGGGGACTCGTGGCGCGGGTGCCCCTGGCAGGCCCCGTGCCGCCCCGCTGGCACCCCCACACCCGTGGGTGCCGTGGCCTTGCGGCGTCCTCGTGCTGTGGCCAGGCCTCAGCAGCCTCGCGCTGCCCTCGCCCCCCGTCTCTCTGTGTGACCGTCCTGGGGCCGTGCCCCGGCCCCGTCGCTGGCCCCGGGGATGCGCCGCACGCCTGCAGCCAGCGCCAGGTGCCCGCGGGGCCAGCGGCGGCCGAGCCCCCGCGGCACACGGTTCTGGGCTATAAACATAACAAGCTGGGGGGGGAATCGTCTCAGGGAGGGGGCACGTAAATCTGCACAAGGCTCTGGTTGCACAGGGATTTCTGTCACACCACCCACGCCCCGATCGTCCCCGAGAGGCGCACACAGGCACTGGGACCCCACACACGAGAACTCCCAGCCCTGACGTCCCTGGAGGTGAACGTGTGATACAGACGTAACACAGATCAGACCAACACGGGGCACACGAGAGAAACGAGGCAAAGTTAAAGCAGATCAGGAGCGTGAGTGTTGTAGAAATTTTCACGTAAGTTGTTGGAGAAGTTCTTATGAATTAAGCAGATAAGAATCGATAGAGGTGAAAAAGAATTAAGAATAGAATAATAAATACAAGTCTATCTGAGAAACATGGGTGGGCTTTCACAGTCCTTGAATGTTGTTCTCAAAGCTCCTTGTGTAATCCTGACCTATGACTGAACCAATCGTCAGTCAAAGCTTAGTGAGCAGCTAAGCAGGAGTAGGCCTACAAGTATTACCTTCTGATGATTTTAGTAAAGGGGATGTATGGTTAACCTTTCCTTTACTTTGAAAGAAATATGGGGTACTTAGAAATAAGCATTAATAGAAATAAAGTTCTAAGTAGACTTCAGGTATTTTAGGTTAATACTTAGGAGACACTGGCAGTGGAAACCAGACTGGTCAACCCGGATCGAGGCGGGATGCCGATTACAGGAAGAACATCAAGGATGAGGGGTGTCGACCGGAGCCGGAGCGGAACCAGAGCGTAAAGATCAGCTCAGCAAAGGAATAGAACGGACTTTCGTGGACTCCTGACGAAGGAAGGAAGAAGAATTGAAATAGTTAGTGGATTTCTAACAGAAGGTCGTGAGAAGTTTGTGATGTAACTACTTATTAGTTTCTGTATAAGTGAATTTGAGTCAGGTACCATTCAGTGCGGTGGTGGTCCAGCTCTGAGCTGCTTCAATAAAGAATCAGCAAACCCAGAGACCCGGACTCTGCCGATTTTCTCTAACAGCGAGCTGAAGTTAAAGCAGGCGAAGGGCACGAGCCGGAGTCTGAAGCGGGCTGGGGGGCGACGGTGACCCTGCGGCTGCGCCAGGGGGTCCTTTTCTTGGAGAGAGGGCGGGCGTGCGCACGTGCTTCATCCGATGGGCAGGTGTCTCCATGCTGCCTCGTCCAAAGGGTGCGTGCCTCCGTGCTGGGCTCCTCCAACGGCTGCGTGCCACGGGCCGGGGCACCAGCGCTTGTGGCTGGAGATAGAACGTGCGCACTGACCCCGATGTGACCAAATGCGCGTGCGGTCTGCCCCAAAGGGTGACAGTGGCGATTGACGGGTACGGGGAGTCACGCACACGATGGCAAACCTTGAGACATTCATCTGCCATTTTGTGGTCCCCCCCACACACGGAGCCCCCACGGACACGGAGCCCACACGGACACGGAGCCTCCCCGGCTGCCATCCTCCGCCTTGGCGCTCCGTCACGGCCCTATCGCTGCGTTAATTAAAGCCGGTTGCACTCCCTGCAGCACCCTGCGTGTGCACACGTGCCGGGGCTGCGCCCAGAGCCGCCTGCGCCGCTCTGCATGGCTCAGCTCTGCCCAGCACACGGCAGCACAGCTCGGCACGGCTCGGCATGGCTCTGCTGTCCCACAGCAGTGCACACCCAGACCTGCAGTGCCATGGCCCACTTGCAGCCACGGCTTATGTGGGTCTTTGCTGCCTCGTTTGCCCTCGTTACCGCACACAGCAGCCCTGGCTGTGCCACCAGGCTGCACCCGCTGCCCAGATGGGTATTGCACGTGCTGTGACGCTCTGCGCTGCATCGTGCCATGTGTGCGGAGCTGTGCCGAGCTGTGCTGTGCCGAGCCGTGCTGTGCCGTGCTGCGCTGCATTGTGCTGAGCTGTGCCATGCCATGTTGCATTGTGAAACATGCAATGCTGTGCTGCATTGTGCCGTGCATGCCACACCGTACGGAGCTGTACAGCTCCTTGTGAGCCTGTGGGGCAGCCCCACAGCCCTGACCCACAGCCCTGACCCACAGCTGCCCGCCCGCCTGGTGCTGAGAGGACGGGGGGGCCAACCTGGACCCTCCGCTGTGTGAGCCGGCACCGCGCAGAGCTGGGGTGGGAGTTGTCTCACTTTAATTACTGCCGGAATGTTATTCTTTTCAGTGCCACGTTAATTGAAATTAAACAGCTGCCACGTTCTGGCTGGGACAAAAGTGAATCCTTTTTCATTGCCCTCCGGTTTAATGAAGACTGACGTGCTGAGAGAAAACAAAGGCGATCCAGCTGTTGCCTCTCGCCGGCACACACACCAGCAGTTACGGGGGACCCCGCGAGCCGGCAGGGATGCCCCGGAGCACCCCACAGCCGCCAGCCCCGGGCAGCCCAGCCCTGTGCCCCGGAGCGTTCCTGCCCAAAGGGTCTGGCTGGGGGACGCAGGGACAGGGTGCCCGTGTCATGGGGATGCCAGCATGGGGGTGTCGGGGAGAGCTGCGGTGTGCCTGGGCGCTGTGTCTGGGCTTTGACCTCGTCTGTTAAGAAGCGTGTGGCCCCCAGCCGTGCCCCCGCGCTGCTCCTCGGCCCTCCCGCACCGCTGGCATCGTTCTGTCCCTGCGGGCTCAGCTGGCTTCGGCCTCCTGGCTTTCAGCGTCACCAACCATCCCACACAGCCTGGAAGCCTGAGCCGAGACAGCAGCATCGGCTGCGGAGGGCATCTCCCTCCAGGACGAGGAGCTTGCTTGTGATGCCATTCAGTACTTTAAAATATGCAAAATGAGGCGCTGGTACAAATCTCATTAACACCCGCCTCCAACATCATTAAGATGTTTCCAAGAAAATTAATTGAGAGACTCATTAAAAATAAATTAAGAAAAATGTGTTGCGGAGCGCCTGCTCTGAGCTCGTAAATCACGGCTCAAAGCTCCAGGCCGCTGCACAGGCAATTAACGCCAGCCGATTTGTTTTATCCTGACTGCGAAAATTAGAAAGCAGACGTGGAGATTAGATTAGGGGTGTCTGTCAAGCGGAACTTGGAGTGAATATTTTAGGATACAAAATGGCAATCGGGAAAACAAAGCCGGGGCTTCACTGGGAAGAGCCGACGGGCAGGGTGGGGAGGGAGGAGGGAGACGGAGAAGGGCTCTGTTCGAGCAGCGGCACCGTGCCCATGTTTACACGTACACCCACCTCACGCTCCCGTTTCACCAGCGCGTCGCCAGCCCGTCGTGGCCGTCGTGAGCTCACGCCGAGAGCGTGCGGCGAGGGGGCTGCGTGTCACACAGCCCGAACCGACGTGTCGCCTGCGTATGTGCTGGTCACGCACCTGGAGCAGCAAACACGGTACAACGGGGCGAGACCAGCGCCTGGGATTCGGCCGGCTTTGTGTGTTAGTGCCCCTTCGTCCATCCCCAGCACCTCCTGTCAGAGGGTCTCAAACTGCTTCACACTGACGGGCCGAAGCGCAGAGCCCTTCTGTGAAATGAGCAAGTGTTACTATCCCCGTTCTGCAGGGGGAAGCCGAAGCACAGATCGGTTAAGGTCTCGCTCGTAACTACGTGAATGCATAAACACCTCGTGCAGCAGCAGCCGTTGCATTTGCACATCGCAGTGGTGCGTTGGACGCCGCTTTGTGCAGCCACACGTCCGGCCACGGCTGCGGCAGGATCCGCCCCGGTGCCCACGAGGGGCAGCTTGACAACAGCCATGCGGACAGATAGCAAAAACGCAGGGCAAAGCGTCCCAGCTCGGTCAGCTGCACGACGGGAACACATCTGGAGCGACCCGGCAGCATGGCCCTGGAGCAAACGCCGCCTCTTCCGACGCCCGGGGAGCCAGCGGGCAGCTCTGCGGGCTGGGAAAGGCAGGTTCCACAACACCCCGAGAGAGAGTGGGGCAGTGGAGCCACGGGCACTGCCTCAGCCCGCAAGGCTCAAGTGATGCTGCGTGCGGGGTGTAGGGGAGAAGAGAGCGAGGGGTAATTCGCTCACACATCTGTGTGTAAGCAGTTTTGTGGAGAACAGAGTCAATAACAGAAAGCCCTTAGATCTAGCAGGCGAAAGTACATCTCAATCTGATCACTGTACGATGAAACAAGCCAAACCTAAGATGGAAATAAAGCATCTGCATTAATAGTTAACTCTTGGCAGAGTAAACTGAGTGCTGCAGGAGACGTGCCATCAGTGGACATTTAAAACAGTTTGGACAGCTTGTTTCCATCTCTGTCCACCCAGTTACGGATTCCAAAGCAGACACTAATTCTGGTGGTCCCATGATGGGGTGGGAGACACCATGCTGGGTCCTCACTGCCCGTTGGTGCCCTGAGCCAGACGCAGCCATCCCTGGGCTTGTCGTTCAGCAAAACGAAAGTGGGAGGCTGAGAAGGGCAGGGAGGCCAACAGGAAAGTAAGGGCCAAAAAGGAGGGGTGTCCTGCTTTTGTGGGGATAAAATTTACAGAATCCCTTTTCTGCCTCACGCTGTTCCCGTGTGTGCCCAGCTGTGGCTGGTGACCGAGGCCATGAGCAGCCAAACCCCGGGCAGCTGCCCCAGGCTGGCCCAGGTGTGTGCTGTGACACTGAACTCAGGGGCACTGTAAATGGGGCAGCTGCTGGGGAGGGGGGCTCTTGGCTCTGCTCTCCTCCTCCTCTTTCTCCTCCTCCTCCTCTTTCTCAACGGTTGTGATCCCCGGAGGAACTCACCACCACGCTGTGCGCTGAGTATAACTGTGTGTCTTTGTGTTAGCATTGATGTTGTTTTTTTTATTTTATTAAATCTGTTTAACTTCCAGCCCACGAGTCTCCCTCCTCGGTCGGGGGGGGGTTCTCGGGCGACAGAACAACCGGTTATCGTTTCGTCCCGGGTGCGGCTGAACGGGGACACGGGGCAGGTCCGGCGGGGCGCGGTGCGGCCGGGGGGGCTGCGGGCGGGCCGGGCCCGCGGCCGGGGGACGGGACGGGGGAGGCCGGGGGGCGCGGGGGCCCCGGGGGGCTCAGCAGGAGGCGCGGGCAGGCCCCGCCCCGCCCCGGTCCCTCCGCGCCCGCCCGGCAGGGGTCGCCCTCGGCCCGCGCTGCGGCGCTCGCCGGGGCGGCGGCGGCGGCTGCCGGCGGGGGGGGAGCGGGGGCTGCGGGGCGGCCCCGGGCACCTTTGTTCTCCCCGCGCCGCCTCGCCGGGCCCGGGGGGCCGGTTCCGGCCCCGTCCTGCCGCTCCCGGGGCCGGGCGGGCGCCGCAGCCGGCTGGGGCGGGCAGGGGGCACCCGGGTGCCGCAGACACCCCCCGCCCGCCGGGCGGCACCGGGGCGCGTTGTCCCCCCGGCCCCGCCGCCTGCCCGGGGCCCTCCCCGGGACGCGCCTTTGTCCCCTGCGGTCCCAGCCGGGGGGACGAGGTGCCGCAGCGCTGCCCGAGCCCCCGGGGCAGACGAGGGGTCCGGGGGGTCCCACCCGCTCCCGGAGCGGCTGCGGCGTCCGGCCGGTTTCGTGAAGGGAAAACGGGAACAGCGTTTGCGTTCGTGGAATTTTAATGAGCCTCAAAGGTTGTTTCTCTGCAGCTCTGGTGACAATTTCCATTCTCTGTGCGCAGGAAACTGGTACCTCCGCTCTGATCACACTTGGGTACCGTCTGGGGCACTGCGGGTGTGTTTGGCTGGCGAGGAATATCAGCAAACATAGATTATCAGTAGCGTGGTCAGAGTCTACAGGGGAGAAATAACAAACAGGAACGTCTTGCGTGGCTTTGCATTCTGCAATGAAAATGATCTCATTATCCTTTCCAGGGTCTCAGCCAGCTACTTGAAAAATACTTATTAAAAAAACATTGCAGCTCTTGGGAGAGGGTCTCCTCCAGGGAAGGTAGGGAGAAAGAACTGGATGTGTAAAAACAGAGGAGGAAATGGCTACACTGGCAAAGACCGCTGCGAGCCTGCCCTGCCGCACGTCCAGCAGTGCCCAGGCCAAATCCTGGAGCGGACAGAAGCGCTCGGTGCCCCCCGTCCCTCCAGCCCTCCACTGGTGACCTGGAGATCTCGGGGGGAGGGAGGTGTGGAGGCAGTCGGTGCATGCGGGGGCCCACCCAGCCCAGTCACACAGAAGCCACCCTTTGACGCTCCTGTTGCTCCAACACCAGGTACCTCGGCTCGTCCCTGGCCCAGCGCTGCGGGTGCTGGGGGCTTTGCTGAGAGCGCAGAGGCTGCTGCCTCCTGGGCCCTTCCAGCTCCCTGCGGGGACAGGCCGGGTGTCACAGAAGCACAGAGCAGGGGGCTCTTGAGATCACGTAGCCCCCCCTGCCCGGGCTGGGTCAGCTGGAGCAGTCTCCCCGGGGCTGTGGCTGGTCGGGTTTAAACACCTCCAGCCCTGGGTAAGAGGAAGGCAGAGGCAGGCGTGGGACTGACCCTGCAAACCTGGTGTGCACCAGCCCTCCTGCCCAGCGCCCTGTGCCGGCAGCACCTCGCTCAGAGCTGCCTTGATTTACTCTCTCTTGGTGACCATTTCCACTGCTGCTACGGCAGGCTGCGCCGTGGGTTCTTGTGTCTGCGGGGTAAGGATGTACATAAGCTGCACAGAGGCTGCCAGGTGTTCCCGTAAGGAACCGTGAGCTAGAAATCAGAAAGCGGAGACCCCGCTGGCAGAAGGGAGGGGCGAGCGAAGGCAAAGCAGCGCTGCTCAGGTCCGGCCGCAGAACACGACGCCTCAGTGGTTCTTGCAGTTGCAGCCACTGAGCTGCTGGGAGATGGAGGGTGCACCTGGACAGCATCGGCTCCGGGGCCTCCTCCCGAACCAGCAGCGATGGCAACAGCGGGTGGGAAGAGGTGCGGGGGAAATAGGGAGGTTGAGGGGTGACAGAAACCAGAGGGAGCTGGTAAGTGGAAAAAGGCTCTTGTGGTGGGGACCACAAGAACCTCCCCAGGGTGGGTGGGCATGGGAACGCAGGAGGAGAGGATCCTTGTGCCCGCCCTTTCCTTATGGCGAACCTTAAGTCTCTGGCCAAAAAGAAATGAGTATTCTAAGATAAAGCATAAAAACCAGGAGAAACAACGCTGAGACCATACTGCTGCTGCACAGGAAGCTTCGTTAGCCCCGCTGGCACAGCAATAATCACCAAAAAAAGGTCAGTAGGAGTGATGCAAAGGGATTGACTGCCAAGTGAGGAAGTACTGCATTTGCCATCTCTTGGTGTCTTCAGGTCCAGTTGAATGCCCTTCTGAAGCTGCCTTTGTCACACAAGTTACTGGATTCAGCAGTAACATGGCAAAATTTTCTCGACTGCAGGTACAGAGGTCAGACAGCACGATCCCTCCCTGCTCACTGAACCTGCAGACGGAAAACACGAAGCATGCGAGAACACATGCCTGCAAGAGGACAGGGCTGCAGTGCCGTGAGGCTGATCTTAACTCATCATTTCTTGTTTTTCAGATGTTTAGCAGCTGTTCCTGATCTTGAAGGTTTGAGATGCAGCCAGGTGGTCTTAACCCCGCTAAAGTTCTGGGGCATCTGCACTTTCTTTCTTACAAGCTTTCACGTGCAGTCCCAGCTGCTGTAGCTCCATTCCCTCCTCAGCAGTGAGGGCTTGGGGCTGCACTAGATAAAACCAGATAGAGATGGAGAGATGGTTCTGTGGAAACATTTGCTCAGTGCCCAGGAGCAGCCCAAGAGGCAAACTGACTGTTAGGAATTATTAGGAAAATAATGGAGAGCAGATCACAGTTAGGCCACTGCATACATCCACAGTGGAAACTGCATTGTGAGGACCATATGCAGCTCTGGCCTGCCTCTCTCAAGAAAAACAGAGTTGGAAGCGTTTCAGAGAAGAGCAACAAGGGTGATCAAATACAAAGAATATTTTCCATATGAGGAAAAAGTAGATAGTCTCTTTAGCCTGGAAAATAAATGACTGAAGAGGATTATAAAATCAAGTTTGGCATATAGAGGTTGTCTGCAGTGATTTCTTATTGTCCTTTCAGTGTAAGAACCGGCAGCACCCCATAAATTAGCAGGTAACAACTACAAAACAAAAAACAGTTCTTTTTTTTCAATATTGAATGTTGTGTCAGACTGCTTTGCACAGGATATGGTGGGCTCCCAAAGTTTATATGTGTGGGACCTGTCCTGAAGAGCAGGCAGCCGTACCCCACACGGCGTGGGAGGCTGGTAGTGGGGAGGGGGAGAGCTGGAAGACGCGGGCAGAGCTGTACGGCTACACGCTGCCGTGCGGTCCCTGCACGCCTGGATGCTCAGCTGGGAGGCCCGAGGTGATGCGGGGCTTTGCCTGCCCTCAGCAGGGTGGGGGTTGGCTCGGCTGTCACTCCAGGTCTGCCCTCCAGCCCCACTGAGCTCAGCAGCTCATTTACCTCCCAGCCAACTCGAGGAGGAGAGACGCAGTAGGGGCAAAAGGAGACCCTCGCAGCTCCTGTGGACTCTCATGCCAAGTCCTGCTCCAACAGCATTTGCTGCTTTGAGCTTTAATCTGCCTCTAACACCAGCAGCTATTTGGTAGTTTCCAGCAGGCTGTGGGTTTACCAGGTTTGTGCAAGCTTGCTATTCCTCCTTCGGTCAACTGGAGTGCTGGTTTTGGCCACAGCAACCGGTGCCTGTCAAGAACTGGTGTCAGAACCTACAACGAGCTGCGGAGAGCAGGATGGATCACAGTGGCTTCCTGGTGGGTGCAAAACTGCTCTCTTATTTCTGCTTCACGCAGTACTGGGCGCTCTGTCTCATTCCTCATCTTCATGTAGAGTTTGGGCAGCTGCCATTCCCACAAGACAACTTCAAATGAATTAAAGGGATGACTGTTTTTCATATCACACAACGTGGTTCCGAATACCCCAGTACAGATGCACTAGCCAGATTCTGAGAATCAATCACCAAATTGTGCTGTTGCTTTCTGGAGCAAGCTACCACTGGGGAAACAGAGAACAGGGTTTTTTGTAGCTATACTGAAACTTCACAGTCAATTTTAAGCCTCTTAGACAGTGTAATACTGAACGCAAGTTCCTGCTGAGGGCTATCGACTTGAGTATGTGCCAAGCTGCAGGGAACACCCCGTGCCATGCCTGCCTGTGACAGCAGCATGGCTCAGATCAGAGACCCGCTTCCCGGGATTTCCCGTCGGCATCCTTTGAGGTTGCCATCCAGCAGAAGGGATCTGTGCAGGCACGAGGTGAAATGCGCCAGGAAACAGCATCATCTTCAAACCACACGAAGGGATTAGCAGGCTGAGAACAGCAGCGTGCTGCCCGCCGCTCGGGGTGGGGACACGCTGCCTGCCGGGCCCTGGGACGAGGTGGCCTCGTGGTGCTAGGGCATGTCTGCCCGGTGGAATGCGAGGATGTTTGTTAGCTATTTGTAATTAATGAAGAGCAGTGGTGTTTTGGTGCTGTAGGACCACACCAAGGCCACGGGTTATTCACAGCCCTGTATGTTAGAGCAGCGGGCAGCCACCAGAGCTGCAGCCATGCTTTGGTGTGACTGATGTGCTGTGCACACAGTGTCGCAGTGAGGAGCATAATTGCTCGTGCCATGATCCAGGTTGTCCTCACACCTACCTTCTTCTGCAGCTGCCCCAGAGTGTCCGAACGCTCCCGATGGATGGGACTCACTGTAGGTCTCCCTAAAGCATCCAGCTGGGTGCCCCTGTAGCCGAGACCTTTCCCACAGCTCTCCCAACCACCAAGGAGTGCAAGGCAGAGACTCCAAGGTGATTTCCCTCAGCACCGTGTGTTGCTCAGCGGCAACAGGGGCAGGCCCCCAGAGCAGCGCCCGGGGCGAGCTGCTCGGTGCTGGTCCCGTGTCATGGCAAGCGGTGCCCCTGCTTTGGCACACGCTGCCTCGGCTGCTCTTCAGCGTGCAGTGATCTCCCTACACCATCATGTTTGTGTGCCTGCCACTGCAAAACCAGAGGGGCCAACGCTGAGCTGCAATGAGTGTCCAGGCAGCATTTCCCTTTTGTTTCCCTGTTAGATCACCCTGTTCAGTGGCAGAGCAGGGTGATCAGCCAAATCTCATATTAGAAGCACGGTTTTAACAAGGGTAGCTCTGCCCAGCCTGCTTCCACGTGGTCCCCGAGACCGCGGTGAGTGTAGAGGGCCCCAGCTCCCGTTTGGAAATGCTCCCCTGTTTCTGGAGTTTGTTAGTACAGTATCAAAATTACCGACCACAACACTTCCCATTCCTTTCTTTCATTCTGAATTAAAGACCATCTACTGAAGACTCTCACTTCAAAAAAACGGCCAGGCACTTTCTAATATCGAGCAAAATGCCTGAAGAATAAATTGCTCCTATCAGAAATAAAGCATTTTAGTTCTGCCACAAGCAGGGCGTTCTGTGTTTATAAGTCTCTCCAAAGGCAACTCCATCTTCCCTGCTTCCCTCTCGTTTTCGTTTGATGCACAAAGCCTGTGTGCTGCAGTGCTGTGATTGGATTCAGCTTTGGAGCAGGGTAATTGTAAATATTCATTGGAATCCAAGCTAGTTTTCCCCCGTCTCTCTTAAAGGCTCTGCAGCTATACAAACAGCCGTGGCTCTGCATTAGCCTCGCAGCCTGGAGGCTGCCTCCTTCTCCACAGCCCCAGAGGCTGCTCCTTCAGAGCCTGCACGGGGAGCAATCAGCCTTGCAAGCCATTTTAGCCAATGCTCTGTTATTTTCTTTAACCCCCCCTCAAGTCTGTGTTGCAGAACTGGCTCTCAGACCCAGTGGGGCTCCTCGCCAGCCTTGACACCAGCGACACAGGCCACCGTCCCTCGCCGCTCCCGCCGGCTGTCGTGGCTGTGTGCATCCAGCCCTGGCTGTCTGCTGAGGTGGGCTCTCTGTGTCCTGCTATACCGTACGTGGCGTACGTCCCCCCCTCCTGCCGAGGCCCCAGTCCCGGCGGGTGCTGCTCCGTGCTGGCGCGGGGGCTCCTGGGCAGTCTGCGGGTGGGCAGCACGCGTCTCGCTGGGCCCTGCACCCCGCTGGTGACTGAGAAGAAAGCAGGTAACCCCCCCACAGGGATGTGCAGGCAACACCTCCCCGGCTGCTGGAGGTCTGTGAGGGTGCTCAGGTAGCAGGACGCAGG
Organism: Nyctibius grandis; assembly: GCF_013368605.1. Lineage (NCBI taxonomy): Eukaryota > Metazoa > Chordata > Aves > Nyctibiiformes > Nyctibiidae > Nyctibius > Nyctibius grandis. Next base: position 23,194,500 of record NC_090669.1, on the reverse strand, counting down.
CCGGGGCAGTGCTGGGCAGTGCCGTGCCCCACGGCACAACTGCGGGGCATCACGGTGCCCTGGTCTCCAGGTGGTCTCTGATGGGCAGCCGTGTCCTGCACAGCCCATCTGCAAACAGCACGTGTAAGGAACTGCACATAGCTATTCTGCTGAGATGGAAATTGAATCCAAAAGTCCTGATGATAGCAAATCTACGCTCCCATCTCTGCCTCATCTACTCTCTCTGGCCAAAGCCTGAGGCGCAGCAGCACGTGTCGTGCAGATGGTGGTATCGGAGCCTTCATCACCCACTAACATCTCCGGGCTTTGCTTGCTCTTTTCAGCATACGTTAAAACACATGTTCTGGCTACTGGGTAACCTGTGACCGGAGAAGTAGGTAGTCAAAGGGGCAGAATCCAGTGGTCTTTCCCCATGGCGGTTCCTGTGCGCAGCTCAGCAGACAGGGCACCCACCAGCTCCAGCCGAAGCCGTGCAGGTCGCGGGATGCGCTACTGAAGGGAGCAGCGCAGAGGCTGGCGGGTGGGCAGTGCTGGCCCTCGCTGCAGCACTGCTCCCTGAGCCTCGTCTGCTCCAGTCAGGGCCCCGGCACCAGTTCTCAGCCTCTGCTCACCCCGTGGAGCACGTCGTCACCCAGGAGCACGCAGACAGCAGGCTCCTCTGGGACGTGCGCAGGAGCACCAAGGCATCAGCCCAGCATGTTCAGGTGAGCACCAAGGCTCCAGTGTGGGAGATCAGGGGCCACTTGTCCTTCCCGAGGGCTGGGAGTGCCTCTGTGCATACGGACACCTCCAGCCCACGGCGCTCAGAACAGAGAACCCTGCTCCCTGAGAGAGCTGAAGGAACATCGCTAATGAGGAGGACACATAAGGGTGAATTTAGATGGGCAAACACTAGTGTGTTCTCCCCAGCAAGTGCCCTGTGAACAAGCCTGCAGGAGCATGACAGTGAGGTGGAAGAATGCTCCCATGAACCAACACTGCTACCCAGCACGGGGACGTGGCCAGCACCACTGGGGACGCGACACCACCCTGAAGCACAAAGCTGGGACTAAGTCTTGTGGAGAGGGGGTGAACCACAGTAGGGTGTGAGCACACGTCCAACACTCAGGTGCAGCCACTTTGCTAGAAAGGGGAATCAGCCTGGGAAAGGATGTGTTGCTATCACATGAATGCTGAAGGAGACTGCGGGGGCTCTGAAGAAGGCAGAGCTGGGTTTCAAGGTATGAGCAAGGATAGATTTAGGAAATGAGCAAGGCTGGCGTGAACCTACCCCATGTTCCAGTTCTAAGACAGGGGAACCTACAAGTGCCCTGTCTTTTGTTTATCTATCTGTCCTTAAAGATCTCCCGTGATGCACAATCCTCAGGCCCTTGCAGTCTGTTCATGTGCTTCATTCTCCTGCCCATTAGAAAACTGTTCCTAACCGGAATCTTTCTTGGTGCAGGCTACGCCCATTAGTTCTTGTGTGTGCCTTCACAGACATGGAGAACAGGTGGCTTTGTTCCTCTTTCCAGAATGCAGCTGGTGGTGTGATTGTCCTCGGTCGTGTAGGAGGGGAAAAAAAAAAAAACAACCCAACAAAACAGCCAGATCAGAAACAACAAAAGAAAACCTGCCTGGTGGAACGCTCTGCCACACGGAGACAGCAGCTCCGAGTGCCCTGTGAGAACAGACAAAGTAATGAGGCCTTTGTACAGCTAACAGCTCCCGGAGCCAAAACAGCTTTGCGGAGAGAAACGCCCTGCCCCAGTAGATCTAGATCTCCTTGTGGTAGCCACCAAACTGTCCTCTCTCCATCCTTTCCCACCACAGAGGCAGGCAGCTCAAGGCTAGCTGCCTTCAGATGTGGTGAAGGAGGCGGCGCTGGAGCACGTCCAGCCTCCAGCTGCACGGACATGGAAAGGCGCGTGGTCACGAGCAGGGGCTGATGGCGAGACGTGCCCGGTGGCTGAGCGGCGGAAGGAGCCAGCCCCTGGGGTCACTGTGGAAATCCACCCTCTCCCCCCAAGACACAGCACGTTGTCCCGCTCTGACCCCCAGCCTGGAGCACCGGCAGGGTCCCTGGCACGAGAGCGCGCCCGTCCTCGCGCCGCACAGGGGCCTTCCCGCAGGGGCCGGCAGCACGGCCCTTCCCTTCCAGCTCCGCGTGCCAAAGCAGCAACCACGGTGCTCTCCGGAGCCCCCGCTATGATTTATCCGGGTCACGGTGAGGACAGCTGGCTAACTGGGGTTAACAGCTTTCTCAGTTTCATTTCAAAAAGACATTAGCATGGGAGCTGCATTAAACACCGATACGCCAGATCCTGATTCATTCACCGGGAGCGCTCGTGGTCAGGTGGGGACTCGGCTGACAGGCAGGGCTGTGCTGCTGGCCTTTGCTTAAAGGGCAGGACCATAACTCACGCTCCCGGCGCTAAATTACACCTGACACTCCTTGCAGAGGGCTTCTGGGATGTGCAGCCTGCTGCAGGCACCCTGGGACTGCCGCCGCGGGAGCCCGGAGCCCCCAGGCCAGGAGATTTATCAGCAACAATGTCTGGCTCAAAAAACTAAAAGATTGGGGCTCTTCTGTGTGGGAGAAGGATGATGGAAAGGAAACATGACAGAGGTCCGTAACATCAGACGTGTCGCAGGGAAGGGGACTAAGGAATGACTGTTCATGGTCTTTTCCAATAAAACCACAGAAATTGTCAGGGGACAGGTTCAAAATAAACCAAAGGAGGGGGCTCTGCATCCCCCGTGTGGCTGAGCACTGGAACTCGCTGCTGAAAGACCTTGCAGAAGCCGGATAATATCTGAGTTAGTTACAAAAATAGTTTGACAAGTTATGGACGAAAATTCCTCAAGGACTGTTAAACACCAGGACTCCTGCTTGGGCTCAGGGAGGTGGGCGAGCATCTTGGGGCAGGATCACACGCTGCCCGTTTTTCCCAGGGGAAGAGAGGTCTTTGCTGGGCATGGGCGTAAGCTGCTGCCAGACACAGAGCTGGGTTCTGACCCAGCACAGCATTATGTTTATGTAACAGGGCTTGATGGTCAGCACTTTAATTGGGAGCTTTGTAAGAGACAGTTTGGAGCTGGGCTGCTCTATCTGCCACTTCCACACCCAACCCAAGCAGCTAGGCTGGGCTGAGCTCAGCATCCAGGGCTGCAGGGATGGCATGGCAGTAAGGCAGAGCAGCTATAAGAAGAGAAGTGTGATTCCCGCCCGCTACGCTGTCCTGACCGATACACCGTCACTGTACACACACACACACACACACACAGAACAAACGTAGGCACGCGCTGACACTGATCCGTGTGTCCTGCGCCGTTCAGCCCGTGCACCGCGCCGGCTCCACACACACACCCCCCCCCCCGGATGACTTGGCAGTGAACAGAACAGGAGCTCTTTATTGTCCTTCAAATGCAATGAACATAATCATTGCATTATAGTCACATCTGACGCTATATATATTTATATATATATAATATATTTCATATATGTTCATATTCATCTGAACACAGTCATCATCACCAAATTAAGTGAAACAAAATGTTTCCACTTTAAATAATAAGGGGACACCCCCTCCTCCCTGCCCTGGATTTTAACCTGCTGCCCTCCAAGCTGCTGCTCAGGCAAACCAGCCGTGCTGAGCTCAGTCCTGCTGTCCAGCATGCTCGTACCTGATACTCCAGTATCGAGAGCACCTGGTTTAGTCTTACAGAACACTGAGAATATTTAACTATCACATTGTTAAAATAGACATAATTTTTCTCACTTATGTGGTGCTGGAAGAGATTAGAAGTGGGTACCACAGAGGACAGACACAGGTTAAGCAAGTAATCCGGCAGTGTGCAGCAGCAGCAGCTGCGCAGATGTGCAGCATCGGCTCGCCTCACCTCTGCCTTACGGCTCTGGCTGCCAGCCTGCGGGCAAAGCCCACTCCCCACCACCAGTGCCCACATGGCATCAGGCAGAGAGCCCTACAGCTGAGGAGTCAGGGCAGCAGCACGCTCTCCCGAGGCAGGGTCACATGCAAACACTCCGGCTCCTGCAGCTTCTGAAATAGAGGGCTCGGCGGAGAGGAGCTGCAGCAGGGCAGGGGCAGACCTGGCACCGAGAGGGCTGGCACGAGTGCTGCCCCGACGGCCCCTGCCAGTCCGCAGGGCGATGGGTGAGGGTACCGGTACTCCCGTCCTAATTGTCTGCGTGTCCTGGAGCAAACGGAGGATTTCATCCCCAGCAGCACAGCTGAGCAGAGCTGAACAAGGCTCATCTCCTGGCTCCCTACATGTCACTGTTACCACCAGCTAGGACAGCGCTGTCCTGGGCGCCATCGGCTCCTTCAGCCACCCTGTTCCCTTCTCTCCAAGGAGGTCAGCAGCAGGAGCAGCATCCAGGACGTGTGTGCTTTACAGCCGTCACCCCTCAAACCAAGTGCAATCCCAGCCCCCATGTACAGTCAGCAGAGCCGTAGCTGTCTCCCTGTCTCCCTGGACGTCCCCTCCTCACTGGGAGTTGACAGACTCTGCTTCTGCATCCTTAGTCCTTCCTTATGCTGCTACGTGAACAAGAACAGTAGATTACCACTATTGCTGTGAATGCATTAAATAAAGTTCCCTTCCCAGCCTGGGCTGCCAGGCTAGAGTGGCCCGGCATCTTCTCCTACCTGCCCTGAGCTCCCTCCTGGCGCTGGCGGCTGGCCTCCAGGTCCCGGCTGAGCGGCTGGATCTGGCTGCATCTCTGCTCCAGTTCTGCCTGCCTCTCCCTCCGCTTGGTCTGCAGTTGATAGATCCTCTGCTCTTGAGCATCCAGCTATTGACCCGCCCAGGGAAAGAAAGAAAAAAATGGAAAAAAAAATCAATTAATACTAAACGGCTTAACAAAACCCCGACCAGCACAGGCCTGATGCTGCTGGGGGTGGGGATTGTTGGGAGGAGACACCCCCCCGCACACGAGCTGCAAACCCTGATGTTGTGGGGACGGGAAGCCAATATGGTAGGTGTGCTCCGACACGTGCCCGCGGCAGCAGCGATGTGTCCGACTCGGGGAAGGCAGAGCCTCTGCCACGCCGGGGTATCACGGAGGGGGTGTCAGACAGGCCGGGTGAGGGAAGCAAAGAGCACCTGAGCAAACCCAAAGTTACTCTAACCACTAACTGAATAACCAGCTCCTCATCCAGCAGCGTGTTGGGGCTCTGTGCTCCTCTGTCCGGCACTAAGGACCCTTCAGGCATCTCCCCCGCGCCCGCCGGCCACAGAGCTCAGGGGACGGGAGCTCTGGTGCCCCACAGCTCGGTCACCCACCCCCTCGTCCTACCTGAACAGGAGCGGGCTTTGAGGGCTCGCCATGGTCCCTTCTTGGTGTCCCAGCTGTACAGAGTTTATGCAGGGAGGGAGCAGGAAAGGATCCTGCCTGTCAGCCAAGGAGCAATTAGCATGACAAGCCTCAGGTATCGATCTGCTAGAGCTAGCAGTGCTGTAGCCCCTGGTGGAGCAGCTCCCGGGCCAGCCCCAGTGCCGCTGCAATGGGTGTCTCAGGGATGCTGCTCTGATGGGCAAGGGCTCTGCGTGGCTCCTGCCCCATCCATGACGGGGAGTCAGGAGGAAATGCTGGCCACGTAGCCCAAGAATTGATCTGCTCGGTGTTTTAAATTCAGCATTAAGGAATCCTCTGTGCTGCTGGCCGGGGCTCTGCGATGCCTTGCCATAACCAAGGGTCCTACGTGCAGCACGGTGACTGCTCAGGAGTGACGGGGCGCAGCCTTGTTTCGTGGGGAAAGGGCTCTCCAGGGCGTCCCGGTAACACCGACGAGGTGACGCGCAGGGCACAGGCACCGCAGACATCTCGCCGTGCCTGGGTGGGAGCAGTGCCTGAGCCGCTGCATGGGGGTGTGGGGACAAGGCAGAACGTAGAGGGAACAGATTTCTAGCAGAGACCGAGTGTATTCTCCTCCCCTCTCTACAGGTCCCATATAGGTTACACATCTCTTCCCAGAAGCAGGAAGAGCAGAGGTCCTGAGAACCCCCGTGTCCGTCTGTCTGGAGCCGCTGCTCCAGCCCCTCCGCCCCCCCGGCACCCCCCAGAGCTGCCGAGCACGGCCGAGCCCTGGCAGTGGCACCGGGGACGTCCTGCCACGTACACAGCAACCGCGGGGCCTAATTAATGCTCACTAACTGTCTTACTAAACCTAGAGAGAATTTCGATATTAATTAAATGCTAACTGATTAGTAAAACATATTTACTGAAGACTGTCACCCAGCTGTCAACATTCAATAAATACATTAATAATCAATTTGCTTGTAATGAACATAAAATGACGTTAATGTCTACATTAAAGATGTATTGCAGACGTTGTTGTTAGCACAGCAGCCTGCGTTCCTCCCAGCTGTACTCTGTATGTGTGCAGCCATTCAAACACGCGGTGGAAAAGGTTACGGCTGCCCAGCAAAATGCCCACCGAAAGGAAACACCCAAAATGTTTAAATGCTAAGTGGATCCTGTACGCTGCGACAGCAGAGACCGTCTTTGTGCTGACTCCGGGATCCGGCAGTGGCCGCTGCGTGCTCTGAAGAGCCAAGGACGTGCCCCGGCTGCCAGCCTGCTCTGCGGGCAGCACAGCCGCTGCCACCGCGCCGGGAGCACGGGCCGAGCACAGACGTTCTGCGCGTCCTCAGCTCTGCCTTGGCACAAACGTGCCCGAGTCTCCCCGGTCAGGGAGGGCTCCCCAAGGCTCCGTGCGGTGGTTTCCTCCTGTGCTTGCCAGAGAACAGAGCAAGCACCAGGGCATGGCAGAGTTCTGACGTGCCACCTCATCCAGCTGGCACGGACAAAAGGCTCCCTTCCCCCTCCTCTGCCGCAGGGCTGAGGTGCCCCATCCCTCCCAGCTCCAGGCACACCATTTCCAGAGCAGCCCGCACCCCTCTGCCCGCTCGCAGGGGCCAGATGAACAGCCAGGGAGATTCCTGGCAGCGGGAACACGGCAAAGCCACACGCTGGCTGCGGCTGGAGCGTGGGGCACAGGCTGCCGTGCGAGAGGGTGAAGAACAAAGAGATGACAAAGCGGTGAAGCACCTCGGGAGTGCGTGTTCTCCCGAGGAGCAGCAACACGTCTCCTGCGTGCAGGATAAACCACCCCTTCCCCCAGCCGCAAGGCAGGTGAGGGGGTTTTGGAGGCAGAATAGTTCCGGGATGGTCAATGCAATGAGGCTCCCTACCAGCTCCCCCGCAACAGAAATGCCGGTGACAACAGGGGATGGCATGAAGCAGCGTCTGTCTTTGGGCCCGAGTTAGCTGAGGAGGGACCCTGCTCAAAGCAGCGTTGCCTGTCTGAGCTGGCCTCTGTCCCCTGCCCACCCTTCCTTCGTCCCCACACAGACCCACGGCGCGATTTGCTTGCAGCAGGGAAGAAGGTGGCATGTTTAGGGTGAACATCCCCCACCCCCAGCCCTTCTCTCCTCATTTAAGTGGAATCAATTGTGCCATTTCTGCTTTGCTTTTCAAAAGCAATTACTTTCACGTCATTTCTACAGACATTCACAGAGAGCAGGAGAGTGAGGGCTTGATTATCCTCCCTCCCATCCCCATCCTGTGGCTTCTGCAGCGGCGGTGAAGTATTAAATTAAATGAGGTGTCTATGGAGCGGCGATGGTTTCAGGTCAGAGGCGCTATGGAAAGCTGTATGCTGCACTGCTCCTGTGTATGTAAATGGATACATTAAACCCACTGATGTCAACTTGCAGCACTCATCTCCTCTGCTCTCGGGTGATCAAAGCTGATTGCAGAGGCAATTACTGCAAAGGAAAAGAAAATCACGGCCTCCTGCTCATCCCTGAGCTACCGGAGTTTAATTGCTTAGTGTAGCTGAAGCTGCCTCTCTGTCTCCCTGGTGTGCACACACATATGTGGGAGCCACGCACGCCCCGAAACACCGACGGGAACGGGCGCTTTTGGGGATGGGCAGCAAGAAGCACCCCAAGCAGAGGAAGAGCACAACATGAAAAATAACGATGCTTAAAAATGAATTAAACCACACAGCAGGCAGGGCTGTATCTTAGCAAGCTGCTGGATCGATAACACAGGGAGGAAATCAGGGCAGCACAACACAAGCCCATAAGACAGCCTTTCTCATCCTCTGCTCTTTGGTCCTCGATTCGCAGCCAGACTTCTTCAGCCTCTTACAGGCTGTAGCTAATCAGGCTCCCAAATCCTCGTGACGTAGATCAGAATCCTGACCCCTGTTTTACAGCTGAAACGACTTGAAAGGAACGTATCGGTGCCTGCCCTGAGGAGTCCCGACTCCTCACCCCGCTCCTGCCTTCGTATTTCACGTGCACGTTGGTGAGCACACGGTGGGACTCTGCCCTGTGCCGGAATAGGTGCTGTCAGCCGCGCTGCTGCTGCGTGAGCGTTGGCGGAAGGGCTGCGCTGGCCTGGCCATAGGGAGGTTTTCTGTGCAGCTGTGCTGGATTGAATCGCTGCAGTGCCTGATGGAGCAGTCGGGTAGCACGTCAAGAGAAGCCCTGCTCCCCACGCGGCCACCAGGACGCTTGCTGGAGGACAACAGGAGAGGCAGGGCTTTGGGGAGGCTGCCTGGAGGGAACCGACTGCTCGAGTAGGGTGAAAAGCAACTGTCTTCTCTGCAGGAGGGGCAGAGAGCTGGCTGAGATGGAGATGGGGCAGTGTGTCCTGTCCTCTCCCGTGGCACCACAGCCCCTGTCCCAGGCCCTTCCCTCCCACGGGCTGGGGCACCGCACTCACACCGGGCACAGAGACCCCAAGGATGGGTTTTCTGCTGTACCCCACCCCCCCGAATGGCTGCCGCTTTCCTCCCCGATGCGCCGGGCCGAGGGGCTCTGGGGAAGCTGTCCTCACCTGGTGCCTGGGGGGTGACAGACAGACAAACACCACACTGCATGGCCAGAACAAAAACCAGCATCAGTTCCCTCTCTGAGGCAGATGAACAGAAACACCTCATGACAAGGACAGTTCTGCCATCCCATGACTGCATTTGGGAACTACGAGTCAGGCCCCAAACAGCCAGTGTTTACAAAACCCTAGGTGCTAACGTACTTTTTCTTCTGTGCTTTTGCCCCTTGAGGGTTTCACTTTTGCACTTTTCTCCTGAAGTGGAAAGTGAAGCAGAATTTTTTTTTAAACCGCAAACAAAGCCTGGGACTCTGCTCTTCCTGCTTGATTCTACAACCGGAGCTTCAAAAAACCCACAGAAAATCATGAAACCCAGGAGTAAATGCTGTGATGTGCTCAGGCTGCGGGAACACCAGAGCCCTCCGCAGCGCCTGGCCGGGGCCCTCCCTGCCATGCGTCTGCCCTGCCTTGGGAACCTGGATTTTCAGCCCAAGGATGCAATTTTTTTTTTTTTATGAGCTGCCTGTCGCTTTTTGTTTAGCCGAGAGTGCTCAGAGCCCTTCCCCCACCTCCTTCTCCACTGCTGCTGCTGGTTTTATTCAATTCAACACTTGAGGGAACTGCAGATGAAATGTCTCTGAATCTAAATTGCCAGCGATAGATCTAACAGCCTTTTTCCCTGCCCCCCTCCCCAAACTCCCCTCAGACCGACCGCTGGAGCACGTTGTCTCTGCCGCACTCCGCTTCAGCTGCAAGATGCCGGCACCAGCACAGGGACCCAACCGCGGGAGTACCAGGCTCACGCACCCGTGCAGGCAGGAGGGTGCTGGGACGAGGGGCAGAGGCCAACTGCTGCCTAAAGCCGCCCGAGTCCGACAGGTCCCTGCGTGGGCACGTGACGTTCTGCTCATGGCCACCGACGCGCGGCACCGCAGACGCCCGCAGCACACGCATTTTGTGGAGCATGGGCACTCGCTGCACCCTCCCGGCTCTCCTGCACGCAAACAGCCCATGCCCTGCACTCAGCATGGGCTGCTGCAGCCAGAGCACAACCATCCAAGCTAAACCCGGGCCCACCACGTCTGGAGGGGCAAATCCTGACCACACCTCTGCAGTCACAGCGCAGGGAGTGCCGCGAGAGCCGGGGGTGCTGAGCCGGCAGCTGAAGGGAGAGGGGCTCATCCAGCCTGGGCAGGTGATCACTGGCATCGGCCTGAGGAGGTGGGAACCCTGCTGCTGCTTTGGGTGGAAACGGGGGAGAACGCTCTTGCTATGGGCAGTGCCTACGTGCCCAAGCGTTCGCACGCTTAGTATGGGGCACATGATGCCACACAGGCAAATGGCATAGGAACGGCCAGGAATGGCACAGGAATGGCACAGGGACAGCACAGGGATGGCACAGGAACGGCACAGTCTTTGCTAGGGAGGAATCGAGTGCAGTTCCTGTGAAAGGACGTCACATCTCTGCAGCAAGCAGAGCACATCTGCACCAGCCCAGCAGAGCAGAGCAGAGCTTGACCCGGCTCTGTCCTTCAGCTCTCAGGGCTTTGGAAACGCCCCTGCAGCACGGGGGGAGATGGGGTTTCATACCCACCAGGAATGGATGTTCAAGGCAGAGCTATGCCAGTGAGCCCGTGGGGTCAGGAGAGCTCCCCCCACTCCTGCTGAGCTCCCGTCACACTCGTGCTTTGGCGAGGGGGTGAATGACACACTCAGGGCATGCCCAGAGCCTGGAGCGTGTCCTGAGCGTGGGGTACAGGACAGAGGAGAGCTCCCCCCGCGCACCCCTGCATCCTCCGGCCACGTCGCCGGCAGCGTGGCCCTGGCTGTAGGGTTGGAAGGAAGAAACGCTCCATGGTGGTGGCCTTGCCCCACTGCTGCTGGGCCCCCAGGCGTCACCCGCAGGCTCTGCAGGAATGAGTGTGGCACGTGGGGTGGTGGAAATGGCATCGAGTTCTTGCTAAGGGAGATCTGCATGACCCTCTGTTTCCATCTGAATGGCCTTTCCTTTGGTCCAGACTTGAAACTGGGCTGGGTACAGAACTACGGTTACAAGCACACAAACACACAGATAAATGCCATCACCTTCAGTGCTGGGGAAATTAAATGCTTTTTGCCCTTTGGCTGCAGAGAAAAATATGAAAATGTAAGCAGAGTATTATTGAAACAATAAGTATTTTTTTGTGAGCATAGAGACAGAAAGTGAAACACTAACTATAGGAGGTATGAAATACTTCACCAGTCTCAAAAGACTGGTAATCCTGAAACCTAAGACAGCAGCTTAAAAATGTCAACTTCACAATATCAATATTATTTTAAGAAAAAGACTAGTTGGTGTTCTTGTTCCACAACTGTAAACGCACCCATTTCCACTCAGATACTAAAAAACTCAACTGACCTCTGTCCTGCTCCTGAGTCCTTCAGTCCTGTCTGAAATGCGTTTGAAATGCACAGATGGTCAGTATAAAAGTCTCCCTCATAATGAAAGCATATGTTGAGAACAAAAGCAAATAAATGGGGTATAAAAATAAACAATATCAAGAGGCAGCATGCTGACTGCATTATGGATTTTCATGTTTAATTAAAAGAAAATCTGCCTTTGGGCATCTGTCATAAGAACAGAGCCCTGCTGTGGAATCCGCGGCCTCGCCAGGACCCGCGGCAGAGCCGGTCGCTGCCGTACCTGCGCTCCCCGACGGGGCTGGATCGGCCGGACTGTCACTCCCGTAACATCCCTGCATCCTGACTCGCTATAGGAAGGGTGTAGACATGTTCCTTCCACCGCTCACCTCCCCTTACTGCAGCATCCCTCATCTCCACCCGCGTATCAGGCGATGGCACACGCAGTACAGGATTGGGCACACTTTGAAGTGACAGGCACAGGGTCTGGTTTTCAGAAGCGATGGACCAGCTGGTTTTACAAAGCCCTGGATGCTGAGGAAGGGGAAGCAGAAGCTGTAAGATGGGTATGAGGAGGGACAGGCAGCTCCTCACGTGCTCCTGTAGCCCTGCTGTCCTGCTGCCCTACAGCCGTGCAGGAAGAACGTGCTTTCTACGTAGGCAACCTTAACTGTTACTGCGAGCTCAAAGCTGGTGTGCAGCAGTGGAAACCTCAGCACAGCGACAAAGAGGTGGGTTCCCACCTGGAGAGCAAGTTCCAGTGCAACATCCCCGATACCAGAGAGCTCACTGGCTTCTGGCGTTTCCTACTGCATTTCAAAAGGGTCCCATGGCTGTTTCACGCCTGGATGCCGTGATTATAGAGGACAGCTCGTGCACAGGTTTGCAGAAACTCAGAGGTCTCATTTTGTAGTTCTTCTGCAGCTTGATGGGGACAGATGTTTGTTACTCAGGGAAACTGGGGAACGTGTCCTGCAGTAGGCTCCTGATTTAGAGCAGAAGCTTTAGGTTTTGAACAGAGAAAACTTCTTGGCCTTTTTTTTTTTCCTCCTCCAGCAAAACATAGGGTTTTTTTCATCTTTTAGATAAAGGTTTGGGAAAAGCAGTTAGCAGCAAACTGATGCAAATCAGAAAGGAATGCATAACGTTTTTGAGGTGGTTATGACACATCAGTCAGTCTACCTGGGGCACAGAACGCAGGAAATTTGGGTTTATGAAATCATTATAGTTTACACTGGAGCGCTGGCTCATTTCCCCTTTGCCACAAGCAAAGACCTTAAAAATATAACTGCTCATGCCGAGGTCCTACTGGCTACGGCGATGTCACTGGCAGGCTCCAAGCCAGAGTGATTTCTGCTGGAAGATCAGCTCAGTTCTAAGCGGCGAGGTGAAGAACATCAACGCAAAAGGCCTCCATCTCCCAGCTGTTTTTTGTATCTTCACTGATGCCATAACACAGCCCTGATGCACACAACTGCAGCTCCACTGAACTCTTGTCTGCCCCGCTGACCGGCCATGTGGCTGCAGGCGAGTCATTCTGCAACCTCATGCTGAGGAACTGAATAACAACCAGGAGCTTCACTGGAAAACCTTCAAGAAAATCCTTATCAATCCATCTTGAGATTTCCCGAGGAAACAAATTCCCCAGGTCTTCTCCACGGAAACATTTGAGACGCAAATACGAGGAAAGTGGAAGATTTGATACACATGGCTGTGTCATCCCTGCAGTTCATAAGAGGGCCTGTGAAGTCGGGCTGAACCACAGGAACGTGCAGAAAACACCCACAGGTTGTGGCTTTTGAAGTTGGTGCCAACACATTTGTGGCTTGCTCTAGGGACAACTGAGGCACGCCTGCCAACGCCGAGGACCCCACGGTATCCTGGTGAAGGAATACACAGCATTTACGAACGCTACAAGAGAAACCTGTTTTACGAACATGTTGCAGACACGATGCAGAGCCCCACTTCACCCACCTCCGTGGCTTTTGCAAGAAAACAAAGCTCAGCTCAAGCCTCCTAGACTCTACGAGCTGTCTCCCAAAAATCGCCTGGTTCTGCAGCTCAGCAGAAGCCCTCATGAAAACAACTCTTCTGAGTGGACGGGGTATCCCAAGCACACGCTACCACTGACAGAACGCTCCTGTGAGCCCCTGCTCTGGTACCCAAGAGAAACTACTTGTCTCGGGCATGACTCGCTGCTGAGATAATGTGACTCCAGCTACAGAAAACAGACGGGACCTGCAGACCGGGAAAGCAGACCACAAGACAAAAGCTTCAGGGCAGCACAATGCAGCAAGGACAGGACACCGTCTCGCTGGGGTTAGAAAATGTGCTGTGAAACATGTGGGCAGGCAGAGTGCCCGGGACGGGAGGGCCAGCACGGCAGCTGCGGCGGGTGCCCCTCGCTGCCCGGAGCGTGCAGGTACCCCGGCCTGTGCCGACCCCCAAGGACGCGGCAGCAGTCACCGCTGACGGGAGGTTTCGAGGCGAGATGAGAACGTATCACACAGATAAAAGGAGCAGACAGGAGGAAAACCTTAACCTCGCTCTGCAAACCACAACAGCTGTGTCAAAACAGAAGCCAGAGCTCAATCCTCCGCTGCACACCTTCCCCTCTGGGAACCGTCTGGCGCAGACACCTCCTGGCAGCTGCAACCTCTGCACAGGTCGGGAGGGACCCCAGCACAGCACCCGCACAGCGGCACCTGCATGCAGACGCTGCCCCAGAAATGGGAAATTGTCATGGCGTAAAGCAGCAGGGTCACACGATGCGCCCAGGCAGCCCTGGGAAAGGCACAGCCCCTCCAGGTACCGCGGAGGGAAGCTCAGAATTGCTCTGGGTTCATTAGGCTTTGCCTGAGGGGTTTTCTTCCGCTATTAACTACAAACGAGGTTCAGGTTTTGTGACTCAGTTTCGTGCACGCAATGCAAAAGGTGAAGGGGATGGTTTACCGAGTCGTTGGTAAACACGCCAAGACCATTCAGATACGTTTCTAAAATCCATCAGACATCCCGTGTAGTCAAGTCACCTTAAACCAGAACAGTGACAAAGCTCTGTCAATACAGCAACAGCTTTTTCAGCACAGAAATTTCACATCAACACTGGCGAGGAGTCCGTGCATAAATTATCCACAGCACGGTGTGGTTTCCTTCCCCCGAGGCGCTGGCGCTGTGCTCCCCTGCAACCTCCCTGTTTCTCCCAGCTTTATGACCCCGATGAGATGAGCTCTCCTCTCACTGTTTTTTTCCCTGTTACATTTTGATGTTTCAAAGCATGGCCTGCTTCTCACTCCCATCTCCCTGCTCCACATTATTAATGAATTGGAAAGCAGACATCATTAGTTTTTGGAGACCATTTCTTTTAAAATTTACAGAACCCTTCATCTGAATCCCCAGAGCCAGTCTGCTGTTCTCATCTTAGAATCTTATTAGCATCATATCTCCTGGATCCTGCCACGCAAACTGCATTGCTATGCACTTTCTAGCACTTGACCCTTTTGCGGACGGAATTAATTTCCTCTTTGAAGCTAGAGCAGCGTGCTGTTGTGCTTGTTAAAGAAAGAAAACTCAAGCTAGGAGACAGGAAACAAGCAGAGGATGTTCCCAGTTAAATACAGGCCGCTATAAGGTTTTATATAGGCAGGGTGAGAACGAGAAAGATTGGTGAAAAGAAATAATAGACTGATGACGCTTTATTAGCAGAAATATCTTCCAAAAGAGCGTGCAAATAAACCCACTGACAACACTCACTGGGAATGTCTGGTTTTATGGCACACTCCTTTCCAGCAGCGCTGTCTTTGTCTGCCACCCTCCGCATCCTCCACCCGGTTCTGTATGCAAAATACCCTCAGACTTTTGGTTGTGGAGTTAATGTGAATAATACAAAGAACAAGAATCTGCTGCCTGCTTGGGGCAATGAAAAGGTGCCCAAGGTGTGTGGCAAGTGCATAAAGAAAAATAGCCCCAGTGAAAAGAGGTCTTTCCCTAAGAGAATATAGAGCTAGCACCCCAAGTACATTGCTGTCACCACTGCTATCCCCCCTCGAAAGGCACAACATTCCTAACACGGGGAGTAAATTAGAAAATTTAAAGTGTTTGTTGCTCAGTTTGGGCTATTCCTGGTTCCATGGGACTACTGGAGCTGGAGAACTTGCCCGATCTGCATTGTTTTTCCAGTTTTGGTTCTGCTGTCTAGCTTTAGCAGTGATCTTTACTATGACTGCTGCAGACAGAATTCCTTAGGATGAAAGCTTCATCCTTCCCATAAGCTCATCAGGAATATGTTAATAAAGAACTGCAGAAGTTTATTTTTAAGTAACTTCTTGCAAAAAGACAAAGCCAAAGAGCACAGAATAGCAGAGCAAGGCATAAACCTTCTCTACCAGCCAAGCTACCAGACTGGACCTGGGAACGGGAAAGGGTCCTGGATGGCTCAAACAACTGGAGGTGGGGTGGGTCACCAGTTTAAATCAATAGCTGACTGGATTGCTCTTTTCTGGCTGTGCAGTGGTCCAAGTGAAAGGAGCAAAGAGAGGTCCAGGTAGGCTCAGCCACACCTGGGAGCCCCAGCTCCTGGGCAGTTACCCTGGACTCCTATTGATGCCAAAGAAAGAGGAAAACCTCCAAAGCCAGGTGGGGACTGGAAGCAGGGCAACTCATTCATCTCCGCACGCATCTGCCCTGCCCACCAAAGCCAGCCCAGAAGTCAGCCCTGGGGATGGTCTTTGCTGTAAAGCTTGGTTCTACCTCATTTAGCTCACGCAACAGCCAAACCTCGGTAAGTACAACGAGGCAGCTCCTTCTAGCACACCAGAGCACGTCAGAGAAACAAACTAGTTCCTTTTTGAAGAGCCGTACCCAGCAACCCAGTTCACCTGCCCTTCCCCTTTCTGCCTGACCATGGCCAGTAAGATCAGTCTTCCTAGGAAAGCAAAGTGCCCAGGCACAAATTCCCCAGGAAGCGATAGGAAGGTGCCCTGTGCTGCGCAGAAACCCCAGATGCTTTTTACAGGCTACTGTGCTAGTAAACACTGGGTGAGCGAGCGTGACGTCCATCGCCCTACCTTTACCGTGTCCTCCAAAAGAGCACGAGGAGAACTGCAGGAGAACTGAGACTCACTCTTTCCTCCTCGTTTACCACTTGCCTTCTGAAAACGTGGGGGAAGTTTGTGCAGAATTCATCAGGCCAGCGGTGTCAGCAGCAGCACCGGTGCCAGACACAGACTGGCAGAGAGCTTATGAATAGCACAAGGAATGATCTATAGCAAAAGCCATGGGCAAGAGCTAGCCATTAGTCTGGGGCTTAGTAATGCACTCGTCGAGTACATTACTCACCAATCCATCAGGCAACCTGCTAAAGAACTGAGAGATTCCAGCACTTTTAAATCTGTAACGCGATGGCTGGCAGCCTGCACTACATGCCCGAGGTTACAAGGGCACGGAGGAAGACAATTCATTTTGTGTCATAGCCAGTATTTCTTCTTCTCCTTTTCTGTGTGTACTTAAGAAATGGACCTTCTATTATCTGCAGATTAATAGCTAGGAGAATGCTCTGGTGTCTCCGTTAACATTTACTGCTCAGGAAGGCTTTCAGAGCGTGCCTAGCCCTCGCAGTTTTCATTAGCTGGACTAAGGACGGAAACACGCAGGAGAGCAGATGTGATTCCTTAATTTAAAAATAGCGCCTACAGTGGAACTATTTTAGAAAAATACTACAATTACAAGACACTATTAGAAGACTGGATATGAAGAATTAAGGTTGCCAGCAAAATCTGGGCCCTTCTGGATGAGCATATGGTATGGTCTCCGCTAAACGATCCTGCGCTGTCCTGGACTTACTCATTCACGAGGTGGATAATGTGCACCAAAAAAGTAATCAGCATTTCCTTTTCTCTCTCACAGCTCAGTGTGTGGCTGCAACTTGCATTTAGCGCACATTTTTCAAACCTCATGCAGAACATGGAAATTCCCAGATGAATAACGATGACATTCATCATTATCCAAATTCTCCAGTAGCATTACCTAATCTCGGTTTTATTACCTGAACTTTAGAAACGCAGAACAGAGGCAGAGAGAGATTCAAGCTCTAGACGTGTCCTCTAATTTTAGGTGCTTTAGGATTCAAGGTGTCTAGTTCTGATTTGTGAAGCACTTAACAATTTTATAGCACTTCATATGTTTCACGCAAAACTGTGAGCGCTCAGCAATTCTACACAGAAACACCTCCATGTTCCAAGCTGAAAACTTTGGCGGTGAGGACAATTAGAGCTGCCTGCGAGGGTCCTGCTTGCCCACTGTCTCCAGTAACACCACAAACCCACGGCTGTACCTGTCACTGCAAGCAATTCCCCGCCCAGACAACTCCCAAGCCACCTCGGGCATTCACCCAACACTTCCAGCTTCCCACAACAGCTGGGTTTAACTGCTGATGGCCTCGGTCACCAGCCCACAGCTGGGCACACACTGGGACAGCGTGGAGCAGAAAAGGGATTCTGTACATTTTATCCCGGCAAAACCAGGACAACCATCATGGCAAGTTCTGCAACGTGGGAACGCAGCTGGGGTGTGGGACCAGTGAGCTCACATGGGGACAGAGCGCGGGGAACGGGGCTGGAAGAGGCTCCCAGGCGCTCGCAGCAGGGCTGGGGGGTAAGAAATGTCAAAGTCAGGGCTAATTCTAAAGGCAAAGTGCAGCACGTTGCTAAAGTATTTCTGGCAAGAATACCAAGATCTTTACATTGAAGCACAGAGGCTTTCGTGCTTTTCAAGGAAACATCGGTGAGGTTCCCCCCCAAATCTTGAACAAATCATGTATTTTTTTCTGTTAAAACAATTTTTGGCAAACTTTTTTTTTTTTACAGAAATATTAAAGAAAAATGCCAAGCCAAAAATGAATATAGAAAATCTCAGGTTTAAAGTGGGCAAAGAAGTGGCAAGCAACCAAAAAGAGAATCTTTCAATGGAAAACATCAATACTACCTTTATGTGACAATACAAGTTAGTATTTACATGGAAATTGAACACTTCAAACATTAAAATTTACATAGTAAATTAACTCAGAATACATAGTTCTAGGCACACTGTTAACCTTACCTTGCCACAGTGGAAGTCTGTACTAATGAGCACACCCAGCCCCTCCCCGTCTCCCTCCCTAGCCCCGCTCTCGCCAGCCGCGGCTGCCTGAACGTCTGTTCTCACTGAGATACACGTTTAGGACTGGGCAGAAATAGGAAATGCTGCTCGTGTCCAACACGGCTGGGCTCGTGTTGCAGTAAGCACCTTAAATTTCTCATTTCATGGCTTTTGAACACTCAGATTTGCAATTCAAAATCGCTGACATATTTAGGTTTGTTTTCCTTTTTTGGCGTTCAGTCTGGCAGGAAAACCGGGCTCCCCCCACCGAGCCCAGCCCCGCGCCCCTGCCCTGCCAGCCCCTGGGGGAGAGGGGAGAGGACCGGCAGGCACCTGCTGCTGAGAGCCAGGAGAGGGGAGACGGGAAGAACAGGAGCGAGTTGCCAGTGATGCTGCAGAAAAAGGGAGAAACTAGCAAGAAAAAAAAAAATCCACAGCACTGGAGAGTGAGAAGAGAGAGCTGGGAGCTGGAAGAATGAATGAGAAATGAAAAAAGAACGCAAGGAAAAGCATACAAGGATGGCAGAACTGAAATCAAAGCCTTGTCTAAAGTAAAACCAGTATCATTTAAAAAACAGTTTAAAAAGATTTAATGCGATTGTTGCAAAATCTAGTGCAAACTCTTCATTTGGGTTCAGAGTAGCTTAATTTGGTAATTAATCAACGCATGTCTTAAATGAAGACAAGAATGTTCAGACAGGATTTCACACCAGCTAAATAATTCATTTTTAAAGACAATTCGAGTTTTAATATGGATGATGCTTCAAAGAAGCATCAAAGAAGGAAAACAAACCACTGAGCAAACAGAAAATTCTTGGTTATACAAATATAAACAGAAAATCTAAGGCTAAACCACTGCAAAATCCACAGGATTCCTCTGCATCTTGTCTGCAGGGGCAGACACGTGCTCCGTGGGGCGGGGGGGCCTGGGCAGCCCCTGTTCCTGGGGGCGCAGAGAGAAAGCGCGAGAGAGCTCGGTTCTGCACCAAGGCTCCGCGTATGCCAGGTTGTGCAGAAGACTCGTGACAGTCTCTGATCTTCAGCAAACAGCCCGCTCCTGGTCACACACAAGTCCCTCTTGACCAAACCTGTTTGAAATACTCAGCACATCACCATCCCAAGGAAAACCTGAGTCCTGTCTGCCTCACCATGCCGCGCCTGGGAGAGAGCTGAATCCAGGCCGCACGTCCCGGCCCAGGGAGATATCGTACATCGTCCCGAGGCACCAGCACAAGGGCCACAGTCCTCATAGGAATTAAAAATGGGCATCATTCAGATTCATAAGAAACAGCTGGAGGAAAAAGATGGCACAACGTGCTCCTCCCTAAGCTAGGCTACCCTGATGCAAGAGGGCTCTGGGAGAGCGCCGGGGCCAAGGGCTCGAAGCGGTGCCAGTCGGGCTCATCTCACCCGTTCAGGAAAGAGGTTACGAAACAACACAAGATACCAGGGAAGAGCTGGGTACTTGGCTACTCCAGGGTCACCCCTGTCTAAATGGGAGGGCAGGATGCTAGTGGTGAGCAAACACAGGGCATGAAGAGCTCTTGTTTCTGGAGCTCAGTACCCGTCTGGCCTGCGGGGCTCCTGCCCCGTGGAGCTGGCAGCTCTGCTCTCTGAGCACGAGGCACGAAGCAACCAAACCCACCAGCCTCTGAGATGTGCAGCTGCGTCTGCCTCTCCCGTAGCTCCTCCCGGCAGCTGCGCTTGCTGCAGCGCACACGGGGCGATCCCGCAGCCCTGGAGAGCACCGCAGAGGGGTTCCCCAGCTCAGGGGTGGAGGATGACACGGAGGAGCCGAATTCAGTTTTCTGGGAGCTACGTTAGTGCTGCCTGCTTTGACCTGAGCTACCTGGCTTCAAAGCCCAAAGAGATGCCTTGGGCTGTCTTGGCCCTCTTCAAGATCTTCAGCTGCCTGTGACTTGTGCTCCACATTCTGAGTGTGGAGAACCGTGAGGGAACCCAGCACATGGGCTGTGTCTTGGAAACAGGAGACACAGCAGCAGCCATTTCTCCATGCTGTAACGTATCACTGTTTGCGGCATGAGACGTAACCTCCACCTCTTGCAGTTCCTCCATGTCTCTGTCCTTGTCCCTTGCTCTGTGCACTTGGTCCCGAACACGGGAGTCAAAACTGTGACGAACGAGACTCAAGGCATCGATGACCACAGAATTCACACAAAAAGCGGGCCCGTTATGCAAAGTGACCACTGGGGAACCAGCCACAAGGGGCAGAAACGAGGAGGAAGGGGGAAATGGGAGCAGTAGGTATTCGTTCACCTTGAAGGCTTCCCCTCGCACACACAGAGAGCAAACACAACTCTGCTGTTCCTCGGGGGAGCTCTCACCCTCAGGCTAACCCTAAAGCAAGCATTAACCTACTTATTGCGCCCTTGGGCAGTTTGCAGGGTGAGGCCGCTGGCTGCTCGGGGAGCGAGGTGAGCAGATCTCGGCATTTAAGTACAATATCCTATGATCATCTGAGGGCGACAACAGGAATTCCTCTTCATTTCGGTAGAGCCGGGGGAGCAGCAGGACACCCTCCCATCCTTGTTTTTCAGCCATCTCCTCACACGATTAGACAAAGCGTTACTTTATTAAAACAGAAGTGCCACTGCTTTAGGAGACCAGTTGCTACGGCAGCTTTGAAACCTTCGGCCAGCTTCTTCCTTCTACCACTACAGATGTAACTGCACAGCGAGGGCCCAGGCTGAACCACCCGGACTGAGTCTGTTGTCCTGCCCATCCTGTGGGATGGGGCAGAGAAGAGGCACATGACCACAAAGCACCCTCAAACTTCAGCTGCTCTCGAAAGAGCAGAACACGACCTGCCAACGTGGGAAACGGTCGAGAGCCCCCGGCTCGTGGACCCGGGCTCACTCGGGTTTGCTGGCCAGGCAGTGTTTGTCCCTTCAGATTTATCCTGCATCTCTCGTTTTCCCTTGCTTATCACCGAACTCGGAACACCCGCCACTGACCTGACTGTCACCTTGAATCTCCAGGAGCTGACCTCAGTGCTTCCACGCGGATGTAAGACAGAAGCAGGAGGTACTGCTGCAATTTTCAGCGCCCATCATCATGGTGCCGCCCTTGAAACACACATCTATAGATGCTAGAGCAGGAAGTCCCCGTCCTCGCTGGTCTGGGGACAGCACCGTGGCAAGAGTCAAAGGCAAAGACAGAGAAAACAGAGTCACTGAACTGGCAAAGAAGGTGGGCACCACTGGGACAGGGACAACCCGAGAGCGAGCGACAGACAGTGTGTGGCCCCGGGCGAGCAGGAGCCACGGACACGTGTACAGGCAGGCAAACAGGACGGGCAGACGAGGAGCACCAGCGGGGAGCAGGTCACTGAACACGACAGGGATGGTTACACCAACATGGCTGGGCTTTGCGTTTGCCTGTACCCGCGACACCGACCGCTGGCAACGCTCAGGTACTTCACAACTCGGAGTATGTGTTTAGAAAAAGGAACACGTGGTTCTAAGGAAGAGAAACCCCAAATCACTCCAGCTAAGAGTCTAATCCTACAAAATCCACTCCTTCAGTTGCTGAAGCAAAATATAAGTATCTGGCTGAAATTCACTGTGCTGTTTAACCATTTCATTGCCAGAGTTATGTCTACAAAACCAGATCAGTTCCACTGTAGGGAGAGTACCAAGGCCATGAGCAGGCCCTCCTGATGTTCAGGACCTTAACACCAGGCTGAACCTTGAGAAGGATCCTGATTTTCATCCGGGACTCCAGCACCCTGTCTTGTGTTTCTGAAGACGCCACTCATACAGAACTGCTTTGTTTCCTGACTCTGCAGCACAGGGGCAATATCTGCCTGTAGCATCTTTGATATTTTTGAATCATGCTGCACAGTCTCATCTCATTGAATCTTTGGCTCCATTTGAACCCAGGGCCAGTGGTCTGACTGCCACCCTAGTTTTATCTAGGCCAGGAACAAAGGAACTGCACGTTACAGCCTATCTGCCTGACTGTTTTTCATCGTGTGTATTTTCTGTCCTACAAGTGATCAGCTTGCTTCCTTTTAAAGCCTGCACTCAGCTTCAATCTACTTAGCTGGGATTAATGAGAGATTTGTTAAAGATTTAAAGATTTTACACACTTTGCTTACAACTGTTGTTATCTACAACCACCAGGCAATCAGCCCCATGCAGAGGAGCCGTTCTGAACATCAGGCACGTCCATCAGGTGTGCCAAGGCTGGCGACGCGGTGCCGTGGCTGATGCCTGCTGCTGGCAGACCGGTGCTTGAGGAATGGAAGGTGGCAGAGGGGATGTGATTCTTTAAAACAAGGACTTTACGCTGGATGTGGGAACTCTTCTTGGTGGAAATTATAACAACAGGTAACGTTAGTGGGCACGTGGCTAAACTGCTCTGTTGGGGAGGCCCCCACGTGCAGAGAAGCCTCGTCTCCCAGTCTGCTGGGTTAGTGTTTCGGATGGCTTACCTCCAGCGAGGCACAGAGAGCAAGAACTGCAGAGAAGGGTCTGGGGAAGCCTCGAGGAGGGACCTTCAGGGGATCCTTCCAGTGCCGCAGGTGGGAGCCAGAGAGGCCACGCGCAGGAGGACGCTGGAAGAAAGCAACAGGGGTCTGTCAGGTGCGCTCTGCTCAGCTGGCAAAACCCACCAGCCTGACAGGAACACAGACAATGAAAGAGTAACACTGGGCGAGGGATTCCCCACGCTGCTGCCCCTTCTTGCTTGGCCTGCAATGACCAGAAAATCTTGTTCAGTCGATGGGGAAGTTTCAGTGCGTGCACCAGCGGAGCTTTCCTCCCCCTGCCTCAACGCAGCTGTTTCATCCCTGAACCCAAAGCTCAGGGCATTCGCCAGACCTCAGCACAGCACCAAAACCACAAGAGAACATTCATGAGTTTTGGTGGTTTTATAAAAATATCAAAAAGTGACACATAGGTAGAAGGCCCTGCCCAGTGGAGGGAGGGAGACGACCAGCAGGCATCTCCCCCAGGGCCATCAGGGCAGGCGGGGCGGCGTGGCAGGGCTCCCGGGCCATCCTGGGCCTCGGAGGGAGAAGGTGAGGTACCAGGGACACCTGAAGGGAGCGGCCAGCTCCAGACAGAGCCAGGGGTTCTCCCCAGCCGTAAGACAAAGGTGCTTTGGAGTCTGGGCACGCTGCTGCCTCTCGCTTGCTTGGCACGACAGCAGACGTGCCAGTTTTGCCTTCCTTGTGCCTAATGCAGAGCGTCCTTTTACAGTCCCATGCCAGGAACCCTACAGCCACAGGTAAAAGCACAGGTCATGAATTCACTGCTTTGCACTAGAGATGTCTGCTGTGACACAGGCTGCCAGAGTCAAGACCGGCATCCACTAAACAAACCGTACAAAGACTCACGTTGTTTTGAAACTGATTGCGAGAGATTCATTAGTTTAGATGGTAACTAGCACCAAAAAACTTGTTTTGAAACCAGAGCAACAAAGACATGCGTTTTTTACAATTGAAATGCAGATTCTCAAGCAAAGCAAATCCCCCTTCCTTGCCCACAAGCCCCCTGAGGAACCTCCCCGAGCTGCCCCGACCCCGGGCTCACCCGCCCTGCTGCCCTGGCCGGAGCGTGCCCGGAGCGGGCAGGCTGTGACCCACGCACCAGAGCCACGCTGGTGCCTGTAACTATTTACCCTCTCCCTGCGCAGACGGCTCAGAGCAGCGGATCCCCGCGTGAAGTAGCCCACCTGCACCCTCCCGATGCTCCCGAGATCCCCAAACACGCAGAGAAGGCGGGGGAGAAAGAGAGTCTTGGTACCTGTCCTGCATTTCCAGATGTTCCAGAGACCTCGTCAGTGCTGAAGCTGAACGCCACCGGCTCCGGGCAGGGAACTCGGGGTCTCTCTCCACTGGCACTGCCACCCCTGCCCCGGCCTCGGAGCCCCTCCGAAGGTCTCTGGCTCAGAGCACCAGTCGGACGCGAGCAGCGATCCCGCCGTGGCTGTCGGAGGCGAGCGTCGTTGCGGCTCCCTGCCGCGCTGGGCCCTCCGGGAGCCCCGGGGACACCCAGAGCCAGGCCCGGGCCGGGCCAGCCTGCTCGGGGCCGTGGCCAGCACCCTGCCGGCTCCCCGCGCCAGCCACACGCCTCCCGGGGAAGTTTGGAGGGAGCAGGTGGGGGCTTGGCAGGGGGAGAAATGGAAAATAAAGCGAGGGGACAGGGTGGGCTCGCTCCTCGTTAATGAGCGTTCGAAGGGCTGATCTCAGGAAAGACTTTGCAAAGAAAGCGCGGAGCCCTCCTGGCAGGGCAGGAGCCCAGCTGCCCTCCCCGCGCCGCACTTCTTATAAATTCTGGGAAACACTTTTAGACAGACGCTGGCACTCATAAATTATACAACTCATTTGCATATCCCAGTCATGAGACATTATGCAAATGTGACCTGATTTGCATAATGGATTCCTCTCGTCGCTTCACTTGCTTCATGCTTTTAAAAAAACAAAATGAAATAAAATGAAAGCACGGGAAGGTGAAAGCAGCGAGCTCCCAGCGCCGCTGCCGCCTCCTCCCCGCTGCGGGCGGCAGGTTGGGGCGAGGGAGAGAAAAGCAAAAAAACCCAAATGGTTTATTTCTCTTGTGATTACACGGGACTAACTTTCCCCTGGTTGAGATGCTTCACCCCGGGCGCCGTACCTGAGCCAGCCAAGGAAACGAGAGCGCCCTGGGAGGCAGGAGGAGCCCGCGGCAGAGCGTGGCCCGTGATCCCTCGGCAGCCGCGGGGTGCGAGCCCCAACGGAGGCTGGTCACTCACGTGCTGGGATGAGCCCTCGGGGGGACAGCTGAACCTGGCCAGCGCCTGTCTGAAAGGAGGGTGGTGGGAGAGGCGAGGGGAGGGGTTGCTGCGATTGTTTACAGCAAAACACAGCGGTGACACGTCGGGAGGACGAGGCAGGAGCGTGTGAGCAGCCCCACCGCGCTCCAACAGGCGACGGCCGCCCGCCCGTCCCTCCCTGCCCCCCTGCCCCGGCAGAGCCGTGCCAGGCGCCCGGCGTCCGCACCCGGTGGGAAAAGTTAACTGTAATTCTTCAGCTTTTAAAATCAATTAACCCGTGTGTTAATTAACGTCAAGTCGACGGGAGGAGGAGGAGGAGGGGAGAGCGGGAGGGAGGAGGGAGGAAAAGAGCTGCGAGGGCGGATGGCAGCGGAGTTGGCACAGTGCCATCCATTCAGTGGCAGCGGCACAGCTCCCTGCGACCGCGGCAGCGGGTATATGTTACGGGGGCCGCGCGGGCCAGACAGTGCGGTAACGCCAAGGGAGATTATCCAGACCCCCAGGAGCAAACTGCAGGCAGCGACCGGCGGCACGAGTGCCAGGATTACAGCCCGGGCTGCGTCGCTGCGAGCCCTTCCTCGGAGGCGCGGGGCCGGGGTCCCCCGGCAGCGCCGCGCAGCCCGGACCCTCCGCACGTCATCCTGCCGCAGCGCAGCCAGCACAACGGATGCTTTCACACCCTGCGAGACAAAGGCCGCCGTCTCCGCCATGACACCGCGCCGTTCCACGCCGAGGCCGGCGTCTTGGAGCCTTCAAAAATAAAGGGGAGACGGAAACGCGAACAATAAAAACAGCAACAGAAAAAAAACCTCAACAACAAACCCCTTGTGCCCGCTCTCCATGCCAGGGGCAACGTGGGCATCTGTCGCAGCAGAAGGCGTTTGTGTGGGGATTTTTTTTTTTTTTTCCCTTTTTTTTTTTTCGCAAGCTGTTGGCGTGTTTGCCATTCAGGTTCGTTTACAATTAACTCCAAAAAAAAAAAAAAACCAACCCAACCACACCCAGCCCAGTCAACAACAAACAAAAGGGAGTAGCCGACATCGAGAGAGAAATGCCATGAGAAGCTGCACGAACGCGAGCTACGGACGATGCCGTTCGCCACTCGGACAAGCCCAGGGAAAGGTGCCAATTCTGCAGCTCGGGAGAGGCTCCAAGGAGGGAGTGTGCAGGTCTCCGAGCAGCACGCTGGGGGAAGGAGGGAAGGAATACGGCTCCTCAGGGCAGGATCACAGCTGCACACAGCCTCTGCTGGGAGGAGAGGGAACGTTTACCGGTGTAGGGGATGCCTGTGTGTGCACACCGGCACACAGAGCCCTGCGCGCACGGACACACACACACACACATGCACACAATGCCGCAGCTAATTGCAGATGAGATGCGTGAGTGGGGGGGCGTACGGCGGCGGTGTGTGTGCACACACGCAGGGCTGTGCGGGGATACGTGTTTGTGTGCACGCGTGTGATGTACACACACACACACGCAGAGAGATGTATGTGTGTGCTTGGGTGGGAAAGAAAGGCACAGAGTGAGAAAGACACAGACGCACACACACTCACCCAACGTCAGCATACATCCCACTTTTTGACCTAGGTATACACGGAAGACAAAATAAAAATCATACTCGAGCAGCAAGCAGGCAGTCAGAGATTTATCTACATTCACTGCTATCACCAGGGAGATGAATGGGGCCGATCTGAGCCCTGTGCAGGAGCCACTATGGGAGCGAAGGAGGAGGAGGGATGCCACACAGGCATGCACAAACTTGAAGACAGAGAGATTTGGAAGGTGCTCCTTGTGCAGCCCAGGTGGCACCGTGCGGGCGCCCGCGGGGCCGGGAAGAGGCGTCAAGGGACAGCTGGCTACTTACGCTGTCTGCGCTGCCGAGGATCCTGCAAGGTGGTCTGTGGGCACCGGGCGCTGAGCCAGGGAAGGGCACTGGAGACAAAAGGGAGAGACAAAAAAATAAAGTCATACAACGGGAATATTAATTGCCTCTCTTGCGGATTTTACAAAACACACAAAATGTTTTCTTTTTGCTTGGTTTCTTTCGTGGATTGGCGCGCTTCCCTTCTGCATGGAAAATACTAGCATGGGATTTACAGCCCAGCTACAGGGCTCAGGATTAACAGCGCTGGCATCTTTTGGGCATATTTTTTCTTTTAATGAATGAGCTTTCGCTGTTAATGAGGAATAATCGTTTGGCTAATGAGCTTTGAAACATTAAGAGAAAAGAGGGTTTTTTTTTTCCCCCGTTAATCGCCCTGGTGCGACCGCATGGATGGATTACAAAAGACAGCAGTAGGAACGCAGTACAATGGGGGGGAAACGTCTCCTGGAGTGGGATAAATGCAGAGATGGGTGATGCGTCCCTGCCTCTCTCCTTCCTTCGCTCGCTCTCGCTCACTCTCTCTCTGCCAACTGCTATGGGTCTCCGTAACTCCGCAATCAAAGTGGATGCTTGGGAAGATTACTATAGTCAAACAGCGAAGCGTCGGCTGTTAATGTCTCCAGTGTTTAATCATCATACAGTAGAATGGTTTTATGCATATTTCATTTGCATATCATTAAACCGCGCCAGCGCGGGACGTTCGGAGCTGGAGAGGTACAAAGTTGGGGGGAGAGAGAGGGAGAGCGAGGAGGAGGCAGAGGGAGGAAGGTCCCTGTGATGCCTATCTTCAAAAGCCAGGGACTTGCTCCATGATCTCTCCTCTACTTTTACTAAAATCACGATGACTTGGAAACCTTTGAAGTTGGATATAACCTTGGATTCTTCTAATTCCAGCAGAGTGATGTATTAAGAAAGGGGGAAATGATGCTGCGCTAGACATTTAAAGGAATATAAGCTCCAGTGGAACGGAAATAGGAGCTCTTTGGGGAACGAACTGGCAGAGCCAGCCACAGCTTCGACAGCCACCACACTGCTGGGTTAACACTAGTAAAGGATATCAGAGTAACGCGAAAGAAACGAAGACAACGTGTACATTAAGATGGGGATTATATTTCTCTACTCTTTTCTTTTCCTTTTTAAAGGTACAAAGAAGGATGGAACCAGCGGTAATTTACACACTAATTAGCGAAGTTGCCTCTTTTTGTGTTTGTTTTTCTTCTCTTTATTTTGGAGAGGGGTGCTGTCACCGCCGAAGAGATTAATCAATTATTTGGTAGCTCAGATCCTTCTCCACTGGCACTGATCAGGAAGAGGTGGTGGTGGTTGCGGGGGGAGGAACACAGTGGGCTCTTTGTAGATCTTATACATGCACAACATATTAATTGGGGTCTTTATAAAGCTCCCTCAATAGACTGTTTCTTTCCTGGAAAAACAGCAGCTGGTTAGCCACCGTTGGTGACTCTTCAAACATCACTTTCGCTGGGGGCAGCTCGGTGGCTGTTTGTTGTTGTGCTTTATTTTCCGTCTCCGCGGAAGGGGCTACGCGTGCGATGCGACCGCTGCCCACCGCTCCCGACGGCGGGCGGACAATGTCGGCACCAAGACGATCTCCTGAGCTGAACGCGGAACTTCGCTTCAAAATGAAATGCTGTTTTATATTTAAATTCTCCTCCTTTCCCTCCCCCACTTTTCTTCTCCTCCAAGTCTTTGTCTTCGTTATGAATATTCAGATGAGCCGTGATGTGATTACACTGTACAATTACTTGTGTCCACGGTGGTGGCGAAGGCACCGAGGGAAGACGGGGCCAGCCGGGCTCGGAGCTCGTGTGGGGTTTGGTCTCGGCGTCCCCCCGTCTCCGCAGCGCTGCGGCACATGCAGATGTCGCTGTTGTTCTTCATAAAGCCCTAATGAGATGCGAAAGCATAACGACCCCACTTGGGTGCACAGCATCAACGAAATATTATCGGGGCCGGGGGGGGGGAATCCTGACTGAAGGAATGTCCACATAAATTATTTTTATTTAAATGAGTCGGAGAGGTGGTGGTGAGGCAGAAGAAGTCACATGAATACATGCATAATGTTAATAAGCAGAAAGGTTATCGCCAAGGAGAAGAGGGTTTTTTGCACTGTGCTCGGGACAAACAGGCTCATTAGGGAACAGCTCAGCCCACGGCGCCATTGCCTTATTTATCATTATCACACTGGAGCCGGGGCACGAGGCGCTCGCTGCCGGGAGGTTTGTGCTCAGAAACCTCAGTGAGGTGTCGGTGGGAGGGGGACAGGGGAAGGAGAACCGGGGGCAGAGGTGTTAATTGCCGCAGCTCGGTGCCAAAGGAGGGGCCCGATGACAGGGACAACATGGCAGCGCTGGCGCTCGGACGCCAGGCTTGGCTGCACCTCGAGGGGACAGAGCTTGGACACAGGGCCCGGGGGTCCCTGCCCAGCGACCAGGGGTCTCTGACCCACTGGCTCCGCGTCCCCACCACGGGACAGTGGGACACGGGGCTCAGCTGCAGCTGGGCCTGGGGCAGAGCAGCTCCAGGCCACCTGTGCCATCAGGGAGGCTGCTGGGGGACAGAGAGCCAGGAGCTGGCCAGAGCCGCCGTCACCCATTTTTCTCAGAGCAGGGAAAGGTACCACTGGGTATCACAAGCACAAAAATACGTGCGTGTGGAAAGAGGGCTTCCTGGCTACTCTGTTGTGCTAAGGATGCTCTTCTGGGCCAGGGGCTTGCACCTATGCCCATCAGCAAGGGGTGAGCAAAGCAAGATACAGCGGAGCAGCAGCCAACAGCAGCCCTCGCTGAGCTGGGTTCGATGGCAGCCTTTGGAGGGTCTGCACCCCGTGCGCTTGCCCTGTGCCGACCCCGAACGGCTCTGCCCCCTCGGCCCCTACCGCACCCCGGCCGTGGGTCAGGCTCAGGCTGCAGCCAGCCCTGCTCTCCAGGCAGGGACCATCGCTCTCCTCTGCCCTACCAGGGAGAGGCAGACGGAGAGGACAGACTGTTGCAGATGGGACTCGTGAGAGGAGCTCTCCTCTTCTCCCGCGCTGTGGGCACGCGCAGACTTACCTGCGGCTCCAGAAACGCTCCTGAGCGGATCCTCGGCTGTCGGAGCCGGGCGCCTCGCTGCCTCGGAAGGTGTGCGACTGTCACGGACACGGAGGCGGCACGAGAAGCTGCCCGAAGGAGGCTGCGTGCCTCTAAGCGGGCAGGGACCAGGTCTCCTTAGGCAGGACCCAGACAGGGGGGTTATGCTCTGGTCTGGATCTGTCTAAGGACCGATGTGCAGAGGACGCAGTGACCCGCAGCACAGAGGGAAGCTGCTGCCCGGTGCTGCTTAAAGACCCCTGACCACAGGCCCACCCAGCTGCCATCTGCCCCCAGGTCCTTCCTGCACCTCAACAGACACATCCCTGTCCTGCACACGCACGCGCTCGCTCTTCTGCAAAGGCACCCGGGAGACCGAGCAGAGGACAACAGACCGTGGGATCTGATCAAAACCGGGACACCAGCACCGCCTCTGGGCGACAACCCCAAACCCAGCTGGGAAAACGTGCCTGGAGGGGCCGTGGGGGCGGCAGGGAGGGGGTGGTGCAGCGAGGGGCAGTGATACCCGTCCCAACAGGCTGGGCACCCCGCTCTGCGCAGCCCCAACCTGCTCTCCCACGGCCTCCACCAGGCTGCTGCCGCTTCCCGACACACACACGTGTGAAATACAACCTCCAGTGACCCAAACATCTTCTGACTGTGAGTCTGTGACCGTATGAAGGGAATCTCCCCACGGAGGCTCCTCACAACACCACAGAACCATTGCTCTGCCTGTCAATTTACCAAATACCCTGAAGAAATTGCGATTTAGAAAAAGGAAATTCAAGCATTTATAGAACATTTGCTATTCAAAAAGCCAAAAGAATTGTTTTGCAAATAGTAGCACTGCTGAAGAGGGGAAAGAAGTACATCAGTCATCTGATATTACATATAAGCAGTTTATTAAAGAATTAAATATTTATAGACTATAAAGCAAGCAGGGCGATGAGTTGCAAACAGCTTGCTGAGAAGCATGTTATAAACAATGAGTCTGTCAGTGACTAATAAAGTATGGAGAACACAAATGTTTTACAAAACCACCAAGCCAGCTACGAATCTCCAGAGCTGAGGTGCTGCAGGACCCACCGAGGCTCCTGCTGCAGCGTGGGCCTGGAGCTGGTACGGGAGGGACAAGGTCTGACGAGGTATGTGGAGCGCAGACACACGCTGAGCACTCGTGGGAACGCACACGATCCAATGCCTCAGAGAGATTCAATTTTTCACGTTATTTTAAACAGAGATCTATTAATAGGAAGTTCAGGAATTTCCAAAGAGTTCAAGGCACTTCCCTCTTCAGTTTTTCACTGCATCGACTCTTCCGTTTCAAACAGAATTATAGTTTGTGATTCAGACTGAAATTCCTGTCTCTGCAAAGCTCTTTCCTTCCCTCCCCAAAAGAAAAGACACGGATACCCCAGGCACCAGCTTCCCCGTTCTGAACAGCCCTCCGGACCGACCCAAGGGCTCCAGCCTGGCCCAAGTTCAGAGAAAAGCAGCTCTCTCCTCCGCAGACACGGCACACCTACGAAGGACAACAGATCTGCAGAGGCTGCACAAGAGGAACAAACAGACCGTGGGTCACGAGGACAGGAACACCTTTTTGTGTGCAGGCGCCGGGGGAAACTGCGACTGACAATAAATTGTGCATTTTTTCCTATGTGAAAAGGACGGGTCTCATTTTTCAACAGAATACAGACATCAGTCACAGTGATTTTGGGAGGCTGGGCTGCTTTATTACTAGTGGAGACAAAAATCTCTCCAGATTGTTTTTTGTGAAGCCAACCCAAGGCCTAGGGATTATTTCCAACGTAGGATGAGCTGACACCTTCAGTCATGTCAAAGCTGATCCCCACAGCTGTTCCCACAGTTTGGAGTCTGGTGGGATGGCTGAAGGTCCCAAGTGGTCCAGGCGTTCATGACCCTTTAGAATTCACTCTCTTTGTGTCTTAGACCCACTTGAAAAATCCCAGTCATCACAAATCCCATTCCCCAGAGCCCCTGCAGGGACTATCATCCTCCCAAGGCAGCAAGCCACGGCGGTGTCTGCTGAGCCGAGGAGGGGAGGATCTGCACAGACAGGAGAGCAGCAGAGCTGCTGCCTCCCTCCTCTCCTCAGCTAAGTCCCTAGGAGGGGCCGTCTTTAATTAACACAGGAACAAGCAGGCTAAGAACTAACTGGGGTTGGTGAAGACAGATTCCTTTTAGGATGTAGAGAGAAACCTCATCTCGCCAGCTGTTCTTTCGGCACTTAGACTAGGTGGTAGATTTTAATCCTCAGGAACATAATTAAGACACACTTTTTTACTGTTAAAACGCAGTAATTATCCAAGGTTATTTGCCAGGGAAGGTATATCAGACTAAGTTTTGGTTTAAATAGCAACCTTTGTTGTCCTGGGTGGAAGCTATTACAGCACAGTTCGGATCTCAGCAGACTTTTAGGCTGACCCGGGCGGTACACAGAAGAGCACAGCGCAGCCAAGGCACAAACCCCGCTAGTCCCAGAGGGATCGTGTGAAAGGTCCCTCTCGAGAGCCCACAGCCTGTTCTCTTCAGGAGTCTCTACAGGACTGTGGTATCTCCCAGAGAGCTCTACAGCCAGTCAAGTGCTGCTCTTCCTGGGCTGGTGGAGCCACTGCTATCTGCACCAGATGGATCAAGACTAAGTCAGCTCCTGATTTACCCCAATCCATCATTTTCCCATATTCCTGTTGTCTGAGAGTTCTCGTCTTTGCTGAGGACTTTGAGACACTGAGCAGAGTTTCACAGTCACGTTTGGAACCAGAGCCCTAGCTGGTGCTGGGGAGGCGGAGCTCGCGCAGTGGGACAGAGCTTTGGACCCCCAGCGTAACGGAGAAGCTGTAAGACCCTTTTCTAACAGACCTAACTCAGTAAATGTCCCTGAACTTGTCTTCTATAACACAGTGTTATTGTATAAAAGCTTCCAAACTGAAAATGATTAATGTGCTTTTAGGAGCTATCGAAGAAATACCACCTGTACTTACTGAAAGGAGAGAGAGACTTTTAGAAGCTACTGCTAAAGTCCGCTCTCCCCTCCTCCCTTCTAAACCAAAGGAAAGCAAACAAAGGAGGGACAGAGGGAAAAAACAGTTCCAGTAACGCACAGCTTCACTCTCTTGGCAAAGTCTCACCGACATCACGCTGTGGTTTGGCGTGCCATCGTCCCGCCTTGCCCCTGCGGCTGTAGAGGTTTCTGTGTCCAGGCTTACGCCAGACGCATGGAATATAAAGCAAAGGAACACGAGGGGTAAAGCAAAAGTAAGGTGAGAGGAAACGTCTAAAACTTCAGTGCCCCCACGCACTGACAGCGTAGCTCCCTCTCGGCTGCAGAGAGCAGCTCTACAGCAGGTAACGCAGGGTCCTGCCACGGACTAAAGACGACAATGCCGTAACTGTTCTTCCTTCTCCTCCTCACCGAGCTGCCAGAAAAGAAATTCCACGTGCCAATTTCTCCTGCAACGTTTGCATTTAAAGTTCTTCTTTGGAATTGGAATTATATCAATGACTGTTACGGAAATAATCAGACTTCCAAAATGCCCTTTACTACCCCAAATAATTCTTTAAACTTAAAGGTGCCCAGATTTCATGACTGCCTTTTGTCCTGAGCCTTGGTTTATTTTACGTGTAGTCCTACATACAAGGTCAGGCTCGACTTGTGCCACTTTGCCCTTGCCACAGAACAAAGGAAGGGGTTAGCACAATCACTGTCTCAGCTTACAGGGACCTCAAGAGTCATCAGAAGTTAGTGCAACTGCCACCAGACTGCTCAAAGTCATGCCATGGGCCACACAGCCCCCGTACCCTTGGGACAAAACATACAAATCACAGTCATAGAAGGGTTTGGGTTGGAAGGGACCTTTAAAGGTCACCTAGTCCAACCCCCCTCCGCAATGAGCAGCGACAAAGAAGGCCCAAAGCTGGCCTCTCCCTGCCACCTGGCCAAAAGGTGTCTCTGAGCTCCCAGAAAACACATAACACAGAATCACAGAGAGACTGAGGGTGGAAGGGACTCCAGAGGTCATCTAGTCCAACCCCCTGCTCAAAACAGGTCTAATCAGATCAGACTGCTCAGGAACTTGTCAGTATAGTTCAGCCTTGTTCCTGAAGATGACAACCAAAATCTGCCTATGAAACAGTTCACAATATGAAGAGTTACACTTAACTGGAGAACGCACACATCTGCTAACACTTACAGACAGAACAGAGAGCTTTCAAAAGAACCCCAGGGGTCCACGGACGTCAGGTTCAGGGCTGCTGATCTAACCTAGCTGCTATTTAAGCCATTAATTCTTAAACAGAGTAAACAGATTATTCCCTTCCCCTTGGCAGCAGCTTCTTCATATTTGAAAGCTGTTGTCATATCAGCTTCCTCTACTGCTATCATAAAACTTGCACCTAAGAGCCAACAGGACAAGACAGAAGAGAGTCTGGCACGCTGCCTCTTGTACTTCTGCTGATTCATCTTTTTAGGAGTATCACGTGAGCAACCACTCTAGAAGCAATATCGCATTAGCACCAAAAGCTTTCCAAAGTTGATTCCTGGCCTCCATTTACTTTCATAAATAAATGCAGAGATTCAGGTTGTTATCTTATTATCAAACACCACAAAAGACTGCACCGAAATAGCCCATCCAGCAAAGGGCTCCCACAGTTCCATTCACGCCCATAGAAATAATCTGTTCTGTTTGTACAAGCACGCTGAAACTCCTTGCTCTCGAGAGGTGAGATGGATTCCTAAAGAGCCCGACCCTTTGTGATTCATAGTCAACAGACGCTCTTGAGCAAGAGCGGGTCAGGTGGCAATCCCCTCCATTCCGTCTGCAGCAAGAAAGCGGCGTAAGACACGTCAAGAGTTTGCTTTGGATTTCTGTGGCAAGTACGCAGCTGTCTCCAGCAGGAGAGCAGCTTGGGACGTCGAGAGCAGGTTTATATCTGAGAATGGAGAAAGCAGGCACGAGACCGGAGCACAGCTACGCCTGGCCTGGTTTTAACAACTCGCAATAAAATATTTGCCTCCTGTCTCACATAACGAAGCAAACAGCACATTGCCTTTGAAGACAGACAGTCTCGTACATCTGCTAGAGTCAAAAGGTTTGGATCATACTTTGAGCTCTGCCATAAGCTTTCTTTATGACCTGGATCTATCACGTAAGGGTTTAGGGAAGAACAGAGAACTTGAGTAAAATTGGAGTATTTATCAGCCACTTAAGGGAAATCCTGAGGGGTCCCGATTCTTTAGTATGTTTCAAAAAATCCAAGGAAAGGTGTAAGAAGTTATAAATAAGCAAAATAACACAAAATCATCATCCCAGAAGGAAGAGCAAATGAAGCCTAGAATTACATAAAACAGGCTCTGCTGTTAGTAGCGTGACAGGCAAAATTCTCACTGCTACCCAGAACATCTCCTACGTCTACAGTCAGCACCTTCAGCTGGCAAATGATAAACATCTAATTTTTTTTGTTGTTTTCAGTTCTTAGTTTTATAAAATACATACGTGTTCTTTGCAACTTTTTCTGCTCCTTTTTTCATAGGCTGCAGACTGTGCTGCGCAGTGGGGTCCGTGCTCAGAGGCGGAGGGGATCTGCGCTCGCTCCATGGGCAGCTTCTCTGCCCACCTACAGCCGGGGGTGAGGACAGGACGGGGTCCGAACCCGCTGTGCCTGTCTCCGTCCCAGTGTCTTGTCCAGTTCCTGGCTCAGGACCGTCTCGCTGCTGGCCAGCAGCCACTGCTGCCGTGGCCTCGCCTGCTGCTGTGCCCTGTGTCCCCAACCCTGCCCCTGCTGCTGTGCCTTGTGCCCCCAGCCCTACCCCTGTGCCCCCAGCCCTGCCCCTGTGCCCCCAGCCCTCTCGCAGGACCCACCTCTCCCTGCCAGGGTGTCCCGCGGACGCTGGCCTCGCCTCAGGGGCTGCCCACAGCACACACAGCCCGCGCCTCCCACCAGCAGCTCAGGCTTGCTGTTCCCTTGCCCGAGCATCTCCAGCTTCCCACGATCGCTGCGTTACGGCTCCGTTAGGTTATGGACTGCTCTGAACACGAGCACTGTGCGCACCCGGAGTGCCCAGCGGGCAGGAGGGGGAACACCACGTTAAACCTGCCCGCTGCCTTCAGCCTGTCCGCCTTCGGGAAACCCCCTCTGCATGACACTCTCCCCATCCCAGCTGATCATCATTTTAATTTAAAGGGGTTTTTAAAGGATGTGATTTTAATGAGCGCAAGGCTCAGACCAGAAATACTGTATTTCTTTCTCCTGAGTGATGAAGTAGGCACTTGGACTCTCTGCATTGATTTCTAATCTGCCGTTTCACGCTCTTGACAGTGAGCCCTGGAAACCAGGTTTACTCGGCTGTACCGTGAGGGCTTCCGTAAATCAGAGTAGCTGAGGCTGGGCAGGCCAAAAGGGAGGACCTGAATATCAGTCACCACCCTTACTCGGCCTACAGCCCTTCAGCACAGCCGAACGGAGTGGTAATAATAATAATAACAACTACAATAACAATGAGAGGAAGACGCGTACGTACTTTCACAAGGAGGAACTCAAAGCGGGGCTCTGCTCCTCGGGACGCACGCAGGACCCCCTGCCCAGGGAGGGCAGAAGGGTCGAGAGGCAGGGAATGGAATCGGCACGGATCTACTGATGAGAAACGCAAATCATGGGGACCACCACAGGCAGACTCACACTCAGAGCCACTCCTGAGCATACACGGATTTTGTCTCACTCACCACGTGCACCAGCCCCACGGCTGGGCACTGAGCCTGTTCTGGTTTCCTATGAGCCTGTCTCCCAGCAAACCCCCCAACGCAGGCACGCTGCCTTCACACGGCGCAGCAGTTGTGCTCCCGTCTATCAAACCTTGGTTTAGGCTTCCGATGAGAAATGCCTATAATTAAAGGGACAGAAATCTTCCTTTCCCAGATGCAAAGGAGACCTTTATCGTTTGCTGCTATAAGGCAAAGGCTGGGTTTTTCATTTCAGGCACTTTTGGCTCAGAGGTCAGGAAACACGCGCTCCTCCTCTCAAATCACGACGCGCCGGAGGTGCGATTCCCGGCCTCCCGACGAGCCCCCGCGGGCACCACCTCGCCGGGCCTGTGCCCCTGCCCAGCCCACAGCCACCCACGGCGGGGATTGTGTGGAGCCAGAAACACTCTTTGGATTCATCCGCTGCTCTAAAGTCAGAGCTGTAAAGTCAGATCTTTTCCCCCTTTAAATGTGACTGGCTATTTACTCCCTCACAATTCTGCTTCAGAGCTGATTTAGCATTTTTATTGGAATGTGAAAGCTCTTAAAAGAAGAAAAAAATCTAATCAGGCAGAAGAGATAGAAAACTTGCTGAATTTTTTCTCCCCCCTTTGCACCCCTTCAATCCTATCAAAAGCACATCTTCCATTCATTGCTTCCCGATGTCATTATGACAAGCGGCTACAAATCAATAGCAGAAGCAAAGGCAGGCCCAGCCCGCGCTCGCCGAGTGATAAAGATTCACTCTCAACCCCGATTTGCTAATAGCACATAATAGCAGCCATTGGCGCCCCGCATTAAATCATACATTTCACTCTGCGTTTATTATGGGATTTTTAAAACTCCTCACCAAATTGGATTTTCTCGACGGTCTCTAATTTCCACATTTATCATTTAAAATTAAACTCCTCTGT
Organism: Nyctibius grandis; assembly: GCF_013368605.1. Classification (NCBI taxonomy): domain Eukaryota; kingdom Metazoa; phylum Chordata; class Aves; order Nyctibiiformes; family Nyctibiidae; genus Nyctibius; species Nyctibius grandis. Next base: position 23,156,689 of record NC_090669.1, on the reverse strand, counting down.
GGGGAGGGGGTTGGGAGACGGGGAAGGAAGAGAGAAGCCATGCAATTCTGTATTTTCCTCTTTCTTTTTTTATGAAAACCCATAAATAATCCCAGGTATCATTGCCATCAGCCCTGAAGTTTTATATATATAAAATACCAGAACTTAGGATAGAATAGCTCTGGGACTCAGCTTACCTTCATGCAGCCCTGCGAAAGAAAAGGAAATTAAAGAGAAAGCCATAAGGAAACAGATTTTAAATAAGAAATCAAATAAACAAAATAGTCAACAAAGTCAGGTGGTATGAAAAGCATTATGGAAAATTACTGCGGACGTCCTCGGCTGGAAGAGCTAAGCAGCAAGGGAAAGATGGACCAAAAAGATTTTTAAAGACCCACCAACACATACACAAATAAAACCTTATTATTTCTTTTCAGTTCACGGAAAATTCATTTGATAACGTGAAAACTTAACAACAAACTCATCTTTTAAAGCAGATTTTTCTTAGAACTAATTTCCTCGTGATCAGGACCAATGAAGAAAGGCGACGTACCTGAACCCACTGTTCTTTGAAGTGTGTTACTGCATCTCGTTTGTCCTACGGGTGCCACCAGGCGTGAGGCTGCCGAGCAGACAGGGATGGTTACCAGCACCCCCGGGAGCACACACCGGTCTTTAAGCCATCTGGCACCCGATTAGGAACAGGCAGAGGCATGGATGGCAAACGCTCTCTGGAAGAGTCCTCAGGAGGAGGCACAGATGACTCGGGTTTTGGTGGCCTGTGGCCAGTTAGGGCAGTCTAGGTGCCCCAGCCATGAGGCTAGTCGCCTGGCTCCCACAGACTGTTCAGAAGTGGTCTCTTGCCCCCTGGCACCGACAAACCAGGATTTTTGCAGCTCAGGTCAGTATAATCCTGTGGTCTGTCCTAGAGGGGAGCAGCGCCTAGCGATGACCCGGCTCCAGATGCAGGCTGGCCGCTGCCGTGGGTGCTGTGGGAGGCCAGTTGTGCCAAGTGTTGGGTCTCCTTCAGCTGATGGCCCCACGGAAAGGAACCCCTCGTCTAGAGGACCTTTGCCTGGGTGTCTCCGTTCAGCCCACACCCAGGGCTAAACAATAACAGTTTTTCTCTCTCCCAGTGTCCCCTCCTCGACCGAGGAAGGGAATTGGGAAAAGGAGGGAGACTCGTGGGTTTAAAGTTAAACAGATTTAAGAAAATAAAGAAACCAATATCAGTGATAATCCAAACCACACAAAATTATACTTAGCTACAGAACTGCAGCAGGTTGTTCCAGGAACACCAATCGTTGGGAGTGAGAAAGAGGGAGGCAAGAAGAGAGAAGAGCAAAAAGAGCCCCCCCATCCCCACAAGCCCTGCCTTTTATAGTGAGCTTGATGTTAACGATACAGCCCACACCTGGGGCCAGCCTGGGGCAGCTGCCCCGGGTTTAACTGCTAATGGCCTGATCACCATGGCTGGCCACAAACTGAAACAAAAGCTAACAGAAACGTGATTCTATAAATTTCATCCCATGACACCAGGACGCTGGGCAGCAGAACAAGCGAGCGATCCTGCAGCTGCACAGAAAGACAACGCAACAGGCTGGTTTTCAGAGTACGAGGCTTGGAGATCATCAGTCAGCTGGTGCTTTGGTTCTGAAGTATAAAGCCAGTTTTCAACTTCACATGCCAGTAAGCCCATGTGCTGAACTCCAGAAAAGAAAAAATACAATTGCCTACATCTGCCTGCTGTGGAGGAGCCAAAGGAAAGCAGTGTGAGAGAGATACAAGCCCAGCCTGCTCCAGAGGGAGGGATGCAGAGGTGCCTGCAAGCAGAGCGGATGCCACTGCCCACGACTGCGGTGTGATGGGCGTAAGCAGCACACGCCCCGCGACGGGCAGACCCTCGGAGAACCTCCTGCTTTGTGAGCAGGTATGAACGATACATCCCATGATCGCAGTGACCAGAGGGCTGTACCAGGAGAGGGGTGACCAGGGAACACTCTCTGCCTCCTCCCCGGTCCCCTGCCAGCACAGACGCTTGTTCAGAGAACACGCTGAGTTACTGCCCTTACACCAAGCAGGGCTCTGCCCAGCTCACGAGTGTCAAGGTCCCGATTCCTCCATCTGTCTTGGCCTTGAAAGCAGTGTCCAGATCCCAGGCTATCTGAAGCACTATACGTTAAGACATGAATTTGAGTCTGATGTGAACAAAGGCCACGACTTCTGAAGCAGCAGGTGATGTGATAAGGGCATGGTGAATTAAGCTTTCACGGCTCGTGATTTCCAACCATGAGATGTGAACTCGATCAGCCCTCTGTCTGACATCCAATTAGGACAATCACCTCAATTCACAAACTACCAAGAAGTTTAACTAGGACTCTGCTTAAAAGGACTTGAAGATCTTTGTTCTGCTAAGTTTTGGTTTCACTAAAGAGCTCTTAGAGATAAAATTCCTCGTGAGGTCTCGCCAGTGCAGCTGCTGCGCACCAACCATACATCACAGGCAACACTCCAGCAGCTTGTGGCCTTTTTGTGACTGCATCAATGTCATCCTGAATCCCAGCTGAATGCAGGGGCAGCTTCTGTTTTACTCTAAAATTGTCTTCTCTTAAAACTTATGGCAAAAGACACAAAATTCCAGAGCCTCTCCTTTGAACTGCTACCTGCTACCCAGAGCACCCGCAGTACCAGCGAAGGCTGGCAAGTGTAAATGCTCCTGAACCACTCACCTCTCACAAAGCAAGAGAACATCCTAGCATGGTTTTTGCCTCCTTGAAAGTGCTCATAACTTTCAAGAAATACAACGGTTACAGGTATTGAACCTGAGTATTGGCCACCACTCGATTTAATGAGTCACAAACCGCACCTCTGGTATCTTCACGGGAAGCAATGCATGTTCCTCCACCTACAGCCAGAACATGAATCTGGCCAAAACTGAATCACCACTCTCTTTCATTAGAGACATCTGTTCAAAGTTAGAACACCAGTGAGAGTTAATCCAGGAACAAAGAAGAGGAAGAGCATGTAGTATTTCAGGTTAAGAGCCTTTTTTACTTCAGTCATCCCAGACAGTAAAGGGCAAAGCCTCAGCAAAGATTTCTTAAGAGCAATGCCACAGAAACACGGTTTCCACAGTTCTGACCGTTAGGAATCACATCCTGGGTTAGCACTTCTGTGGTAAGCGTCGACAACAGGAAAGCGATCTCATTTCTCTGTTATAATCATGAGGATTTGGATATTCATCTACAGAAAGCAAATCTATCTCTGCACGTGTGAACGACAGCATGGATGCACTCGTCTCTCACAGCTGGAAGAGGGCTGGTGGTTGGCCAGGGCTAAACTCTGCCCGACCCAGCTTTGCACAGATTTCTGCAGTTCCTGCTGGAGAAAGCTTTGATCACTGAGACCTTTTCTCTGCAGGAATTATTTTCCCCATGAAACTTCCCCAACTACAGTCTGTACAACATGTTGTTTTAAACGTGTTTGTTCAGACACTTCACATTTAGAGATGATGGTATGTGCTATAGCACTTCACACATGCTTTCGGGTAATAAAACAAAACAGATCAAGCTTTTAAATGATCTACCTGTGTAAACAAACACACACACACAAAACGCCCGAAGGTTACGGCGTTAACTGCTACTGCAGAAAATCCTGCACTATCAAACCAGTCACAGCCACAGATCTATGTCCGAGCCCGGTACCGCCACGTTCATACCCCCAGACGAGCACTCTGAACACCAGGCTGCACAGGGATGTCCTGCGCTCTTCCCTGTCGGCACTAAGGCACTTCATAAAAGAAGCTGAATAATCACTGGGCTCACCTTATAGCCCACGGGTCAAAGCAGTACCTGGAACATAAAGCGGCCAAGTTCAAGCCATTACTCCAATGAGCACTGAATGACTTACAGAAACGACCCTGAGCCGACTGCAGAGGCTCGTCCCGGGAGAGCCGGTCCCCGGCAGCTGCGGCCCTCGCCCAGGACGTGCGAGGCAGCGACGCTGGCCCCGGTGTGGATGGGGCAGGCACGGGCGCTGGCACCCCACGGGGGAGGCAAGCCGAGGCCACGCGTCTGTTCTCTCAAACCCTCTTTGCATTATGTTTCTGTTTCCACCAGCTGCTGCCTCTTTCTGCATGCCCCCTTCCCAAAATAAACCCAACCCCCCTGCTCCTCAGGTGCCCATTCGGGCACCCCGTAAGGCTCCTTCACAGCCCGTGCCGGCTGTGTTTCACAGGCACAACCACCCAGCAGCCCAGCATCAGCCGAGTCTTTGTTCAGACTTCAGGTCTTGGAAACATACAGGAAACACAACTGTTGTGTAGACACATAGATTGATTCGTAGGTTTACAACAGAAAAAAATAAGCAACCCTACAGCTAAAAATACCAGAATCTTAATGGTTTCAAATCCAAAAGGCAAGCAGCCTTTTAAAAATCCTCATGATTTAAAAGAGCTTAGGGTCAGCACAAAATGTAGGATGGCAAAAGCTCCCCAAAGTTTGCTTTTATCCTTATTTTACCACAGCAAGTAAAAGGTTTAGCCAAACCAAGTAAAACAGGACTTCCACAAGTTGGCTTCTTCAGCTAGCAGATCGTTGTCCCGGTCCTGGTATCAGTGGGACGAGGCCCGGCAGCCAGCTCTGCCAGACCATCCCCCTTGGGACAAACGAACAAGAGGACAGAAAACAGAAGCTGTAAAATGTTTTTATTTTCCTACCTCATTTGAGAGCACACTGAAAAAAGTTTCTCCTTGCACTTTACTAAAAGAGAAACTCTGACGCAAGTCTAGCAAGAGCCAGGAGCACTCCAGGCCTTGACGAACCAGCACACGACGGGATCCGCACCAGGCGCGTTAGGTCGGGAGAGGGAGGCTGGAGCCTGGAAGCCTCGCTGGCACGCAGCACCCAGCCTCCTCGGCACACGGCGCGGCTCGCACCGTGGTACTCAGCAGCTGCTAATCTCTTTCTGTGAACGATCTCCGCTGTTGGAGCTGACCAGATGAACACTCAGCCACCCCAGGCCGCGGGGATGCTGACATCCCGCATCCTCTCCCGCGGCACAGGGAGACACTCGAGCTCACGCGCCTCGGCTCTCGCTAAGCCCCGCGTTAGACACAGGGCATTTTCAGCATCATGTCCTCAGCGTTGTAATTTGTTTCTTTCATTCTGTCAGTGCTCAAACTTGTTGACCTTCCAATCATACTTGGCCTTTCTGTCCTCGTCTTCGCTTTCAGGGAGGACAGCGGTTTTATTACAGGGCAATTGGGAGTGTTCTTAGCAGAGTCATTTGTCCGAGGCAGTTACTGCGTCGCTGTTACTGATCAGACAGTAACGGGAGCCAGGACGCGGGTTAAGTGGCGTTCCTGCTTTTGGGATGCTGAAGGCCCAACACAGGCACATCAGCAGAGCTACGAACAAACCTCTGCAGACCGAAGGCAACGCGGCGCACCGACGGCCTGCGGGCTCCGGCTGGGGCAAGACTCGATGTTAAATACATTTATACCAAAATGGAAAGAAGCTAAAGCAATGTTTATGCTTTCTGAGAAGGACGAGAAGGCAAACGATGTGAGGAACAGGGGTAAAATGTATGAGTACCTGCCAAAGTGATGGCTTCTGCAGTGCACGAGTTTAGATTGATCCACTGCCACCTCCCTGATAGAAAGGAGGGGTATTTTAGCAGGACAGTCTGTCACGGCTGCTGAAGTTTTGGCACGGGAAGGCAGCTGGTCAGTGCCTCAAATCAAAGCTGTAGATGCCCTCAAACAGTGTAAAGACAGGTCTGCTTTAAAAACGTTCACTTAAATGAGCCAGACCCACCTCTGACCGGTACAAAACTCAGATTCTAGCTCGAACAGGGTTGGGTTTTCAGGTTGTTTTTTTTTTTTAATTGCATGAAAAGCTACCAGGCAATAAAGACCACCTGCATTTCCACACCACGCATTGCAAGCAAAAAGGTGTAAAAGGTGTCATCCCAAACCCGTGTGACCGTGTTGATGCTATGTCCAAGCTAACGAGCCCTGTGAGCAGCAGTGCGTTAGCACGGGCGTGCGGCCTCCAGGCACCCCGAGGAGCTGGCAGGGCTGGCTCGTGGCCTCCTGCAACATGCCAGGTAGCCAAGAGCACACAGGAGCGGGTCTCACGGTGTGCTAATACGCAGACAGAAACGAAGACCTGTACCTTTAAAGTTCTCAAGCATTAAATCACTGATGCAGAGCTGCAATTATATCAAGTTATTCTGCCAACATGAATCCTGGAGATACATATCCAAACGGGCAAAGCTGATTAGTAGTGTGGGAGCTCCCTGCATGCTCCTTCAAAACACAATTAAAAGGAGTTTTATTCCGAGTAACGCAGGGGTTACAGGGTCAGAAGAGTTTCCATTTCAAAGGCAGCAGGATACAAACTAGCAGGAAGAGGAAAGAAAATTGCCTAGATTTTGTGCTAGAAATATCACGGGTATTTAAGCAGCTGGGCTTCAATTTATTACCAAAATTTTATCCCACCATTTCTAAGGAAAACAGAAAAATCTGTGCAAAGACACTGCAATGGTGTGATCTGTGAATGGTGAACAACTATTGTTCCACCTACAGCAAGTACAGACTCTGCCATCTTGCTTCAAACTTTGGCCTTCCCCACCGATTCTTACAAAGAACAGATAATAATCCTTTTGACTTTCTACATTTTAAAGCTTATTATGATTAAAACAGAAAAAAAAATACTAAAAATTGTAGAGGAAGCTCCAGCCAATAGTCGTCTTGTCTGATATCGCTATAAGGAGTCAAGAACGCAGGCTCCCAAGCCAAAAAAAAGAAGTATTTTCCAGTGTTTGGCAGTCAGCAATTCACTCCCTTGCCCCACGGTTCTTTTTGTGGTCGGGTCTGGTTGCAGTCAGCCACCTTCCTGTAGGCTTCACAGAAGACGACTGCTTTTACTAGATTATATAGACATGTCCTTTAAACTGAAGTGATGTGCAGAGTTTCTGTGAAACGTGGTTCTGCACAGATGACAAAAACTTTGAAGGTTTACTTGGATGCAGCTCAGAGGAGAAGAGGCTGTTGGATGTAACAGCAGCCAGCTAATGCCAAATGACAAAAATAATTTCTAAACGTCAGTCAAAGCAGCATGGAAGTCGACTTCATCTCAATCTGAATGATGGATAGATCTCTCATTGTCAACCTTATTTGAGATTTCCAGAAGCTACTTGGCTTTCCTCAGACCACTGCAAGTTTGTCTCCAGCTATTTGAAGACATCGGAAGGGTCACGTCTTTCCTCAATCACTGTCAAAACAAGAGGCTTCTCCTTCACGTCCTAGCTTTAGCGCTGATATAAAGGTAGGAGCAGAGAAGGACTTTTCTCTGTAGTTTCTCTCTATACATCTAAAGAAAAAAACCAATCCTTTTCTGCATAGATCTGTTTCCATAAGCCTAAAGTCTACCTAAATTCATTTGTCATGTTATGGGAGCCCAAAGAAACATTATTATTAAAAAAAAAATTCCAAGATGAAGCAGATCCCAGTTTTTTAGGAAAGAAGACAAACGAGGCTGGTATCTTGCACCCGAGCTTGTGTGTCCATCCCCTCTCCCTACCCCCACACACCACGTAAAAGCTTTATGAGTACAACCTGAAGCACGGGGCGCAGAATCGCACGGAGCACACAGTTTTCCACGTTTTTAAATACCTTTTCTTTACTATTTCAGATAGCTCCTACTTATGATTGATTAATCCACCTCTACTCACATGCTTTTATAGTAAATAAAAATGGGTTTATAAATAATCAAGCCTTTTCTGCCCTATCAAAAGCCTTTTTTTCCCTTTTATACACCACAAGAAAAATATAGGCTAGTTAAGTATCTGTTTTAGTAATCAGACTTGTCCGTTAAAAGGGGGAAAATTATTAAAATCACTATAGAAAATACTGTATGCCTCCATATTAGAAACCATGAGATAGCTTAGCATTATGCACTTCTGACATTAAGTTTTCTAACAAGATAAAAGCTTTACCAGCAGTTAAATCATTGCTAATTCCTTTGGTTAGTAGCAGGAAGATGAAACCTGAGATATGTTTCCTCAGAAAAAATAGAGGTTTTTTTCCTTTTTATTACAACCTTAAATATATTGTCTTTGTTCCTGAACTACTTAATCTATGTACGCATTCATAAACTGCGAATGATTAATTATACTTACATATATAATATATATTATAATATTCTATATTATATATATACTTAATGCACATTATTCCATTGCATAACCTTATAGTTAAGTAATTTTTACATCATAGCATTATCTGACACAATATTGTCTAGGATTAGCACTGCAAATATTTTAAAAATAAAACTAAAGTTATGTTAGTGATAGTAAACTGTCCTTACACTTGGTTCATAAACATTTAAACTTAACATATCAATGTAATACTAATTGCTCATCTTACTCTTTGAACAGACATCATCTGCCTTCCTACCTTAAGCTAGACTGATATAGACCTACTTGACTCGCATGTCTAAGGTCTAAATGCTCTCCTGTATTTTACAGAAAACAACAGAATTTTAATCGGGCCGCAGAACTCCAGTTGTTTTTTGTTTGTATGCCCGATAGTCATTAGTGATAACGAGACTCCAAGCACCTTATTAATGCTCCATTGGCACTGAAAACATTCTGAACCTGGAGACACAAGAAATGTATGAAGAGAAGTTCCAGGACTCAGCCCAGCTCCCTACGAACACCCTTCTCCTGTCCCCACGCCTGCGCAGCTGCAGCTCCAGGGGTTTGTTACTGCCGCTCTGCAGAGCCACGCACTCCTCAAGCAGCTTGCAGGGATCTCTGCAATACGCCTCACACCAGCTTTTACTGCTCTGTGAAATCCTCGTTCGGGGAACATCCCACATTCAGAGTGACTTGGTGGATGCCAACCAAGAGGAAAGCAGTCACGTTTGGCAGGAAGCAATCCCGTAGTGAAAACGCTGCTCGGCTTCTGTATGTGCTAACGATTTCATGGGATGCAGAATACATAAATCTGTGTACCAGCTTTTAAAGAACTCGCTTTCTAAAGGAAGGTTTCATTTCAGTAACATCCATAAGTCTGAATCCAAACCACAGACAAGGCTGCAGACCTCCATGCCCGTGCCTTTCTCCGCAGCCTTGCCACGTCAGTGTAGCAGAACCACGTATTCGGATGCTCCGCTGGTGCCTGGTGCCCGCACAGGACCTGGCCAAGCGGCGCCACAACAGAACAGCTGAGCCTAAGTGACAGCCTTTGTTCGTACTTTCTTGGATTTGTCAGCTGCAGTGAGACAAACCGGGTTTTGTACTCGATTTCACAGAACCTTTCCCCCCGCCTCCTGGTCTGCAGCCTACAACCATCGCTTTTCCCACGCTTACTTCCTAAGCTCTGGCCCTTGGGACACAGAACAAGAGGCAAAATGTTTACAAGACACAGACTTGTCACAAACTGCGCCCTGCCAAAGGCTTGGTAGCGATGTTCTGCTCTCGGTCTAACCAACACTGAAGATCTGCAGAAGTTTTCATTTTTAATCATACCAAATCAGCTTATTTTTCAGACCAGCCAATCGAGACGCCCACATCCAGCGGATGTCAGTAGGGCAACACATTGTTTTTCACCGAGAGAGCAGAGCCCATTATAAATAACACTAAAACCTTTGTGAAGATGACTGTCTTCTCTGCAGCTCACAGCCTAGAGGCTTCATTATTGCATTGACCATAATTCAATTCATCCCTTCCTAAAAGGTCTATTTTTGCAACCAACCCCCACCCTTGAAAATACGTTCAACTAATAATTTCCGATTAATGCAGTCAATTACTAACTCTCCCCCAGCCCCTTACTGTCACCTGATTGGGCCAGAATGGAAAGGAAGCAGCAACTAACCGGGGAGGAACAGAAGTAGGGGTAAAATAGCAATAAAAAGTAATTACATAAAAATGCTAAACATATTACATCTGTTAGTTTGCTTAGCCCAGTGGGCTTGACAATTCCAGGCTTTTGCCATTGTCCACGCTCAGACAGACAAGAATAAGAGAAACAGGGAAAGGATCTTTCAATAAGATTATTAAATCAGTGCATGAAAAATAAGTCGTCATTACATTGCAAAAGGGAGAGAGAAACTCGCTGAAATTTCTTTCTGCAGATTTGCCTTTGTGATCTGCAAGGTGCTGTTCTCCTGCTTACACTCTGTTGCCCTGGCAACGTACTCCTGTAAAATAAAGATTATTAAAGCGCATATGATTATTTGGCGGCACAGTGAATGAGGCAGCCGCTTCTGAAATTCCTTATCAGAGAAATTCAATTTTAGGCCAAATTGTGTTTTCACTGCCTCTCAGCTTCCCCCTCCCCCCCTGCAATACCGATAAAACCATCATCTCCCCAGCTGTACAGGATATTTTGTCACTAACTCTTTCATGCCTTTCCTTTCCCATTCCAGGTTTTATTTTTATTCTGTCAAAGCAGAATGCGTTTCCCAATTTGTAGAAGGTTTTCTTCCTTACAGGTCTTTTCTGGCAGCTTCAGCCTTTTCTTCCCTGCACGTGCAGCTGCCATCACTCAGCAGCCTCCTCACGCCGCAGCAGCAGCGAGGAAGAACATTCCCTCTCCAGCCCACGGCGGGTGTGTGGTGCCACGTCCTGGCTGGGGGAGCCTGGGAGACGAGGCTCAGGGGCAGAGGGGTTGCCTGAAACGTCCCAAATACACAACTGCCCTTCGCACCGCGCGCTTCCTGGCGGAGCCTGACCCGCTTTGGAGGTCTTGGCTGCGCTGCTCATCTCAGAAGCATCTGTGGGGAGCTGGTGGCCAGCCCACGGGAGCTCCGGACTGATGGTTCCGTGCCTCCATGGCCAGCAGCCCAGCGCTGCGCCACAGCCGGCCCTGCCCGGGCCGAGGGGTGCTCCAGCCGCCCGCCGACACGAGCGGGCAGCCTCTGCACGGAGCACGGCCAAGGCAGATGGGCCTCAGCTGGCCCATCGCCCCGACACCGGTACATGGGCGACCAGGAGGCGTTCCTGGCCTCCTCGGGCACCAACCCCAACCGCCACCGCGTACACAGCGCGTGCGGTCGCTGCCCCAGCGCACGCGCCTCCTGCGCCAGCAGCAGCCCACGAAGCGCAGCGGGGGCCCACGGCGCCTTCCCCCCGCGTGCCCGTTACCGTGGGTGCCCCGCACCGCGAGGGCCCTGCGGGTTCCCCCGCAAACAGGGGGGACGACAGGCCTGTCCGCAGCTCCGCGGCACCGGCGGGGGGGTGCCCGCCCCTCCCCGCAGCCTCCAACACCCCCCAAGGAAGAGGCGCCGCCGCCGAGGCCCGTCCCGGGGCCCGCGCTGCGGTCCGGGCGCGGAGCTCGCCGCGGGGCCGAGGCCGGCGGGGCCCGCCGAGGCGCAGCAGGGGGCGCTGCCGCCCCGCCGCCGGCGAGCGCCGCAGGGCGGGCCGCGGAGCCGCGCGGGCACCCGGCGCGGGGCGCGGCGGGGCAGAGGCCGCGGGCAGCCCCGCAGAGGCGGTCCGGGAGCGGCGGCCCAAGCCCTCCGGTCCCCGGAGCGAGGAGGCGGCTGGCGGGGCCGGGCAGGAGCGGAGCGCGGAGCCCCGGGCGCGGGGAGCGGCGCGGGTGAGCTGCGGCGGCCGGCGGAGCGGGGAGCGGAGCGGCCCGGCGGCACCTCCGTCGCTGTCGCCCCCGCCGCAGCTCCCGGTGCCTTTCCCTTCCCTCCTGCAGTTTAATTAAAACACACCAAACCATTTCGGTAAACGAGTGAAAGGTGAAAATCAAGGTAAACGCACCCGAGTCACTACGCACGAGGGATTCTGCTGCTTCAGGTGGCATTAAAAAACTACACCGACTCCAGAAAGGAAATGAAATCGCTTCTTTTAATATTAAACTTGTAATTGTTCCTATTTTTCCTCGCTGTTTTAGAACTGGAGCCTAAGCAACTAACAGCCTTTGTGCCACTATTAGCGGGCCACCGCAGTGCAGCTAGGGTGACTGAAAATTTCTGAAGGCAGTACAGTAAAGATGAAAGTGGCTCTTAGAACTAACATGTGTGCTTTATTTTTTAAAGATGGAGCAGAGAGGAGGCACAATTACCCCAGATTTAGAAGATCTGAGTTCAAGCCCTGACCTACTGAAGCTTCCCATACCTCAGCTTCTCCTCCCCCTGTCTTAAAACGAGGGGAATAGCTGTTGCCTACCTTGTGGATAATTGCAAGGATAAATACCGCAGAGGCTGAGAGCTGGTTGATACAACAGAAAAAATGCCTAATATTGTCAGCACAATGTACCCCAAATCAGGCCTCCAGTTTTCTTATACTCAGCAGAAGGTAACTGTGACTAATAACAACAACAGGACAGGCAGGGAGGCCAAAACGGGATGAGTGGATTTCAACAGAAACAGTACAGTTCACCAAGGCAACACCTGTAAAGACTGCTTTTTTTTGGGGGGGGGGTGGGGTGACATCCAGCATCCCCTTAATAAACACAAATACATTGCAGGAAAAAAACAAAAAGCAACAGCTGAGTCCCACAAGCAGTACCAGACAGCTTCAGAAAATCCTCAGAGATGGCATCATTCCCCGTACAAAACAACGCAACTTTCTGGGTTCGTTAAAGAAGAGCAAGCAGTTCCTGAACTGTGTCCTCCCGCTTGGCCACCTATATTATCTCTTAAGACCATTGCCTCAACTAAAATACCATTTTGGTCACTCAGATCGCTTATGGAGGGCTGCAGAAGCCTCCGTTTCCTCTACAGAAATGAACAGGCTCAGATAAAAAGATAATGATTTAAAATAGTTAATATAAGAGGGCAAAAAAAGTGTAAGAACAGATCAGATTGGCAACACAGATCAGAGCAAAGGTCCGTCCGGTCCAGTCTCTGGGGTCTGACAGTGGCCAGCAGCAGCAGCCTCGTGAAGACTACAAACAACAGGACAGCAGATACGGTGCTTCTCACAGGGGCTTTTAAGGGCTCCCTCTGTTGCTCAGAATTTCCCAAACCAAGCATGGTATCTCCACACTTAAACGTTAGAAAAGGTGAAGCGATTGTATATCATCTGTATTTTAAAAAAATGTGAGTGAAAACAACTGTCCTTACCAAACATCCACGCGAGAAGGTGACAGGCCCTCCCAGTAAGGTCTCAGTGGACGCGCTGGATGGGTGGCACGGAGCAGGGCTGCAGCGAGCCCCTCCAGCAGCACACAGCACCAGCCGGGGCTCAGGAGAGGGCACTCTGCCAGTCTGGACGCACTGGACCTACAAGGTTGCTGAGTTACACTTCTGGCTTCTTCAAGCCGTTTCCCTTTCCCAGTGACACCTGACGCTAGTTCCTTGGCTCGCACTGTTTCAAAGAGACAGTAAAAATATCACTTCTCTGTCACAAGCCTTCCAAAACACTGGAGTTGCAGAATGAGTGACAGAATTAAACAGCTTGTGGTCAAGTAAAAAAGACACTTCTAACAGGATATTCAGAAAATAAACTTTATCCCTTGTCTTTCTCAGATGAAATAAATTCGAGTGACAATTAAAGCTACAATGGACAAAAATTCTGATGAGGATTATGTTTTTTTTGGTGCTAGATTACCTGTCTTGGAGCACTTCTGGCTCACCTGGAGCAAATGATGTTAGCAGTCATAGTTTCTAGGAGCTAGGAATAAAAAAAGTTGTCTACAGACTGGGGAAACCATACTACGGAAATAAGAGAATCTAAAGGATTTAGGGGAAATGGACAAAGGGTTGACTGTAAATTCCCTGAGTGCCTTTGTTTCATGTTGCCGCGTTTTTAAAAGGACACAGGAAAATTGGAGACAGTGCAGAGTCATAAAAATTATTTGAGAACTGGAATAACTGCCTCAGAACGAGAGACTTAAGGAGCTCAATCTGTTTAGTTTATTAAAAAGATCAAGAGATGGCTTGATTACGATGTATAAGTACCTTCAAAGGGAGAAAATACCAGGTCCTAAAGGGCTCTTTAATCTAGCTGAGAAAGGCATAACAAGAACCAATTGCTGGAAGCTGAAGCCAGACCAGTTTAAATTAGAAATAAGGCACAGTTTTATAGTGAGAATGATTAGACATTAAAAAACCCTGCCCTATCAAAGGAAGGTGGATTCTTCATCTTTTAATATCTTCAAATCAAGACAGGATGCCTTTCAGTAAAGTAAGCCTGAGTTTAAAAAAAAAGGCTCAATATAAGGGTAATTGAGTGATATTTAATGACTTATCATAGGTAAGGAAAGCTCTAACATCTCAATTTGGAACGAAGGCTGGAAGTCTGGCAGCACATGGCTTTGGCAACAGGAACGTGCCATTTGCACTGTGCGAGGAAAACTGCCTAGATCTGGCTGCGTTATTGGCCTCGGAAATATCAGATTGCAGATGCCAATCAGAGACCTGGTAGTTTAAAAACTGATAGCGCTTTTCTTATTTAGTCCGTTCTGCCTCCCGAGAGGCCTCACGCTGCCCAGAGCCTGCTGGAGGCCAGGGCCATGAGCATGAAGCCGTGCGTCTACATACCGGTACGTTAATGTCCGGAATGATCAAACAGACCGTGGCTACAGCTACCAGCTACAGCTGGAGACACAGCGCCAGCCCTTGGGTGGAACCTGCTGCGTTTTATCCCCGTTGCTGGGGGTGGATGCTCCAGGGCTCATGGTTGCCTGACCATTCAAACCAGGTCTGGATGCTTCACGCGAAACCAGATAAATACAGGCGACTAAGGTGGCAGCACAGCCACTGCGAGGAACCAGCAGAGAGACGTAGGATGCCAGGAGGGCAAGGCAGGATTTCTTGTATTATTTAACTACACGGCAGTTGTGGTTTTAGATAAGGCTAAAATACACCCTAGCGTACACGAGGAATAGTTCTTGCACTTACCCGACAACACAGGGAGCACAGAACTTCCCAGCAGCCTTGCCCAGGTTTTTTTTTTCATTACTTTATATCTTTACATCATATTCCCTCTTAAAAGGTTAATATCAGTCTTTAGGATTCTCTTTGTGGAAGAACTTCTCTGTGCCATGGCCATCATCCTCATCTTTCTCTGAACATCTAGATCAGCAGTCTCCAAACTTTTTTGATTGCGTACCCCATCAGTAAAAAAATTTTGAGCATGCACCCCAATATATATATATTTATTTATAAAAGATATCCATGTACTACTGTATTATATACTTTATAAAACACACACAAAAATAGAAATTAAAAAAGGATGAGATAAGGATGAAATAAAGACTATTTTAAATTTTTGAAATTATTTAACTATATGAAAAATATTTTCTTCCTACACCCCAATGGACTGTCTTGCGCACCCCACCTTGGAGACCACTGATCTAGATCCACAAGGGACCTTTCAAGGACAACCTTTCTTCTAAGTTCTTCTAAAAAGTTACATGTGGTTGTCTCAGATTCCCTGAAGGGAAAGCGGCAAATTACTCAAGCCTGAGCATACAGCCTTGGTAATGCGATAAAGTGAACCGACGACATTGCTTCATAAAGAGCTAAAACGGGGCAAAACTTGACCAACCACTACAGTTCTCAGGTATGTTCTCAGGTAAAAATCTAAATAAAACCTGCTGTTATGACAGTAGTACTGACCCAGGAGCCTGTGATGAAGCCAGTTGTGGAGAGAGGCTCAATAAATACTCAGAAGTTCTTTTGTGCTGAGCATGATATAGGATATGGAGCAGGGCCAAAGAAACACTTGGTGCTAGATGCCAAACCATCAGTCTGCTTCAGCTCTGGCAGCGACTGACTCCTGAAAGCAAGTCGCTGAAGGTGAAAAAGAATGGGACCACTTCCAAGTCTACCACTTAGGCTTATCACCAGACAACCAGAGCCAGGGTTTTCTGAAGCAGGGCCAGGCCACCAGACTCAACACTCTTGAGCTTCTGAAATGAGCCTTAGAGCCTGGGAGGCCTCCAAACAAGTACCTGGGAGCTGGAAAGCAGAGCGAGCTTTCTGTCCCCAGTTTCTCTGCAGATTGGTTCTAGGGACACTCACTGGGTGAAGGAATAACAAAATTCACAATAATACTGGGTGAAGGACCATAGTATTATTTATGAAGACTCATTGCGACAAGATTCAGATGGAACTTCAGTTGAGAGAGAAGCCCATGCTTAGCATGACCAGGGCACACTCGCTCAGTGACTGCACACCTGAATTCTTACAGCAAGACCAAGCCTACGCATCAATGAAGTCGAGGGGAAACTTTTAAATACATCTTAGTTGTGCCATGGGTTTACTGTAGTCTGAAACGTTTGTTAGGCATATGACAATTTCCTTTTCGGGGCTGAACTGTTCTACATCTTCTAATCCAATTTCAGTTGACTCAGTCAATGGACTTTCCATCATTTCCTTCATACTCCTATCATGATGGGTCTCATAAATCTTGCTAATGGAGGATATTACCTGATATCTGAGATACATTTTCCTTCTTGTATTATGATCACAATACATTTCATTTGCATTCCTTAGGCCCTGTCCAAAGCAATTCTTCTCTATGGTTTCTGTTTATGCTCTTCATATGCTCGTGGACAAGTACAACACTCTTCATTTATTTTGCCAAGTTAAACATATCTAATTCTTTCATATTTCTTCATAAATCATCACTTCCAGCCCCTTAAATGTAGCTTTACTCAGAAAAATTATTTTAGAAATGGTGTTGCCCGGGATCCACATTTACTAATCTCACAGCAACTGTTCCATCATTTTTCTAACTGCCAGTGCTTTGCACTAATTCCAGTTTATTTTTTTTGCCTGTGTGTTCTACATAGTATCATGGGGAAAATCTTAGGTTTGTAGCGTCAACCTTACACATTTTCTTTCTTCACATCATTCAGCTCCTTCTGAATTGACTTTTGCTATCTTGCATGCAAAAATTAGTAGAAAAAATCACCGACAAATTTACATACAATTTAACAAAATTCTGTGACACTGTCACTATTTCTCTCTTCTCTGATCTGTGCATGTCAAACAATATAATCCTTGATTAGAAGCTGTTGATAAGAACCTTTTACTTATTTTTGGTGCGGCACCTACTATATATTAGGCATTTAAAAAAAAAACCTTCCTGTAACTCATGTTCAAAACTCATGTTCTTCAATGTAATGCAAATAACCTGATAGCTTCAGTGGGTTTTACATCATTGTGACTGAGAAGATGTGAATTCTGTTGAAGATGCACTAACAGATCAACTAACCCAGTTGATCCAAAGTTACACGAACAACACACCTTAAACAAGAAGTACTTTACTTCTTTACGTACCTAGAGTCATCAGCATTTACTAAAAGGAACAAACACCCAGGCAGCTCCATCTCAGCAGAGAAGGTGCTTCAGCAGAGTTGCGCAGATGACAGACACGTGTCCAAGCATGCCAGCTTTCTGCTTTGAGGAGCCCACCGTTTTGGGGTGTTCCCGGCTAATTTGTGGAACAAGATTCCTCGTGAGTTGTTTTTTTGTGCCGGTGGAGCCCCCTGCCATTGTCAGGGACACACCTGACGCTGCCCTAGGGAAGGGGGTGCTAAAGGACCATTCTCAGGTGGACACTGGACGCCCAGCAGCCCTGTCAGTGCTCCAGTGCTGGTGGAGAAGAGACTCATAGCAGAAAAGCCTACCTGTGCCCGTCTCCTCGCTTCTCGAGCACTAAAAACATCTTAGAAGATCTGGAGGTTTGAGTTTGGGGTTCTTTTTAGTGAATATGCCTCACAGATAATGAGACAAAATGATTCTCTCTGACAACATTTCCTATGTACAGAGCAATACTAACGTGAATCCCTTCTCTGAGGGGAGGAAAGGGAGACAGTCCTGCCTTGTGTGGGTTCTGCAATCCCTTGCTATCTCAGCAGTTTATTATCCTCCAAATTAATTCTTAATGTTTTGCAAAAAACTATAATTAATTTCTTTAACATAAAGGACACATATTATACATAGAACTGGTTTTCTATTTATAGTCATCTTTTCCAAGTGTTCTATTACCATCCCACGTTTTGAAATGTCTTCATTACTTATGAATAGGCTATCTGCTGCTGTGTTTTTCTTCCCCTTTGTAAAGGCCCATTTATGAAATCAGTTCAGTAGCTCATCCATTTTAGATTACTGGTTGACTCTCCTTTTAGTAATGATTTCTTCACTCCCCCCCCTCCCAATATACACTGTAAGCCATTTCTTATTTCTTTTTAGTTGTCTGCAGAATTTACTCAGCCTTCTTAATTACTGTCCCTCTCTCTACATCGTAAATAATCCTGAATATTCTGATTTTTGCCTTATTTCCTTTCATCATTTCAAGTAAAGGTGCCTTTGTACCATCAAATCTTTGAGCTACATCAGTCACTTCTTGTGTCTTGTATCTTCCTTTATCAGATGAATTAGTTGTGATGTGCTTATGATATATTTAAATCCTTGCCTGTTTTTCTCTCTGCTTCTGTTTGGTTTCTTTTTAAATATTTCTTGTACCTATTTCTATTTCACTAGTTGCTTAGTTCCTTGAAATTTATCAGAATTTTTAATAGCCTGATATTTCCTGTTATGTGCAGCCTCCCCACATACACTCAGTACAGTGAGTTCAAGAATTTATTGTCTTCAAAGCTCATACACAGCTGCTTTTCCCCTGGTCAGACTCCACACGGCTCGGGCAGGAGCTGCAGGTCTGACATGCAAGTTTTCTCTCTTTCCACTCCCGCTTTGCAAATATCCCAGCAAAGGAGATTAGTGCTAATGGAATAACTGCTTCCATTTTATTATTCTGAGCAATTACTCGAAAGATCCTACTGACAGAGATTTGGAAGAGCAAGAAAACCAAGAAATTCACTGTAATTACCAAGGACAAAATGAATACCAACACTTTACCTTAAACTTCGGATAAAAGTTATTGTATCATGTTCCACCTCAAATTCCTCATCAGACTTTTAAGTTTCCACTAAATTCTAAGGGAATCAGGGCTGAGAAGGGTCTGCCCCGCTTAAAATCATCTTGAACATGGCTTGTGTGTCTCCATGCAGTGAAACGTGTGCAGTGTGCTTCCAGGGATTCTTCAAGAATGTGCTATCGTGTTTTATCAACACAGAGTACTTATGGAGTGTTGATGCAAGAAGCCCAAAGGAACATGTGTAAACTGACTTCTTCAGAAGAAATCACGAGGAAGACCTGAGGGAGTTTAATATAGACACCAGGAGTAAAATTTGGTTATTAGAAACACTCTTCCAGTGCTGGACATATCCAACTAACAAAAACCCCACACACTGTTGGAAAGGAACAAAAGGACATAGAAGAAATGCAATACAGGCTATGAAGAAGACTCCATCAGAAGATTTAGCAAGTCAGATAACGAAGCATCAGACGAATTGGATATCTTCATTTCAGTTTTGTCAGAAATGCTGGTACCTCAGTATGTCAGGATGGTAAGAGCAGGTGAGAATTTTTAAGGTAAAGCTGTTTGGCTGAAGTGCCACACTCCCTCATACTCATGAGTTTGTAGTGGCGTTCTTATTAACAGAGGAATCAGATATTTTCAGTCACAGACAGACCTACAGTGTTAACTGACTAAAAACAAAACAAAAAACTTTTGAAAATGTAAATAAATTACAAAACTTAAAAGAAAAAAAAAAATAGGTTGAAGTAATTTAAGATGCAAAGTAACCAGCTACCATTCTACTTGCTGCTGAGTACTGCCTAGGGATGGTCTGTAGGCTTCGACAGGCTTCTAACTGGTAATGCTAAAATATATGAAGACACAAAAAGCTGGTTAATGGCTCTGGAGGAATACATTTTGACCAAGTTTTCTAAGATTCAAAAAAAAGAAAAAAAAAGAAGAGAAAAAGAAAAATATACCAGCTGAAGCTGAGAAGATGACGTATGTAAAAAAAGAGAATAGGATCCCCCAAGAAGTGGGCGATATTATTTCCCACAGTAAAATTTGTGCACTGAAAGCAACGCTATAATGAAAAAGCATCAAAGTTGGGGTTTATTGTGCCTCAGTGATCTCCAGAGTAAATCTGCTTAGTCTGCAAACCAAAGGAAGATTTTCCCACCTTCTAGCTATGAAAATCTGAAACTAATTCTGTGTTCTCTGGCCACTCATAACACAGGCTCTACAATCAAAACGTAATTAACAACATTGCTGCTGCTAATGAATAAACTAGAAAAGAATCTGCCTCACTCTTATCTAACAGTAATTTTCCAAGGAGAAAGGGAGAGAGAAAGGCAAGGATGACAAATAATATTTTGAGGTCAAAGCAAGCAATTGCAATACCATTCAGTAAGGCAGTCACTTTCTAAGTATGATGAGCAATAATTAGGAAAAGAACCTCACTGAGAAAAAAAAATAAAAGTCCATCCACCTTTCAGACTTTCCTGGTTTTAAACTTGACAAATAGATACCCGTTCTCTCTTATTATCATCTCAGTCTTGATCCTTAAGCCAAATGTTAAGCTTGTGGCAACGAGTTCAGCTTCCACAGCAGTCGTGGCAGAGAATATATTTCAAAACCAGGGTCAAGGCAAAGGGAGCTGATGATGCTGTTACCAACATCTGCAAGCTGGCTACAGATGCTTTCACAGCTGGATCTATGAACAAATCGGCACAGGCAGGCCAACAAGTAGAAACAGCTTAGAAAATATTTCCTATTCATGCTCAGACTTTTTTTTTTAAGTAATAGCTGCTACAGGAAATTATAGAACCTTTCCCCATTTTTTCCATGACTTCTTCCTCAGTTTTGTCTATGAATTCTACCTCTTCTGTCCCCCCAAAATCCAAAAAACAAAGCACAAAAAACCCAAAAGCAAAATATATTCCCCCCCTCCTCTCCTTCAGAACAGCACAAGCTATTCTCAACATCAGGTCAATAACAACAAAACTAGGAGAAAGCTTTTCAATATTAATTTTTTAAGTTAGTCCAATTAAAGATAACACCTTCAATCTCCCTTAGGCTGCATTTTCCAAACATTTTAAAACATTGGATACAAAATGCTGATCATGAAGGAAGCTGAAAGCTAGCTGCTAAGCTCTGCCAGGAGTAAAAACTTTGTCCCTAGGGAATTAGCTAGCAATTGGCCACGTGGTCCAGTAAGTTACACCAACCTTTGTCCTATTCCAAGGGCTTCCTTTAATCCAATTGTTTAGATACAGCTTGACATTATTATCCCAGATCTCATTACCACATTGCAGAAGAACAGACCATAAGTCCCCAGTCAAGAATAAAGAACAGACTGCAAAATATAGTCAATTCTAATATTAGCTAAATTAAAAAATCTCTGATGACAAAAATGCATCTTTACTTGGAGCGAAGGGTGGACAAAAGAGTGATGGAAAAAATAATGCCGATATACTATCAAGAAACTACCACGAAAAGACAGTCCAAAGCTCCTCTCCTCCTCACGACTTCTTAGGTGCAGTTTGCACTTTCATGTGAAAGAGGGGGCTGGTGTCAAAACCCTGTTCAGAGACCTCCCTGCTCCTGTTGCAGCTGCAGACAATAACGTGTTATGAAACAACCTACTAACAGGTCCTCCACTTCCAATGGTGTCTCTTAAGCAATTATTTGTTGTCCCCAGTTTATTAAATTTACATTTCTAACTGTTAAGGCATGTCTAAAAGTGCTCTCTTCACCCTCGACAAAGAACCAAAGCAAAGCTACACTGCAGGTGAGCTCTCTGTGTGTCTGCAACCCCAGAGAAGTTTGGAAATCTCAGGAACTGGAGTTAACTTGTCACTACTCATCACTGAGCTTCATGCAGCAGTTTGGAAGCTGCTATCATCAGGTGCCAGGGCAAGTCTCTCCTGGCAGTCATTAGCCAGCAGCCTGCTGTCTACAGGTAGGAAGCAGAAAGGCAACCTAGAACGTCAGGTGATCCAGCGTCATCGGTGAGAGATGTTATACCAAGGAGGAGTACATTCTTCGAGCCATTGGCCAACAAAGCTTAAGACATAGGAAAAATGATGGCTATCAAAAAGGACTCTTGAAGGAGATGCTCAATTGAGTAGGAGACTAAAAGCTCAACCAACCATCCCCTAGAAAGTGTAAGACAGGAAGCAAGTATTCTTCTGAATACCGTTCCAGACTCCAGTTCATGCATGCTGAATCAGAGGGATTTTCTTTTTATTTATTAGTCTTCAATGAATTATTTCTCTATCATTTTTAGTCACTGTTGAACCCACGTAAACTTGTAGCATCCACAGCTGCAAGAGTTCTGCAGCTTAATCATACAGCATGAAATACCACCTCCTTATGTTTGTCCTGAACCTGACACCTTTGATTTGATGTTCCCTAGGCCTTGTGTTAGTGTTCAGTGTGTGATCATTTCCTACTCATCTTCCCCACGCAACTAATGGATTTATACTTCGCTAGCACACTCTTTTCTACACCTGTAGAATGTTCTAGACCCTAAAATGACGAGTCCTCAAATTCAAGGGACAAAATTTCATACAACAGCTCTGAAGCTATGAATTTGGGGCATAATTACTGCTGTAGCCATTGATCTCAGTGGCAATGGCACTGATGTCAGACTGCAGGGTAGTTCAGGGTTAAGTACATTCTGCTAATGAATACGTATGATCTAACCCAAAACCAACGTGAAGGTTGCTAGCAAGAGACTGATGAGTCTTGGATTGTTTGCCAACTGAGATTGACACAACGCCAAAAAGTATGCCTGCTTATCCAGTATATCTAAAATAGTTACATTTTTGTGTTTGTTTGTTTTTGCTCAAGATGATGTTCTGGAGTTGTTTCCCTTCCTTGGGGATTGCAGCAAAATTTAAGAGATGCAAAGCAAAGAATAAGCCCAGGAATGTGGAGCTCCTCAGCAGTACCTTGAAAAAAAAAACCAAACACCAAAAAAACCCCAAACCACTTAAAAAAATTCCCTTGCTAGTGTGATTACAAACTGCAAATGTTTACCAGAAAGGGTGGGATAGCTCCATAATCATGATGTTGATGGAAATGTGCCCTTGGCTGATGAAGGGCGATGACCTTATGAAAGAATTTCTGTAAGGGAGTGTGCAGGAACTACACAGTTCTTCCCAGTTGTTCCAAGAAAGACTCAAGTTACCAAACACTCAGGAGCAGCTCAGCAAAGAAAGAGTGCTGCTGGTTGTGAATGTTCTAGGAGCGCATATGGTGTGTTTGGAAAGTGACCTAGGAGACATGCCAGTACAACACTTTCAGGGCTGAGGAGATCTACGTGGCCTGGAAGCCAAGGAGCAGTGTCCATGCAGTTGATGATCCTGATCCTCTTAAAGGCTGTGAGTTGATAGCCAGAATAAAGGGGACAATATGTGGAATAACATCATCGTTTTTGTGAGGATGATAAGCAGCAGATTCATCGCATAACTTTAGTTGCTGTACTAGAGAAGAAGTTTAGGTACAAGTTTTCAATAGTGTTCTGTACCAAGCAGTTTCCCCAGCAGGGCAGAGCAGGAAAGCAGACAGACTCCAACAATGAAACTTCATGAGGCTGAAGGCAAATCAACATAGGGAAGCACAAAATAGTCACGGCTGGAATGGCTCTCACAAGACTGCTTAGCCCAACGCCCTTCCTCACGCAGGGTCAGCTAGGGCAGGCTGTCCAGAAACATGCCCAGGTGGGTTTTGAACATCTCTACAACCTCTCTAGGCAACTCGTTCCAGTGTTTGACCACACTTTCAGTAAAAAAAAAGGGTTTTCTTATGTTTACATGGAATTTCCTTTGTTTCAGTTTGTGCCCATTGCCTTTGGTCCTGTCAGTGGGCACCACTGACAAGAGTCTGGCTCTGTCTTCTTTATACCCTCCTATCAGACATTTATGGACCTTGATAAGATCACCCAAAGCCTTCTCTTCACCAAGCTAAAAAATCCCAGCTCTCTCAGCCTCTTCTCTTAGGAGAGATGCTCCCATCCCTTAATCATCTTAGTGGCTCTTTTGTATTGAGGAGCCCAGAACTGGTGTGGCCTCACCAGGGCCAGGAGAGGGGAAGAATCCCCTCCCTGGACTTGCTGGCTCATGGTCAGCTTGTGGCTCACTGGGATGCCCAGGTGAGCTCCACAAAGCTGCTCTCCAGCTAGTCAGCCCCCCGGGTGTCCTAATGCCTGGCGTTGTTCCTCCCAAGTGTAAGACTTGGCTTTTCACTTTGTTGAACTTTATGAGGTTCCTGCCTGCCCAGTTCTCCAGCCTGCTGAGCTCCCAGTACACGGCAGCACAACCACTTGGTGACACAAAACTGCAAGGAGCAGTTGGTACACCTGTGAAGTTGCTGTCAGTGCTCTCTGTCCCATCATCCAGGTCATTAATGAAGATGTTAAACAGTACTGGCCCCAACACTGACCCCTGGGGAACACCACTAAGGTTTGGGGTGCCTCCAGCTGGACTTCGTGCCACTGATCACAACCCTCTGAGCCTGGCAGTGCAGCCAGTTTTCAGTCCACTTCACTGTCCCAGAAAATCAAATCAATAAGCAATCAAGATGGAAGATTTGAGTTCAAGTTATCTTTAGCACCCTTTTCTGAGCTGCTCTAATTTCACAAAAATCTTTAGATATTAAGAAAACAACATTCCAGGTTTAGGCATATTATTTAATTAGGTTAATTAATTGTAAGTTAAAAAATAAAATAAGGGCTCACTAGCTTGATTATATTTGAAGTTGCATTTAGTAATGCTTGGCATCTAAGCAGCTCCAGCAATCCAGACTGGTGGCCAGTAATCCTCCATAGCTGAAGCAATGATTTAGCTCCCAGTACAACATACTCCGTCAGTTATTTCCTCTTCCACTTTAATACATTACATTTCTTTGTATTTGTTTAAATTCTAGGCAGCAAGAATGAAAAGTCTTGTCATCTTTCTTCCTGAAAAGCCTCAGATACATAGCACCGCTAAATATTTAGCAAGATAAATGACAGAGCTGCTCTAAAATAGTCACACATATTAGGAAAAAAACATGGATGTGTCTGTTGTGTCTTTTGTTAACGTGAAAGGTGAGCTAAGTAAAACATGAAGTGGCAAAATAGTGAGGAATGAGACAGAAGACATGTCCATGTCACAACTTAGTTGTAAGGTTATCCTGTTTCCTCTCATTTCTGAGGATCTGACATGCTTATTTTTTCAGAAAGACTCACAGGAGACCAGAGGAAAGGTTTTGGATCTTGCTGGCCTGAAATCAAGGAGAAAAAAAAAAAAATATTTCACTGCTAGCTTTCCACACAGGTATTGTTTGGTTTTCACTATGTTGGTGACTCAGAAGCAACCTGGAAAGGCTCAGATACGTGTCGGTGGTCATCGGAACAGTCAACCTTTGCAACCAATGTTATAAAAGTGTGCTATGACACCACTAGCCTCTGGGCCAGTTAGAAGACCACGACTGTCAAGTCACACCCTTATTTGGGTCACACACTCAGATAGGGCAGCAGAGGTTTCCACAGATGCTCAGAAAAGCGGTGGATCAGGGGTGCCAGAACCTGGAACTTTCCACACCAGCAGTGTCACGCAGGTGAAGCCTTTCATTCGTAAAGATCAAACGGGGATGCCTCCCTCATGGCTGAAATTGTGCTGTGGACCAGATATCCCATCAGCCCTCCCGTGTGGGGGAGAAGAGGACTTTTTTTTCTTGAATAAAAGAACAAAGACCATTGATTTTTCTTTTTATAGAGAGAAGGAAAAAACAACTCAGGCAAAGTCCTCATTCTCTAGTACTTGTTTTAAATATGGAATGTGTCTTTTTTTTTTTTAAATTGCTGAAACAATGGCATCTCAAGCCATGCAGCTTCAGTATTCTCTAGCTCACACCCATGTCAGTGCAGTGACCTCAGTGGAGGTCAGACCGACAGGCCAGTAGTTCCCCAGATCCTCCTTCCAGCCCTTCTTGTAGATGGGCATCACATCTGCCCTGGGAGCTCCCCGGTCAGCCAGGACTGCTGATAAGTGATGGACAGTGGCTTGGTGAGCACTTCGCCAGCCCTCTCAGGACCCTTGGGTGGATCCCACCCGGCCCCATAGACCTGTGCGTGTCCCAGTGCTGTAACAGGTCTCTGACCATTTTCCCTTGGATTATGGGGCTTCACTCTGCTCCCCGTCCCCGTCCTCCAGCTCCGGGGGCTGGGTACCCAGAGAACAACTCATCTTACTGCTAAAGACTGAGGCAAAGAAGGCATCGAGTACCTCAGCCTTTGATGTTCTCCCCACATCCAATAAAGGATGGAAATTCTCCTTAGTCCTCCTTTTGTTGTTAATGTATTTATAGAAACATTTTTTATTGTCTTTTACAGCAGCAGACAGATTAAGTTGTAGTTGGGCTCTGACCCTTCTAATTTTCTCCCTGCACAGCCTCACAGAGCCATTGTAGCACACTGACTGACAGCAATTATATTTTACCATCCTCGAAGCAACTACTCAG
Source organism: Nyctibius grandis (assembly GCF_013368605.1). Taxonomy (NCBI): domain Eukaryota; kingdom Metazoa; phylum Chordata; class Aves; order Nyctibiiformes; family Nyctibiidae; genus Nyctibius; species Nyctibius grandis. The sequence goes on along the minus strand of NC_090669.1, from coordinate 23,130,370 downwards.
TGCAAATTTTAGGTAAGAAACTGCTAAACAGTCCCCTCGGTTACTGTGCAAGAAACCCAGTAAAGCAGCAGATGATTTTGTACAATGCAGGCGCTCTAAATCCACGAAGTACAGCTCCAGCTGAGTAACTTTCCTTCTACCAACACACTCACTGTTACAAGATTAATTGTCAAAAATCCATGTGATAGTCGTACATTAGAGACCGTAGGATTGGTCTCTGGAAGTGGACAGCAGTACGTGTACCATGCAGTAGCATTCTATATTTCTGTAGAAAAAAAATCACTGACATTTGCCAATAGCTGCTGTGAGATGAGGACCACATTGCAAAACATTCTGCTACCGAAACAGTTGTGTAGCTCAGTACATTTTGGCATTTATGCTAAAGTTTAATTTAGGTTAATTTAATTCCTCATTAATTTGGGGAACTTGATCCATTTGCAAAGGGTGGCACAGACACTTTGTAAATGTTTACTCCAGGATTAAAATATTTTTGGTTTAGTCTGCATATGACTCACTAGCAGCCTCCTGGATTTATCTGGATTATTTGTTAAATTTATTGAAAAGTACACATACTAAATTCATTTAAAAAAAAATCATCATAGAGGACTACTGTTCAGTAAATAGGAACGCCAATATCCTCGATGCTAACAGCCCCAGCTGAAGCAGTTTACTTAAACAGGAAGAATTAACTTCAGGGCAGTTACTCTCCTGAATGTCAATAGACAGCCGCACTGAGACGACGAATTTTTTTTTGTGCTGTTGGTTTGGGAAAAGGAATCTTTGAAAGTAGAAGACAGCAAAGAATAAGACCAAACACACTAGTCATTAATGGATGAATTCTAATACCAATTATTAAAGATAATTCTAATATTTGTCTCCCAGAATATGGACTTTTCACAGAAGCAGCAGTACAGGAACACACACCAGCTCACAGGCAAGTCTTGCTTTGCTTGGTTTAGTTTGTTTTTGTTTGTTTGTTTGGTTTTTTTTAAATCATCATCAGAGGAAAGCCAGTTGTAAAAGTCAGAGCAACTCCTGATGCCCAGTTGCCTGCCTCCTATAAAAACAACAAAACCATCCTCATCTCCCCCCTACCGCCCCAAAACCCCACAGCACAAATCAGAGATCACTTGAGAGCTGGGAGAAAGGTGCTTCTAAGCCTAAAGAGTATCTCACAGATAAGAGAAACCAGACAGGAAGAGTACGTGGCAGATTCTCCAGTCAGTCGACACATCACCCACCGTGACGTTAAAGGCTCCAAGCCCTCGCAAAGGGCAGTTCTACCCACATTTTGCCACCACACAGCAAAGCAAATACTTTGTGTGAACTCAACCTAATGACTTGAAATCATAAGCCTGTAGTCCAAATTCGAAATGGACTAGTGTTAACACTGTGTTTTCTAGTTTTGTCTCGGTACCAAGGGAAAATGAGAAGATCTCAAGGCAACTGGAACTTCCCAGCTTTTTAGACTGTCCTGGATGTTTTCAAATTCAATCTGACATGTCTCAGCGCTGTGGCACAGTAAAAGGGACAAGGACTAGCCCAACAAGCAAAGCTGCCTTCAGTCAGCAAGGAAGGACCTAGATAGTTCCATCTTTTTAAAGAAAACCCAAAGCCATATCAGCATAATTTATTTGGCAAGTGATTTTCTTCTGGGTACCTGAAGTACAGCATGAGCAGCTGTCCAACCGTTAGTTTGGAGGAGTAAGTTTGAGGCGATTCTTGTCTTTGGCTAAAATAAAAGAATCACTTTGGCAGGTGGAACAAACACCTAAAGGACAAATACAACTCTCGTTCTACATTGCAACACATTAAAGAGAGTTGTTACCTCAATAAACCACTTACTGAAATTCAAAACCAATTTAAGCTCAAGTAAATCCCGAAAGCAGAACAAAAGCTACAGGGGGTGTGGGGGGGGGGCGTGTGTGTAAGTCAGAGCAGGTAAAAAAACCTGCTTTCCTGCATGAGATACAGGAGAATAATTTGTGGCCGGTTCCACAAACCTGTTAGTGTTGAAATCTCAAGAAACAAGCAGAGTTTTGGATAAGTTCTGAGAAATTAGGAGAACTGAGAAACTTTCGGATGTTCAAGACAGTGCGCATTGCCCATGCAGCGTGACTCTGTACTTCTCCCTGGAGTCACCAGTCAAACCTCTACTATGAAAAGTCCCATTATGCAAATATGTTAAAAACCAGCCAACCAAAAACTAACTAAAAAACACACTACAGACTCAACATGCTACCACATGCTTAGTGCAGTTAATGTGACAACGTATCTCAACTGATATGTTTTTTCTGTCGACGTACCATCCAATGGGAGCACATAAATAGGGGAAGGGTGTGGGGGTGTGGGTACAGGCATTTTCTTTCCCCCTCATATTATCTCAGAAATCTCATTTTGCATACATATCAGTGATGAAAATGTTTGGCCTCGAGATTAGGCTCTCCGAGTTACAGAAATATTGATGTGATTATGGTCATCACATCTGACATCAGCACACTATCTGTAACAGCCGTAAGTACGTGAAAAAATACTTGTCAGATGAGGGGCCTAGGGGAAAGGGTGTTTGGTTTCACTGACAACCACAAGAGGAGGTAGCACAGTATTCCGGTGTACATGGACAAAATAATTATAAACATCAAAGTCCATGGAGTAAAAATATTCTAAACTACTTGGGCTAAATGTTTCAGTGTAGCATTTAAAATGCTATACTAAATTAGAGCTATTGCATGTAGTACTCTGCAGTTTAATGTGTATTTCTATATCTGCATAAAATTAATATTAATTCCCCATTGTGTTTTAAATCAAATTATGGAACACCACTCCTTTCCCATTAGTATTTTGGTGAAGAATTTTGGAACACCCAGCTGTGCTATTTAGTTCCATCTGTTGATGTTTCTTTCCTTACCACTTCCTCCGATCACGCTCACTAGTATTTCTCCCTTGCCAGCACAAAGTCCGTCAGTAAACCTGACTGCCATCCCCTGTCTGACCACGCTGAGGAAGTGAAGAAACAGGGTATTGTTTATCTAGGCAGCAGAGACACATGGAAACAGCCTTTAAATATTCAGAACATTGTGGCAAAGAGTGAAAACCTTTCTCTATGTTCATGGAACACAAAAAAAAGTGGAAGTGGGTATGAACTGTACTAAGGGAGATTTAGATTAAATAAAGGAAAAAAACCCTCTCAAATAGTAAAGATAATTAAGCACTGGAATACATTTCCTGTAACGGTATCAATCGTCTCCATCAGTGGAGGAACCTCTCATGGTCTTTTCCAGACCTATATCCAGTGATAAATCCTTGACATCCCTTTCAGCCTTTTATCTCCTTACACAGTTCCACGGACAGTTCTTCACCATTATCTCACCAGATAACAAAGTTTGATTTTTTCATTTAACAAACGGTGTAGGGTTACTAAATCTTTTGGTTTAAGAAATTGCTTGTCTAAAAGACAGCAGTGATCCATAAAGTCTGACAGCCCGTCTGCAAGAGCTGCCAGCATCAGTTTTGGGAGAAGAAACTTTACCTAAGGGACTTGAAGAATAATCTGTCTCCTCGTGTCCTCCTGGTCTCCAGCCACCAGAGTCAGTAGAAATTGCATTCCTCACAGAACTGTGCTACAAGTAAATCATCAGAACTTAAGATTTTCTTGCCATAGTTCTGAATCTTACCATATCTGCTATCTGCACAAAATAATCCTAAGTGCTAATTTTAAATTAGGTGGGAAAACGACTTCAGTTTATTAGTTCTGATCTTGAGTTTTGAGTTGTATCAAGTGCTCTTCTACTTTTGGACAGAACCAAGACTGGATAGGAGTCTTTCATATGTTGTATTTTTGTGCACTAACAATCTTTCTAGAAAGCTCCAATTGTTTTGGCAGATTACACACACTATTTATCTACACAGAGCATTCTCCCATTAAGTGGGACATATATAGGTTCTGCTGTAAATTCCTTTAGAGGAATTGCAGAGTAAGCACTCGTGCCATACACAATGGGAGATAAGTATCTGATCTGAAATTTCAGCACTGTGGTGGTTAAAACAGGGAGAGAAAAACAACATTGTTTTGCACTTAGAAACCTGTTTCTAATCAGCTGAGCTACTCCTATGGGGTCAAATAAAAATGATTAGCTTATTAAAAGCATAGCTTTGCTATTTAATAAGCAAAAATGATTGAAAATTCTGTTCCAGATCCTGATAATTTTAGTGTTTCTAGTTAAGCCTGCAAAATTGCATTCATTATTAGTGTCTAGATTCATTAACAATTCAATTTATAGATATTAATGCTTATAATGCATGCTTTGCTTGCCAAAACCTGAAGAGAAATTGTTTCAATTAGCTTTCATGGATCATGAATCCTACCGGCTGGGTATTTTTAGACAAAAGATACAAACACATCCCCAAGCAATGCTAATGCACAGCTGGGATTTGTACGTAAGGTCAGCTAACAGTTTAAAAGGAAAAACAGTAAATGAGTTTTACACAGAACAGTTAGACAGGAACAGAACCAATCCAATATCTGCAAGTCATACTACTCCCCTTAAAAAAGCCAGGACAAAACTCCCTGGTTTTTGTGCTGTATTTTTAAAAAGCCAAAACAGGAAGGTACAAACTAGTGACTAGGTTAAAGAATACTTTTCAGCATGTGACTAAGCACACTAGGTATACATACAGGCCCCGGGCAAATTGTTCCCTTCTCATTTTCATTCGAACTATATAATTAAAATCAGTAAAGACGCACAGATGTAACCAAGGACATAATCTTGCTCAGCATTTTCTCTTCTTTCCTCAGGCCAGTTACAGTCAGGGAGAAGAAACCAAAACCTACACAAACATTTTTGCACTACACGTGAAACAAAAGAACCATGAGATCACAGAATAAAATACCCCGTTGGGCTGACCAGGTGGAAGGTTCAAGCGCATTGTGACCGGTGCTGCCCAGCACGTGAGCAGAAGGCCTGGGAGCTGCAAAACCTTCATCCAGTCTCACGGCGACGCTGCACCAGAAAGGGCTGAACTCCGCCAGACTCCGAGCTCTTACTCGGTCGCACGCGCTGTGCACGAACCAAGGAAAGCACAGCCTCAGGACAGAGATTAGCGATTTTATCAGAGCACTTAAAAGAAAAGCAACCAGAATTGCTTAGGTCCACAGGCTGGACTTCATTAATATGAAAAAGTTACTATAAAAAGTTGGTTTTTATTATTGCCAGTAATCCATTACCCTTCCTTCTCCTCTTCTGAGCATTGTAAACACCAGTTGGAAAGTGGTGAGATTTTAGTGCAGCTACTACATAGAAGGAATCACGAGGTACATCAGATGTCTGTAAAGCCAGTGCAAGTCCGCGCAGACAGAGAGCCGACCTGCTGGTCCTGCTTCCCGAATACAGGGTTACGTGGCACGAGGGCTTCTGTGGAGCCAGAGCCTGCAGCCCGTAACTGCAGTACAGCACCGCCGCTGCTCTCCGATCTGGCACATCTGCTCTGAGATTAGACCGTCTTCCACTCCTTACAGGTATTACCCCTCCATGATTCCATGGAACTTGGAACCTAAATACAATGAAAAGATGCTGGCTTTGCTTTAATTTTCTTTTTTTTTTGGTAGTTCATTGCCATTTCAATGGGCAACATCACTTTAAAAATGGGTTGAGGAACTGGAAAGATTCAAAGAAAATTAGAGTGTCTGCAAAAAGATAACTAATTTGTGACTCTCCTCTCTGAGAACAAGGTAAACTAAATTCCAGGGGCACTGAAGATACTCAGTATTTCATCCAAGCTGCCTAACCAACCATTCCTCCATAAAGCTGGTCTTTGTTTCAAAAGTGTCTAGACTATACAGAGCAATCAAGTTATTTCTTCTGAGTTGGCTTATTTTTGGAGAGCAGCACTCTGGAGAATACCACCCTACTGGCTGACCACAGAGGTGTCTCACACAGTCCTTTCACTGCTAGGCTTGAACGTATCTATCTCGTGTTTATTTGTAGGGCAGAGAGGCAGGCCCACACTAAATTCTTCGCCACTGACGTGAGAGCGTGTGCTCAGCTGGAATTTCTCTGCAGAGACAAGCAATTAAGAAAAAGATTTAGAGGACTACCACCAGCACTGAAGTTGGCTGGAACCTGGTCTACAGACCAGCAGTGTTAGCAGCTGATGTGCTGCTGCTCAAGACAGCTTCAGGGCCAGCCATCTCAGAAGTACGTCTTTCTACTTAGAAATTTTTGTGGAGTTAGGACTTGAGTCAGGGTGACTCGTTATAACCCAAGGGAAGGCAAACCCAAATGATCCGCCTTCCACAGTTTAACTTCACCATAAATTTGCCAGTGCATTAGTAGACAATGGACCACATTTCACTCCTAGTTTGAACCACATTAAGCACTGCAAGGCACAAAAAGCTGCTGGGGATGGGTGGAAATCAAGATCTTCTCACAGATTCTCAAAAATCTTCAGATGGCTCAAAATTTTCCAACCCTCATTCCTTAACTGAGATATTCACCCTGTTAGATTTGGATTCAGGCCAAATGGCTGGAAACAGTGATACCAGAGAACAGATCGCTGCTCCATCCAAGCTTGTATTTTGGCAAGACACGCAGTATGAAGAAGCCTCTAGGCTTCTCTGGGCACTTACACACGGTCTATTTCAGGCCTCAGAATTAATACAGAAAAGTCACCTGAACAACTGTTTTTAACAACCTGACGCATGTCCTCACTAGCACCAAGCAAAAAGCAACATAAGCTCACAGACCTTCACCTGAACTATCCATGTTCCCAAATTCATTAATTCAAGATTGTAGTTTGAACAGTGCATAGAGTCAACTAATTTAATAAGCAAAATGCCTCAAAAATATATCAGCAATGAAATGACAATGCTGGCCTTCCTGCCAACAGCTGTGGTCAGCAGTGAAATCATTAGCAATCCTGCATTACTACTCGAGACCATCATTCATTTGGTTTAGAAAGTCCACAGAGGCCTGACTTGCTTTGCCATGAAAAAGAGAGCAAACAGATTCCAATTACGAGAAGATCCTGTTCTTTACCTCCCCCACTTTCTACGAACACGCTTTCATACATCTTCTACCAGCCTCTAAACTCTGATTATTCCTTTGACGACGTAGGATAGCCCAAGTTGTAAGGGACCTTGAAAGATCATTTGGTCCAACCTTTCATGGGAAAAGGAGCCTAGACGAGGCTACAGTGAATAAAGAAATTAATCTCTTGAGGTTAGTTAGCCAATCTTCAGCAAGCATCCACGTCTTTAGCTAGACTAAGAGTTTTTTTACAGCTGGCCTTTGGACCTTCATGTTTTGCATGTACTGCGTGAGCCACTCTGCCAGCGTCACCCAGGAACACCAGTCAAAGCAGAGCATCAAGAACTACCCAGTTATGTCACAGCTGTGGCAAGAAGTTTTAAAAAATCCTCAGGTTACATGTATACGTGTAAACAAGCACATGAAAATAACAGAAGGCATTAGAGTGTTTGAGTGTCAGCAGATTATCAACCCGTGATCTTTGGATGATTACTGAAAGGAGGCAGAAAAGTCAGAAAAGCAAGAGTACTGGCAGACTTAACTTGAATAAATAGGGTTTTGCAGATCTGTTTTGTTCCAAAATTTGTAAGGATGCACAATCAGAAAGAGAGAGGGTGAAGAGACACTGTTCCCCATCTTTAACTACACACAGATACAGATTTTTACCTGCTTTTAGTACTGTATACATTGTAACAATGTATTTTTTTTAAAAAAACAACTTTATTTCCATCGATGATGGAAAGTTCTCCAGCTGGTAGTTTGGTTAGTTGGAAGATCCTGTATTATCAGCAAAGTGTTTTTATTTTAATTTCTCGGAGAGTAATTCAGGGAAAGCATTTGTCATTTTGTTGGGGTTTTTTGTTCTTGTTTTTAATTACATCCCTGACACATAGTTTGTTTCCTTTGGTAGGAAATGGAGTAACAGAGTCAATTTCCTCACCAAAGGAAACAAACAGGCAAGTTCCCCAGGGCTCCTCCCCTAACTCTTGAACCAGTTTAGCCGCAATTAAGGATCTAAAGAAACCCCAGAGAGTAACATTTTCATTGCAGGGCCAAATCTCGCTGTTTTTCCACCCTTACAAAAAGGGAATTACTAGCTGTATTTCCTATCCCCACTCCTAAGCACACCCACATCTGAATTACAATGACGGGCAGATAAAGACTGAAACCTGGCATCTTATGACATCTCCCATATTTAGGGTTTTGGACATCAATGACAGCATGCTGCAGCCCACCTGGAAACCAAATAAATGGATAAATACACTCAGGAAGGAAAAGGACCCTGTACTGTTGGATTATGTTTAGGTTCAGCATTTTAACAGTTCTCCAGGTTTTGCAACCATACGGTTAGATCAATGTGGAAAACACGGGGAAAAAAAGCATAGACAAGGGAGCCAGCTTATTTTAATTTAAAAAAAACAATCAATCCTTTCCCTGAATAAGCCTAGACAAGATTGCTAAAGACAACGGTGTGTACAAATGCTCCCACAAACACTACAGAAGTGTACAGAGTATTCCCTAGAGTCCTACATGAAGAAAACCAGGGTGTGTCAAATTCAACTCTAAATAATTAGGCCGTCATGTTCTGACTGCGCCTCAGTTTCCAGATGTTCTTCAGATGGCCTCAAGATGTTGGTCACTGTACAGCTCATTTCAATTGTCTGGTCCTGAAGTAACCGAACTGGGGACTACATATGAAAGCAACTATACAATTCCATTTGTCTCATTGTGAGCAGATGGGAAACCAGCACACATGCCATAGCTGTTAAGTACCCAGAAGCAGAATAAAAACTAACAAAAAATAAATTAAGAACTTATGTTACAAGCAGCTTGTCCTGCTCCCCTTGAGATCCTTGTATAAGCTTCTTCCAGTCTGCCAGCATTATCCCAGGCTTGTCTAGTTCTCGTACAATCTCACACTGCCACCAACGCATTCATTTCACCAGCCAGCTCACAACGATGAGGCAGAGCTGAATACTATTACCATGTAAAAACACACCGTAAGAGATGCAGTCATGAAAAGGAGCAATACTGCGTGAAAGAGAGGACCCAGACCAAGTGACTAAGCACCCCAAACTATTCTGTTTAATGGGTAAGTCATGGAGGGACAACTCCATCTGCTGCAAGTACTGTAGATACAACAGAACTATCCATCAGTCTGCGGAAGACCTGTGAAATCGCACACACGCTCTTTGATTTATCTTCCCCCATCACTGGGGGGTGATCAGCTAGAGGTGACAGGGCACCCATTCTGCATGTCCGAGATTGCCAGATTCTGCCTGTGAAAACAAACACAAGTCATCCTCACCGACTGGAGGATGCAGAACTAGCTTGGCAAGCTGTACCCTGGAAGCCTTCCAGTGCCTGCAAAACATCAACGGACTAAAGTCTTGTGACACTTGAAGGGAGTGACCAGAGCTGGAAGGTGCTCCTGTGATGCCTACCCCGTACAGAAAGGGTGCCAGTTTGTGTTCTTCCATCTCGCACATAGATTTTTGGACTGATTTCTGCAGCTTCACAAGACAGTTCACAAGCCACAAGTCCCCTTTACCTCAGGATGCAAGTTTCTCCTTGGGGTGTCTACAGATTTATTTGTATTTGTTATCTCCAAAAAGACACAAGTATCCCAGGTTTGTCACTGCTATTTACATTAATCTCCAACACAAGATAGCTTAATGGTTAAAAATAAAATAAAGATTTATACAGTCGGGAAGGTCAGATTTCCAATTACAGAGCTAGAAACAAGATTAGAAGTAATTAAGAATTGCATATCTTATGCTTAAAACAAAAGGTTTCTCTCTTCAGTATACCTCGTCTAGAATGCCTCTGTGTTTTGCTAGCCACAACACTTGTGGACTGGTTTTGTTTTCCATGTGACCATTTCAGACAACAAGTGTTTAAAACTGGATGGGAGGAGTGGCAACCCCTTGCTCTGTCCATGCCAGGCTGCTCCAGATATCTTATCCTCCTTCAGCAAATTCTATTTTCTCACACACTCCCTCATTTTAAATTTAGTTTCCCCATTTGCTTTCTTAGTCCAGTAAGAACGTAACTTCCATGATTTACCTCTCCTTACACCAAATTTTTTAAAATTATTTTTTATTTTCAACTAATATGAACAGTAGAAGTGTTTACATTGAAGACACAGGTGCAAGGACCTACCTTCAGTATTCAGACCATTCCTTGGTATTGACTTTCTCCTCCCAGCTCGCTTTAAGGCAGTCTGTTGTATTGCAGCTTTGATCATCTCTTCCTTCCGTGCACACCCAGTATATGGTTTAAAAATACTACTTAGACTTGAAATATTTCACATCAATTTAATACCTTTCGTATTTTCCTTTCTTATAGCAAGCAGGCATAGGTTTTAGACGTACCAATAGCATGGGTAACAGAGTTGGCACCGAGAAATCTATGCCTAACTTTTCCCTTATCAACACCACCTTTGTCAGTTTTAGGTACGTCTGGAATCAAAACATTGTGTTCCACCCCGGGCAGAAACCAGCAGACTTCCTGCTGACTGATACTCAGTGTTCGGTGCTCTCAAGTAGCCGTTGTGTCCGACACTGGCACACCTCAAATGTCCTTCACATCTTTCACAAGCTCTTCAGCAAGTGCTATTTAGGCAGCACGAGCTATAGCTTGTATCAGAAGCCAGACAAAAATGCAGCAAGCAGAAGACTTAACGATACACATCTGTAGACTCTTACACCAGATGCGTGCACTTCACCATCCCATCTTGCTGCTAGACCACACTACTTTGTTAACAGCAGAGAAAACAAGTCTCAGTTCCGGACATTCTCCATTTTTGTAACAACAGCCATTTAAAATAGAAGAGTTTTTTACACTCACTTCATCTTTACCTCACTGTGGCTGTTCTGCAGAGAAGATAAACGATATTTTTACATTTAGTTGTACCTACAAGCTCAGTCAGAAAAGGCCTGGTTAAAATTCTATTAGTGATCCTTAATGGGCTAAACACAGCTGGAGCAGGGGGAGAATGGCAAAACCTTAAATTTCTGATTTTTGCTTGAAAAAATAAGCAGCAACCCACATTAAGAGGTCAATAAGGTTGCAAAATCAAACATTAAAAGTTCAGAAATACTTCAAGGTTCCCTATCCTACACCAATTCATTTTCTTTGGTCATATAAATGGCATTGTTGTGCAAGACTTCTAATTCAGCTCACAGCACTAAGGTGAAAGGTTTTTCTAATACATAAAGCATTGGGCTAGAAACATCAAAAAACATGTTTCATCTCTGCTCTGTCACAAACCCCTTGTAAAAAAACTAGCTGAAGCCATACTGTAACATATACAAAGGAATGAGTTAAGACTTTAGCAATAAACTCAATGTTGTGCTAAGAAATTATCCATTGTTTGAATAAAACTGCAAATTAGTTTTAAATTTCAACTCAGGACACCAAAAAAATGAAAACTGAAAAAAAAACCAAACCCAAACCAACTGCTTTGTGACAATTTAAACAAACGCTGATTGTGGAATAATTGTTTATACAGAAATGCTTCAAAACAAAGCCAAACTCGTTTTTCAAAAAGAGAGCATGGGCATTGATTTCTGTAAGTTCTTATTTTTCTGACTTTTGTTTTTCCTCCCAGCACTTGAATGAGTCAGTGAAATGAAGTTATTTTTGGCATAGAACGCTTTTCACCGAGAATTGTTTAAATGCTTTTCTTGAACAGTTTCCCTTTGTCTTTTCTAAATTCAGTGATTGGTTTTGCAACCTTCAAACTGTTGCAACTCTAATTCTATGGTTACATGTTCCTCCCCCCTTTACCAAACTCTGCCCGTTGGACAGTACTAAATACAGCTGACTTCATTTTTGCATTTCATTTTCTGCAGGAGCAGACAGGCCAGTGGTTAGAGTAAGGTTTACTTGGTGAGAGGATGATGGAAAAGAAACAGCAGAGATGGATTGGGCACAGAGGGGATTGAGCAGTAGGACGTAGGCTAGGCTGGCAGAAGGAAATGTCAACAGGCAGAAGCAAAGATAAACAGCCTCCCTTATTTTCACTACTACCAGAGAAGTCTGCCCACTTCTTCCCCAGATGCTTTTAGCTTTCCGTTGTGCTACCCTTCACACCAAAGCTTCTTCAAACTGATCTGTAGACTATGTCGCTTTCCCTTTTCAAGGATCTTCAAGGCTCACTGCTGCAATGACAGGAATCAGCTGAAGGGCAGCTAGGAAAAACTGCTGTTTGATAACATTTTCACAAAAGAACAACAGCAATGCACGTAAAAGTCAGCAAATACATTAATTCAAGCGGTCAGATATTTGGCAAAGCGCTCAGCCCTGGTTTGCAGAAGAGGCGCCCAGGCTCACGCGGGGGTCCCAGCCGTGCACCTCACAGAGCCGCACTGCTGCGCTCTGCCCGAACGAGCATCTCGGCACTCCAGGCCAGGTACAAGCCAACAAGCTGGACCGACCTCACCACCGAGGCGAGCTGCATATGGTCCTCAAGCCACCAGGAGGTGACAAATTGCCTTCCTCTGGTTATTGAGAAAGGTCTGACAGCCTCTCCCCGCGCTCCCCACCAAAACCAAACCAAAAACGCTCTCGGCAGCCGTTAGCGGTGTGAACAGTCTATACAGCAAGTTCATCCCTTCTGGGGCTAACGGAAAACAAGGCTCCAGAACGTGAGACAAACCATAGGTGATGAAAATAAATGAAAAAAGGAGGAGGAGGAGGATGATTCTGAAGACGGGCACGAGAGTATCAGATTAACTTCCTTCCCATGACAGCTTTTGTACTCGTGAGCTGCTCCTAACTTCGTATCTGAGCCTCAGGCTTTTTCCTTCCCTCAAGGCACAGTTCCTGCAGTAAGCTCAGCAGGTCCCATCCCTATACAGTTATTTCATGCATTTTTGAAAAAAACCAGAGCTGGGTGCTTCAAATATCCCCACAGGAAAGGGCCCATTTCAGAATTCCTGAGCAGTCAAATATTAAGCCTATTCTTCAATATTTTGGCTTAAAAAAAAAAAATAAAGGAAAAGTGTGGTTTGAAAGATTTCCATCTCAGAATAGCTTTGATTCTGATATGATCAGAAATCCCAAGTTTTATCGTGTCGCAAAGACTGGAAATTTACAGCTTGCAGTTAAAAAAAGATATTTGTGTGCAGGAATGACTGCCTTGTTTAAAAAAAACCCACCCTCTGCCCTTCTACTCTCACACACCCAGACTCATGTTGGAGAGGCAGGCTCCTTGCTGGTATTTGAACTTAGTAAAAGGAAGCCACTTCCTCATTAAGACATACCCAACTATGGTAATAACATGGAGAGCCAAAAGTAGTAACAGATTTATTATTACCACTGTGTGGAAATAAAATAGTTGTTTTTCCTCTGTTACCCAATCCAGTTAATTATCCATGCAAAGTAAAGTTATTCCTGGCAGCCACAGAGGCAAAACTAACTTCAATAATGCTGGGGGTGGAATGGTTGTTATGCAGGAGAAGAAACTAAATAGTTCAGTAAATTAGCCCAAGTAGATACACACTGGGATCGGCCTCTAGAGATTCAAAATACCAAATTCAATGCTTTTAGGCTTATCATACTTTTTATTTAATAGAGAAGTGTCTGATCTGGGACTGCATCACATCCCAAAGACTCCACAAAGAGGTAATTTTTTCAGAGAGTGCCCTGAGGGTAACAGGAAAAATTACAGAAAGCTTCAAACCATTCAGCTCCCACAAGCATCCCTGCGTTCTGGACTTTCACTTGAGCAGCAAAGCACAACCAGCAAGGAATTTGCGGTGGTTACTGAATGCTTGGACGGGTATTACAAAGCACAGCACTAAATGCTTCAATAGCCCAACATTTTCCTGGAAAAGTGTAGTCTGATTTCAGCGAGGGGAGCACCAGGCTGAGATTGCAGCATCTTCTCGATGTTACTGGCCTCAGCCTGGAACACCACATACCCCCGCTGCCAGGGCAGGCCACAGGCAGTGGGTGTTTGCTCTTGAAGCTTATTTGTCTTAAAGTGTCCCCACAGTCAGGTTTTACCTTGGCAGGGGGGACACACACCAAAACAAAACCACATACCTATGACAACTGGAGGATGGAGAAATCACGCCATAGAAGGAAAACCCCCAAACCTACAAAACACACACAAAGCAAGAGCTGAAAGTGAAGAAAATAGCAGAATTTATTCAAAGTATTTATTTCAACTGTCCACAGGCACAGCGATTGTATAAACTACGAATGACGGGAGCACAAATGAACGCGATGGGAAAAGAAACCCCTCACATTTTTTCACTGCAGTAAAGCACAGACCACCAAGAACAGCCTGACTCAAATACCCAGCACCAGTTCCCACACGAGAGCTGTTATTGTTGGCTTCACCACCCAAGTCCAACAAGAACAGTAAGGACATGCGTTCTGCTAATGTTTAAATAACCCTTGCCAACAAATTGATCCCACAGCAGCAAGGCTGTAGGAGAGGGGTTCAAGTAAATAAATGAGAGAGGGAAAGAAAGTAAGTAAAGGGAGAAGACATACAGCACTCCTCTTTTAGCATGGGTTCAGTGGGAGCTCTTTTTATTTCCCTTATTTAAATGGATTGTTTCTCCCCCCTCCACCCCGCCTTAGGAAAGAAACAACCCAAAAGGGCACTGCTGAGCATCTGTAATTTACATGCAAGGGAGACACAACTGCCAGAGAAATACAGATTCCACAGATGTTAACCCAGAGGACGGCCCAAATTAAGCAGATCTCTAAATAAGGTCTGGGAGGCACTTTCTGAAGAAAAGCAGGATTTTTCCAAAGTAGGCAATTACAGCTGTCAGCTTAACCCCAGTCCAGCAGACAACCTGCTACATTTACCTGGTTACCCTACAATAAATCCTTCACTTCCATAGGTAAAAAGGATGACCAGATCATTGAGATAGGGAACAATCCCTAGGGTCTTCTGTTCTATCAGAGAGAGTATTTTGAAGCATCAAAATGGGCTTGACTAGTCAACATGAAAACCAAGCCCCTATTAATCCACAAACAGATTAATTGTGGCAGTGAGTGATCAGGCTCCTGACACATGGGCTAACAGCCCACCCAAAGCTGAGCTAACTGAGCTGTGCTGTTCAAGGGCTTGGGCTCCTCTTTCTGCCCAGCATCACATTGTGCAAGTGCTGTCCCAGAACCAGCTTAGCCATCTCCTGCGCAGTGGAGTCATAATCCACACCTCCAAACCAGCTTCACTGTCACTTCTCAAACTGCCAAGGGAGCAAATCTGCAGAAGACATGAGCAGAACTGTAATTTTATTCTTGCGTGACCATTTCTTCTCTAGGAAATACAGCTTCCTTCTCCCAAAAGAGGTCATACAGCATCGAGGACAACAGTGACTTTTGACTATTCTTTTCAGGTACCTTCACTCTTTTTCTGCTCAAACACGTTCACCTGTTTGGTACATTATCTCTTCAGACGCATGCGTGTACACCATGCCGCAAAATGCAAGGAAAACAATAAATAAGAGTAAACAAGAGTAAATAATTAAAAATACAGTAAATTTATAAGTGTTTTAAACGGCCATGCCCCAGTATAGCCTATTTCCTGAAGAGATTTCATCCTTTCAATCTTTTCAGTCCTTTACAGACTCTTAATATTAAATGGGACTCTGTATCTTTAATTGTGATTTTCCATCTTGCACAAGTAAACCTTTTCCATAGTACAGTCTCTTTTTAAGTTATAAATAAAACACCCAACTGTTTTCTTTTTCCCACAGATGAGAACATTAAAACATTGACATTTTAATCTGTTCTATACAAGAGTGAGTTGTGTCAGCACACTGCTTCCAGCTACAACAACAGAAAAACCTGAGTTTAATTAAAGACAGAGTGGAGAAGCTGCATTGTGGTGTCTGAACCACAAAGATGCACGGCATAGTCTCTCGCTCGCTCACCATTTTGGGCTCAGTTTCCTCCTTGGATAACTGCTTGGCAGACAAAAGATGATTGAAAAGAAAGGGGAGGGAGGACAAGAAACACAAGTATTTGCTAAGATAGGAAATGCAAAAGGTGAGACCGAATACCCGAGACTTATATACATTAAAAGTTTTACCCAGAAAACAGTAAAAGCATAGCACAAACAACCCCATCACAAACACACAGCAGAAGCCAGTCACATCCATATCAGCCCTGCCCCTTCAATGCCAGGGCTTGCGCTGACCCAGGCTTTAATGATGGTAATTAGTACCCATTTCCACTGACAAATTCTTTTCCCTGGCAAATGCCAGTGACATTATTAAAAACAATGAAACCACAAAATTCTGGGTTTCCACTTCCAGGTGAGCAAGAAACACTGTCTGCCAGGTAGCACCTAATGCTTCTAGTAGGAATCTTCCAGCGATTCATCAGCCCAGGCCCCTTCAAGGTACAGGACTGCGGCAGAGGAGGCAGGGTGGGTGCCCCGTCCCAGGATGGAGAACGTCTGAAGGGAGCAGATGGGGGAGAAGGTCCTGAGCTGCCTAACGTAGCATCAGTAGCGCTGCTTCGAGCGGGGGGTTGCACCAGGTGTCCTCCAGAAGGACCTTCCCCCCCCAAATTATTCTACAATTATATGACAGATCTGCTTCTCACACGCCTTCTACTACACAGAAAATGGGAGCAGGTAGACAACAAAAAAGTAATCTCCAATAACAAATTACCTATGACACTGCAGACTGAAAAAAATATACCTTCAAGTCTCACATACCCATGTGTGTTTATACTGCACGTGCTGCTAGCTCCCAAACAAACAGTTACGGCAGCATCAGAATTCTTCATGAGAATGACTTCTCACCGATGTCAGCCTTAAGCAGCCCTTGGGCACTTACATTTCCAAGCCAGGAACCTTTTGTATTTAAGTCTTAGAAGTAGTATAAAAATTAATGCAGACTTGTTCTGCACCTGGCACCTTCCAGTAGCCATCAGCTGGATGAGAATCTCTCCGTCCACACTGCAAATGCTGTCACCCTGCAGTTCTTTCCTGCTCCATAGGACAGCCACAAATGCTGAGCCATGTACATCAGTTCCATTACGTTGCCCAAACAGAGGTGCTGTGTCGTATTGTTTAATAACTCACATCAAAAACACTACAAACAGGAATATCAAGGGAGTAAGACAAAGTGTTTTCTGCACTAGAAGTGAGACTCATCATTTCTAATTAGTTAATTTTGTTAGCATTTCACGTCCAAATTTCCTATCCAAGTACCTAGAAGACTCTTAGTAATATGCCTTTTTATAAACAAACAAACAAGTCAGTTCATAACATCATCACTCACTGGCAGGAGAAGAATATTGCTAGCTTTTGATCCTGCTCCCTCAAAACTTCAGTTCCAATAGAAAAGCACAACATTTAGGCAAAACTTCACTTCAGTTCCAATAGAAAAGCACAACATTTAGGCTAGCTCATATCCCTAGGGTAGGAGATAAGTCAAAGTGAAAAAGAAGAGTTGTGTAAATGGGAACGAAATGGAAAGTGGATATGAAACTAAAAAATAAATAAAAAAAAATAGAAGTATAGTAACACTGTTCTTTACAATAAAGATCAGCATCTACTAGTGTTTGCAAAACTCTACACCAGTCTAGTTCCAGTTAGATGAAGCTGTGATTATCTAGCCCAAAAATAAAGCTGGAGTGTAATATGTATAACTCAAACCATACTACAAGTCACAGACAAGTTACAATCTATCTTCCAAATTTTGGAAGAAAAGCTTTTCAGCTGGCAGGCAGAATAAACAATGATACAGACGAGGATGAAGAGGGGAAGGAATCTGTTCACCTCAAACTTTTATGGGTAGGTATGTAAAATTGTTTCCTGCCTCATCTTTCACACAGAATAGGAAAGATATTTATATCAAGGAAAATATATTCACATTCTTGACCAGTTCCTCAGAAAAAAAACCAATCAAAACCAATAACAAACCCAACAACCAAAACACCCCCTCCAAAACCAACCCAGCTCTCATTAAAACACTTAAAAGAGCAACCAAATTTTCAAACTGGCTCGGCACACTGGATGTGTGTTGATTGCTGAGTGTCTTTGAAAACCTGGCCCAGTTACAGACCCCGAGCTTTGAGCATGCAGCCACGTGCACTGCGTTCCTGTCGGACAGTACCACCCTCCTGCTTGTACACCTACCAGCTGCCAAAAAGGCACCTGTAGTATCGTACTGATGAAAAGGAAGTATTAAATATCTGTTCATGGGGTATCTTTGTGGAGCATGGGAGTTGGTTTGTACATTTGCTTTCCTCAGCAGATGGGCATGTTTCACTGTATTTGTTTTCAAGCATGTCTGTAACGTGTGTCAACTTTGCAATTTTTCCTGTGCAAAAGCACCATGTTCTAAACTTGACATTTGTGAATGTAAATTATGAAGGGATTTCCAAGAGTGCTTTCTCCATCTACTTCTGAAAGATAAAAAAAAAAACCCTAAGGAAGTCAGTGAATCCAAGTAGAGCCTTCAGAAGTCCTTTCAGACAATCAACGGCAGGATTTTCCAGCCAGGCAGCTGTAGTTCATTAGATCCGCCATGGACCGTGAAAGCCACTTGCCAATAGTGTCGAAAGACTATTACTCATTTCAATCTCTGTGAAGAGGACAGCTCTCTGACAAAGCGTTAGTGGAAAACACAGCGTTGGGGGCTCTGACTAGAACAGCCAAGCGTGCAGACCGCAGCTCAACGCTTAGCGCGAAGCTGAGCTGCGAAGGCAGACTGACGTCCCAGCTTGCCACCTTCAGAGATCAGAGCTTCCCTCTACGTTATAAACGGAAAAAGTCTTTTGGAAATGAAAATAATCTGGCCACGTGGATGATAATAATACCATAGAGCCTGGCAGAAGCCTATTTCTGAATAGCAAGTTTTCTGCACCCCTTTGAGTCTTGCTAATCTGCAATTGACAGCAAAAAAAAAAATAAAATAATTCTGGGACCAGGCAAATCAGTTAAGAATCTCTCACAATTCAAAGTTAATCAGAAATACTAAGATGTTTCCCCCAAATAAATAAAAGATTAAGGCAAACATAAGGAGGGAGCCTGGAAAATACTGTTTGTTCCTTTCATGAATTAAATTTCTGCATAAATAATAACAAAAATAAGGTCTTTTAGCCATAACACATAACTGGATGGGCTTGGCCCACCTAAGCATTCGGCTGGCAGCATCAGAATTCAAACACAGTGCCTTCCCCTTCAGTTCCCTGGAATAATCTAACCCATTCTAATAATTGTTCTCTTCTGCATTGACTTGCCTCTTCACTCTTACTGTCTGTAGTAGCACTCTGAACACTGCAATAACAGAGCCCTCAGCCCCAGGCAGCATTGTGCTGTGGTCAGACATCACACAGCAAGTTGCACATCTCTCACAGAAGATAAATACACCTAATGGTGAGGCCTTTACTACTGTACACCATAACCTATAAATACTCCAGTCGCCATCCCCAAGCACATCAGCTCTGGTATCCTGTGTGCAATCGTGGCTAGGAAGAGTTGTCAGAAATCCAGCAGATGAACTACAGATAAGATGATTTCTCCATTAGTGTCTGTTAATCAAACACCGCCACCCCTCAAGCCTCGAGATAGTAGTATAAAATCTAAAGCAACGAAAAGGACTTAACAGAAAGCATTCTCTCTTCATCCCTGAGAATCAATAATCCACTTTGTACAGTTCACTTGGATTCTGGTTTTAAAAGTATGTTTTCAGAGACCAAATAGTTTTCATTCCTAACATACACCTTACTTTAGAGAGGAATGTTTGCAGAAAATTGTAAAAAAGCATGATGAATATACAGCAAATAGCACAAACTAGGCAAATTATATACTCAAATATTTTCTTAGTATTCCAGAAAAGTAGCAGGTTGTATTTTGCAGAGGAGATGTACTGCAACATAAGCAATATTGTGCTCCCAGTAGAGCTGGCTTTTCTGTAATGTTTTGCTCTAATTGAAATATGTTCTATGAAAAGGACGGGCAGCATAGCCACAGAGTCAGTATTTCCACTGCCCAGGTAAGCGTCAGCATCCTCCTTGCATGGGAAAGTATTTTAGGAAAAAACAT
The DNA here is from genome assembly GCF_013368605.1 of Nyctibius grandis. Lineage (NCBI taxonomy): Eukaryota > Metazoa > Chordata > Aves > Nyctibiiformes > Nyctibiidae > Nyctibius > Nyctibius grandis. The sequence continues at coordinate 23,110,309 of NC_090669.1, read as the reverse complement.
TAAGAGTCTGATGTCACTAGGCTACGATAAATGACCCTATATACACTTTATTAAAAAGCCAAGCTCTACAGTACAGAGACAAGCAGCAAACAGAATGAGCGCTCTTATTGTACGATTGCATATCAAAGAGAATTCTTTCCAAGGGTACCAGAAAAAAGGCATTCAATAGTGACTTTTATGAGAGCAGGATAAAAAAAGCAGGTAGTTCAACAGATTCCTGAAATCCCAGTAGTGGTCAATAAATCAACTTCTGCTTCACATTATATGAAGAGGCTGTACTCAGCAAATCACTGTGTAGCTGCCTCAATAACAGCACTCCCGCTATCAAGTTTACTTGCAATGATTCCAACAAAGAAATTAATTTCTTAGATGACAAGAAAATGTTATCTAGAAGGAGGAAAACACAGGAGACAAAAATTTCCACTAATAAAACAAATAGCAGACTCTGAACTGAATTTGAAGCTATCTTTTTTCCTCTGAAAGATTTGAAATCCCTATAGCCCAAACACTAGAGCTACAAAGAAAACATCCTACCAACTACATTTCTAAAAACACAAGGAAAGCATAACGAACTAGATCTTTTTTCAATATGTGATTCACTAAGGCGTCCCCATGCATACTCTTCCTCAGGCAAGGCCCCTAACAAGGACATATACTGCAATCAAAGTTCTAGACTTAAAAGCAAACCTTACTTTAAGCTACTGGTTGATTTACTCCTTCTCATAAACTTTAGTACAATACAAGAAAAACTCTGCGAGAGCTTTCAAAATTTCAGGATGTGCCCTTTTCACAAGTAGAAAGGTGTTTCTCATTACTTCAGCAAGTAATAAAACACATACCTTCCTAGTTTCATCTTACTGATTTTATTGATCTGTTTATTCCCAAGAGACATTCAACAGGTATCAATCACCCATCTTCTTTTCCAGCTGAGTTACCAATTTTTTAAGTAAGTATTTCCATGAAGGGACATTATTTTACTCTACGACACCCTTTATTCCTCTTACTATAATACACAGCCTTCAGTTATTGTTCTCATTTTATTCTCCTCATACTTGTGTTATGCACATAAAGTGAGCAAAATTACATGTTTTATATGCTTGTAAAAAAATAAGTTTGATTTTGAAAGTCAATATACAAAAAAGTGGATTACCTTCTTCTGTTGCCCAAAGATCCACCCCCACCAGTTCCCTTAAAGCAATTCAATCTGATACCTAAGAACTATATGATCTAGATATTGGCATCAAACAATTAGCCTCTGTGCTAGATGGATTGATTACAATACTTTACTCACATGATCAATTTCTATAGATTTCATGTTAGCTGTAAAAGTTTGTTGAATTTCTGTATTTCACAGCTGCAAAGAGTAACACCAAAATATTAATAAATCCTAAACCAAAGCAATGTAGTTCACCTAAAATAATAACCCAAAGAGATTTAGACCCTCAGCTTCTATGCCACCTTCATCAAGCCACAGATGCCAAAACAGTGACAAGGCCGTCAAGGTCAAAATCAACCATTTAATGCTGTCGATCTGGCCTATTAAGCAGAGGACCTCTAGGAAACATCATACTGATAAAGGATTAATGCGAGCTGAAGTCCCACAGGAAGCCATATGACTCTGCTAGGACATTTATAAATTAAGTGAGTAGCTTGAACTAGGTCAAATGGGAAAGAGTTAAGATCTAGGTTTCAATTTCCATGGTGATTAGAAGAAAAGAGCTTGTCTGAAGAGCTGTTTGGACCATTAATGCTCATTTTTAGTATCCTTTGGAAAACATGGGATATTTGAGAGGAGAGAGAGAAACAATAACAGTATTTTTTTTTTAAAATCTGGTGACTTGAGTAACTATAATCTTGTCTGTCTGACACTGATCTCAAAGTAACAGAATGGCCAGTGCAAGGCATTAGCTAGAAAGAAATGGAGACATGAATTTTCGGAAAATAGGTTCTTGGACTAGCTTGATTTTTAATTATACATTTATTGCTAATTAATAACACAGATATAGCAGATTTTTGTAAGGCAGTTGACTTGATGCAAAATGACATTTGATTAAGAAACTCAAAATCAACATGACACAGCAAGTGGGCTAGAGACTGATAGGCCTCAAAATGTAATTGCAGATGAGGCCAAACACTAAATAAATGTTTCCAGCTTATATCAATTAAATATCAACACGGAAGACAATGGTTTATTTTATCCCACCTTCAAGAGCTTGACCCTATGTTATTCAGCAGCTTTGTCTATGCCCTGAAAAAAAGTGCAAGACGATTACTGAACAAATTTACAGATTCAAGTGATAAAAAACAAGGATCAGTGACAGAGAGCCATTTGGTTTGCCTGCTAAGGAAGAGTTAAGCAAAGATCGTAGTTTTTAATATAGCTAAATGTAAGAAAACATGCCTAAGCCACACTCGGAGGTTGGAAGCCTATCCTGAGAGCAGGTATTCTAAAAGGTCATTGTAGAAAAACATTTGTAGGGAGCTTCGGTGAGATACTGTGGGTAAACAGGACTATGGAGATAATTTTACTTTCAAATTTCCTCCAAAGCTAAAATTACACAAGTGAGGCTTAGTCGGAAAACAGCAGCCAACAGCCGGTGGCAGAAAGGGCCCCACGCTGTACAGAAGGTGGGAGAGGAGCTGGGAGGCTGGCGCAGGCGATGGAGAGCGTGTGTCGAGGGGCTCTCTGCCCTCCCTCCCTTTCATCAGAAGACAAGCAGCTCTAAGGGGGAACGCTTACTCTGCGAGGTGCCACATTCTGCTGCTTTTCCCCATAGCATCTGGATGCAAACTGAAACCTCAGGAGAAAAACCAAACCAAAACACACCACAGGAAACACACAGTTAAAGAATACACTGTTTGGTGTGGGTCGGGGACTGACCTAAACTGTAGAGGGAAAGAACACGGAATGACTGAGCTAAGGGCATGAACACATAGCTTCTCCTGGAGAAGGTGGCAGGTCATCAGAAATAAGCCAGCAATCATCCAAGAAGCTACTGCCAATGGCATATGCAGAGTATTTTCCTTTTTAAACACAAAGACTACTAAAGTGCCAATTGCTTCAGCCTTGGCCCAAGATGGGAAAATAATCTGGAACCACTGGTGGGCAACTATATGCTGCAGGATACAACAAACAGAAGAAAAACCCTTGTGTCCTTTCATACATTTCAAGTTACCCTTAGCACCTCTGAGTAAGTTTCTCAAGTTACTGAGCACCCACCATGTTCAAATTCTCTGCCACGTGTCAGCCTTTGCTCTTGCTGGTATTAACCTTATTCCCATGCCTTTATAACAGAACTCAGAGCAGGGAAAATGACTTTGAAATTGCTTGGCGTCAGCTTTAGCAAGTTACAGCTGAAATATATAAAGTCACATATTTAAAACAAACAAACAAAACCCTCCCCTAGAAAGCTACCAAAAGTTTAATTGAAACAGAGGTAAGGAAGAATTTGGGCTTCTCATGCCTTCCTTTGGGATTAAATTGGACAAAATTCAAGGATCTGACAGACAGTTATGAAGCAGTTAGGATGGTATGCATCTTAACTCTAACCATAGTAACATCCTCATCTGTCAATAACACACATTCAAGCTCTCCTGCTTCTTCCTTTCGTACCTTGCCTTTGCAGATAATGCAGAGTATTAATATTTCCTCTTCCTGAAAGAAATCCTGTCTCTTGAAAAGCTGTGCTTAAGAGGAGCTCCTTACTTATGGTACAACTAAACATTTTGCTTTCTTCAGCACTGAAATTCCACCAAGTTTCACAGCTTTTTTCATCTGATGTATAGAAATACCACTTAACGCTATGATCTTACTCCCCTGTTACAAAACCTACTTAGCAAGCACTCTTAGATCCCACCCAGGTGCTGACAATCCCGTGACAGGACATGAAGCATACCAAATGCATCCAGAACATACTCTTCTTTGTTTTGATCATAGTTTTTTTTTGAAAAAAACCCTCAGAAAAATTTGCCTAGGATCTCTATATCAAAAACCATCCACCATGCTCTTTCAGCTAATGCCTCCACCTTTAAAGTTTATTTAGCACATCATACACAGCTAAACAAGACGACCTGAAACACAAAAACTCAATGAACATATGAAATGCACACGGACACGTGAGGAGCGTGACAAAGCTGAGGAATTACACCCCTGCCTCCCGATTCCCAAACCAGGGCTTTAACACTTGCATTTAAACCGGTCAGACATAGCGAGGTCTGTTACAAATTGTGAGCAGGGGACAGAGATGTGACCTCCGTCTCAGTCAGGCCCACCGACGGGGTTCCTCAGGTTCCCACCTGACAGCAGTTGTCAGCAGCAGTCACAGCTGAACCACGTGGAGCAGTTCAGCTGTAATTCTAGCCAGGTACAACATTACTTCAGCAGTTGTGATTAAACAATAGCACTGATACAAGACCTTTTAATAACACTACGGGGAGATATCTGCTACAGAAAGGATTACCACAACAGGACCGCCTAGACATCTCCAAAACAAGTTTCTCTCAGCAGAGCTCGCCTGCCCACGAGCCAGGATCCAGCTGCAATGAAGGCATTTGTGGTTTTCCTACCTGCCACCTGCCTCCCTCCAACTTCAACAGGCAGCCTCAGACTCCAAAGGGACACTCCAACAAAGCCGGAGGGACAGAGAGGAATCAATGGCAAACCAGAAACAAATAGCTTTCAAATGAATTTGGACTCTTGAAAAATGGGGAGCTCCTATTTTTAGACTGCATACAAGTAGCTCAAGGTGCTTTTTCTTTCATCCCCATGACAGCAGTTAAGTGAATACACCTGCCTCACCTCGCTCCCTTCCGATGGTAAACAGAAGGTCTTGCATTTAAGTTACAACATGGAATAGTTCAGAGCAGCCCTGTGCCAAAATAGCACATTTCTGAGGGATGCAAAGGTATTCAATAAAAAGCTTTTAAAGGCATATTTTTAAACTTGCAGCAGGAAAGCTTTTCTGTGTCAGGACAGTAATTCTTTTAACAGCATTGATCAAAATGTCATTCTTTTATGAGTGTACAATACCTTTTAATGGCATACAACAAGCCATTAGGGTTATACACCTCCGTACGGCAGACAGCTTACTGGAAAATCGGGAACACCGGCCAAGATGCAGTCGCTAGTTTTTATACTTCTAACAAGGCAGAGTTTCTTCCATTTTCCCCAGCTCCACTTCACCCTAATGCCCACAAGTGAAGTGATCCAAAAATTAAGCTGAACTTCTCATCACTTCCACCAGAGTTATTTTCACTGTAACCCACATATTTTCCCCAAGAAACACCTCTTATAAATAGAATGAATATTCTGGCTTTCTGAAAAGGGGTTCTACCACCAAGGTCAGATCCGCTGCTTTGTTTTCCTCACCAGTGACCATACTTACCCCAAATCAGCATTGACTGAGGAATCAAAGGTGGTTGAATTGCACATAATGGTTTTGATTTTCAGAAATGGGAAAAAACCCACCTGCCCTTTCCTAACACTGAGGCCTGGGACAGAATCTGTCTGCAAATCATCCAATTCTTTTCAGGTGCTCCAGCCCTTCGAAAAGGGTAAGAGCACTGGTGATTGCATTTGCTCTGCTTGGATGGAAGGCAAGCGTGGACTCTGGATACGTTCAGCAGCACTTTATAGTTTTATTTTAGTTACAAACATCAACAGGAAAGGGAATGTTTTGTGTCAACCCACCTCCAAGAGTTTTCACATTAAGGGTAAGAGAATATTTATGGGATTTAATTGATGTTAACTGAGCAGTGGCAGCAGCAAAAGAACTTTGTTCACTCTCTGGAATACTTATGGATAATATCAAGATCTTCCCAGCTACTTTTGAAAGTGTATCTAAGCCATTGATATAAACAAATGAAAAAACAATTCCCAATTAAAACATAAGGCAAAAATGTAAATCAAAGAAAGGAAAACTGATTAGAAAGAGGGGACAGAAAAAAATTGGGCTCTAAAATCAGAAGCTCGAGTCAAATTAATTACAATTAAGAAAAGTTTAAGGGGCTACTTGTCTCTTACCTGTTCAGTTCTGTAACACAAAAGCGGCTGTTGTCCCAATGACTTCCAGTTATGAGATAGCTGCCATAGGTCTTCTGTCACAGCAGTCACATCTAGAATTTAAAAATAAAAGTTAATATTTTTTTTCTTTTACAAAACCTTTAAGCATACATAAGCTCAACTCAATCAAAACAATTTATGCTACAGAAGATGCCATTATCTCAGACACAATACCACAAAGCCAGCTGTGTTTATACCTGCCCACATTTGTTATTAAACATACAGTCAGATACAAAGGGGTCTCCCCAGAGAATTACCAGGTCATCCACAAAGAGCATGACTTTGCTAGATGATTCAGCTGATAATTCAGACCAAAATATAGTCAGAATGAGACACAACCCCCACACATGAACCGAAGTATGCTGTGTTCACATAACAAACACATCACATGCTGGCAAACGTTATTTTAAGCGCCAAGTTGCAAAATCTCAGGTAACCTCTGAGGATGAGGTCTACCCAGGAGTGCAAATCCGTGACACGGGGGCTCTGACACTGCAGCGATGGCTGTGTGACAAGGGCAGCAGCAGTAACAGAGCCACTGCCCACAGGCTTGGGCTCCTCTCAGTGAGCTTACCAAGCCTGTCTAATCATTAATTTTGGGATTTCTTACCTAGTTTTAAGCCATGTAACTTACAGAAGTAAGTAAAGACTGGAATATTTTCTGGAAGGCAATAACAGGAATATAAATGCTCTCTGAAGCAAGCTACACAAATTTCATAGTTAATAGAGATTGATTTCTCACATAGCAGAGTTCAGAGTTGCCCTTTCATGGTTGTTGTAGGCAGGAGAGTAAATAAATATTCAAGTATGTTTGTTTTGTTTTTTTTAAACAAACAGATGACTTACTAGGTTACCTGATATATATCAACTAAAAAAAAAAAAAAGGCATTTTGCAATAGCAACGAATTTCTTGTTGACCTACACTAAATTCTGTGCAATAAACATTGTGGCAAGGTAAGAGCTGCTGCTCCTGTCCCCAGGGTGCAAAGAATCAGAGCGTGAAGTCGCTCCCCCTGTGCCTGGGACCAGGAGCTGCGTTCTGACCTGGCACACAGAGTTTCAGGATGGAAGGAACTTTTTGTTCTTGAACACAGGCATTTCTGAAACATAATTGCATCGTAGTTCCCATTTAGAAACAAAACCAGTTTATGCTCAACAGCATCCTGATCTACCCAATGCTAAAGACACACATCTTCCTTCTCATTTCAATCCAGTTAAACACAACCCGTGGAGCTAGGAGCACTTTCCGGGCACAAGGCATGTGGCTAAAAGCTAGTGAATTGTGCATTTAGTTTCCTAAGTAATAAGTATAATTTTTTTTCTAGAGCTTGATTCAGTAAAAGCAACTGCCTACTTCTGTATCTCTTCAGTGATGTAAAAAATAAACTAAGGTCTTGAATTAAGGAGGTCAAACAGGGCCAACATGAACAGGAACCCACCTCATTCAGCACTTCAGCTTTTAACAGCTTGGTGTTTCAGTTTACACCTCCACCCCGAAGGCTCGTAACAACAGGTTTGGCGTGCATTTCTTAGAAACTACATGGAAACATTTGAAGCCAGTTTCAGCAAGGAACCGGACCGGGTCGTGGTTCCCCACACACCCGCAGCACAGCCCGCCTAGAGCGAGCTTTGCGCCCAGCTGCGAACACCGGTTACCGCCGCGGTGATACCTGCAGCGGCTGGCGGAGCTCCTGGAGGCCGGACCGCTCTTTCCTACAACAGTTCAGGAAACTCCTCGGCTACACGGAGCCCTGCCAGGCGCTGACCCGTCACGCACCTTGGCAAACGCCAGGCTCGCCCCGGTCCCCGGCAATGCGGGGCCTCCCTCCCTCGCCGAGGCGCTGCGCCACGGAGTAGCTGCCGTCCCCTTTCCCGGCATGGCGACACGGGAGGCCGAAGGAACACCCCAGCCCCGGACAGAGCGGGGCCACCCGCGCCGCGGGAGCGCGGGACGGAGCTCTGCCGCCCGCCGGCCTCCCCAGAGGAGCAGACACTCTCGGCCGCGGGGGAGCGAGGGGTGACCGCGCCCGCCGGCCCGCACCGGGACTGCGCGAGCGGGGCCCCCTCAGCGCGGGCCCAGCCGCCGCAGAGCCCCTGCAGACCGCGCGCGGCTCCGCCAGCCCGGAGCGTCCTGCCGGGCCCGAAGCGCGGCCGAAGCCGTCGTCAGGGGCGGCAAGGCCCCAGCTCCGGCTGTCCGGCCCCGCACCTGGCCGCCCGGTCCCAGCCCCCGCCCCGGTCCCGGTCCCCCCGGTCCCGCACCTGGCCGCCCGCGCACGCCGCCGTTCGAACGAGACCGCCAAGCCTTGCGCCCGCCCCGCCTCCTATTGACGGCGCTCCCGCCCAATCCTGAGGAGGGAGAGACAAAGCCCCGCCCCGAGGCGCCAGCTAGCCAATCAGCAATTGCCAAGGGTAGAGACGCGGCTACCTGTGTGAACACCTCCCCGCGCGGAGGCCTCACGAGCCCGCTGAGCCCCAGAGGCGTTGATTGACGTAAGTCCTACCCAACAGGAGCTCAGCCTTCCCCGTGCGTCTCGGCGATTGGACAGCAGGGGAAAGGGGCGGTGCTTCCAGCGAAGCTCGGTGGGCGCGGGCGGCGCGGCGCGTTGCCATGGCGCCGGGCGGGCGGTGTCGCGCTGCTCGCGGGGCCCGACCGGGCCGGGCCGAGCCGGGCCGAGCCGAGCCGAGCCGCCCCCCCGGGCCGCGGCCACGGCTCCGGCCCCGCACCGGCCCGCTGTGTGTTCAGCGCCGCCAGATCTGACGGGCAGCGCTCCCCGCGGGTGCTTCCCCCAGGGCTGGCGGGGTGCTACTGCCATCAACAATGGGCACGGTTCTCCCTAAGGAGAGCCACAGGTCCCACCGGCCTGGTACAGGCTACTGCTCTGCCTGCCTCCAGTCTTGTCCTGACTAAGAAAAAGCAGGCTTCCCTCCCTGGGAGCTCACCTTGGCCAGATACTGAAGCAAGAAGACTGAAGATGTAGGTAGCACGCAAAAGAGACGCACAGCTAAATATCTACAACTTGAGAGCAGCGAGGCTTGTGTCCTCTGTCACACAGAGAAGCCACAGAGAGCAAAGACAATGATCCTGGTGTCTCAGGTCAGATAAGTGACTGTCCTTCACCGTCCCATGGCCGTGGCTTTCCTCAGTGTGGCTGCTGGAAAGCAGCCCTCCTAGGTCCTGCGCTAAACCGCCTCACAAGCGTTCGTGTCATGAGGTATAAAACAAGCCAGAGCTATCAAGGCAGGCACCTGATTTATGTCTATTACAAGCAGCTGAAGGAGTTACTGGTGCCTCTAAGCCATACACAGATCTAATTCTAGATAGGGGAAAGCATCCAAATCCAGGAGATGCTGAAGTTGGCTTGCTCTCCCTTGTAAGAAAGGCAGCCAGTTTCAGAAATGGTGGATGAAAAAGATGGCATTAGCACAGGTAAAGTATAAGCCAAGCTTTGGAGCTGGGAAGCCTGCATGATTCAGACATCTGTTCATTAGACCACATAGAAAACCCAATTGCCAAAGGCAAAAAAAAAAAGTAATTAAAAATGTACAGACAAATGCTAAATCATAGGAGGCAAGGAACTGCAAGGCTGTCCCAACACAGCAGAGAAGAAGGGAATGAATCAAGCATACTGAAATCCTGAAGGCATAAATAATGACAAGGGAGCTGCAGTTCCTTCCAGCCATAGCTCCTTGGTAGCAGGATGAAGTTTTGCTTGTCTGGGGACTGCTCACAATGATGGGACCGGGAAACTAAGTGAGACAAAAGCACTGGGCTGGGATCCTAGTAAGGAAAAATAGCAATGGAAATTCACTTCCTTTTCCTTCTTTGGAACTGATGTGTGACCACAAAGCAAGAGAATGCTTGGAACTTTGTCTTCTGTTTGAAGAGGAATGAAGAAAACCAAATATTTTTGTAATAAAAATTTAATATCCTTTTTTTTGGACTTTGTAATCAAAGCAGCTTTATAAGCTATGCGCACATGCATAGTAATCTTTCACTGATCCTACTAGCCTCAGGCATACACGATGCTTATGAAATAACAGGGCAGTTCCTACTACAGAAGACATTTCTAATATTATTTTTGTTTTGGTCTAGCTCATCATAAGGCGAAGCAAAAGAGCCAAGCTCGATGGACCATCACATGATAAATATAAAGGAGCTCAAATGTAAAATATCCCTGTACCAAAGTATGCTGATCAAATACGGGATGGGTAACACTGTGGTACAATATTTGGACCAGAAGTCCAGCTCCCGATTCTTTTTCCATAATAGGATATCATTTTAATGTGTGAAATCTGGGGAGACAGCAAGAAAGCAAGAGTACTGTGGGGATTAGAGCACAATTATGGCCACTGCTGGGCACTGCTCATTACAATCATATTTCACAATAACTTCTAGTACAACTCTTTGCCCCACCACTCATAACTTTCTAACAATTTTCTAACCAGAAACTTTCCTTTCTCTTCATATTCCTTCAGCTGAAATGTACAAGGGTCAAAGATTTGAAATTAGTCACTGCAGTGATCCATGCTGAGAAGCAAAACATGCCTTTGTGTATTTGGCTTTGAGTCGCCATTCACGAGGGTACGAAATTCAGACCGCTTTTACTGAGCTGATTAAGACAGTCAGGGACATCTGCTGCTAGTTGGGGTAGCTAATGCCTCAGTCAGGGAAGATCCTTCTCCTTCAAGGACACACTAATTCAGCCAAGTCTGCAGAAACGCAGCGTGGATGTGCCCTGTTCTGTTGTGCCTGATGTCAAACCTTCGGTGTCCAAGCCGGGGTGTAAGGAAGCCCGCCAGAGGCCAACTCCTAGTTTATTTTATTGCGACTAATAGACTAAGACCCATCATAGTTTGGAATCAAGCCAAGGCCTGAAACTGAAATTGCTTCCTAGGAGGTGATTTGCTCCAGTCAATGAATCGAGAGAAGACTTCCATTCTCATCCTCCCAGACCTACAGTCTTGGCAACGTTAATAAAACAGACCCTGACCAAGGAGAAGTGGCAGGGTGCCAGGACAATGCATCAAAACTCTCTTTCCTGGAGAGCGTCACCCAACAGGTTGTCAACAGGAGCTGTGCCCCCGCCCGCCGGCCAGGCGCTCCTCGGGAGGGTCCTGCACCAGCCCCATGCCGGCGGTAACCGCAGGATACACAGTGTTGGCTGTTTGCTGTGAAGATCACGACTGCTGCCACAGTGTCCCCTCGCTGAGGCATAACGAGCATGCAGGGCTGGCAGGGCTGACCTCAAGCAGGGCAGAGGTGGTGCCAACAGGCTACGAGAAGCAGACTGAGCCGTGTCCATCACCACTCTGCTCCCCGCGTTGGAGGCAGAACCCTCTTTGGACAGTCCCAGGGCTGTGCCCGAGGCATGTGCTGGGAATGCTGGTTAAGTCTGAGCCCTCCAACAGCAGCTCAAGCAGCAAAGCCCCCCCCTGCTCCTGGTGCCAAAGGAGCCTCATCCACTACGACATGACTGAGCCCAGCTGCGAGGCTTGGCAGCCACAGTGGCACCGGTGGCCAGGACAGCCAGGAGGTGAGCACTCGGCTCACTGAGGCAAGACAGGCAGGTTTGGCAGAGCTTAAGCCAGCTCAGGAAGGACCATGCTTTGAGCACTTCTCCCCCCGCCCCATCTGCAGTGCCCCAGGATCTTTGTGTTTGTCATTTTGAACAAAATCCCCTCCAACTCCATTAGAAAATACTCCATCACAAAAACACCAGGGTTGTACGGTTAAACGCTCAAGATGAGAAACGCTGTGAAGTCAAGACTGTGCTCGCAGCCCTTCACTCTGCCCCGTGTGTCTGCATCGTTACAGCACGAGCTATTCCTCAGCTCACACAATAGTGCGTGGTCTTTTCAATCTTTTCTGTAACCTTGCTCACATGACACCTTGTAGCACTCTCTACCATGCGATGTAGCCCAGACAAAGGGTCCGTTAAAGTAATTTATGTGAAAAATATGCAGTAAATCACAATTAGACAATATACAACTGGTGAAGTAAAAGAATAGACTAATAGCGAGGATAGGGTACCACGTTCAGGAGTTTAGAATTAGACTACCACTTAACCACTTCAATGCCAGCAACACCACCAGCCCTTATGTTTCCGTTGTACCACACTGAAAGTAAAAAAAAAAAAACACAGGAAAAAATAAAAGGTAAAACAAACAAAAAAAACCCGTAATAACATTAAATTCTTTGTTCCTGACAACGTGCTAGTGCTCTATATCAATGCATGGAGAATTTTTTTCCCCAGGTGCGACTGTTACGTTCTGGTGGCACGTCGGGCCCCTGCCATGGGTCGGGCTGCCATTGCCTTACACGGGTGCCAGCGCAGGGCGGTTGCTGCCCAGGGCAGTGAGCCCTCACACTGCGAGCTGAGGGGGATGCCAGGCGTGAAACACGGCTAGAGCAAAGGAAACTCCTAGGAGTGATGGCCACCAAGGCTGCAAGACCTCACAAAGATGGTGTATTTAGAGCATGTATTTAGAATGACTTTTAAAACTCTCAAATGTTGTCTTAAGAACACATCGATTGTAGAGTTAAAGTGATACCTGGAGGTGATTAGGCCATGTAATGTTTCCTGTCACGGGAGCGGTTGCTCCGTGTCAGCCGAGCCAGGGTAACCACAAGCACAGCTGAGCCCCTGGCAAGATAAGGTGTTTCTGCTGAGCCCCAGCAGAGGTGGCTGCAGCCCATTTCCCTGAGCACCCACACAGGGTTACCACGGTCGGGTAACAGTGTTTCAGCACAATAATCCCCGCTTCACTCTTTCTCACAGGTCCATGCCTACCACGCTGCCTGCAGTGAACCAGCTCTTTTTTATTTTGAAGGACTCCAAACCATTTTCTTCTTGCAGCCACTTACCTGTTTGTCCTCAGCTGAACTCCCAGCTTTCCTGAGCACCCAAAGAGCCCCTGGAACATTGCAAGCGCCTTCACGAGGGATGGGGAAGTGCTGCCCCTTCCCCAGCCGGCTCATCCAGCAGCACTACAGCTCTCCCACCAAGACCCAGCCCAACAGCCCCAAACCAGAGTCACCTTTATCAGGTCTGGCCATGATCACAGGTGGGTGCTTGGGGCCAGCTCTCAGCTGATGTAAATCAGAGCAGCTCCATCCCCTTCAGTGCACCTGCATTTGGGGGGAGATTAAAAGTTGAAACATCAAGTATTAAAATATAAACCCATCTTTTCATTTTCCTTCTGCTTCCTGGGGAGCAGTGGCATGTAGGAGAGTTTGCTGTGATACCTATGAGGTGCAAGACAGTAAATAATTACTAGAGAAGATGAGATGCAGCCCTGTGATTCCCTGGAATATCTGCTAAACCTCAGGACAGTTTGTATATGTTTGAGCCCCTCTTCTATGAAGAAAAGATAAACAGAATGAAAGACAGCAATGGAGCAAGCAGCAGCTCTGAATAGTGACTGGTCTCAGAGTTAATCCAGAACCTGGTAAATAAAGCTGCAGACAGTTAATAAATTAGATGAATAAAGCCTAGAAATGATATTTTACAGTAGGATTAGTTCATCTAGAGGGTACCTGGTGAACTCATAGGAAGTATGGGGAGAGAGGTAAAGAAGACACTAAATTACCTTCAGCTCTTTAAATTATTTCTGCAGATCCTATTACAGGAGAGAAAGGAGAAATGGCTGCAGAACAAATCATATGAATTCCTGTATCCAGCAGCCTGACAGTCCCTTTAAAAACCGGGGAGGGGAGAGAGAGAGAGAGAGAAAATGCATGTGTGCGGTGGCAGCAATAAAAGACACATTTGTCCCCCGTTCATCACCGTGTCATCTCTGGGCGCGTGCAGGTGTTGCTTAGCGGGGCTGGGGTGGGTGGGCATCGACACAGCCCCCGACCCGGAGCATCACCCCGGCGCTCCCCTCGCTGCCTTTGGGGTCCCCGCAGCCCCGCCTGGGGGGACAGGCACAAACCAAGCATGCGCCTGCGTGGCTTCTCTGACCTGGAATCCAGGCACCACCACGGCCCTGTCTGGGCACAAAACCCGCCAGTCCCAGGTTACAGCATCCCCTGAATGAGCAGCCGTGGCAGAGGGCAGCTCGGGGGGCACGCCAGCAGTGCCACACGCCAGCTGACACGGGTCATGAAGAAGAGGAGGAAGTGAAGGCTTCCCATAAGATGCTCAGAGCTGACTGCTTCAGCAGACGGAGGAGAGCTGGAGACTGTCCTCCTGCTCCTCCTCACCGCCGTCGTGACCGGCAAGGCTCAGCCCCGCTCTGCCTGCGGCGGGGACGGGCACTCTGGGCTGAGGGTGTCTGAAACCCGAACGTATTCTCGGGAGTCCATAGGTGTTACCCGGGCTCAGGAACGAGCACACCTTGACCTGCTGCCAGCCTGGATCAACCTCTCTGATCTCTGCGGCCGGCCCGTAGTTACAGCCCGTGTCCCAGCCCCAAAGCGTGAACGACGGCAGCGCGCGTCCCCAAACCGTTAGCTAGCCCACGGCTGCTCTGGCACAGCCACGTGCCGTTACTCCTCTTTAACCCTGAAATATCGGACACGGAGACCCCGCCGCCGTGGATGCAGAGCTGCCCGTGTCGGCTGCCGGTGCCCCCGGGATGCTGCTGCCCGGTGGGAAGCCGTGGCCGTGGGGGTGCAGAGCGATCGCCCCGACTTTCAGAAAAAGGAGCAGCTCTGCTGCACCGTTTCCTCAAGCCCCTGCCTTTCCAGCCAAGTTCTGTGCATATTTCCAGATGCTGCTGGGGCCTCACGGTAAATTTTTTTTTATGAGAGTAATTTACAGCACCTGGGAATTTTATTATTTCTCAATGTCGTGTCCTGCTTCAGAGCGCGTTGGTGCTCCTGCGTTGTCCCCACTGTGATCTCTTCGGTCTGCAGCAGTTTAACTGTATGTCCAGTGCAATAGACAAAGTGATCCACCTTCACCCGCATCTCACACACACTCACACAATCGCCTTTGGAAAATAATTACAGCAGGGAAGCCGATCCTGTTAGATTAAGACAAATTAAGAATCTAATATATAGGTTTGCTGTCAGGTTCTCAGGGTCAGGGGTCGATACAGTATACTGCAAGGAGGCTATAGGTTACCCTTGCCCCAATATTTTATCATAATAAACCAAATGGGGACAAAACACCCAGCAGTAGCCCATAAATCTATTAGCAGGGAACTGTCAATGTCCCATATACCAGGGTAATTTGTTAATTCAGAGCTGGCTCTCTTTTTTCACTAGACCTTGTAAACTCCTTTCTGAAACATCAATAAACCATCTGCTTTGACTTGTTAATCAAACGACTTTATTCAGTCCAAAGCAATTTTTTCCTAATAAAAACAGAGTATTTATCTCCATGGCTATAAAAGAGGATTGTTTTCAACTGTTCACTTATAGTTAAGAAGCACATTTAGTTTGGATTGATTTCCAATGCTTTGGTCATATCTTGTCACTTCCCATTTCTTACACACAGCATCTCAGTTTAGCTCCTTAGCAGGGAAAGCACAGCCTGACCCAGTGCTGGGAGCGGCACTGGGGGAGCAGCAGCCGGCAGCAAAAAAGGTCGGGGAGATCAGACTTTAAAGAGCTCAGCACATCCCCTCTGGCTCTCACGCTGCTCCCCGCTTTCTGCCAGGCTCAGAGCAGGCTTCCCCCCAGCTGCACCCTCTGCTCGGGCTCTGGGCACTGACCGTCTCTCTTGCTCTCTCCCCCTTCAGCCCACACCAGGGGCGAAACAGTAACCAGTTGTTCCACCACCAGAGACCCCTCCCCAGCTGAGAAAGGGAATCAGGAAACGAGGGAGACTCAGGGGCTGAAATTTAAACAGAATTAATAAAATAAGGAAACCAATATCAGCCCTAATACAAAAGACACAAAGTTATACTCAGCTCACAGAGTGTGGCAAGTTCCTCCTGGGATAGCAATCGTTGAGAAGAGAAAAAGGAAGATGGAGAGCAGAGCCAAGAGCCCCCATCCCCAGCAGCTGCCCCATTTACAGTGCCCCTGAGGTCAGTGTCACAGCACACACCTGGGCCAGCCTGGGGCAGCTGCCCGGGGTTTAGCTGCTCATGGCCTCCATCACCAGCCCACAGCTGGGCACACACTGGAACAGCGTGAGGCAGAAAAGGGATTCTGTAATTTTATCCCCACAAAACCAGGACATGTTCCCACCTCGTCCCCAGCCAGCCCAGGATTTCACGTGGGACAGCCTCCCCAGGCCATGCCCGTGCTGCCCCACGGAGCCGAGGCGCGAGCCCCCTGCCCCATCACCGCAGCCCAGCAGCCGGGTGGAGGTGGGGGGTCCCTGGGGATGCTGTTACTGCAGCGTGCAGCACCCTGATGCAGCGCAGGGGGGACACGATGGGCAGAGGACCCGGGGGATGCATCAGAGAAGGGAAGCATGTTTCTGGTCTGGCCGGTTGTTTTCTTTCCTCCAGCGGTACCTCACGTCTGCTGCGGGAGGTGATGGGTTCAGGCCCTCCAGCCCCCCACAGCACGGCCAGAGCAGCTTGTGCAGCAAGAGAGGGGCCAGCGCCAGCCCAGCCCCGAGCCCTTCCCCTGCAGCGGGACAGGGCTGGCTCCCAAGCCCTCCTGGATGCCAGCACGACACGGGCCAGCCCCTGCTGTGCTCACAGGCTCAGGGAGCCACTTGCAGCAACCCCCTGGGTCCACCTTGGCTTGGATGGAAGGTGTTTCACAGCCTGGTGGCCATGACGCGCAGGCTGCAGCTGGGATCCTCCCGGGGCGTCCCTGGGCTCGTGTCTGGGACCGGGACAGGCAGGAAGGGATGTGTCACCCGTGGGCTGTGCCGGGGACACGGGTGTTCCTTGGCGGTGCCCATCCCTCAGCCACATCGCGGAGGGCTGTCCCCGGACCACCAAAGTGTGTCAGGCCGGGACACAGCACCCGGCCGGGCAGAGGCACCGTGTCCGTGGAGAGCGGCACAGCCCCGCTGCCACCAACCCGGCTCTGCTCCGCGGCAGCTCTGAGGAACCAGCGGGAAACCCATCCCCGACCCAGCCTGATCCTAACCAGAGCCCGCCCTGTCAGGCACCTTCCACTGCAGGCTGAGGAGTCGCAGGCCTCCCGCCTGAAGCCTCCCTGGCGAAGCCTTTCGCTGAGCACAAAGGGAGGTTTCTGCCAGCGTGGGAGCAGAGCAGCGGCTCCCGGCCGGGTGTGATCCCCCTGCCCACCTCTTCCTGCCCACACTGCACCATGCCCTGCGTGTGCCACACTGCACCGTGCTGCGAGGGTGCGGGTGGGACCGTCAGGGCGCCTCGTCTGGCACATCCCAGGTGTCCTGCATGGCGCTGGTGCCACACCGACACACGGCCGAGGGAGCAGCACCGAGCTGCCGCGGGTCAGCCGTGGCTCTGACCTGCTAAGGGACATCCGGCCAGCGGCACCTGAGTGCCACTTGCCACACGCCACGCCGTGCTGCAGCCCGGGCTGCCAGAGGTGCTGTTAAGGGATGTGTCACCAAATGCCTGAGGGGCATCACCGTGGTGCCAGGGCACCATGGTCTGATGGAGGCTCAGCTGCTGGCACAGCCATCCTGCAGCCCCGGGTGAGCCCGGGGACCACGGAGGCCACGGTCCCCACAGCACGGTGTGGCCCTGAGTGTGCCCGGGGCCACCGGCCAGCACTGGCATCCAGTGCCCGAGGGGCAGCAGGGCGAGGGCGCAGCCCGGCCCCTCTTTGTTCCCCATCGCCGCACGGAGCCGGAGGAAAGGGACAGCAGAACCTCAGCCCCATCCCGGAGGGACCCGGGTGGGACAGGCGGGGACCCTGGCACGGGGCTCGTGGGGGTCCCCGCAGCCACGCTCTGCGCCAGCCGCACGCCCTCCCCGGGCTGTGCACATCGGGACCCCCCCCAGCCCGCCTGGAGCCCCCCGGGAAGGGGCAGAGGAACAAAGTCATTTATAGCTGCTCTCCCTGCTGCGCCCCTAATGGCTGGCGCTTTTGTGCCGCGGTGGCTGGCGGGCTGTGACGGGCAGGAAGCCGCAGTCTCCCTTTGTTCCACGGCCTTATTCAGCAATTTAGATCCATCATAAAAATCAAATATGCATGTTGCAATCGCCTCGTGTACAACAGCTTCAATTTTCGCCTTCCTTTAATTTGAACTCCATGGGAGAAGGAGGCAGGGCCAGGGAACAAGGGGCAGCAGGAGAAGCGCTTTGTGTTTTTGTTCAGTGGGCTGTGAAAATAGGGAGCAACGAAAATACGGAATTTTTATCTTTGCTTCATTATTTAAAAAAAAAAAAAAAAAGGACAGAACTCTCTAATGAA
This sequence comes from Nyctibius grandis, assembly GCF_013368605.1. Lineage (NCBI taxonomy): Eukaryota > Metazoa > Chordata > Aves > Nyctibiiformes > Nyctibiidae > Nyctibius > Nyctibius grandis. The sequence continues at coordinate 23,091,986 of NC_090669.1, read as the reverse complement.
GTGTCCCTTGTAGGACAGTCTGTGCAGGGAGCAGCCCTCGTGTCCCCCACCCTGAGGACGACGGGCTCAGCGGGGCTGGGGGCTGCCCCGAGGGCTGTGGCACCGTGGCAGGGGCTGGTGACAAAGCTGGCGCCTGCCCCTGCCGCGACGCACGCGGCTGAGCTCACGTGCTGCAGCTCTCTGCTCGCAGGCACGTTTCCTCCTTCCAGAACACCAAGGTGCTCTTCTGCTGCTGAAAGCAGAAAGATCCTTAAAATTTTGCAGCACCTCCCTGCACTGGTTCCCAGGGCTGACCCGTGCAGCCCCATGGCGCTGGCCGGGGTGGCAGGGAGACCTGCTGGGGTTGGGCCCAGGACCTTCCTGTGCCGCACTGTGCTGCCAGCACCGCGGCATCAGGGGGTGCCTGGGGCTGCCTTTTGCCGCGGCCGGGTTTACCCCACTGACCTGCTTTCAGCCGAGACCCAGCACACCTGGAGACACGAGCGCGTCAGAGGGTGCACCAGTGGCTCAGGGGACTGGAAGTGCTGGGGCAGGAGGGCATGGGTGCCAGGCACACGTGTGCGTGCATGCACATATGTGCCCAGCCAGGCTGGCAGCAGTTTGGCAGAGAACTCCCTCCCCCAGGCTGAGACAAGGCCCCTTTTCACTGTGACAATTCAATATAATTGAAAGTTTGCTTAGGAAAGAGAGTCTTTTTAACTGAACACGCTCACAGCTGAATCGATATGAATTATACGGCACAGAAGATGCCTAGGGTATTAAAACATTAATTAAGTAACACCATGCTACCAGCTAACCAAGAGCACGGTACCGTTTATAGGTACCGCTCTGCTCTCCGGGCGCAGTCTGGAGTCTGCTCCGTTCCTGCAGGGGCCGCGGGAGACCCGGAGCCCCGACGGCTGCGGCCCCTCTGCCGCTTGGGCTGGGGCCGTCCCTTGGGCGGCTGGGCCGGACGGGGGGCACGGCCCCGCGCCCCCACCCCAGGGGTCCCACGTCAGGCCCCAGCGGGTGCGTGAAGGGCCCCGTGGCTGCAGGGCTCCGTCTGCTGCTCCTGCGGTGCCGGTGGGTAGGGGAGAGCAGCGGGTCCTGCGGGGGATGAGGCACCGGAGCCAGCCCCACGCAGCCCCACCGAGGAGCCCGTCCTGGACCCGTGGATGGTGCCAGCGCCCGTGCGCCGAGGTGCCATGCAAGGATCAGCTCAGCGCGTCGGCCCGGGGAACTCACACACCGACTCTGCAATACACCAAAATAGAAAGTCATCGGAGTGAAATCAGTGTCTTCACCACATCCCCTCTGGCAGAGCGTTAATTAAAACGACTCTCCAGTGCTTTAGATCATCAGGTGTACATTGTTAACGAGCTTGGAGGAGAGAACAGGCTCCCCATCTGCAGTGTGAGCGCTGATGGAGTTAACCCTTCACCGCTGCGGGCACAGCCGGAGCCTCGTGGCAGTTTCTCAGAGCATCCGTCTGCATTAGAGCAGTCGGCGCGCTCAGCTCACTCCGGGTGTCGTTTAGCAAAGACAGGAATAGTGGGACCCTGCTCTGTCCAGCACAGACCCAGCTGCAGCCGCAGCTCTCGGGAGAGGGGGGGTCTGTACCCAGCCTAAACCTGCCCTGGGCTACAGCAGGTCTGCAGCAAACCTGGGCACAGCACGGAGGCGTCCCGCAGAGCTCGGCAAAACTGGGCTCACTGGACCTTGGCAGCTGGCAAGGTTTTGGCATTTCTTTTGGCCTCGTGTCTCCATTCAGCCTGCACCCAGGGCTAAAAGATAACCAGTTGTTCTATCACCCAGTGTCCCCTCCCCAGCTGAGAAAGGGAATGGGGAAAAGGAGGGAGACTCAGGGGCTGAAATTTAAACAGATTCAAAAGAATAAGAAAACCAGCATCGATACTAACACAAAAGACACAGTTATACTCAGCCCACAGTGTGGTGGTGAGTTTTTCCTGGGATCACAACCGTTGAGAAGAGAGGAGGAGGAGAAAGAGGGAGAGGAGAGCGGAGCCAAGAGGCCCCATTCCCAGCAGCTTCCCCATTTATAGTGCCCCTGAGGTCAATGTCACAGCACACACCTGTGGGCCAGCCTGGGGCAGCTGCCCTGGGTTTAACTGCTGATGGCCTTGATCACCAGCCACAGATGGGCACACACTGGAACAACATGGAACAGAAAAGGGATTCTGTAATTTTATCCCCACGAAACCAGGACACCTTGTTTTAGTCACAGTGATCTTCATGCCCCGGACACCTTTACAAACACAGCTCTTCTGTCACTTGGTGGCGTTGAAAACGTGTCCTTGATGCCTCAAATGGATGCCAAGGCCTGTGGCGGGGATCTGGCAGCACTGGCCATGGCGTTGGGCTTGCACCCTGTAGGATGGGATGTGGCTTGCACCGGTGCCCAGCGTCCGCACCCAGTGCCTGTGCCGGCCCCACGCCTGGGTGCCAGGAGGGCTCCTGTGCTGCCCAGGGAGGTGGTGGAGTCACCATCTCTGGAGGTGTTTAAGAAAAGACTGGACATGGCACTTAGTGCCCTGGTCTAGTTGCCATGGTGGTGTCAGGGCAATGGTTGGACTCGATGATCCCAGAGGGCTCTTCCAACCTGGTTGATTCTGTGATTCTGCTCTGTTTTCACAAAAATGTATTTTTTGGCCTGGAAGATTGTACTAGAAAGAGCTAAATCTCTTCCTTGTCTTTTAGGTGATGGCAATGAAAGGTTATTAAAAAAATCGCTCTCAGTCTCCTCTTACCAGAATCACAGCATGGAGAAACCTTTCTCTTTCTGTCAGCGGTTTGCAGGATTTCCGCTGCTGCATGGCCCCGAGCAGAGGCTCGCGTGGAGGTTTCTAGTTTGCAGCGACGAGAAGCCGTTTACACCTTCCCGAGCAGGAGAGAGGTGCTTTCTTGAGCGTGGCTGTTTTAAACTGGAATTCAACCCAGGAATAAATAGCAACATCACGTAATAAACTTACAAAGCTGCCGGTGTGTGAACACCAGCGGGGTCATTAACGCGGCACAGCGCAAACACCAGTGCGAGGCCGCACGGCCCCGGCGCTGCCGCAGCCGCCTCCGCCGGGGCAAACGCAGAGCGGGTTCTTCCCATTGAGGACACCCCAGGAGCTGGGAGCCCCCCCGAGCCCCCTCTGTTCAGGTTCCCATGGAGGAGCAATGCCTGGGCCTGGGCCAGCGCGGCCTGTGCAGTGCTCTGGGGCGCTGAGCCCCGGCGCGCTGGGGTGCGGCTGCTGTCGCCGGCTCAGGCTCCGGAGGAGCAGGCCCTCGTCCCTCCAGTGCTGCGCGCTGGGGCCAGCACCGGCCCGGCTGCGCTCGGTTACGCCGTGGCACCGGGGGTCATTGGGGGCTTGGCACTTCTGACCCACTTCATTTCGTAAGTCGTGTACTTTTGGAGCCCGACTCAGTACGAGTGTTGGTTTTTCTTTTCTTCTCTCATGAAGGTGCATCAGCAACTCGATTATTGACCTTACTGGCTTCCACCTCAATGTCCTGACCCGACCCATTGAGAACGCTCCCGTGCCCTCGCTAGCTCAAGGTTTCCTCCCCGCGCCCTCCGCTCCGGCTGACGATGCTGCGGGGCTCAGGCCTCGCTCCCCGGGGAGGGGGAGGAAGCCCCTCGCTGCGAGGGGGGCCATGGACACCTGGCCACGGGCCACCTCCCATGTGAGGTGGGACCGCTCATCCCACCTGCAATGCTGGTTTTTTTTTTTCTTTCTTAAATTATTTATTGTTGCAGTTATAAATTAGAGATGAATGGCAGCTCCTGGGGCTCTCTTTTGGATGTGGATTTTCATGAATTTCAAGCATTTTCTGCTGCAAGGGGCAGTTTTTGGTAAGGGAATTGTGTACGTACCACTCAGCAGTTTGTCAAGTTTTCCTCCCTGCTCAAGCTCTGCGCTGGAGAAGGGGCACTGCAAGCAAGGGGAAGAGCAGTGTCGGCCACTTACCTCGCTTACCTTCGTCTCCGGTTGCTTTGATCGGTGGAAGGAAGCAGATGGTGGTTTTAGTTCACTTCTGGTTTACAGGTTTCAAGATGACCTCAACCCACGAAGGCGGCATGCTTTCCCTTTAACCATTAATTACAGCAGCGTGCCCAGAATCCTTACACAATCATTTAGCAAAATTATAATTACACTTATAACGTTACACTTATAATGTCTTTTTCACACACGCCGCATCCCGGAGCCACAGGACGAACGGCGCGATTTGCCTCGTTACTTCCACTTTAACGTTAATTTGCAGCATCGGCCCCGGCGCTCTCGCCCCGACGGGCACCCGGACGCCCACGGGCACCCGCGCGCAGGGAGGAGGTGGTGGCTCGTCCCGCCGAGCCGCCCGGCACGCGCCCACCCGACGCGGACCCTGCACCGCACAAGCGGGGACAGCGGAGACGGGAGCTTTTGCTCATTTTTTTTTTTTAATGTATCACAATGAGCAGGAAACATACGTGATGAAATATTTCCAAAGGAGTATATTCAATTACCATCTACAGTCAACTCAACTATGACAACAAAGTCTTTTGTGACAAATTTCTTTTGAAGTTTTGAAAGTTCCACGTGGTTTGTTTCTGTGAGTCTCCAAGTATTTTGGTACAGTTCGAGATCAGCATTGTTACAGTAACAAAAAAAAGCTAACAAGACTACATTATAGAAAAACACCAAGAACATCATTTTTGGTTTCACTTGCTCTAGTTTTTGTACATTGCAAAGGCTGTTCACATCCCTCTTCACCTCATTTATGCTTTCTGTTCTACCCAAACTTGCCCCCCAAAATAAAAAGGAAAAAAATAGTCAAAAACTTTGTGTTTCACAGTGGGCAGTATCTCAGCGCCGACAAACCAACCAACCAAGCAACCAAGCAACCAACCAACCCAATTTCTGCTTCTATTTAAATTAGTTATTTTTTTTTTTTTTAAAGCAAAATATATTTCCAGGAACAGCGAGCGTGCTGGCTCGTGTCCGCGCCTCCCTCGCCTCCCCGCCAGCCCCCGGCGCGGGCGGCCCCGACACACGCCTCACGCCTCTTCACTCTCAATTGTATGAAACTTTGGCCATCTTCACCGCTTAAAAAAGCTTTTTATTAAAAATAAAACAGAAACCTGCTCAATGCTCAGTTTAACAGCTGCTCCTCCTGCCTGGCCCCGCTCTGACGGGCGGTGGAAAGGCCCCGCGTGGGCTCGGGGGGGCACCGGGGCTCCCCGGGGCGGCCGGGCGGGTCGTGGGGCGCGAGGCCGGGGGTCCCGGGGGTCCCGGGGGGCCCAGCCCAGCCCGGCGCGGCCGGTGGGGACGGGTGGCCGCGGGGACGGGCCCCAGTGCCAGCCCCGGGGCAGCTGGGCTGCAAGGGGAGGCGACAACCTCGCACTGAAAGTCTCTAGAAACATTTAGAAAAAAATACAAGGAAATGAATTTATAAAACCTTTTAGTGGGCAGGAAGGAGGAGGGGGAAGAAGGAGAGAGAAATTGCACTATGACCAAGCAATGTAATTAAAGAACTGAAACAACGAACCAAGACAAAACGAAAGGATTTCCAAAAGAGACCTTGCGGGATCCGACAGATAAAGCTAGTGTTAAATCGTTAAGTGTTATCACACAGAGAACCGAAAACAAAACAAACAAAAAAAATTCTATATGATACAGACAGAGTAACATACAACAGTTAAATGGCAAAAAATATATATATATATATTTCATAGAATTACAAACGATAAAATAATGGAAAACAAAAACTGTACAACTTTAGAATTTAAAAAATGTTCATCTCAAACACGGGGAGAAATACAAGAGCTTTTGTTAAAAGAAAACAGTTTGTTAAACAGCAAATGCTTTTTGTGTACGTGTTTCTGTCTTTGACACCTTATGCTACAGCTGGGTACTGGTAGGAATATCCGATGGTTCTCTCTTTAGTATCGTCTACTTAAAAAACAATTAAAAAAGGAATTTGCACTGTGCATTAGCCTAGTTAGAAATATGTACAACAGTTCAGGATCTAGTCTTTCATCGAACTAAAACCAAAAAATCCATAAAAATAAAAGCGTCCCGCTAGAAAACGAACCCCACGTTCGTCTCTCGAACGCTCCAGTCTCTCGCAGAGTCGACGAGCGGCTTCGGCACGGGGAGGAGAAGCCCGGAGGCGGCGGGAGGAACCTGCGTTCACAGTCTTCGAAGTTCCCTTTGAAGCAGGAGGAGGATGAGGATGATGGGGAGAAGGCTCTCGCGCTTTCGGGGCAGAGGAGACGGGGGGAAGGACGTTGGTTCTGTTGACGTTTGGCTACGGAAGTGGAACGGCTGCGATTCGTCTCCGAATCTACGTGTCGGCAGCACAGTTTTCCTTTCGAAGTCCGGACCGCGGGAGGTGCGGGCGCGGAGCTGGACGGGCCCCGGCCCCGCCGCCCCGGCCGCTCGCGCGGGGCTCCGAGCCGCGGCGGGGAACTTGGAAAGAGAAACCGGCCTCTCGGTGCGCTGGGGTCTCGCTAGGAGTTGTCTCTCTGCTTGCACAAGAAGCACAGATAACAACCTGGGTACTTTTTTTATTCTTTATTTAAACTTAGACTTGTTTGTTTAAATCAGAAACAAATTCTCAAGTAAAAAGAATCCTTTTTGCTCATTCTGCACCAGTGGTGAAAGGGTATGTCTTTGGATTTTATTTAAAGCATGAATTTCCTTTAGAGAAAAAAAAAAAAAAGTAACAAAACCTTTTTTTTTAAAGAAGGAACAGAGAGCAGCCTAATTACACAAACAGAAACAAATGCGTATAGTTTAGGAACAGAGTTTTTGAAGCATTTACAAAATGAGGAAAAGAAGAGGGGAAGAAGGGGAAAAAAAAAAAAGGAAAAATGGCAAATAAGAAAGAGATAAGTGCACAAGGGTAACAGACATAGGTAAACCGTGTGTATACGCCTTAAAAAGTTTCAAACCCCCAACAAAAAATATTCTGCAAGGGATCCTACTGACCCCCCAAAACCCTTTGAACTTCTTTCTTTAGTTTTTATAAAATAATTATGCAACCACCCTCGAAGAAATGAAGGTAGCGACCATAAGTGGAAGATTACAGGACGGGGAAACGGGGAGTAAAGGTACAAAGGGGAGAAAAGCTCAGGCGAGTCAATGGATCGCAATCTATCTGGCTAGGAATGAACAAGACAACATCAAATGAGAAGCCGTCAGCTGGACCATACAAAAGCTAAATGTACACAAAAGGGTTTTTTTTCTTTTAAATCTACCATACTGCTTCAGTTCATTTCCAATGCAACAATCTACTCAACACCAAAAATGGTCATATCTATCATAAATACAGAAAGTCAGTTGTTTTAAAACTTATTTTTTTTAAGCTCCGAGTCCTCAACACTCTTTGTGTGGGTTTTTTTTTTTTTTTCTGAAAAGTGGGAGTGCTTAACTTTTCCCCTTGAAATTGGCTTCAGCAGAAAAGCTACCCTCAAAATCCCCGAAAAGCTAAAGCAGTTCACATTGTTTTTTTTCTCTTGAATACTTTCTGCCCATTTTAAATTAACAAAAAAAAAAAAAAAGAAAAAAAAAAAAGAAAAAAAAAATCCTTTTCTGGAACGAAAACGAAACAAAACAAAAACCCCAAAACAAACGAAAGAAATTATATATATATATATATATATATAAAACAATGATTCTGAAAACAGAACAAAGTGTGAGCGATTGACCTGAGAATAAAAAGACATTACATTTCTTTTTTTTCTTTTAGCAAGCCATTGGTATCTGAATGCTAAGATAGCAAGAAATTTAAAACTGTCACAAGGTGGGCTGCTTTCCCATACAGTGCATGCCGGCCTCTGCTGTGCTATCGACGGGGGGTATCGAAAAGGGGCAATGTACAAGGGGCTCCAGCTCCGAAGACAGTGAGGAGGCAGCACGGGCTCTCGTCTCCCAGACCGACAGTACCTTCGAAAGGACAAATGTAACAGATTTTTTTTTTTTTTTTCTTTTTTAAGTTTTATTTTATTAAAAGGAAAGGAAAAAAAAAAAAAGAAATGTAAAACCCACCGGCATCGTTATATGGGAAAACAACCCACGCTTTTTCTTTTTTTCTTTTTTCTTTTTTTGGTTAGAAGCTTTGGAATTGCAGTTAGTCTATTTTTGAAATTGGTTTGTTATTAACTTTTTTTTTTTTTTTATTTAAATTCATTTTTCATTGTTCATCTTCAAAGCTTACAATCTGAAGGTGTCCATTCCTACGCTAGCTAGACCACTGTCCTTAGGGCAGCCGGGCTCCCGGGGCCCCTCCGCCGGGCTCGCCGGGCCATCTGACTTTTGGCTAAGATCCGTGTCAGACTCCTCCGAATAGTCGTCTGTTGGCATCGAGGGCTGAACCCCTGAGGTGCTGCATGAACTTGAGGTAACCGTTGAAGATGAGGAGAGAGGAGGGAAGGGCGGCGGCGGCGGCTTCCCCGGCGGGGCGCGGGGGGTGGCCGGGGGCCAGGGCTTTCTGGCGGCGTGGGGGGAAGCCGGGGGGGGCCGGGGGGGCGGGGGGCTGTCGTTTGAGTGAGCGGCCGACTGCGAGGTAGATGCGGTGCCGGGGTCGGGGGGGCAGGCAGAGTGAGGTAATAGACTGGGGTGCTCTTTGGCGTTTCTTGCTGCTCTTGTGATTGTTCGGTGTTTGTGCGGGGCTGACTCGAGATGCTGACTGAGGGCTTCGTCCCCACACACCGTGCTCTCGCACGCCACGCACTGGTACGAGCCGCTGCCCTGGCCGCTGCCGGTGGGCACGTGAAGCACCATCTCCTGCAGGTTCGCCACGGACTGGCCGAAGAAGCAGAGGGACTTCAGGTGGTCGCTGGCCGCCTCCTGGTCGCCGAAGCCCGCCTGGCACTTGCGGCAGACCAGCTTGTACTGCACCTTGGGGACGATGAAGGGGTCGCAGAGGGAGTCCGCGCCCTTGCCTTCCGCTTCGGGCTCTTCTTGGGGTTTGGGCAGGAGGGGGGACACCTCGCGGGGTGCGTTCTTCTGCTCTTCTTGCTTGGGGGGTTCTTTGGCAGGGTCTTTGTCCGGGGTGGCAGCCCCCGCGGGGACGGGGGTTTGGCTTCCTTTGGGCTGCTGCGCTTTCTGCTGCTGCTGCTGCTGCTGCGCCTGCCGCTGCTGCTGCTGCTGCTGCTGCTGCAATGCCTCCTGCAGACTCTGCTGGTATTGCTGGTACTGCTGCAGCAGGGAGCCGGGGGACAGCCCCAGCAGTGCCTGCGACAGCGCGGGGCTGTAGGGGAAGAGCCCCTCCATCCCGTACATGGGCTGCAGGTACCCGCTCTGCAGGGCGCCGGGGATCTGCGGGGCGTAGTAGGGGGAAAAGCCGGGGACGAAGTAGGGAAGGAACTGGCTCGTCAGCAAGGTGGTGGGGTCCGAATTCAGGGCGGCCTGCAGCGCCTGGAGCTGGGCGGGCTCCACCGCGTACTCCATGGCGGGCAGCGGGGCCGAGAGGGCGCCCGCCGGCGCCTCCCCCTTCTCCTTCTCCTTCTTGGGCCCTGGCAGGGGGTCCCCCTTCCCCTTGGGTGCCTTCTCCTTCTCCTTTGCCTTCTCGCTCTCCTTCTCCTTGCGCTGCGGCGGGAGCGGCTGCTGCGGCTGCGGCTGCGGGGTCGTTGCCGGCGGCTGCTGTGGGGCCACGGCCGCCGTAGCTTGTGCCGGGGTGGGCGAGCTCAGCGCGGCCGGGGGCTGCTTATTTGGTAATCCAGAGGTGGGGAGGCCGGGCGAAGGGACGCTTGTGCTGGGCAGGCCCATCAGGTTGGGTTTGGGAGAAGTTAAAGCTGCAAGAGGGAGGAGAGAGAGGTGAGGAGTCGCTCGGCGCTGGGCAGGCAGAAAGCACGAGGCGGGGTGACCCCGGGCCACCCTGCGACCGCCCCCGCGCCGCGTCCGCCCCGCACGAGGGCAGGGACCGGCCCGAGCTCGGGGTCACAGCGCCTGCCCACCCTTCCCCCGTCCTCGAGGACGATGGCTCCGCTCCCCGCTCCCGAGGCCCCGTGCTGGGGATGTGCCTCGCCAGCCCCATCGCCCACGGCGGGCTCGGCCGCGCTGCCGGGCAGCACCGAGTGCGGTGGCTCTGCCGGGGACGCCCAGCAGCCGCCGGGATGCTCAGCACAGCTGCTGTTTAACCGACCCCTCCGAAACCCCCCTGATGCCAGGGACAGGCACGTTCCCACCTCTGCACTAACCGGTGCTTTGGCCAAAGGAATGGCTGTGCCAAATGGCCGTAACGCTACACACTGTCCATCTTGCTAAAATCTCCACAGACTAGAAAGCCCTGGTCGTGGCAACTGAAGGGGACTGAACAGGCTAAATCTAAGTTATTTTGTCCTTATTAGGCTGATGTTCACAAACCCACAAACCTCTGATGCACCCCCTTCCTTCCTTCTAACGTAGGAGGCTTTGGGTGCACAGCTCCTGAGGAATTTCAGCGTTTATGTGGTATTCAGACATCCCCCCAGGGCACGAACGTCATGTTTTGGGTGGAATTAAAAGCGTGGTGACGCTTCCTCACAAAGGAGGTGGATTAATGGTGGAATGTGAAGTCTGCCCATCTTCCCACCAGCACGAACAACCAGTAACAACACAGTCCCCCTTGCCGACTTCTACTCTCAGAGCTGACAGTAGCTGGGGGCAAGAGGAGTGTGGCTCCTGGAGTCACATCCATTAGCCATGGTCACCGCAGCTGGCAAACACACTCCTGAAAAGGAACGTTTTGCTTGGGAAGTCCCTCAATGCCATTTGGGGAAAACAAAAACGAAACAAAGCTCTAACGTTGTGCCGGCGCAGCCCCGGACGCTCCTGCAGGACCCGCTCCTGCAGCAAAACGGTCCAACAAACCCTCACCTGCCCCTGCCCCAGCCCGCCCGGCTGCGCATCGCTGCCCAAAGGCCGTCTGAGCAGAGCTGGCAACCAGCCATGGGGGCGCGGCAACTTTTATTTTAGGTGGTACCTCCTCTGTGATACACCCAGTGGGAGAGGAGAGGGGAACCCGCCCCTTTGGGGCATGACTGGGGGCACGGCGGCAGCTTCAAGTCCTTTCCAAGGGGCAGCGTGCCAGCAGGACCATCGCTGGGCACAGGGCAGGCGGTGAGCCCTGGCAGGGAGCTCCGCTGCCACGGGGCTCCTCGGACTTGCGAAGGCAGCATAAAAGGGACTCAAACACAGCCAGGGGCTGGGGCCAACAGCTCTGTCTGAGCTGCAGCTGCTCCATCGATCCTGGTGAGGTCTTAAATCATCATCAACGATACTGAGGAACAAGTGTAGGCATCCTCAACCATCCCAGCCCTGCCGCTGGCAGGCAGCCGACACCCAGGGCCTTGGCCAGAGCGGCCGGGGCAGAGGCTGATGGAGGGAGCACAGGATTTACATCCACAGACACCCACGCTCCTCAGGCTGCTGGACACCCCGCCCCAGACTGCTGCCTGCACCGTCGCATCGCAAGAGCCCGTCACCTCACCACGGCCCGTAACGCTGGTGTAGCCCAGAAGGAATCTGCGCTTCCCAACACACAGCACAGGAACCACTCCTCTTGCAGCATCGTGCTCTGAGCAGCAGCTGGCAGCTAAGAGGAGCAAAGCGCTCTCCAAAGCCTGGCTGTGCTACACCCTGGCATAACAGCTCACTTGTCCGCAACGCTGCATTCACCCCGACACGGGAACCCCGCACGCGGCGCCGGCTCCGACGTGGCATCGAGACAACAGCGATGTGTGAAGGTATGAAGTGAGCCACCACGCAGCAGCCTTACAGATCTCAGATAAGGGCATATTACGGACAGATGCCACTGACACGGGTGTTCCCTCCATGAACAGCCCCTGAGAGGCTCAAGCGCGGGAGCAGTGGCTGATTCACAACGCTCCTGGATGCGCAGCCTTATCTGCTCCGACAGCCTTTGAGCCGAGATGGCCTGACCTTTGGAGCTTTATCTAAAGGCCACAAATAGTCTGTTTGACTTTCTAAATAGCTTAGTCCTGTCTAGGCAGTCACCGATTGCTTTTAACATTCATAGTACGTAGCCCCATCTCCCCAGGACACATACCGGTCTTTGGAGAAAAATAAAGGCACCAGTCACCAGTGCTACCAGGCACATCACACTTTTCCTTAGAAACAGTTCAGAACTACTGAAAGCTTGGGATGGCATTACATAAACTGAATTTTATAACAAAAGGAAAGGTATAATATAACAATGCATTCAGCACATTAGTCCTTTTCAGTTCCATTTGATAAAGCCTCTATTTTCCATTTCCTTGAAGGTGCTTCACCATTTTTAGCCTGTGCTAGCGGAACAGAGATATGCGGCACGTCTAGATCTTGCTCTATTTCAGACTTTGCTAGAAAACCCGAGTTCAGGGATTAAAGATAAAATACCTATTGCTTATTCGCTGTCAGGTAAACATGCTCGACTAAAGGGCCGGGTATCCTATTATCAGTCCTTCAACAGAACATCCGCTTGTGCTAGAGATGTGTCAAGTTAAGCCGCGCCTCTGAGCAGTGCGATAATATCCACACCCACCTGTGTTGGATGGAGTGAAGCCTGGTAAGGACGGGCTGTTGAGGCCTGGGAGCAAGACTGGAGGGATGCCCTGTAGTGCTGGGTATGCAGCAGGAAGGTTGAGAGCTTGCAGAGGGGTGTTATCAAACATGCCCTGCTGTTGAGCTGCCAGACCAAGAACCTCGTTGGCTTTTTTGATCCGGTCCAGCTCCTGCTGAGCCATCAACTGACGTACAGTAGCTGGGTCAAAATACTCCTTTTCCTTATCCAACTGGCTTCCAATGGTTTCTTTAACTTTGGAGATATGCTGTTGAGAGAAGATATGGTCACGTACAGACAGTCGAGCGCTGTACTTGATGCCACACAAAGTGCACTCTGTTTTGGGTCCCTCATAACTTGTTTGGTTTATACCAAAATGCTTGGCCATGCTGAGTTTGGACTTCTTCTCCTTTGCCCTAGCATTCTGGAACCAGACCTGAACAACTCTCTTTGGCAGTCCAATGTCATTGCCCAGGACCTCACACTCCAGCATGGTAGGTGTCCTGTAGTCATTAAAGCATGACTTAAGAACTTTTAGCTGGAGATTAGTCATCTGAGTGCGAAAGCGTTTCTGTCCAGGCCGATCCCCGCTCTCTCCAGACTTGCTGGCTGAACCACTTGCACCAGGGCTGGGTGAGCAGGGGTCTGCAAGGCTGGATGTTTCACTATAGTCCACAGTACCTTCGTTATCGTACTCTTTGCTGTAAAAGCTGGGAGCTGGGCTGACCAGGCCAGAAGACAGTCGGTCTTCATATTCAGACATTGCTATCATGGCAGCTTTTGTCAGACCTTCACTGGGTCCCGATGCTGATTTGGTTTCGGTTGCAATCCCTGTTGCGCTATCGTTGTCCGCGTTCCCTTCATCTCCTGTTGTAGTGTCTGTGATTGCAGTGTTGACAGAAGAGCAGTCGTCGTTGTCCAGCTTTGTTTGGTCAAAGCTCAGATTGACCGAGGACATGGAGGGACTCTCGAAGTCTTCTATCCCTTCTACCTTAATGGAGGATGGACTCAGCAGAGTTCGAGGTGACAGTTCCATGCTCTTGTTCACTGGGGAGAGAGGAACACTCTGTCCATCACTGCTAGTTGGTGGCATGTGGGAAAAGCTTGCTCCATCAAAGATGTCTCCCTTCATTTGGAGTCCCCCATCACAATCTAAGAGCATAGCAGACAACGTCAAGTTGTATCCAGCCCTCTTGGCCTCATGCCAGTGACGGGATCGGATGTGAGCTTCAAGAGCTGTCTTTGCTTTAAAGAGAGCTCTGCAGAACGGACACCGTCTATGGGCTTGGGCAGGCCCTACGGCTCTGAACTGCCCCTTCCGTTCCCGTGCACGGGTGTTCTGAAACCAAACTTGCACCACGCGTTTCTTCAAGCCCACTTCATGTGCAATGTGATCCAGCATTTTCCGTGTTGGGTTGGAGTCGAGCAAGTACTTCTGATACAGGATTTCCAGCTGCTCTGGGGTAATGGTTGTCCTTAGACGTTTATCCCTTTGTGGTTCTTCTCCTCCGGTCCCACTGTCATTTTCTCCAGGGCTTGCACTGGCCTTTTCCTCCAGCTTTCTCTTCAGCGTGTTCATGGTGGATGTTGGAGTTGACGGTGAGGTGGCCGAGCTTGCTGGAATCTGTGGTAACGTTCCGGACAGCAGCTGGCTCGCAAGCAGTGGATTACTGGGATCAAAAAGCATGAACGGCATATCCAGCGTTCTGTCCAGGAACGGGGGGTGGATGAACTGGTTCTGTGCACTCAGAAAATGAAGCTGCTGATGCTCCTGCCAATGCTCAAAGGAAGGAAATGCCAGCTTACACTGGTCACACTGGTACGGGATTAGCTGAGGAGGTAGGTTTGCCAGCTGCTGAGGGGTGGATGTGTGAATGGGTTTGAGGGAGAGATGTGAGAGCTGAGATGGGCTTGGGCTTGACTGTGACAAGGAGCACTGAGGGGGCTGAGGAGGGGGAGGTGGCTGTTGCAATGAAGAGGGGGAGGATAACTGTGAAATCTTTTGGTGTGCTGAACTTGTCTTTTGTTCTCCTTGGTCCTGTTGCTGCTGAGACTCTTGCTTTGGTTGCACTTGCTTCTCTTGAGTTTGGTTTTGCTGTGTACTTGGAGGTTCAGACTGCTTTGGTTTCTCATCTGTAGCTTCTACTTTAGAACTATAAGCGGAGGAATCGTCTGCCTCTGCTGTGAGCTGCAGAAAAGCTGAGGAGGTTGCGTTGGCTGAAGACGTAGGTGTGCTGTAAGCTTGTGAGGGCATTGGTGTGCTGCAGGAGGAACTGGTTGGAGTCAAGAGCTCCATTGCATCCATAGAGTCTTCATTCTGGCTATCATCCTGTCCATCCTCATCCTCATCTTTGTAACAAAGCTTTTTCTGGTGTTTAATGAGATCAAAAATGCGCTGAAAGACCAGACTGCACTTTTTGCATTGGTAGTTCAAGTTGCTTGTTCTAATATACCTGTCGTTTGTAAGCTCCCGTCGTTCCCCGTCTTTGCCTTCTCCCTGATTCTCATAGTTTTTCCTAGCTTTTTGACGGGCATTCTGGAACCACACCACTATAACACGCGTTGGGAGGTTCAGCAAGTTAGAGAGCTGCTCAAATTCATCATCCTTTGGGTAAGCGTTGGCATCAAAGAAGTCCTGCAGGACTCGGAGTTGGTAGTCAGTAAAGCGTGTCCGGGAGGAGCGCTTGCTTCCCCAGTACTCCTGCTTTTGGGGTTCTGGAGAAGGAGGCCGCGAGTCTATCTTCAGCTCTTCCAGGCTGGTAATGGGAGGGTTACTGAAGTTGTACGGGGAATCCTTGTTGCGCTGGCGTTCTTTGAAAAGAGTGTTTCTGAACCAGTGCTTGATCACTTTCTGGGGCAATCCAGATTTGTCCGCCATCTCTTTGATCTGTTCCTCACTCGGGGAATTGTTGATATCAAAATACTGCCGAAGGACTCTGAGTTGGTCGTCGGTGATCCGCGTCCGTGGCCTCTTGTTCTGCTGCTGCTGGAGAAGGCTAGGGTTGAGCTGATGCTGGTACAACTGGGCCAAGTCGGCAGGCAGAGGGTCTACGGGACCAAGCTGGGGTGGCAGCTGAGCAGGCAATGTTTGTAGTGGCATGGTTTGCATCATGAGTGGTGAAAAGATGGGGAGCTCCATTGGCATAGAGAGCTGGGTGAGTGGCACAGACGGCTGGGCTGGTGCGATTGTAGGAGAGGTAATCGGTGGGGCAGAAGTAGGAATGGTAGGAGTAGAAGCTGGCTGAGGAGGGGCCGGAGGGAGCGGAGGTGGGGGCGGTGGAGGTGGAGGCGGTGGCTCTGGGGTCTGGGGCCGTAGCGGGTACAGTTTGTCGTAGTGTTCTCTGTATTGTTTGGCAAATCTCTCTAACTGCTTGAATGGGAAGTAATGTTGGTGAACATGCTCTTGGTGGCTCTTCAGGATGAGGATGTTTGAAAAGAGCTTGCCGCACGTGTCACACTCCAGCTTTTCCAGGTTCTCACCTTGCTCTGTCTTCCCGTTTTTCTTCTGCACCTTCTGCTTGTTCTCGTTGTACTGAATGACAAGCTCAAAGCCAAAGTTTTCCAGCAAGGCTTTTGTGGCGTTCCCTCTCGCATCAGAGGCGATACGCGGAGGCAGCAAGGAGGGCTCTGAACTACTGCCTGGTACAAAGTCTTTCTTCTCTTTGGGCTTTAAGTTATCAGGCAGAGACTCCTTAGATGCTGCCACATTATTGTCTCCCCTCTCTGCACTTTCCCGTTCTCGTGGGGTTTCTTTTTCTTTCTCCTTCACTACAGATTTATTCTTCTTCTCAGGGTGCTGGCTCTGCTGTATAAGGACGGAGTGAGGTTGTGACAAGGACAGCTGACCTTGCTGCTGCTGTAAGAGCTGTGGATGGCTCTGTTGAGGGAGCTGAACTTGAGCCTTCAGGTCCTCCAGCAAACTTGGACCGGTACCAGTCAATGTCAGCGCACCACTGGTGACAGGCAAACTAACTTCTGGGTTGAGCTGGAACTCGGCACTGGGGATGTAGAAAGGAAACAGAAGATGCTGCTGCTGCTGAAGCTGCAGAAGGGTCTCAGTGGTCATCGGAAAGTGCGGTAGAAGTGCTGGGTTGAACAGCTGAGACTGCAGGAGAGCAGCTTGCTGCTGCAGTTCTTGTTGCAGATGGGCCTGGACTTGGGCCTGCGCCTGTGCCAAGGTTTGAGCTTGCTGCTGCTGCTGCTGCTGCTGTTGTTGCTGCTGCTGCTGCTGCCTGGACGCGATCATGTCTGCCAGCTTCTTTCGGTTCACCTCTTTGGGCTCCGAAGGGGAGGAAATGTTAGTGCTTACAGGGTTCCCTAAAGGAGGAATTCCCACATTGTCACTGGATACCTGGTTGAGCAGGCTGGGAATGGGAGTTGTGCCCGAATTACTTGTGTTGGTGGTTGTAAAAGTACTACTGTTGCTAGCGCTCACTGGGCTTGGCGTGGAGGAACCCAGAGAGAGACTGCTGCTGCTGCTGTTGCCGGCTCCGTTACTGCTGCCGCTGCCCCCGGCCGCCTCCAGCTTGGCCGCGCGAGCCTTGGTTTGGTGCAGCACAGACCTCATGTGGATCTCCAGGGTTGAGCTCTGACTGTAGGCCACGTTGCAGGTGTTGCACTTGAAAGGTTTGTTGTCTGGGCTGCTGGTAGGCTCGGGCTGCCCAGTTGCAGACTCTTGGAGGGCTCTTTTCAGTTTATGCAGATGAGAAACGGAATTGTAATGGACCAGGAGAATGTTCTTTTGCGTGAAAGACTCCTTGCAGACTGTGCACTTGTAGGGGCGAGATGGATCTAGGAATTTCTCCATAGTGAAGTTAGGGCCCTTCCTGAAGGGTAAGGCCCTTTTCGGTTCTGAGCCAGAGTCCTCTTGCACCGACCCCGAATCGCTACCTGTCGGGCTCTGCTTATCTTCCAAGTCGCTCTCCTCCTCCTTGTCTTCCTCGACTATTATAGTGTGGTCTTCTGCAAGCGAAGGATCGCCCATAGCGAGGAGGTCCCCGTTGACCAGGAGACCACCATACAGCTGCTGAATGTCAGCCTCGCTCAGCTCCAGATGGCTGGTTTCCAGGTGCTTCTTCAGGGCCTGGAAGGTCCGGAAGCTGCGCTGGCAGAGGCAGCACATCGTGGCTGCCCGGATGACGTGGTACTGGGAATGGAGCTGCAGCTTCTCAATGGTTTTGAACGCCAGGCTGCACTGGTTACAACGGTACTTGTAGACGTGGCGGTCGGACACCGGCAGCTGAGGCCGCTTGGCGTGAACGTCGTTGAAGTGTGTCTGCAGGGCTGCCGAGCTCTTGAACACCTGGTTGCAGCCCTTCTTCCAGCAGAGGAAGCCGGAGTCCTCCCTGGCAGAGCTCTGGTCGGCTGGAGCGGGCTTGGGCTCTCCGCTGTGCTCTGCACTTTCTGATGGCAAGAGACTCTTTCCTGAGTCCTCAGAGATCTCTGTGAAAACAAAATCAGAGCACAACTGAAAATTACACCGGCACACAAGGGCTGGTCGACACCCTCTTTTTGTCCCTAATATGTCCGTGTTTTTTTCTCTGCAAGATGATAGGTATTTCTAACATTTCTCCTCTGTCTTCGTTCATTTATTTTAATACCAGCCCATGACCCTCACCATGGCCCATTGCATAAACCTACACAATTTACATCCTTGTCCACTTTGAATATCTGGAAATTACTCACACACATACACGTTCCCTTAGTGCATTTATCACCTTTAATTCTTCCTTTTAAGTGAAGGCCATTCAGCCACCTCTCTGTCTTTGTGTTTTTCTTTGACGTCCTGCCTATTTTCCAATAAGATGGTTCACCAAACTGAACGTAGTACTCGAGTCTTGGTGCTATCAAAGCTAGAAACAACAGGAATGAAATTCAGGTCCTGCTGGGAGCAGCTCAAAGGGTGCTGTTCGAGGGAGGATGGGAGAAGAAGCAACAAACACTCGGTGCACTGCCACTTTGCCGGGGTCTCAGAGCACAGTCCTGCCGGAAAGGGCAGCATGATACGGGCAGAGGCCAAAACAGGGATCCCACTGCCCGGGGCAGCATTAGCCACCCTGGCTGTGCCAGTGCTGCCCCACCAGCATCACTGCCCTGGGGCTGTCTGCCTCGAAGGAAACCATGGCTGTCTTCATTCCCAGGTTCCTTACAGAGCTTCCAGGAGGGCACAGAAGGAAGACTGGCATTGCTTCCCTGCCAGGTTTGAGATCAGACACTTCTGCCCACACAGAATGATGTTCTGGGGATGCTTTCACATCACACTACAAAGCCAGGACTAAAGAGCCACTGACTTACAGCCATGCCTTCGTAGCACAGCATGGCAAAGAAAAAGGCTGCGTGGATTTGGGCTGGACAAGGACTGCAGCAGCTCAAAGCTCCCCAGACTGTGTGCCCAGCGTATGTACTTGATCTACGACAGCAGCCGAGCGCGTAGCACAGTCTGTGGCCAGGAGCTGCAGCCCTTGGCGTTTGCCAGTGCCCTCAGCCCTCTACACCTCTGCTTTTCACTGCTCACATCTGGCCTTCTCCCTTGCAAGGATTCAACACCATTTCCACGTGCATTGCCACGGTGGTGAGCTGTGCTCCTCAGCTCTGAGCCGCCCTGCTCTGCCCTGCCACGGGGACACCGGCCTGTTTGTGGCACAGACGAAGGGAGACAGCTCCGCTGGGCACCGTCCAGCGCGGTTCTCAGGGGACAGCTGGGCACACGGAGCTCCCCTGGGCGGAGGTGTCCCCAGGCACAGCCCCTGGCCAGGTGATGGGAGCTGGGGGAGCGCTGGGGCCCGCGGACCTCATCGACCTGCACTCACCAGGCTGCTTCGCCAGCTCCTCTGCGGCGGAGTTCCCGTCCTTCTCCGGAGCCGCTGCTGGGAGAAACATGCTGCTGGGCATCATCACCTCAGGTGTTGTCACCTGGGGACAGGGAGGGAGGGATGTGGGGAGAAGACAAACACAGAAAACTATTTTAAACATCTTCAGTGGCAAAATTAGACACCAGTATTGTAAAGTCAGAGGCGTCACTTTTCATAGCTCAGTGAAGACTCGTGTTTATTAGACAAAGCTCACATCAATCAAAAGTGTTTCTACAGTTACATTCTGGACATAATTAGCAGTGCACACTTGAAGAATAATCTTATTATTAATATTTTTTCCTTTATGTAGAATTCAGACTTTGATCACTGACAGTGTTTTGTCATGGGCTGTGAAACTTCTTGTGCAACCAATTAGGTAGATAAGTTGAAAGGCCCACCTTAAGCTGCTGAAAACATAATAAGGCCCCTAATTAAATCATACCTCGTAAAGTACACTGTAATCTTGAACTGGGGAGCATTGCAGCACTGTTTTCAAAGTGTATCAATGCAGGAAAAGGAGGGGCATGAGAAAGAAAAGTACAAATAAGGAGAGAGGTGACAAAGGAAAGGATGAATAAGGAAAGACTACAAAGACAGCGAATTGTCTGCGAAATGAAAAGCTTTTGGTAACCCTTTCCTCGCTGTGACTGATGTGTTCCCTTCGCCTCTCTCCAAGTGTCTGTCTAGAACCTGCACCATCACAACCAGTGCAGTGCTTGAACACCAACACTTCTGAAGAGCTGCAGAGTTCGTGTGCTTCAACTAGAGACGCTCTTTGAAAGAGTCACATGCATATCACGTGCACGTGTCACATCTTCTGGAAAACTGTGTTTCTTTGGGTGTATCCAGTCACACACAGAACACACAAACTGCCTCGCTAGCAGCTGGCACGTGGTTGGCATCAGATGCAGGACAACAAACACCCTTGTGAAGGCCCAGAGCCAGCAGCTCACACCACCTGGGACTGTCCCACAGCCCTTCTCCGCAGAGCAGCAGCTGGACAGCCAGACCCGTCCCACCGACACCGTCCGTGCCGCACTCCGGCACACGGCTGCCAGCACTGGCCGGCACCTGGGGCAAGCGAAGACGCCTCTGCGGCTCCGAGCAGCTGACGCGCAGGGAGCACCTCCCTTTCACCAGGGCTGTGGCACTTGGAGCAACAGAAACCAACCCCAGCTTGCCACGTGTGCGGTGCTCGTGCTCCCGGCCTCTGGCCGCTGGGAAAGAGAGGATGAGCCCTCCTAGACACGTGTACTTCCTAGCGAACGAAGGCTCTCCGTCCTTCTGCCAGGTACTGCGAGGGCATTTGAACCTTGGATTTCAGCAGAGTGAGGCTGTTACCTGCACGCGGTGAGACTCGCCTTCTGCAAGGCCCAGGACCACGAGGCTCTGACTGAACCGCGTGAGGCATCAGCAAATCCATGGCGAAGCTGAAGGACATGAAATCTTCCTTATCTACACGCATGTCAGATCCAAGCAATCACACACTAGACCTTGGCTTCACTAAGCGAATGGAAGCAAAAACAGCCCATGAAAAACCTCAGAAACACACGTTTGCACAGGAGCGGCTGCGGACACCTGAACTGCTCCCTCCCTCAGCGGGACGGCCGGGGCACGGAGGTGGCCGCGGGTCCCACGGGTGTCTGCAGGGAAGGCAGCCGACGCTGATCAATCACCAGGAGGGAAGCTGAGCACGCCACATTCATTCCACCTTTTACTCTAAGTGGGAGCATCTGACGGCTGTGGGTGGTGGGTCGGGAGACGTGAAAGGTCACTGGTTAATTCCCGGCAGCCGGGCTCGGAGGAGGGGGACAAGCGGGGACGCCGAGGAGGGAAGGCAAGAAGGAAGCCGTCCCTCTCAGCTTTATCAGCAGGGAGAGCACTTTCCTAGGATCTTTAGGAATTATGAAAAATAAATCATGAGAAATTAAAAAAAACCCCAGCAGAGTAGAAAAAGAATAAAATTATCTAACACCTCAGCTGCACATCATTATAGAAAACTGTGGGCTTTTTATACGCATTACAGTACGGCAGCCATCCCCACTACCACACTCAGTACGACGGATCAGTAATTGTTTTCATACACTTTAATTAGAAAAACTCAGATGGCTATGAATAATAATGGAAAAGAGAGACTTTTGCACTTGAAAGGTTGAAGTCAATCAAGTGTGAATGACGGCAAAAAAGAAAAAAAAAAGACACCAATTCATCAGGCCTCTGTTGTCTCGCCGCGTCTTTAATCATAATTCCTGATTGGGATTCAAGAAGGCAGTAAGCAGCGGTTCTTTGTCTGCCTTCACCTTCCGTCAATTAACTCTCCCCGAAATATAATCATCAACCTCACATGCTCCTCTGCATCTTAATCTGGGTCTCCAAACCACTAAGTCCTGCCCTATATGTGTTTAAGTAATTACCTTTATCTATCTGCATCTCCATAGCCACAGTTCTCACCCTACTTTTACCCCTCTCTCCACAATAAAAAGAAAAAAAAAAGGGGGGGGGAGAAGGAAAAAAAAGGCTACGGTACATTAAATTGCTACAGGCACAAAATCCCAGAAGGCAAACAGAAAAAAGCTTGGAGAAAAGTGCAGGAAACTAGAAACTGTGGATATGGATGTAGGGCAACTGCAGGCAGCCCAGCCAGCCACGCAGGGCTGGCCCTGGGAAGCAGAACCTTGAAAACAAGGCGCTGCTCTTGCTTCAGCAACGGGCCCCGCTTCAGTCCTCTACCTGTTGAGCACCACTCCACTTTCTCCCGAAAGCGCCGTCCGTTTCCTACGCTGTTTTCCAGGGCAGGACTACTCTGTCTCCTCATCCCCACAGACCCCTCCCCGAGCAGGCAGCAGAGATAAGAACAGCGAAAGCAGGCTGCGGATCTCAGACCACTTTGCATTTACACTGAATTCCAGACTGCCCATTTTGAACTAATTGTCCTTTTACCCCGCAAACCCGCCTGAGGATACACCGTCTCCTTGTACGTGCCTCGCACGTTGTGGCGGCTTTTAATACAAGCAAATCGCAGGAGCGCCAAGGGGGCAGGAAGGTTCAGTAGACCACGGCCACCCGACAGACAAACAAGGAGCAGTGCTCTGCAGCACAGCACTTTGTACTTCAGATGTATTTAAATGGCATTAACTGCTCTGGTGACAGAGGAACGTGTTTATCTTGAGCACAGCCTGTGTTAGCGTGTGCGCTCGCTAAAGGCTCTCCACGTCCCTCTCACCTGAGCAGGCAATACCTGGCATGTCATTCTGGCATCCATCCTCAGCCCTGCCCCACACCTCTATCGCCCTGCTGAAACGTCTCTCCAACACCAACTGTTTCACAACGGCAACAAGTCAGTCAACGCGAACCGTTATTAAAAAACCAACCCTACAGATGTAAACCCAACAAATGTGATTTGCCTCCTCCCCTTCCTCCTTCTGTACGTACTTGTTCTGCTCTAACGTTAAGCTGTATCCCTTCTGCAGCTGCGATCCACCTGCAAAGCCTTTCAGCTTGGGAACAGCCCTCTCTGTCACTCCAGACCCACCTCCGCGCACAGCCCCAGGGCGCCCGTCCCCCCTGCTCCGACGTCCCAGGTCTCCTCTAGGTTGCTCCCCAGAGCGACGTTATCATACAGAAGGCAAATGGCCCCCTCGACCTGCGTCATCCTTGACCTTTCTGTCCCAACGAGATCAGGAGGTGGGGAGGGATCAGCACCTCACTCCTACCCTCTCTTTCCGACAGCCCGGTGTTCAGATACCAATGGGTGGACCAGGTTCTGTTTATGGTACTTCAGTGACAAGAGTGTGTCTCCATGAACGTCTGGAAACCCCTAATGCTGGGGCAGGCACTCGGGGCACAGCCTTCGCTCCGACCGCCCCCTCCCCATCCCGCTCGGTGGGGCAGGCAACTTGCTTGGTTAAAGAGCACAGGAGGGGGAAGTTTGGGCCAGGGACTGCGGCAGCCCCTCCTGTGCCCCACTTTGAAGCATCTCCCCTGGGGTCTGTACTGGAGATGGGGACGCCGGGCGGAGAACCTCTCTCCAGAGCAGACTGCAGAGGAGCCAATTATCTGCCTTACGAGATGGAAAGTTGTTGGGACAAGCCTCTCTGCTTCCAAGGACCCTCCCTTTTGGATGACACTCAGATCCCCTTGAGCAGACAGAATTTCTTTATGATCACGAGATCCACGGACACGCGTGGGCACGCCAATTCATGGCCATTTCTATAGACAACATGGTCCAGTGAGTGACTGTTACACCCGAGGGCCGACACACCACGTCTCCTGCCTCCCTGTCCCACGAGCATCCTCAGCAGATCGCACGTGTCCTGACACCGACAGACCTGTCACCGCTCTGGAGGACAACCTGCGGGTCCACCCCTCACTGGTGACAACCCACCGCAGTGACAAGCGTGGCTCCTGCCACTGCCGGATCGACTGGATTTTTAAGATGATGAACTGCAGAGCTGCTTATCAACGCAGGCCGGAGGCTCGGAGCTGCAACACCCCTCCCGCGCCGGCCCCAGCAGCCTGACACAAGCGTATTCTTGGCACGTTCAAAAAATTAATCTTAGCGTGACCAGTCGTCTCCCCTCGCGCGCTGGAGCTGCCTGCTCCGGCTTCCCTCTGGACCGAGTGACCGAACGTGAGGACAGGCTACGCGGCTCCTCCGCAAATACCCCAAAATGCTGAAATAACGTGGCTTTGAAAAGAAAAATCTCTAGAAGGGGTCTGAGGAGATACGTTACTATCCCCATGTCCGTGCAACCAGGGGGAGATCCACATGCGATGCAAGGTTCCCGAACCAGACAAAGGAGGTAATTTCCATTACAAAGAGAGAGAGAGGGTGCTGGAGTGAAAAGCTTCATTAGACTCAGAGAGGCAAAGCGATGGCAGTATACCAAGGTCACTTCTAATTTAGACCATCTAATTGGCAAACATGGCTCCAAATGGCTATCATCTCACAGGGCTCAGAATTAATGAAGCCCGATTATTTTCATTACCTTCATCCGAGATGGAGAATGAGACACAGAGTGAGAGGAAAAGGGGGGAGCGAGAGGGGGCGAGAAGGAGGGCGAGAGAAAAATTGAATGACAGCAGAAGGGAGAGAGCAATGAGAAAAGACAATGGGGAAGAAGGGAAAAAAGGTAAAGAGAGCAAGAGGGAGAAGTGAGGATGGCAGGGACGGGCAAGAACCACGCTTAGAGCGAGGGAGAAAAGAGAAAGATGGAAAGACCACTGAAACCCTGGGAAGAGGCCCTACCCCGAGGAAGAGAAAACCGACAACAGACGTGATGGGAGAGGAAGGTGCCGAAGGATAAAGCCGGCGGCGGGAGGAGGGAGAGCTCCCCGCTCCCGGGGGCTCCTGGGAAGCCATCCCTTCTCCCGGCTTGAGCCCATCAGTCTTGTCAATCGCCTGTGCAGGCGAACTGCACTTCACCCTCATTACGGGCTCTCTGCTGGAGCGGTGCAGGCCCAGGATTAGCAGAGAGGCTCTTAGGTGGAAAGATGGCGATTAGACCCGCTTAGAGGGGCTGAAACGCCACATAAAATAGACCTGGCTGCGTTTGTTCAGCAGCCCCGTGGAAGGGAGGCTGCAGGAGATGGGGGGATGGCGGGAGCCCCTGCCCACGGGGCTCCCCAGGCCCCCACGCCGCGCGGGGACACGGCACGGGGTCCCCTCCGCTCAGGCCGTGGCTGCAGCCCTGCCAGCCCCCGTCCCGGCACCCGGGCCGGCCGGGGGCCCGCGTGTCCCGTGGGGCAGCGAGCCGGGCTGCGGGCTGATACGGAGAGGGGCCACGGCACAGCCGGCTCTGAGATGCTGAGCACAAGCAGCCGTTACCACGGCAACAGACATATTAGACACTGCAGGTTCCTGAACGGCGTCTGATAAGGTATTATTAACTGGAGCCTCCTCCCAGCGCCAGCGCACAGGCACTGTGCGAAAGGGACCTGGCTCCCAGTTACTGGACGGCAATTCCCTCGCGGTGCCACCGAGACCCGATTCACGCGTCAGACTAAGATGGGAATCTCAGGTAGAACGCGCAAAACCAGGAACTTCTGATGCTGCCACATTCCTCACCAGCCGCACCGATTTCTCAAAATATTTGTCATTTAATGCAAAGAACCCATTTTTAATGGGTCCTACGACGCGGCGCCTACTTGGGGCACACATGGTTCTCACGGGCGGTCGGGAGCACTGGTCCAACAGTGGCCACCACGAGCCTTCGCAGCCTGCCGGGGTGCGGGATGCACCTTCGGCTCCTCCAGAGCCCAACGGCGCCAAGAGCGAGGGCAGAAACGAGAGAAGGCAGGTAGCTGGTAAAGCAGAGGGGGGAGATAAAAAGCGTAAAGGTGTTTGAGAAGGAGCCACGAGAGGACTGGAAGGGTGACAGAAAGAGAAGACAGGAGAACTGTGAGAGAAAAGCTGGGCACTGCTGCATGTGCTTGCTCAGCCGATGTCACAGGAGGGGAGCTGATAAAGAACACCTAGTGTTATGACAAACACAATATTATTTGCCTCCATTGTCAGGAATCGGCAAAGAAGGGAGAAAACAAGCAGAAATGGGGTGCAAGGAAAAAAAAATCACAAAGAGAAAGAACTGACAGGAATCAAAAGAAACACTTATTTTATATACTTGGTGACAAGTTCTTAAATGCACACACAACTTTGCCTTTAAGATTATACTAAAGAAATAACAGCGTAGAAATCTGACAATACATCCCATTTGTGAATTTAGAAAGGTTTTGAAAACGTGCTTTATTAATTCTACCTGTATCTTAAACCAACACCAGCAAACAGAAAGCCACACGCGTGTGAAACCTACGAAAAGGGAATTCGTGAAAGAAACATCCTGGGACTCACAACGTCACTGACTGAAGCAAGTGCCCGAGTGCTGGCGGGAGGGTTGGCCTTTCTGAGCACCCCTGCGCCGCGGCAGCACGCACAGTCCCGCAGAGAGGGCCGGCAGCTGCACACACCACCACTGACTCTCGGCCAGCCTCGGCCCGCAGCTCCGGGGTGAAGCAAGCCAGAGCCAAACCCAGGCCTCACAAATGAGAACCCGAACACCACGCTGTTCATGTACCGCTTCTCACCAAGCACCAGCTCTCGGGTTAAGACGAGTTTTGACCCCTCGGAGGCGGTGCTGGAGGAGGATTGCCACGCTAGGTACTAAAGCAAGGACGCAGAACAAGAGCCTGGTGCAAACACGATTGTGCTGAACCACTATCTGCCCTCTGAAGTTTCTGCTCCCCATCAGAAGCTGCACAAGCAACAGCAACCACAACCCATACACCGGCACAACGTCGTCTGACAAACGGCTTGAGAAGCAGAGTTGTTACAAGTTTTGAGCTCTCCATGAAGACGACTGAGTTTATCTAACGAACTTTCACTCCACACTTCGGGGGCCAACTTCCTACTTCAGAGAATTTTAACTGCCTACGCGTAAATTTTAATTTAAAACCAGGCATTTAAAAACATCTTAAAAACAGCACTTGAAACAGTAGCTCTAGTATTCAACGGTCCCACAAGGTTCCACCTCCCTTTGGCCAACAGCAGCGTATTCCTTGCTTGTTCAGGCTACCCTGAAAAAAGGGAGTTGTTACAACAACAAAAGCATTGTAATTGTGGATGGAGCGATTCCTCACAGAAGTAACAGATCCAACTTATCTCATACAACCACAACAATGATGCTCATTAAGTGAACGAAGCGCAGAACATGGGCTGCACAACAGGACTGTCTCCCCTCCACGAGATGAGACCGCCGAGGGAAGTTACTCTATTGGTTTTTAAAATCATATTTTAAGCAGAAACCCGGTGTCTCATTTCCTGTAACGTTACCTTAATCACCCTGGCTGTCCTTCTTGGGAAGTGCTCATCAACACACGAGCACTTCCTCTCCGCAGCAGGAGCAGCACAGCACGTCAGCTCCTGCATCTCCCAGAAGCTTCTGTGCAAAACACGATCCCATGCAATGACCTCGGCAGTTAAAGGATATCATATTTATTCCAGCCTCTTCACAAGGAAATTACTCAACACTGCAACATTGCCAGTTTCCACAGTGCTCAAGCATAGTCTCTGCAGACAAAACGTACAGGGATGGGAAAAACCTAGCTGACAGAGCCCTGGAGACGCAGGAGCTGCCCACTACAGCAAAGTCAGCCCGCGCAGGTCAGGCCACCCCTTTACTCTTGGCCTTTGCTGGGAAGGCACCAGACACGCTTGACTACGCAGCCACTTACCGTCATGATGAGTTTCTCGACACAGTCAGGCGACACACTGTGCAGGTGGGTGAGGTGCAGCTGCAGATGGATCTTGTTGTTGAGCATGTCCTGGCAGAGCGGGCAGCGGAGCATGGGCTGCACCGAGTGCTGGGTCATGGCGTGCACCCGCAGGCGATTCACGTCTGTGTTACTGTACTTGCAATACGGACACTGATACATCTGCAGAGCAAGACAAATGAATCATGCAATTGTTACAGCTGCTGCTTTCCTCCTTCCTTACAGCTAGACTTTAATAATTCGACGCCTTCTCCTACCACCAGTTATCGCCTTTCATCCTCCTTCTCCTATTTTACTCTTTGCTTTTGGCACATACGAAACCAATCACCTGCTTGCAGATGCACAAAAAGCTGGGTTCTTCTTCCTTACCTGCTCTGATTTGGTCTCCTCTGAAGTTTTTGACCACTTAAAGGAGAGAGGTGACTCAGAGCTGCTGGGAAATGGTGTTCGTTTAGAGGATGCTGGAGGCTCTGTCAGCTCCTTCTCTGCCTGGCTGGCTGGAGCTGCAACAAAAAGAGATTTATATCAGGACATCCTCAAAGAGGCTTAAGTTGGACGAAGACAGTATTTCCATTTACTCTGCTGCTGTTGCTTGAAACACATACCAAGGCCTTGGAGGAGGATGAGTCTGTGGACTAACTTACGTGCTACAACGCATGCCTGGCCAAAAAAAGTTCATTCTTGATCATCTTCCATAGTAAGGGAACTGTGTCAGTTACAGTGAGAAGCAGAGAAATCTCAGCCATTTCTGTGGGCTGCTTACAACCTGTCAGGGGCATGAGAGTCTTGTCCTGTGTGTACGTAGGACACGCAAATGCTTGGCCAGACGCGAAGGCCAACGTGTCCTCTCCACGAGCAGCCGGACTGACACGACAGAGCAGAACTCGCACTGCTTGCTCACCGCGGAGGTTTTGCATATGAACACTCTGGAATATGTCTGCCTTGGAGACGGCTGAAGCGGCGGCCGCCAACCAGCTGACCTGCGCTCCGTGCTGGGAGCAGCGGCACGCTGCCGGGACGGCACCGGCCGGCTCAGCCCACGCGCCGCAGGAAACAGCATCTGCGGGTACTTCCTAGCAAGAGGTGCCACCAAAACCCCGACGGCAGAGACCCAGCCTGCGGGCAGTGCTGGGATGGGACTCGGGCACTCTCACGCTGTAACGAGCTGAGGAAAGGCGGTTTTATTTCAGCAAAACAGAAGGAGGCAAATGAGCCCAGAAGTCAACAGCAAAACACTCTGCAAGTGGAGGCACTCCGAAAAGCTCACCCCGACCTTTACCCCTCCCCCGAACCCTGGCAGCCTGCAGCACATAAATTTGTGGGACATCTATTATTTAAAAACTGTAAGGACAAGTATATTATACACAGCCCCCGTCTCCTCCTCCCCGAACACACATTCATAACAGTACTTTAATCTGTCTCGAATCGACTTCAAACCCATTTCGCCCTTAATGGGAGTTATTCATTTTCACTTGAAAGGTAATATATGACAGCTGGATATTTAATATGATGGATCGGCTGCCGATTAACAAGGCACTGTAGCATTCTCAGACCGGTCCCCCCATACTCTTCCCCCTGTCTTTTATTCTCTTTGTGAACCCACTGGTATCCGCTCCTTGTTTCAGAAGATGCCGTCAAAGCAAGATCCAGACAAACGGCTTCCTGCTCCCAGAGCCTTCCGTCCACTGACACGGGAGGTATTTCGAAAGGTACCACATCACACGCAGAACCCAATCCTCCTTTCTCACCACCTTCCCTGCCAGACCCCACCTCTACGGCACGACGCTGGACCCACCTGCACTGCTCCTCTGCCGAGGACAGCGGTCCCTCCCGGTGGGGTTGGGCAGGCAGACACCATCCCTGAGAGCCAGCACGGTGGTGGGCAGAGGACCACCCTGCCTTGAAATGTCCTGCCCGAGCCTTGGGTGATGTGAGTGGCCCCGATAAGGAGGCTAAGTGCTGCTGACATCGTCCACTCCTCGGTGTGACCTCGGACACTGAAGCGTCAGCCCCAGTCAGGCGGTCAAGCGTCGGGACTGGTGTGCGGAGACCCCAGGTCCGCCAGCGCGGTCACGCAGCCACGCGACCTGTGCTCCAGCCCTGCACCGGGCTGGAACGACAACGCCAGACAGGACTTTGTGTCCCCTTAGACTTCTCTGCCCCAGACAGTGATCGTGTGTCCTACGTGGTCCGGGCAGGGTCTCTCCAGGCTCTGTCTCTGTCAGCTGCCGCTTCAAACCTTTGGGTGTTGCTTGCTCTTCAAAACTACCGACACGCGCTGCTGTGAGCTGTGCTGGCACTGCCAGCCTGCACGAGGGGCAGGGCACGCGAGGGAGGAAAAGGGGGTGACTGGAGAAACCTCTGCTCATGCATGTGGGTCACCTTTCCAACTAAAGGATGACAATGCTTTCAGTTTTGGAAACAGAGTGAGAACCATGAAATACCCGCAGAACTGCATTAATAAACCCAGGTGAGCTCCGACAGCGTGAGCTCTGCGCACTTAGAAAACCGCTGGTGTCCCCACGGGCAGCGGGATCTGCACTGGCACAGTGAGGCAGAAGGAGCCCAGGGAGCCCCTGGTCCCCACCCTCTGCCACCAGCCTCCCTGTGCCCCGCTTCCAGCAGCTCCCGGTGTGACGTTTTTGGATGCAGTGACTATATTTAACAACTGTCAGCTACCCCGTAGCTGCTGAACACCAGCTGTAACCTCCGGAGTCATGACAGACTATTTTCTTATTTCCTTTCTACTGGGAAGCAGCCTGCTTAGAATTAGGGAAAAGCAAAAGGTAATTAAAATTTACTTTTACTTACCATCTCCAAGGTGCCCCTTTTTATTAAACGCACGTGATCCAACCCATAACTCCGATCCTTCAAAACCAGAATTATTAATGATTGTCTAGACCCCAGAATAACTGGTTTGCTGCAGTTCTGAAAAACTCACACTGAATATTTGTTCTAAGTATTATTTTTTGAGCTGACAGCTCGAGTGGTTAATTTCAACACCGAGACTGAAGTTTATTGTTGATAAACAGCCCAACACACGAAGTGACACATTCAGTCCACATCACAGATCAGAGGAATTAACAACTCCCTTCTGCCTGGAGAAATGAGGACGCGCAGCTCGGCGCCGGCCTGCAGAGCTCTCGGCAGAGTCAAAAGGACCTCGGCCCTGAACTGCAGCTTGGCACCAGAGAAGGTGGAGCACAACGCCTGCACCCTAACCGCATCCAAGACCACGCTTAGAATCACAGAATCACAGAATCAATGAGGTTGGAAGAGACCTCTGGGATCATCGAGTCCAACCGTTGCCCTGACACCACCATGTCAACTAGACCATGGCACTAGAGGTACAGGCCTTGCAGAAGAGAAGGAGGAATCTGGGTTTAACGTATGATGGACGACTATGTATCAGTTAGTGTTTTTATTATTTTGACTCTTTAAAAGAATTCAGTTCAGATTTGCCGACCTCAGAGAAAAATCTCCTTTTCTCAACAAACGTACCCAAAAGCCAAGTGCAATGGGACGGCGCTGCCACAGGCGTGCTCGACAGCCACAGCTCTTCTCGGAGACCGACTTGTCTTCTCGTGCTTCCCTGGAACCTTCTGCTTTTCCGAGGAGGAATCCTCCCAGGCGCTGTTTCAGAGGCGAGATGGGACACTTCCTCGGAAGTGGGGCTCCTTTCCTTCGCTAGGTCTGGGGGCAGAGCCGGCGAGGGTCCCCACAGCTGCCCGCTCCCCGTCCTGGTGGGAAGGCGTCGCCACCCCACCTCCCACCCATCAGGTTCTCTTAGCTAAAGTACCACTGACAGCCCCTTCATCTAAACTTCCATCTCCCAACCCAGCAACATAATGGAGAAGCCAATTAAATGATTATTAATTCATGCTGCTTTCCGTAAGCCAGAGGTTCTCATCTCCCTGCATTCCGTAAACCAGCTTGCCACTTGCGCTAGAAATTTACAGTGGGGTTTCTGCTATCTCCATTGATTTAAAAAACAACACCCTCCCTGCCCCCAGCCTACTGAAAAAAATCCCTTCCTACTAAGTTCAGCAGCCGGCCTGGGAAAAAGTCTTCATCGGGACCAGGGAACTGTGTTTTCGCTGCCCGATGGAAAATAAAATTCCATATTTGGTGGTGCCTCCCTCCTCAAGCCTCCCCCGACGCTGTCTCGGAGCAATTACTCAGCATCACGAGCCCTCGGACCAGACCGACCTGCCCGCCGTGCCTGCGCAGCCCTCACCCCGCACGGCTTGCTGTAGCCGCACTACCAGGCCTGTTGCTCTACAGTATTTTTTCAACTCTGTACTTGATAAATAACGTGATCGCATGACAGACAGAAGTAAATGCGCAGAGATTTGCAAGCACACTTTTGTACCCAGACCTTTATTGCTGCCTTTCAGAAATGTGGCCCTGAAAACGGTCCAATAATTTGTTTCTCTAATGCTGTGTCATACCTTCCAGCCTGCAGTGAGTATGAACCACTGAATTACTATCAAATATTCACATTACAGTACCCAGAAGCCCCAGCTGCCACCAGACTTTCCTGCCACGCTCCATACAAACGCAGAGCACCCAGCAAACGCCGCGGTGAGATGCCAAGCAGCACAAGGGGCACGTGGAGGCAATGCTTTGCTTGCCATCACGGGCACCTTCCCCATGGCCCTGCAGACGGGCTCCTCTCCCGCCCGCTCCCTGCGCAGTGCTCCAACGCGCTGCGACGCCGTGAACGAAGAGCCAAGGTGCTGGGGGGGAGAAAACGACCCGCATGGGTTTCACCAGAGATACTGGAGCAACAGCCAAAGTCACGGATCAATCCCAAAGGTTACGAGAATCCCAGCTCTGACCCAGGGAGCAGGAGAGTGGGCGAGCAAGGTGGCCGCAGGCGGCCCGGCCACACCAGCATGAGGGCCCAGGTGCTCCCAGACATGCACGTGGCAGTGGCTGCCGCAGAGGCTGACCTTGCCACGCAAGCAGCACAACGCTCCGGCAAACACACCCAAAGGAAACGGCCTGGACCGGAGCAGGAGGGTCCCTGCCCTGGGAGCAGCAGCTCCCGCCTGGCTGCGGGCAGAAGGCGAGATGGGTACATCGAAAATCATCCCATCGTGAGCCCAGCACAGCCCCACCTGTGCAGGTGGGCACTCTAAAGCACTGTGCCTCTCCTTCCAGCAACAGTGGCTAAGACTGGATCTCTAGAACTGTGGGAAATCTTGGTTTTTTTTTAAAGTACAAAGTGATTGAGAGGAAACAAGCAATAATCTTTTATATTTACCTATTTCATATGGTTCTTGAGCCAGCTATCAATCTGAGTGAACATACTGTCCAATTCAATTGTATAAATATTTCAACTAACTTACCATGGGTGTCCATATCAAGTAATTTATTAAATCAATGTGTTGAGCTTGGGAGATGTCTGAACAGCAGTAATTCTGCTAACTCCTTAAGGCCCGCAAGAAGGGATCACCACTGCTGCCGGGCAGCACACAGTTACCTGGTGAGCAGGGACTCCCAGTGGGGTAAGAGCGAACACGGAGAGTGGAGATAGCAGAGACATCAGCAGAGACCTGCTCGCTGAAGAACAAGCGTGAAAAGTATCTGAAAATAGCTGAGCAGCCGCCGCCGAGACGCCCCTCCGCGCTCCCGACGTCCCGGGAAGGAGGGGCTGCCGCACAGGGGGGGTTTAGTGGGTGTTAACCCTGCTGGGAGGGAGCAACCGGGTCTGGGGGTGCGCAGGACCATTTCTCCCAGCTAGAAGCCAGCAACTGTTCCACTTGGGCCAGATCGGTCATTTTGCTGCTTTTTAAGCAGCTGTACTGCGCTAGGTACAACCAGGAAAGGGAAGCTCAGAAAAGTCACAAAGACGACGAGGCTGACGGCGAGGTGCATGGGGCCGGGCTCAACAGCCCCCCGGGTCGGAGGGGCCAGGACGGAGCGAGCCCGGCCCAGCCAGGCCAGGACGACCAGGGCCTCCCCAGGGCCGCAGCTCGGGGCAGAGCCCATGGCCAGCTCCAGCTTGCGGGCAGAGCCTGGGCAGGATCCCACCGCCTGCCCCGGGAAGGGCCGACAGGCCTTCGGCATCCTCCCAGAGCCACGGCGGGGCCATCTCCGCCCTTCGCCCCCTTGGAGACCAGAAACCCGGCACCTGCGGACGCTGCCCGGGAGCCAGGAGTGTGCCCGCCCTGAGCGCGGCCTGCCTGGCGAGCTGGGCACGGAGCCTCCCGGCCCGGCTCTTTTCCTGGCCTTGAGCTGGCGCCCGGGAGCCTTTTGTGCTCCGTAGGTCCCCAGCGAAAGCACAATTCCAGCGAGCTCTCCTGCCCCTTCTCCCAGGTCTCCCTCCCGCAGCAGCCAGGGCCTAGCGCAGCTCCATCGCCCGCCATCCCTGTCCTCCTGGCCTGCTCCGGCCCTGGCCCGCACCCTGCCCGCAGAACACCCGCCATTCAGCGCTCAGCTAACGCCGTATATTAACGAACCAGGAACAGGCGGCGGGGGAGGGCGGCCGAGGTTTCCGTCAGGATGTGCCTGACCTGTTTTTTTCAATTTCAGTAATTAGAAAGGCAGTGGGCCTGTAGGAATTATTCATAAACTGCAGGAGCTGTGCAGTATACATTTATGTTAAACATGTCAAATCCGATTGAAATCATGCCTGCCAGCACCATAGTCCATAAACACAGTTTTCTGCAACAATTTCCCAGCTCTCGGCAGCCCATTAATACCTCCTTTAATAGCAATCTACCACGGATTCGAATCAGGGACGCTCCATTGCACTAATTGCTCTGTGTTAGGTGAGCATCATGGATTTAAAAAAAAAAAAATCATTAAAAAAAATAAAAGCCCTTCAGGCTAGTCCTCTAGAAATATTTCATTTCAATCTATATTTTAAGTAGAGTTTGTTTCTTGTTTTTGTGGAAAAAAAAGATCTGATATTCTACATCTATACAACTGACAGTGCATTAAGAAAGTCTCTTTCATAGCTGGGTCAGTGCAGATGAAGTGCTTTTCTCTAGTCAGAAAATACATACAAGCCCCACCTCAAATCTCAGAAGTCTTGTACTGATCTACCCTGGTCTGATTCAGGCTTTAGCTGGAAATCCACGTCTTGAATATTAATCATTTACATCCTGGCTTAAAGATGGAGTCAGGAATAGCCACAATTTCTCTCCTCCTTGCTGGTTTGCTTGTGATAAATCTCACGTTGGTCATGATGAGATAATTCCTGAAGCTCAGCCACCAAAGAGCATCTCCCAAGCCCAGCCCGGAGGTGGCCAGCTCCGGAGCAGGGAGGGAAGCCATCCGGGCAGGGGCGGCCCTGCGGCACCAAACGCGCTTGGAGCTGCTTGTTCCCACCACCGGGGAGAGGAGAGAGAGGCAGAGAACGGGTCCTGTCTAGGAACAGGAACATCAGCCCCTTTCTCTCCACGCGGCACTTTAGGAGCCATGTAGAAGCATCAGTGCTGCGAGGCACCGGAGCAGAGGCAGCGGGAGCACTGCTGAAAGCAGAGGCACTGCCGCATTCCAGAAAGCTTTTATGGGCCACAAAGTGTACGTGGAAATCAAGGTAAAAGGAATCCTTATTTGGGATGGAGTTCTCCACGTGTACGTTTTAATGGAAAGTATTACCTAAAAAGATGTTTCTCCTTAAGATTAGTCTGGTTTAAAATAAATTAAAACCTGAATCGATAAATTTATTTTGCAACTGAGACATTTTTACAGATCTACAGAGAGGTTCTTCCTTTTGGTGACACCACCGACACCAACTGCCACGTGTGCATGGACAGACCGTAGAGCAAACCACCCTGACTCACCGCTCACGCCTCTGTGCAAAGGCAGCTTGGGAGACGTACCCAACACTTCGTCAGAGAGCTCACAAATCTCTAAGAAAGTCAAAAAAAATAATCACCCAGCGCACAGCTAAGAAACTGAGGCAAAAAAGGTGAGTGAATTGCTAAGGAACGTAATGATCACATTGCAGCACGAACAGCAAACAGGTCTATCAGCCGCCGCTTCCACACACCGTGTGCTGGCTTTGAGCCCGCACTTCTTCCTCACCTATCTCCCACTTCCACAGAATCGCAGGGCTCGGAGGCACCTCCGCAGGTCAGCCGGTCCATCCAAAGCAGGATAAACTGTGCCTACTGCATTCCCAACTGCAGCTCGTCTAATCTTCTTGAAAGACCTCTGAGGCACCTTCCCAGAAAATCTACTCCAGTGCTTCACAAGCTGTTCTAGGAGATTTTTTTTTTAATTTATTATCTAACCTCAATCTTTCTCGCTTCGATTTAAGCCCATTACTTCTTGTTGTCTTTAACCTGAACACGGAGAAGAAAATATTTCCTTCCTTTCAGAAGCATTTCATGCACAAGAAGGCTTATCTTGTCCTCCCCTTTGGTCTTCTCCTTTTGCATCAAATATGACCGTTCATCCCATTTTCTCCTCACAGCTGACGCTATGCAGACCGTGCTCTCTTCTGCATCCTTCGTGCTGTTTGGGCTTTCAGAAATTGCTCCTCAACTTCCTTGACACCCCAAGCTCAGAAATAGACACAATCTTCCAGAGGAAGCTTTCCAGCACTGCAGAAACGCACCCATTCCAGAATATTTTCACCTACGCCATAATGCTTGAGCTTAGTTTTCAGACTGTCACGAAAAGCAGCGTCAAAGGTCTTACTAAGGAGAAGATATGAGACACTGACTGCAAACAAGACCTTCTTCACACAGAAGGAAAATGGGTCATGTTGACATGATCTGTTCTTGACAAATCCGTGTCGACTGTTACTCATCTCATTATCTTCCCGTCAGTACTTACAAACAGTTGTTTGGTCAATTCCCAGGAAAATCTGGGGCAAACGGAGCTGGCAGGTGTGTGGTTCCCCAGCCTCTCCTTTAGCCGATGATAAGCACCATGTCTGTCCCCTCGCGGTACCTCCCCTGTTTTCCCTAAGTTCACAAGTGACAGCAGCTAACAGGCCTGAGGATGCTTCAGCCACTTCCTCAGAACACCCAGGTACGAAGCAGCAGGTCACGGATGGGACAACATTTAGCCTAACTAAGCACTTCACAGCCTGCTCCTTCACAGCTGGAGGACGAGCTCTCCTGAAAGTGCCGCTGACACGGGCTGCTCTGGGCCCTCACGCAGTCGGTCTGTTCAGTGAAGACGAACGCAAAGAAGGCTTCATGCTCCTCAGCTTCCTTGACATCGGGGCTCACAGCCTTCCCACTGGGCTGAGCAGTGGGCCAGCTCTTTTCTTGCAGACTTCTCTTACAGCGAGTGAGGGCTTCCTTGATACGGCCCACTCCCCTCCCTGGTCACACCTCAATCTGTACCGGGGCGTTTTGATGCTCCTGTACATGCAGGCACTGCTCTTCTAGTTCCATAGCCATGTTCCTCCAGGGAGCTTGAAAGCAGAAACAACCCAACACCGAGGTGTGGTACCTGTTTGGCATATCCACTGTACACTGTGGATAACATTTTTTTTTGCTTTAGCGTTGTTACATGTTTGAAAGCAGGACCTGAACTCAACAACAGCACGTGCATACATCTTGCTAGGCTGTACCCTCCAGCCTTGCACTGGCTCTAGACAAGGCTCGTCCAGAGCTTATGTACATAATCTGCATATTCCTTTGTGTGGAAGAAGACCCAAGAAACTGTCCCTTTCTTATCTGCTGTTTAACTGACAAACACCAAAAATGGGTTAGGAATTTCACTGGAAGGATGAACAAATAAAGCCACCCAAATTTAGAGTTTCTGGATTGTAAAGGGTTTAAAAAGTAGGTTCATTTTTCCTTACATGTTTTAACATTTAAAAATAATCTTTTCACATAGATCAGCTTTTGTAAGTGCTTCAGGTTTGGACAAAGGGCCCTACTTACCCTTTAAGAGATTTAGTAAATATACAATACGTACATCATTCTGTGGCACTTCATGAAGCGTGTTCTTGCTTAGGATCACACATTCCCACACAAGAAGGGACTAAAAATCACCTACAGCCAAGTAAAATCTGCATCTCTGGGTTGAAGAATGGGTTCGTGATGGGGAACGAGGTACAGAGCACCTCAGTGAGTGCCGTCTAGACCGAGAACATGAGCTTTGACAAGCATTAAAGCACAGCTTACTTTCTTTACCAGTTTGGACACATCTCCCAACGGTCGAGATTAAAGCTATATTGAGGTGAAAGACCATGTTTCATCCTTTTGAAGACTGTGTAAGCTGAAATACCTCTTTGGCTGTGGCTCACTAAGAGGCACCCACAAACATGGCAGGAGAAGGCTGCCTGGAAGAAGAGTCTCTATGCAGACCAAGAGAGGCATCTTACCAAGCAACCGTAACTCTGCAAACCGACAGGGATACTGTGCAGAAACAGAAATAGGGAGTCAGAACTGCTCTGTCCTGGGCCAAAGAAAATGAATTCTGCCTCCAGTACCTCCACTTCCACACCTATACTGATGGGGTCAGCAAGGGCCAGCAAAGGAGGGGAATGGTCCTCTCCAGAGGAGGACAATCTTGTGGCTGCCTTCTGCTCAAAGGTAGAATATTTAAAAGATTCCTCCCACTCACCTCTGCAAGACAGCAACCATCTTCTGGGAAAGACAGAGTAACCTAATACCTTCATAATTAACCCATCTAAGGATTCTGCAAAGAGAAACCTTTCAGATTCTACTGCAACAACGTAAGTATTGTGCATCTGCATTTCCCTTTCAGGACGTCGTGGCTCCAGCAGAAAGTGAGCAGTTCAGAGAGCACAAGCACAGGGTCTGCCTCTCTACTCTGCCTTTCTGCGTCAAAACCTTGCCACCAGAGCCAGGACCACGACGAAATAGCAGGCTAACAGTCTCTCAAGCCTTAACAACATCGGGTGGGGTTTCATGATATGCCCAATCCACGCTAAGTGCTGACTGCTGCCAGCAGGTGCAGTCCCCTTCTCCTTCCTCCCCTCCTGGCTGCCGATTCCCGCTGCCTGGGTCAGGCCCAGCACCGCCGAGCACAGGGGAGCTACAACCTGCTGCCCCAGCGCGAGCCCAGGGCTGGGAGTGGGGATGCATGGGCGACCACGGCTCAAACTAGACAAGTGTGTCACGAAGCTCCACACAAAGACTTCACAGAGGGCAACACTCAGGTCATGCTGACAGTGCTGTGTGGCACGGTCATTTAAGGAAAGAACTGTGCAGACCACTGCTCTGCAAATTCCCACTTTCCATCCCTGGATTTAAAGCAAAAGGAGGACCAAAACCCACCTGTCCATTTACTCTGGTCCTTGTCACCTCCACTCTCTTGCTCCTTGGCAGGCTCTTCAGCATCACCGGCTGTTTCATTGGGCCCTTCCACATCTTCAATGGATTCTTCTGAAACAAGAGAGCAGAAAGCGTAACATAAAAATTGAAGTCAAAACAGAAGAGCAAGTAACTGCCATTGAGCAACAGCCAACGCTGAAGCACAAGTGTTGAGCGGGAGATACCAACGTCACCCAGCGTTCTCCCGACGACCACCTTGTAGCTGGTTGAGAGAAACTACAGAGGAAAACAGTGAGAGATGAAGGCACAATGAAGGATCTCGCCTACTTCTACCACTTATAGCTACTGATGGTCGCTGCGGTGAAACCTGCAGTAAAACATTTGCCGGCCATGAGAAAGCTCTACCCAACCACGCCATGGATTAGAGCAGCGTCAGGGGCTGACAGGAGCCTCCAGCACCTTCGGCCTCAGCATTCCTCCTCATCCCCATCTCAAGCCCTCTGGACCGAACAGCACCGCGTAGCACTGACCCTGGTCACCGAGACCCCCAAGTTCACCACCACTCACTTCTGCTCAAAGCAAGGAGCAGCACTGTCTCCTGCGGACATGGCCCTGACACCAGGCACGGGAGGAAGCTGCGGAGGGGGCTCGTTCTCATCCCAGTCACAGGGAGACTGAGCACACCAGCAGCATCATACAGGTGCAACAGCACAAAGGAGAAAACCTGCTCAGTGAAGCGCTGAAAGCTCAGAACAAAACACCCGGTGCCACCGCCCCACCCGTTAACCCAGGCACCGGCGTGCCAAGGCCGGCGGCACGGAGCGTGTCGACACGGCGCAGCGCAGCTCCACGCCGAGGCACCCTCCTCAGGTGGGATACTGGGGGCGAGACAGCTCCAGCTGCCAGACCTCTTACTCCAGGGTCTAACAGCTACATTATCATCTAATACCTTGGGTATTTATGTATAGGGTGTGCAGCTCGACAGCTACCATGTAATTGACGGGGGCACATCAACACTGGGAAGAAAGGGCGCTTTTAAGCCATTATATCCTCTTTTAGGCAGGATATTTCATAATTTTAACTTGCATTATCTGGTCATGGTAAATCCTCGGCTATCCTGAGGTTTTTATCTGAACTACCTAACCAGTTAAAGCACACCCCCCCATCTTCCCCCTCACAAAGACAGGGCTAGAAATCAGGATTAAAAATATATATTAGGAGACTGCAGATACTCAGCAGTGCCCTCTGAGAATGTGACAACTTAAATCAGGGAGGACCTTGTAAAAGCATCCAGAGATCAGCACTGATACGAAGTGGAAGCTCTGTGATTTATACTCTACCCCTCTGTCACTCTTTTAAAAGCTGGAAACTCTTGAGAGCTGCAGGGATCCCAGTGGGGGTCTTCTGGGAAAACAGGACCCCAGAGCAAGAGGCGTGACGGGTGGCACGGCTGGGCACAGGCACCCAACGCGTGGGAAGACACAAACTACTGATGCAAGGCTGGGATGAGCCGTCTGCCTTGCGAGACGAGTGGGCAAGCTTGCTGGAGAGAAGGGCTGTGAACTCAGCGCCTGGATTCACGTTTCAGAAATTAAAATTCCATTTTTTTTTTCCACTCTGTGGAAAAACCCAACAAACCGCCCCCCTCAGCCCAACCCAACCACCCTGCTGCCTTCAAAAGGCTGCCATGCAGGGCGAGAGCGCTGCTCTTCAACTGAGGCAGCTGGCAGAGAGAGCAGATTTTAGCTGGTTTTATTAAAAACCTTCATTAAGGGTTTCCATTATTTTATTCAAATCTTCATTTTAACCTCTCTGGACAGCCAGCTCTCTCTGCCGGCTCCGGCGCTCCCCTGGGGCCGGCTCCCTGCG
Source organism: Nyctibius grandis (assembly GCF_013368605.1). Lineage (NCBI taxonomy): Eukaryota > Metazoa > Chordata > Aves > Nyctibiiformes > Nyctibiidae > Nyctibius > Nyctibius grandis. Next base: position 23,051,263 of record NC_090669.1, on the reverse strand, counting down.
GGCTGACCGAGCGGCAGAGGTGGGAGGGGAGCCGGGCCCCACCGCCCCACAGCCCCCTGCCCCACAGCCCCACTGCTCACTGCCCCACAGCCCCCTGCCCCACAGCCCGGCCGAACAAAGGGCTCCCGGCGCGGCGTCACTCCCGGCTGCGACCCGGAGGTGTCAGCACCGGCACGGGAGGCAGGGACGGGCGAGCCGCCGGGCCCAGCCGCTGTCTGGGCTCCAACCTGAGCATGTGGAAATGATACACGTCTTCAAGTGCACTGTCTGGTTCGAGGGGAATAAAATAGGACATTCATAAGCAGTTACACCATCTGTCTTTATACCATCATCATCATCAAGGGAAAAAATAGCTCTTTAAAATGGATGAAAGCCCAGGCTGACAGTAACCGGAAAAATGTGAGCTATGAATACCAATAACGGTAGAAAATGATTAAAAATAAGGCTACAAAGAGCAAATCCTCCTGCCCCGCTGGGCCTGCAGCTCCTCGTGCCCACAGGCGCAGCCCATCCTGCCGACGCCAGCCCCGGCCGAGCCCCCGGCAGACCCTCACACCAAGCATCCACCGAGCCCCCCGCAGACCCTCACACCAAGCACCCACCAAGCCCCGGTACTGGAAACTGCATCTCTCCGAGGACCAGATCTGCCTCCTTGGCTCAAACACCTCTGTGCTGGGCCAGCGGGCTGCAAAAAGCCCCTGCATGCTTCAAACCCTTCTCCTCCCCGCTCGGGTCCAAGCTGATTTTTTCTGAGGAGTGTTTTTTTAAAGCAGGATGGGAAGGGAGCAGAGTACAAGACACATCGGCCCAGAGAAGCTCCAAATCACCCAGGAAAGCCCCTTACTCGGCTCCTCGCTCCCGGGGCCTTTGCTGGGGACAATCTTCCTGCTCCTCTCCCGACACACCCTGGGAGCTCCCTGCACCCACGGACCCCGGGGACGCAGCCGCTGGCGCGGAGATCTGGGGAAGGGGAAGCGTTAACTCCCGGCTGCCTCGTGATCCTCTTCCAGCAGACTTTTTTGGAAGGCTGGATGCAACTCCGCTCACTACACTCAGCCCAACTTGTCTTGCAGCTGCCTGTGTTTAAGGCGACCTCAGGGATGGTCAGGAGAGCGTCCTCAGCCGCACCACTACACGCACTCAGCTGGCTACGTGCACTGCAGAGGGCTCTGAACCGCTGAGAACCAGCCTCCAGCACCGCACACAGGGCACGGGCGTGTGGTCTGACCCAGCTTCTAACGAGGAGATCCCCCAACACTGGAAACAAAACGCAGCGGAGCTCCCGCTCCCAAAAGACGTGCCCCCGCACTCCGATGGCAGCTCTGCAGCTGCTGAGTCGCCGTGGCAGCTCCAAGGCACGATGGCAGGTCTGGGTAGCAAACGCACGCATGACCAGCACCCAACCATCTATCCTCCTGCACGTCGTTGGGGCATCCTTCTGAGAGGCCGCCGGCAAGGCCAGTGTCACATCTGGCAGGGAAAGGTCTGCTTTTCTCCTCAGTCAGCGGCACACGCAACAGGAGCTTCTGAGCTTCCATTTTCCTTGTCTGCAAACCCTGGTGCCACGTTGTTCCCTTGCTGTGTTCGAGCAGAGCTGACCACCGTCTTCTGCTTAACATCCGAAGGGCCCCACAGGACAGCCCTGCAGCTCGTGACCAGCTCCCAAAGGCCGTGGTCAGCACGATGCAGGGGATTTGTTCCCAAACCGCCGTGACCCTTTCGCTACTGTCTGACCGTACCTCCCTGAGGTCGTACACGCTGCCAGGACTCGATCACCCATCAGCTTGACTGCGTTATCCTTAAGAAGACTGATAAAAACTCCACCCGTCGTTTTGTAGTTACAAAGGTACTCAGCTTACAACCGTCCATCCGCAGCAGTGTCCCCGTCGGAGCTGGTACGCAGAGGGTGAGAGGTCCCTGCGGTGTTTCAGCTGTACGCTGGGAGTCTGCCAGTCGAGGGCTCTGGCCAGGAGAGCGTGGCGGGGCACTGACCCCAGGGCTGCGGGGTCAGCCACAGAGGATGCTTTGTGAGAGGCCACGGGGTTGACTCCGGGCCCGGGAAGCTGAACGGGGGCTCTGGAAGGCCAGGGATGCTATTGCAGCCCATGCCCAGAGGACGCAGGCGCTAGACTGGTGTCTTTGGTTTCCAGAAACTCCAACCACACAGGATTTACAAGCTCCATCCTCTGCGGGAGCTCGCCAGGGCAGGGGCAGGAGCTGCTGCTGTGGGATTTGCAGGGAGGTGATCGTGTCCCATCGAAACACAACACAACCTGCCCATGGGTCCCCGTGCGGGAGGGCCATCCTCAAAGCCACGATGCTTCATTAATAAATTTTTTTAGAGGAATTTTCCAGCTGCCGGGGTCCAGGTCAATACCAAGAGGAGCAAGCGTAACTGTGGGGCACCTGGAGTCCAAGGAGCCTGCTCTGCCATCGTGCGAAGTCGGCCCCGTGCAAAATCCTAGGAAAAGTCTTTTCTTCCTTCATGAATAAATCATTTTAGACAGTGGCATTTCCTTTTAATTTAAAATTAAAACATTCACTATGGGGAAGGGGGGAAGAGAGGGAGAAGAGTCTAGAAAATCAGGAGTTTCTGACATCTGCAGATACCAGGGAATCTCTGACTCAGTTACACGCTGAAAACGCCTGAATCCCTGCACGCCGTCGCACAGAACCACGCCGCCGCGTTCCTGCCCCTCTCGAAACCCAGAAAGTTTGAGTGTTGGAGAAGTCAGTAAATCCCGACTGGATCCAGGCCAGCTTGAGCAGCCCAAGGCCTCTCACCTCTCCTTCTCTCAGCTGGATTTTCCTTAACAAACCCAGATCGCTTATCCGAGGGGATAAGGGGCATTTCAGGGGTGGCGGAAATGTAGGGATGTAAGAGCAAGAGCGTGCGCTTGCCTCCCCACCCTCCGGCAGGCTCGAGAGCTGAGAAACATTAGCTGTCATGAACCACAATCAAATCAGGTTTGAAATATTTAGCAGTGGCTTGGAAAATGCGGTGGTGCAGCTCTGACAGGCGAGATGTGCAGACACCCATTTTCCATTATAATGGAAATATCAAGCCTGTTCTGAATATGTATAACCTAGAAAAATGTATTGATTTTTCATTCGGCATTAAAAAAAATGAAATACCCTGCAGCTGTCAAAAGCCTTTTGTTAAAAGCTCATCTTTCCTGGAATGAGGTTTACCAGAAACAAGTTTTAATTGTACACAGGGTCTCTCCTCTGAAACAAAAAGAATCCCTGATGCTCCCTTCTTCAGGATAAGTAGCCAAAACAGCCCGTAGGAAGACAGGATTGAGACCTGGCTGACTCCCGCAAGCTGGCGCTGCCAGGAGAGGTGACAGCGATGGCCTGTGTGCAGTCGGCTGCACGTGCACAGACACACGAGCAGGGGCAGCTTCCCCCGCCGACGCCGCGGCCACGCCACCGGCCTGCGGTCCAGCGTGCATCCAAACTTCAACTGCTTTAAACTAGCTTAAACGTGAGGTCCCAGGGCCCTGGGAGGAGACGTGCCGTGGTCTGGGTCCTTACGACACAGGAGGGGCTGCAGGTGGTCCACGGTGGGTTGATGCCCTCCCGGACCCTGGGAAGCCCACGAGGAGCTCAGCTGCCCCCGCGCTGTGCCAGGGCCACCGGGCACGCTCGGGGGCTGCTCTCCTCCCAACAGCGGCGGTTGTTCAGCTGTCCCCAAAGCTGCGCCCACACGGGATTATGACGCTGACTCAGAAAGGGCCGCTCATCCCCAGCTCACCCCGGCGGGGAAGGGGCATGGGGAGGGTGGTCCCACCCCACACCATGCCCACGGGCCAGCGGCACTCGGCTCTGGCAGGAGAGCCAACGCAGGGGCACGCAAAGCTTCCCAGGCCAGGGCAGCAAACGGGTTTGTCTTTTGTTTTTTTCTCCCCCACGTGCATTTCTGAACGCTCGCTCTGCTGGGGATGTGCCAGCGCCCAGGGCTGCAGGTGAGCAGCCACGTGTGCTGCTGAAGCCCTTGGTGCCCCCAAAGGAGGCACCCCGCGCTGCCCGCCCTTCACCCCGCTGAAACCTGAGAGAGCAGCCTCGAACAGCGCTGTGGAAGAGGAGAAGCTGGCACGGGTCAGGTCACAGAGCAACACCCTGGAAACAATTCCACTGTGTGTTTGTGATCAGCCCAACAGGAAAAAAATGTTTTCCACCTCTCCCTGACTTGCAGACTATTTGCATTTGAAGATGAGACAATCCATGCACATGGAAACGTAGGTAAATCCATTTTCAGAGAGGTTTTTGCCATCTTGTGTTTCTCACCCAGCTCAAGCTCGTCTGGGTCACGTCTCCTGAGGTAACCTTGGCTACCAGGCAGTCACTGCCCTTGCAGCTCGCATTCAGGATGCGTAGATATGCACAAATACACTCTGTTCTACCTCCTAACTGGATTATTCTACATAAACCTGTTTATTCCCATTGTTTTCCTGAAAGGAAATGCAGGGCTACAAGCAGTGAAAAGAAAGCACCAGGCACCGGTTATGAGAGCGATGCCACGGAGCTCCAGCCCTGGTGCAAAAGCTGGTGGGGAGCCCTATCATCTGACAAAAGGCTGCAGAAAAACAATAACAATCCTACACGTACCTTGGGTTAATGACACTTATTCCCAAGATGGCCCACTTCCAGAGCGTGGCCAGAGCACATCTGTGCCGCTGCTTTCATTGACAAAAAAGAACCGCTGGCTGTGAACGTGCCCCCGGCCGATAAAGCCATCCTCGGCTGCCTATCTGCTCAAGGCAGGGGAAGTTTATCTGGCCTTTGTGCAGCTGACTATAGAGGCAAGTGTTCAGATAAACAAACCACGAAAGTCAACAGCAAAAGAACCGTTTGTGAACTTTTAGCTGCTATTCCTTTGCCTTCTCCTCCAAAGAAAAAACTCAGAGTTTTTGGCCAGCTTCCCTGGACAGACCTGACAACCCTACAGCCAGGGCTCGGGTTATCCCTCCGACGAGCTGCTTGCTCAACAGAAATGAGATGACCCTCTGCCAGACGTTAGCATCTTTTCCTCTTAAATATGAACGCTTTCACTAATACCAGTTATTATTTTTGCATTCAGTCACTTGATCTGATTTGCCAGCTCCTGCCCGAGGCCCCACACGGCTGAGAGGTGCCCGCGGTCGGGGGCAGGACTGATAAAATCACAAAACCTTTGGCGTTGTGCTGTTGGTAACAAAATGTAGCAGCACCAGGAAAGAGAATAACGTTATCAAAACCAGGTAATTAGAAGAACAACCAATTTCTGTCTTAAAAAAAATAGAAGCCAGTGGAAGTGAAACCTGCCACCGTCTTTTTTAAAGAAAGAGAAGAGTAGGACACCAAGCAGAAAGTCGATCCTCCTCCGGAGGATGCTGGTATCTCCACACAAAGAGACACAAGTCCAAGAACCCTTCCCTGGGACGGCACCGACTTCGCCCTCTCCCTGGGAACAAGGCTGTCCAGGGAACAAGGCTGTCCATTTTTTTTTGTAAACTGGGCTAAATTTTAAGTCAATGGAACCCAAGAGGGATTTGCCCCCTTGAATTTCAGCAGAACTAGAAAGGTTGCTGTTATTTTCACACATGAAATGTTAAAAAAAAGGCAAATTCCTTGAGCATGTTTGTAGTGGAGCGTGATGTGATTGTGTTGTCATTTATGGGAAATAATCGCAAGCCCATCTCTCCCTTTCTCCCCATTTTCCAGTCCAAATAACCATGAAAAATTACACTTCAATGTCAGGAGGACAACAAAGGAGGGGCTTTCTCCTGCGGCTTGACGGCTTTTCAGCACCCCCCCTTCTCTGGACAAAAACTACCTTCAATTCTATTTCATTTTAAACGTGATCTAACAAATGCATCTTGACAAGTTCCTTTCTTTTTTTCTTTTAAACAGTATTTTGCACAGTTTAACCTAGCTCCAAACCGGAATCAGCCGGCAAGGAGACTCATGCAAAAACACAAACACGGATCCCACAGCAAAACAAAAGCAGCCCCATCTCCAGGTCTGCCGGAGAGGACAGCGCGGTCTCCAGCGCAGGGATCTGCGGGAGGAGGTTGGGAGACAAAGGGACCGGCGGGAGGACGGGGCTGGAGGGGACGGGGTGGCAGAGGTGACAAGGCAGGAGCGCAGCAGAGGCTGGTTTTTAGGGCGCGACAGGAGCTCGCCGACGGTGCCGACCTGCCCCGGGCTCCCTGCGAGCCCCGCGGTGCAGCATCACCTGGGCCAGGCTCCGCCGCGGCTTCGGTGGCACAAGCACGTGTTTCCAGCGAGGCCAAGACACTTCAGGAAATTCACATTCCACCTTTCAGAAAATGTCCCTGCGCCATGCATCCGCACGCCCTCGGCGCAGGGGGGTCAGAGCGAGAGGTGCTTTGTGCTCGGCATGAACAAGCTCACTCCAGAGAAACTTTTTAGATTCACAAACAAAACCAGTGCTAAAGCCAAGCTGAAGTTAGAGCTAACTTCAGCAGCTCTGGAGCAAGGTACATCTCGAGAATATTGTAACTATATCAAAAATGAGCTGTAATTAATTCATGCTTAGCCTTAAGGGCTGGACACGCACAGGAGTGCTCCCAACAACCTTAGCTCTGCCCTGTAACGTCATCATAAACCATACTTAAACACTAAAACGTCCTTTTTCTGTTTAACGTACAACTCCTACAACTCCTGCTCTGTTCTCGCTCTCCATGGTATCGCTCCAAGGAAAAGTTAATTAACGTGTTGCCGACCCTCTTTCTCCCCCTCTCCAAGAGCTTCCCGATCTCAGCATGTTTGGATTTCTTTTAAGCTTACTAAAACCTTAAGAAAGCCATAATGACAGTGCCCTGGTTTAGGGACAATTAAATATTCTTGCAACACGTTGTACCATGAGGTACAGAGACAAAGGGCAGCAGAGGGCGAGCGGTGGGGTGGCATGGCGTAGCGGGGCACGGCTGCAGTGTTCCGTTCTGCTGAAGCAGATGGGAGTGCAACCATGCTGCAGAGGTGAGACGTGCGGCTGGTGGTGGCAGCTCCTTAAACTGCCACAGACATTTCTGCAGAGAGCCCTGTGGGCTTTTAAGGGTGCTTCAAAGCGAACAGCCGAGGAGCATCCCCAGGACCCCGAGAAGGACAGAGCAGATACACCCAGCAGGTCTGGACAGAGACAACGCCGACCCCAGCCAGCTGCAGGGGGCTCGACGCTTTGGTCACCAGACGTGCATTAACTCCACACGTTGACCAGACATAAAAATCATGAAGTTGCAATAGCAAAGCTGCTTGGTGTGAACGGCCGTGGTCTCGCCCCTCTGCTGCAGGACAGCGGCCGTGGCAGCCCCTCAAACACAGAGCCCTGCCAGTGGACAGCTGTGAGCCATCCTCTCCGCACCTTCACCCCCCGCCAGCCCCACTCGGCCACAGGCAGAGCTCTCCCACCCCAAACACAACTTGGGTTGGTGCAGAAGAGGGAGCAGATAACACGTGAGCTCTCGCACGCACATCTGCTGAGGAGAACAGGCAGCGGAGACCCAGAAATCTCACAGCCCTACAGCCCTGGAGGACACGTCCGAGGAGCCCTACACCAGCCACCAAGGCAGGGACAGCCACGTCCTCGGGCTGAGCTGCCCCTTCCCTGGGTTTGGGTTAGTGGCACTGGCAGACCGTCCATAATTGCTTTTCCCCTTGTACTAACGAGCTTTCAGCAGCAGCACATTTCAGCTTCCTGGAGCCAACAGGCCCTTTTTCTCCACCTCTCTTGGCTTCAAGTAATTGAAAGCGACTGCAATCTCAGCCCGGGCTCTCCGGCATTCAGCTGCACGGGGAGGTCAGGGAATGTCAAGTGACGCCCTTCCCCTCCCGTCCCCGCCGGTGCTGCGTCCAGGCAGGCAGCCGGCCCCGTGGGGAACGGGCACAGCCACGGGGGCTGCTGCCAGCCAGGGAGACCCGCACGCAGCGGGGAGGGAGGGCGGGCTACCCGTCACGTCTCCGTGCCACATCCCAACTGCAGAGCCCTGCTCGCCCCTTTCTTTTAAAACAGGAGATTGGTTTCTTTCCAAAGAAACTATATATTCATCCTTCATTTTTTTTTTTGCAGCAAGACAAAACGCTTTCCCCTGTGACACCCGTATCTCCTATCACACATCAGGGAAGGATCCTTCACTCGCCATCAAATCCAAGATAAAGGTGGAGGGTGCTGAACGGCCACTCTGACTCCCGAGTGAAATGCTGAGGACCACGGGAAAGGGAAGAGCTCAGAGCGGCTCCCAAGGAGTCACTGAAGGTGCTCATGGCTCACAGCTGCCCGGCCCGTGGCCAAGCAGTCAGGCAGCACCGGGCTGGGGGACGGAGCCTCTCGGTCACCCCGGGACGCTCCTCGGTGCCCGCAGCCCCGCGCTCGGCTCCCTCAAACGCTAACAAGGGCACGCGGGCGCTCCGGGGACTCGAAATGCTCCTGAAATCTGGGCCCAGGCACACACACCGGCAGCAGCTCCAGCAGAGGCCTGTGATAGGAATTTATTTCTCTCAATTACGAGCGCTTGTCCCCAGTCTCAGTTCATCAGCGCGGCGCAGCCGAGTCAATGAAAGCTCGGTAATGCGCTAATCAGATGCGCGGCGACTTCCCGGAGCCGCCGGCTGCGCGCGAGCGGCCGGTACCACTAGGGAGGCGAGCAGCAACTTGGGGAGCGGGTCCCCAGCCCTGCCCACCGCTCCCGAACCACGGGTGACTCTGGGTTCATGGCCAACTCGGACGCTGTTTCCCTGTGGGGTCTGAGGCGTTGCCTCCGCTCTGCGCCACCGGCACATGTGCTCAGGAGCGGGCAGATGAAGCAGCTTTATCTCTACACATCCCTCGTTAATGGATGGCTTCCAAGGATGCTTCATACGTTTTCAGATGAAGTTTTTGGTTTTTTTATCGGAGTTTGATCTGAAATATCTGTCCCCTTCAACCCAAGACCATTCTGAAATACCCTGGTGAATGTCCCAAGCAGACAGAGAATGAATCTAAATATTGCCCCCAAAAAGCAAATATAGGACAAAAATGACAGGAAAAAAAAATCACTGATGAGATCTCTTCTGGTGTCCCCAGAAAAACAACACTCCTGCTTTTGAAAACCCATATTTAGGATAAGCACAACAGCCTGCACGTCACAGCAGGGGAGGGATGGAGCGACGACGCTGAAGGCGGGCGAGCGCCCAGGGGGGTGCGCAGGAGGCACGGCAGTTTCACCCTTACTCTGGGATGCCTCCGGGCCTCGTTTGTTTGGTTTAAAACAAGTGAACAAACACAAGCGCTTCCCCTTCCCAGGTGAACCACAGGAAAGGCTCTTAACTCGACTCTGTGACTCCAGCCTGGCACAAGCCCCCCACCGTGGCATTGCCAGCGCGGCTGCCACCCCACCACCACCGCCGCCGGCACGAGGCAGCCACCGAGCTTCCCAAAGCGTGACCCTCTCCCGGAGCGCGGCGCGGGGGGATGCTCTCCCACTGCAGCCCGCTCAAGAGCTCTATTGATCCAACACACACTTGGTGCCTTCGAAGTTGTTTAGGATCAATATGCAAATTGCCCATGGCATTGATCTGGTATTAATTTTCAATTAGGGAACCCACAAGGGGTCTCCCAGGGTCAATATCTAACAACGCAAGGTAACTCCGCAGCGGAGAGCGGCACTGATGCTGCCCAGCGCCTCTGGGGCTGCTCCTGCCCAGATCCCTGCGGACGCCGCTGCCTCCCAGAGCCCCCCAGGGGCACGGGTCCCCCCTCCCAGCCGCAGGTGTTTTGCCTCCCTGCACACAGGCCAGCACCTCGCAACCTCTGAGCTGCCGCCGGCAGCACCGCGGGCAGGGCTGCCCTCGAAAGCCCCCGCGCTGGAGGAGCTCTGTCTGGTAACAACTCGTGCCCCCTTACCGATGGGGCAGCCCAGCCCCGAGCGCCGTGCTGCCCTCCCCGGGGTGCTGCCGCCCCCGAGCAGCTGGCAGCAGCCACGGGGACCCCGCTCCCAGCACCGGGCCTCGGGGGGGACCCTGCCGCCACGCCGGTCACTTCACAGGCGCTAGTGACACCGGCAGCGATGCAGACACACAGCTGGCAACATCAGGCAATCCTGCTGCAAGCGGGTTTAGACAAGCCTTCAACACACACGCTGTGTTTTCTTCACCAATGCAGTTATTAATAGAGATGGCGCAGAGAAAGCGTAACGTAGCAGCGCGCACGACAGCTCCCGCGAGCTGGACGAGGAGCTCGGGGTGAGGCGGAGCGTGCGAGCAGCTTCCCAAGGACAGGGCCAAGCGCCGCGCTCTGCCGGCTGAACACGGGCTGCGTCACCCCGCGCAGCTCCAGAAAACACGCCAGAAGCGGACAAGGTCCTCGTGTGTGCCATGCAACGGTTAAAAACCGAGGAAGAACTCACTGAATTTGCCTCGTAAAGCTAGAGAAAGGTGTCCCTTCCCAGAAAAAGGGACCCACCCGCCAGCCACCCTCCGACCAGCTGCTCCTCCGAACGCCCCGGTCGCTCCGAGGGGCGATGCCCTCTTCGCACCGGCCGGCGCGCGCCCGCGGCTCTGCCGCTCGCTGTGCTAACCAGCACATTAGCTACCCAGGCTAATTGGTTTATGGATAACATTAATTACCATGTTGCTCATTAATGGATGAAATCTTTATTGGTTCCATTGATCAGCGGGACTTGTTAGCCGGCCTCCTAACCAATGGCGGATGTAACAAGCTCTCTTATTGGCATATCAATTAATGCAATCAATTTCTGGCCAGCGGCTGCCATTCGCTTCCCTGCTTGTTAGACTGTGGAAGACAGAGTCATGTCAAGTAAGCATTTATTTAAAGGGTTTCTAATTCTTCTTGAGCTGACTTCCCAGCAGGCTTTCTGCCACACAAGGGTTTTCTGCCTCCAGAGACCTTCCCCTTTCCTCCCGTTGCAGAATCAGATCTATAACAGTCACTGCAAACTAAATCATTTCTATAAAAATATTTATCGAGTTACGCAAGCAGGACAGCTAGAGGTGTCAGATGAAGAAGTCAGACTGTACAACCACCCCAATTCAACACATCGAGAGACGGGCAGGAGCACAAACCCGCTCCCCCAAAGGACAGGCAGGGGCTCAAGAGCCATGCCAGAAAGTCTCCCTGCACACAGACTAATTTTAATTACAGGGTCAGTTCCCCACAATTAGAACAGTTTCGTCAGAGAACAATAAGCCCTTCATGTTTGTGCCCTACCCCACCTTCCAGAGCACACCCAGCCCATTTCGCATCTTTACACAGCCCTGTCACGAGGGTCTGCGGGCACCCCCAGCCCAGTTGCTCCTGCATCCGCTGCGTAACCTCAGCTGGGCAAGGAGAGCAGGACTTGTGCTGCTCAGGTACAGCATTAGCTGACGCTGGGAAACAGATGGAGGCTACTACATGGTCTTGCATGAGCGTGGCAGTCTTGGCTGCAATGATACCCACAGCAACGGGGGCAATACAATACGCCCCTTGCCCAGATCGCTGGGGGAAGAGAGGTGTATAAAGACCACAGGACCCAAACCTCCCCTGGACAGACACTGAAGAGATCAGCCCTGCTTTCCTGAGGAAGGCGGCGAAGGGCACAACCTGGTAACAGAGCACAAAACCAGCAGTGGTCTGAAGAAGACAGAGAGAGACTTTCTGAGCCATTTCTCCCATGAGCAAGAAGAAGGGACTTTCAGTTAACTTGACAGGAGGCAAATGATGTTCACAAGGAGCAAGAGCCTCTATTCTGACTTAGAGAGCCTTTGTCCTCTCCCTTTTCCATCGGTCTACTGGCCAAACAGTTCAACAGCAGAACATGCTCAGAAAGAGCTCAAGCCCACCCTGCCTGGGTTTGTTTTTTCTGTGCCCGTGCGAGGCCATGCTTGGTAGCGATGGTAGCAGATCTCAGCATCCCGCTGCTGCACTTCCAGCTGACGGGTCTGGACAGCCGGGGGTTATCCCGTACGCTCACCACACAGCGGGTCCTGCAGCCCAGGAGCATGAGGTGCTCTCAGACATCAGCTCGCTGCCAGAGAGCATAACACGGGGCTCAAAGATGTGCCACGTCTACTGCCTCAGTGCAGTAGGTTCTGTCTCCTTTTGGAGCAGCGTTTGCACTGCAGCACTAAGCCTGGAAAACACTCCTGCAGCCAGAGGCAGATGGAAACATCAGCATGCCGCGCACCGCTCCTGACCCCCGTCCCTCTCCCCAGCTGCTGACCTCCTCGGCTCTGCCTGTGCAGCTGCCTAAGTGCAGGAAGCCCAGCGGCTAATGAATCCGCGGGACCTCGCAGGTGAAACAAACACTTTTTCCTATAGAATTAGACTTGGTAATTAGATTGTGGAAATCACTGTCACAGGATGTTGCTGTGGCCAAGAATTCAGCAATATTCACAAAAGGGATTAGATAATTAAGGTTAATGAGAATATCTACAGATATAATTGCTAAATCTAACAAAAGAATTTGGAAAAAATACAGACCTACAAGCTTTAGGGCACACACGAACTGCCTTCTCGCTGTGAGGGCTTACACGGGCACTCGCCCTGGCAGCAGGTGAGCTTGTAGCTCTTCTCTCACCCTGCTTCTCCAGCGCGCCATCACCTCCCGGTCCCTCTGAGGCCAGCTGAGCACACCCCGACCTGCTCCGGGTGTCCTGGGGACACCGCTGGGTGACAGCTCGCAGCACCCGTGGCTCTGGGGACACCGACAGCCCTGCGCACCCCCAGCAATCCTTCCCAGCCTGATCCCCACTCCGGATCCTCACCCAGGTGGTTATGTAGGAAGGATCTTCCCCGCCAAACACAATAAATCAAACCTTATCAGAGCTGAACTATAAATCTGTGAAGACTCTGATAATTTCTAGCCGTGGGAATAACACCACAAAAGTACTTTTTAAACTAATTACTCAGATTCCGAAGTGCTGCCCTAATGAGCCTTCCTTCTGCCCAGAACTTACTAAGAGAAAAAAAAATCTACCTTCAGCGCAGTAATTACTGCTTTCCCCTTCAAACTTCTAACTGGAGATCAATGCTGCATTTTAAGACTCATTGATTTACAATTAGCCTGGCTTTCCTGCTAAAGTGTTTTTAAAGCAGAGTTTACTTTTATTTTATTTTGAAATCTCAAAGATCTGGTTCTTGGATTGTACATCCTCATGAGAGGTACGCTGGAAACTCACAGAAGAAGGCAGGCACACGTCTGAGTGAAGAAAGGAAAGCCGGATTTTTGTTAGGCTGAGACTAGAAGAAAGAAAAGAGACTCTTAAATATTTAAGGGATACATGGAAAAAAGAAATATGGAGGGAGAGAACCAAAGCTAAAAGAGAGGGAGAGAAAGTGCAATCAAGGGAATGTAAATGCAAGGAGAAGGAAAAATGAATTGCAGGCTAAGAAAGCAGAGTCACTGCCAGGCGGACCAGAGAGCTCTCGCTGCCGCTTACGAGCATCCTCGGGAAAAAAAAGCAGCAGCTTTGTGCATCTTTGCAAAACAAAGCGCTAGTTAAAAATAGTGTGTACAGCAGGGACAGCGCGCTAGCACGAGGGTCCTGCCAGCTCGCGCGTCTGCACAATCTGTCCCACGAGGAGAGCAGAAGTAAGCGGAGCAATTAAGAATTCCATGCTGATTGCTTCAAACGTGTTTTTCTATGCCATAAAGATAATGGCATCACGGATACATCCGCCTCCTCTCTCCTGCCTCTTCCCATCCCCACATCACTCCGCATCCCTTCCCCAGGCTCCCGGCTCTCGGGGAGCTGGGACACCGCAGGGGCCGCAGAGGCTGGGGGTCTCCCCGGGAGGTACCCCCAAGCCCAGGGGGGACGGCCCTGGCCGAGCGGCTGGGCCACGAGCCCTCGGAGATCCCCGCCACCCGCCGCTGCCCCGCGGGGCTCCGACCCTGCCCCGCAGCGCACAGCCCTGCTCGGTGCCGAGCCGCTTTTGTGTCACTTCTGCAGGAAACGAGCTACGCTGGACCAGCCACCTCAGCCCTCCTCATCCCTCCTTCGCCTCCTACTTCTTCCTCCAAAATAAACACTCAGAAGGTCTTCTAGGATTAGCGATATGACAGGAGCCAGACTGAGCAGCGAGGAGGCAAAGAAAATTGCCTGCAAGGGTTTACAATTTTGGAGCTGCCGTAGCGGTCTAGCCTGCCATTTCGTTTGCTGCTCTCATAAATTTTGTTCTTTACTACTGCTGGGTCCCAGGAGTCAGTGGCAGATGATGATCCTAGAGTGATGAAAGCAAGGAAAGAGAATAGGAAAGCCAGTAACATCTCTCCTTTTTTTTATATTTTATTTTACAGAAAGCTGCTTAGCCCCATTTCAAAGACTAATATGAAAAAAGTGCAATTAAATCCTCGAAAAACTGACAGATCAGCAAAACAAAACCACCCGGAGGAGAGCACGATTGAGCCTCATTAAGAAAGAGTTCAGTCTGTTTTTAAAACCTTTCTTAACACTTAGCTGGGTACCTCTCAGCAGCAACCGCTCCCAATGCGCCTGGCATAATTAGTGTCAGAATGGAAAGGAAAAAAATCAACCTAGGAAACAGAAATTAAAACACCAGATTCAAGTGAGAGAAAAAGGTTCAGCTGTAGCGAAACCATCTAAATTCTAACAATAACCCCTCCTCTCAGTCTGCGGCAAAGAGCTCCAGTGCCACTCTGTGCATAGACAAATACGTGCCAATTACGGAGAAAAGTGGCTGGGGCAAATTTGTGCTGTAAAATTTCTATGGCTAACCACTCCCAGCCCCAAACGCTATCTGCATGGCAGTCACATCCCCCCGCGAGGTCAGGTTAATGACAGATGGACAGTAAATTACACTGACCTCGACAGCAATTGTAACTATCACAGTTGACAATAAGGAAATTGAGATACAGGGACAAATTCTGTGCGCGCTCAGCGGCCGGACCCCTTCCAGGCTGTGCGTGCAGCCGCTCGCGCCGTACCCTCCGTGCTAAACCGCCAGCCTACAACAGGACGCCGTGCAGCCGAGATCTATTATTTTGCAGTGGGGGTGGGGATGAAACGCATGGGAGATAGAAAAGATGGCAGAGAGATGAAGCCATTTTATTAAATCAGGCAAATTCTAATTTATTCTGGGGAGATGGAGGAGAGAAAATGGATTCACTCTCAGCATGCTCACTCTGTACCGTCTGATCCAATCCCCACCGCCTCGCCGGAGGGGGAGGGGGCCTCGGCGGGCTGCGATTCTCCCACAATTGGAGAAAAAGATTAAAAAATAAGATGATTCTCCTTTCGGGCTTTGCAGCAGCCACGGGGGAAAAAGCTTTTCCTGGGAACGCAAGGTGGCAACCCCTGCTGTCAGCTGTGCCAGGCAGCGGGCGGGGGGTCGAGGGGTTTGCTTCATGGGGACGGTAAATCGGCAGCGCAAGGTCCAAGGCTCAGCACAGCGCTTGCACCACGCAAGCAAATGTGCAGACAGAGATACACGTGTGGGAAGGACCTCCTGTGGTGGTCCTGCTCTCTGCCATCCCTGGTGTACACCAAAGCACGCACCCTCAGCCGTTAGCAGGATTATCACTGTCCCTCGTGTTTGCCAGGTAAGAGACATTGAAATAAAAGTGTCACATGGGCAGCACTGAGGAGGTTGGTGGTACCTCAGGTACCCACAGGCTTGCACGCTAGTGAGGAGGACCACCCTAACCCCACTGCTCAGCACCACCACCCTAACCCCACCACCCAGCACTACCCCCCTAACTCCACCACCCTAACCCCACCACCCAGCACCACCACCCTGACCTCACTGTCCAGCACCACTGCCCAGCACCACCACCCAGCACTACCACCCTAACTTCTGCACCACTCAGGACCAAGGGGCTCAGGTTATCTGAAATGACACACAGAACCTGGGGCCATCACGACACTCACGCTGAGGAGGCTAACACCACTAACAAAAAGCAAGATGGCTCCTGCTGCAGAGAACAGCAATCGCTCGGACTCATGTTCCCCAGACATCGTCCCAGAGGAACAGGGACCTGCAGCACCCTTACTGCAGTCACCCAGGGACAGGGTAACGTGGGATGGACAATGCAGATGCACTCTGGAGAAACAAAGGTGAGATGTTGCTGCACAAAGCTCCACAGGCACAAAAACAGCTCCCCTTTCAGAATTAACCAGAAGGAAACAAGAAAAACATGTAATTAATTACCAGTGGCCAAATAAGTCCAGAAAAACAAACAAGACTTACAGTGAATTACAAGAATGCTAAAACTAGACGGGGCAGAACGTTCTGGGTCATCACGAGGCTATCTTTCCACAGAGACCATTCTAGTTAAGTCTGCAATGATTAAATCAATGTTTTACACAAAATCCTCCAGAAAACACCTCCTGCAGATATCCCCCCCCCAAACCATTAACACTCGCCCAAGTTCGGAACAGAGCCAGTACTGCACCCGCACATCGCGCCGTGCCCGGGGGTCCCGAGCGGCCAAGGCACCTACGTGGACGCTGCCACTGCAAAGGCAGCCAGGCCCCAGCTGGCTCGGGGCTCTGCTGAGCCCAGGCTCTAACTGCGAGGCCGAACCCCGGCCCCGGCGCTGGCAGGGTCCCCAGAGCTCCAACCCACCCCGTCCCCCTGCCCGCCGCACCGTCCCCAGGCCCGGGGCTCGCGGGCAGCAGCTCAGAACCGACGTCAGCTTTGCGGGAGGGAAAAGGCCTCGAGCACGGGGGAGAGGGGCTGAGCAGCAGCACCTGGAGCACAAATTCCTAACAGAAGAAATTCCTGTTTTGCATCCAGCTCCAGTGCGGGCAGTGAAGCTGATTTTATGACTTATTTATTTATTTCGTCTTTGATGAACAGAAGGTTAATATAAGAACAACTCCTTGGCAAACCTTTAAGGGTAATTCAAGCGACACTGATGTGAATCAATGTTCCCTTTGTGAACGCATTACTTGGCAGAAACTGGCTTTTTGTAACCCCCTTAAACCTAGCTGGCAAAACAGAAAGGGAAAAAAAAAAACGCCCTTCAAACAAAAGGATGAGGTGAAAATAAAGAGAGAGTCGACTGCACTTTATTCTCTTTCATAGAAGCAAATGGATTTGGTGCTTTTTATACATTAATCAATCAATATCACTGACTGTACATCAGCGGCGCAGCCAAGTTATGAATGACCTTTCTGGCAAAGAGGACACTTTTAATGCTCATAAGACTGCTCATAGCTTAGCAACTTTCCGAATTTATGCCTGCATGATTACCCCTCGGAGGCAGGCGCCCGTCAGCGCCGCACTGGATACGACAAGGTTAGTCCTTGCCAATTTGTGCAGCAGAAGGGAAACTGCTGGCTGCGCTGACGGGGCTGCTGCTGCCTCCCGGGCGTGGGACACGCTCGCCTGACGCCGGGCACCCGCCTCACTGGCCACACCAGCAGGGCTCCGCCGGGCCGACGCCGGCCGCGGGCCAGCAGGCCAGAGCCGTTGCGTGCCCAAACCTCAGTGAGGAGAGGCCGAGGGCTGAGCCCACAGCCCTGCCGAGGGCTGACGGCAGCTGCGGGGCCTGCCGAGCCCTTCTGCCAGCACCGACAGGGCTCGGCGGCGGCGAGAGGCACGTGCCGGGGCTGGAGGCCAGGCCACGGAGGACATCCTCCTTTCACCGCCTCGCAGGCCGCGTCGAGCTGGAGCTGCTGCTCCGCGCAGAGCCAGGGAAAGCACCGTCAACAGCAACAACGGGCCGGGGGCAACGGCTTCCAACTCCTCTATTCTTTTTTACATTATTTAAAAGCAAACAAAAAAGGATTCAGACCCTCAGACCGCCACGGGGTCACCCCTCCCCGTGAGCTGTGACCCAGCTCTAGCAGGAGCACGGCCGACCTCAGGGCACTTCCACCTCCCCTTTCAGGCCTTCCCTAGTGCACGTCCCTAGTCAGCACTGTAAGCTCTCCAGTGAGATATCTAAACTCTCCATCTTGGGTCCACTGGCCCCAGTACCACACTCCTCCTCCTCGCTGTCATCCCACCCGCTGTGAGAAGCGAACCAAACTAATTGCCTTGCTCATTGCAGAGCCGTCCTTCTTACCTTCTGCAAAGCATTGTGCTCTTCCACTTGATTTTAATCTGGCCGTTCTTTTCTGTTTTTTTGAGTCTTTCCCTCTGAAACTTGCACCGTTTGGAGCAGCCTTCAACCTGATGGGAGCTTAATATGCCTCTTATTTCACAGCAATTACCTTTTGGGGCTAGAAGAAGATTTTCTTCCTTGCCCTAGCTCCCAACCCTTCCTCTCTCATGGTACCCAGCCTTGGAGGGCTGGACGCTCCATGCCAGGCGAGGCACTGCAAACCCCCAGGCACCTTTCAAACAGCACATCCTTGACCTACGGTTGTTTCCTGCCTTCTCAGCATTTTCCCGTTTCTGCCATTTTAGGATGATCCTGGTGATTGTGGTGAAACCTCATTTCTTTCCTTCCCTTTCACCAGTGCTGCCCACTCGTGCGAGATGGTCCAAAACTGGCACCGCTGCTGGCCCCACGGCCCCGGGCACTGCACCCCACGCCGCTGCTCTCCCCCTTGCGCCTGCCGAGCGGCCATGGGGTGGGATGCTGCACCCCTCGGCGGCTGGCACAGCAGCAGCGCAGTGTAAACAGAAAGCTTAACACTGACCAAGAAACGGCGGGGAGGCGAGTCAGCCCCTGCCACGACCTGCTCACACGCCGGTGGTTGGGGCTGTCACCCAGAGGCCTGGGCTGGCACGTTGTGATCGCTTCCCCAGGGCACCCTGCTTCAAGGGGGGACAGCGAGGGTCCCCCGTGCTCCCCGAGCACACAGCTGGGAGGGAGAGGATGGCACAGCAGGGAGCGGGTGCCCGATGACCCCGGGGAGCTGCTGCCGCTGCCTGACCTTGCACACGTGTCCTCCCTTGCCTCAGGCAGTGGGAAAAGCAAAACGCAGGGCAGAGGCAGCAGTGGCTGCTGGCTGCCAAGCGCCTCCAGCATCCTGCACCAGAACACCCGATGCCCGGCCGCTGGCCAGGCCCTCTCCCTCAGGAGTTGAGGCAGAGGCCACCGGGACGCTGGTGGGCACAGACAGCACCCGTGCCCTGCGCCCGGCCCATGGCCACCCGCTCACCATCCTCCCCACGCCGCTGCCTTCCCACCACACCGCCTGAGGCCCTGGAGGAGGGACCGTCCGGTGACGGGCTAACGGGGGGCACGACCCACCTCCCGCTCCCCAAATCCCATCAGACCCACACGGACGGCGAGGGGCTGCCCCAGGGAACGGTCTGCTCGCTCCGCATCGCCCGCAGGCCTGCTTCCCTTCACCCAGCATCCCGGCTGCGACCTCTAACCCCTTCCAGACTGGAACAAAATAAACGCCGAGCAATCCTCCACACCACACACACACGCACGCACAAAAGGGGAGGGAAAGGAAAAGAATAGGAGGAGAAAAGTGAGTAGGTGATGTGGAAAGGAGAGGTGGCTGCACAAGTGAAGTGGAACGGACAGGCACTGTGCGCTGCCAGACTGCCTGCCCGCCTGCAAAGGCCAAAATTAATGCCATTGTTTTGCCACAAAGGAGGCAGCAAAGTAGCAGCGGAGGCCAGAGAACAATCCTAAACACCAAGCCCTAATTCACCCTTCGTAACAATAAAAAGGAGGATGGAAAAGGCCAGAACGCTTCAGCTTAATTGGTAACCAAATGAGAGCGCAGTTCCCAGAGAAGGCGCAGAAGCGTCTGCCCTGATGAATACCAGCAGAGCAGAAAGGCAAAGGGACGCGCCGGCAAGTCACGCTCAGTCCATCCCCACTCTCTGTCCCCTTGAGCCTGCGTGAGCCATGGCGGGGGCCGCGCAGGGGCCCGCACGCACCGCTGCAGCAGGAAGACGAGTTTTAAGGGCCCAGGGTCCAACGCAGGACTGGGGAGGGCACCAAGCAGGGATGTACACGGCGCATCATGCCAGCTTCGGAAAAACCCAGGACATCCCCGTGGGCAGGCCAAAGGAAACCTTCATCTGACACACGGTATGGGAAAGAAACTACCTGTTAGCACACGTGGGGAACAGGACAAAAAAAATTAAACACTGTCATTTATTTAATGAAGTGGCCACAGATGAATGAAAAGGCTGAAAAGAGGGGTAGGAATTGGTATCTGCACAGAAAAGGAGGGGATCAGGGCTGCTTGCTCTGAAAAGAAATAAGGCAGCCTTGACAGGAGCATCCAAATGAAGGTTGGTTCAAGGGAGCCAGACCAATACTGCTCCTCTCACCCTCTGGTCTCTGGAGGACTGACAATGAACACGGAAAAATGCAAATTTGAAGCAAATACAGATATTACTTTCTCATACAGCTCCCAATTAACCTTTGGAACTCATGGCCTCAAGAAATCACCGAGGTCAGACCAAAATATACAGCGAGGGCATCAAGATGTACAACTTAGAAAAGCAAACCGACTATTTGGAAGAAACAGAAACCCTCTTGCTTAAGGGCATGAACTAAATTTTAGTAGGAATAAGGATGAGGCCTTTATTTGAGGTAGGTTATTATTTGTTTACGGGTCCCCAAATTTCCTTCTGAAGTAGCTACACAAGACATTGGTGTTGGCAGACACGTCATTGAACAACCTCAGCTTTTTAGTGGAAAAATAAATGCGTGTGATAGCTCCTTCTTAGGCAGTTCTGAGGACTTTAATGCCATCACCAGAGGATCAATAGGCCCTACAGAAGGAAAAGGAAGCGTGTTTGAGAAATACAGGCAGATACAGGACCGCTAGCAAGCACACAGAGAGCATTCTCCTGACGTGCGCGTCGAAGTGCCCTCAACGGCAGTGAAAACACTGCGGGGGGTCAGGCCAGGGGTTACTTCTAGCCCTGTGCCAGCTGCTGTAAAACCCCTTTTCCCAAATCATCCCGTTGATAACATGTACAATCTCACTTTGCCTATGGCTCTTAAAGAAAAACAAAATCAATTTCAGAAATCAAGCTCTGTATCTCTTGCAATTAGGTCTATAATCCTAACAAATGAGCTGCAGGAGGAGAATACTTTCCATTTTCATAACGCCTCCTCTGAACAAAGATTTCAAAGCACTTTCTTGTTTCTTTCCCTGTTTGGAACTGCTGTGGCTGACCAGCTGTGAGAAGCCTGCTCTGGGCGCAGCAAGAAGCAGCATGGCTGAGAGTACTCTCCTCGCCGGCTTGGCACTCGGACAATTTTCTGTCTCTGAACCTGTAGAAGGGGCTCTGAACCATGAGAAGGGACTCTACTTCTCCCTTCCAGGGATGGAAAAGCACATGGTAAACGTCAAGGAATTCCGTTTCACAACCACCTTGAAGAGTACGCAGATATTCCAGTTCCATGGATGAAACCCTAAATGGAGAAGTAACTTATGTCTATCGATCCATGTCAGAACTGTAAAGTTATCCAGGTTTCTGGAGTTTCAATCCTATTTTTTAACATCTCTGAGAAATGCTGAAACAAATTAGCAACACTTTTATAATCTGTAAGTCAAAAATGTTTAAAACATCGAGGACAAAGCTAATGTCTGCTTAGTGTCTTTGCTAAATCAAGGCCCAGAGGTTGCTTCTGGACCCAGAGTTACATCCTCCGTAGGCTCATGCAGTGACCCTTCCATCACTGTTTGCATTAAACATCTGGACAGAAGTTCTCACTGACAGCAAGAAGCGAATGTAACTTTGTCCATCTCAGAAAAGGCACAGGCAGGTTCTGCTACAACTGGTGGTGCAAAAGCAGCGCAGAAGGAGGTATGAAGGGATCTTGTCCTGCAGTTTCCTCTCTGATGAAAAGATGGAGCTGGAGACCAGAAATCCAGTGTAAATGCCCTGTGTGAGGAACAGAGCAGTTCCATGAAAGCATCCTTTGCATCCGTCCGAACCACGTAGTTTCCTCTTTGACACAAAGTGTGGATTCGCTTTCTCCAGGACGCACCGTCACAGCCCAGGACACCCAGTACTGCCTCAGCCAGTCCCAGGGAGAGCTCTACGTTTAGACTGGCTCAGACATCCTTTTTAGAAGAACTTTTTAATGTAAAAAGTGCAACATTTTCAGGAGAAAGGGGAAAATACAGAATTACAGCTACACTGAGATGGCACAGCAGGGCACGGCTGCACCTCTGCATGAGGAGCGGAGCAAGACCCAGGAAGCACAAGCAGTGCTGAGGTTTGGTGTGTCTCACATGGAGTCCGGCAAGGCAGCTGGTCTGAAGCAGAGTTCTCGCTCTGTACCAGTGATTACACCCAGGAATCAGCATCTGCCAAGGCCAGCAGCTGGACCTTGCCGTACAGCAGCTCCTCGGCAAGGGCTCCAGCACGAAGCCTGGCAGGCGGTTTCCCTCTCACTGCCCCTCCTCACCCCACTCCACTGTTTACTTATAAACAAGTTAAACATCCTCGTTGCCTTTGAACGCAAAGCCTGTGCCCAGCTGAACATGACTGAACTTTTCTTCCTGCCACTGTCCCCACTTAATGTGTTACTGGACAGAAGGTACCACGGTACCAGCAATTCTCTGCGCTGGAGCTCCAGCCCCTTTCAGCTCAGCAGAACAGGAAAAGGGACTCCGAGCTAGCGCACCAACAAAAGCATGCAAGTGAGGCAAGTCTCCAAAGTCATTAACCTGCTAACGCAGAAGGTGGCATGTTTGTTCCAGATATATTTAATTTGAAGCCCGGTAGTGCAGGAAGGGAGAAACCAGCACGCAGCAATGGCTGGAACAGCCAAACCTGCAGGAAAGGTACTAGAGGTGAGCTGCTGCCATGCAATACTATGGAGATGAACCCCATAAATTAGGGTTTACAGGGGAGGAGCAGTCGCTGGAGCACGCGTGTCTAAGTCACTGGAAGCTTTGCTCTTCCCCTCACCATCAGAAGGCCAACGCAGGGGGCTCAGTCAGACACAGCGCCCGAGCAAGCGCGAGGCTTGGACAGAAGCAGCATGGGCAGGCTGATGAGACTTTAAACACGAGCTGAACTTCCTGCTGATACGAATCCTGTGTCCTCACACTGACATCTAACCCTTTCCCAACACATCTTGGACAGGGCTGCAGTATCTACTGCTGTTCAACCTACAGCGTCTTCAAGGCTTTACTGATTCACCCCGAAAAGGGAGAGCCCTTCAGCCTTGAGTTTAACCTGCACCACTGCAACAACCACCGTGAACTCCTCAAGAGAAGAGTTCCCTATTCTAAAACAGAAAGGGAGAGAGGGGGAAAAAGGGAAGAGAAGCAGAAGGTGCAGCTGGCACCAGCGGCAGAGCTTTTGGTGACTGAAATCAGTGCGAATGGCGAGACCACAGCGACAGGGACGCAGCTCTTCTGTCCCAAGGGGAACAGCAGCTGCCTGAGTTCCAGGGAGACGCTGTGCTCCGACAGCCTGGTTCCAGTCTGGCTCCAGAGTTTGTTTTGATGGGGAGAAAAAAAGTCGAGCAGGAGAGGGACCAGGAGCTTCCCAGCGTTTTACTGCAGCATCTGGTGATGTTTTCCCCTCTACTTTTCTTAAGTGGAAAGGGCTTTAAGATGCAGCCGAACAAGAAAAACATTCTGGAACAAGTCAGCCGTCAGAGCTTCCTCTCTTTCTGCTTAATGAAAGCCATGAGCTCCCAGTGACAAGTGTCTGCTGGAGCTAGATGGGGAGTTTATGAGATTCCTGCCACGTTTCAGTGATATTACAGCGTGCCTTCGGTCCGCCCGCCCCAGCCCAGCTATCTAACCACTTCCTTCCCGCCAGGCGCCTCCCATTAGAGAGTTTCATTAAGCGAATGCTCGGGGGTTTGTGCAGATTTCTGTTACCCCCCCCGCTTTACCAGGGGCACATGAAAAAAAAGTCATGATAAACTTTAATAAAAACAAAATTAAAATGATTAAACCTTTCATATCCTTTAGAGATTATCTATTCACTGCTGGTTGGTCAAAACAGAGCTAGGGCACAACTGCTTTTTACTTTAAACTCAAAACCAACCCAAAAAAATAAATAACAAAGGAAATCTGCCTCTGCCAGATATTAAAGGGGAACCAACCTTATCCCTGCACTCTGCGAAGCCAGACCTCAACAGTCCCATGGTGTCCTGTATGCACAAAGACAGAAGGATGCTGCTGGGACAGGAATAACGTTCTCCAAAATTTGGGCAGGGGCAAGGACGCGAGGAGGGAACAGTTACAAATGATGCTACAGCATAGTACGGGGACAGAGAAGTCCCCTTATGTGGACTTAGAAGTGCCCTAAAGGGACTGACTCTCTTAAAGCACGGCCCCTCCTCACGTTTTCAGACCCTCCAAAGGAGCTGCTGCCCACAGCAGCCCCGACTCCTGGCTGCGAGAAGTGCACGTGCTGGATTTTGATAGCCATTAAAGCAATATGAAACCAAAGCAGAACCAAAAGTTTCCACCCATGAAGGAGAGCGCTCGCTATCTGCCCGGCCTCTGGACACCCTCCAGAGAAGACCCTGCGCAGGAGCACTGCGACTCCCACCACGAACTTGCTGGAAAGGTAAAAGGTCCTCAAGCCATTCAACCCACAAAAAAATGAAGAACTTCCAAGGTTCAGCAGAACAACAAAGAGGAGAGCAACAAGCTGTCCTCCTGCTTTAAATGAACACACATGGCATGAGATCTTGGAAAACAAGACGATAATCCTGCGTGTGGGGGTACTTGGTGGGGTTGGCACAGAGATCAGAAATGCTGCAGCAGAGGGGAACTGCAAGTTTAATCAGCTTAACATACACATCGCCAAGAGCTGTTTTCCTCTCTGTTGCTATTTCACGTGTGTTATTGCACCATGGGTGAATGTTTTCTCAAAACAGGACAATAGCTTGTCTTGCTCCCCGTGTCTGAGGATGAGACAGCACAAACGGATTTCCTCTCCAGACAACAAAGCTGCTGCACACCCCCAGCTGCAGGAACAGCCCCCGGCAGAGCGCGGGGCGCACGCGACGGCCCCGACGGCCCCCCCGCAGGCACCTGCCACGCTGGGCACACCCAGCACTGACCATTCCTATTCCCATGATTTGGTTGGGTTTACACGCAACACTTTGGAAACACAGACTGAGCAGGCTGCTGCCTTCAGGGGGTTACAGATAACGTATTGGGAAAAGACAATATTGGGTTGCGGGGAGCGAGAGAGGGGTAAAAAGCCCAAGAGAAGCTAACGAAGCGGGGCAGCATTCGGTGTTTGCGCACACGAGCTCAGAGTGTCATTTGGGTTGGCAGATTATTAAATGTGTCAATCAAGGACAAGCCTGGAAATGGCAAGGGGGAGCACGTGGACCAAGGTTAGCTGTTAAACGCCCGCGGAAGGAACCCCCTTCTGAGGAGGAGAGGGGACTGGCAGCAGCAGCGGACCAGGGAAACTCCTCCAGCCGTAAGAGGCAGGGCCGTGGGAGGAGATGCCATGAACATCATTTGGAACTTCTGCTTGCACCAGGTGGGAAATTTTACACCAAATCCCTTGGCGTGCACCTCACACACTGCTCCTCCCCAGCCCTCTGCAAGGGCCACGCGTCCCAGGCAGGTAAACCTGTGTATCGAGAGCAGAGCCGGAGCTGCAGCGTGCTGGTGGCTGGTGGACGTACAGTATGAACTCTGTGCGCTGTCCTCCTGCAGACACTGCACAGGTAATCTGCTTTGGGAAGTTTTTAACTGTTGTGTGCAATTAAGTCCCATGGAAAACTGGAGAGAGGCTTACAAAACCAAACGAATTATTCCTTCCTGAAACCCTCCATTACCTCTGTCAGATGCAGAAGAGCAACATGCATGTTTCTCCAGCATTAGCAATGACCACATTTTCTTTAACTGAGACCAAGTGGAAGACACCAGATCTTAATAAATTTGAGTTATTTCAAGCAGGGGGGAATATAACCTGGCATTACCTGTTTTCATTTCCAAAGTCTTAAAGTTCCACTGGAAGGACGGAGCCTGCAACCATGAAAAAT
Organism: Nyctibius grandis; assembly: GCF_013368605.1. NCBI lineage: Eukaryota > Metazoa > Chordata > Aves > Nyctibiiformes > Nyctibiidae > Nyctibius > Nyctibius grandis. The sequence continues at coordinate 23,025,395 of NC_090669.1, read as the reverse complement.
CCACTCCAAAGGAGCGTTTCACATCCCTGTTGCAACAAATTACATTAATAATTACTCCATGCCTGATGACTGTGAATGAGAAACGCCTTGCATGGATGCCCACTCTCCAAGGTGGGAAAAAACCAGGACAGCTCCCTCAGAGATTTCTGTGGAAGACCCCGTTCCCCTGTCTCTACAGTTTGCTTCGCTTCATTTTACAGATGGGCTGACCACACTTCCTAAGTCAGGGCACGGCCACCAAGGGAAGGGAGGAACTGGAGAGCCTGGACAGGAGAGAGGGGAGTTCAGAGCCCAACGCCTCCGCCCCGAGGAAGAAGACAACACATCTCCGGGACTTCCGAGGCACAAACTCAAACTGACCAACGTGGCTGACATCAAGCCTCCCCGCTGCTCAATACAAACTTTCTGTCCAAGAGAAATCCTTTCGTACTGTAAACCACATCCTGAGTGTTTCATGAACAAATCTGCTCCCGATCACACGGGAACTTGCTTCCGTTCCCATTCACCATCACCTCCCTCCTGACGGCGATGCCTTCGCATCCCCGGTGCAGCTACAAAACCGCTTTTAAGAAAGAGGAACATTAGCAAAGTGTTTCATATGACTCAGAGTGAAAACAGAGGTGCAAGCACCATATGAGCATCCAGCTGTCTGCAAGCACCACAGGCAGAGCCAAGCTGAGCTTGGTAACTACTATTTTTAAACCACGCGGGGTCTTCTCATCTGGCAAGTGCTCCAGCTCTACCTCAGTCCTGTTTACACACTTGGTTGCATTAAAAATTCACATCCTGGTTTCAGTCTACAGTTTGCAGCCCTTCAGCAGGTTGAATACCGAAATACAAGGAAGACGTGGATGGACAGTGCACCCATCTGCCGGGAAGACAGAGCCGGGGGAAGCGGGAGCCACGGTGGACGCCCTCCTCCCAGGGAGCTCTGGGAACCAGCGGCTTTCAAGGGTTTACCAGAGCAGAGCTCTACAGTCCAGGTATTCCTCTAAATAATTATAATCAACCAGTCTGGAGCGGGGAGAGCGGCCGGTCCCTCGCTGTTTGCTGGCAGAACGTGCAGCACGGATGCTCCAGCCCGGGAAGACGTGCCGGCAGCGATCCTCCTGCTGACACCCGCTCCAGCCCCTTTCCTGCCCAGACAAAGGGGCTTTTGACTGCGCCTGGCCGAGTTTAGCAACGGCTTCCAGAGAGCCTGCCCTCACCCTTCACACGCGAGGGCCCCAACAATGACTTTGTGTGTTGGAAGAAGATGGCTGCTAAGGATTTGGCAGAGATTAGCAGGATCGCTGAAACAATATGTCCACCATAGGGGACTGGTTCTCTGTGGTGCAACGGGCAGACTGCGGCATGCCCCTGCGGTACGCGTCCAGCAAAATAGTTCTTCAAAAACTACAAGTGGTATCTCTGGCTGGCTTAGCCCGGTCTTAGAGGAGCACTCCCATTCCCACAAGGATAAGGAGGTTCTCCAGAAGTATATGGTGCTAAGAAAAAAAATCTAGAGCCGCAGTGAACAGAAGATATTATTTTACCTTATTTTTAGCCTTCCTACGTATTTTCACAGTAAGGATACAAAGCTTTGTAAAATAGTCTACAGGATGACTCATGGAGATGAGAGATGGTCAGCATTTCCCACTAAATATTACATGACTTTTCCACAAGTCATCTTATTCGCCCCACAAAGCTCCGTAATAGCCTCCAGCACAACTGTAAAGATCAACAAATTTGACTTTTTGGGGCTCACTTGCCACATTTTTTGCTGCTGTTTTTTCGAAAGCGTTCTCGAGAGTCCCACAGATCGTGTCCCGACTGCGGTACCCAAACTGCCTCGGCAAAGGAGGAGGAGAGAGGTGCACACCTCTTCCCTGTTGTGCTCTGCTCCCTCCTTCGACAGCGTGGGGTGGTCTTGGCCTCGGCCGCTTGGGGCAGGGGCCTCCCCTCCAGCTGCCCCCCACGCCAGGCACAGAGGCACTGCACAGCCGCCTTGTACCAACACAACTCCTTGGCCACGCCACCTGCCCTCTGCATTTACAGCTGCTGAAATCTGCTTCCCTTCAAAGATGTCAACAAATGTAGGTCTCATACAAGAGGAAGATCAAAATTAAACTCCCGGGCATCATAGAACTCTAGGTGGTCTCTTGCCTCAGCTCCACCCGACCCTTCTGGATCCAGCCATTCTCCTGTGGAGCTCAGGCATGAAGTGTTTCTGCCTGAGTGACCTCTGCTCAGGTCAAGCTCCCTGCAAGCCATGGGACCTTCTCCTGACCTGAGGAGCGCAGCCGACCCCGACCCACGCAGCTGCACGAAGCGGCAGTCGCAGGCCAGGGACGCCCAGGACTCGGGTGCAGGTGAGGAACACGAACATCTGAGGGACTTCTGTCCTGCACAGCGGGAAGAGCGGGCAAAGCCCCTCTGCTCCTCCCACCGGAGGACAGCTACGGAAAGGGAGAGCGGATGGAGATGGAAAACAGGAAGAGTCAGGAGAAACAGGTACGGGAGGAAACAGATTAATTGTGGACAGCACTTGCCTAAGGAGAAAGAGGCTCAGCACGGGGCTGTAACGAATCCCCACCTCGTGCGGGTGGCACGTGAAGCGATGCGGCAGCCCCGCTCCGGCCCTGCGACCACGCACGGCCGTCCGGCTCAGGAACGGGCTGCCCGACCTCGTGCCTTCTAGAAAGAAACACTTCCAAAGCCAGAATGAAAATTTGGTGCAGGTTGTTTCACTCTTATTTCTATCATTATCTAATGAGTCATAAGTGCATCCATCGCTACATCTTGAGAACATTTTGGTTTTTATTATGGGGTTTTTTTTTCTTCTCTAAACCCCCATCATTAAAAATCAATTAGCTTATGGGTAATGTTATACAGATGCTTCTGCAGCGAGGGGCTGACATCTGCAGTGGCAGCAGCCCAGATACTACAGCAATAGATGTGCAAAAATACCCCACAGAGGAAAATAAACCCCCACCCCTAGAGCTGTATTCTTTCTGACCAACAACACAGCTGAATGTCCAGCCTGGGCCCACTTCCCTGTCTCCTGCATAATTAGCACACTTCTCAGAGCAAGCAGAAAAGTTTAATTGTCTTTAATTATCCAGTTCAAGGAGGACTGGGTTTCTTGCCTGATGCCCATGTAATTTCCCTGCCAACAACTTCATCATTCCTTTACTGGAAGCAGAGTGCAGCTTCTAAAGCTCTCCCATAAAAGAGACAAAAGTTTCAGTGAAGGCTGGCACAAGCCAAGACAAAGATCCTTGTGTCTGCAGGGCTGTTCCTTCGGCTGCTGCAAGTGTTTTCAGCAGGGTGGGAGGGAATGAGTTGCAACTAATGTGCAATCAAGAACCATCACAATTACAAATGTAAATGAACAGGCAATTGGCACTGACCTTTGTAGATTGTTAGAGGACTAATTAAGGTATGATCAGACACTCTCTTCCAACAGACTGAGATGCATCTACACAAGCAAATATCTATGCACCGCCCCAGAGACAGCAATGCTTTTTCCTCCACGCTTGCACCCACCAGCGAGTAAGAACACGCTGACACGCACAGCGTGTGACCTGCTCCCTGCCACAGAGCGGACAGGACGGAGCGGGATGGGGAACAAGGCGGCTCCACTCGCTCGGTCTGCGCCGTCCCACGTAGCACAAGGCTACAGCTGAGCCACCTTTCATTACTGCAACCAGCAGTTTCGTGTAAAGCTGGGGATGAAGAGATTGGCACAAACTGGATGAAGTTAGAGAAAGGAAAAAAGTGATAAAGAATCTTTCAGCATTTCTAGCAAAGCCACAAAAGTTCTCCAGCAGCAGCAGGAGTGATCGTGGCTGCCGTGTACGCGCACCTTGCCTTGGGCCACGGCTGGCCCAGGGGCCTGCCCTGGACGCAGCAGCAACAGCTGGACCCCACTGTCCCCTGGAAGCTTGGGACCCCCTCCAAGGTGATCCCTGTGCCTGCTTGCTCTTGGTCCCAGCACACCGGACAGAGGAGCGAGGAGGGGGGTGATCTTTCACACCACTGCTGAGGCAAACCAGCAGCTGGCCAGCCAGACCAGCAAGAAAACAGAGCGGTCCCAGCAGGGAATGGTTTTCTGCCAGCTCAGCCCGGCCCTGAGCACTCGCAGTTCCACAGGGACAGACGACGGGCACCAGTCAAGGTCCTGCTCAGGGCCTCGGCCTTGGCCATCCCGTTCCGAGCATCTCCCAGGACACGGACTCCACCACCCCGCCGGGCAGCCAGTCCAGGGCCGGGCCACCCTCCCAGGGTGGAGTTGTGCAAAAGATAGAAGAGCTGTGAGGACAAAATGTTTTAAGAGTTCTCAGAAAGAGCGGTGATAACAAAAGGGGGCTCACGTTGGAACGGAACGCAAGCTGATACTGTATTTGTAGGGAAACCGAATTCAAAACAAATATAATTAACCAGAAGGGGAGAGAGAATCACAGCGATGATTACCAGGGAGTAACAGCAGCATCCAAACAAACCACCGCACTTGTAATGCAGCAGAGCAGCACAGTCAGTGTCCCTTTGGGCCCCGAGGCGAAGCCTCGCTGAGCAGCACGCGGTGCAACAGCCAAACCCCACAGCAAAGCTCCACAGCAAGGAGGAACAAAGAGGTCAGAGAGTGAATTCAAGCCTCGGTACGTGCGCATTCCTGCTAGCGTCTGACACCCAAAACTACAGAAAAGTAACAGTAGCAGCTAAATAATAAATAACAGCAGCATTTTATAACACTGGAAGTTTAAAAGTCACAGAAAAAAAGGAAGGATCAACCTGTTCAGTCAGATCTCTTTATGCATGAAGAAATTACACGGAACAAACCAAAGCTGAGAAATAAATTATTGTTGTGCCCTGCAAGAGGCCGACCTCGCCCACCGCAAGGACCGCCCAGCCCCTCGTGCCCGCGGGCAGCAGCATGCCGGCGAGGTGTGTGCCTGCTCAGGCTCCTCAACAATGGGCTGGGAGAGCGTCTGAAATGAAACACCTCGGGTCAAAGCGACCTGCGAAACAGAGCAGAGGTTCCCCCCCTTTGCATTCTAGAGAGTCTTATTCTTACTTGTACGTTTAATCTTTGAAATAAAATATGATAAAGAAATTCTTAGTGTCTTGTTTGCTGTAAGTTTTTGTTGAAGAACCAACAAGCTTAAAGGAAATTATCTCAAGCCATTCGAAAAAGCAAAATATTTTTAAATCGAGATTTCCTTTCAGTGACCTGTCAAGCCTTTTAGTTAAGAAAAATTACATTTTTTTAAATGGTCAACAAATCCTTTTCCCTCTCAGCTAGTCAGCTTCTGCACCCTCAGTGCCTGCGATGCCGCAACCCTGGAGGATGCGCAGGGAAAGGGAAGGTTTCTAAAGTAAAAACCAAACAATTTCTAAAGTAAACAAAGATTTTCAAGATCGTTCTGTATATCGCAAAAGGGCACAGAGGGTTTTTCCTCTCTGTTCATTTTGCCCTTGAGGACGCTCACAAACCACACAACACCGTCCACCACATCCTTTGGAAACCTGCACGTGTCTCTAGGGCAGAGCACCGCAGAGCAGCGGGGCGGCGGTAGAGCTGCCGTCCCCTCCGGGATGGCGCGGCATCCCCAGCACGCTCTCGCTGTCACCGTGACCTTTGCGAAGGCGTATTCCATGCCCTCGACTCCACTGGGCCACCGAGTTCACACATCGGTCACTTTTTTCCATGACCCTGAATTTAACTCTCAAAGAAAAATCTCCCGGTTTACTTTTCCAGGTTTTGCAAGTATTTCAGATCCTTGTTACTAACACGGGTAACAGCAACGCAACCCAGGGCTTAATTCAAGAGCCGTTTCCAAGACCCACACGTGTTCTCCTCCAGTCGGTGCTGCTCTCCCTGCTCAATGCCTTTAAGCCAACCTCACTTTCCTTGTCTCTAAATCTTTCTGTAAGACTTAGTGATTTCAACAGCGGTCACGGAGCAAAGTCCTGGCTGAAGCGGAGACGAGGGTTGTGAAGGCTTTCGCTGGCATCCCCTCCAGCTCCAGCATCTTCACACCCCTGACTGCACATGTACCATCCGACTCGGGCAGGCTCTCCTCCTCCTCCCTCCAAAGAGGACTTCATGACCTCTTGCTTTTTCCTAACGTAAAGAACTTCTTAACCCTTTCAATGGTTAAACAAAGTACAAGTTCTGTTTTGCCCAGCCTGTCCCCTTTGAGGCACATTTTCTCTTGCTAGATTCACAGCTGCAATACCCTTCCTATTATCTGTCCTTTCTGCATGAGCAAACACTCTGTCCAAGCCCTTCCCTTTATCCACCTTGTCAAGAGAAGACATGGAAAGCAGACAAACACTCACCCCTTCTCCTGCCCACCCCCTCAACCAGCTCCTCCTCCCGATCCAATGTGGCTGAAATACCAGAAATCAATGAACAAGCTGGGACAGGCTCGCGCTGGCGCTCAGGACATCCCTTTACTCATTGCAAAATATCCACAAATACAGTACACTAGTTTGAGTCACCCAAAAGGGATGGTATCTTTAGACGCTCACACAATACCCCACTGTTTAAGACACTAACCAGGACAAACACACACACTTCCACACGTCAAACTTGCGTTGAGCCCCGCTGGAACAGAGGGGACCACTGACAAGTACGGAACGAAGCACGTGCAAAAGTATTTGGTGCTCCAGAGGCACCACCCAGGAGCCCCGTGAGGCAGAGCTGTGCTGGACGCTGCAGGTCCAACAGAGGTCTTGTCCTGCCTTGGGGCAGCTGGGACTTGTGTAACACATTACTGCTAAGCGATAAGCGTCATCCCCACAGCAGGGAAGAGAAACAAGAGGGTCACGGAGCCTGCCGCAACACTGCACAGGGGGTCTGCTGCTGCTCCTCGAACCCTGCGACGCAGAGGAGCCGAGAGCCTGACCCTGTTCACGCCATGGAGGCAGCACTCACCGGCCTCTGCAGCTGGACACTTCCGGATGGTGAAGATCTGCCCCAGGTCCTCCTCCTCTTCAGGGAGACCCTTCTGGAGGCGCTGCAGCTTACGTAGGCTTTCACTCCGCTGGTGTTTCATGGAGCGCACGTGCTGGATAAGGTTCAGCTTGGCCTTGGTGGAGTAGTTACAGAGGACACAGTGATAGTAACAGCTTTCACCCTCGACCCCGCTCTCGTGATGCTGAAGGTGCTGTGGAGAACAAAGGAGAGAGATGTGAATTTCCTGTATCGTCTCCGGTCTCCCTGGGTTAGTCCACTGTAAATTGCTAAAAGCCACCTGGGAATTAAGTAAGAAACCACATTTTGACAAAGACACAGTAAGATCAAGCCTGTTTATTCTCAAGGCACCATGCACTCTCCTGCTTAGAGGCAAGAAAAACATAACACACTGAAACGAGCACAGAAGCAAAAATCAAGATAGGCAAGATCATCTCCTTCAGCGAAAGAAAATACCAGATCCGACATTAACAACTATTCACAACCTACGCATGGCTAATTCTTTCATATTTAAAGCTTATCCTGGGAGGAGATCCAACTTCATGTCAAACAGATAAAATTAAATTTGATAAATTCTCATTGAAAACTAAGACGAATAAAATCAAAGCCATCCTAGAACACAACGAACCCATTAGATGGAGAGGTCCTGGAAACAGCGTATGGAAGCGGAGCATGTGCCATCCTACCCATCCTCCAGCGCTCTGGGCCCTGGCATCTAGGTTTGGCTCCCCTGGATCTGGAAAAGCAGCAGCCTGGCCTGGAAGATGGCTGATACAGCGATCCAGACTGAAAAGCCAAGGATGAGCATGCAGCTGGGTACCCCCGCAAGAGGTTAGCGCTTGGAAAGAAGTCTTGTCACCCTCTGTAGCTGTGCTATCGCAGCCAATGTAGCTAATTTGAGAGCATTACACCCTGATTACTGGAAAAAATCTATCAATTGTCTGGCACAGAGGTCCATGCCGCCAGGGAAACCAAGAGCTATTTTATGCCACGGATCCCAAGGATACGGCAATTAGTTCTTAAAACCAGAGGGAAGAGTTCGCTGCTTCCAGCCCTGCCAGCTGCCGCGGCACAGCCGCTCTCCGCTCACTCCGGGCAGGGCTGAGGGTTCGCAGTAACTTTCCCAGTTCCCACAGTAAGGGCTTATCTCAAGTTGAGAAAAAACGGACACCAAAGTCAAACGACAGGACAGACTCCTCCGTGACGGCCCTTTGGTGTTCCCACCACCCACCGCAGCCAAGCAATAATCCGTGCCAGCTCCCACCGTCCGACCGCAGGACCTCTTTCTGTCTTCGGGGTCATGAAACTCCTTGTGCGCCACGCACTTCACCCAAGGCACACAAGTAAGGTGATTTGGATGTGATCTCAAGGTTTGTCAATCAAAAATATTGCCTACGTGCAGCCAGGACCTTCTGGTAAGAATTCTGACGTGTGTTATCTCAGTTACAGCTCAGATAAGATTAAAGACATATTACCCAGCGCTGTGTGCTCAGCTAACACGGAGGAAGGAGAGCCCTCTGAGCCTAGGAATGATTAAAAATAGGATAGGAGCTGATGCTGAGGCTTCTGATTGGAAGGGCGAGAGAAGAGAATAAATGTATTCTAGATCTGGCTAATTAGACTAGCCTCTTTTGGGATTGCGATGTATTTAATTAAATTCACTGTAATATTTGAAGAATCCACGAGGGCACTAATCCCACTGGTGCCCTCAAAAGATTTTTTTGCTCTTTTCCCTCCTTAGAACAACTTCTTCCTCTCATTCCTATTGTTTGCATGCATCACCCTCTTCCCCAGCCAGAGAAAGAGAAATGGCTTAAGACATAAAAAGCAAAGGTTAGTGAGCCAGGCGCAGGAGCCACGCGGCCGGCTCGCACGGCCCCTGCAATGAGACCTCCCCGCTGCCCCATCTCGCCGCAGGCGGGGGTCTCGCTCCAGGAGACACACGCGAGACCCTTCTCCCGTCAGCCGAGGGGTGTGGGGGCAACCCCCGTCCTACAAACACCGTGTTCAGGCTCAGAAAGTGCCACCGGGCTCAGCAGCAGCTTCTGCAAGAAGGCAGAGGAAACCCCCGGTGAGCAATTAGAGAAAAATCTGGTCACGGGTTCAAGGAAATACTAAGGACACTGTCTCTGTGGGAACCAGAGGCACAGTCTGCGCTGCTCTCATTTGAGAGGGATTTTAGGAAAACATTTGTTTTAAACAGTTTAATAAATGTGTCTTATTTTCTGCTCTTCTTTTGCTCCCACTCCGTGCATGTGAGGTATGTTCGAACATCCCTTGGGCTTGGGTCAGCTTCACCTGCCTGTCGTGCTGGAGGAGACAAGACCCGAGGTGCCAACACCACCAAGTCCACCCCGACGCAGTGCGACATCGCGCGCCCACCTCTGCTTCACGCCAGCCTTCCAACCCAGGAAGGGAGTGGGCCAGCACAGACAACACGGCAGACGAGCAAGTACCAGCTGTGAGCTGCTGGAACTGATGAAACGCTGGACAAGTACGTGTCGTTATTGTCCATCATGCTGTTAAGCTTTCCCCTTGTGAGAATTTATCCGTATCACAGAAAACAAACTCAAAATATTAAACCAGAACCTCGTTAGAAGACAAATCAACTTGAAAATCAAAGGAATATATTGTTCCTAGGAAAACCAACCAACTTCTGCCAGAGAACATTGATTTCTGCAAGTGTGGGGGGGTCTTTGCTCCCTCCCTCTCAGCGATAGGAAACTTCCAACATCTGGTTCTTCACGCATGGCATGCAAAATATTGATCAGGTTTAGTCAAAGCTCCACTTTAAATCAGAAACAGACAGAGGAACGCTCTGATGGAAACCATACGGCTCACGAGTACAGCTTCCCCGGGGGACACGGGCTGTTCCTGTACGTACACTGACCACAGCTCCACGCCACTCACACCACCTATTCCTACATGCAAACCAAACCCAACCCAGCCCACCTTCCCCCCGGGAGGTGCTCGGCTCTCTGGGCAAAGCTGCAGCGATCAGCGCAGGAGGATCCTGCTCGGAGACCCCATCTCCTCCCTTTGCCGTAACCGCCGCACCGCCTGCCCCGATCTTCGCCGCAGACCTTGCCTGGGGGACAACCAGTCCCTCACCAGTTACAAACACCCCAGGTTTGGTGATTCCGTCTCAGCATCAAGAGCTACCCACTTCGGCTGTGTCAGGGCAGTCTCCCCCCGCTCAGTGGGGCCTGTGGTGGGACGGGTAACGGGTAATTGATAAACCCTCTGGAGAAATCTCTTCCAAATCACTTTCGATCACTTCTCCAGCTGGCTCTCACGTTACAGGACAGTCCTGCCAGAAAAACAGAGGCCACTGAACTACCGAGAGCTTCTTTATGAAACACTCCCCTGAATTATCAGCCTTGAACACCTTTGGAGGAGGGCTTTTTCCACACATAAAACTCTTCCCACCACTGAACGCAGCACGACGTCTGTCCTGCTAGAATGGGTAAAATCAGCAGTGATTTAAAAGAACTGACAGATGCAGCTGAGGAAGAAGGAGCCAAAAATCTGCTGGAGAGTTACAAGAGCTGCGGAAGGGAGCACTGACGCAGACCTGCACCGCTCCCGCTTCTTCCTGCGAGCACCCACGTCTGACCTGTATCAGCAGCGGGACCCCGAGCCAGCAGGACCCCTGCTAAGCCCACGGCCGTGGCACACAGGCCAGGGCAGCGCCGCAGAGGTTACGCGAGGCTTCGACCCGCACGAGGTTGCTGTGAAAGCCACCGCGAGCACCCCCGTGCTGAGGAGGAGGTGCGGGAGGCACGCCAGCCCCAGGAGCACATCCTCAGTACAGAAGGATGCCCAGAGACTGACTCTTCCTCAGCGCGAAGTCAGACACGGGTAACTAGTAACAGGCTTGGTAGGAAACATTTCACATGCCAGCAAGAACCGTGCCTGGGACAACGTGCTCCCGGGGAGCTAGGTGGGATGTGACCCTTACACCAGAGCAGGAGGGGAGGCCACAGGTCGCCATGGAAAGGGACCAGGCCCTGCAGCAGACCTCAGAAGCCTCATAAGCACCTCCTGGCCCCCATGTGCCTCTGATCTGCTGCACGAGATAAATCACACAGTCCTGCAAGAGAAGAATCTGAATTTTTAATGAAAGTCATGTGGGTGCAGCTGTCTGATCCCGGCCTGTTCCAAGTACTCCATAAAAGTCAGGGCTGGCCCATCCGTCTTGCTCTCCCTTTCACACCTGCAGCCCCGGCTGGAATTTCCTGGCGCTGCCGGCGCCGTGGCACGCAGCGGGCACACGTGCTGGCCCTGCGCTGCCGAGGGCTGGGCCGCCCGCAGCCCCCCCGGTCCAGACGGTTTGAAAGGAGGAAGAAAACGATTCTCCACACAGCAGGTTCAACAGATGAACTGACGCTCTTTCGTATTCCACCAACGTCCTGCAATTGTTTACTGCTTCTGCAGGAGCGGCGTTACAAAACCCCTCCCTCCTTCCAGCTCTCCAGCTAAAACTTCCTCAGTGTCACCACCACGAGACGAGGACAAGGAGACTTTGCACAAATCTGGATTTTGGTTTACTCTTTGGTTTCTGATCGTTATTTTTCTTTCCAGAAGGCTGGAAATGCAGCGCTCCCTCCTGCCAAAGAGGCCAAGACACTTGATGCAAGTCCCCGAGTCACACAGGCCTGAAGAACAGCACCAACTGCCCCAATTGACAGCCAGTCCCTACATAGCTCCCCCCAAAAAATCTGTATTTTCCATGCCCTCCAGCCCTGCCTGGAGTCAAGCGAATGCCCCCGTACCACGATGGGGCTGACACAGACACCGCGGGCCCCAGGCAGGGCCGAGCGTGGCTGCGCAGAGCCCCGACCATCGCACCACGAGCCCTGACCACGAGGGTGCAGAGCGGGGGGAAGCAAGACCAAGGACCTTGCTCAAAAAGGAGCCCAGCAGCAACACCCAGGGCAGCCGAGCAGAGACCTGCCGTCCCGGGGGAAGGTCCGCAACAACGTACGAGGCACGAAAATCCTCAACAGCTCCAAGTAACAGTTGCCCACCCTCGCAGCACAGGAAAGCAGCCGTCCCCGTGGGCTATGGGCCACAAACGCTGTCCCCGCTGGCCACCAGGCTGGCCATGCTGAAATGCTTTTGGGTTCCCCCATAAACAACCCCAAAAGCCGCCCAAGCAAACTGGGTTTGCTCCACCAGCCCTTGAAGACTCATTAAAAGCCAAATATTGCTCAGCCTAAAGATGGAGAGCTCAGCATGGATTTTACTGAACGTTAAATCAACCAGCAAGCGTAGCCAGCAAACTCTGTGGCACTTTAACTTTAAATAATGCAATAATTATTGAATTTCCTTTTTATAACCGAAGTGCTGGAATGTAAACAATGGGGCTGTAATTGCAGGAAGGGGGGATCAATAGAGGCAATCGTTTTCAGCCATGTTAATTGTAAATACAATTGCTCCAAGATGTCAGCCTCGTTCTTCTCGCTCCCAGAATCATCCTAACGGATGACAGAGTCCAACTTTCCCATTACAGCTGTTCGTTCCTTTAAGAGGTTCTCAATCAGGTCTGATCAATCTGTCAAGATAATGCATGGAGTAAGTAAGACTCTTCCAAACACAAGCTCCCAATCAATAGCCTGGACCTGCTTAATGAGGAGGGGCTAAAGCCCAGAGGGAGCCAGCGGTCCCAGCTCCTGCTCGGCACTGGCAGCTAACTTCTTCATGGGGCCTCGCTGAGCCGTGCAGCTCTTAACGAGGACATTGTTTATGCAGACCATGATGAGCAGCATCCCCACATATTCACAGTCCCCCAGGGTCAGTGGGCAAAAACCAACAGAGAGTAACAGAAAGCAAGAGCCAAGAAAGGCTGAACTCGTAGTCACACCGCCCTCCCTTTTTCACTGTGCAAAAGACCTCAAAGTACTAATTAACCATTCGTTAGAAGAGATCCCCAAAGATGGAGATCTGTGTGGGACCATCGAAAGCCTACGAGCATCACTAAGATTCCTCCCATGCACTTGAGGAAGCCCAAAGCCCGCGGGTACAGCCCGAGGCAGCAGGCTGGCACGCCAGCTGGAAACCTCCCGGGGGCAGGGAGGGGATGTGACGGGTGATCAGGTAGCGGTCAGAGGTGCCACCCTGCACCCATGTTACTCAGTCCTGGTGGCACATGGGCATCCCGTGGTGTGGCTGGACCCTGCGAAACGCTCGCTGGGCAGAGGTGGCCGGGCAGCCACGGAAGGGGGAAAAGAGAACCTGGGCTAGGAACCTGCACTGGGCTCCCTCCTACGGCCACGAAACTTTCTTCTCTCCCTCCGCCGCATTACAAGAGCTGCAGCCACAACAGATCCGCTCTTGGGCAACTGCAACTTCAGAGAACTTTCCAGATCCCTGAAATCTTCACAGCTCTCCCCAGGGAGGCACAGGCGCAAGCACTGCTATACGTGGAGATGGATGCAGGAGTGTGTGTATTGATCTTGCTAATTATAGTGCTAAAAACAAAGCACAATTGAGAGTACATTTCCTATCAGCTGTTCTGAAAAGTGCTGCCCTCAACCGTGCGTGCTCCTGCTCCGGCCGTGGCCCCCGCCGCAGGACCCACGACAGCCCCGTGAGCCTGTGCAGACATCTCCTGCTGCCCACTTGTGCATCTCTGACAAACTGAGCCCAATAAACTCTTCTCCCTTTACCAATGAGGGACATGAGGGATGTCAACCACGAGCCAAGCTTCGCCCAGCAGCTTCTGTGGAGCAGCCCAGCGGTGTGGTGATGGGGGGCTCCTCTGGAGCCTTGCAACTCACCCGAAACCTGAACGATGACAGTTTGTTCCTCAGAAAAATGTACAGTTTTGTCAGTGTTTGCCATGGATGCTGTCATCTCTGGAGAAACATGACAAAAAAGCTGTACTTTGTTTTTAAAAGCAGCGCCTGCAAAGTACTGCACGGACAGCAACAGGATGAAGTGATAAAAACAGCATGAAACTTTTTGCCACGACTCAGCAACATCACCGAGGAGGTCAGGACTTCCAGCCCACTCCTCTCTCAGTGCTGGGGACAGCCAAGAGCCGAGGAACTCAGGGAGCCTTATCTCCCAGGGCTAGGAAAAGAAACAGGAAAAGAACAGCTGAAAATGGAAGACAAGACAGTAACTGAAAGAAAGCTCAAGGATCCCGCTACACAGTCGTTTTTCAACATATTTTGTACACACACTTGAAAATAATAAGTTCAGTGTGAGTTGTTAAGCTGTGAACACTCAGGTGAACTGGAGCAGCCTGGGAATATGGAAAAACACTGGATAAAAGGCAAATTATATAATAAAAAAGGCTGGGGGGAACCTGAAAAGACTGCGGGATAAAAATCTGTTGTCCATATTGTACTTCTGCGGCTGTCGAGCGATTGAAAAAGGCTTTCTGTAGCACAGAACACGACTGCACGTACAGGGGATGCGATATTTCCTCCAGCAACGACCCACGTTACGCTGCGAGGGGTCTCCGAGGAGGCTCCGCGTGTTCGAGGGCACAACACGCAACACGCTCGGTCTGGTGAGTGCTGGCTCAGACCCAAAACAACTGCCCAAAGCCCGCTCTGTATGCGTGGAGCCTGCTATAAGAATGCAAATTAAAATGGTATTTTTTTCCCCATATTAAGTCTTTTGGAAAAGAAACCACTGCTCTCTGAAGGGGAGGCTCGAGGACCATTCCGCGCAGCGAGGGACCATCGCAATAACGCTCCATAAAACCACGTGGGAAATCGAACCAGCCACAGCAAACCACACCGAGTTCATATTATTTAATAAAATACTACAGACACAGATTAACTTCCCTCACCCAGTATTTATTGTTTCATCTGTCTCTGGAGAAGTTACAAGCGCTGTGATAGACTGAAGATTTCCTTGTTTTCATATAGCTTCTTTATAACTTCCTACAGCAATGTACCACATCGAATCCCAACAGATAACCATACAATAACAACAATACACAAGACAATTTTTTAATCCTCTCCATAAATCGAAGAATATCAATATCGAAGAGATGGATGACACAACCTCCCCTCACAGAAGCCAAGAAGGATGCATTTAGGAACAACAGACCAAGCTCATCCTTCGTCCACAGTCCTCACAGAGAAACATTTGTGAGAAGCAATTTCCACTTTCTCGCATCAACTAGAGGACTCTGGGCAACCTCGGCCAACGAAAGCCTGAACTCTGTCCCCCTGCCTCGCCACAGCACCCCTGTAACACAGCAATGCACAGCCCTAGACACGAAGCCATCAGCCCTTCCAAAACTCCACCTGCTGTGGTGTATGGTGGCACCTCCTCAGCAGGAAGGCATCAGTCATCACCAGCCTCTGCTCCCTTCTCCAGCATCCCACCTCGTATCAGCCTTCTCTTCACCTGACGCCCCTGAGCGAGCTGGGCTTACAGGGTCAGCCCAGGACACAGCCAAGGCCGCGTCTGCTCTCAGGGGCACGTCAAGAGCTGCTACAACAACAGGAAAGCTGGACGGCAGCGGTGGTGGTGCAGGTGTGATGCTCTGAAGAAGCGGGTGACACAAGGATTTCCAAGAGCAGGTGATATGGGAGGAGGGAGAACCAAAGGAAGGTGCGGTGAATTAGTATGACAGGGAATGGAAGCGGAAAGAGGAGATATATAATATTCCTTGGGTCTGGAAGGTGAAACAAAAACCGGCAGAGCAAGACTATGCCAGCGAAGCTCTCCCAGTAGAGCAGCCCTTCTTCAGAGGTGTAGACTGCAGGGCTGGGCACCAAGGTGGGCAGCCAAGATTACAGCCTCCAAGGCAGTCGTTGTGCATCTGTACACCCACAGCACAAGGACAGGAGCACCATCTCGTTTCAGACAAGCGCTGTGAAAGTAAGTTCATTAAGTGTCTGTGAAACACACAAACAGAACACAGAGCACCACAGAAATGCCCACGAGAATATAAATAATTCTTCATTCAGTGAAAGCTTTGGATTGTATTAGACAAAGCCTGGGGCAATGTAATGAAAGAGGAAGATAAAAAGAAATGGAATAATTACTCATTCACAGAATGAGGCAAGAATCCTACTGGAAAAATATGTATGGAAATACTTATAATTAAAAACCTTAATAATGTCTGCACACAAAGGGCTGAATTAAGGCGACCTGAAGTCTGATATTTCCTATGTTTAAGATGGTTGTGAGGTCTTCATGAACTGAATGGACACTTATGTGTCTTCAGAATTGTGTATATAAATTCAGGCAATTGCTCCTTGCCCCACACCACTGAGTGACCACTCTGTGAGGAAAGCCACCGAGTTCTTGGTGAGGAGAAGCCTTCCAACCACAGCCTCCCAATTTAACTGGGCGATCTCTTCAGTCCTGGAACACGCAATGGCTCCCAGCACACGTTTGCAGGCCTGGTTTCCACCAGAAAGGGCACATCAATGACCGTAAGGATTTACAGCAGCAGGACTGTTTGGCTCGTGTATTACACGCGTCCTCCAAGCAGGCTGCAGCCGACGAAGGGATTGGGTTTGCTGCTCTAGCTTCAACCGCAACAGGCTCTTGGCTTGCAAGACTGCCAGGAACAGGGGCAATGTTTCTCCACAATCCCGACGGACACTGGTATGGTAAGTGCAACTCCCCGCTGCCCTGACACCCTGAGGGGCTGGGGCTGGCACAGCCTCCCATCCCTGCCACAGACTTTTCGCAAATGGAATTTGCAGCTAAAACCCTTTAACCAGCCAATACGCTCCAGTCTTGATGATGAATATAAAACAACCGAAAGTCTCCTGCAAATCATTAGAAATCCCCCACTGATAGTCTTTTCCTTCCCCCATTCTTCTTCCTTATCAGTTTCATGGTAACATGAAAAGACACCAAGAAAACACTCAGCAAAACTTTGCCAGCATAAAGATAAGGTGTAAGGGCTTATTTCACACTAAAACATTACAGGGATACGTTGTGTTTAACCCCGAGATGTACAGCCCGAATTAAAGAATTGCTGAGACAACTGGGAAACAGGCAAGACTACTGCAGCCCAAGGGTGCGCGGGGAACTCGGGTCTCCAGTTAAATGAACAACACTTCTATGCATCATTCCTAGATCTATGGCCTTGGTATAGGGCAGAGCCAAGTAAGCCTTCCAGTGACATTTCAGTTCAATCTTTTTACCTCATCCATGAGAAATTAAACAACTAACATGACCACGGTTGGCAAGCACCTGCACGTGAGACTTCCCATGGTGAAGGTTTCTTTCATCTTTAGGAAAAGCCAAAGCAAAATCCAGTGCTCACCACCTGATGCTACATAATCACAGACATGAAATGGTGTGTGTATTTTGAACAAGGTCAGTAGTTAACTCTTCAAACAAAAGGATACAGCAAGTTACCCCTTAGCTACGACTTCCTAACATGAGATTTTATAACTGAAAGAAGAAGTTTGAGACATAACTCAAAGGACAAGATAAAATACCACCGCTGCTCTTACGGCCAGACTGCAATGGTCCCTCCTCCTGGTTTTTAAAACCAAAGATGACCCTCGCATCGTTTTGCCATCTAGCCCGTGGCTCGCACAGCACCAGCACTGCCCTGGTTTCTGCACCGGTCCCTGGACACCAGCTACGGGGAGCGGAGAAGCCCCTCGCCCCTTGCAGACGCAGGCAGCTCTTGCCCCACGCAGGGGCAGGGAGGCAGCCCGGCGCAGAGGGTCCCCAGGCCAAGGGGGGCTGGAGGGCGCCACGAGGGGGCTGCGCAGCGGCTGCACGAGCTTGGGCCCCGTGGCAGAGCTGCGAGACGCTGTGCCAGGCACGCTCGCTGCCGAGAGATGAGCGCTGTGCTCCCTCCCCACCAAAAACCCCGAGGCCTCCCGCGTGTACGCTAACCACAGCCCTTTGAGAGGCGCGTGTATTTACAAACCGAGGCATGTTGAAATCAAAGGGGATACCATATGACATAATTCACATTAAAATGTCAACAGGCTGACAATTTATAGAGTCAATCCACCGAAGGTGGGGAGAACTAAGACGCGGTAATTATTTAATTCCCGCTTAAACCAACAGCAGCTTTACCTCCAAACGCGGTACAACGTGCAGGGCCTTTCGGGCTGCTGTCAGCCCTGCGATGCCAGTGCTGGCGCCTGGCCAGCAATTAGATAACAGCGTTAACTATTTATGGGCACCTCTCTGCCAGCAGCGAGCCGGGCGCAGGGCTGGGGACGGCAGGATGGTGCTGTGAGACACACAGCTCCAGCCCACC
This sequence comes from Nyctibius grandis, assembly GCF_013368605.1. NCBI lineage: Eukaryota > Metazoa > Chordata > Aves > Nyctibiiformes > Nyctibiidae > Nyctibius > Nyctibius grandis. The sequence goes on along the minus strand of NC_090669.1, from coordinate 23,007,219 downwards.
CCACAGCAAACATGTGCCGTCAGCACAGGGACAACCTGTTTTTCAGGAAGGCAGAGTCGCTCCCGTCAGGGCACTCGAGGCTGCGGGTCCCGCTGCCGCACCTCACCGAGGCACGGCACACCTTCTCCTCGGAGGGGACAACCCGGGCCGGGAGCTCTGCGGGCACCGGCTGCCAAACCCGCCTGCGCAGCGCCTGGCACCAAGCAGCCCTCACCCCGGCTGGCACCTGCAAGCGCCACGGCAGGGAACAATGGAGGCATGAAGTGCCCCAGCCACGAATTACTTTAGGGCACACATGAACTTTTTACCCCACGTGTACAGCAGCAGTTTTGCCTGTATCAAATATATCACTTGTTTGTGAGACCCGGTATCTGGGCCACCCCAGCTTGCTGGCACCCCTTGCCCACAGACATGCTGCTGGCAACACGTCTTGCAGCCTGCAGTAATGCACAAGGAAGGCATGAGAGAGAAATGTGCACCACTGGGAAAAATTTTACCTGGATAAACCACAGCCAATAAATTTTCTATAAATGCCAGCTAATGCTGTCCCTTTGAGAGCGATGGGAAGGGACTGCGTGGACTCCAGAGTCCTCTGCACAGACTTGCTGTCTGTACATAAACAGTAACACCTCATTCTCTCTTCTACCTCATTAACTGAAACGCATTAAAACAAGTGTGCATTGGGAGCAGAAAATGAGACTGTTAAACCAAGCTGATATAATCCTCATCAGCTGTGGGAAATGAGAACACATCCATTACGCTGAATCAAGTGTGCCAACTGTGATTTCCCCATCACGTTAAGACCCCAAGAAAGATGCTCTCCCCCCACGACTATGTCTCTCCTGCCCCTCTCACCCCAGGCAGTCCCACCCACCGTCCCCAGCGCTGCCCCGTGTGCTGTACCCAGAGCATGGAGGTCGCTCTCCCCATTCCAGCAGCCACCCTTCAGGCACAGCGCCGTGGGCCTCGTCCAGCACTGCAGCCAGCGTTGTGCCAGTCTCCTGTCCCCAGAAGGTACCCGCTCAGTAAGACGTAGGGAGTCCTGACTCTGCTAGTATGAAAGTGGAATAAGAGGCCAAGCCAGCAGAGCACGGACCCAGAACACGGGACGTTTCAGAATCACAACCTCAAACCAGGACATGTGTGACAGCGTTTGACAACGGCAGGGTTTACCCTGGGCGATGGATGTGCTGCCGAGGTGCTCGCATCTTGCCTTGACGTTACCGGCCTGCAGAACAGCACAAAGCGGAGACAACACCGCAGCGCCTATGTATGAAACCGCCAGCACCACCACTACTGCGTCGTTACGGGCACCCCTAACCCCCCAGGCTGGCGGCCAAACGCAGCAGGAGACCGAATCAGGGGAGCCTCAGCAGAGGCAACAAGAGCTGCCACGCAGCGACCGCTGACCTTCAGCAGCAAGGGACCAGCTCCGCCCGAGGACAAGGAGCTGCTCTCTTCTCCTGGGGGGCAACCAGGACACGTCCCCGCCCTTACAAGCAAAGACTTGCTCGAGATGTTGGAGAAACGCTCATTTTTTCTAACCCCAGGGAGCCAGAGCGAGGGGACCCTCCCGACGGCCCAGCGGGAACCGGACAGACCACATTCACGCCAGGCAGACGAGCAGCTCCAGGCCCCGCCAGCCTCGGGGGTGAACTGCCGGCCTCACGCCGGCATTTGGCATGGCTCAGGTTGCTAAATTCTCTTTTCCTTGCGCCGAGTCTGGTGCAGCAGGACGGGGTCTCCTCTCCCACGCCTCTGCCTGGCCACCGCACTCGGAGCAGGAATGTAAACACCCACCTCAGCACTCGCAGCTGCTGTTCCAGAGCTTTTTAACCAAACACAACTATCAAACGGCATCTCCCTCCGAGTGCCATCTGCGTGGAGCGCAGCCCGGCCTCGGCTCTCCGGGACTTCTCCTCCATATGGACCTCGGGAGCGGAGGGGACACGCCAGGGTCTGAGCCGGCGGCTCCCAGCAGCCTGCGCAGGCATTTTGAACAGGGTCCATGACGCCTGTTTAACCAGCATGATGTGTGCAACAAAATCACAAAGAAACAGGCATTTAAAGTGACATCTGTCGGATTAATTAGCTGTGTAATTAGCCTCCCCTCTGTGGAGATGGGCTTTGTTACTGCTGCCTGAAACTTCCCCAGGTGATTTTCTTTGTAGCTCTCGTTCTCCAAGCAGCAGAGAGGAGCGGGTGGGCCCGGACTGCAATGCCTGGTCAGAGGGGCAGGAATGAAGGCTGAGGGTCATCAGGCAGCTGAAGGGAAATAAATGGCAGCAGGTCAGAGGACCCGAACGGCCACATGAACGCGGTGAAACCCAGAGAGGTCACGTGCATCAACCCCTGCAAACCCCGTAACTGCGGGCGGGCCCGCACGAGGGGTGAAAGGAAGGGACACAATTCACATTTTTACATCCCCCCCAGTTAGATCAGAGCACCCTGGCCTCTGCCTCCTGCATCAGCTCCCCGCCTCGAGCTGGAAGGGAGGGCAAAGCAGGCTCAAACAGCCGTGCGACGAGGCAGCAGTCTCATTTTTACCCGAGCCGCCACAGCCTGTTCTGCTGGGCAGAAAAATTCTGAGCTAATGCTTAGGGACAAAGAGGAAAGGGGGACCCTGGGATTAACTGCACTTCACTGATGACTCAACAGCCAAATAAAGGTACCCCCTTAGCAGCCCACTGCCCTGCTTTAAATGCAGAACGAGAGGGGAGGAAGGACTCGGGCATTCATTTCTGGTGTCAGGACAAAAGCGATGTAACAATGGAGCTGTACGGCAACTCCGACATAAATCATGCTGGCACCTAAGCGAGTGTTTGCACCGCCAGCCGATCCCAGCGGCTTCTCCATATTGCGCCACAACATCCAGACTGTTAATTCCTCACGGCTCGTGGCAATGGGAAGGGTTCAAAACACTGCAGTGGGAAGGCAGTTTTGGAGAACGACGGTACAGCACGCTGTGAAAAATCAACTGACTCCAACATCTGTGTATTATTTTTGCTCTGCACAGACACGCCAAGTCCCTGCCAGAGCCACGCGAGCTGGAGCCTGCTCCTCCCCACACCTCGCAGCACGAGCAGAGGGATCTGCGAATTCCTGGAAGGCACTAAGGGACAAACCGGTATCGCTAAGCTTTTACATAAATATTCACCTGCCATCCTAAACACTGCTGCCACCCTGCAGGCGCTGGCACCCCGGCACTGCCAGCACGGCGGAGCACGGCCTAGCAGGCCCCGAGCTGCTGGTGCCCGCAGCCCTGCCCGCAGCCCTGCCGCGTGCGCAGCAGGCTCTGCCAGAGAGTAACCCGGAGACAAGGATCTTCAAACAGCTGCAATGAGGTTTACCAGAGCTTGTCCAACCGTACCCAAAGGCACAACTTCCAGAGAACTTGTTGCACAAGGGTAACTCATTGCCTAATTTGAGTTGCAGAACTTGACTGCACGCATTACAGCGCGAGGCAAGGATTTTTAGGACTGGCAAGAAGGACCAAAAGAACATTATGGTATTAAGTTATGTATTATGCATGCATTATTTATTGTGATTTAATGAATTCCCTAAGAGACAGCAAACATAGAACCTCCCATGCTCCTTCCACAGTAATTCTGGGGACTTTAACTGTTACAAAATTTTATTCAGAAATATCTCAGTTCTCTCAGGAGAGAAGACGACAAAGCACCTCGTAGCCTGGTTGCACTAACACAGCCTAACAGAAATCAGCAGTTTGCGCCACATCACGTGGAACAGGCTGGGGAAAGCACCTTATGGCCTCCTTCCTGGCTCGCACATCAACCCACTGCTAGAGATGGATTTTAATGAATCGCCATCCATTATTTAATAAGCTCGCCGTGAAAGAGCCTGCAGCTGCGCTGCTGTTACCTGGCCAGGACTGTTACCCACGGTGCTGAAAGCCTGGCCCTACCCCACCCAGGAAAAGGAATTACGAGCATTTCCCAGGTCTGTGGGGCGTACTACCCCGAGAGAAACGCTACCGCCCAGAGGGGAGCCCGGGACCATCAGGTGCGGAACTGCTCGAGCACTGTTTCAGCAGACACTGGCAAGCAGGGGCTCACAAGCCCCGCACTGCAGCTCCACGCGCCAGCTTCAGCCTCGTACAAAACCGTCCCCCCAGCTCCTCTACCTCCTCGCTCCCGCGCTCTTACACCCAGGCTTGTTCCAGTCCTACACGCTTGTCTTCAACGACGCGCACTAGGTGCCTGCAGGAACATCACGGTAAGACCCCCGACAAACGCGTCGGGATAAGACCCCTGACAAGCAGGGCCGTTACCTGCCTTGGACAAGTCTCATTTTGTCTCTCCTGACTGGAGCCCCCTGTCGTGGTGCCACATCTGCGGGCAGGACAGTAAGTGGGCACACACACTTCTGCACCAGCCCACGCTCGCAGCAGCTGATCGCCCAGAAAAGAAATGCAGGTCTTCTGGATCCAGACCAGCATCTCGACACACATTCACCCTCCACGCTCTCCTGTGCAGAGCAGCAGCCTCCCACAGTGGTCCAGGAGGGCCAGCAGAGCCCGACAGCTTACACCACACCACAGCAAGGCCTGCTGCAGCTCCTGTCCCGGCCCTACACCAGAGCAATGACCATGACCACCTCGGCCTCACCCTGGAAGTCTATACAACAAGCACCGTCTGAGATGGGAAAAATTCCTGCTTTGAAATCTAAATATTCATCCATGTGTTCCAAGATTACTGGGATTAAAAAAATGAACCATAAACAGAGACAAAACTGGCTAACAGTTGTTATTCAAGTTGCTTTTACAGGGTGGTTTCTTCACTAAGCTCTTGGTTGCACATGGCTCAGTACCTACTGGAAAACTGTTGAAAGAAAAATCTAAGTGACTGAAGGCCATAAATAAAACATACAGCAAGCAGTGCTGTGTATTCTCAACAGTTTGGGCTTCAGCCCTTTCAAAAAGCAGTACAGAGGAAGCGTAAATTTTTTGATCCTATACTAATGTATTTTATTATTAAATACCTGAAGATTAAAAACATACTTTAATGCCAGGGTGATGTGATGGAGCAATCTGTCACTCAGAGAAACGTGCAGTCCCAAGAGGAGGTTTCTGGAAGGGTTAAACGGATAGTGAGTGGTTTTTATATTAAAATACTTGGCAATCCCAACAGGACTGGAAAGTAGAACCAGATCGCAGGGGTTTGCTCCTCCTGGAATGGGCTGTACTGTGAAAAGCACTGCCTGAATGTCTTCAAGCCTGGCAGAGGGCACAGAGCTCGCCGAGACGTGCTGCCGGGGCTGGGGTGCCTGATCCCCCATCCCGGGGAGCCGAGCCCACCAGGCACACGGTCCAGCTCCGAAACCCCTCTCGGCTCAGACTCACTGTGTGCACAGCAGGGTGTAGTGCACAAAGCTTCTCAGCTCTGAGAAATCAAAGTTCACTCCAGATTTAAGCACGCTCTGGTGCTCAGAACCGCTCCAGTTCACAAGCTCACCTTTCACTGTGAGTTTATCCAAGACTAGAGGATGGCAGACTTGAATTAAAGGTTTCGGCGACCAGCTTTAAAAACAGCTTTGTGGGGAGACTTAAATGGGTGTTCACTTGTGAAGCTGACATTGGAATTTTAACTTAAGACCTTGTAGGAAATCAGCTAAAAGTCCCTTATACTCTATAATTTAAACAGGCTTCCAGCACAATTCATGTTACTCACGAGTGTAATTCAGAGCTCTGACACTGCATCTGTAGTTCAAAAGATAAACTTGCAAAAATAAACCCAAAACACACAGATGGCAGACAGTGAGTAAATCAAAGGTTAATACAGCTCTAAATCCTCTGGAACAAGCACGACAGACTCTTTGTGGGCAACTTTACCCTAAGAACCTTAAAAGGCAGAGATCGAAGGAAGTTTTTGATAAAAATCAAAACCCAAACATGTTTCCTTTTGCCTACGTTAAATCACTTGGGTATTTCAGAGCTGACTCACGCCAGCTACTCGCAGCTCCGGCACCGCCGAGCTGAGCTCCCTCGCAGCCCTGCCGCGCCGGAGGCCGAAGCCGCTCCGGTCCCAGGGGCTGGTGGCAGAGGCACCGCAATGGCCAGGGCAGAGCGTTCTGCCGTCCTCCGTGCGACAGAGGACAGACCTCTACCAGCACCTGCAGACAGACAGACTACACAGAGCGTTTTCCAAACTCCTGGTAGGCTGATTAAAATGCATTGAGGAGAGAAAAAGCAAAAAACCTTCCACTTTAGTCTCTTGTATCTTGGAGCCAAAAGCCAAGAACTCCTTTTATTTGCTTCTCATTGATGCCATTAATTTTCTGATTTTTTTCTTTTTAAAGCTTGAAAAGCCAAGATATTTCTTTAAAACCCTTTACCTGACAAAACATAGAGCCTTCACACACTGAAGTCCTACAGGAAACACGGTGGGAGATGACTCCCAGCTCTACTGTCCTGCAGCACTACGGCACGCTGACCTCACACTAACCCAAACAGGAACAGTAACCAGATTTTAATGAACTAGCGATTTCCACTAGCAGTGAAATTTGTGAAAGGAAACGGGGCGGATCTAAACCAATCCTTTTCTAGCACATAACCAAAGCTTCCAGCTACCAGCTGTTTGAGAATTCACTGAGCTGTGGGTTGTGTCTCGATGACCATCTAATGAGCACTGGTGTGGTGGCTCCTCACCAGTCTGTCCCGCTCCTCCTTCCGTCCATCTGCGTGTCCGCTCTCTACAACATCCCGTGGTGATGAGATTCACAGGTAAATGATATGCTGTACAAGAGTGGTGTTTTTCCATTTTAAACCCGTTGCTAATTGTACTAGATGCTCCATATTTTTGGTGCTACGAGGAAAAGGTGAGCAACTGCTGCCTACTCACCTCTTCTGCCCCATTCTGGATTCGTGTGCCAAGCTAACTCCAAAGTCTATTTATTGTCTTCACACAGATCCTACCAGCCAGCTATCATCTCCGCCACTTTCTCTGGGCTGCTTCTAGTTTTTTTAATTCCACCTAAAATGAGCTAAATGAAACACAATATTCAACCATCAAGCAAATCAAGGATTTACACAGTTGCCATGTTTTACCCTTGCCTTTCTGCTTGCCACTGATCATTGAGTTAACGTTTTCAAAGAGATTGGGAATGATTCCACACCTCACTTGCAGGAAGAGCAATTTTAACCCTCTTTTGCTCTTTTTTTTTTCTTTTTTTTTTTTTGCATGATGGGAGGAGCAGGGAGAGAAGCCCAGACATCCACGTTAGTGCTGCCTACCCTCCATTCCTCTAACACTCTAACACCAGATTTCATCCATCATTTCCTGTGAAAGCACTTAGTGTGCAGAGTTCTTCTGCAACTGTCATCCAGCTTTACATCTAAGCGGTCTACGTATTTTTACCTTATAGCAGATTTTTTAAGCTTGCTTTTTACTCCATTTTTGGATCACTTAAGAACACAGAAAAAAACCACCTTTCTAATATTTTCCCTCCATTGTGGAAAGTTACGCTTTTATTTTACTTTTTATTTCTCATCCTTCACCTCGCTATCAATTCACAGACCTCTTCCCCCAGTGACAATAACCACATCTTCGCTTAAGAGCTGTTTGTGAAGAATCTTGGCAAAGGCTCTGGGAAACCCACTGCCCGTATCAAGCAGAGCAGCCCTGCCCGTAGGCTGCCTGACTCCTTCGACACCCAGCAGTGCTGGGAGAATCTTCTCTCCCAAAAGTCTGTTTTTCCCCCGTTCCAATCCATATGCCTACTAAGACTCTTCTCGTTACAGTTTCTATCAATTTGCTGACTTAATGCTTTGTAGTTTCTGGCGCACACTGCTGCCATTCCACGTGCAGGTTCCTGCAGAACTCTTGAGTACGAGCCCTGGTAACCCCAGTGACTCCACCAGTACCTCCGTCTGAGGCCACCCTTGGATTTACCCTCTGTCAAGAGGCATCCCTCAATTCTTCTCTGAAACACGGGCGAGAAGAATTCACTCCTCCTTCCCTCCCCACACTGTGGGCCTTCTTCCCTTTTCCTTTTCCTACCTCCCCTTGAAATACTTTCCTGTTTAATCACGTTGGACTTTCTGTGGACTTTGGCAGGGCTTCCCCCCCCGCTCCATTTTCAACTTTGTCTCACGGGTAGTATACATTTAATACAAGCACCTAATGTGGTTTTAAGTAAATCCTCCGTGACCTGCACACATCACACCCTTTTAATTTCTCTAACAGTAGCTCACTCATTTTCATGTAGGTTTAACTTCAAATCTAGATACTATTATGTTAAATGCTCTTTTTGTCTGTTATGAAAGGACACTGAATTTGAATGCATGATCATTATAATTCAGGAACTACATCTCCTACAATATTCCATACATCAGCTGGGATTAAAACCTTTTTGGGATTTTCCAACAAGTTTCTTCAAGTTGACAGAGGCTCTAGAAGTTCAGCCACTGCATCGCCGTGACGCTGCACCCCATTTGCAGAGCGGCAGCTAAAAGAAGAGTCTCCTATTGCACTTTGTACATTGCAGGGTGTTGAATCCCCCCCCAGCACACCACAGCCACCGCCCTGGTCTGGTAGCTGGCGATACAGCCTTGTTTACTCTTCTTAATGGTGTGATGTAAATCGCTGATGGGGCTCCTACGGTATTTTACTGGAGTCAAGTTAACGCACAGTGCCACCCCAACTCCTCTGTCGCTCCTACACGTTCTGTATGCCCACAACACAGTGCCCTTGCAGTTCTCTTCCTTTCCACCTTTCTTCATTCCTTTATCAATTGCCTATTTGATCAGCATCTTCATTTAAGACCAACAGCCTCAGCTCTTCGATTAACACCACACAGAACATACGCTTCTGGTTTCGGTCTGTCTCGTGTATTGTACTTAACCGGAGCTGTGCAGCTTGGCTCCCAAACCCCGGCACAGCTCAGCATCTTGCTGCAGTTACTCCAGCTCAGCCTCTCTGCTCTCAGAGAAGACGCACAGGTTCCTGCTGCGCCTGCGGGAGAGGCACAACGAGACACACACTGCTCCGCAGCCCAGCTGGGAGCTCCCACCACCTTCTGCTGCGTTCACAGCTGCACCTCCTGTTTCCCTTTTCACAGGTCATCTTCTCTTCTTTCCAAGCCAGAACAGATCCACAAAGCATCATCACCGCTAGTATCTCAAGTACTGATACTCAGGGGTCGTTTTCCTGCACACTCTGCATCTCCCACTTAACAAAGAACCTCTGTGCAGGGCACCATGTAACCCCAACCCTCTCCCTCAGACTCCCTATTCCCTAAGAAGTTAACTCAGCACTTGGAAAGACTGAAAAGGAAGACACTGAATGAACTCATTGAAGGAACTCATTTGGCAGCCTGGCCAGCAATGTGTTCCTTCAGTAGTTCTTTGTTTAAACTTCTTCTGAGTTACAGGTTTTGAACTAGAGATTTTCAGGAAGTTGTAGGAAGCGCCCGAACTTGGCTCCTGCTCGAGCAGATTAATTCCTTCTGGAAATTCCACCTGTGCTATAGACGCCGGGAACTCGTGCCCGACCTCTTCCAGATGTGGGGAACGCTGCTCTGCTTCAAGTCTGGTGTAGTCCTCTGCGGTCACGAGGAGACAAGACTTAGCTTCTGTTACTGTGAGCCTGCCCTTGTCAAGAGTTTGCACAGTCTCTGCTTACAACCACCAACGTAACCCAACCTCAGTCTCACTATATTCATCACGCTGTCCTAGCTGAGAGATGAAGGGTCTCCAAACCTGTCATCTACCTCAAGCCAGTACATCCACCTCAAAACTTTAAGCACGCACATTTACAACACTTGCTTTCCAGGTAGTTTCTCACAAAACCACCAGCCGCACCGAGGAGATAAGGAGTCACGGTGAGAGGCACAAGTACTGCATTCCCCAGCAAGAGCAAGATAAACGACAGGATTTCCAGTTTAGCCACAGGATTTTAGGGCGACAGTAGGGACTCAGGGAGAAGATAAGAATAAAGGAAAGATTACCAGACCCTTCCAGTTTTTTGCCTTAAGACCCCACTGCGGCATCCCTGTCCGCTCGTCACTGACATGGAAGAGGTCTGATGCAAGCTATTGCAACGTGCAGGACGAAGATGGCAGCAGACGACCAGACCTTCTCCTCTGGCACTGGAAGCACTGCAGGAGAAGACTAAAAGGTTCACCAGACTATGGGCTAACAGTGTCTCCAGATCACATTTTTTGGCAGCAAGTAGCACTAACAGAAGTGGCTCTTGGGCAATGCAAGCAGCCAATAACATGTGATTTAAGAGAAAAATGGCAAAAAGGCAGAATAAGGAGGATTGTGTGTGATAAGCCTAGTATGCGCTCTCACCCTGCAGCATCTGGAGAGGATTTTCTCCAGCAGGCAGGGAAGAACTCGATTACATCCAGTTAACTGTGCTCTAAACTGATTATGCATGTGCCAGGCTAATGGATTACATTAGCAAGAGGAAAAATAACATCCAATCAATCTCAATTTACTGCAGACCACACCAAGGCCTGAGAGAAGAGAAACCATTCTGTGAACTCCCCCCACTCCCGCTGCATCTTTTCAGCTATCACAAGAGACATGGCGTTACAACTGCAGAACTGCTCCGAAGCTTGCTCCATCCACGGACGGGTTTTAACATGAAGCCAAACGCTGAACCCAGCTACGCTGGAGCGAGACGCTGTGCACCAGCCATCCGCTGTCCCCTGCTGCAGGCTTTGTACAGGCACCCTGGAAAGCCCATACATGGACCATACACCAGACTTCATCACTCTGAAACGTGTTATTCTCCATCTGGTGTGTCGCTGCTTTCGCACCAGAAGCGACACAGGGCTGTAACAACTCAGAACTGCCCAGGCTGCTGACCAGCCTGAAAACTGGCAAGTCCTCTTCGCTGTCTGAGGAAAGCACTTCAGGAATCTATCACACGCATCTATGGCTGTCCCCCAGTCTGACTTTGGTGGGGTTTTTTTCTTTCTTCCCCCCTGCCCAGAGTGAGCGAATTCTAGTGCCCTGATTGCTTCTTCCCCAGTAGAAACCACTGTAGACGAAGGGTCTAGATAAAGAATTTTTAAACTTTTGCAATGTATATTTAAGAGAACAATATTTTGTACCCCAAATTGAATTCTACAGACAGAGGAGATTCAGTTCCTCAGCTGGCTTTTCAAAGCCTCACCTTCTATGATGCTCCTGGTTGTCTCTCTCCTCTCTGAATTTGCTGGAACTGCTCATTCCTAGGGAAAATCCAGGAGTTTTTAAACCTAATGTGTCTGCACCGTGACACGAGTGAGCTACCGTACAGTTCAATGTCAAGTTTTTCCCATTACATAAAGATATTCAAAGAAATATTTAAAAGGCACAAAATACAGTTTGTGTGTATATATACTTACATATATATAAAAAAATCTCACCACATTTGGGGGAAAGCAGGAAGAAAAGGATGAGGACAGAAAGAATATAAAAAAACCTGAGAGAACCGAGAAGACAATGAGTGGGATAGCACGTGTGAAAGGAAGGTATGCGGCTGCTTAGATTTATGGCAATTCGTACCTGATGGTTCATACTAAAGCCATTATGGGATGATTAGAGAAAAAGGTGAAGCTTTAAGTCCAGTGAAAATCAATAGAAACGTCTGGAGCAATTCTGCTGCGCGAGTGAAAGGACTATTTACTGTATCCGGAGCTCCTCTTGGGTTACAGCCCACAGGGTTCAGGCCAGCAAGGGGAGGGGGGTGAGAACGAGAGAGGGAAGTCAGGAAGGAGAAGATGGTTATAAAGAAGACACAAAATGAGGGGAAGGAAAGAGTAAAGAGAACAAGATGGCAGTCACAGGCCAAATACTGCTGTGGATGAGACCTGTAATGCCTCCAAATACAGCCTGTCCGTATGCACGGTCACGCACGCGTATGCAGGCTTCTCTTCCAGCCTTCTCCCTTTTCCAGCCTCAAGCAACACTTCGCTTACAGATCCCAGCATTAATGAGCACAGAGCACAGAAGCACAGAGACAGTGGCCCTCTTCCTCCATCCCTCCCCGCTCCATCCACCCAGCCCTCCCAACGCCGGGACGAACACACTCCTCTGACAACAGCAAAAGCCTTCAAGTGCTCATGAAGAATCTCGTATGGGTTAATCTGCCTTATCAAAAGTGTGGCAAATACCATCTCACACAATGTTTTCAACAGTGACAGTTGAATTTTTGTGCAAAAGTATCATTTAACACATCTGCAGTGCTGTCAGACACACAAGCCCCCATTAAAGCGCCCTGACATGAACACCCACTGGCCTAAGGCTTTAACAACCACAGCTGCCATCAGGACACAGGCTGAAGAGCTGCACCATGCAAGTGAGACTGGGTCCCACTGGAGAGACCTGGGCAGCTCGTCTCCAAAGGATCGCAATCCACTGCAGTTCAAAACAGATTTCCCTTGTTCCAGCAGTTGGGCAATGAAGGAAGATGAAGCAAAGCCAACCCTTACCTTATAGAGCTTCAGGCTGGCCTCGTGCCTCGAGTTCACCGTGTGGAGACGCAGCTTCTCTAGACTGTTGGTGTAGTAGTCGCAAGCGTTGCATTTCAGGTGTACCGGATTCCCAATGGCCACACACTTCAGCCTCCACTCGTTGGCCTTGCCACCCTCCTTGATGTGTGCTACCAGCTGGTATTTCTGCACATGCTTGTCCGTCTTACAGTGCAGCTGGAAGTTTGCCTTGAGCTGCGTGTTGTAGCGGCACAGCTTGCACTGGTACGAGTCCCCCATCACTGCCTTCCACTCCTCTTCAGGGAGGCTACGCTCCACGTTCATGTGGAGGCCCAGCATGTCCAAATTATCCGTAGTGAACTTGTTGCACACAGCACACTGGAAGAGCTTCAGCGATGGGTCATTTGTTTGCGTGAAACTCTCGCCCAGGTTCATTAGCTCCTCAGACACCAGCTGTCCACCACCCAACCGCATGTCCAGGGGGATCTCTCCACCCACTGCACGAAGGAAAAAGGGGAGAAACAGGTCAGAAAAGCTGAATTCTTTACTTGCCAGAAGAGAAGCACGGAGCAGAACGCAGGCTGCTCTCAGTGCACCTCCTGCACCCACCAAACGCGCAGGGAAGCCAAGCACAGCTGTCCCTTCGCCTGTTCCTCTGTGCTGCTGGCCAGGACCATATCGGAAGAAAAAAGCAATCACAGCTGGCATGTAAGGCTGGGAAAGGACCATAATAGCCCTTGCTACCCACCCTCTGAAGGGAAGTACCCAGCCCTCTGCCCACGAAAGGTGTCAAGAAAAACCCTACAGAGTTTCAGAGGATGAAGCATTCCTTAGCACTGCACTGAAAGTCTCCATGGCCATTTCAAGACCAGCGCTAACACTTTACCCTGTTATTACTTCCCTACCTGGAGAAGCAAGAAGTGTTACCTCATGCAGTACCTGAGCACAGTCCCCGCCAAATAAAAAAAGGTCGACAGTCACCAGCCCAAGTGATGGGACTGTTACAGTTAGGGCACCCACTGCCGCCAGAAACGGGCAATGGTGCAGAATGTGCAAGTACAAAAAAACCACCTGAGAAGTGCCACTCCTGCACTGTTAGATCTCATCTCTTGTCCAAGAGTTCAAAACGGTGGACAGGCTTCTGAAAACAGTGTTGACAGACGCTTTGTACGTCCAACGAAAAGACAACTACTGTTAATAACGAGAGTGCAAGAGCATGTCAAGGCAAGCCGGCAGGACGCTTACTGTCTAAGTGTCACATCTACTCTTCAAACCAAGAGCTGAACTCCTTTCGCTCACAGCAAGTGAATGCAGCAAGCTCTTAGTTACATCAGAGCACTCTGAAGACGGGGACAGACAGACTTTCTTTTTCTAATGTTAACTTTTTATGCCAAACCACAGGGACCAACCACTGGCCTCTTCTTAGGACCTTCGCTCCCTCTTGCTCTCCTTTTTCATTTTTTTTTCCATCTTCTGTCATAGCTCAGCTTAACAATCTTCTTAAAGGAACCTTCAGGTCAACAGCTACTCAGTCAATCAAAAAGAGAGATTTTATTTCCTTAACTTTTAGTTTCCTACGTCTCAACCTGTTTGCTGAGAAGCAACCAACAGTGGGAAGACACTCCCAGTTCAGGCAGAACCATACTAACCTTTCTGAAAGCACACAACCACAGCTGGGGCAGACCACAGCTCTGGCCAGCGTACATGCTACCACCTTTCCTGCAGAAATGCAACACCATAATGTTCATTACAGTCCTAAGCAGGATGAACTACAGCTTACAAGACAACCTGAATGCTGAGCTTGTCAGAGGAACAGCACCTCAGTTTCATCCAGCATATCTGATGCTCACACAAAGAAGAACCGGCTGGAGAGGGAAAGTCCCACCTCATGCACTGCCAGGAACCTGTCTTTCCATCAAAGCACTCAACAAACTTTTTTCTTGATCCGCTCTATCCCTCCCTGCCATGGCAGAATTACACCCTCCGTACAGCTACTCCTGCTCACCTGCTCACTGAACACCTGAAGAGCAGGGAACCCACCACTGGCCTTCTGTGGTATCTCCTAATCATAGAGATTTTTTCCAAGTATCCCTTTTAGGATATATCCTGAAATCCCCTCTTTAAATCAGTCTCTCCCGAACACATCATGCAGTAAAAACCCAAAAGCAGACTGTTCTGAATTATTAATATTCTACTCAAATCCAGCTTTGGACTGAAGTGTAAAAATGGGAACAATCTGCTTTATTTCCACCAAAGTTCACAGTGTGTGTATGTGAGCCCAACCTGGAGCTGAGCTCGTGTCAAGGGCTCACTGACATGGGACAGGCCTTCCTCCCCAACCCTCAGCTCGAGGTTTGCAGCCACCAAGTTACAATTCACAAATCACTCTCCAGGAGAGCTCATACACATCCAGGGCCTTGTCACACACTTTAGAACGCTTCAACGAAAATACTCCCAACTCCCCTCGCGCCACCTGCCCTGTGCACCAGCGAGGAGGGGCCAGGAGCTCCCAAAGGATGCCTGCCAAGACGCCCACCTCAGACAACACACTAACTACACACTACAAGCTGTACTACAAATGCCTGTCAGTTAGGTCTGTTGGCAACTTCAAGCTATTGAAAATACACTAAAAAAGATTGTGTCCTTGACCTCCCAAAGGTGCAAGCTGGGACACCGCAGCAGGGGAGGGGATAATGAATTTAGAGTCACTTGAGTTCCTTTGTTTTCTTTTCCTTTTTTTTTTTTTAGTATCTTGTGCTGTTGCTCTCTCATGTGACTTTCATGTCCTCCTGGAGTAATAATAAGCTGTACTATGAATAGCTGAAGGAAAGGAGAACATGCATGAGGCCAACGAACCAGCAATGGAGTGCATCAGGAATAACAGCATCGACGGAGGGCAGAGAGCAGCACGGAGAAGGGAAAGCGGCAGATCTCTTTCACGCGCTTTCCCAAGGTGCTGTGAGAAGTTCTCAGCAGCAGCAAAACGACGTGGAGGCAGCAGCCATTTCAGGAAGTGCCTTCCACGCCTGAAGCAGGGAGAGGGCCCTGTTCTATGCCAGCTCTCGCCCCAGACGCTGCCAAGTGCCAACGCACCAGGAAGCACGTGCCGCTGCCGGCCCCGGGCGACGAGCAGCTCAGGGAGGAACCTAACGGCACCTGACCCTCTATCCCCCCTCTAAGTCTAATTCTTGGACTAAATTGTGCATGGACAGGGTGTGCCCCCCCCGTGCCCAGCATAGTGCCAACATGAACGTGATGAATGCTCGTTGTCAGGAAAAATGCATTTGGTAGTTCATATTTAAGTGTTTTTGTCATCTGATGAGAGAAATAATCTTCCCTCTCTCTAGCCATTCCCCTCCAGCTTAGCAATTCTCATCTGGTCAATGAGAATTGTCTCTCTCACGCTGGCACCAGAGGAATGGTTTCAGCTCACCTTCCACCAAATCCAGCACAACTCTCCAAACTTGCTCAACTTTTCTTCTCTCAGGGCAACACAGCATGTAACCAACCAACTCAACATCTGCCTTGGAGAGCGCCAGAGCTGATCAGACCCTCTGACACAGCCACCCGCCAAACTACCCGTGTCCCTTGCCAAACCAAGGAAAAACCATTAGGAAACGCTGTAGTAAGGACGCTTTCAACAATGAGGAGGAACATTTAATGCACATCAGCAATAATCCATATCTACTGTTTCATTAGCTCCCTACCGAAACAGAGAAATAATGTATTTTCCCAGGATGAGGAAAAACTGGTCTGGGGGAACGCAGAAGAGAGGTCTCCACTGCGTCTCCATCCTCGACCGCCACAAAAAGGCAACTCACCGCACTGCGGCTGCACCACACAGGGGGTGCAGAGACCGAGGGAAGGGATCTGGCACGCAGCGCCCAGCCTGCGCATGAGGGTTTTGCAGTAACGCCAACACCGTCCCTCCCTCCCACACGGACACGGTGGAAAACCCTTCAGCCTCACCTAGAGATGGAGCCATCGTGGCCATGGGATTGGTGGGATCGAGCTGGAATCCACCCATCATGAACTGTGCGTCCGAGGAAGTGCTGTCCATCTTCAGGTTGGGAAGGTTCATGTTCTGCGCCAGGTAGTACTGGTAGAGCTCGGCCTCGGCGGGGGACGGCAGGCTGCCGAGGCCCAGGTGCCGGTTGTGTTGGATTTGGGACATGTTTTGCTGAAGCAGCATCATATTGTGCATGTGCTTCTCACTGGTCATGTGAATCCGAAGGTTTCTAGCTACGTTGGTCTCGTAGTCGCACACCTCGCACCGCCACGTGGGTTTGGTTTTTGGTTTGGTGGGGGAGGGGGCCCCGCAGGTGCTACCGATGTTGGCTGCCGCCGCCGCCGCCGCAGCCGCCGCCGCCGCCCCAGCCGTGTGGCTGAAGACTTGCTCTCCCCCTCCGTTCTGCAGGTTTTGCATGTTGTTGAGATGCTTGTCGGACTGCATATGAATACTGAGGTTGCCTTTGGTAGTAGTGGAGTAGTTACAGACCTCGCAGCGGAAGGGCTTGTAGCCACAGGTGTAGCTCTCGCCCCGCGCCAGCCGCGGGTGCGGCTGTCCGCTTTTGCAGTAGACGCAGGAGCCACCCGGCTCGGGATGTTTCTCCTTCATGTGCGCCTCAAGCGTCTGCTGGTACTTGTAGTGCCAATTGCACTTGGGACACTTGAGGGTCTTACATGAGTTGCGAGAATGCATCATAGTCATGTGGCCACCCAGCGACCGCGAGGAGCCCAGGACCGTGTCGCACTTTGGGCACTCCACGCCGCTGCCCGAGGGGCACTCCCCACCCCCAAGTTCACAGAGGGGGCCAGCATGCTGGTGATGGGAGATGTAGCTCCCGTCCTCGCCCTCCACGCTCTCATTTGGTTCTGGTGCTGTGGCATTGTCTTTATTGGCACTTTCATCGATAAAGTCCAGCCTCCTGCTGCCCTCTGCCATGCTGGCTCCGCCGCCCTCATTGTTAAAGCTTAAGTGATTCCTCCTGTTTGCACCATCAAAGACAAAGGAAGAAGCAGAATTAGAACTAGTAGAAGCTGTGCCCCGCGACAGGGTCTGGAGCACGTTAGGCATTAAGGGAGAGTTAGAAATGCTTTGGTTTGAGAGAGCAAGGTCCTTTTTGCTGCTGCTGCTGCCGCCTGCCACAGCCCCAGCATCCTCCTGGGGCCGGTCCTCCAGTTCGTCTTCCAACTCGCTCGGAAACAGTCCTTTGCAACCCTCATCATCCTCATCTTCTTCCTCTTCCTCCTCCTCCTCTTCCTCCTCCTCCTCCTCCACATCCTCCTCCTCCTCCTCCTCCACCTCCTCGACCGGCTCTGCCTTTTCCGAGAGGCTGTCCTGGTCGCCCCCCTCTTGCTTCTCCCCCTCTGCCACCCCGGGGTCCTTCCCCTCTGAGGATTTGGTGGGACTGGCAGCCAGCGGGCCCAGGGGGACTGAGGTAATGGGAGTCTTGAGAGCCGAGCTGGTCAGCCCGCCCAGGTTGAGGAGCGCGCCGGGGGCCAGAACGCCCGTCGGCGGTGGCTCCGCTCCGCCGGCCGCTCCGGCCTGGAGGGCCTGCTCGCCTTCCATGCGAATGCCACTAAATTTACCATAAAAACTGTGTCCAGGGCCTATGAGGTTAGCTGCGGAAACGAGAGGGTGCTGAAAGGTTTTGTTTTTTGGTTCCAGAAAGCTGACAAGGGGTTCCTTGTCTTTGCCTATCCCTTGGATGATAGCGGAGATGTTCTTATTGCTAAGAATTTTCCGCTCCTCCTCACTCAGAGTCATTCGGTGGTCGTGCACCGCGTGGGTCACGAACGAGCGGACATACCCAAAGGAGAGCTTGCACAAGAAACACATCAGGATGGGCTTCCTCTTCCCGTAGAGCACAAAGCCATCGAATTTGGACAGGTCCACATTGTTGGGAACATCTTTGGATACGCAGGAGCTTTTGGCAGAACCGTCGCTGTTCAGGTAATCCTTGTTGCTTTTGTGTCGCACATCGAAGACGCGGAAGCTGTGCAGGACGGGGCTGATGCCCGCCAGGGCTGAGGTATTCGGGAAGGCCTGGTCTGAGCCCTCAAACCACTTCCCGAAGGATGAGGCTATGTGGAAGGTGTTGATGATTTGTGGGTAGACGGGAGCGGCGGCGGAGGGCTCTCCCGGCTTGGGCAGAGAGTTCGGGAGCAGCGAGGGGAGGGCCCCGCTGCCGCCGGCGCCCCCGCTCTGCACCAGCTGGCTGAGGCTCTCCACGATGTAGGCCGAGCCGTCCGGCTGGTACACGATCTCGCCAGCCAGGTTCTCCACGTCGCTCTCCTCCTCGCCGTCCTCGCTGCTCTCGCTCCCGCTCTCCCCCCGGAGCGGCGGGGCCGGGCGGGTGCCGGCGCAGCGGTGCTCCATGTAGCTCTGCAGGCCGGCGAAGGAGGCGGCGCACTGGCCGCAGCTCACCTCCGTGCCGGCGGGCTCGGCGCCGGGGCCGGCCGCGGCGCTGCTCTCGGGGACGCGCTCGGGGAAGGGGACCCTCAGGCTGTCCAGGGGCCCGCGGCTCTCCGCCGCAGGCTGCTCCATGCTGCCGGCCGTGTCGGGGAGGTGGGTGCTGTTGAGATCAGTCCATTGCTGGTGCTGAGGGATGCCGCACCCATTGTCCTTCCCGGGGATGACGGGCGAGTCACAGCCTTCCATGGCAGGGCCGGCACGGAGCGCTCATTGCACCCGGTACGGCTCGGACCTGCAGCGGGGAGAGGAGGAGACAGGCAGGTGAGTCAGGGAGGAGAGACGGTTCCCGTACAGACCCCCCACCACAAAGGCCGCCGACCCCGCTCTTCGGGCCCAAAGGGGACGCTGTGAGCGCTGGCGCCCCAAGATGGGCCCCGGGGACAGGCGCTGCTGCAAACGAGCGATGGAAGCAGGAACGCCAGAGGCACATCGAAGGGACCCGGGAGGTGGTGGAAACCTTGCCCACCACCTTCCCTAAGGGGGGCAGGAAGATCGTAGGAGCTGCACTGCTGCCCCAAAGCCTTAGATCTTCAGAAAACAAACAAAAAAAACCAAACAAAAACGTAACAGAAAAGCTTTTGACAGGAACAGAGTTAAGACACTACAACAGAACAGTGCTGGAGCTTTACAACTTTGTAAAAATTGTGCTCTGGGGCTGCCCAAGCCAGACGCTGTTTTTTTCAGGCGATTCCCCTCTGTTAGTGGTTCAGGGAGGCCAGAACCAGAGCTACCACACATGCACCTCTGTGGTGGACCAGGAGACCCAGAACAACTCACAGAGACATTGGAGTAACGGCATTTGGTATGCACAGGAGATTTAATTGCTGTGTTCTGGACAGAGTTGAAACAGAGAGACGTCAGGAGAGAAACCAAACAGGAAATTCCAGCTCTGACAAGGGTCCATCCTGGGGATCAGGAGGTGGTCAGCCCACCACGCTCCGGGAAGCTCCCAGGGATCCTGCGGGGCATGGCCTCCGCGCACAGACTGCTTCCTCTCCCCCCAGAGGCAAACGGCCGATGCAGGAGGAAGAGCAGGAGGAAGGACACCCTCCCCACTATTCCTACTCCATCAAACACCAAAGACCTGGGGAACTCCCGCTGGCTGCTGAGCAGGGCTGACCTCCACGGCTCCCCACCACCCCTGCTCTCTTTGCTGCTGCAATCCTGACAGAGCCAGCTGGGACGATGGGCCTTTCTAGGGGTTACAGACCTGCGGGATTAGGTAGTGCTGCCATTAGGAGCTGGAGCATTGTCACGCAGAGCACAGGCCAGCAGGAGATCGCCAGTTCAGCTGCCACCCCACCAAGAATCCTGTCTGCAAAGAAGCATTTCTGTAATCTGCTGCCTATGGAGAGCTCCTGCGCCAGCCACACGGGAGGAACCACCAGCAGAAATTAAAGTGCTATTGCCTCCTCTGTAAAAGTGACTTTTAACCTGTGCTCCCCAGAGTTCCTCAGGTATACAGGTACAAAGCATCCGCAGAAAACGACCGAGGAAAAGCCGCGCAAGCAGAGGCCACCTTCACCACATTTTTACAGTCTGTGAACCGAGAGACAACTGAAGACTCCTGCTATAGATCCATCGCCACCAATGGCACACTGGAATTTTTCCAGTATTTTACCTCCTACCAACTAAACGCAGCGCTGTTTTGCCTGTCAGACTGTTCCAAAACCGAACGCGTGCTTGGGGAGAGTTTGCGCTGATAGTCAGTGTAAGGGTTTGGGGGGCAGAGCGGGTTTTAATTTACCAATATGTTGTTCCTCTTAAACTGACTCAGTGGGATTTACTCCAAGTAATGCATCTAAAGTTATACAAATTATTTTAAGTATTTCTTTAAATCTCTCTCATTTACTACAGCTTCCTCAAAGCTGCTCTTACCTGAGCATCCTCCAAGCAGTTGCTGCTTTAGCTCATGAGATACTCCAAGCCGTGCAGAGTGCTGGGGCTCTGGCTGGCCCCTCAGCCCGGACCCCCACCCGCTCGCACACAGCAGGCGTGGGGACATCCCAGCTGGGCTTTCAGGTCTCTCCCCTCAAAGGCTCCAGCCACGCTGGCAGCCTGCTGCCGCCCTTGGTCTCTTTCAACAGGCTATTAGTGTTTTGACAACCTACACTGCTGTCCAAACGTTAAACATTATCATCATAGTCTGAAGTGTTTCCAGTACTCTGGCACGATTCGAGTCCCCGGGACAGGGAGGACCCTCGGGAGCTCCTGCCACGGACAGCGGCCCTTCCCCGCGTGCCCACCGGCCCGGCACACGCTGCACGCCACGCGCCAGCCCCGGGGCCTCGCCGCTGCACAGCCCTGCTCCTGGTGCTTCAGCAGCTGGGGAACAACCCTCCCTCTCGCTGCTACCTTTTTCATTGACAACTGCAATCCAAATTAAACCAAAACACATCCACATTGGGTGAAAACAATGAGCAGAATAAGAAACTCCACAAGCCTCGCACTTCTGCCAAGAAAAGTTTTGGGAATATCTACGCAGACTTCAAAATGCAACGTGGAGCAAGAGCACCCCACAAGTGCTTCCAGACAAAAGCATTCGGCCTGCCAGCACAGCGGCTCCCCAGGAAACCCGTCGAGATGAGACACAGCAGGAATGCGAGCGTCTCCTTCATGGAGAGCTCCTGACTGGCAGAAGATGCCTGACTGACAGCTGGGCAAAAAGGGTTAGCAGGGCTGATGGGGCGGGAGGGTTAACAGCCTGATTGTAAAATCAATGTAATAAATGCTTGGTAAGTTACAGGAACATGCGGGAAGAGGAGGCCGCGATTGATAAAGGACTGCGGCTTTGATGCTGCACTGGGGACTTGTTTATTGACAGGAAAGCCAATCTCTTCGCCCGGCCAGGCCAGGCCAGGCAAACCTGCGAGCGCTTACCAATTAATTGGTGGGCTTTTCTGCCTTGGGTTGCTTTAACATCTCTCTCCCCACTCACTCCAGGTTAACCAGCTCAGGGGGTGCTACTCCAAAGGCATCTGCCCTCCTCTCCCTTTCCTCGACATGGCAGAAAACGTGGGAAAACCCACAGCCGAACCACGGCCAGCCAGAGCCCCTGCGCACAGGCCGAGCCCCTGCGCAAACCCAAGCTCTTCTTGCCCCTTCAGTTCATCCCCAGAGCTATTCCTGAAGAACGAGGCACAGAAATATTTGTTTCTATTCGTGCAGCAACTGCAGGTATCATCCCCTTAAACTGAAAAGAGCAATCTCCTCCCTAAAGCGAAGAGACTTGAAGCAGGAGCGCGATGTAGTTACTAGTTCGCTATTATGGACCTTCCTCCATCCCAGAGCAGCCCTAAGCGACCCGCACAGGACAAAGAGAGCTTGCAGGGACAGACAGACTGCTGCGTGCTCCACACCTCCCGTCCTCTCCCTACCCCCAGCCCTCCCTGCTCTGTTTATCAGCCAGTCAATAAGAAAAGGTAGTTCTTACTTAAGGAGGCAGAAGTCAACTCGTCAGGTCGATCAGCACTCTGTCTGTAAACATGGTTTCCCGTAAAATCAATGAACTCCAGTTACAGAGAGAAGAGCCTGAGCGCTGGAGACTCCCCGCGCTCCCACCGCCCAGCAGCAAGGAAGGGCTCTCCCCGCTCCCTGCTCCGGCCTCGCATCCCACCGCTCCACGTGGCTCCCGCTGCTCCCTCACCGTGCCCCCGCCGCACAGCCCGCCCAAGCCCCTGCTCCTTCCCCGCAGCATCGCTGCACCTCGCAGCCCCTCCGAGCAGATGCGGGCGGGCTGGAGGAGTGCAGACACCGCGGGCAGGGAGTGCTCCATCCGGGCAGGAGCTGCAGCCACGGCCATCCAGAGCTGAGCTGCACCTGGATGGTGCAGTGCAAACCAAAGCACACTTTCATTGAGAGCTTCTTCTGCCCACGGCTGGCGGGTTGCAGCCACGCTCTGTCCAGAGCACAAGTGGAGCCAGTCCCCGCGTCTCCCCCCGTCACCTCCTTCCAGCCCCCGGCCCCATCCTCACAGGGACAGACGTGCCACCTTACGGCAACGCTTCCACCGCCAAGGAGCTGCCGGTGCTAAACCAACCCGCTCCGCTCCCCAGGCAAGCTGGGGGCTCCGGGCAGCCCCCGGCCCGTCACACCGGGCTGCGTCTCCCCCAGGGATGCGTGGGCAGCAGGGACGGGAGCGGGATGGAGGAGGGGGTTCCTGCTGCTGCCCAGGCTTCCCGAGAATTAAATATGAACAGCCGTGCTGTGTAATTTTAAATTGTTAATTAGCACGGGGTTAATTAGGCGGCCCTTTCACAAGAGGCTGTTTGGCAGTAAACCAAGACTGGAAGCAATGAGGAAGGAGGAAAACAAAAGGGGAAAGAGACAGTGAGAAACTGTTCCCTCAGCTAATGACCCACATGGCACCATGAAAAAAAAGGGTGCTGAGGACAGGGAAAAGATACAAGCAGCTGCATTACATCCCCAGCCATCCCCCTGGAAGGTGCCCAGTGAGGCAGCCCTCCCCCTGCCCATCCCCAAAGCCACACAGTGCAGAGAGGTGCCCAGCCCTGTGCCAAGCAGGGGCTGCTCCTCCCAGGCACCCTGGCACGCTGCAGAGGCTCCAGCTCCAGCCGGCTCCTCGCTTTCTGCCACGGCGCCACAAAAGCCTCGGCTCACACAAACGCTCGCAGTCAGCAATTGAACCTGAGTGGTTCCAGTCGGAGAAAACTGCACAAGGGCCTCTAAACTTTGCAAATACACACCTACCTGTTGTGCCCACAGATGCTCTATAAATCAATACCATAAGCACGGGCTGAGAGACTACCCTCGATCAGCTCCAGCACAGACGCTGGTGAGTCAGAGGGGAAGCGGACAGGGACGGAGGCAAGAGCACAAAGACAGCGTTGGGACTAAAGGCAGGCTTAGATGCTCTGTGTCAGCCCTCCTTACATGCTCAGCTTGGCCTTTTAAAATGCCTTCAGAAGGGCAGAGCATTGCAAGATTGCAATGATGTTGATGATGTTGATTGCAATGATGCTGATGTTCAGGTCCTGAAGGACCTGTCCTGTCTCAGGAATGGCACTTGATGGCACTTGTGCCTGCCTAAAAACTAGGGATGGACGTACCAAAGGTGACCGAGCAGCCAGGCGCACGTCACGGTCCCAGGACCAGGTATGCTCAAAGCTCCCCAGAGCAGGACATCTGGGAGGGGGGAAGCAGGCAATGACCGTGTCCATCTGGAGCGGGGACACAACAGACCTGGAGCATCAAAGCTTTCGGCGTCGCCTCCCTGCACCTGGCGTGCTACAAAGCACTCTCGTAACACTTAGGAAATTGCATATGGAAAGACATGATAAAAATAATTACCCAGGATCGAGAATTCAGAAATTAAGGAAGAACAGAATGTATGTTGCCAAAGCAACTTTAATTTTGCTCCTTTATGCATATGCATTATGATACTGTCTTTAATTACGTGATCACACACTGCCTCACTTAGTAAGCAGGATGGTCACATAAGAGGGTAAAATAAGGCTGCATGAGCATGTTGTCACTTTAGGAGATTTATACAGCAGCTGTTATCACACAAATATGTGGAAAGTCACTTCCTAGAACAGAAAGATCTTTTTACATTTCCTAAGCAACACGGGCTAGATATTCAAGCTGGGTAGCAACACAGAGAGAGTTTCAATGCCCAGTTTCACAAAATGCTTTTATCTTCAAACTTAAACAGAAGACACAGATTCCAGCTCTCTCCCATTCATTAAGGTGCCAGAAAGGCTGGTAGGTATTCTTACTACTAAGGGAAGTGTGGAGGATTCTGCAACAGGACTTGAAATATTAGAATAAAATGGTACTTATGAGCCAGAATTTAAGCATAATAGCGAATGCGGATGCATGGCTTGAAGAACGGTTTCTAGTTGGGGGTTTCCATCAACACTTCACAATGTCAGTGCCTTGGGATTCCTCTCACACAATTCCTAACAAAAAAAGCCCCGAAAACGCTGAGATTTATTTGCCAAGTTCAACATTTTAAAGAAGAAATTATAAACTAATTTTCCTCTTTCACGTAGCAAGTCACATCTTGCACCTTTCCAAGCAAGACCAAGTTGTGTTTTGGCACACAACTGATGACAGTGGAGTTGCATCATCAACAAACGTGGTTTGCTGAGCATTCATAACGAGGCATCAGTCTTGCCAAATCCTGAACAAGCTCTACATCTAGCCGCCTTCCTCTTCTGCGGTTAGGCTTTACCAACCAGAAGCCCAAGCTCGGTTTTGACTTCTCCTAGAGTTTCTCTGCAGACACTGGTCAGTGCCAGACTGCTGTTTCCAGCAGGACACAGGGCCACATCCAACACCATTGCACCAGGAGTGGAATTAGCAAGACAGACCTGCCCGCTGGTGGGAGAAGGATCCAGCCAACACTGACCCACAGGTTCCACCACCTGCTGACCAGAGTCCTGGGGCTGCAAGCCCTCATGAACCACTTTGCTATCCTGGCAAAGCCAAGAATTGACATGCCTCTGTAGAAGTCCCTGTGAACGCTACATGTTTTCCCTTCTGAGGGATTCTAGCCAACGGGTCTTGAAGGGCACAAGGTCCCAGCAGAGAATGAGGTAGCACACAGTGGTCTACAGAAAGGAGAGATTCATCAGGCACCTCAAAAGGACAGGACGGTCTGCTCCCAGCAGGAAGACAACCCCACGGAGGGCTCACCTTCGGCAGCCGGCTCCGGCACGGGCACGCTGACCCCACAGCCGAGCGCTGCACTGCGCACGCTCGTTAACGGGACAGAAATGCAAGTGCTCTCACACACGGGCTCACATGCGTAGGCACAGCCGGGGCCTCAGATCTTCACAGGATCATTAGCATAAACAGCTTTTCAAGCCGCAGGAAGCAAAGGAAACGCCGAACAAAACAGGACTGAAAGCTGTAGGGCTCAAGCACTTGGCATGAAACGAAGAGAAAGGGTCTCCTTGAAAAGGTGAACCTTCTACTTTACCCACGCTTTTTCCTCTTTCACACCAGCTCAAATCGAGCCAACGAGAGTAACACAAGATCCAGGCAGCTTTTCAGAAAACATTTTGTTATGAACTATTATTCCAAGTTTGCTGATCCCTTTGAGCCAGCTACTGTACTACACACAAAAATATTTATATAACCATCAACGCACTGCCATTGAGAGCAGAGCAATCCAGAGGAGTGCCAGAGGGGTTTAAGTGAGCAGCTGGGGAAAAGAGCGTTTATTCCTCCAGAGAGACTCTTTTGAGTGAAAGTACTTCGTAGCAGAGCAAAACTAGCTTGAGTCACACTTCTCTCCACGAAACAAAGCAAAGCACTTGCTTAGTCTGTAAGTAACATGGCATTCACATGCTCCCCGGACACGGAGCTTGTTTTCAGGCCCTGCACGAACCTCTCCCCTTATGCAGGACACCACAGAAGTTTCAGATTCTGTTTCCACATTGGTTTGTTTCAAAACATCACACATTCCACCATTCTGCAGTTGCGCAATTCACCCCTTTGCTCCAAAAACCCAACATTTCTTGTCAAACGCTGTTTCCAGCCTGTGTCGCCACATAAATCACTACATTTGCATCTGGTTCGCATTTTCAGCGCACTGTTGTTGACCTAACTCCAAAACCAGCCGAAGAGCCGTCGAGGACAAACTGCCTCGCTCCATCGCACAGACTCTGCGGTCCCCCGTGTCCCCCCACACCTCAGAGCCTCAGGAAAAGGGCCATGCTCTTCCTCCCTTCTGCCAGTCTGAAGCTCGCCTTTCCCCCTCCTGCATTTTTACCCGACCAGCCTGTCCAGTAGCTTGTACCAGTAACAGCCGCCACAGCTCTGTCTGGGTGCCCTGGTCGCTCTACAAAGGGCAGTTTCATCCGTAAGACCTCGCATGAGGCAACACCTACACCCACCTAACCCACAGAGACGCTTTTAACAGAGAAGCCTGGACCTGTTCTGAGTTTCAAAGACCAAAAAGACACATATAAACAAATCGAAGATGGCATTTGAATCGCTGGAGTGAACGAAAGTGCAGCACTGATAGCAAGACTACGGGACGCAAACCACCGCAGCGACTCCCGGCAGTGAGGGATCCCAGCTGGCCTCCGCGGCCCCGCTGACGGCCCATCCGCCTCCCATCTCCCCGCCACTCGACGCGCTGAGCGGCCTCACCCATCGGGAACACTCGAGGCATTCGTATTGCTACTCTGAGAGCCAGCTCTTACAAACCACCGCCGAGCTCCCCCCAGCCCCGCAGCACGGCTCGGGAGCAGACACGGTCAACCCTGGCCGGCCCCGCCTGGGAAGCTGATGCTCCGCTGCTAGAGTGGGCTCTCCGAGCAGCGCCTAGGGGAGAAGTCCTGCCAACGCTCTTTCCTTCTCCTGATTTACCCAAACAACGTGTGCGTTCCAGACTAGCGTCAAGGGCCAAGCAGAGGGTAAGAGTTAGATTCATAAGTCACGCAGATCCCCTCTGCCAGGGCTCAGATCCAGTCCTTGTTAGGAAACACACGCTGCCTGGCCCCGGGCTCGGCCGCTCCTTCCCACCCTTCGGGCAAGCCGACGCTTTGGACAAGGAGAGTGGGCTCAGCGGCTTAGGTCACTCAGCACCATCCTGCGTGCTGCTTAGACAAAGCCCGTGGTGGCTGATACCTTCCTTCTGAATTACAGACTGGTGGTGCAAAGCCCCACGGCAAAGGTCACCAGGACGTGTGCTCAGATGGGCCATCAGTGTTACGGCATGCAGTCAATTGTAGCGGTCACAGCTGCATCGCTGCAAGACAACCTAAAAAACCCAGAACCCTAAAACAGGTAAAGAAATCTGCCAGTGTGGTTGGGAAACCTTCCCACCTGGAGTGCCTTTTAGGCAAATTTTAGCAGATCCAAGAGGTCCCACGCTCCTGTAAACAGAGCATCCGCACACTCATCTGCTCCCAAAGCAGTGCCCTGCTCTAGGCTTCGGAGACAGTCCAAGTATTTTCTTTATCTGGTCAAAATAAACCCTCTGATTGCAGCAACCAACAGGAGTCAATAACTACACGCTGCTCAACGGCTCAAAGTCTCAAGTTCACGCTCTCTTAGTCCACAGTCTGCAGCCGCTCTATCACCTGCAACATCCCGGACACACTTCAGAACAAACACATCTCTCGTGAAAGTTTAACCATCTCACAAGGGAGAGCCGACACAGACGCAGATAAATAGAGGTTTCAAAGCATGTGCCGGTGGATCTGTACGGGCTCCCGAGCTCGGCGAGGACTGTGCCGCGGCACACCTGCGAGGGACACGGGCACCTTCGGCGAGGGGGAAGGAGTTGCTACACACACTTCTCCAGACCTCCAGGACTGAAAGCGTTACTCTGCTGCTTGGCCTCCTGCTAATTGTGGGTTTTATTTTTATTTCCTATTACCCTCTTGCACGCCTGATGAGATTATCTTACCGGAACTGACACAGCTGGAGGCTGTAGCCATGCATGGAGCCTCTCAGGAGGCAATGCAATTTTATTTTCATTGATCAGAACTCAGCAGGGCAGTAAATGATGGGAAATTCCATTAGGAGAAATACTGGGCCGCAAGACCCAACTATCCAGGTACACCCAAATCCCAGAAAGTTCCATCCTTCCTCGCCAGCCCGTCTGGATGCTGACACACACAGCCATCCTTCTTCCTCCCAAAATGGAGTAAGCTACTAACCTGATACTCCCAACCACTGGCTGCTCTGCGGGAAGCAGAGGCAATGCTGTCAGAACACCCCCAAGGGTTCACTTAGCTGAAACAAAGTCTCTGGTAGAGGCAGCGGCGTGCGGTTCCCCCGGCTCAGCCTGGCAGGCTGCGGGGGGCCAGCGGGGTTTCACAGCACGCACCCGGCCCCACGGCCCCAGCCTGTGACGGCGCAAGGCAGGCAGGTGTGAGGTGCCGCACGCCAGCCCATGAGCCGGTTCTCAGGCGGTCCCACAGAGCCAGGAGAAGCCGCAGGGGCGTCCAGTGCCATCCCACTGGGAGCCCGGGTCCCTGGAGGAGCATCACAGCGTCGCTGCAGGGGAGCAGCCTTCCCTCTTCGGGGGGTCTCAGGGCAAAATCCCTTCTGACACAGCATGACACAACGCTGCTACAAGCCCAAACTCATCTGAGCCCAAACCGAGAATCACATCTCAATCCTTGTATTTTACAACACCGTGTACATAGACTATGCACCCAATTCCTCATTTCTGGATCACAATCCTACCATCAAGCCTCTCCGATTAAAAGCTGTGGTTGACCTGGCCTGCTGTTAGGTGCCTGCACGTGCCTAGGCCGAAAGCTGAGTCTCTGCCTCCTGCAGCAGGACGGACGAGCCCCAGCAGCAGAGCACGGGTTAACAGAAGCTGACCGCAGCACAGTTGTTAAGGTAATCAATACCAGTGAGATACTAAAGCAGCATAAGCCACATTATTGATTGCCAAGCAGATGATAAAACTGTTTATTATGATAATTGCAGGGTGCCTGCAAGATGCTCCTAGTGCTGTCTCGAGCTTTTTACAAAAATAGGAACTGCCAGGGCATAATCTTCTGTCTGAAGCCCCTCTGAACCTCGGTGAGAGGCCTCTGCGCTCTGCTGTGCCCAAGCAGTAACCTCGAGCCACCTTCACCTCCAAGCTGCTGCTGCATGGAGAAGGTCACATTACCAGACGTAGTCCCTCAGCTATTTATCATGCATACACCACGTATCGTGGGCTCGCTCTTACACACACCCCTACGCTCGCCTGTTGCTGGAGCATCCCCTGCCAGGGAAGCAAGAACTCAAACACAAAAACTTGTAACTTCAGTGCTGGATTCTCCTGATCAGCTGAAAAAAAATCAAAACTCCTCAACTTCCCACTCCAAAACATTTTCTTCAGTATTGCAATTGCTTTTTTTCTCTAGTCGGGACTTTCTACAGTTTTCTACATCCTTTTAAGAACGCTTAACAGAATTTTTCCCTTCAGGGCCTAAATTATTGTGCAATGCATTAAGAATTCTTTTGTAGAAGACTGAACTCCAGATACACTCGGTTTGGGAGATCCACCTCCACGTACCACTGGGCATACGTGCACGCAGGCCATACCTCAGAAGAGGTGACGCACAGCAGCTTGTCACCCTGCCACCGCGTGCCTGCAAGATGAGCAACCCATCTACCAGCATAAAGCAAGACAATCTGATTCTGAAGTCACTTCAAACACCAAGAAGTTTCTCTTGAATTAAACGCAGTAACAGGCATCGACTGGCCTTCAGAAGATAAGCAAAACACAAACCGCCAGATGATATCTACTCTGGTACAAGCATCTATTACCTCTCCATCGGCAGGAGCAGGAATGGAAACTATACCACAGCTGGGCTCCACGTACCATAACTGGGCTCCACGTTGCCACCACTGCCAGATGACAGCTGGAAACGTGATTAACAAGGGATGAAGCTCCAGGGTTCCGACAGCACCTCTACGGGCACTAATTACGGAGTATGGGTCCCGTTATCTCCCAGTATGGACAAGGCTCTGACAGCTTCATCTCGTATTAACCTGAAGGACTGTATGCTATGGACTGCAGGCAGCACTCGCTGCAAACTCCACCGTTTTGGCTGGCTGCTTTCATGCAACCTGGGTCACTTTCTCTAAGTAATCACAGTTGATATTTGCAAAATAAACTCTACACCAGTCTTACTGTGGGCTGGCCTCAACCTGGATCACACCATTGATGGTGCTTCTGGCTAATGCTCTAGCCTTTTCTTCCTCTTCCTCCTCTTCATGCCCACTCTCAGCAGCATCCGAATGACCTCCCTACTCCCCGGTGCCTCCCCCTCCCCAGTTCCGCCATTCCCTGGTGCCTCGCCTGCTTTAAAAGGCTGCCACGTCCTCCACAAGCATAGTCAGCAAAGGATTCTCAAGCCAAGTTCTCACACGTTCTCACAACCCTCTCATCCTTCCGTTGCTGAACCAACCCCTTTTTTCCAGGCTGGTCTTTCCCACGCACATCCGTGTCACAGGAGACTGCTGAGGATGGCATTTCACCTCTCCAGCTCGCCTGCAGAGCAGTTAAAAGGCTAATGATGGAACTGACAATGTGATCGAAACAGTGCTCCAACGAGGGAACACGTCGCACCACACAGCCACTGCCCGAGAGGCTGGAGTCTTGGACACGAGCTTCTAAACCTTGTTCCCTCTCAGCCCAAACACTGGTGATGGGCTGCAGAGCCTCGTGAAAACCATCACAGAGGTCTCGGAGGGCTGGGGCTGCTCTTTCAGACTCTCATCAGTAATTCTGCATATAAGCAAGATGAAAACAATCCTTTCTTACTAAAATCTAGAAAAAGGAGGAGCCCTCCCTCCCCATCACCCTCACGAAGGGCCAGCCTCCACCCTCCCCTTCCAGGCCAGAAGAAGAGTCAACCGGCAGCCAGCACCGAGTCCCAGAGCGTCAGGCTCTCCAAGACAAGGGACTCTGCTGTTCCTAGAAGATCTGGTGTCATCTGTGGCCAACCCCAGCTCCACAGCTACCAGCCTGCTGAAAGCTGACTTCTCCTGAAGCACTAACACATGCCCCTCGGCTCCTTGTTTAACACACACCTACCAGCCACGTGGCGAGCGAAGTGCCAGTGCCCCACGGCAGCTCGCTGCGAGGTCCTCCCGGGGAGATTAACCCAGCACCACTGACCATGCTCACCAGGACACAGAGTGGAGGCACTTCCCCAAGGCCTTACTGGGATTTCTTTTTTTTTCCCCTCCTGTTCTAGAACAATACTCTGGAAAACGATTCAGAGTCTTGAAGAATTGTGTTCTACTCCTCCATACAACGGGAGAAACGGGGAACACTTCAACAACAGACCGAGCACCTGAACAGCTTAAGAAGTCAAGGAAGGCCAAATAACAAACATGAGGCAGTAAATCCTCCGGTCACCTACCAAAAGCTCCACAGAATACATCAACTTTCTAGCAGTGAGAAAGGCTGATCCTACAGCACAGGAGGACAAGTCAAATAACGGTCCTGCAGATGACTACTAACCGCCAGCCCGTCCTTCAGACACCCACACCTTCCCACTAAGGCCTGGAAAGGTCACCACTTAGAGTCAGCGAGACCAGGCAACGGGAGAGACAGATCAATCTTTTCAACACAAAACAAAAAAACCCCTAACACAGCAGCCAAAAAGGGTCGATGAAATTTCAAGTGGTCTTCTCTGTCGTTAATACCTCTGTGCTCAGAAAGCCACCGCAGAAAGCCTCTTAAGCCAGAGACTAACCTTAGCTGAATAACTCCAAGCTCCCCATGTAAACCGCTTTAGTACCAGGCATGGTAATTAGTGCCGTAACAGTAACGGCAGTTGCTAACCATGGTGGACCTACATGACAAAGACTCCCCAGAGGAGACTGCTGGGGACTGTAACCTGCGCGCGAGGCTCTGCTCCTATCAAAAAAAGAGACACAAAAAAAAGACTCAAACCCATTTCAGTTCAATAACAGCACCTTCCCGTTCCTAACAAAGTACAGTTGAGAAAAAGGATAAAACAGCTCCAAGAGACAGGAATTTTTTTCCAGTGTTGTTTTTTCCCCTGCCAAACCCACTGCCCCCCGGACGACGGCAGCAGTGATGGAGCCAAGCTACTGGAAGCCACTGGGACACACGGGGCTGTGAAGCACTCAACCAGCCCTGCTGCGGACCAAGCGATGCTCGCACCTCGCTGCTTTCAGCATTATTTATCGCTCATTCTGTCACAGCGTCCGAAGGCTCCAGCGACGCGAGGCTGCCCCGCGGCCAGCAGCACCCTGCCTGCGGCTCCACGTCCCGGGCTGACGGTGGTCCCAGCCTTGGCACCAACAGCCCCGCCATCGCACACGCACCCCTCCGCACCCAAAGGCAGCACCGTCCTGAGGTGGCGGCTCCCCACCGACACGAGCTTTGCACAGCACCTCCACACCTCATCGGGGACCATCCCCGCTGGGCACGGCAGGATCCACCCCGCTCCCCAGCCCTCGGGAAACGCAGCGCTGATGACACCAGTCTGTGCTCCTCCTGCAGAGGAGCCGGGGACGGCAGATTGGTGCCCCAATACCACTTACTTTTCGTGAAAACATCTGTTTTCATTATCACTATTACTTTTAATTAGCACTTTACAGCAGCCTTAAGCCCTCCCAGCTGGAGGAAAGCTCTGCTCCTAAATGAACAATTAGAAGGCGCACTAAGGGAATTTTTTTCTCATCTTCAGAAATGACTTTCTCAGCAGAGCTAAAAGGCGAGCCACCTGGTTCACGGGAGCTCCCTTGAAGGGGTATCCTCAGGCACTGCTCAAAGCCCGCAGGTCACGCTGGGATTCCCGCTGCGGGAGCAGGCTACTGAAGTCAGGAACTTGAAATACTGAACTTCAGCATTGCTAATGAAGGGGTCTCAACGCTTCTGCCCTGCGTCACTCCCTGAACATCCTCCTCTTCCTCACCCGGTCACAATAATTGAGAAAAATCAAAGATTTGAATGCCCATCTCACTTGTGGAAGGCCCCTGACATAATTTAATTTGCTCAAGAGTTCAGGCCAAGTACAAGCTGAAAAGACAGAGCCCTATTAAATGCATAAGAAAATGGGTCCATATGAAGCACAATTACTAGAAACATGGTCTCCTGATCAAGCGCTTCTCTGGAAAACCAGCAGTGAGAAACATCCACAAAAAAGCCCCAAGAAGCATCCTCAGCCATTTTCAAGAAAGCAAAACGACAGAGAGGGGAAATGTCAGAAGGACGCGGCAGAAAGGGCCGTCCCATGGGCCACCACCACCTCCCCATCACCCCTGAGCAGCATCAACAGATTCAAGGCTTCAATTAGAAACAAGCCACGAAGCACCAAAACTTTCCAGTCAACATCGAGCAAAACCACATCTATCATTCCCCTGATGTTCTACCATCACGCTGCTCCCAAAGCACCCCAGACCAGGGCAGTCCTTTGGCAACCCGCACCCTCAGCACCCCAGTGCCCCCCAGGAGGGCAGAACCCGTAAGGAGAGGTGACCAAGATGCTTCCCCCTCACCTTTCCCAAATCCACTCCCTTCCTCAGATTACAGGACCGGAATTTGACAGTTCACATACACGATAAAGTCCAAAAGTCTGACACAAAAGGTACGGGTGAGGAACCAGTGAGGTTACCAACGCCACTAAGAGCTGTTGCTGCACGTGCCAAGCGCCTGCAGAACCCAAGAGGCCCGTTTCATTCTGTCCCTCAGGTTCTTCGTTCCTTGTTAAGCTCCGCTGAAGCTGCCCACCAACACGGCATTTATCACAGTCCGGATTTATATTTGGAACACAAGACTTGCATTAGAAAGAGTATTCCAGAACCGTTTTGACAATCCTAAAGTCTGCAGAATGACAACACTTCAAAATAACACTAATATCATCATTTCCCCTCCGATTTGTAGTCCTTTAAGTCACTCTGTTTCCCCTGCTTTGCATTTTCTTCTTCCTCACACTTGACAGCGACTTTCTCTTCTCCCCTCACAGCCCTTTTCTGAGCACTGAGTTAAATTCCAGGTCAGTGAAATTCCTTGGTAGGTGTGAAATAAACTTTATTTATTTACCCTTTGTTTACACCTCCTGTCTGGGAAAGTTTACTCAACCTACCAAGGCGGGATATTATCTACAATTTGCAGCCTGCAGTAATGGACAGAAGCACCAGCAGATCTGTTGGCTTGTTTTGAAACCAGAGCAGCACGGGCTCCTCGGAGCCAGCCCGGGGTCCGGCACACAAACGGGAGGATCCTGCCTGGCTCAGCCCAACCCCTCGCTGCGTATTCAGGCACTGACTCAGCTCTCCAACATCTGCCTCTGGAGAAGGGGAAGGGAACGTTCCCAGTGTCCAAGGAGGCCAGATACCGATCAGACCACAATGCAACAAGGGGGAAAAAAGGAAACACAAAACAATTAATTCTTGGCTCCTTGTTCTAGCTCTAGGCAAGGGAAGGTGCACGGCAGAGGAGACTGGAACAGACGGAGGCTGGGACCTGCTCCAAGAGCCCCGGGGGCGACAGTGCTGGCTCCCAACCCCAGCAACACGGGGCTGCTCTCCAACAGGTGAGGGCTCAGGCAGGCTCCGGGGCAGAGGAAGCTGCTCCGGCAAGACTTCCTTTGACTTTTCCATGCCCAGGCCAAATGGTGAGAAGCCCCTCAGAGAGAGAACAGGACTAAGCTATCAAATAAACACATCTCCTGCGACCAGGTCTGAATGCAGCCTCCTCCACACCTTCCCTCCAAAAGGGGCAACACTTTCCCTGCAAGATAACTTGGAAAAGAGCCTCACAACTGCAGGGGTTTATTCTGCTCTTGGTGGGGTTTGTGATCCTTCCAGCTGAAAGCTTCCCCTCTGATAAGATGACGTGGTCTGAGCACACCAAGACCTGCCTGCGCCACATGCCACCAGGGTCAGAACTGCCGCGGTGGCAGCGGGAGCGAGCGTAGGTGTTCACCCAGGCGACACAAAAGCCCTGGCTTGCCTTCCACAGGAATGTCTCGGTGATCTCACATGCTTCTGCCACTGAAAACACTTTAATCACTGCTTTTACAGCAACAGAAAGATCTCCATCATACGATGAGCATTTTAAGGATGCACCCCTTAGCAGCTTCCTAAAAGGCATCCAGGGACACACGCATCCCCAGCAGCCACACCTCAGCTGGGACCACGGGGAGCAAAACTTCAGAAAACACAAAGAAGACCACGTAAAGAGGTGTGTGCTGAGCCTGGTCTGCAGCAGGTGAACGGAGGGTCACGTAGGAAAGCTGTCACATGCGTGGGCAGGAGGGCAAGTGATTACCTGTGCTCCCTCATAAAACCAGCCCCAGTGATGGAACCCGACTCCATGGGGCCTCCAAAGGACCCAGACCAGTGCCACTTGGACTGAAGCCTGACCTCTCCCAACACAACAGGCACCCACATAAACAAGCCTATGCAACATGGCATGCGAAAACCTCTTTGGCTGAGGAGAAAGTCAACTGAATGACTGAAATTAAAACAAAGTCTCAAAGTACAAACATTACTCACACTTTAAAGAATTTCTCATCAAAGATGACAAATCAGGAAAACCACAGATAAGTAAAACTGTTAGGTGGAAAAGAAAGAAACCAGTTCAACAACTGATGTATATGTTGGGGTAGGCAAAGGAAGGAGCTGGAAGAGAATGACATGAGAAATCCCCTCCTTCTACATCACAAGCAATCTGAACAGGAGGCTGGAAATCCAGTCTCCACTTCTGAAGGTAGCTTATTCCTTTCTCTTTGTCAAGGTTCAAAATAGAAAAGGCAAGTGAAACTCTTGCCCACATCATACCCAACTGCTAGCCGTGCCAGTGTGCTACAGGGAGAACACAAGATCACTATGTAAGTACAATGACCGTGACCAGCACTTCTGAAGGCAGCAGAAGTCACACAGGTCACCTTTACTAAGAGGAAAAATATAAAAATCTCTCAGTCATAAAACAGCCTGGAACAATGTGCAGCTTTTTCAAGACTTGTAACTTCATTATCACAAGTCAACGAAGATGCATTTACTTCCCAACAGTTTCCTCCTGAAAACCAAGGGCACGGTGATCCACTTTAACCACGTCCTACCCATGGTGAGAGCAGAATTCATGTTTTACCAGAATTTGCATGTTTATTTTCTCAACCTTGAAATTCCACAGGTCACCCATGGATATTCTGACACCCAGACCACCTCCCTGCTCAGGCACCTTCCTAGAGCAACCGGGAAGAAATACGACTTTTTCGAGAATTCAACAGTTCGTTTTTGAAGTGTAAAGACCAAAGAGAAAAACTGCAGCACAGAGCCCAGAAGAGCTTTAAGAAGGAAAAACACCACAAAATAACTGATTTAATTTTACCATACAGACAAGATCAGTAGATCCCACTACTTATGAAGCCCAATTGCTCTTCGTCTACAAAATCCTGGGTTAGTCGTGACAATGCAGAAAGCAGCAATGTGATTTTTCCATAGAGAGAAAAAAGGAGGCAATACACAAGGCAATATGAGCAGAAGCTTAAGAGAAAATTCAATACAGTAAACAGTAAGTGAGTTAAAAAGAGCCAGAATGGATGTTAAATGAGAAAGTTGTTCCTTATTTTTCTTTCAAAGTCAAAACCCCACATGCAAAGCAATTTTTCTTTCAAAAGCAAAACCCCAGTTGGGAAAGGCTTAATTAAGGCAGCCTTCTTCAAAGGTTTGCAGAAGAGGCAACATGAAAAGACGAGGGGAAAAGACTGGGTTCAGACTGCAGGAAGGTGCTGCTCTTCATCATGACGCCTCTCTCGCAGCCCCACCGCCCCTCTCGCAGGCTGCGGGCACCCAGGCGTGCGGGGCTCCAGCAGCGGCCTGGGGGGCTCTGCCCCGCGCAGAAACGCCCTTGAATCACTTCAAAACACTCCCCTGCCAGAGAAGCGTTGGGCAGCGCTGGCCTCCTGCAACCGCCCCTCTGGAACCCTCCGGACCACGGGAGAGCTTTTGTCCATCATGTCTTGTCCTTCCTTTCCTGTTCTCTCCCCCAAGCAGAGCGGAACCGTCACAGCACTGGGCTGAAAGCCGAAGTGTCCCTCACCACACAGCGACCAAGAGGATGATACTTCAGCAAGACCTTTCAGGGACTGCTGGAAGTCCAAGAACATTTAGCAATATTCCTGCAGCCAGCAGGTCCAAGTTCGCATTGCAGAGAGGCTGCCAAGAAGCCTCACCTGGGAAGCTCCATCTCCTCACCCAGGGTGGCTCCTTTGGACGATGTCCCTCTACGGCGCCTTCCTTTCCCCGCTCTCCCCTCCGCCTACCCGCAAGGCGCAGGTACCAGCTTCGCAAGTCAGACAAAGAAGGAACTAATTTACAAAACAAGTCTCTAATTTACAAACTCTCTTCCTCACCCCCACATCCCTTCCCTGCCAGGCAGGGAGAAGCAGCAGGCACCCTGCCATTTGCTTCCAGGCAAGGCTTTAACCACTTGGGTGAGGATAAGGAGATACCTTCAGGAAGCAAGGCCTAAAGGAATCATTATATCATCTAGCCTGGCCTCCTGCACATCAAAGGCTCCATGACTGCGGCTCTTCGTCAGCTCTACCCGAGGGGATCAGCCCAGAAGGGAGGCTCAGAAGTAGTTTGCACGCTTCTTCACAAGCCTCTATGCTCTGTTTATCAATAAAAATAGGAAACACATGATTTTCAAGCCATAGGTTATTACAGGTATGTCCCTGTTAAAATGCTGAGGCATTCACAGATAGGTTTCCCACTAAAAATGAAAAAAAAAAAAAAAACCCTAAAAAACCAAAACTAACCCCCCTCTCCATGAGCTCCCACCGTGCCCGCACAGACGGAGCCGTGGGCACAGCCGGGGCAGGACACGCTGCT
Organism: Nyctibius grandis; assembly: GCF_013368605.1. NCBI lineage: Eukaryota > Metazoa > Chordata > Aves > Nyctibiiformes > Nyctibiidae > Nyctibius > Nyctibius grandis. Next base: position 22,968,986 of record NC_090669.1, on the reverse strand, counting down.
CGGCCCCGCGAGCAGGAGCCGCGGGTGAGCCCGGGCCACCTCTGAAGGCTTCGACCGCCCCGAACACCCTCCCGACACCGGAGAAGCGGAGGGAGGAAAGGCCAGCGGTCTGCTCAACTCCATTATGAATGTGAAAAGCTGAACTTGAACCCAAGCCCCCAGCACCAAAACGCCTGGCAGTGTCTCTCTCTCAGCTGAGCTCCTTTCCCCTCCTGTGCTCGTGCTTTGGGAACAGCCAGACATTGGCTGCTCGGGAGTGACGCCTCCGGGAAGGTCAAACCCCACGTGCCCTCTGCTCACACGCAGCCGGGGGCACTTCCTGACCATCAGGCTCATCCCAAATGTCCTTCCCCTCATCCTCAGTTCAGTTCAGGTCCTTCCTTCTCAGTGAAACCACGAGCCAAGCCATGGCAGGAGGCAGCTGGAGCCCGGCCAGCCTGCGTTCGATCTTCCGGCTCCAAGGGGACGCAAACCCAGCCGTCAGATCTCTGAAACCTGCCCAGCCCGTGACAGCGGCGTTTGGTGGACTCCACAGCTCGTCTCTTGCCACGGATGACGCGAGACCCTTTCCCAGGCTCTCTGCGATCTGCACCTACGCACCCACCAATACACAGCTCTTCAGCCCTCAACCCAATCTTTTCCTTGGCCCTGACTCCTGAAGGGATGCGATAAGTTAAAGACATTTTACTAATAACATTTCCGTACCTCTGTTGCCTAAACCATTTCCTGATCTGGGCCACACATTACTGTAAAGAACCCTACGGATGACTCTCCATCCTATTTAAACTCTCTCTGGTAGCAACTGCAAATGCTAGCATTAAAAGATACAGCTGGGAACAAGATATTCAATTAAAATCCAATTTTAACACACCACAGAAACTGGGAATGAGAAGGAAGATGAAAACTAACCCCGTGTGACTGCGTTTTTTCCAAGGACTACAGTTCTGGAAAACAAATCAGCTTATCAGCATTTTGCACCGAGGCACACGCTATCTGTAAGATACACGCACACCCTGGACTGCTGGGGCTCTCTGACCAGGTAGTTATGGGGTGAAGCAGCACGCCCCTCTCCCGCTCCGTGCGCTCGGGGCTGCAGCGAGTTCCACCAGTTTGCCCAGTGAGAACCAATGAGCATCACTGGCAGATCTCTAGTGACCGCGCAAGAGCCGCTCTTCGCAGTGGCCACACGAGATGCACAGTTCGGTGCTCTGAAAGCGGAGCTGCAAACCAGTTCCCTTTTCTGAAGCGGGGAGGCGATCCCAGCTGCAGCCACCGTCCCGCACGTGACCCGCGAGGCTCGAGGACGCGGCAGGCAGCCCCAGCCCTGCCTGGAAGCTGACGTGATGGCTCCGAATTCTCCAGAGGACCACGGACGTGAGGGAATGTCCTGGGTGTGACCACGCAGCAGCACTAATTGCTGTTCCTGCCCTCTGGTCTTCTGAAGCCACACACCGAGGCCCCGAAGATCTGACCAAAAACTGGAATTCGAGGGTCCCCTGGGTCTCACCGCAGCCTCTTCAGGCAGGGAAATCGTGCGGCTGGCTGTGCTAGTCATACAATGTGACGAGCTTTCTGGTAGCAGCCTGAGTCAGAAGACAACCCTTGGGGCAGTCCTGAGCCTCAGATCCTCTGATGAGGAAGAAGCTGATGTACTGTGGACTGTCAGATCACTGGTGCTGGGGTCCAAGATGACAGTGACTGATTTTCTTTTTAATCATAAGCTGCAGTTGCCAGAATGACCCATCACAGCCACAGCTCAGACGACATATCAAGCACTGCTGGCGTTGTGAGCTTCTTGCAGGAATGAGACGTGGTACAAGTCAGCAGCTGGCACGCGTGCGCTGCAGGCAACACGAGGAACAGCGGCCAGCTTTAAAAGATCACGGAGGTCCAGACACAAAACCGCTGAAGAACCACCTCAGAGAGACGCAAGGCAGAAGGCACCAGGATACACAGTGGCACAACCATCCGGTGACCCTGTGTCCCAGAGATCATGGACCATAAACGCAACAAAATTTTAGAAAAGTAGTAATAAAAACTGAAAACGAAGCTAAAAGGAAGAGCAGGAAAAACTGTCAGAGCAAACCCACCACTGTCAGCCGCACAGAGGAGCTTCCCACCACCCCCGAGGCACTCACACACCGCCCTGCACGCGCCTCAAGGAACCCTTGGGGTAAAGGCAGTTTTGGCCCTGACCTCTTGCTGTCCTCCAGCCACCTCCAGCAGCGTGTCTGGGAGGCCCCCACAGAGAAGGACACCTGCTTTAGGAGGATTTGTGTTCTTTCAAATGTTTCAATTATAAGCAGCTCTGGGGGACGCAGGCTGCCCCTCCGCCAGCCGGGCACCTGATGCAGTTTATAAACATCACACAATTACGGATTTCAGGGCCGTATCCAGCCCACGCACGTGGCTCTGGCAGGTCCACAACCCTTGGCTAGTAGGTAACCCCCAACAACTGATGGCTCAACTACTTTCTCAGAGGTATCAGCCAAGTACGAGCCCTTCCACATCTAAAAGCAGCCCAGGTCCAGGATGACCCCACCTTTCTTCAAGGAGACCGAATGGAAACCAGGAGCACTGCGGCACCTCGCAGGGACACATCTCGCTACCCACCTTCAGTGATGGCCTTGCTGAGACCACTAACACTTGATGAAATTAAACTGGGAAGCACATCCAACCCAGTGGAAGACCAGTATATTAAACAAAAAAAAGTTATGATTTGAGGCCTAGAATAACAAGAAAGGAACTAAACCCAAGAATAGAACAGAAAACCTCTGAATTTCTGCAGTAAATTCAGGGATTACCAATCAGGAATTACAGAGGAGACAGACTGATGCGCTCGTCAGGATGGCAGGACCAAAGGGATGCAGTTGTGAAAGCAGCAAACATGATCTTAGCATGTTATTGAGGGTGTTCTAGAGATAAGGAAGCAAGAAACAACCTCGCTGCGAGCAGATGGAGGAGGCAGCTCGCGCAGCGACCGCAGGAGGGATGTTCTCCAGCACGAGACAGCGCAAACCCAAACGGCTCTGACGGAGCCACAGTGCTCTGGCTGGCAGCTGGGGTGTGTGCGAGGACGTGCGCGCCAGAAGGCAGGAACCCACCCCACGGAGGCGGGAACCCACCCCACGGAGGCGGGAACCCACCCCACGGAGGCGGGCGGGCTGCACACCACGGCCCCGCGGGGAAGCTGTTACCTCAGTATTTAGAAAGCGACGCCTGCCCCAGCAGCAGAGGGGAGGCGGCCCTAATGACCCAGCGGTAACGATTCTAACAAGAGGTAACTCAGGCAACCCTAAATATACATCAGATCCTGCTCTGGCAGATTTACACTTCCCCTCTGGATACCTTTTAGTAAACACTGACGGAGCAGCTTTCAACCTCAGACACTTCTGCTCAAGAAAATGACGAGGTTCCCATGGACAGAGCCAGGCAAGGCTTAAAAACTGCTCTGTGAAGTGGGCTGAGGACACAGGCAACGAGGAGACTGCCCACCACTGGCACCAGCTGCATGCGTGTTACCCCACAGCACCCAAAGCAATCACGCTGTCCTGTATACTTAGCAAGTAAATATTTCTCTCTTTCCTCCAGCTTGAGCTTCTGGGAGACATCAGCCCAGCAGCCACCGTGCAAGCCTCAGGCCACACTAACGCCAGTGCAATAACAGTTTATTGGTTTATAAGTTAACTTTCCTACTTTCCCCTGTTTATTTCTTTTGCTGGAAGATAAGTCAACAGGCCAGAGCGACTGTGCTGCTTATTATGCAACTGTTTGTCAGTTAATATTTGTGTTCCAGCGAGGCAAGGACCAGATAAGCGATGCCTCAGCAGCTGCCCTCCCTACCAGGGACGGGTGCTGAGGGGCTGCAGAGGTGTCCCCCAGCAGGTCACAGCGCGGCTGTGACACCCCCAAGGCTCTGCCGGGCTCCCAGTCTTGGCTAAACTGTCCCAGGCTCCCCCCTGCCCGTGTGCACTCTACTGTTCATCACTGGTACCCGCCACCGTACGCTTCTCTACCGCTGCAGAACAGCACACACGTGTGAACGCGGGCTCTCTAAACGCAGCCCTGCTTCCCCTTGCCCAGACTCTCCTTCCATAGCACGAGAATACCGGTGGCAATCTCTCTGACAGCAAGCAGAGAATACCGGTGGCAATCTCTCTGACAGCAAGCAGAACTAAAAGGATTAATCTGCTACATCTCTGTAAAAGTACTTCAATAATTAAGAGGAGCAACTGCTGAACAAGATCAGCAACAGACTAGAACAAAACACAATAAGCAATAGGGACCTGTACGGAAGCCCGCGCCGAGGTGTCACACCTGCCCTCCACGGCCATCCGGCACCCCGACGCACGCTTCGCCCTCCGCTGAGGTTCAAAAGGCACCAGAAGTTGGTATTTCTCATTCCTCCTGCTCTCACCCATCACGTGCCACCGCTGCCCTTCCTTACGCTCTCACCAAACCCATTTTTGTATTCTTTTTTGCTAGAGTTTTTGAAATGCACGCCCCGCAGAGCCAAGCCAGCCGCACACGGGCTGCCCAAACTGCCAGCACAGAGCAACAGACATTTAAAACACGACCTGCAATATGACGTAAATTTTACTTCTGCAAAACGAAAATAGTAGCTCCAAGTGTCTTCCTCATGCATCACATTTTCTTTCTCTCCTTTTGAATTTATGCTGCAGGTTTTCTAACCCCCCAGAAGGTTCAGGCACACAAGGAAACACAAAGGGAGCAGCGCGTCAGAAGGCAACGCCACAGCTAACAGAGCAAGTGTTTAACATGGTTTGCCAGGCAACACGTTAACACAGCAAGAGCTACAACTAAAAACCCGTGGGAGTTTCATTGCCCCACCACATCAGGGCTAAAAAGACTGTCCATGTGGGTCTGACAGCTCCTTGGGACTCCTGCACAGCACCAGCACCTCACGCTCCCGGCTGAGCACCCCAGCGGGACCGACTCCGCCTTTCTCATTCCCTTCTCCGGTCAGCTCACATCAGCTCCGTCGCCATCCCATCCTTACTCCTTCGTGTGTTAGTCCCCATTTTAGGGAGTTAGGTCTTCAAAAAAACATCCTGGATGTTACTTTTCTCAAAAGCGTTTGGCAGCAGATGATCTTAAGTTTTCTTAGAGGGCATGTGTGGAGGCGAGAAGGGCCACGGGAGCTCAGCTCTGCTTGTCCCGGGAGAACAGAAAAGCAGGACAGGAGGAATCCAGCTGCTCTGGCCCAGAGGCCCCAGGCGCTTCACGCTTTCAGGATGTGGGATGGAAGGACCAGAGCACCCACATTCCCTCTTCTTCACAGAATACGTGCAAGAAAAGGAAACGTACCTGGCCAAAGTCAATCCCACGTGAGACCAGCTCTCCGGAGCGAAGGTCTCCCACCGCCCCACGGAGGCTGGTCCCAGCAGAGCACGGCCTCGCGTGGGGATGGCACCGGTCCCTCCGCCCCATCCTGCGGGCGGGAGGAGCATCAGCACCATCACACCTGCAGCGCGAGGCCGAGGGAAGGCGCAGGTGTGAAGGGAGCCCAGCAGTGGTTTAGCAGGAGCTGTACCTTGGGGAATGGATTCGATGTCAAGTGTCAGCAAGTAAATTGCTATTGGCTTCTCAATAAGCAGCAGCAGTGAGCTAAGTGTTTCCCTGTGTTGTGCAGGCTCTCTCCAACTCAATACAGCAGTATTGACAGCACAATCACAGGGTAATCCAGGCTCCACTAATATCTCAGCACTTCCTCATTGAAAATACACTTTCCACTTGGACATCAGCCCATTAGCGCAGGCTCCACCGCAGGCGTCCCCCCGGCCCCCCAGGACACGCAGCGGCACAGCCCCCCCGCCGCTCCCCGGCGCACGGCCCGCAGGATCACAGGGAAGGGGCTCTTTTTGCCATGAGAAATCACCAATGGAGAAAGGATGAAAGGTAATCAAAAAGTCTTTACAACTCAAGTCTCTGTAGGTTCTGAAAAAAATTGGTATTTCCTTGCTAGACAACAGAAGTTCAGTCAGGGAATTAACTCTCCTCTCACCCCTTACCCTCTCTGTCATCCTTCCTTGCTGTCTTATGTCTAAACTCAGACCGAAGGTTCCTCCAGGCAGAAGCTTCTCCTTTCATTCACTGAAGACAAGAGACCTGCTCCTGCACAGCAGAAATGCCTACATCCTACTCCTGTCCCGTAGGGCAGGGATGCTCCGCGGATCATCAACACTCCTCTGCCGACAAGGACACCCTCCAACAGAGGCGCTTGGGATGCCTTCACCTGGAGGAAGCCTCCAGAGCTGCCTGGCAGCCCCGTCACAGCACGATGCAACTCATTTTAACCATCCATCGTATAATAAAAATCAACAAGTCCCAAATACGCGGGAGTATTTCTTTTTGTCCTAATATAGCATTGTCACCATAAACCGCAAAACACAGCAACAAGTGGACAAGCATTCCTATTGCACGTGTTGTAACTGTGTTCCAAGTGCAGGGTCATTGAACAAGTAGGGCTGAAAGTGCCACAAGATCTCAATCAAGGCAGCTTCATCTGCGACATCTAGGCAGAAGTTTGCATCACAGCTCCCAGACTGAAGCCTCCCGTCACAGACTGTTCCCAAAAGGGTCACGCTCTTTCTCCAAGAACACAAGCCATAGCAGGGACTGGTGATTGGACACAAGCAGAGGTTGGTTGCAAGGCAGGAGTCTTAAGAACAGCATCAGAAAACACAAATTTTCCCTAAACTCTAGAGCTGAAAGCAACACCCGGGGCCCCGGGGGCTCGCCGGGAAGCTTCTGGGACACTCTGGCAGAAGCAGCCACTGCCACATGCATGGGAAGTCCCGAAGCTTTCACTGGGGGACAAGAGCCTTCACGTCACTTCAAACCCGCTGGCAGTAAGTCACCCACGGCAGCTGGGTGTTTGGGAGAGCAGGAGGTAGAGGGAGGCAGGCAGAAGAGGACAGACCAAGGTAAGTTTAAAACCAGCAGGCTTTAATACAGTTAAAGCACGTATATGTCAAGAACATGCAAAATACCTCAACCACTCATGCTTCAGCTTCTTGCTTAGCTCATTACAAGCGCACTCGTCAGTTCAGCCATGCAGAGCACCTTGAACTACATCACAAAAATGACAGTTTGCTCACTGCAGGTATCTAATGTTACCCACAGCGTGAGGACAAGGTCAGAAAGGGGAGAGCAACAAACAAGCCTCGGGCTGGACCAACCCCAACCACCTCGGGTGCTGCTGGGGGCTTCCAGAGGGGCCACGGAGCCGCTCGCAGGGTTCACCACAGCTCCTGCTCCACGCTGAGCCAGCACAGGCACACGGCTCCACGCTCCCCACGTTCAGCAGTGGCATTCCTGGGGCAGGCTGGTGCCTCACAGTGCACAGCAAAGAAACGGGCCTGTAGAACGGGCTCGTACCTTCCCTTTCCCTTCAAGCTATCTTGGTAACAACAGCAGCAAACACAGGACAGACAGCTCGAGGAAGGGCAGCCCCACAGCAGCACACCCAGGGCCTCCTCCCGCCCCGTACAGCTCTTCCTAAGGACTGTGCCACGACGACTTCACTGCCATTGCTGCTGTAGGAAACAAGTCAATCCAAGGATGCCTTTTACGCTTTGCGACCACATCCTGAGACGCCCGCCACAACGCCAGACCTTTAACCAAGATGACTAACTTCTGTTGTGTCCTAGCACCAACGAGCAGCACCTTCCACCTCACCAAGGCCGTAACGGCATCAGGTAAGAGAAGAACAGCAGATAAACATCGAGATGTGAAGCATTCCCGGCGGCAGTGCCCCCCACGACCCAGCTCCCAGCCGGCACAGCGCCGTGCTGTCCCGCCGGACACGGCACGCTGCAGCCAGGCACCGAGCGGAGGCGTTCAGAGCAGAGCCCCTCCGGCACGGCCACGCCAACGCTACACTGCCAGGGTTATGAGGGCAAGGTCAGGCAGCCTTCTGGTGCAGACAGGGAAGGTTATTTGGTCTGGAGTCAGATGAGGAACAGATACCTGGTTAGGAAGAGGTTAACGCTGCTTCAGCCTGCAATCTGATAAATGGCTCTGCAGAAAGCAGGTTCTCTCACTTTGAGATATGATGTCACTAACCTCTATTGATCCACAATCAGAGAACTTTGCTTATCTCTCTCCTGTGATATGCTGCCCTCCTGTACTCAACTAGTGTTTAATACACTGCTGGGCATCCCGCACTCTTTATAGCTCACACCACACCTCCGCTTGCCCACGGGGGCCAGTATTTTACAGGCTGCGCCAGCCCTGCCAGCTCCAGGGACAAGACACAGACATCCCTCCCCTCCCCACCCCACCTCCTGCAGTGGGAACCTGCGTTCCAGAGAAATATTATACACCTACATTGGAACGTCTCGTGAAAAGAGAGGGCAAACAGCGCAGATGTGGTCCAGCGTGGCCTTACAGCCTCATGCACGGTAGCGGGTCCTCAGTCTGAACCCGAGGTGAGCACGTGCCCTCTGAAGTTACCGTTCCTGTGGGAGCGTTCGGTTTTACCCAACTTTTACTATTTTACAAAAAAGACACTTTACTTTTAGCCTCAACTTCCTTTTAATATTTGAGGTGAAACATGAAGTTAAGTGACTAATACAAGAACCACAAATCAGCTATTTATTCCTACATGGCAGCAAAGCATTTGCTGTAGACTGCATGGACCAAACCCAGCGCTTTTTGTCTCAAATGTACTCGTGATGCTGGAAAACAGCTGAACAGCCAGGCAGCAAAATCCGTAACTTACACAATGAAATCAGCCACGCGTAGAGATGACTGGAGAGGAGCTTCACAGAACCTCAACACCGGCAGGCAGCCCTATGTGCTGTTTTGCTGCCAGAGAAGTTGCCTGTGAACTACTTATGTGCATTTCTGGGTTTTTATTTAGCTGTACCCTTACAGGAAAAAGGCCAAGAATAAGACAGAGCTATTTAAAAGCAACAAATGGTAGAAAGAAGTAAATGGAGTGCCCCTGCCATTTCCCACCAGAACCCAAGTGACCCTCACGCTGCACGGCAACTCTCACTCGTGATGGGAAACTCAGTGACACCGGCCAGCCCTGAAGCCGAGAGATTACCCAGGCTCAAAACCACACTGGAGGTACCAGAGAGGTGGAGAGAAACATCTCAAGATTTGTTTTGAAGGTTATGGGAACCTTTCTGTTTCAGTGGGTAAGGGGTCTTGCAAAGCTTTGGAAAAGAAGAGACAGAGTGGTAAGTTTTCCAACATACAGATAATTGTTATAAAATAGCTGTGACCCATTTCACTCATTATCCACCAAGCCAAGAAAATGCACTCGTTTCACTGCAGGACAAGTTTTGGGTTAGGAGTTAAGGTTTTCCCTGTTAACTACGAGGGATGAAGCACCGGGACAGGCTGTCTCGTGCACGATCATCACGACAGTCAGCCACGGTCTCAGCAACATCACCCTCTTGGTGCAGCAAGAGTCCCCGTCCAGACCTGTGCTTCCATGACTCTATAAATACACTGCCACACAGGTCAGGGAAGAAGAAAACTAGGAAGAAATGTCCACTTTGCACAGGTCAAATTACTACAAATTACTGTTCTGATGCAGTCTAGTGATTCTTATAGTTTCAGACATGCACAGAACTTTCTTTTTTTAATTAAAGGTCTTTTGAACCACGTGCTTCTTAAAATAGTAAATTACAGCCTTCTCCAATTTGTGGAAGTAAATTAGGAATGCCATCCGAATTACCAACCCGGGCAGAGAGCATAAAAATCCCAAACTTAGATTTCCTGCAAGTCGAGAGACATTTGAATTAGAGGCTTTGGACTGTAACCCGTTAATACTCCTGCTCAGTCGTTACCTTCACGTACAGAGCGCTAAATATTTCAGGATCCAAAGGAGAAACACAAGGGCCGGTGGCTGAGTCCCGCTCTGTGCCTTTGACAGCTGGAGAGAAATCACCACCAACATGCTTCAGCTGATCCTGATCCTAAAAGCAAACCTGCTGCTAACAGAGATGCTGCTAATTAACGGTTTTCATCCCGGTGCTGTCTCCCCCTGCCAAGTGCCATGCAATATTTATGATGGAGCCACCTCGGGCGACTCCCCGCTCCGCAGAGAGCTGCGGACAGCAGCTCCAGCCTCGGCCAACAGAAACGTGCGAAAAACAAGCTGAACCCGTTATCTGCACCAGCTAGAACGAGTGAGGAATGATCTGCCACCCACAGCCTCACAAACCCTTCAGTCCAACCCTGGGCCGCGGGACCCCGAGCTGCGGCCAGGAGGGAGCGCGGGGAGCTGGGTCTCCGCGAAGCAGCAGGAGGTCGGGGAGATGCTCCCACCTGGGGCAGGGAGATGCTCCCGGAGCTGCACGGCCCAGGGCCCGCTGGCCTGGGCACAGGCCCCGCAGGAGCATGGCCCCAGGGCCGGAGCCAGCCTGGATGTCCCGCAGGGTCTTCCCTGGGCGCTGGCGCCTTTCGGCTGCACCGCCCTGCGCCCCGGGGACCGGCACCGCTGAGGCAGGCCGAGCATGCGCTACCTTCAATTACATCAAGCAATTACCTTAAAGCAATTACATCAGCGCTCGGGGTGCTGAAGTGCCCTTTCCTGTGCTGACCACAAGAGCCAGCAGCACAGCGCTTGCAGAGAATCCCTTCGCTGCTTCAGGCCATCCACTGCAGAGGGAACCGAATGGCCACAAGCTGCTGAAACAAAGCCCATATCTTCAGCTGGAGACAAAGCGAAAAACCCCAAGCAAACCCTGGAAACTTATTTAGAAACAGTAGAGAAACCTTGTTCCAACCTGCCCTTGCCTCAGGCATTAGCATCATCAGGTGTGAACAGGATTGAAATATCTAAAATAATACACAAAGGATTGAGTCAGCTTCAACCTCTGTAACATCTGTTTTGAGGATCTGGTCAACACCAAAGGTTTTCTTCAGCTTTCCCACTGCCGCTATTCCAGCAACACTTACATCTCTCTAACCAGGGAGGCAACCTGAGGCTGCTCCTCGTCACCCTCACCATCGCTGCCTGCACCGTACGCTGAGCTACCAGAAATTTAAAGAAAGCATTCAGACAGTTCGACTGCTCAGATGTTTCCTCCACGAAAAAGCTTTTGGTGTAAATATATCCTGCTGCAGCTCAGCATCTCCATTACGGGTGGATCATGAGACTCAGCAAATCCCTGCCAAAACAGCAGCGCTTGGCAGTTACAACTTTTAATGTACATCCTATACGATAACTTCACAACATCAGGAAAACACAATTCAGTAGAGCTAGCGCAGAGGTGGCCAGATAAATAAGCTCATTTCTGGAGGACACGTCTTTTAGACAGCAGCATGTTCCGGGGCAGGCTGAAGGAGCTGCCTCGTACCAGTCTCGGCTGCTAACTCCTACCGAGGTATTTCTGGAGACTGGATCTGCCTCCACACAGACGCTGCTGGGTGCCCAGCAGAAGAGACCTCGCTGCCCAGAGCACTCTGAACAAGCTTCTCATAAAAAAGTTATAATACTATGGGCACATCTTCACCTGCCCAGCAGTGTCATAACAGCGAGTACCTTCGCTCCACTGGATTTAACAAAAGGAGGAATTTTATTCATTTATTTTTTAGATCCCTTCACCACAAGACCCTGGACCCCTGCTCCAGCTACCGAACCACCCTGCACGTGAATTCCCAGAAACATCCCTGCTCCCACCTGCCAGCCCAGCAGCACGCTCTGCTCGCGGCCGCTCCCCCACCCCAATAAAAGCCCAACACAAACCCTCCGACCCACCACCCTGCTCTGTACACCGGGGTGATCCGTCAGGAGCCAGGGCTGGGCCCCAAGAGACAGTGTAGGAAGGGGAAGGATTTTTCTTTCCTTATTTAAAAGGTGCTGCTGGAGGTAGAAACGCATGAAAGTCTGTGTAGGACAAGGGAAGGAATTATCCCTCCCATTGATTTTCGCTCTGGGGTATTAGAGAGAACACAGCATTTATCTGGAGATTTCTTCCCAAAGCTAACTACGGACTTTCAAACGTAAATGAGACTTGAAAGGGGCTTATCGGGCGAGGATCTGCTGAATCCTCACCAGGCCCGGACGCCCCGGCGGGAGCTCTCTGATCCATGTCCCCCTCGGACAGCAGAAAGCCCCGCTCCGGTCCCCAGCCCCAAGGGGCAGCCAAGGGGGCTCAGCCCAGGGGAGGCAGCGGGGCACGAGCTGCGGGACAGCGGGGCTCCCCACAGCCCTCCTCTTCCAGCAAGCGTCCCTCCTGCCCCCGCCGCAGGGACCCCCGAGTCCCCTTCTGCAGGGCCACCACCCCGATGGCACCGGGACGTCACAGCACCGGCCACCCTGCGCCGCGAAGGCCATCGGAGGGCTGGGACACCGCACCCCACCTGCGGCCGGGCACAGCCTGGGCACATGGGCTCCCTGCCCCTCCCAGCTGCCTCCGTCCCCCAGCAGCCAAGGCTGCACCCTGGGAACGGCGGCAGGATAAACCCTGGCCTGGAGCAGCCCTTCTGCAGGCTCCCCAGCGTGTGACACCCCACTGCTGCCCCAAGAGCCGCCCCCGGAGCCCCCCCAGGCCCCACGTGGGCTCTGGCTGCCACGTCGCAGCCCGGCTCGCTGGGAAAAAACCTCTGAAGCCTCGTCTCCTGTCCGCTGTCTTTCCCAGGTAGCTGGGAGGTTGTAATTGGTGAGGCAGGAGATTAGAAATATCGGCAGCCTCTAAGTAAGACTTTAATTTACTGGCAGATCAATAGCGCTAGGGTTATATTGGCAAAGTGTCTACAACTCTATTGACTCACGCAATTCCTCTTATCAATTTATCAGAAATCTGGAAGCCAGAAGATATTGTTTGAAGAAAAAAGGCAGCAGGAGTTTGAACACTTAGCATGGGCTGCCCAATCAGGCTCTCAGCACTAAGCATTTTACAGCAGATGTATCTGCTGCAAAGGAGGCTAATATATGATATGATTAAGAGCTAACTTGCTTCCTCACACGCCACGCGGCCTTTTCAAGTTGCTTCTCACCTCAGACCTTTGCACTGAGAGAGTCACTAGGACAGACACAGTCCCTCTGGCCCAAATGGCATAGGAAAAAACCCGTATTTCACACCACAGGATGCTAAATTCAGACCCTCCTGCCTGGACCCTACCCAGGCTGACCTCAGTTTCCTATAAAATCTTAACTTTATGAAGTTAAAAGCCCTCTGCAGCCCTGGGAATCTGCTCACAAGCACTTCAGAAAGATCAGCATTTCTGCACTACTCACACAGAACATGACAAAGCGTGAGGTTTGTCTCCCAAACCTTATTTCCCGCCCCTCTCGAAAAGCACGAGGCAGCAATGACCTCGTAACAGCTCACTTGTGCCTTCAAAAAGGAACCCAAATTAAACTTTGGGACTCTCTATCGGCAGCGGGTGGGAATACGTCCCACCCCATCTTCCTGCTGAAGCACCAGAGCAGACGAAGCGAGCGTGTGGAGACCCCACCGACCCCTCGCTCTCCTGGCCTCACCCCAGCAGAGGTCACAAACCCCATCTCCCACAGCGAGGTGGAGCAGCGGGCAGGGTCCTGGAGCCCGAGCAGCAGCCCTTGCTCCCAGCAGGTTACACACCTCCTCCTTAGCATCAGAACGGAGCAGCAACCGCCTGAAACCCCCCATCTGAGGGGGCTCCCACAGCCGAGTTAAACAAGACCACTGCAACCCAGAGCCTGAACTCAACGTTTCCAGCCAACACTATAAGGACGCCATCCCCCAGACTGCTGATGCTCAGAGCTGCTGCTCAGGGAAGCACATTACCTGCCCCTCTGGGGAGAGGTCTGAGATGTTCAGCTGCTCATTAAGGTAAACAGGTATTTAGGTCTTTCCTCCAACAGGGAAGTATTTTGGAAAGGAAAAAAAAAAGAGCAATCTGGTTATAGTGACAGAATCTAAATTGCGCTCCCTGGGGTGATGCTGGGCAAGTCAATTATCCACACCACCCAGGTGCAAGTGCTGCTCGGACCAGAGCCCCCCACGTAGGAACCAGTGCTGACAGTGCTCAGCCCGTCTGCTACCGACGCAGGAGCCTCTGTCCTCACTCTGTCTCCAAAACATCACCCTTCTGAGCCGAGCTCTGGAGGTGCTGGTGCACCTCTCCAGGCGAACCCCCATGTCCCCAGAGCCCCTGGCCAGGACGTGGTCCCACACACCACAGCCCCACGAGCAACCCTGACCCCTGCGCGAGGCAAGCTGACTGGTGTCCCCCAGTGCGGCTTCCATCGGCTGCCAGAGCCTGTGTCCACACCAACACTTTGAGGAAGTCTTGAATCACGAGCAAGTCAACCAGAAAGGAGAGATCAAAGAAGGGAAGGCCCTGGGAAGGCAGGGGAGGAGCAGCGGGGAGCACCAGTAAGCTCTGAACAGGCACCTTCAGCATTTGTGATGGATGCTCAGAAGGACGAGATCTCTCTCTGAACTTTTAAGGGAAAACCTGTCTATAGCCTGGATTAAAGGACATCATCATTGTGGAACCCCCCGAGGCCATGGGACAAGGAGGGCAAAAAGGAGGAAGGGTGGGACAAGAGTGCAGAGCGGTGACAGTGCGAGATGCCCGCAGAACTGCCAGGCTCCTAACGCGGGCCGGGAACCACAGCCCTGGCACTGCCACGGCACCGGAGCTGCCTCTGCCCGGTGGTGCCCGGGTCTCCTGCCGCAGCCCCTTCCCCAAAGCAGGGCGAGTAACTCATCCAACCCGCGATTCTCACAGCTCTGGCAAAAGCAAACACCTGCAGGGACCACACAAAATAAGACGGAATGAAAGATCAAAATCCTCGAGCCCAACTGAGGACACAAGGATGCCGTTCCCAGGAGGAGAGGAAATGCCTGCCTTCCCCGCCGCAAACGCAGAATCAAACTCCCAGCTGATGTCAAAGGCCAGCAATTCCCACTCCATCCTTGTCATGTCCAGGTCACCAGACAGGCCCTCGGAGCCTCTCATCTGGTGAGAATCATTCATCTGATCGCATCTAATGCCCTCAACCTCACCATTAGAAAGCAAACACTCGGCATTTCCAGGACATAAAAAGTCGGTTTGCTTCTCCTCCTCCTCCGCAAAGCAGCATCTACCTGAACCAGGGAGCAGAACGCTCACCCGGACGCCCAAAGCACCCAGCTACAGCGACCACCTCGCCCAGCTCCTGAAGGCACAGAGTAGCTTTCTCCCGGGGTTCGCGACGGTCTACGGCCAGTTCACGCGACCAGGTCTGAACTCCCCCAAGGAAACCCGGAGCAGAGCTCAGCCCGTCTGCTGCAGGCGTGCTGCTCCCGCAGAGCGCCCGGTGACCGTCCTTCCTGCACCTCGGCATCACCCTCGGCGCAGGCAGCGGGACACTGGCGTGGGGGAGCGTGTGGGACAGGTCAGACAACCGAAATGGGGAGAGTAAAGACCTTTTGCTAAAGCTCCAGGAAGCGAAGAGAAAAAAATGCTAATTAACTCAGCAGCAAGTTGTTAGTATTTGCATATAAATGCAGCCACAAATCATTACCAACAAGCCAGGCCAAGGCAGGCCCTCTAGCACACCAGATCCAGCCCCGGTGGGTCACCGAGCAGCGGCAGGCTGCCAGCCGCTCCTGGGGAGGGCGGGGGAACGGGGCCTTATCTCCGCAAACACTCCTACTACCAGCAGCAACAGAAGCCCCAGGGATAAGGTTTCTTTCCATATAAAACAAAGGAATGGGATAAATCCTTCGGTCCCACTCAAGAGCTGGCAAGAGAAAACCCCAAGCGGTGACTCCCGCCACGGCAGCCCCGCTCCTCCTCGCCCAGGACAGGGGCAGAGCGGGTGCCGGTGCCCCACGGAGCCCCGGGGGTTGCAGCAGCTGTCCGGTGCCCCTCACCTCTCCCCTCCTGCTGCGGCACGTCCCCGGGCACCCACCACCCGCAGACACGCCACGGGGGAAGCTCCTGGCTCACGTCTGCTGGGCCCAACCGCTGCAGCCCCGTTTGCTGGAGCGCAAAGTGGCAGAGGCGAGTGTTTAGGAGAGCCTGGAGACGCAGAGGTTTGACTCCTCGAGACACCGTGCAGCTGTAGGAGCCTGCACCTCCAGCTCTCCCCAGAGGGAGGGTGCAGAAGGTGTCATAACTAACACATCACACACCTGATGCGCCAGAAGAACATGCCCAAAAGCCAGCAACGGTAAAAATGACCCGAACAGAACAAAATCCAGGGCTATGGCTACAGTTCGACAAGCTCACCCTTCCACAAGCCACAGCTACAGCAGTTTGCTTTATCACACTGTATTTCATCTGAGCTTCCCTCCTCGCTGCCCAGATTTCTGGCATGTTCTCTGGCATGAGCAGAGGCCACAGGTGTGCTCAGCCCAACCAGCTCCGACCCTCCCCAGCACGCGTGGCAAGGACCGCGACAGAACAGGATCTCTCTGCATTTGCACTCTTTGCATTTGCCTAACGAGTCACTTATTACCACAGAGGACTCAATATTACACAAAATTTACTATTTTTCCCTCACAAAAAGCCAAAATCTGCAATTCTACTGTTTTGGGGTTCTGCTTGTTTCCCCCACCCCAACTGGCATGTTAGGATTCAAAAGAAAACTCCAGCAATTACCAGTTTATATCAAGGCTTTAAAAAAAAAAAAAACAAAAAAAACCACTTTCTAATTTTAAACAGGAAACTCTCCCTGGCAAGATCCCAAGAACTCTTCCACGGTGACTTTTATTAAACGCAAGTTTCTCGTCAGCACAACTCTGAGCACAAACTGTGGGCCTGAGCAGAAAGCAAACGGACACAGCCCTGACTCTGCAGTCTGTCCTGGGACCAACCACTCCCCCCCCACGAGACACACGAAGCTCCTCTCTAAATGGGAAACATTCCTCACACTACAGCCAGGCAGGCGCTTTCAAACCTGTGTTTGGAAGTACATTACCTCCTTATCTGCAGGCAGGGAGCACGCCTGGCTTCTCGGAGAGGCCGCAGCGTGACACATCTAAACAGGAGCCAAGTTTGAACCATCAGGCAAGACAGAAAGGACGAGCCTCCCCACCAAAACAGATAACGCATACCTGAACTGTTCTGAAAGAGCAGCAAAGTTGAAATATTCTAGATTAGATTTTTTCCCCTAAACACAACGTTTCAAAACAGATATATCAAAGAAATCACAACAGCTTCTAACAGCAACTCCCATTCTCATGTCCTGCACCATCTGGTTTACAAACCACCCCCTTCTCGTTCAAGCTCTCGAGAGTGTGTTTGCAGGAGTAATCGCTTTTATTTGTCCTGACTGGGAAGCCAGCTGTTAAGCTCACATTTTCACTCTGGGGTATGAAGTTTTTCTTCACTAATGACTTTGTACAGAATAAACCACTAAGAAACCATCAGTCTGTAGAAACAACCAGAATCTGGTGGCTTTATACAGGAATCGCTCTTTAATGGCCAGGGCAGTGGGCACCTGTACAAAGATGTCCCCAGGTGCTGGAGGACAGGGCTGAGGCGATGGGGGCTGAGCTAAAGGCTGTACCGATGCGGCTCAGTCACTACAGCAACTCGTGGAGGTAACCAGGCTGCTGTAAAAACCCCACAGTTGCTGTGGTCCCCAAGTGTCGCCTCCGCTGCCACGTTCGCCCAGCCGTGTGCCACGGGGCCGTGCGGGCCAGCGGCTGGGCACGCAGGGCCTCGAACAGACCCCCGGCACTCGGACACGGGCACACACACTGAACACACCGTGCCGTGGAGCCTAAACACGCCTGGCTTACAAACACAACAGGAACACTGTGCAAACACCGCTGACATCCAGGAGCAAAATCCAACCCGGTACAACCTGCTGTCAGGGCAGAGCACGCTGCACGTGCTCAGGCAGCCCTCCCTGTCACCGCCCACTGCACCCCAGACCTTCACAACGTCAGCAGAGACATGAAGGAGACTGCTTCTAAATGTTATTAAGCAATTACTTAAATAAAAACAAAATCAGTTTTAAAACCTGCAGCAAATATTTGTTTTAGAACTGCAAAGAACGCAGGACAGGAGAGGAGACAGAGATACCCAGGGTGTGTATGAGCCTCCCAGAGCGCAGGAGGCATCTCCTTCAGAGTAACATTGGCCAGTGCTCCTGCAGAGGGCCAGGGGGAAGCAAAGATATTTATTTATGTGTTTCTTTAAGCAGGTGAAAATACAAACAGAAGTAGTCCCAGCTGAACAGTCGCTCCCTGTGCCTGCCCCGGCAGGGCTGGGAGGTGGCAGAGCTCAGCAGGGCACAGAACCTGCAGCAGAGGCTGGAGCCCTGCGGGTGCAGCACGCAGCAGTGCCTGGGGACGAGGCAGAGCTTGGTAGCTCCCACCTTCAGCCCAAGCAGAAGCACCGGCTCCTGGAAGGAGAAGGACACCCCAAAGGAGCCCAGGGCACTGCAGGGACCAGCTCCTCCTTCCAGAGCAGGACAGAGCTGCTGCACAGCCAGTCCTGGGAGGCAACACAGGGATGCTTTACGTTTAACCATACTGTCCTCCCAAAAGGAGAAAATACTGATTAAAAAAGAAATCACGAAAAGCAGTGCCTTCCTCTAGAGCAGCCCTGCACCACACACACAGTTGGGCCCTAACTCAGTGCTCCTGCCATCACTCCTCTGGGAAGGGCACTTGCTCCTGCCCCTGCGCTCCCCGCTCTCTCCTTCAGCACAGTAACTTCGGCAGCAACACACCGTATCGCACAATTACTTCAAATTAAAGGGAAGCTGGCAAAAAAACAACCAAACAGAAGATTTTAAGGAAGCTTCCCCCGCCTCCTGTTGCAGAGTTTTTCTAACCCAGGTCCCTTCCCTAAACTACTTCCCCATGCCACCGCACCGAAGCCCTGTGCCAGCAAAAAGCACCCAAGGCCAGGCTGCCCTTCGCAGCAGTATCAACACCCCCCTTACCCCTGCACAGCCCCGCACGCAGCGCCGAGCCCTCGCCCAGATTTACTTGCCAAGAGTCCGTATACGTGAATAAACAACCAAAATTCGCTGTATGGCGTGTGAGTGCCGTACGATTCGCTCACCACGGTGTAAACGTGCTCGTGGACATTCTTGTTTTGGTTTGAAATCAACTAGCTTTGGTACAGCTTGTAACTGTTTCCAATTCACTTAAGCCAAACCAAAATAAACCGTTCTTGAACTGAAAATAATGTCCAGAGGGCATTCTAATGTGTACGTAAATCCTTACAAAAAATAATAATAAATCAATACAAACTTTTCTAAGTAGGAAGGGTTGCTGGTAAGCAGAGGGTATTTGTTATGAAAATGTTTGAAACAGGCAGAATTAGAAACCAAGCACAGCTTTTTACAAGACGTTTCTCAGAGCTGAATTCCATTGTTTACTTAAGACAGTTAAAAGAATATCAGCAGCGTGAAATGAAGTCAACTTCAAAGTCACACAGTTTCAAGTCCTAAACATGCCACAGCAATCTCATTTTAGGAAAACACATGCTCTATTTTTGCAAAGTGTTTCTCTTCCTCTGCTGTGCAAGAGGCTCATACAAGGAAGAAGGAACCATAAAATAAAAAAAAAAACACACCACACAAAAACCCTTTTACACTCAGCACACCATGAAAACATTACAGACCAAATCCTCTATCCCTTCTGCTGCAGCATCCAAAGTAGCTGTTTCTACCAAAAGAAGACTCATTTTATCATTATCTTCTTTTGTAAACGATCTGTACCATAAGACTCTCAGTCCTCCTTTATTTCTAGTTGCCAGGAAGGCAGGAGCAGCCCCACAAGCAGTTACAAACAGCATCTTTACAGCTAAAAACTGCCCTGGGATCCCCACGCCGTGCCCGTCACATCCCCGAGGGTGCCCCGGGGAGCAGGAGCCGGAGGAAGGCTGCCCCTTCCCCACTCGCACCCTCCTCTCGCCCCTTCTGTCGTCACAGGGCTGACTCCAGACCCCACATACCCACGGGGGTGTTTCTCGTTTGGCCTCAGCCATTCAGCAGCCCGTGCCACCGCGCTGCCCCTGCCTGGGCGCGCCAGAGGAGGCCCAGCCTTTCGACGGAGGACAGAGCTCAGCAGACAGTTCTATCGCGCTGAAGACCAGTGACAGGACACTGCATAACCCCCCTCTCCGGAGGATGGCCAGCGCTTCTTGCCAAATCTCATCAAAAGCACCCTGCTAGTCATTGCTATTTCACGGGCTTCACACTCAGAAGCAAGAAGGGGCTGAGAAAAAGATGGCTGAAGGAAAAAAAAAACAAAGTCCTGGCATCCAGCTCCTGCCTGAAGGAAGCAACGTCCCACAGCCCAGCGGCCACTCGGGCTGAATGGAAGGAAAGCTCAACTCCGAAGAGTACCTATGGCTGCAGAGACACACAGCGAGGCTACTCAGAGAAGCATCGATGGAGGACGGGTTGGTTGGACACTTCCAATCGCGTTGCCAACAGCAGGAAGACCTTGCGGGGGGCTTCTGGTCACCAGGTCTACAGCCCTGGGCACAGCTGGGAGGCTTCAAGCGAAGAGAAGCCAGTTGTGCTGCCCCTGCTGTTAGGCTGACCCCAGCCCACGCTGCGCAGCGCAGAGCTCAGCCCTCCACAGCAAGCTCCGAGCAATCCCCCGGGCGCTTCCAGGGCTTGGCTCACTTGCTCCAACATCTGCAGTTCCAGGTGAAACCGCTGCAAGCCCGCCATGAAGGGAGCTTTTCACTCAGGGCTGCGCTGGCACCGGACCCACCACCTGGGGAGTTTCCAGGATCTCACGCAAACCTGCAGGACTTCCACGCTGCTCAAAATAAAGGGGAAACAGTGGAGAGGCTGCTTAAAGTAAGGCAACCAAGGAAAAAATCTGCTGCAGTTCCTTCAGACAGATGCTGCTGTTGGCCAAGTACCTGGTTTCCAAAACAGCAGAGGGGCACGAGGTGTTGACCGCCCTCCCAGGGGCCGGGCACCCCGCGCCAGCACGCAGCACACATCCTGCTCCACGCACAGCAGCGCGGCAAGCAAAGGGCACAGGCTGGCCGCGACGCCTGGCACACCACCTCCTCCCCTCTGTGAGCCATGCAGTATGGCCACAGAACTCATCCTGCCGGTCCTCCAGCACCAGCCCATCACAAGGCAGCGCACACTTCTCTTCCACCATCCCTACTCTTTGGCCAATAATGAAACCCAACTGCTGGCCCGCTCATCCATGCCGCCTCTCCCTCTGGCTGCGCCGCAGAACCAACATGATGCCTACAGGAGCTCATCCTGAGGAAGAGGATGGAGTTCAAGACATACACCTGCCTACACCTTCACACGTGGTTCTGCGCAGACTTGGACTCTCAGACTACAAGCCCTGGCCAACACAACCAGGCCTCCTCCACGGCAGTGCTCTGTGCTCCAGAACGCAGCAAAACCAGGAAGGATGAAAAGATGTTACAAAACAAAGATCAACCAGCCCCATTTCTCCAGTCCCAGAGCACAGGTCTCCAGTACAACCCTCTGCCGGGAGGTGCCAGGCTGCTCCAGGTGATCTCTCTGCCCCAGTATGAGGCCCCGCTCCCCGGGTGACCCAGCTCACTCACGTGGCAGGGACCCCCATCCCCATCCCCCAGCAGGGCTGGCACTCATCACACGCATTACCCCAGTGAAAAACCTGGCACAGACAAGGAGGTTCCTCCCTCCCCTCCTCGCCCACCCTAACGAAGGTCACCTGAAGCAGCACGCTGGGCACCTGCGGCAATCCTGCAGGACAAGGCCTGCGACCCAGGTGAGCGGGGACTGCAGCGAGGAGGCAGGGGACCAGACCCTGCTGCGCCACCGCTCACGTGACGCACGGGTACCACACACTGCTTGGCCACCGGCCGCGGCCCGGTGGGGCTCAGACCTGCCACGTTACTACAAACGTATTACCCCAGCTGCCTCCCTCCTCTCCAAGGTGCCAGAACAAAACCCCCGGCCCGTGCCAAGCATTGGGAAAACAAGCAAGGCCTACAGCATGAATTACTTCAGCTAGGATGTGGACAGAGGAGGAGAGGACACCCTGCTCTAAGGACTCCAGTGAATCATGGCTAGAGCACCGCAGCCCTGGGTGGGAAGGTATTTATGTACCAGACAGCAGTGGGAACAAAGTGTAAGAGCTTGTGAGTTATCTGGAAGGGGGGCGGCGGGGGGTAAAAACAGAGAAAGTAACAAAGAACAACATTTAAGGATGTAACAATGCTCTGGGAATTTAAGACATGTTACGATTTTTCATAATTAACCTCCACTTACAGTCTCTGCATGTGAACTACATATTATCCCATTTCATACTCCAGCTGAGGCAAACATTTGGTGGCTTGCCCAAAGTCAGCGTCAGAGCTGAAACGGATCTTCTGACTTCCAAACAAGCTCACAGTGTTAAGCTGCTTTTAACTGTCTCTGTGGAAGATGAAAAACAGCAAGAAGAAAGGAACTGGGGAAGGAAGTATGTAAGACAAAAAGGGACTAAATTAACAGGAGAAAATTAAAGAGAAGTTTAGGCTCCGACATCTAAAGGAGCACTCGGGGAACGAAGCCCTGGGTGCTGCACAGCCGTGGCTCAGGGAAAGGCCGGAGCTCCCGTTCCCCAAAGCCAAAGGTGAAAGTGCCGCTGCAGCACCCGGGGGACGCGGCGAGCCCCGCTGGGACCCCCGGTGCCTTCGCCTCCAGCGGCCGGGCCCAGCGCGGCCCGGGGCACCCGCCGGGCCCCGGCCCCCGCGCCGCCGCGCAGGGAGGCCCCGCTCCGGCCCAGCCCCGGCGGCCGCCGCGGGTGAGAGCAGGCCGGCCCGGGCCGCGGGGGCAGCACGGGGCGCCTCGCGTTCGGCACCGGCGCGGCAGGAGGCTAACGCGGAGCTCGGGCCCGCTGCACACCCGCCTCTCCGCGGCCGGCCCCGCGCCGCTCCCCGAGCGAAGCCTGACATCTACAGTCGGTCTGGCACAGGCCGGGCTGCCGCGGGCGCCGCGCGGGAACAGCGGGGACGCGGCGGCCGGCCCCGCTCCGCTCCTCCGGCCCCTCGGCAGGCTCCGCTGCTCACACGCCGGCCGGCACAAGGCGGCCTCAGCCCGGCCCGGGCACACACCGGGAGCAAAGACCCCCCGGCAACGCTGCCCGCGGCACCGCTCGGGCCCAGCTCCCGCCGCTGCGCACCGACTAACGCTGCGACAGAGCAAACCTGAGGAGCTGTGGCCTCCTGGCATCGCCTCCGCAGCCGCGCTGCAGGGACTCGCTGCGCCCCGGCGCTGCAGGGGCTGCCCTTCTGCTCTGCCTCCGGAGGTGTCCGAGGGTCTGCGCCCCAGCTGCTGCAGCACGAGAGGTGGAGGTGAAGGGCACGAGCTCCCGTTCACAGCCTGAACCCAGAACATCTTCACTCCGCAGGAGCAGCTCTGGTAGCAGATCTGCAACTCACAAACTGTGCCTAGACACCGAGCAGCTCTGTGCTTCGTGCACTCCCCCTGCTCAGTCTTCTGAACTAACCTCCAGGCCTGCTAGCACGTCTTCCCATCACCTGGTATCTCACCAAAAATACCTTGCTGACCAATCCCCAGATTCTGCATCAGCCCAAACAACGTGCACCTGACTGCAACTCTCAGCCCCAACAACGTGCACCTGACTGCAACTCTCAGCCCCAACAACGTGCACCTGACTGCAACTCTCAGCCCAAACAACGTGCACCTGACTGCAACTCTCAGCCCAAACAACGTGCACCTGACTGCAACTCTCAGCCCAAACAACGTGCACCTGACTGCAACTCTCAGCCCAAACAACGTGCACCTGACCGCAACTCAGCTGGCTGTGCCTCTGCACCCTCCCTGCCTCCCCCTTCTTCGCTCAACTCTGTTACAACAAGAATGAAAGACCAAAAACCCCCAAGCCCCGTCACCAGACGTCACAGACGTTCAGGAAACCCGGCACTCCAACCTAGCAGGATCAAGCACATCATGGCGATGTTACTATCAACATTGCAGTACGTGCTCTGAATTCTGCGGCGAGCATCAGTCTGTTTGCACAAGACAGTCGGTGGCAGCGTGGCGAAAGGAGGGTTAAAACTCCTGCTACTGAACCAAGCCAACCAGCCATTTTGGAGCTGGGCTACCACCAGCCAGGGAAGCGCAGCTGCGAGTCCGAGGCAAACGCGAGGCGGGATGTGGGGTGCTTCGCTGACAGGGGCCCGAGGGGTCGGGAGCAGCTCCTAGAGCATGTCTGCTCCCACCCTCCCCAGGAGGGACCCGCTCGGGCCATCAAAATAAACACTTACTGAGAGCTAATGTGTCACAGGCCCTGCAGGCTTCACTTGCCCAGATACCGAGGCAGGGGGAAGACAGGAGAAAACCTTTTACCAGAACTGCCGCGCACATCATCTGCTCCGGCATCACCACCGAGCAAAGGAACCCGCACGGCTCAGCCCTCACCAGATTTAAGACCCGAAAGCCCAGGTGCCACAGGGCCAGCATCCTCCTGCTCCCCAGCAACGTGCATCACGCGATTCAAAACACTGGGAAATGTTTGTTTTCTGGGGAAAAAAAATAAAAATATTGCTGCTCTGCTTCACCTTGTATTAGCAAGAGGCATGTTTGGCACTTGTGTCATAATGAAATTACAGTCAACAGCTAAGTGTCCTTCTCGCAGCAGCAAACCCAAGGGCAGAGTGGGGTGGCTGCAGCCTGCCAGCGGCAGGGCTCCTCAGCACCCAGACCGTCCCTCCACCTCGCTGCCGGGACCCCAGGCCCTCGGTGGCAGCTCCGGGACGCGCCAGGAGCCACCCGTCAGCTGCAGCCTGCACGGCCGCCAGCGCGGGTCTGCCTTCCCGACACCCCCAACTGAAAAATAATTTCAGATGGGAACGAACTTTAAGCTGTATTTACAGTCCGCCTCTGGAAACACACGCGGCGCACACCTGGCCAGAATACCCCCGCTCTCCGGCCAGCGTTGCTGCGGAGATGAACACCCACCTCCCGCACCGACAGATGGACGCGTCTGTCCGCAGCAGGGCCGCAGCGAGACCCGCGGCATCTAAGAGGAAGGAAAAACACGGACACGAGCAGGCTGGCGCAGCCCACTCCCACGCCGGCGGCTGCGGGGCAGCAGCACGCCGGGGCTTCCCAGTCCGGTGGGATCCCCGACCCAGCGGCAAGCACCGCCGCCTCGCCGGCTGCCAGCAGCAAGGGAAGCCCGACTCATCCACCCTGTGGTTTTCTTTTTTTTTTTAATAAAAAAAAAAAAAAATAGCTGGAATTTATCTGTTTCTCCAATCCCTGCCTACACACAAACCCAACCTCGGGAGCAAACAAAAATGCATGAACTGGAGATCAGAGACAAAGCAGGAGGCGGGCCGGGCGGCCCTGCTCCCTCCTGCCCTCACCTCACCCCACGGCGCGAGGCGGTTATATTTAGGTACCGCCACGGTCTGCGGTGCCGCGGCCCCCCTCGGGCACGGCGCAGAATGCAGATTTTCCAGACAACAGACCACAGCAGCTCCGTCAAAACCATTAGAGGCTGCGGCGCCCAGGCCTGCGCACAGATGTTTTGATTCCCACTCTCCTGCCACGACAGCCCTCGACAGCCCCGTCGCCGCCACGCGCTGGACGCCCGGCCCGAATTTCGGCTGGCGAGGAAGGGTGGGAGGGAGGGAAGGGCAGCCCTGCTCCCCACTGGGGAGTTCCTCTCTCTGGTCCCCCCTTGCCGCTCCCAGGGACCGCGGGGCCAGCCTCCCCAGGGGCTCCCGGAGGACACCTCACCATGAGGAAAGCAGCAGCGCAGTGGGGGCGGCCCCCACGGGCACCCCGCTCCGGCCCGGGGGCCTCCACCAGGCTGAAGCCCCCGCGGTCAGTTGGTCGCAAGAGAGCGCAGGAGGGGCACAGCCCTACATGCAGCGCGGGGGTCCCGCACGTGGCTGGGCTGGGGGGAGCAGGCAGGACCCAGCTCTGCCCATGGCCCACCTCCGGCTGCGCCCGCTGGCACACGGCCCCCGCAGCCACACAAAGGCCGAACCTCGGCCGCGCTCCGGCGAGGGAAGCGGGGAGCCGTGACACGCTTCCCAGCCCGTCCCCCCTGAACCACACCGATCCCTCCAGCGCAAACACACCTCCAGCTCCGGCACCGCGGCAGGGCCGGCACGCACCGCCGGCGCCTACGAGAAGATGGTTGCTGAAAACTCTCCCACCGCAGATGAGCGTGTCCGACACCGGCGGGGGAAACGCTCACGCGAGGGAGCCGAGCCCCAGCAGCACGCAGTGAATAAAGTTAACGTAAAAGCCCGCTAGTCGTTCTTCAGCTTCTCCACACGACCTTTTTTTTTATTACTACTATTATTATTTTGGAAAGCGGAAGGAAGTGTTAACGGGGAGGCTAACGCAGCCAGCCATATGTCCGTCAGTTTGGGATTTAGCGATCCCCGCTGAAGCTGTGCAACTGCTGGCCAGGCCCAAAGCAAATCTGCTCCTCCGCGCTGCTCCCGGCCTCCGGCACGACACCGACGGGGACCAGGGCGGGGGTCAAAGCAGAGAGATGAAAGAGGGACACGCGCCTCTGCCTTTGTCAAAGCGGCGGCCGCCGCCGGGCCCTGGTTTGACAGCAGCCACGACAAGGCCAGGCGAAGGTGCCAGGCCTGGGGGGCCGCCCGCGCCGCCTCCGCCCGCCCGAGCGGCACCTTGCCCGGGTCCTGCGGGAACAAAAGGCAGAGGCAGGGCGGGAGGGCACGGGGCTCCCGTGGCCGAGGGCCAGCGCCGCTGCGAGCCGCAGCACTGCCGCGCGGGAGAGGGGCTGCGGCCAGCCTCCTGCTGCCCACTGCTTCCAAAATGACCGCGTTTAGAAAGAAAAGGAGGGGGGAAGTACAAATACAGCAAAGCAACCTCTGTGTCCAGACGCGGGATTTCTCGCCCCTCTAATATGCCTTTTGTTTGCTTTTGTTCCTGGGCGAAGGCGGCCTGCGGAGCAGGACCCCGGCGGGAGGGCGGCTCGGGGAGCCGGGTCCCCGCACGGAGCCCGGCGCAGGAGGAAAGCCCTCGGCCCCGGCGGCAGAGCGGGAGCCCCGGCGAGCCCCGGGCCTGGCCGCGGGGCCAGCGCTGCTCGGCGGTGGGGAGCCCAGCGTGGCCCGCTGCCGCCGGCGGGGGCTGCAGGGGCCGGGGGCCCGGGACGCCCCCTCCCACCGCCCCCCCCAGCCTCTGCCGGGGCTGCAGCCGAGAAGCCCCGCTCCGTCTTGTGCTCGGTGCCGGACCAGACAGTGCTCCCTAATGAGGGAGCATTACAATCAGCTTGTAATGCTGAATTTTTAATGCTGCCAAGAGCTCTGTTACATAATGAAGGGGGGACGGGAGCAGAGCGGGGCCGTCGGGGCGGCCCGCTCCCCCCGGCCCGGGCAGGTGGCGGCCCCGGCCCGCCGCCCCTCGCGCCCCCCGACCCGCCGCTTACCGCCAGCCCCGCGGGACGGGGCGCGCCCGGCACCCATCGGAGCTCCTGCCCTGCCGCGAGGGTTGCACAAACTTTCCTCAAGTGCGTGGAGGGGTGATGCCAAAACGCTCGCTCTCCTCTGCGCCAGAGCTCGGCCGGGAAGGGATTGAAAAGCAAAGTTCACGAGCATGTTAACTGCATGCTCTCCCGTGTTCCCGCACATACAGTCTGCGCTGCTCCTCTCAGTAATACCCTAAGACTGTAAATCTATAACCACTGCAATGATTTAGTGATTAAAAACATGATAACATATTGTGTAACTGCAAACCACAGAATCCCTGCCAACTCTCCTCCAAGATACAGGAACAAAAATACAGAAAATGTGTTGCTCGCAGCAGTCTTCCTAAACTCAACGGAAAGATTTTAATAATAATAATAATAATGAAAAAAAAACCCGAGACATCAGAAAAAGGCTGGATACAATGCAAGGCTGGAAAAAAAAATTTAAAAGACAGTTTTAAATACGATTCTTGCTCTAACAAATTACAATCTAAACATGCCTCTCTTTTTTTCTCTTTTTAAGTTTGTCGTAACTGGAATAACTGGTCTTGTGTGATGTCTTGCATATTCAAAGTGCTTTGTAATAGGATACGGAGACCAAACCTTATTTGCCTAAACTCAATGGGTTTTATTTTTTCCCCTCTTCCCCCCCCCGCTTCCCATTTCTTTTCCCTTTATTTCCCCCCCCCGCCTTCTCCCCTAACCGGGGGAGGGGGGTGAGGGGGGGTGGGGGGGGCAAAGGGAAGAGAGGGCTTTGAGCTGTAAAGAAAATACCTGAAAGGGGAGGCTGGAATTTGTAATACAGCGAGGAAAGCCAAATATTATATATGTATTTTTAAAGGCAGCTGTGGGAGTTTTGGCCTCTAAGCAGCCAACTTGACCCCATTCTCTCTATTCTCTTATTTCCCCCGTTGCAGGATTCCTGCACCTTCAGTCGGATTCGAACTCAATGTGACCCTAAGGAGGGAGTCACCGAGCCTCCAGAAAATTGCTCCATATTAAACAGGAGCTAGAAGAGGAGAAAGACAGGCAGAGGGCCGAGGAAGGGCCGCGTATAAATTACATATCCGCACAAAGTACAGGACATACCCGAGAGCAGCTTCGAGCACAGCTTGAAAGAGAAACAGACCTTTCTTGGAATCCAAAAAAAAAATTTTTTTTTCAAAAAGAGTGGTGGGAGGGAGTTTAACAATTAAAAAAAAAAACAACCCGCAACCCAAATTATAAATAATTCACGCTAAGAACCCCGCGTGTGCGTGCCACATACGCGTGTATGCGCCGACACACGGACGTATGTGTCCCCCACGCAAACACACGCTCTCCTCCGCGGGGTGAGTTTCGGAGAGCACGAACCGCCGTCCCTCCGCGGGCGAGGAGCACAGTTTATTCAGGGGAATCAATACGAAAGAGCGTTTGCAAATATTTAGATAAGCGCCGTGCGATTCGGCATTAAGTAATTAAAAACTGAAACTGAGCAGGGGGATCGGCCTACAGCGCCGTTCGCTGCCCTCACCTCTCCCATCCCCCGGCCGCATTCTTCCCGGGGCCGAGCCTGCCCGCGGAAAACAAAAATCGCGATCGCCGGGGCTCGGCAGGCCGCGCCGGGCACCCCCCGGCCGGGCCCGGCGGGCGGGGGGCGGCGGGCCGGGCCGCCGCGGCCGGGGCACTTGCAGGCACTTCTTCGCCCCTTTGTTTTGCGGCGCGTCCCCGGCGCGCAGCGCCCGCGGGGCCCCCGCGGGGCCCGCCCGAGCCGCGCGGGGTCCCGGGAGGCGCCGGCCCCGCCGAGCCCACGCGCGATCGGCGCGGAGCGGGGCGTCCCCCGCGGGGCCGGGCCCCCGCCGATCGATGCCCGCGCCCCGCCGCGCACAAAGCCGGGCAGCGCCGCCGCCGCTCCGCGCCCCGCGGCCATGGCCGGCGGGCGGGGCGGGGGCTCCGCGGGCGCGCAGCGGCCCCCGCGGCGCCGGCACCTGCGCGTCCCCGGCGGCGGCGGCGGCGGCGGCGGCGGGGCTCCGGGACGGCGAGCGGCACAAAGTTTGCTGGGGGATCCGGGGCGGTGGGTGGGAGCGGGCGGGAGGGGGGGCCGGACCAGCCCCATGCAAAGCAGCCCGGGCGCCCCGAGCAGGAGGAGCCCGAGCGGGGGACAGGGCAGAAAAGTTGCCACTTACGCGGTCGCTGCTCCGGCGGCGGCGGCGGCGCTTTTAATCCCGGGCGGCGGCGCGGGGGCTACAGATCCCATGCAGGCTGCGGCGGCTGCGGCGGCAGGAGCGCGCTCCGCGGAGGGGCCCGGGGCAGCAGCAGCAGCGGGAGCCGGGGGCAGCAGCCGGAGCCGAGCGGGAGCCGCCGCCGCCGCCGCCGCTGCCCAGCAGCAGCATCGTTGTCGGGGAGTTTGCAGCCCCCCGGAGAGAGGGGGCCGCGGGCGGCGGCAGCAGCAGCAGCGGCGGCGGCGGCGGTCGGGTCGGGGCGGAGCGGCGCGGCGCGGAGCGGGCGGCGGGGCTGGCGGTCGCCGGAGCAGGAAGCGCCCGGACTCAGATCTGATGATTGGGAAGAAAAAAAACTCTTTGGATCTTTATTCTGCTAATTAGTTTCCTGCAAAAAATGGCTGATTAGTGCAGTGCGCATGTGCCTCATTACCCAGGCACGACGGGAAGGGCTAATTAGCCACCTTCTGGATCAATAAGATTCAGCCCAGGCGGCGGGGGAGGGAGCGAGCGAGCAGGAGCGGGCGGGGGGAGCGCGGCGGCGGCGCCGCACCGAAACTTGGGGCAAGCGGCCGGCCCCCAGCCCGCGGCGGGGGGGGCGCCGCTCCGCGCTGCTCCGCGCCCTGCCGCGCAGCGCCGCGCCGGGGAGGGGGCCGCGGGCCGGCGGGTGGCTCCGCTCCGCTCCGCACCGCTCCGCGGCGGCGGGGCGCTCCGCGGGGCCACCTGCCCCCGCGCCCCGGGCGGGGCCGCGCCGCCCCGCGCAGGGCAGGGCCGGGCCAGGACGACCCCCGCCGCCGCCGAAGCTTCCCCGGGAGGAGCCGGCAAAGTTGCGGGCGGCAGCGAGCGCAACTTTGTGCCGCCCCGGCCCCGGCGCTGAGCGGCCCCGCGGCATCCCCGCAGCATCCCGGCCGCATCCCCGCGGAGCGGCGCGGCCCGGCCCGCGCTCCCGTTCAAACTTTGCGGCCGCCTTTCCGAGCGGGACAGCGGATCAATACGGCCGCGTCCAGCCTCGCTGGGAGCCGGGCTACAGGTTTCACCAGCCATCGCTGGCAACAGCTTTGTCATTTTCTAAAAATAAGAAGCTAAAAGTTATTGTAGAAGAAGGGGCTTTTTTTGTCCCCTGCACAATATGCCTTTTGTGAATTTAATGCCATTCCGGGGCTCTCTATAGCCCCGGACAATGGGGAACTCCAGGAGGCGGCTGTGCCTCTGCCTTTTTTCTTTCTTGCTTTCTCTTTTCTCCCCCCACCCCCTCCTCTTTTTTCCCCCCCCTTCTTTTTTTTCTTTTTTAGGAAAGGATGCAACATTCCTCCAGTCCCAACAGAACCTCTGGTTTGATTAAATAAATATTGCTCTGGCCTTACGGTAACATTTTTCACTTTCTCTTCATGTCCATCTGCGATTATTATTTAAAATTTTTATTTCCAGCAGCTTTTCCCTCCCCATTCCAGCCCTGGCAAAAAACGTAGATGATCGCTGGGAACATGGGATTTGAATTTTAGGAGGAGATGAACCAGTAAAGAGCCTCTGTGCAGGCTTCAGGAATATGTTTTCTTCATCATTCTATAAGAGACTATTTTATTACTGGCAAAAATGCAGCTGAATTAAATAATCTCTGTTGAAAGGCTAAAGAAGCTTTTCAAGTTTCTCTTTTTTTTTTCTTTCTTTTTTTTTTTTAATATTTTTTATTTTTAATAGTAACCAAAATAATTAACTTCCCGGTTTGTTCCGTAGCATTGAACAAGGAATTCTGTTGCGGTCAGTTTTTCCATTTGGGAGAACCTTAATGTAGATGTATTTTATACTGAAAGGTAATAAACTGCATGTTTGTTAGTAAGTATTTTTAATGAAATGTATCAAGCTTGCCATATTTCTTAACGCGGGGGTAGTCATATGGAATTTTGACAAGTCCCTGTAGTGGGATGGGGGAGATGAAAGAAAAGGACAGATTATTAGAAATGTGAAGAAGGGCTGTACTAGTTGATACGTTACTGGAAGCGGCTTGCGTTTGGAAGATATTCCCATGTTTTAAGAATTGAGGTTTAATATGTGCCATAGTTATTTGAATATTATAAATGCAGCCCTGATGTGTACCGTTACGATGCGCATGCTGTGTAT
Organism: Nyctibius grandis; assembly: GCF_013368605.1. Lineage (NCBI taxonomy): Eukaryota > Metazoa > Chordata > Aves > Nyctibiiformes > Nyctibiidae > Nyctibius > Nyctibius grandis. Next base: position 22,937,305 of record NC_090669.1, on the reverse strand, counting down.
GAGTTCTTACGGTCTGTTAAATGGATAAGGCTCCAGTATGTTACCAGTTTGCCTTTAAAAGCTGCCCTTAAAAATTTGTCAGTCCCTGCTCAGAATATGTTTGCCTTTATGGAAGAATAATTGTTAACATTACTTGCCTTTCAAAAAAAAAAAAATATACAAACCCCAAAACCTGACAAAACCAACCCCAACCTCTAAAAGAAAAAAAAACCCCAACCAAGCAACAAACCCCAAACCAACAAGCCCTGGGGCAAGCAGGATTTTTCAGGGTTGCTTGGTGCACTGTCTGTGGAGGTGCATGTAATTTGTGACTTGTTCTTGCTGAATACGAACCAAATGTGTTTTGATGATGAAGTTGAGGTGAGAATAAAGTAACCCTTGTCTTTCAGTACTTGGTGTAACTTAGAAGGGCGTATTTTCAGCGGAGGCTGGACCGGTCTGAGAAGGGGTGCTGCCTGTGCACGCTTTTGCAGAGCAAAGAACAAGTGACCGTGGGGAAGGTGACAAGCCAAGCTAGTAACTCTGTCGCCACTCCAGAGCCAGGCACCTTCGCAGGGACGGGGGCGAGCGCAGGCTGGTAGCCACGTACGCTTTCTGTGCGTCTGCATGGCGATTCTAGCCCTGGGCTGCTGTCCTCTCCTTTCCCATGACAACATATGGATCCCATAACCGCAAACATGCCGAAGTGCATCTGTCTGGGGAGTTAACACAAACCAAACATGCCCCTTCCCGGCAGCTCTGCTGCTCCCCCGGCCGCGCTGCGCCGTGCCCTCCGCGACAGCCTCTCGCTGCTCCTGCCGCCTTGTCCCTTCGTGCTCCCGGGTGATGCCGGGTGCCCCGAGGGGGAGGGGGGCAGCGGGGGTCAGGGGCGCCGGGACCGCGGCCGGGAGCGGAGGGGTTAAGCGGGGAGCGGCCCCGCACCCTCCGGGAGCCGCTCCAGCCCGAGCGGGGTCACCGCCGGGGACACCTCCCTCCGTGCCGGGACGGGCGGTGGTGGGGTCTGTCCCTCGGCCCGGGGAAGAGCCCCCGATCTACCAGGGTGCAGAAGGAGGCAGTGAGGTGCGTGCGGGGGCAAAGGAGGGAGCGAACGAGCGATGGCTGCAGGACCGGCCAGATAAACCACTGGGCAAATACCAATCTAAGGAATTAAGGAATAATTTGTACAGCAATCATTAGGTGCAACAAACACATCCGTGCAAGCGTTTCTCGTCTAGAAAATTTACTTCCCTTAGGATTTCTTTGTTCTAGGCAAAAAGACAATCCAGTTGCTAAAATACAAGGAGGGACTACCCTTGCTTTAATTAGAAATCTTGATACAGCCTCATCTGTAGTATGACTGATGCCTCTCCTTTCTATATATGTATCTCTGCACAGGCACAGACAGGATTTTTGGTTCAAATAGCTTTTAATGTGCTTAGTAGAAAGAAGCTCTCAGTATCAGATCTGCAGGGAAAATAAGACTGATTTTTCCCATAGGAAACTTGTTAAAGATGCAGTTGAATTATTAGGTTAACCCTATTTTTTTTGTCTCGCAGCATATCTGCTATATTTGCACATAGAATCGTATCGTTTCATTTATATGTTATTTTGAACAGATGGAACTAGTACCGGCGCTTTAAAGGAAAGTTATTATTTGTAAAAATGTATACAGATTAAGAGGGACAACTTTGAAGCAAAGTGTTTTTCTGAGGCAATGCGTATGGCTTTCTGGATGTAACTTTCAGAAGAGATGGCTGTTATCTTTGACATGGAATAGGGGAACGCGGCTTCGGGTCCCTGGGCTCTGCAAAGACCCCAAGTCCTCCCGGGGAAACCCGCCTTGGCTGCCGAGCAGCTCTGTCCTGAGGCAGGAGCGGGCCAGGTTTGCACAGGGCTGCGGTGGAAGCAGTTGGCTACGGTGGATTTTTAGGGAGCCACAAGCACGGGGCACTGCTCGGGCCCCGGGCTGGCTGCACGCTGCCTCGCTCCGCCTGGGGCTGGGGGGAACCGGGCTGAGGCTCTGAGCTGGAAGAGGGGCTAATGTATGGGCACAGTAAGAAAAACGTTCCAGGGTATCTTTTTAAATTCATGCTTTAAAAATTATTGGGGGGGGGAATCCCGCTTAGAAAAAAAATCTCCATAATATCATCCACTTACGTAGCCTTGTGCTTCTTGGAAATATGTCTGAAGAATTAGAACAAAGCGTAGAAGGCCAGAGTCCTTGAAGGAGCTCCAAATGATAAAGTCTGCCATTCATTTTAAACACAGCGTGCATTGTGAAAACACAGGTCAATTTGAAGGCATTTGTCAGATTTCCAGTTCCCTCTACTCCTTTGCAATGGAAATTTGCAATCAAATCCCCGTGCTGGAGTTGGGATGTCTGGCTTTATCAGTTTTTATTACTTTACACTCGAAGCATTGTCCAGGTAAGCTGGCTTTTCACGTCGAAAGTTTGTTTGCATGAAGTTGCACGCAAGAAGGGGGAAGGCTGACGTGAATTAGGCTGGAGCAGATGCATTTATTGAGGGGTTTGGCAAGGGGGGAAAGGGCAGGCGATCCGCAGCGACTGACTGCAAAGGGCTGAGCTGCAGGAGCGATCTGATACCGCTTACGGACGCCCAGCGAGAGGCATGGCAAGGGCTATTCCAAGAGCAGCGCGTGCATTGTTGGGATGCACAAATGCAGCAGGGCTTAGAGAGAGCGGGCTGCAGAGACGCACCGCTGAGCAATTCTGGCCAGATACCGTGGATTTCTTCTGGAGGCACGTACGTGGTGGTTAACGGGCAGGGGGCTGCCGCCTTTACTGCGGAGAGATGTGCGGGTGTGCTGGAGGGGGGCGCGTGGATTTCTCTAGAAGAAATACATTCCGTAGGGTTTGGGAGAGCTTTGGGCTGTGGGGGGGGGCAATATTAAGAGGAACGTTTGTTCTCTTCTTTTGTCTTCAATATATGCCTGTTTTTTTACCCGATTATTAAAAGAAATCTGTCCATCCCTTTTGTAATCACTGGACTGACGGTAGCCCCTGGGAGCGGTGGGCCACGAGCGGGCTATTCCAGCCCTCTCCAGAGCTCTGGCTAGGGTGCTGTAGACAGGCTGAGTAAATACCCCTTAAGTCAACCAGCAGATTTTTAATATGAATTTGCTTTTTTTTTTTTTGCAGGCCTTAACACAAGATGAGTAGATGTGTTTGTGATGGAAATAAACACTTGGAATACATCTATATGTTTCTTTGCTTTTTTAGAGAAACGAAGAAAAAAGTCTTGGCATTTAATTAGGGCTCACTAACCTGATAAATATTGAACATCATTTCTTTGTGAGTTGTTCTGTGTGCTCAGAGTGCTCTATGGATGTATTCCACAATTGCACTTGTTTAATGCCTATATCACCTCATGCCTATTGTATTTATGTTGTCATCAATGTCAGATTTTAATTAAACAATTAAATCACTGTCACAGTAATTTCCCTAGAAAACTATTTTAAATGAAAAATCCCACAATAAATGTTTGGGAACCATCTTAAAAGGAAAAAAGAGGGAAATAAGTTACAAAATAAAATTACAGTTCCCACGGAATTAGAAAGAAAAAAAAATTGTTTTCAGCACTGAGAAGGATTCTGGTTTACAGGGTAGCTTCTGCAGAATTCAGAGTGTGTCAATACAGCAACTAAAGCAACGTGGCTTGTCTTGGGGCTAGTCTGGGTCTGCCAGGCTGGGCCGGAGGCGGAGGAGCCTGGCCCAGGGCTGGTGCAGTCCTGTGGTCATCCCCCACTGTGGGCCTGGAACAAGTGACAGCATTGCACATCCTTCATCTTTCAGTGCAAGTCAGGTACCAAGGATGCCTCGGAAAATAGTCCAGCTGCCTTCCTCCCCTCCAAATTATTTTAGAATTAAGACAGAGATTTGCAGAAAAGCCCACATCAAATCATTCAGTACATTAAGCACCAACACCAGCTGTACTTACTATATAGTAACTACTCAAAACCCAAGTTACAAGCAGTGAGAAATCTGGTCTGGCATAGCACCTTTGCTACAGTTAATCCAATAGTTCATCTTTACCTCTTTATAAATATACGCTCTTATTCCTCTAAAATCTGGACTTCCTTGCATGGAAAAATCACAATTACAAGATGCAAAATTCATCAGACAAGAGATCTGAAAGAATCATGCTCTCAGACGTACATTCAGAATATTTCCCGTATTTTACATAAGCACATCTGACATTTGCAGCGCAGCCTCCGACGCGAGGCATGCTTATTGCAATCGGGATTGCAGCCTGCGACCGCAGCCGGCGACGTCCCCTGCAGCTAACCCCGACCCTGCCCTCGGAGCCGGCGTGGCCGCTGCGATTTGTGCCCTGGGCGGGCTGGGGCAGGGAGCCGCAGCGATGGCCGGGGGGCTCCGCTGCCCGCCCTGCGCCCCAGCAGGCACCCAGCCCAGCCCAGTATTCCTGTTCCATCGGTGCTGCATTTTTATTGGAATGCAGCTTTCCCGGCTGGGCTGTGCCTGGGATGCGTGTGGTTTCCATCAGCCCTGAAGTGTTTTACAGCTGGAGATGATTTGGGGGGGCACATCTAGCCTCTCCATTTGCAGCCAGGTCTGATGTTTGCCTGCTGCTGTCTCTCATTTTTTTCTACGTTGCCTCCATCAAAAGGTGAGATTAGCACTGGGGAAGGGGGGGTGTGATGACGACGGCGACGACACCAGGCCCATCCCTCCCTCCCTCCCTCCTCATTTTAGTTCACTTCTCGCAAAAGCAATTCTCCAGCAGATCCTCTTTCTTCCCGCGGCCGAAACACGGCGGCAGGAGCTGCAGAGGTACCTGTGCCGGGCAGCTCGAGGGCCTGAGCACAGAGGCCGGCTGCAGGCAGTGCTTGGGGGAGCCCAGCTGGCCCCACTTGGGTCTGGGGCACAACATCTTTAGCCTAAACTCGGCCTGTGAACACGGGTCTGGCAAAGCCCTCGCTTTATCAGGCCGTAGCCGCAGCAGAGCCTCCGGGCTGCCGGGGCAGGGCAGACCCTCCCTCGTACCCACCGAGTGAGGCACTGCCACTAAAAGTGCCTTTGCTGAGTGTACACAGACAGAAATACATATTTTTATACTCGGTAAAGGAAAGGGGAAAACTGATGAGGTTGCACAGAACCCTCCTCCAGGCAGGAGAGGCTGTGCTGGAGGAAAGTATTGCTCATAATGACACTTAAGCCCAGACACTTGAATGCTAAAGGTTAAACTTACATTCTTCAAGAAAGGGCTTCTTGCCAGCTTGAACTGTGTTGTGTGTTCACTATTGCCTCCTCCTCCTCTTCATCCACTCTCGATCCACTTTTGGTATTTGTTGAAATAACTGAGGTTGGGGGGTGGGTTTTTTTTTCCCTCCCCTAATGTATGTTCTCTGTGCCAGTCCTCAGCCTTATGTCTGTCACAGGGTTAAAAAAAAAAATCAGTCTAATGCCAGTACAGAAGTGAAGATTTTTTTGCTTAGCTGCAAACTACTATAGCTTCAATCCAGAAAAGACCAGCCTAAGCACATCTTCTGTCAGTGACACCCAGTCCATAGAACGCCATCCTCTAATTCCTGTCCTTAGCTGAACAACCAGAACGTGTATTCTGACAATAAGGCTAAAAAGTTACTATGGAATTAAAACACGAATTGAAAGGCTGATATAAATACAGTAAACGATAGAGTGGAGAAATAACTTCTGGAGACAATCACCACTGGAGATGAAACTGGTGGCAATGCTTCCAAATATTCAAGCCAAGGAAGGAGAAAGAGGGAAGTGCCCACCCAGGAGCAGCACTGTAAGAGGAATTTCAGCATAATATGAAGAAACAGACACGCTGTTTGGATGCTGCATTTAGATCTTAATGATCAAAGAGCACCGTCTCCATATACTTTCATGCTTCTCCCCAGAGATATTTCCCATTAAAAAAAAGAATGGAAATAACATTACGGTTGTGCACGCCTTCTAAAGCAGCCCCTTTTACACGGTATCGTGGAGGCTTTCCATGGAGAACCAGTCCTAGGCGAAAGGAAGAAACAAGAATCCCTACGTCTCAGCAGCAGCAGGTAGAGGAGACCCAGGCTGGATCAAACGCTTTGAGGAGGAGCATGGGAAAGAGCCAGAGTGAGCCTCAGAAGCCGAAGGCAGTTTTTATTTGGGTTCAGAGATGATAAAAGGCTAGCGATGGTCATTTTCCCTACGTCCTGCAGCAAGGGACCGGGGGCTGCAGCGCTCCGCATCCCTTTAAACAGCAGCTCGCTGCAGTGTGTTTCTTGGCACAGCCCTAATTGTATCTCCTGGTCCCAGTGGAAGTTCACACTTTTTAATATCTCTTATTGCTTCTGCTGCCACTAGTCAGCAATCACAAACAGGAAGCCGTGACTCAGCACGGCCATAACCCGCGGGCCGGCAGTGGCCGGAGGGGGGGGAAGGTCCTGCAAAACACCCACGGGGCCGGGGCCGGCCAGGCACCGCTGCGGGCTGCCGCGTGGGGCTGGTGTGCGGTCTGACCCGTGGGGGTACCGGAGACTCGGTTCCTAATTCAGCACTTCAGCTTACACTGAAACCCGGGAGCTAAAGGCCCTCGTGTCGCTCCGGGCCGGAGCACAGTAGGAGAGATTTCCCGGAGCTGGTCCCTGAAGCATTGGGCCGTCACGGCAGGGTGAGAGAGGCCAGGGACACCGGGACCAGCCCCGGGTTCAGTTGCCCATCCGTGCTCCAAAAAGCAGGTTTTTTTTTCCCCATTAGAGAGGCACGGCAGAGGAGACAGCCAGCGGCCCCTCGGCTGGGAGATGCCCGCGCGACCCCGTTTTCACACCAGCAGCGCCCAGGGCTCGGCTGCACCGTGTCTCACGTAGCACGGGGAGCAGATGATCTATTCCAAGCCTGGTTTCGCCTGTTTTCTAACTGTATTTAGCAGCGAGTTTACTCCAGACTGAGCCTGCGTGAGTAAGTGTGTATGTAAGGGCTGAGGATTGGCTGCGGCAGGCAGAGGGTTTGCTGAAAGGCTTGTTAAGGAAGCACTACTGACCATGCAATCCAATTACATAATGCTTCAAAAAATAACCGTGCTGGCAGTCGCGGCTGGGCAGCGCGTTTCGGCAACAGAGAGAGGTATCAAATGTCTGTCCTCCAACCCAAAGGCTGACAGTATATTTGTGCCCCAATCTGACACTGCGCCTCGGCCGTAAACTGCTCTAAAGAGGAAACTTGCTTCCAGGGGAAATGTCTGCTGTTCCCTTTCAAGGCAGTGCTGCACCCTGCAGACCAACGTTATTTGAGTCCTTGTAAAATTACCACTAATCTCTGCACTCAGGATGCCTTGCATTTTATGGGTACTTGCTATGACGGCAGCTTTGTTTTCTGGGGGTAAAGGGCTGAGCAGTGAGAAGCAGGCACCTGGCCATCAGCAGTGGCTGTCAGGGCGTTCTCCCCAGTTTTCTGTCCTTGCAGTGTCTCTCTGCTGCTCCAGACAGGACAGGACAGACATATGGATGATGCACAGTATCAAACTATCGTGACTGGAAAGTGCCTGAAAGAAATACCCTGTCCTGCCTGGAAAAGATACGACCCCTGTCCCAGGCAGGAGCCCGCACAGTGGTGCATGTTTCTTCTGCTGCCATCAGTGACGAGGGGACCAGAGGGGCAGAGTCCCAGCCGCAGCAGGCAGCTCAGGCCACGTGCTATGTTTGGGATGACTGGGGATTTAGAAAACCCCGTCTCCCAGCAGCGCAGGTAGCTTTTATTGTAGTTACTAATTTAACTGCTAAGCTGCTCTGAAAGGCGTCACAGAAAAGGCACATTTCTAGTGAATGAGGAAAGAGCAAACTAAGAATATTCTTGGCACGTTGCGGAGCTTTCTGTACCTGAACTCGTGTTGGTCAGTTGCTGGGAACGCTTCACGGATGTAAGCCAGCTTCTATGCTTGGATTTTAACCTGTTCCCAGCCCAGGGAGCACAGAGCTCCCCGGCACAGCCAGCCTGGCTGGCAGCTGCGGGCCCCTCCGCCCGAGAGGACCCCTCGGCCCCTTGCCCAGGGCTCTCACCGGCCTCACCTGGGCTCTTCCAGCAAGGGGGGGACGCAGCAGCTCTGCTGCAACCACTGCCTGGAAAACCAGCAAGCTCTACCTCCTTTGATCTGCCATCACTGTCTTCCAGAGCGGGTACCGCGCTTTAAAGCTGTGTCCCAGGGGAGCCGTGGGTTTGCTTTACCCCTCTGCGTTCGCCCTCGCTGCTCGCAGCGCCCCGCTGCAGGCAGGGGAAGCCGCCTGCGCGGACGGCAGCGGGGAGGAAAGGGTGAAGGCAGAGCTCCTCCAGCCTGGCTGCACGCTCCATCCGCTGCCTTCCTCCCATCTATTTCTAGACTGTTTACCTGGCAAGCGCACATGACCGATCCAGAAGGAAACGCTGACATCACCCGCCGCCGTGCCCCCTCCCCGCTGCCCGTCGCGCTCCCGCGCTCGGCCCCTCTCCCCCGCCGCCCTCGGCCCCCTGCCCGGCCAGCCCACGCCCGCAGAGCCTCTCCCGTGCCGTGGGGCTGCCGCCGGCGCTGCTGCTTCCTGAGGCAGCTCAGAGCCATGTCGTCCCATCCACCGCGACACTGCGGCCTGGCACGCTGCTTCCCTCCGCGCTGCGCCGGCACCGACGCAACCCGCGCTTGACCCCGCGCCAACGGCCACCGCGCTGCTGCCGACGGCGGGCGAAGCACGCGTCTTTTAACGCCAGCATAGCGATCGTCTGGTGCGACAGGCTTAAACACAACACTTGCTTTTGCTTCCCAGCCAAAGCAGCTTCCCAACCCCCTTTACACCTACGACTCAAACCCTCCCGGCCCACAGCACTGGACGAACTTCGCCGCCGTAGAGCAGCCGCCTCCCCACCCACCTCGCTGCCACGTCGCGTCTGTGTGCCGGCGAGCGGAGCCAGGCAAACCGCGCTGCCGGTTCCTCGCCTCCTTCGCTCTCCTCCCCAGGGCCGCTCCCGGGCGCTGGCGGTGTGGGGAGCCCGGCCGGCTGCATCAGCCTCTCGTGGCGGGCCCGGGGGAGCCGCAGCCCCGGGGACGGCTTGGGCCGTGGCCGGCGGCGCAGGTGCTCGCTCCTCCGGGGGTTGTTTATCCCGAGAAGCCCGCAGCGGAGCTCCGGACTCGAGCTGCTCTGTGGAAGCTTTCTTGGTGCATTTGGGCAGGGAGCCAAAGTATGCAGTTTAAAGGAAATGTTTAATAAAGACACAGGAGCCTCAAACTGTTTGTTTTTCCTCGCAGAAAGGTGGAGAGACGATGTCCCTGGAAACTGGCTGCCGGGCCAGGCGCAGGCTGGGAGGCCGGCGGCCAAGCTGGGGCACGGGCTGCGGCGTCCCGGGGCTGAGCACGGCCTCTCGCCTCTCCCTCCCCTGACAGCTCCGGCCCGCGGGGTCATAAACCGTGGGGGAAAGAGGCAGCCTATTAGTAACTCTATTAAGTCTCCATTAGTTAGGTGTGAACTCATTACCCTAATATACTTGGAGGTAGGATTCCACTTGCAGGACATTAGCACTGTAATAAGCACGTTTACCGCTCGGAGCTGGACGGAGCGAGGGAGAGGAGCCCCTCGACGCCTGGAGCAGGCCCGCAGCCCCCGCAGAGGCCTTCCTGGCCCGCGCTCCTCCCGCACGGGGCTCTCCGTCCCCACAGCGGCACCCCCCGAGACCCGCCTCGAGACCCCCTCGTCCTGCAGCATGTGATGTGGGGTCGGGGGACGGAGGGCACACAGCACGAGCTCTCGGGGGCTTGGGGTGCGTAACCAAACAGAGAAGGGTAACCCGGTGAGCGCGCCGCTGCCTGCCTGCCCGCCCGTTTGCTGCGTGTGCTGCTCTCCTGCCTTTGCCTGACTTGGCGTTTTCGACGTGTCTGCACTTCATGACGGGAACCATTGTCTGCAAAGCTGTGCCCGCTGCGAGGAAGTCACAGCAAACTAAATAATGAGCTTATAGGAAATCAATTAATAATAGATAGGACGCAGGAGCAAGGCTTCAACGGGGTTTGCCGAGTTAGCGCAATAAAAGTATGATCGTATGTAGAAACCTATTTCTCTACACCTTTTCAGGCAGCTCTCACGGCAGCGTGAGCTGCCCGAGCACGGGCCGCACCTCTGCGGCTGGAGGAGCTCCAGCGCGTCGCAGGCCTGCTGCCCTCGGCGCGTCCGGGCACCCTGTGTGTCCCGCCAACACGGTGGTGAACAGCGGTCTTGCTGTATTTTAAATCTAAAAGATTTTGTGTTTGAGAGAAGAAAGTTGCACCCAAAATAAAGGGGGTACAGAAGCACAGAATGTTGCCTTTCGAGACAGCAAAAAAGGAACCCGAAGCGTACGGCCATCAAACGAAACCTCCCCTGCCCCGTGCCAAACCCCGCTCAAACAGGTACTGTTTGCCCTGCAGACGACAAAGACTCTGCACCATCTCCTCTATCCTTAGTCATACTTCAAGGCTGCACAAAAGCACAGTCCACGCAGCACTCTTCCCAAAACCAATTTTGAAGCCCATTTGTTCCTGAATAGGGCTAAACTGCACACGATCCCTGAAAAAACACTGTCCAAGAGCACATAAGTCTGATTTAAAAAATTATTTCAGGAGGAAGCCTGATCTTGTTCCTAAGATCCTTGGCCAAAAAGAGCATGAAATTAATGGTATTAAGTGCCTAAAAATACTCTTGAGGATCTGGGACTTGGAACAAGGGCCTGGCTTCTATTCCTAGCTCTGCCACAGACTTGCTGTCTGCACTGAAGGACCAGCCAGAGCAGCCACAGGGTACACCAGAAGCACCCAAAAATGAAGGCATGTGGGGGTGGACTTCAAAAGTCACTCCTCCACTTTTTGTCCTATTTTCCCGGTGTGTAGAATGGGAATAATATTAATTGGCTGTGAGGGAGCAGAGCACGTAAGGCGTGACATTGGCGTAAATTCTCCCGACGTGTTTCCAGACGTGCAGACCACGGCTCTGTGGAGTACCATGAAACCACGTCCACTGACAGGGCACCACTGGGCACGCTCACTTGCCCTTTTCTTCCTTTCCTATTTCCATGGAATTAATTCTTACAATTCAAAACATCAGCAGGTCCAAACAATTCTGATTAAAAATGAATTAACTGCTATAAAAGTGCTCTCTCCCTCCCAGAAAATGCAGCACCTCCTTGCACTGGCCTCCTTCTCTAATGTAAGGATGTCAAAGTCCAATATCCTGCAAAATTCAGTATTAAATGTGTATCTTTATCCCACTGAACAGGAGAGATAGGCATCCTTAAAATGCAACATTTGCTTGTAGCCCTGGAAATCCTGAAGTAGTCACTTTTTCATACGTTATATTCTATCTAGGAAAACGATTTTGTCATTTAAAGATGATTTTATGGATCTCCCTCACCCTATTTTACTGTCATCTTATTAACTAAGGTACCTGTTTCTATGTGAAATACAATACAAAAATGGATTAAAAAAATTGTGGAAGTTTCTAAAATTCAAACATCTTATAGGATGCACAATGATAAAATAAGGGCCCATCAGCAAAACCTGAGCTGAACCTCCTGGTGGCTTTTCTGCACACAAAAAAGGGACATCCCAAAGCTAATCTGATAGGATCTCAAATCCCTGTCATTCTCTGTGTGTCTCAGCCGTGTAATAACTTTTGGCATACTAATTTAAAGTGTTAAACAGAAGATTCAAAATAGCACACTTCAGTGATGAATGAGAAAGTTTATGCCCCAGAGTTGCTCTTCAGACAGCGCGGGGCAATGAGATGGGACAAAATCCCGCAGAATGAGTTCTGTACAGATCCCAGACCCCGCGGGGTTTTTTTCATCAGTAACGGCACTCCGAGAGAAATAAAAAGGCACTGAAAACCTCTGCTCCCTCCGCAAAAGGGAAAGCAAGATATTGACATTTCCATGTGGGACTCTGTCTGATGAAATCAAGTATTCAAATGACTTCTGTTTACATAGTATTTTGAGAAATAATGCTAATTTGCAGAATTGGCATCTAGGGTACAAGTATACGTACCCTGGGAGAGCACTTACAGAGCCTTTGTGAAGCTAAGTAATAAACGCTTTGTCTTCACCACACTATTTATGGGTTGCTTGGGGGCATCCTGCTCTCTTTCTGCCCCTACCTGGGCATAAAATTATTGCAGAACTAGGTTTTAATAAGACCAACAGTAAATCTGAATGACCACACATGCACAGCTATTCCTGCTCCCCCGATCTCCAGCATTAATTATAACGTGGAACTGTTTATACAGTACATACCGCTTTCCTGACTTCTTTCTTGTTTATGTCTAAACCTTTATGGACATAAAACTTTGGAATTTGCTTTTGGAATAAAACTGCAATTGAAGTGGCAATAGCTGTGTTAGAAAACAGCCTTGCTATTGCTCCCCCGGTTCTGCGGTCACGGCAGGTTTGCGTCTGCGCTGGAAGCCTCTCCCGTTCGAGCGTGGTGTTTCAGGTCATCTCCTTGCTGTCCCGCCTGGACGGCTCGTTAGAAACACAGCTCGAGGGGCTCAGAGCAAACGCTCCAGTTTTTCCTCCCGAGCCCCTTTCGTTCCTCTCTACTCTCCACCACGTCTCGGCCCACTGCGAGTGTCCCCGCAGCCCGGCCGGGGGGACCTGCAGTGCTCCCTCGTGCCTCTGCTGCCAGGCTGGGACTCAGGCTCTCGCTCCTTGCACAGCGTATTGAAGGGGCAGCCTCTGCTCCTCCAGATAAAACACTTGCCCATGCCCTCACTCACCCCCCCCAACCAGAACTTTCCTGAAAGAGAGTTTTTTCTTCTACAGTAAGTTATTACAAACCAAGAGACCTCCATGTGCAGATACCAAAGTAAAGCAACTCATGCTCCGCAAGCACAAAATTACTCCTCGTCGCGCTGGCCTGACTACTTGTTTCAAGCTGTCACACTATAAATTAATACGTTGGCTGTTTGGGGCTGAGAAGTCTCTTTTCTATTTGTTCAGTAAAACAGATACTGTACACCCTGGGCACCATATAAAAATAATAAATTACTGTAGTACACAGGCAAGGTATTATTCTTGTCTTTCCTTCCCTTTATTTTATCCCCTCCATCCTTTGCCTTTCCTCTGATCAATTCATCTTCCATTTACTTTCTATTTCTGTCTGTAGGTTTTACTCTAGCACATATCGCTCCGATATTCCAACCACGCCACCTGCTCCAGAAGTACAAGTACAGAGGCTTTGCTAATGTGCAGAGGGAATCAGCAAAAACTCAAGGGGAGGAGAAGAAATAATTACCGTAAGAAAATTAAGAGAAAGAAATTGAGTCCCTACCTGGTGTTGTCTCTTATGCTGACTTGGACACCTTCTGATTTCTGCCAGACTCTTTCTTTACTCTTCACATCCAACACAGAAACGTGGAGACTTGATAGCCAGAGGAGTCAAATGGGCTGCTTTGTGTAGGCAGGTTGGGGTGGATTAGGAGGTGTTTGACCCGATCTCCCTTGTAGGTTAAATCGTCTTTTAATTCTGGTGGGCTGTGTCGGGATGGGAATGAATAAACTCTCTCTTCATTTTAGTGTCCAGCTAGTGGAAGCTGCACAGGCTGTATGTTAAGTCTGTCCAAATTCCTTTCCTCCTTGGCAAGGTTATCCTACCTAGAAAAAGAAGAATTAAAAATAAGACTGTGTTTGGCTTCTTACTACTTTGGTTCTTCCCCCGTGGTTGTACATTCCACTTTCCAGAGCATGCTTCTGACCTGGGTTTTAACACATAGACCCCCAAAAGGACCCTCATAATAATGGTGAATAATTTCTTATGCTAAAACTTAGAGCATCAGATTTTAAAAGTATCACGTAATCTTAACTAAAAAAAAAAAAAATCAACAGAATTTACTTTTAGTTCCTTTAAAAAAATAAATAAGCAAAGAGGTAAAATTTAAATATTTACTGAAAAACTAAATATCATAGCCCTGTGCAGTTATTGGCAAGAGACGCTGCGCAAATAAACCCACACATCCCACAGGTCCGCGCGCTGGCCTGCAGGACGCCCCGCTCTCCAGACCCAGCCGTCACAACGCTGCCGGTGCCGCCGGCCCCAGAGCTCGTTGCTTGGGCACACGCTGGGCCCACACCTCTCTCCCTTCTCCTCGCATGGCAAGGTCTGGGATGTAACCAGGACACAACTCTAATGAGAACCTACAAACATCATCAAATGCTTTGGCAGGAGAACTGGCCCGAAGGGCTCAGGAGAAGCAAGGCGTGTTTGGTGCCTGTGGCTTTCCTCGTGCCCCTGAGCTCTCTGCACCGCTCAGCGGGGTCTGTGCGCCCGGCAGCGCCTCTTCAGGGTAGGGGGCCAGCGCGGGTGGCACCGAGGAGGCCATCCCCAGCGCTGGGCGCTGCGGGAGCCCTCGCACCCCCCAGGATTTCAGCGCGGCGGCGCCCGGGCAGGCTCAGCGGGCGGGCGCGGGTTGTGTGGCAGTGGAAGGTCTCCTGCTCCTGGCATCTCACTTCCAACCCTCCTATTCCACGTGGCCGTGCATTAGTGATGGGCAGTGCTAGAACATGGCAAAGTTCGAGCCGGGCTAATTAAACATACTGAGCTAATAACCTTCCATTTTGGGACTGGTATAATTCATAATTTAATGTATTGCTGCTGAGACATTAACCTTTCAACAACTGGCACGGTGCCCACAGCAGCCTGAGTGCTGACCATCTTTCAGGAAAATGAGTATTATTGTTAAAACAGGTATAAATCATTCATGGCTTCAGCTTTTGTGTCAAACTGTACATGAAAATAAGTAGTGGGCTGGGTAATTTATTTACCTTTTGGTGGTTATTCTTATGATTTCATGATCATATTCTGTGATTCATAAACATTGGCCAAATGCCATTTTGTTCTCATTTTACCTTTTCAGTATGGCAGTGGTTATTCTGATTTTCATCTTTAACAAGTTCAGGACTGGTGCAGAATTGCTTGATCCAGGCACAAATATTTCAAGGAGGAAAAACTTATTCTAAGCTAATTCCACAGTATTCAACACGATTATTGAGACTACCAACTTGTTACATTTCTGTATTTTGCTAAAATAAATGTTTCTTTGAAAATTGGTGTATAAACACACAGATTCAAAGACTTCTGAAAAATAAAGCACGTAGTATATACAGCTATATGAATAGTTTCTGGTTGAAAACGACATGGGGTACTGGAAAGAGGAGACTGTAAAAAGTTGGAAATTCCTCAACAGCCCCGCAAAGCAAGAAGTCTAACTCCAAACACCTGGTTACTGGTATGATATTACAGACCCGGGAGACCCTCACATTGGCTTTTGGGACGCTGCTGGCCAATCACATTATATTTTGTATCCCAAACTACCTCTGCATTGCATTTTCTTTTCCAGTGAAAAAGGGAATCTGAGCTAACGGGTCACCAGACACCCGTACCGCAGAGCCTGCCTGTTGATACACTGGTGTTAAAGGCCGTTCCTAAAGCTCCCAATTCCAGCTCTTGCTCTTACAGTCAACGAGGAGGAATTGCTGAGATAAACTTATTATGGACTCATTATCTGCACCCTATACAGCAAAAGTTTTCAGACATTTTGGACTAAAAGATTCCTTTCAGGTCTCAATATTGGCATCCTGGCACGTATGCTAATGAAATGCTAAATGAAAACATTACAAAGCTAAAATAAAGTAAAAGCTAAAGTAAATGAGAATAAAGTTCTAAAGCCTGTATTTCAGGTGCAGATTGACCACAAACTGGGATGAAAAGAGTGCCAAGTGAGACCAACTCACTTTTATAGTGGTACTCCTGAGGAGATCCCCGAATGTCCAGCCTGCTCCAGCCACCATCACTACATAGACCCACTGGAAACAAACCCAGTCTAATTTATGATCCAGTCTAATTTATGCAGCAAACTTTGTCATAGTACACAGCTACAGAATAGGGAAGATCAGACACAGAAGAACACAACTGTTTATTTTGTCTACTGATTTCATCAATATTTCAACCCCTCCCTCCCCACCCCAGTCTCTGGGAAATTGTCATTTAATTCTTGAAGGTATGAAACAGCAAGCTGAAAGCTAAGACTCACAACAGCATTCGCCTGCCCTCAGATATCAAATATAGTACTGAATTGGCAGGAAAAAAAATTACTTCCCTTCATTCTTCTTAACCTTAATTGGAAGAGTGAGTACTTAGCACTTTTTGAAAGGAAACTTTCTGAAAATATCCAGGCTGGGGACGATTTTCAGAAAAACACTCTTCCAAGAGATGCTTCACCAACCTTCTGGTTGGTTTGTGTTTTTTTTTTCCTCCCCCCTAGCTACAATTTCTCTCATTTGCAATGTCATCTTAACAGCAACAACAAAATCTCAGTGTGACAACCTACATTATGCCCGACAGTAATATTTATACAGCAGGTTCAAGTCGTACTTAGGGACATCTTCGGCACACTCAGACTGGAACTTCCCACTGGATGGACCACAGCAAGTGAAGCCTCCTCACTGTATAAAACTGAGTCCCCTCTCTCTGCCCTCAGACTCCTTTGACTGTTCACATAAATGGTCCCACCTTTTGTCTGACCATCCCCTCTGAGGCAGACCGGCAGCTCGGCCCGTGTCTGTCTTTGAAGACACATTAAAGATGAGCCTAAAACACCCCCTAAGTGGATGCTGAAGAACTAATCCATTTGCAAAATTCCTGTTTTTGAAGAAGTTAACTAAGAAATCAGCAAGAAGCTATTTGTAAGCATATCTGTCTACATTTAGTGCTCAAGATAATGCCAGGACCAGGACATGGAGAAGGCATAAGAGAATAAGAGCAACATCACCATGCTTAGTTTTAGGCTTCTCTTCATTATTTTGCATGGTCACTCACAGGACCACGTGAACAGTGCCAGAACAACTGAAACATCATGAATTTGAACCTGCTTACAGGGACAGCACTCAGTATCCCCTCAGAACAGGAATTATTTGAGAAGTTAAGGTTCCTCTGAATACCTTCTTCATACTGGAAACATACAGTGTTAGCCCCAGAAATGGCTATTTTTACATTGGTATTGATACAGTAGACAACCTCTCACTCCTACAAGTGATAACCTGCCTCTAGTAATCCATACCCACGTTACCCATGGCCCTGGCCGGAGCCAGTGCACCCACACTGTGGGTTTTGAGAAGTGTCACTGAACCAGCTGCACCTGGATGAAACCCCCCGGCAGCTCCTTTTCCCATGGACAGTGCAGTGTCCCTGCATTTCACTCCCTCTGCTGGCTCCATTTTATACATCAAAGGAAGGTTTTCAAGACCTTAAATTTTGTTTAAGGCTGGGATATCTAAAAGTTCACCTTGATCTTCAGGCTCCTGGGTCTGCTCAGCTCGCCTCTCCTTACAGGCACCGTGGCTGGGAGGGACAGAGCCCTCCTGGCTCCTGCGCTGGGCCCTGGCATCCCGGGCTCGGCACAGGAACGTGCAGACACCACCAGCAGCCCCAGATGCAAGCCTTGACTGGGAAGGGAGCAGCTCTGGTCAGGGTTTGGTGGTCCCACCTCCAAAAGAGGACAGGACCTCACCTCGGCAGCTCCGTAACTATTGGCTGCAAAAGCCTTGTGCGCCTACACGTAAGTGCACTCATGGCCAAGGGCCATGACAAGCCAGATGCGTGCTGCCAGCGCCTGTTGGCTTTATGGGAGAAAATTCCTTCTCCAGAGGAAACGAGAAGATATTAAAGTGTCTCCCCTGGATGCTGCTCTACAGCGTGCTCCCCAAGTTTTATCCCATTTCCACGCGCTATTGATCATTCCTGACAGCATGACACCCACTTCAGCGAAGGGATACGCCTGCTCTGTCTCCTAGGAACAATTAAGCAGGACTTCTGCTTGAGCCTTACAGCGATACCTCTCCTGGTTCTCAGTTTACTCAGTATTATTTTCACTTCTGCATTGACAACTGCACAACAGGAAAAATACTAGTTTTGAGTTGTTCAGGAGAGGCAGTGTTGGAAGACACGTGCTGTCCTTGTCAGTGGAGCAGCAGACATCGCCACTGCCAACTTCTTCAGCTGTTTCTCCTAGCCAGCCACCATCGGTTTCATCCACTAAGGCTGCTGAAGAGTCAAGAAATTAAAACCAGACAACCAGTCTTATAGGTGCATGAGAAATTTTTTCTTCTTGGCTGCTTGTATCGCAATATTATTTGCTTTCTCTCTGTAGTTCCCGTTGAAAAGGCAATGTACAACAATCACAGCTCTCTTCTCTACACACAGACACATGTTCTACCAGGGGAAATGGCCTTCAAATATGGTATTTGAAAAAAAAAAAGAAAAAAAAATACTTTAACTCTGTAACATTTTTTAGAAACACACCTCCTAAGTTTCAAACAACACAATCTGTGGGTGCACGTTAGCGTGGCCATGGCTCCTCCCCACTCTCAGGCAGGCAGTAAGGAGTATCAGCCCTCTTGGGCAATACTCGCTGATGCAGCCGTGCTACGCAGACATATTCTCATGCAATTCTTTGCTTTCCAGTAGCCACGTGACTGTCTCTGGCAAGAATTACTCAATGTGCAGTTCCTGTCCGAAATGTCCTATCCAAAGTAGTCAAGCTGCAAAGAAACCGCGCATCTCAAGCTTCTGCATTTAGGGAGATATTATTGTTATTTTACAAGCGGGAACACTGAGGTCGTTTTGTTTTTTTTTTTTTTAAAGAGGGAAAGATGCTGCAAGAATGCAGGCACCGAACATCCTCGGTGATTGCCTAAAGCTGGGAAGAACCATTAAAACAATCAGACACAACAGAGGCTGTATATTGGGTACGAACCCCCCAAACCATTAGTGCTTTTTGCCAGGCACACATTCGCCTTGTCACAGGAACGAGTCTTGTCCCTCACTGTTAAAATTCAGATACTCGTCGGCAGTTCCTTTAGATTTCAGGTTTTCAGTATTTCTTCCCCGGTAACTTACCAGGCTGCATCCCCCAAACCAAAGCAAAAGTTGCTTTCTGCACGGTGGTTAGGGGGAGTTAAAGTTCAGGTTTCTAATTGCTCTCTTGAGGCCTTATTACTTGTTGATTAGGTCCTTTTGGGAACAGCATCAAACCTATAATAATAAACACTCATTTCACTGGGAAGTTTGTAGCTGCCGTGGCAGCCCTGCGGCCCTTCTGCCTCTGTAACGGGCACAGGTACAAACCAACCAGAAAAGGGGGTTGTAACTTTTCCGAGACGCTTCCCGGGCTGGACGTGTCTGATCTACAGACTTCTTAGCTGGGCTGGGGCTGGCTCTGCCGGCGGCCGGGGCTCACGGGGACATGGCCCCCGGCCACCCGACTGCAGCAGATGAGGGTCTGCTGGTGAGAGGCTGTGACGGGACTGTCACGGGACGCCTACTGCCCAGCTGGTCATCCCAGCCCCGCTTCTAATCAGCGCTCACGTTCTTAATTTTCCAACCCACCAAGCTCTCCTCACCAGAATAGTTTAAGGTGTAAATTTCAGTCCAGGTCCTTTGAAAGTATTTGGATAGCATTGTTTTTACAGGCTAGATTTCAGAAGGGATGGGAAGAATAACATGGTCTCGTATAATCTCAGGCAGGAGAGAAGTTGCTGTGAATCTCTGATTTCTGCGAGTCTCTGAAGCGGGGCACCGGGTCTCCTTGAGAACCCTCTGTAATGAATTAGCCTGAAGTAAAGTAGGCGTTTATCTCAAGTCGTTGCCTCAAATAGCCAGCTACCTGTTGGAAGAAGGGTCTGATCGATGCAAACTAAGGCAGCCATGCGTGAGCTGTTACACAGTGGTTAGTATTGATCAGAGCTAACGGCTGCCGATAGGAATGTGGAGCGGACTGACAGGCAGAGAAGAGGGAAGGAGGAAACGGCCTTCGCTGGTGGCAGACGTACAGAGGAAAGCCGATAAAAAGTCAATTCCACTTAACTGAATGGCTGCTAACTAAATATTTTTGGGGCCAGAGCCTTCCCAGATAGCAGCTGGAGTGTCTCTGCTCCGGAACTGAGACATCAAGCGAGCGTGGCATCGACGGCTGAGATAAGAGATGCTCGTGATGGCTGGCAGAGCAGGAGAGCCTGACGAGCCTGCACGCCGAGCCTGCACGCTGGCCCTGCACACCGGCCCCATGTGCTGGCCCTGCCACCGTGCCCACCACCAGCACCACCAGCTCTTCATGGTGGGAAATGGGAACGGTGTGGGAAGGGTTCGCGGAGCAAACACGGCCAGCACTTAAATACCTGCTTCACAGAGAGAAAGCAATTATTTGATTTCAGCCCCTCTCACCTGAGATCCCACAAAGGACCGGTGCAAGAGGTACTTGCTTGGCTTGGAGAAGCAGCACAGATTTTCCAGCTCGAGCCTCTGCCGGCTGGAGACACTTCTCATGCTAGCGTGGGACCAGCAACTGCCACAGAGCCTGTTTCAAGTCTTGAATGTGCATAAAGTTTTAAGAGTTATGGCTCACCAAAAGTAGTTTCAAAAAGTTCGCGAGCTGGTGTGTGGGCTCGTTTGGGCGGCAGCGTTATCTCTGCCTGAAACTGCCGGCTGATGCCATCGTGTTCACGCTCCCATTTTCCAGCCCAGAGGTGTCTCTGCATCGGGAGGGACTTCAGAACTCAAAGTACACACACAACGGTCCCCTAACTGGTGCACCACGTTGTGAAATCTTCCTGTGTGAAAGGCGCTCAGAACACGGCGGTGTCACCCCGTGTCAGGAGGAGACCGAGGAGCTCTCCTACAGCTGTCTGCTGCCCCCTCAGCACATCAGGGCAGCTCTTGGTTGTCTTTCCCTCTGAACTGCCCGCATTAGTGCTGCTTTGGGGCCTGTTACACTGTACGGTCATGCACTGTGAGAGAACACAAAGCAACCAAGCATTGCTTTTCCCGGGCCCAACACTCACTATTTAGACTATGTTTCAGACCAGCTTCTAGTGGAGTGAATCAGTGCGTAAGGCACCTAATATAAAGTAATTCTCCAACAGTTTGATTAATAGGGTCATAGTCATAGCTCCAGTTCAGGTTCAACCCTTTTAACGTTTTATTATTTCACAGAGTAATAAATCAGGACAGCAGGAAAAGACAGATGTAGGAATGTCCCTGTCTACACATCTGTTCATGAAGACAATGGGTCACAGGATAATGGTTTTCAGGGTTGGGGCAGCTGATACTGGGAAATCTACTGGAGAGGAGTTTGTAACAGAGCCAGCAACGCCCCGAGGAAGGAGGAGGAAGCTGGAAGCTGGTGAGTGTGTCCTACAGAGCTGGAGCATTGACAAGGGGAGGAGAAGGTCAGGGCTCCCAGGGAGCTGACCGGGATGAGATGTCTCCTCGCAGACTGCAAGAGGAGAGGTAGCCAAGCGACACTGCCAGCCGTCCCGGAGTGAAGTGGGATGCTGCCCTTTCTCACGGAACAAATGAGCCCGTTCCTATCCTTCCAGCACCAGCGCAGGCCGGACCAAGCTCACCACATAGGTCCTTACTGAGCTCGGCTTTGGTGTGATGGAATACAGCTCCAACATCGTCATGGGAGACTACAGCTTAAAGACAGAAAAGCCAAGTCGTGTAGGTCCAGTGCAGCCTTCAAAGAGGAGAAAGCAGAAGCTTTGCAGTTTGTGGGAAGTGATACAGATGACACAGATGGAAGAAAGCACGCAGATGTTTTTATGAGATTAAAAGAATAAGAGAAATACGTGTAGAGGTCCAGTCTCTGATGAAGCTGATGGAGAAACTACAGGAACATGGACTTAAACAGGAAGGGGAAGAACTGGAGGTGCTGAACTTAAACCTTGCCTTGTTAGGAAGGAGGGATGGAGGAAGAACAAGAGATCTGATGGGATAAACCAGACAAATCAAACACTAAGACAGACTGTTATGGCAGTGTATTTTATATGGACTGAAATGTGTGGGATGACAAAAAGAAGTGGGTGCGGTAATCAGAGCAAGAGATGATGGAGCCTGGGGAAAGAGGTTTTATTATTTGAATAGAGAATGATCAAATCATTCAGAAATTGTGAAGGGTAAGGAAAAACTGGAATTCTGCTTTGGTCATATTACGTTAAAAACTCCATGGAAAAGTAACAAAAATGTAATGAATGTACTTTGCTTCTCATATCAACTGGTTTGCTACGTGCAATGCAAATTCAGGGGCAGCACATATAGATGCAAATAAATTCATGTGTAACATAGTGAGAACAAGTCAGACTAATGTTTGAAATTTTTGCCCTATATTTATAGCTTGCTTCTTATATTGAAGAGCAAAGCAAGTTGTATATAGAACAAACATTTTGCTGTTTTCCATCTTACTTTAACAGGATTTAATTTTACTTTTAAATTTTAATTAGTTCCGTGAAGGGGCCTGGCAGCCCTAGTGCATAGGCATTACAGCTTACAAATTATTTGTCTTTATAACTTAAAGACTGTTAAAAGAGTTAGAAGACACAAATCAGGAACCTGATTATCAAAATATTGTCAGCAGCTGGACTCTGCCTATGAATGTATTTGTATTTGTGTACGTTGATATTTTAGGCATTCATAAAACAAAGCTGTTGCCCTCAGTTCTGTTACTGGCTGACTTACACTATTAGAGGTATTTGGTTTCCATGCAGCTTTTGCAAGCTGAACTGCCTGGGCCACAAACATTCACGGTGCACACTTGCATCCACAAATCCTACAGTCTTTATATACATGCTTTTCAAAGATCAGTGCTTTGAAACCTTGTATGTACTTCGGTATTAATTTTAAAACAAGTTAAATGTGAGATTTAGGCCACTCCTGACAGTGAACCTTTAATTACACAGCGAAGGCATCGGCACAGCTAGGGAACTCTTCGGCGCACGCGTACCACTTGCTGGACAAACAGTAAGATGATTTAGCGAAGAAATCAGTTCTATATTTCAGTAAGTTTTTCTGCTAAATACTGTGCAATTCAAAACTGGACTGAAATCCACATGTTAAGGCTCAGCCTATTTTACTCTGCTTTCTTACCAGGCTGCATCCCTGTCCTGTGTTATATTGTTATGTTTTAAAGCTGACACAGTACAGGAAAAGCTAATGAAATCTATTAGACTTACAGTACAAAAGAGGAGAGATTTCTAAGAAATACCGCACAAAAAAGCTCAGATTAAAAAAATGGAAGCAGCAGAGAACAGCAACTACGTGCCACAAAAAGATAAATACAAAAAGCTCAGCTCTCTCTTATAAGACACCCACAGTCTCCATCTGTCATCTCAACCCTTCCTCTCCCAACTGTTCTTAAATTAAATGAATGCTTCTAATGGGAGATTTTCTCATGAAAGCTTATGAGAATTCATCCAAAGACAAATTAAAACAATGCAGTGTAATCAAGAAATTCACCTCTCTAACAGGTTGCCTGGCTTCAATGTTCACATTTACAAAAGAAGAAAAGCAACAATAAGACACCAAATAAAGAAAAAACAACTAGAGAGCAAACCTTTCGCTGACTGAAGCCGATATAGATGCAGCTCGCTCTCTGCAACCATCCTTATAGTTGTATAGCTGAGACTAAAGGTTATCTTACTCTGTATAAGAAACTCCTGTACACATCTGATTTAATGATTTTGTTCTCTGTGGGCCTTGCAGTTTGAACTGGATCAGCAATGCTAAACCAAAGTAGTATTTTTTTCTTCATGTAAATAAAGGTAGCTTGGGCTACTGAGTCTAAAGTCTTTAAAAAATATATTTTCCTACTCATCACTTATCATTTTAGTTGCTTTTAGCATCCTATCTAGCATCCTGTTCATGTCTGGACATGAATAGCATGTCCTGACTTTCCCTTTTCACTTTTGTTTCTGGTCTGCTTCATTTTGGGGTTGCTGTGCAGTAATGAAATTCTTCAGTGTTTGAGTCAAACGCATTTAATTTCTATCGCTTGTAGCCTAGATAGACGTATTAGCAAAACTGTAATGAAATATTTCTATGAAAACCAGGTCTAAAGGAGGACACTTGAAAAGGAAACCGATCTTAAATTCAGACACAATCACCTGTCAGCACCTTCTGAATAACAGGGCTGAGTTTCCTCTACATGTCACCATTTTGCTCTTTGAATTCCTGGCAGGTAGTCTGACACCAAATGGGTTGTTTTCTTAGCTAATAGTCCCACTAAATATAGATCTAGAGCACAAAGGAACTTAAAAGGAGACCAGCCACCCCTGCCACCCCAGAGGAGTTCCCAGCACCAGGGACAGGTCGAGGCTGGAAGCGCCTTGGCTGAAGGACGCGTGGCCGGGGCGTTGCTCCTCAGTGGCCATCAGGCCCACGACCACCCTGTAAGCAGGTCCTGGCCAGGGCAGCACTCAGGAGCATCCTCACCTGCCGGGGAGGGCAGGAGCGACCGGACAGCCACAAACAGCTGCCACAACACTGGTTGGGTAAATCAAGGGCTCCATCTTTGGTCACCTCTGGTCTAGACCTCTGTTTTGCCGCTGCGGCTGCTTCCTTTCCTTTCCCTGGTCTGAGCACCTGATTGCAGGACTCGCTCAAATGACGAGTCCCCTTGGATTTCCTTCTCTGCCTGCTTTAATCTCTCTCGCTCTCTCCTTGTTCTTTCGCTCTCTTTGCATGGTTTCTGCAGTCACCTCCTTCATTACCAAAGTCACTCGGACTGTTTGAGTTCACAGTGAAAGGGAACTGAAATCCTCCCCACATTCCCCGGTCTCTGTTATTTTCTCTGTGTGCTCTTTCACGGTTTCTCTTGCTGAAGTCCCTCACCGCTGCACTTAACCACAGTGAGTGACAGAAATCCAATGCTGACCACTTCATTATCTGCCGACCTTGTCCCCCTGGCCTCCTGCCCCTCCATCTCTCTTGGGCAGTTTGCCCTATGTTGCAAGTCCTTGTTAAAGGTCAGGACCCCAAACCATCAGAATTGGTCCTGTTGTTTTACTGTATCACCAGAGAAATCAGGGCTGTCGGATCTCATTAAAGCCCTCTCTATGGGCGGAACGCCGCTCCTGGCGCAGGATGAGCTGCTACCTTTGAAACGCAATCTTCGCCAGATCCGATCAGCATCGCACAGGGATTATATTCCACCAGTCAATCTCTCATAATCTCTCCCACCCTTATTGGCATGGCTGCTGCTGTCCCTGCATGAGAAAGGAAATCCTCTTAAACAAATACTCTCCACGGGAGTAAGACTCCAGTTCCCCGTGCAGAGGCGCAGGATCAGGCCCCTCGAGGACAGGTGGCCACCCAGGCTCCCGCGGAGGAGCCTGGTCAATGAGCCCAGAGCATCGTGCTGTTGTTCGTGTAGCAGCTAACCACAGAGACGCTTCATACTTAATATAGTGCAAATGATGGAAAAGTGTTAACTGATCCTCTCAGCGCGCCTTTGAAGCGAGCAGGGACCTGTCACCACCGCGCTGCAGCGGGGAAGTGACGTGACTTCCTGAGTATGACATCGCAAACCAGCGGCAGGACCGAAAGTATAATTATTCCCAGCCTTGTAAGAACTTCTTTAAATTGTGACTCTTACTGGCTGCTTATCTGACGTGACTACTGAAATGGAGAGAACCTCCCCTTTAGGCTTACGCCACAGCTTTAAGACACAGTCATGGCAATGCTGGCATCGCACTAAGGGATTTGCAGGGAATGTTGTCAGGTGAGTCAGATGGTAAATAACATTTTGCTTCACGTGTTTATTGAGCATCTTAAAGAAAGTTTCGGTGCGGCTATGTGTTGGATTGATAATTTCCCCAGTGCACAATGCAGAAAATAATGCAAACCCATCAAATGAATTCTGAAGACAATGAGAAATCTCAGCTGCCTAAATGACAGTAAGTCAAAAAGTAAACACAGAGACTAACAAAAACCATCGGAATAACACTGAGAACCAAATGATATCCAGAAAGAAGTGAAGGGATCTCTGTACAACGCGGCAGGGTGGGGGGAGGCAGCATACTAAATTTCCAAAATGTAGATGTTTCACTTGAATGAGAGATTTGTAGTGATTGCCTGTTCTGCCACATGAGCTCCAGGTTGTGCACTACAGGGTCACATGTCATGATTTTTCTATAATGCATTTATAATATTTTAGTATTCTTTGCCTGAAACATTCTGCCTTGCTAGCTGATGTTCCTCCTGCTCAGGAACAGTTAGAGAAGTTCAGCTGATGTTCAAAGGAAGATGCTGTTGCTGTTAAACCCAACAGAACACAGATGGGAAGGGAGCGATCATTTGAGGAAAGAGGGGCTAAACGTCTCTGGATTGAGGAACCATAAGGGCAACCAAGCCTGGAGGCGAGGTTTGGGTGAGTTTTTATACCACCTTCTTGGGGGTTTTGTTATTAAACTTAATGCCTAGAAAGAGGATGAACTTGGATGTTGAAACGGCGAGAGGATTAGCTTTGTACAGCAGACGGGGGAAGGCATGGCTCGCATGCAGTCCACGGCAGAATTTTTAAAAATCCTGCTTCAAAAAAAAGCATAAAAAGAAGAAAAACTAAAAAATCCTCAACTAGATGGAAAGAAGAGAAGATCTTAAGAAGTCTAACAGACAGCCCTAAAACCAAAGCATGTAGACTCAATAACTGCACAGGAACAGCAAAGTTATCCACAAGGAGATTTACCAGGAGCTCGAAAACCTGCGAACACGGTCCAGGTTACACAGGAACACTGCGCCTGCTCTGCCTAAGTCTGAGCCAGGCAGGTGCATTTGCATTTTTAAGAGAGTGTGTAAAAGAGGGACATGACATATGCGAGAGGTGCAAGAGCAAATGCCTTAACTAAAAGCATACATTTTACTCCAGATCCTCAGGCAGGTTCTGGGAACTCAGAGAATGAGCTTACCACACGTGTGAAAAAGCCAGAAGATCTGCTTTCAGGATAGGTAATAATTCTGATATTTTTGCATCCATTTGGGTCAGCAGGGTCATAAAATATGACCTTTCCATTTTGCAAAGTTTCTTCTAAGTCATTCTCCTAAGAGCTGCTTTAATCTGTTCTTAACCAGAAACAGTGGGGCTACCTCAGTTGGCCTCCTTTAAAATTTTCATGCCCATTCACAGACACTTACTGGAAAGGGGTATGATTTTCAATGGGAAAAGAAGAGCTAAATTTGTCTAAAGCATATTTTAATTTAATTCAATACAATTATTTTGCTAATAGTGAAAATATACATATATCTGACACTGTTTAACATTTCAGTATTTGCTTAATTAGCAATGCCTTATAAGAACAAGTTCCTCCTGATGCCGGTGAGCTCTTTGGAGGTTAGAGCAGGTTCTCTCCCACCCCAGGAGCAGCCCAGCGTGGGCCGGTCGCTGCAGCTCCCTTTCTCCATGTGGCTGCAGTGAATTTGCTGCTTGACTGCAACACTGAAACTATCTGTCAAGTCCAAAGCAGAAAGAGAGTTTGAAAGGCAAACATGATCTGTGATCAATATCCTAACAAATCCAAAGGAAGCCCCAGCTCCCAAAGGGTTAATCCAGAGAAGAAAAGGCATCCACATGTTTAGTGAGCTAATGTGTTTATCGATGGGGAGGCCTTTAAGTCCTCAACAGGGAAAAGCTTAGACAAGTGACGGGAAGTTCAAGTCAGACAACCTGGTTTGGGTGGAACGTGGTTACGTTTTCCGGCTGATTTACCTTTGGGACCCCCAGGGGTGTCCTCCCGTGGGGGGCTGCACCCACCTGGAGCGGCACCAAGCCCACCCTGGGGCAGGGACAGCCCCAGAACAGGGAGTGTCTGGGCTGGCGGGCACGGACGCACCGCAGGCGCCTAGTCCCAGCGAAAGGATGGTGGCTGGTACCCATCCGGGGCATACCAGCACCTTTCTGATTGAATCGGGTACTAGAGTGTGTTGTGACCGTCCATCGAAATCCTGAACTTGAAACCCGGACACTCGTGCTGATTTCTGCAGGGCGTTCTGTAACGTTCAACTGATGAGAGCACATCCCCGGTCTGCACCTCCACATCACGCCCCAGAGCTACCTCTGCGCTCGCACGCCGGCGCGTCCATCGCGGGGCACCGGCGCAGCTGCCCGTGAGCAGTGGGACATCCCTGCCCGCGGCCGCGCCGAGGAACTGCGTCGGACCACCTTAACCGCCCCGTGTCCACCCGCCGGTGGCTGCGCGGTCAATGCCAGGGTCAGGGGTCGGGTGT
The DNA here is from genome assembly GCF_013368605.1 of Nyctibius grandis. Taxonomy (NCBI): domain Eukaryota; kingdom Metazoa; phylum Chordata; class Aves; order Nyctibiiformes; family Nyctibiidae; genus Nyctibius; species Nyctibius grandis. The sequence goes on along the minus strand of NC_090669.1, from coordinate 22,909,247 downwards.
CTGCCTGCTAATAGAGTGTAAGCCAACATTGTCCTCAAATTGCTGGAGCAAAGGGACAATGCCCACCTCCTGCTGACGGCCATACCCCGGGGAGGGCTATCGGCTTTATTGGAAAACTGCCAGGCCGGGAGGTGACGGAGGTGGCTGACAGCAGCTACAGACGGTCTGATTGCTGCTGGAGAGCCGACTGCCTGGTCGGCAACCCTCCGAAAGGAGTTCACGGACAGACCCCACGGAGCTGCGTGTCGACGGCTGGGTTTTCCTCGCCTGCTGGATCTCCCCAGCCCTGCACGGCTCAGCCCCGTTCGCCAGCCGGGAGCCTGCTGGTTCGTGGCCAGCTCTGGGCTGCCCTTCCCAGCCTGCTCAAAAACTCCCGGTGCCCAGCTCAGCTCCCGCGATGGCATTCACCTCCCCACCCCATGACGGCCAGACCCTGGGCACGGGCATCCTGCAGTCAGACCAAGCGCGAGGGAACTGTGGATGGCGTACGGTGCCTTCTGCCTTCTGCACCATTTGAAATTACTTTTAAAAAACAAGAGAAATTACAAAAACAGGAGGTGGGAGGCACTACCAGAACTCGGGATAACAGTGACATCAGGATTTTGATAAGTGTACAGTTTTGATCTATCCCAGGCCATAGTATGCACCTAATTCAAGATGTGACTGAAAGGAGGACTCAGTAGATTGCTCTGCTCTTCTGATGACAAACACCTATGATTGCAGGTGCCACTGCTGCTACTATAAAGATGCAATTATGGTATATTCATTACGGATTTCTAAGACCTGCCATATTGGGAAAGTATTGTAACTGAACTAGATAGATCACATTTCTATACTAGTTAAGAGATTATAAGAAGATCAATTAAATTAATGGTCCATCTAGCCAATATCCTGTCATCAACTGCGACCAGTAACAGAGCCCTGCAGGCAAGAGCATGAAACAAGCGAGCAGACAGTGATGCTTCCCCAGAAGCCACCAACAACTTGTGATTAAAGGACTTTCTGAACTACAAGTCGTGTTCCACTTTTCAGTACTCCTCAACAGATTTTTCTCCCGTAAAGCTGCTCAGTTGCTCTTTGAACCCATGTAGTGCCAGCACCTGGAGCCTTGCTACAGAAGAGCTGCGCAGCACGGTTTTGTCTGGTGTGAATCACAGAATCGGTTTGGTTGGGAAGGACCCTTAAGATCATCGAGTCCAACCGTTACCCCAGCACTGCCAAGGCCACCACTAACCCATGTCCCTCAGCACCACATCTACACGGCTTTTAAATCCCCCCAGGGATGGGGACTCCACCACTGCCCTGGGCAGCCTGTGCCAGCGCTTGACAACCCTTTCAGAGAAGAAATTTTTCCCGATATCCAATCTAAACCTTCCCAGCACAACTTGAGGCTGTTTCCTCTCATCCTGTCACTTGTTACCTGGGAGAAGAGACCGACCCCCCCCTTGCTACACCCTCCTTTCAGGCAGTTGCAGAGAGCGAGAAGGTCTCCCCTCAGCCTCCTTTTCTCCAGATTAAACAACCCCAGAAACAGCCTCTTTTCTTTACCTGCTTCTTTTTAACCCTCTGGCTGCAATGCTCATTTGATGCCCCCTCACTCTTGCACTGGCACAGACAGCGGACAGGCATGCCCTATTTACCTTGCCCATTAAATCACAATTTTATGACGGTCACTGCATCGCATACCAGTTGTCTCTTCAAGACTGGCAGGACCTAGCCTGCTTCATTCTCTGCCCCTGCCCAGAAGCGGTTCCCTACTTCGATCACCTTTCTTGCACTTTTCTGAACTTTTTCCCCATTCTCTTATACCTTTTTTGAGATAGGACCCGAATTGCACAGACTATTTAAGAGGCAGGCACATAAGACAAGTATACAGTGGCACATCATCTTTATGTTTTTTCTCTACTTCTTTCCTAATAATTCCTTGCATTGTTTGATCTTTTGATTACCACTAAGCACCAAAATGATATTTACAGAGAACTATTTACTGTAGCCCCAAGATCTCGCACCGGAGGGGTGACAGTCAGCTCCACACTATACGTTGCCTCATCCTGTCTCATCATTTTTAGATAAGGGATTCTGGATTTCATGCCCGCAATGGAATTGTATCTTTGATAATCTGCACATTTTAATTTTACTTCAGGAATACTGTGTTGTATTGCACTGTCGGAAGCCCTTGCAGCTCTGCTCCTGTATGCAGAGATTATCAAGAGATGCCAGTGTCCCAAGTGCCTATTCAGGAAACAAATAAATACCCTGGAAAATTGTTCCCTATAGGCCTGGCAATCTGGTTTAGAATAGATGGGAGGAGGTGTGTGAGGAGCAGCACCACCACGGCCTTGGGGAGGAGAACGGGCAGAAAACGTCCTGTCACCGCTCCTGATGAGAGGTGTAAATGGGAAATACCTGCATTTGAGAGCTATTTCCTCAAATATATTAATCTTCTAGTAACTTTGTGTCAGTGCCAAGTTCTCAGCCACTACAAGTTCCCAACAGTCAGAGCTAGCCCTGCTGCAGCTTTCCAAGAGCCTTCCCGGACGCAAGAAACCTGTAACCAGTTCTGTGGTGGAGTCCAGCAGCCTACGACCGAGGCTCTGGGGCTGCCTGCCCGAGCAGGGGCCGGGGGCTGCGTCCCACACTGCCCACCACGCTACCTGGAGCCCGCAGGAATACTCCCCTTCTGCAGAACCCCAGCCTGGGAAGAGGGTGGAGGCGCAGCGTGAGCAGGGAGCTCTGACGACAGACTCCCTGGGCTATAGGAGTGAATCTGGTTTTGAGACTTAGCAGCTCAAGCTCCAGATTCTTCGTACTGTTCATGGGCCGAGATGTTTGATTGACCGGACTATCAGAGGCGACGCCACGGTCGGTTCCTGCTGCTCAGGCTTCTCCTTGCCTCCATTTGCATATTCAAGGATCGCCCCGATGCCTGGCTGTCAGAGATGGTGACAGTTGGGGGGGTTTTTTAGCTTTATCAAGGGGGATTATTTTTAACCCAAATTATTTTGCATTGTAAATGTTTAAATCCACATCAAATCCAGATTAATGCATAAAATAGTCCAAGAGGGTATTTACTATGAAAAAAAAATAACAATAAATCAAATTATTACGGCTAGCTCCCATCTGAAGTGTTTTAAAAAGGGGAAAGTCTAAGATTTTGGCTAAAATATCATTTCAAGGAGAAGATTCAAATAAAGCTCTCTGCAAAACAGCTGAAGTTTACATACAAGCTGGAACCCTTAGTACTTTTTCACAACATGACTGGAATTAATAATGCAGATAAATCCTAAATAAATCAGGATTAGTGTTAACTACGTCTTGAGGTTTAATACGCTCTACGAAAATGAAAGGGGGCCGGCGGGGGAGGAAGGAGCTTTGCCTTAAACCTTGCCCGCGAGCGAGCAGAGCAGCGCCGGGGAGGAGGGCCGGGGCGCGGGCCCGCGGAGCCCCGCGGCCCAGCCGAGCAGGGCAATCAAAGCGCCTCTAATCGCTGCCGCTCCGGGGATGTGTTCAAAGGATCTCGTGGGCTGCCAAGGTCACCAGTGGAGCGCAGGCGGGGGCAGGGGGAGGGGTGTCTCGGATTTTTGGACAGCCCGGCTGTCGGGGTCTGGTTGCAGGAGGTCAGCCGGATTGCGGTATTTTACCGTCTTATCAGTGAAAAGATTAAATTTCCCTTCGTGGTTAAAGAGCTCAGCCCCACTCTGAAGGAAAATATAAATAACGCTGCCAACACAACCGCCCTAAGTGAAACCTGCCGCGGCGTGCCTCGCTGCAAGCCTGGGGAGCCGCTTCCAGTGACCTCGGCCCGCCGGCCGCTCTGGCGCGGTGTCACCGACCTCCTCCTCCTCCTCCGCGGGTTTAACGCACCCCTCGGGTCTGCGGAGAGGGGTCAAAGCTGTGAGGGAGTCAGTGAAGACTGAGGGGGGGACAGTCAGGTTTGTCGCCCGCAAAGGCACAGCTCGCTCCTGCCCGCGTCCCCGCTGCTCTCCAGGGCTGTCGCACACGCGAGCAAGGACCGTCCCCGTCCCCTCCTCCTCCCTGTGCTGGACAAAGCCAGGGCTGATGAAACGCTCTCACTCTCTGATACAAAAACAGATTTTAAATTTTTTTTCTTTTTTTTTTTCCAAAGCAACAGAGGAGTAGAAAAATGCTTCTTGCGTTCCCTTTGTTACCCGGAAATTCGCTCTGTCCCTTTCCGCTCCTGCACATCTGTGTAAGGACACCCCTCGCTCCGCGCTGCCCTGCCTCTCTCAGGTGTCAGGCCGGGCTGAAAAGTCTCAGCAGTTTGTGGCGTTTTAAGAAATCTCATCTCCCATCTGTTTCCTGTTCCTTTTTTCAGCACTCCCCCGGCGCTCACACCAGCTCCAAGGCTCAGAAGGGACGAGGGTCAGATCCTCGTGTGCCCCGTGCCCCAGCGGATCGCTGACACCTGTGCACAACGCGGATAAACACCTCAACAGCCCCGCGGTACGCGCTGCCGCCGGCCCCGGTCACCGCACAGGGGTGTACGGCCGGCGTGTGAACCACTGGGCTCCTGACAGAGCTGGGGTCAGAGCCACAAACCAGCAGCCAGGGCGACCACTTGAAAAGAAACTGAGAACCGTGAAGTTTGCGTGGGATATTTCACCTTCTGAGCAATCTTTTGCACGTGATAACGAAAGGATGAGTTTAAGCGCTGCTTCCTTCCTGCTGCCGGCAGCGAGCGGCGGATGCGTGAGACTTGGGCTCGTTTCTGAGCAGGTACGAATCGACCCGGCTCTGAGAAAAGACGTGGTCACTTTGAAATGAACATCTGGATGGTACGGCAGGGATCTTGGCAAAGAAATAAACAAACGTGCCAGCAAAGAGCCTGTACCCAACAATGCTCACAAACCTGGAAAATACCCCAGCTCTTTCCATAAAGCAGTTTGCTAAACTGTGATGACAACTTGTTGTTTTGGATTTTATGTGAAATATTTACATACGATTAAACATTGACCAGTAAGCAAAGTAGATTTTCAATAATTTTAAAATATTTAAAAGCTGGAAAACATCCTATTTTGTATTACATATAGCGAAGTACCAGCAGTTAGTAGTCCTACTGCTAACGTTAGTTGTTAGGGTTCTTAAACACAAGATCTGCTGTGAGAATGAGCACGGGTCTCCAGTCTCTTCAAGAGCAAGCCTGCAGATCTGTCCTCAGAGCTACAGAGCTTCGGATCTGAAATGATCGTGGCAGGGCCGGTGACACCTCCCGGCAAGCCCCTGGGTACACGTCAGCACATGTACCTCGGTGGCATCGGAAACTTTTTAAAAAGTTAAAGAAAATGAAAACCAAGTCTGTCTTTTCTTTATGGGAAACTTAAGCATAGGTCTAGGAAGATAAAGATGAGATGTGCAAGTGTAAGAAATCCTACGGTACCTTTGATTAACTCTTGCAGAGTTAACGCCGACATTTTACAGAAATAAGAGCACTGCATTCACCCACAGCCTCCGTGCTCCCGGGAGCACGAGGCCAGCTGCAAACTCCGTGTAACCTTCGGGTGGGTTCAAACGCAACAAACCCCAAGGACGTTTCCCGTTGTGGCCCTGAGGCAGGACGGGCGTTTGCAGGGCTCACAACGGCTTGGGATGCTCGTTCCTGCGGGTACGTGGTACTGCTGCGTGATGCGGAGAACCTGTTCCCACAGGTACCCACCCGCCCGTGCACCCAGCAATCCCCTCTCTGGCTGACATCCACACTGAAGCAAACTGCAGGCACCACAGTGTCAGACCAAACCACCCTGTTCATTGCCCAGTTCCAAGAAAACGAGCGTATCAAGGGCGACGTCAGAGCGTGGGACCTGGGGCAGGGCTCCAGCACCGCTGACTTCTGCCCGAGAGAGACCGCTCCTGCCCCAGCCCCCTCCCCGCGCCCTCGGCCACTTCTTATGGGCCAGGAGAGCTGAGCTGTGTGTCCAGCCCGGACACCCAGCGCCGGCTTTAGCTGCAGCCAGCAAATCCTCTGCAGAGTTGCAGGGACCTTTTCTAGGCTGGCTTTGCTACTCACAGAAGAATGTTTCTGGATGTTTTCCCAGGATTCTCAACATAAATGTTCAGAAACCATGGGATATTAATAGAGAATAGAAGCTATTTTATTTATACTGCGATGTTTAAACGTTTAGGTTTTGCTTTCAGCCATTTCCAGTACCAGAAAAAGGAAAAAAAAAATTGGGGGTGGGAGGTCATTGAGGACTGGAGGTAACGTGTGCGACATCCATTGCCGTGACGTGGCAATGTCATATCAGCCCCTCGTCACCTTCTGTGAAAAACCCGAAAACTTTCTGTGAAAACTGGCCAACATTTAAGAACAATTTACTTGGTGCCCCAAAAGCTGCAAATTTTTATTCACAAGGAAGTTTATACATCTTTGCTAAAAGAGGATATGAAAGCGGTTATAAAAAACAGGAATCAAAGTGTAACAAATTAAACAAGGAAACATCTGTGACAATTAGTATAAGCCAAAGCTAATGTATGTGAACAACTTGTAAGAAAAGTCAAGTGTATTGAGCGCTACCAACAGAACACAAACAATAAACCAGAGATTTTTGAAGTTCACCTTTGATACAAGAAATTCTAATAATTGATTATTATGTGCAATAATTAACCATTACTAGAGAGGGTTAAAATGTCAATAACTGTGGAATAAAACATTCCTGGTGCACATTTGTAATCAAACTAGTTGATGTAAATATATATAATCAAGGTCATAAAGGTGTAGGTTAAATAGCACCTGTTAAATATAAAGATTTTTAAATTACCAAGTCTAAACACTTGTATCTAATAATTTTAAAGGAATCATTTGGAAACTCTTCAAAGGCTTCTGGCTAATTCTTAAGATGTCTTCGAGAAATGGGAAAGTCTCCAGAAGACTTGGGACAAAGTTTGGTTGCAGAAGTACATGGGATTGACCTATAATAAAAGGTCAACACTTGACAGGTGTCAGCAAAGAGATGAAGGATGGAAATATGCTTAACACTTAACTAATATTATTGCACTGGAAGTAATTATTTTTTTAATTGTCTCAGCGGTGTTCATTGTGAAGACTCTTAGATCACCCAATCTAACTTACAACAATGTTGTAAACCTGTATCAAGCCCCGATTTCCCAAAGGATGTGTAGCAGAAAAACTTCCAGACCTCCATTCAGAAATGGACAACCCAACACTTCATGGGACAGTCTTCGTCCATGACACGTGAAGAAGTGGAGGTCTGACAAAAAGTGTCCAGGAAGGCAAGACCAAGAGGAATGGCTTACTTGGGTATTAAAGCAATTGCACAGGAAGAGCCTGTTCATTACCTCAGGGCTCAGCAGATTAGAAAATGATAATACTCTTAAAAACATTTTGATTTGTAGGGAATCGTAATGCTCGTTCAAACAATAACAACACTGGTAATGAGCACTGCAGGGTGGAGGAGGTGAACCTGTGGAGAAGACGCTAGGAGACCAAAGAGGGGAAGAGGAACAACGAGCTTGTGCAAAGGGAGGTTTGCTGGCAGCTGAACCGAAAGACTTTGGAGGAACCAAGGGTACGTATCGAGTGTAGCTTAACAACGAGAAAACCAGCCTTTGCTGACAGAGTCAACTAGCCCTTGCTGTCTGACATTACGGGCTAATTTAATGAGAAGTGAGCCGATCTGAGGAACGGGCTGTGAAACCCCAGCAGGAGAGAGAGGGAAAACCACGCAGCCATGCATCGTGCCAGCTGAAACTCAAAATAAAATCTGTGACAGCGACTCAACACGTAAATTACGTACATGAAACAAGTCTCTGTACTGCATAGCAACTCTTGATAAAGTACCCAAAGAAATGTATATTCTGGGAACCACTAATGATGAGGGCTGTAAGTCCCACTGACACGAGCAGTGATCTGTAAAGCAGGAAGTTGGTGAGGTTTGAGGCTCTGATACTGCAAAATGCTTCCTACAGCACAGCAAAAGAATTTGTTTTTTAGGTACAAAGAATAGTGAAGGCCTACTTGTAGTTAAGGGGAATCTAGGCAACAAGGATCATAATTCAGTTAGATTTTTAAACAGTACAAAAATTAACCCTAATAAATGAACAGTAATTACGCTCAATTTCAGCGCGGCAAATAAGGAATGAGGGAAACATTGGCCAGAATTGAGTATAATGAAGCAATAAAAGAAAAGTTTTCAAAGCAAAAGGACAATGGACCTATTTCAGCAACATGATTAATTCTGATGTTCATGGGATTTATGTGTATGCTTAATATCCTTCCTGAATGATATGGATTTTTAAGGCAGGTCTATGTGCTTCAATGAATCGGGGCATCTGTCTCATACTGGGTAATTATGAAATTAAACAGAAAAATAAACAGAGAAGGAAAGAGAATCTGATTTGTCCAAGGCAAGAAAATGGGCTATGGAAACAATAACATTTTAAAATTAAAATTTTACACAGAACATGCTAAGATTAAAAGTTTTAATTTACATGAAGAAAAAAATAAGGATTTCTAAAATTTCATATTTCTGTATGTCTATATTGAGCTCGATCTCCCTTAGTTGCTCCCTGAGGATTTTGCAGCCCAGCGTTGCTCTGTTTATAGGCAGTCTCTAAAAAGCAACCCTGTTGATACCAATCAATTTGTGGTGAAAGAAATTGCAGAAAACGGAGTGAGCTCATTTTCCATATCTGATACGATTAAAACTTTTTGTATGTAGAAAAATAAGCTATATTTGAGGTTGCTGCTTAATTTGACTGAGCAGCCGTCGCTGAATGTTTCAGCAGTACCTGCCAGAGGAACTGACAGCAGCTGTAAGTCAAAGGAGTCTGTTCGAAGATGTACAGCTTGTGGAATAACCTTAAATTATGTGCTTTGCCACCAGAAGTAGTTCGAATAGTAAGTTCCTCTGAACACTTACATTTCCAGATTTGTTCCATTTTTTTGCCCTGTAGAAGTGACATTTCATTGGGTGTCCACACAACAAGTAGCTACAGAAGAGACCCTTTCCGTACACTACAGAAGATGCATTAATCCTGTGATTTTTTTTTTTTTATTTCTCGTCAGTCTTTTCCAGCTTTACCATCTCTTATTTTCCTGTTTTCTAGTCAGTACATACCTCAGACTATATTTTAAGAAAAAAAAACAAACCCAACCAACCAAAAATCAACTCTATACGTATCGGTACATCAGAGAATGAGAATAATGTTACGAAGATCGGTACAATCTTCTGGCTCACCTTTCTCGCTACATCTAATCCGTTTGAAAGATCACTGACAGAAGCAATTTCTTGCAAAGCACACCGTTAAACCCGGCGTAATAGAGTCTTCCCCGCGCCTCCTCCTATGGGTCCTTCAGCTCTCAACCAGCTAATGATTCCTCTTTCCTCTCTCCTTTTTCCCCTCCGGAAAGAACTGCTGTCCTTACCCTCAACATCTGTAATAGAGCAATAGGTTTCCATGTCAGGAGAGAGCTGAAGATTTAAGCACAGTTGCTCATGGTGAGGGGTCCCTGAACGAGGGCTGGCAAACTCGATCCGGAGCCGGGTCTAACCCATTTGGGACAGCTGCTCCTCACGTCACCCGGACCCTCCCCTGTGCTACCGTGTCTGCACACAGAGTTATCCCGCACCGAAACGCACCACACAATACAGACATGTTTCGTGAGAGCGAGCTTGGCCGCCCCACGGGTGCAGATGCACTTGTTCTGTTCGCTCCTGCACCAAGCTCATCCTCTGTGAGGGCCGCGGGGTCTCTTTTGAAAAGATATCATTCAATCCTCAATTAAAAATGCTAAGTGACGTAGATTCCTCCATCTCTCTAAATAACTTGTCCTAACAGTCTGTTAGTTTCGTTGGATAAAATACCTAGATTAAGTTTCTCCAATTTTTCCCTGCGAAGTACATCTTCCAGACCACATTCACCAAAACTGAACCCACCGATGAGAGCTGGCACCCTGACAGCAGCCTCACAAGTGGTGTAACACACTTTGTGCTGCCCATCTGGTGCACAGCCAAGAACCTCGTTAGCTCTTACCCACACATCACTACGACGCTCATGTTCAGTTATCCAGCATGAGCCTAAGTCCTCTTCTAGGACACGGTAGTTTTAGCCGTTAGGTAACAATGCCTGAAAATCAAGTCCCTTTGCAGCGTTTCAAGCTGGACACCCAAAATTATGAATCACTTTGGTCTATTGACCAAAAGGTTGGTTTCTAAACAAAAAGGTGTAAGATGTTACACCAGATGGTAGAATTCAGGAACTGAAATGAGAGATAGCAAAGCTGCTGGAAATACAGAGAATTAGGAAAAGAACTAAATATTCAATAAATTAATACACAAATAATAACTGACTCTAGAGCCAACTTTCATAGGAGAGGAGGGACGTGTTAAAGAACGTGGAAAGTTAATGTTTTCCTATGGCATTTAAAACGTAGTATTTCATTTGGAATTATCATCTTCTGTGCACATTAATCATGAGGATTCATCTTCCTCATCTCCTTACCTCCATGTTTTTTACTATCGTCACTTTTATTTGGCCTTAAACTAGATAGTAATATTCATGGAATAAGTATCACATTTTCTCATGAGCTTAGCAGCAAGCACTATGACAACCATATCCTGATTTAGATGCTACTGACATAAAAGTAGGATGTAGTAACTATTATTATTATTAGTAATAATAAGAATAATAATACAATAAAGGCCCTCATCTGAGGTCCCTTTATCATTGCAAAACATAACTTACAACAAGTGAATGATAAAGCGCACAACAATGTTATGAGTAACACTGAAAGGCACAATATTCTCACTAGGGTTTGACAATTAAAAAAAAATAATGTGGTCAATCTCAGGAAAAACTTCACTGATAATTCAGTAATAATCTATTATTACCCAATATATGCTGTCTCTAACACTTCTACCCTAAAAATCATATCTATATATGTGTACATATATATATATACACCCACACTTATTTCATAGGGAGTGCACAAAGCAAGGCAGGGTAACGCTGGGTGTTAACTTTCCTCTGAAGTGGTGAAGCGAATGCCAAAGTTCTTGCCACTAGCTGATTAACCTGTGCGATTTTAACAAAAGCGACAACACTGAATAACAAAATAAAGAGTAAAGAATGATCTCCCCCCGCCTCGCATCCTTTGTCTGCCTTCTCCATACGGCCAGAAGGAAAAGCCATCTCCCATTTGCCCACCAAACCACATATTTAATCCATGTGCTTATGTCAAACTTAATTACAGCACATTTGGCATAAAATAACAATCCACATCCTTGGAGAGGGGAACTTAAGTAGTTAATATGTGTGATTGAATGAAAGTGCTTTGCTGAATGTTTATGAGAAACCCAAGACGAGTGAAATGTGGTGATATTTTAACCCTTCAAACACCAGCTCTCCCGCTCTGCGCTGGAGCCCCGCGTCCCCCCACGGCACCTGCCCAGCCGCCGCGCTCCCACAGAAGCCGCGCACCGAGAGCTGCTCTCGTACACAAACCTGGCCGAGCCTCGCCCAACAAACTCGCTGTCCTCTTGGCAATAAAGGCACGTTATTACAAAGGAGAGATTTGGATACCTGCTTGCACCCCTCTCTGATGCCCCACAGGTTTAGACGCCATGAAACTTTGCCACGAGAAGCTGGGGGTTTCCCCACAGCCGAGGCAGGGAGAGGCTCTGCGGCGGGTCATGGTGGGGAGCAAGTTGTTCTCCTGACCAGGAGATGGACGGCACCACCTGAGGCCCCCACTGGAAAGCTCTCGCCCCAGAGCGGGGAAAAGGCCATCCCACCGTCAGCCCCGGCCTTCTTCGGGTTGCACTGCAACTGCTGCAGCTCCAGAAGGCACGGCTCCAAAAATCCGTGCTCTGGGTTTGGAGACCAGCGGTGACCTTGCAAGCTGACATCCCATAAGGCAAACCAGAATTTCACACATCTCCTGCTCTGAGCTTCAAAGCTGTGTTAAAGCTGAGCCATTTTTCTTACAGAGGAACAAAGCCTGATTTAAAGGCTCCAAATAATGTTTTTGTTTTCTTTTTTCCCCACTTTTCCTGCCTTCGTCTCTCATTCCATGCCTTAAAAATATCTGGATACTTCCCTCTTCTTTTCATGCCAGTTTGTAGAAACCACAGATCTCAAAAATGGAAAGTTCCTCTCTCTGTAGTCCCCAGCGTCTCTAAAGCAGCATACCCAAAACCTGACAAGTGGGTCTGGATTTATGTTTGGGCACAGATTCACCAGGGGCAGATAAGGACAGAGTAAAGAAGATGTAGAGATGCTTTAAGTCCCACATGGAAATCAGTTGGCATGGCACAAAGGCAAATTTGAGGATGAAAAGCCCGACTTCTAAGTGCAAAGATGTGGCCACGATGTCTGGCTCACAACATCCCTACAGCCCAGACTGCAGCACAGGGACACTGGGGAAGGGCCGTTTTCCCCAAGAGCACCCAGCGCTGGGTGCTGCTGAGAGCAGCGATCTGAGCACCCTGCTCACGGGGACCTGGAGGACACAGGACAAGGTGCTGGCTCCCTGGCCCGTGGTCCCGGGGACTGGGAGACGGAGCCAGCAGAGACTCCGAGCTTCCGAAAGGGATCAAAATTCACAGCACCGACCTGGAACGGCGGGCGGGGTGGGGGGGGTCAGATGGACAGCCTGGGAGACAGGGCTGTGCGGCACGGGGATGGCGCGCGGCGAAGGGGTGAGCGGCAGCGGGCAGAACGTGAACAAGGGAAATTCTGAGTAGATACTGGAAAGAATGTTTCCTGAAAGTAGTCAGAAAGTGGAATGAGTGTCCAGAGAGCTCGCAGAGATTTTTAACACCTGACTGGAGAAGGCCCTCGGCAACTTGATTCCTGTTGGCCTTGCTTTCAGCAGGGGTTCGGCCCAGGTGCCCTCCGACGGCCCTTCTCACCCGCGTTACCCCACGACTACCAGCAAGGCTGGAAACGCAGAGGCCAGCGCAGGCAGCACCTACACCACAGAGCGGGGAGGAAGGCTTCTGTGTAGGAAATGGTTTCTGTAGGTAGTGCAGGGAAAGAGTAAAAAGTGTTCAGCAATGACCTTGATACGAGGAGCAGGAACAAAGAGGCAGTAGCTGGATGTGGCGCGGAGGTTGTGAGCCCTGGTAATGGCCTGCTCCTGCTCGCACACAATGAGGACGGAAAATCTCCCATTAACTTCAGTGACACCGGACCAGGCTCTAAAAGAGCAGACACTAAAGTGGATGACAGTGTCAGAAAAGAGAGGAGGAAAGAAGGAAAAATTTAAGTTTCACTTTCATCATGCTGCGTATGAGTTAACTGATGAAATCCTATTGTTCCCTATTTCAAAAATGAAAATAAATAGTTTGCAACAAATACAGCGGAGTGGCTGCTGTGGAGTTAATTGGCTCTGTATCTTTAAAAAGATGGCATGACTTTCTTGTTGCCAGAGATTAATTCCTGACGATTTATCGAAGTTAGTGTGAGTCCTTCACCCTGCCCTGGATATAAGAAAGGTGACAACAGCCTAAGAACTGTCAGATCGGGTGCAAAATCCTAAGGAACGCACGCTATACAACAATTTAACCTGAGCACTGTGCTTTGGATTTGACATCCCTGTCGTTACACTTACTCTGCTAGTAAAAAATAAGATCACTTTGGACACTAGCTGAGAAAATATATATATATTTTTATATATATATCTCTCTCCTAGTGGTAGCAGGATTACGGAGGACAGACTGGTTATGGAGCCTTTGATATATAAATATATATAATACAATCGTATTTCTGTATCTTACAACAGAATGCGTGCTGCTGGAGAAGCTGCAGAGTTTCTATACAAACCCATAGTTTTATCTAGGGTGGCTAAAACACTGCCCAGACTAAAACATAAATTATAATTTTTGGTATGAGGAAGGTTATAAGAAGAAAATACCAAGCTTCATCAAAACCCCTTTGGAGCAAAGCCGTTTCGTAGCCTGGGGTTACTGCTCGCTGCTCCCCCTTGCTCTGGTCCTTGTGGTGGTCTCGGACGTTTATGCCTCGTGAAGAAGCTGTGGCCTCTTCTCTTTGACCCACGGGACACGCTGCCCCACGCCAGCACAAAGCTGGATGGCAAATATCCGGGTGTCAAGACGTAGCAGTGGCTGAGCCCTCCGAAGCCAAAGCCCTTATCCCCCAGCTCTGTCCTACGCACCGGGACCAGCGAGGGGGCATTCAGGCCGAGCCTAAACCGACGCCTAGGTTTGGTCCAAGTCCCACAGGAAGCCTGGGAGTGGAAGCCTGCGCTGCTGGCTCCCAGGCCAGCGCTGTGCCCTGCAGAACACCCTCCCTGCGCTTATCCACAATTATTATTCATCGCAGACAGCAAACGAGCCCTCCTGGCATCTCCCGGCCCCCGTTCGGGCGGCTGCCAAGTGCGGTGCCCTCTTCCCCTCGGGGCTGGAGCAAATTCCCCTTCCCACGTCTGCCGGAGAGCCCTGTCTGCTCGGAGGGACCCAGGACTCCAGGCAGAGCTTTCCCATGCCATCGTCCCTCAGAATAGCTCTGCTCTCCATATTTTTAGCAAGGCTCTAATGGGCCAATATGTTTGATTTTCCACTGTTTCCACCCTAGCTCAAGTCCCGCTGCTCAGCAGTCTCCCTGTGTTTCTGCTGGCGTGTCTGGGCAGCGGTGGCAGGGATGGGGAACGCAGGGTGGAGGAGCCTTGGAGATGGTAGCTCTGGCAGCAAGAGCTGCTTTGCATACTTGGAGTTGTACAAAGCTGATTTTCTGAGAGAGAGAAAGACGGAGAAAGAGGTTTCTGTAAGTAGCGGAGACAATGAGAACAAGGCAGGCACTATGCCAAGCACGGGATGGCTGCCAAAACACATATCATTAGCTTGGACCGGCTATAAGCAAGGAAATGAGAAACATATGTTGGAGAGCAAGGTTAGGAGCGAGGGACTATGGGTCAGTGACAGTCGTCCGAAAACTTTTCCCTTGTTCTTCAGCTGTGGCCCGACGGTGTCAGATGTCGTTCTGACAGCCTTCATTTCTCATGACGGCCGGGCTTATTTTGGCCTGGTTGTTTTTTGTTGTGTTTTTTTTCCCCTCCCATAATGGGAGTTATTGAGAGGAAGAAGAGAACAGACAAGAAAGCCTTTACCATTTTTTTTTTTCCCACAGTTATGGGAAAATAACCTTGTTTTCTGTGATGTTCTCTGAAATCCTCACCCTTTATAAAGTAACGGTGTCTCAGGACCGGGATTCTGCCTGGCTCTGGTGAAAAGAAAAGGGTGGGGAGTGTATTCCTAAGTAGTTCTTGCTGTTCTTCCTTAAATATAATTAGATGCACCTCATTACCTCAAACTAAAGGCCTTTTGTACTTCTTCAGGGCTGTGTTTCCTGACAGCCACGGCTTGCAGCATCCAGTCTTATTTTATCACATTAACAGTGTATTTTTAACATTTTTACCATTTATCCAAGCTGTGTGCAGATTATTTCCTTTTTCTCCAAAGACTACACCCAGATGATATGTTACTCACTGCCATTTAATGAAGTGTTTGAAGTTCCCGCTCCCTTTCCCAGCACCATTGTCTCTCCTTCCTTTGATGGAGTTTTCACTAGATAGCACCTCAAAGATCACTGCTACTTCCCTCACAAGGCTGAAATATTCCCAGATAAAGAAGAGCCTAATAGGGATCTTAGACAGCATCCCAAGAGACCTGTGTTTGACTACTGTTCTGCAGCAGGCTCCATCTGAACTTGATAGGTCCCTCCACTTCATCAGCGCACTGCTGAGGGATGAGCACCTTGTGAAATCTCAGATAGCCTCAGGTCTGAAATGTAGACGAGGTTCATTTTGCTTTTGGGCTTGGAAATGTGTGCAGAGCAGAAAGAAATGTGAGGATGCAAGGAGGAAGATCAGATATAAGAAGCCAAGCACCGTTCTCCATGGAAGGCCCTTGCTCTCCACGCCCCATGGTGAGGATGCGATTGCTCTAGTGCAACACGCTGGGTGTTCCCTCACAGGACATCGTTGGCATGATGTGAGTAAGAATATGCAGAAGACTGGTTTTACAGTGTCTTCTACAGCATTGGCTGCGGGTTGTCTGATAGGAAACTATCTGGTCATCTCCCACCTTACACCTTGGTGACTCTTGCTCTCTGTCTGAGCCCCGATGTGCTTTAGTCTGTTTAGGACTGAAATAATTTAACTGTAGTGTTTGGTCTTGAGTAGGGATGTCTTGGTGAAAACTGGTGTCTAATGCACAGGACCTCAACCCAGAGATCTCATTCTGGACTAAGGTCTAAGAAACCACAGTAAAACAAAAATGTTTTTACAATATACTTCCCTTTACATGATATGACTATTAAAATAGTCTAAAAAGAAAAATACATACCTCCAGGTAAACATGCACAGTAGAAAAAAAAATTGCATGCAATGACTGGGGAAAAAGCAACTTGAAGAGAGGCCACTGGATAGTTAAAACTTGTAAGTCTTAAACTGCAAATTGCTCCCAGTATGACTTGTTAGCTGGATGACACAACACCTCAGATCTAAAAGCTTCACTGGGCTGGCTCAGTGACAGACAGTGCTGCTCTCTGGACACTGTTACACAGTAAAGTCCTGAGAAAAGCGCAATGTAATATATCATGTCTAAAAGTTTGCGAGAAATAATTTCATTCTGATGCCTTTTAATTGCTTTCCATGCCCTAAAGCCTGCGCTGAGAGCCTGCCCACCCTGCCTGCAGAGAGCCTGCTGCAAGGCTCCCGGGGAAGCCCGAGGATGGGGTTTTGAGGGAAACAGGTGAGGTCCAGATCAGGTTTGAAAGGAAAAGGGAGATGTAGCAAAGGTCGTACATGGACTGTCAGCAGGTAGAGACCGAGGTCAGGAAAGAAATGATGAGGACAGAGCTAGCTGAAGAGGAAGACAGGCTCAGGCTGGGGGTGGCTGTTGCTGCCCTTAACTCGTCAGCTGTGCTGGCTCCAGCCAGGGAAGAGAGGTGACAGACGTGTCATTTCTAAGCACTTTAACTCACCAGCTCTGAGGAAGGGACTGGCACAGCACACAGGCACTGACACTCGTTTTCTCTCAGGCAGCAAGTTAAAATGCTTGGAAATAATACTCCTCTCTCCACATTTCTGGAGCCTGGGCTCCTCGCAGCACGGCAGCATCCGTACAGACAGCGCAGCATCCTCCCCCCACACCTCTGCTCTGAAAAACATCTGCAATACCATTTTTGAAGGATTTGATATTTTAACATACTCTCTGTAAATCTGATATCTTTGACTTTAAAATACCACTAGAAAGACTTGCTGGCAATTTTTTTTTTTAACTAAATGGGAGGAAGACATGCTGACTATCAATTTTCAAATACCACCTGCTTTTCACACAGCCTTGGCTTGTAAGATGATCTAAGATGAAATGCAAGGTTTGCACAGAAATCCGTAAGCCACAGCACTTCAGCTCAGAGTGCCCAGTCAACCTCACCAGCACAGACCCCAGTAACTTCCAGTCATCACGGCCCAAGAGACAGTAATTGCTCACTTATAATTACATGCAATGTTCCTAGCTGTTTGGGTTATTTTTTTTTTCTGAAATGAGATACAAAGAAGGGACTACAACTGATAGAGGGGCCCAAAAGCAACACACACCATAAAAACTGAAGCGATACCCAAGATTATTCAGACACTGTGTATCCTTGAATTCAGTAGGTATGTTCAACCAACAGGGAATTTGGCTTAAGAGTCTACATTCTTCACAGAAGAAAAAGAAACTATACTCTAACTCTACCACATTTTCAGGAATCCTTGGGAAATAAGATAATAACCGCTACGTTAATCATAAGTTAAAGTCAAAGTTGATGATATGTATTAGCTCAAAGACACTGTTGAGTTCTGGAGGATTGTTCAATGTGGGGCATATTTTAGCTCTCATATTTTATCCCCTCCAGGAATGCACCTTGTGCAAGCATTGGATATTTTCAAAACCTTAATTTTCTTCTCTAAACTTAAACTCACATTAATGTGCTTAGATTTACAAAGCAGCAGGTCACGCAGATCCAACAATATTTGCCAACAATTTTGAACAGGAAATCAGGGGGTTCTGGATAACCATTAATTCCATTTAAAGGCAGTGACTTCAGCATAACTTCTTCCCAAACTCATAACCACTATGAAGACGTAATTCCATTTTCTCTGCTGCTAAGGCAAGCCTAAGAAGGTCCATGCACCCTTTATTTTTGGAGATGGAAGGGAAGGCTTTGTTTGGCCAGGATTTTTTTAAACCTCAGTCATCTCGCTTGTGGTTTATGATGTGGCTGCAGAAACAGTTGTATCAGCACAACTGCAGAGATGGCAAACCACAGCCTGGGCATGGGAATGTGTAAGGAGGTGAGGGCATCTGGAAGCGGCAATGCCCAACTGCAGCCTCGATGTCTGATGCCCCTTCCACAGAGAAGCGATGAGCCAGACAGGCTCATGTGGCCACCAGTATCCTGACATGACTTGATGGCCGCTGTTTTCTTACAAGGAGCTTCCTCAGAGATTCAAGAGAGATTCATCAGCTGCTGGTTACCTGCTCCCAGGTAGAAGGTGGGTGAGAAGGTCTCTTCTCCCACCGCTTTACAGACTCTGTCCCTCATGCGCGGGAGGTGGCCGACCTGCACAAAGAGCCACAAAGGGCCAGGGAGGGAACCGGGCTGAGAAAACCCAAAGGAAACCAGCCAGGGAAGGGAGGCACAAAGTCTGAAGGACCCTTATCTTCCTTTGACTGTCTGAATTACGATGATGTTAATGCAAGACGGTACCTCACAACAGATACTGCTTGATGAAAATTACAGACTCCAGTCAGAAAACATCCGAGCAGAACTGAGAATGCAGACTAAGGAGACTAAGTGAAACTGTACGGCGTTAATTACAGTCTCAAATGCATATTTCATCTTTTACTCCATTCTGAGTAAGGGTTTCAGAGAATTCTAGCAGCTTCAGTGACTGTACACGGATGCACAAGGACTTCCATGTTTACTTGGACTTGTTAAAGCACAGAGAGGCACTGTCCCCAGAGTTGGAACCGTTCAAATCAGACTTTATTTCCTTTTTACCTGTATTTCATTATTTTCACTTTACGGTCACATGTAGTTATCTCTCAAATTAATATGGATGTGTGCAGTAATATTTCACGTATCTCATGCTTATTTGTATCTATTTAATTAGCTTCCCCCAGGCAGCATTACCACACATTTGAGGTGATAGTAAAGGTGTTTTACTTAGTGTTTGCTATAAGCAGATAAAGTTTCTTGCTATTGTCCATACTGGACAACACATAACTCCAGAAAGATACTGGAGGGTAATAGTGTTCGTTTGCATCTGCACTGAGCAGAACCTCGACTAGACAAGGCCTGAGCAACTTGATCTATTTGTAACTGCTTTGAGCAGGGCCTTGGCCCAGGTGATCTCCAGAGGTCCCTTCCAGCCTAAATTATTCTGTGATTCTCTGATTTTATTTTCTGCTTTTACACCACGTGTTCCCTTAGCAAAACAAAACAGCTTATCTAAAATGCCTGTGTGGTAGCATGTAGTCAGGTGATATTGTTTAACACAAACCTGTGGCACACAAATCACTACAGAGCTGCACTGTGTGTATGTGTGTGTGCGTACACAGACACACGTACCTCGGTACCTATCGATGGACAGAGCGTATAAATACAATCCCTGTGTCTTCAGGGGTGTTTATCAGGTAACAAACTGGCATACACTGAAAAATTTTAAAATGTCAGATAGAAAATCAAGCTTATTTAATATTAAACAAGATTTCTGATGTAGGCCCTGTAACTGCTTAAAGACTGGAAAACCAGGAAGGTGTAAACAGGCCAAGAAATATATCGTTATTGAAAGATGTAATATTTGCATTTAGCTTGAAAACAGAAGCAGCCAGGGCGCAGTATATTTTTCCATTTCCCTGTAAAGTCTCTCTGAAAACTGCCAGCTGATGTCAGCAGCCCTTCCCATTTCGTCTCTTTCGAAGGATTTAGCCGGACTCTTTCCTGCTGTGCTGAGCTCCCACCCAGGCCGTGGCAGGCCCCTGCGGCGGTCGCTGTCCCTGCTCACACAACACACGCTGTCTCTAGTCATAAATACTGGTGAGGCTGTTAAAAAAGGCAGTTCTGCTCAAGCCTATAGAAGTGACTGTTCCTGCACCATCTGAGCTCCCTCTGAACCCTTTCCAGTGCACGCGTTTGTCTTTGGATACAAACGCAGTTTTGCAGCAGGTACATTCGTTGCAACTTCAGAAGAGGAGACGTCAGCTGAAGGGCAGCCTGACCATTTCTTCCTGACTGGGGACCCAGCTTTACTCCGGGATACCACAGCCTCAAGCTCTGTAAACTTTTATTCTTGGTGAGCACAAACAAGAACAAAGAGATGTCAGGACAGAGGGACCCTGCAACAACGGGCATCTTCCAGAGGAGGCTACGAGCGCGCTAAAGTAGCCGTTCCTCTGACGTGGCAGGGGAGGAGGGCAGCGATGCTGCCCACCCTAACAGCCCACTGGTAAGTGCTGGGACAGCCCTCTGAAAGCACCACGGCTCGCACACCTCAGCAATGCCCTGCACAGTTTAACCCATCCATTTATATTTTTACTTTTGATATTGCCCTATAAGTCAGGTTCATAACTACTAGAAGATGTAAATGACAGACACGGACTGTAAATCAATACTTGAACATCATTCCAACACGCTCTGAAGCCAGGAAGATGAAGGTGCGACTGCCTAGAGCTGGAACAATTCTGGTCCTACTGCTGTACATAGCAGATGCAAAAATAAAACCTAAGAGCAATCTTAAATTATTATGTACCACAAGTATGTGTGCTCTGCTAACTCTGGGGGCCACCTCTGTCACCAGTTTAAATATTTATACTCTTGAATCAGGAGAGGGGACTAAGGAAGGCAACAGTAATAGATAAGAGAGAGAGTAATTTCTTAAGTACAAACATTACCAGAAAATGTTAGCCCAAGGCCTGGAGCTACCTAACTGATAAGAAACACAGCTGAAGAAAGGCTATACATAATTTTGATTATTTCAGGGCAATTTAGAGTATATTTACAAACTGATGATGATCTCAAAGGCTCATTTTGGCAGGCAAGAACCAGATATAAATCCAGGACCGGAGAAAGTGGGCACCAAGTCTGCTATGCTGGCTTCTGCATCATCCAGGCATTCCCTAACTGAGCAGGATTGCACATTGCATTTTTGCTTTAAATCTGCAAGACGATATCATAAGGCCCTCAGGTGTTAAGAAACTCGCCAGTTCTTTGGAAGTTTGAATGCATGATCTAAATTATTTCAATACATCTATAAACTGACCTTGCTTCCCTCTGCATTTGTTTTTCTGGTATATTAATACCGGATTAAAAAAATTATTTGGAGGAAACCCTGAACCCAACAAGAATAATAAATACGATAAGTTTTCTCTCAAAATGTATCAAATTTATAATAAGGGCATGGAAACTTAAAAAAAAATCATTACTAGCATGGTAGTTTTTTTATAAAGTAAGTATTTAATTTTTGTTCAGAGGTCATCACACTTCAAAAATATTTTCATCTAAATGCTTTGTTTCCGTCCTGTTAGATAAAGTCTGAGAATTCAGACCAACTTGGTAACTCCAGAGAATGTATAGATACTTGTGAAAGTGGAAACTATTTTCATGCTTATAAGTAATTCTGTGGGAGTGAATGTATTTGCAGCTTCCAGGCCAGGCAGGATGACCTTTCCAGAACTTGTAAAATCAAACCAAACAAAAATAGATTCAGACTTTCTTAAAATGAAACTGCTTGAAAAAGAAGCCTATGAACTGAACCACTGGAGGAAAACAGAACATGCACTAGCAAATATACGTAAAAATGAAATGTAAAACTTAGAACGACAGTCTTTATGTGTCTGTCCCTCTCCTGCTCTCTCACTCTCTGCCATTTCGGTATCACTCTTATCAGAGCTCTGTCAGCCCCTAAACTGACATTTTCCCATCCTGATCATTCCCAGGACAGAGAAGAAGGAATTTTTTTTTCACTTGGCTGATGCAAACAGCAGATCATCCGACAGAGAAACGTCAAGGACGGTTCGGAGTCCTAATCCCTGACCTGCCTGCCCTTTCCTAACTAGCTATTGACATTGAACTTAAAAGCTGCAATGCTGAGATGAGATAATGAATTCTGTTTGCTTTTAGTGTGCAAGAGGAAGAGGGCGAGATAGGGGGGGAGGAAGGGCGCTGGATGCACAGGCTCTCTGATGGTGCCAGTCTAACTTAAAGCTCCTAATATCTGAAACTCATTTAAGGAAAATAATGGGAGAAATAACCGCTGTGTTTCCCCTGGGGCACAGTGGGTGGGAAGGGCAGCGCGGGCTGGAAGAGCATCGCTCGCTGCTGGCGGCCGTAGGGAGCTATGAGGAGAGCGCAGCCCGGCCAGCGCCCGAGGAGCTGGAGACCTGGGCTAAGGCCAGACTTCTCCTCGGCGGTTTGTCTGGCTCTGTTCTTGCTTTTACCTTACTGCACAGAAATGCCCAGAGTTATGCTCTCGTTAGCCAAGCAGGCCAAGCCACCCTGGCTCCGTAAGCGAGCTCCCCGCGGCTGCACGCTGCCGTACATTGGTGGCCCCCGTTGCCCCTGCAGAGCATCTCGTCCCCTCGCGCCCGGCCATCGCCAGCCTCCTGCTCATTGCCACAGCTCAGGGCCTGGGCGCCTGCTGACGCTCCAGCACAGACAGGTCCCTTCAGCACCACTATTACTGCTCCACTGACACGTCCGAGGAAGGCGAGAATTACCCAGCTGGCCACCAACCAAGACTCCAAAGTCTCCTCTGCTTTTTTCTAGGATCAAGTGCTGTGTCCTGTAGCTCTGAATTATGTTCTTTATCCCTTAAGCAATTATTTGTGGGTTTGGGAAAAATTAGGAAAGGGTACTTATTGTATTTAACATTTGTAGAGTAGCTTATCTTCACAGATGCTTCTGCCCTAATATCACTTACTCCCCAAAAACTCCATTAGAGTCTAAAGTGGAAAATGATTAAGTTTTGCTATCATGATCCCAGGAACATTCACCTCTGAACGCCTGCCATCCACGTTTGTAGAACGGTCACTCAGAAAACCTGTAAATCATAATGTAAGTCACAAGACTTATTATTTTTAAATAGCATTTGCTGCTTGTTCTTATATTGCATATTGATATTTTTACTAAGTTTTCAATTAAGGACTCGTTAATCACACCCTGAGGATAACGATTCCTGCTTCTGGAAGGTTACCTGGTTTGTTATTCTGTACTTTTTAGCACTAAATTTTCACAATTAATATTGCAGTAATCCTAAGATGCTGAATGAAAACACCACAATTACTGCTCCTTTTATCAGAAATATGAACAAAAATACATTTTTAAATCAGTGCTAAAATTCTGAGAATGCCATGAAGATACAGATCTTCTAGATATTGCTAGAGCTAAGCACAGAGAAAAATAATGCCAGTTCTGGGATGATGCGTTAAGAAGAGTGAAGAGTTGCACCAAAGTATGTAGCCTTGTGTGAATTTGTTTACTTTCCTCTAAGGCACACAGGATATGCAGTAGAAAAAAACATACTAAAGTCCGCTATTTCTTCCTGCATATTTAAGTAATTTTGATAAGTAGATATTACTGGAATGGAAAAGGAAATCAGAAAAAAATATGAGAGTTGGAGAAATCAGATTACTTTTGGCTGTACTTCAAGAAGGATCAGTTTACCAGTTTATAAAAATTATTGCCACTGTTAGCTATTAATATTGAAAATTTTTTAGCTACTTCTAATAATTACTACCATAGGAAAGCCAGATTTTGTCTCGCCTCGCTCTGAGACATTGTAATACAAAGTCAGCAACTGAGTATGAAATGCCAGCTCTTACAAAGTCAGAAGGACTTGACTATGAGTTAAAATTCATCCTAAAAGTTTAGATTCTTGCATTCTACTATTATCTGTGTAGGAATACTGATCAGCTAAGCATTAACCTCTGTAGCAGAGAGATTAACTATAAAGGGTTACCTACCAGTCTACAAACACATAAGCCATACGAAAACTTGACACAGATTTTGAGATGTAGCATCTCATCAGTCCTGCAACTGACCCTCCTCAACGAGGAAAACTCAAGTCAAGCTGACAAGGGGGGTTGAAATGGTTATTTGTCAATTCACTCATTGCTTTGTCTACCCATTCTTTGCAAAACAGAGCAAAACAAACAAACAAACAAAAAATCCAGCTGCTGAAATAGAGCCTTTTCTCTCCTCTCTGCCCAGACATGCTAATCAACATAATTCATGGTAAGAAGGGAGGCAAATGAACATCCTCGCATGGATATTTCATCAAGATTCTGGAGAGCTTCATAAAGCAGCCTCTTTTAGAAACCATAAAATGAAACAAGACATATTTCTGGGGTTGTCAGCAGGTAGATCCACTGGTTTTGTGGTAAGTAATCTCTTTGGGAGGAAGTCTTTGCTCTGATGTCTGTGTTGGATGTTCTGTGGCTCCCCCCAGCCGCACCAGCGCGGGTCTGTTCACTGGGAGAGGAGGCGGTGATGATATTGCTTCTAACAACCAGACTGAAGTCTAGCCCGAGGCTATCTTCCAAAGCCCCCTCCAAACAGCCTCTAATTAATTTTAATCCTGCCACTCCAATGAGTCCCAAGAGTGCAGCAACCAAAACAAAAAAAACCTTCATCAAGTAATTCAGAAAAGCTTTGACGGCATTGCTTCAAGATTTTAGGGCTCTAAGCAGAAAGTGCCACAGAAAGCTTTTAAATGTGATTTTCCTTCAGTTTCTTTATTTTCTGCCCTCAAAACCGTAAAAAGCCTATTTCTGATGAGCGGTATCGTTCTCACTGCTCTCCAGGCCCCACAAGTTCACTCCACAAGGTGGGTGGCGGGTCTCAGGGACGCCCACCGCGGTCACCCATGGAAGCGGCTCTCCCCAGCCCGGGCTGAGCAGGGCAGACCTGGCCCGTCTGCCCTCCTCCAGCCTCCGGCGCCAGGCAGAAAGGGTATTTCCAGAAGTGGAAACAGAAGCACAACGCGACCGACCAGCATTCTGACACTGAACATCCAGAATCATAACCTAAATCTCCAGGCCCCTCGCGGGCTTTAGCACCAGCGAGCCACCTGCACGTGGCAGGAAGGACTGCGCTCAGCTCATACCGGGGTCTGCTTAGCTTGTCATATGCTTTAGTAAGAAAACAGAAATGCTCATGCTATTTTTGTCTAGCAGGAGTGTTAATATAAGTGCTCACACAGCCGGGTGAATATGAAATTTTGGGAACGCTCTCAAATTTAGCAGTAAAACCCCTCTGCGTGGTACACTTCTCTGCATTTCCCTTTCCACCACATTTTATGCAATTTGATTTTGCTGAAAGAAACACTCACAGAAAACAAATCTCTAAATTGCTATAGAAGATCTCCCAAACTGCATTTTAGATTTGCATGTGTGTAATGATATTGGTGACAGGAAATGTTTATCAACAGAACGGAGGTGTTCATGAAAAGGGAAGCTCAGGAAGACAAGCACTAGCAATCACACTGTGATTTGAAGAGGCAGTGAATATCTCCTTGTGGATCACCTTTGCAAAACAGTATTTTCCCCCACATTTCCACAATTTTGATTCAGTATATAGAACAGACATACATATCTTTTCCTCATTGCCTGATGCATGGCCCCCTTCATTTACCTTATACAATTCGAACGCTGCCCTGACTTCCAAGTTACTAAATTCCTTGTAAGCTTTTCTTCAAATCTCTTGTGATAGAAGGTGCTATTATTACCTCTATTTTACTGACTGCAGAGCTGAGATCTACAGTGATTAAAGGAAAAGTATCTTCTAACTGTGGATGCCTAATTAAGAGAGGTCTACACACTGTTTTCTCAGAACACTCCTTATGTGTCCAAAATGGTCTTCAGAAGCAGTTGTGAGCACAAATTCAGATTCCTGCATCTCAAATGAACCATGAAGAAATTGAAGAATACCCAATTAGTAACAGTCTGTGAAAAGTTAGGTTGAAGTGAATTAACTAGCATCACAAAGGAGAAAAGGTGGCAAAGGAAGGGAAAACAATCAGTTTTCCAAGGCAGCATTCAACCATCTTAACCATCAAATAATCCTTTCTTCTCCTTTTCTTAGGCTGATTCGCTACTTCCAACTTCTGGAGCAGACAAAAGAGGGGTGCTGCCGACAGCCCCGTCCTCCACCACAGCCCTGTCCCTCCTCCTCCTCTCTTGCTGGCCCCAGCAGGGGTCACTCAGAGCCCAGGAACGACCGACTGCCCAGCGCCTCTCGGACTAGGCATGGGCAACCTGTGGATCATGCTAACATCACCATGAGCCGTCACCATGCAACGCCAACATTATTTGGCATTTTTATTATCCCCGTACTTCTGATATTAACCTTGTGCCCAGCACGTGCCACGCCGCTAGCCTGGCTTCGGTCAGCACCATCTATCTCCACCTGCTTCTGGAGGTGGATGGTGCTGTCTCAGCCTCCTCCTGCTTCCATCAGCCTCCTTTCCCAGAAAAAGGTGGTGCTACCCACATCACCTCGCTGTTTCCATACAGAGATGGTAAGAGTCTAGATATGGATGATCTTCTCTTATCCCCTCCCCTTAGCTGGTGATGATCCTCGCTCTCCCCTGCAAAGTGCAGGACGAGGAGAGACCCTACGTGCTGTCATGATGCCCATGTTATATTGAAATAGAACAGGGAAGGGATGAGATGTGCCAAACACAATGTTGTTCTGCAGCTTCCACCATGGGGCGAAGATGCCAAACAGGACACAACAAACCCATGGACATTCTGAAGAGCATCACGCAGCTCCAGGACAAACGCCTAAGCGTGGTACAGCGTGCAACAGCTCGGAGCTGAAACTGAGGGACGACCTCAACCCCTGGCTGAAGCGTGCCCACGGCGAACGGAGCCTCGTGGGCATCTGTTCCGATCTAACCCCGCTCTCCTGAGCACCTGAGAAAAGCAGGATTTGGAGCTTTCTTTAAAACTTACAATG
The DNA here is from genome assembly GCF_013368605.1 of Nyctibius grandis. NCBI lineage: Eukaryota > Metazoa > Chordata > Aves > Nyctibiiformes > Nyctibiidae > Nyctibius > Nyctibius grandis. The sequence goes on along the minus strand of NC_090669.1, from coordinate 22,882,244 downwards.
TGGGTAAATGTTCACAGAAACTGCAAAAGAGAAACACCAGATGCAAAATCCACCTGCTGCCAAATGTGAAGTTTGAAATCTGGGCTGGAGATTTCTGGAAAAAAGGTTGGTAGAATTCCTTAATAGAAACAAAACAATGTATCCCTAACTATTTTTTTTTCAAAGGAATCAACTAACTGGTGGGGGAAAAAAAAGAAAGCCTGTGGCAGACATGGAGAATTTCCAGTCTCTGAATACGTCCACGGGGCAGGGACACTGGGCAGACCTCGCCAGAGTTTGCAGCAGACGGCTCATCAGGGCGATGCTAGAAGGCGGGGAAGCTGCGTGTCCCTCCGCGGAGTCCCCAGCCCCGAGGGCAGGCACGGCTCTTCAGACACTCTCCTGGAGACGAGGGGTGTCCGCACCGCACGCTGTGTCTGACAGCAGGGAAAGGCTAAAAAGCTGTACTGTGTCACTAGCTTGTGTGTTTCCTCTGAGTTTTTCTAATGATTGTGCTACAGAATATTCTAGATTTATACCAGTATGATCCTCATGTGTAAAGAAATGCTTTCCACTTCCAAGGGCTACATATTCTACTCCATTAAATTCCTTGAGATCTTTTTAGTATTGACATGCTGCCTCCTCGCAAACAACCCCGCGGTATCTGGAACGCTCCAAAGCGTCTGTGCCAAATACAGTGATTCATTGCACTGCTTTAATAATGGGCAAGAAAAGAGGCTTTTGAGTTCTGTAACCCATAACAACTTCGAAAAGAACAAAGGACCCTCTCCAAAGTCACTGGAGTTAATAGAGCTCTTTTCACTAAAGCCTAACCTGAGTTTGCTGAACGACTAAATATAAGCTCCCCGCCATCGCACTCAAGATATTCTCCAGCTCTGGCGATAGCGGCTGTTCATTTTCTGCATACCACCGTAATGAAACAAAATCATGGAAGGTTGAACAAAGACACTGATGGTCTATAGAGGTGATTGGAACCAATGAAATGGAACTAGTATCCTCTGAAGTGCCTGCTCTCCCCAGCACAGCCCGCAGCACACCCCGTCTTCCAGGAGGATTTTTCAATCCTGGGTCTGCTTACACATGAAGCATTAATCTATATCAAACAGATCATTCATGCACATTAAGGAAACCATTTTCTCTCCTCCTTTCCCAAGGACCACATTTCTCTGTCCACCTCTGACAGAGCTCTCCCCTAGAAGACAACACAGAACCCACCTTTCCAGGCAGCAAGCAGAAAAGCACAGACAAAAGCATCAAGAGAAAACCAGCGAAGGACCATTATCTGAACCTGCCTTTTAGGGCTCTTGGGACCAAACAGCAGCTCACTCTCTATTACACCCGTTTCTTTTTACAGGCAGATACAGAGAGAGGATAATAGCTTCATTAGCCGTAAAAGGCTGAAGTGGGGGGACTCTCCCTGAGCACAAGAATCCAGGCTGGTTTGTCTTTCACAAGACTGATTTAATTTAGTGGCATTTCAGTCATTCATTTTGTTTAAATACATTTTAACTATCATACATACACATGTGGAAAAACCTCACCAACACTAAGAATTCACTTCAGAGAATCTCATAGTTCGTGGACTTAAAGACTCTCATGGCAACACCCATGGAAAGCAAAGCTTGTGCATTCGCCTGCCTACAGAGCAATTCGCTTTACGGTGCATGGTGTATTTCAGACATGTAGGCTTAGGCTAAGAAGGACCTTCTGATACAAACACCGAAGGCAAAATTCAAGCCTCTCATAAACCCTTTGATCAGTTCCTTTTAGCATATCGTAAAAGCATTACGAAGCGCTGGGTTTCCCCGGCAAATGTTCTGCTGGTGTTTCCCTGCTTGCCAGTGTGAGATAACCAACTCAGGATGGGTAGATGTGAGGATTACTGGGAATTAGAAAGAGGCTTAAATGACACTTGACACGAGCTGACATTAGTCCGTAGCACGCAAAGGCAGAAAAGCCGTACCCGCTGCTTCCTTAGCACAGTACACCCCTGCCCAGATCACCACCGCGCATCCACGGCACGCCGAGGGAAGGGGAGGGGGACTCGGAATTCAGGAGGAAGCACACCCGCACCTCTGTGCTGCTCTTTTGTATTTCAATTTTCTTTGGCCAGTGGGGATGATTTTATAGCATCACAGCAGAACATTATCTTTTATACTTTGACAAAATGAAACCGAGTCCTTGGGATTTTTTCACCCATTGCTCTCTTGGCTACTTCACTGCAGTACTATTTCATTACTTATTGATTTTTCAACATGCTGTCTGCATCGCTGTAATTTACACAAGTTCTGATAGCCCTCAGCGATTCTTACACCTCAGGGTGAGATCATGGAGTTCACTTGAGATACCAAAGGTAGGCAACAAGTTCTTCGGAAAAGACGACAAATTGACAAAGTCGATAGTCAAGGAGGAAATTTGAGCAGCTGAAGGCGTATCATACCCTAAATTATCGAGATATTTTTCTTAGCCAAATTGATTTAGAGGAAATTTGTACCCCAGAAATTACTCTCACATACAGCTAATAAGGGACTGCAAAGTACGTGGCTAAAACCCGAGGAATTAATAATGCACGTCCCTTACATGGCAGTTGAACTAACGCTATTTTTGTTGTAACTGGAGATAACCACTGGTCTACAGATGGGCTTGTCATTAGAGAATGCTGCTTCATCACGAACAAGGACAGGGAACTACAAAGAGCTTCTCTTACGTTGAGGTAAACAACTGGTTCTTCTTCAAGCACTTTGTCACATTTCTGCCATTCTGAGTAACTCCGAGGCAGTCACCTGTGGCAAGGGCCGTGCTCGCCTTGACCAGAACGGGTGGTCAGACCTGATGTCTCTGATAGGACGCAATGTTTTAGAGCGTACGTGCCCATCTCTGTTCTGCTGCACTCAGAGCTCCAAAACGGGGATGCTTCTGCAGGAAACCGGTCACTGCTTAGTGAAATGAGCTCTAATCCTATCGGGAGGTCTGATCCCACTGGTACCCCGCACACTGATAGCACTTCGAGTCACTTTAGGAAATGGGAGTCGATACTGACTGGCCTTTCCTTCTTTCCAAGTAAACTACAAAATGCTTGAGATGTTTTTTAAATGCCTATTCCTCTGCGGTTGGAATAACTTTACTATGAGCAATCCTGACTTCAGCCCGGTTTCCCTCTCACTGGGCGATAATTTAGGAAAAAAAAATTTATATGGAAGTCTGAGATGACTTTTGGGTAAGGCCTAAAGGTCTCATGAACCTGTGAAATTCAACCCAAAGACTGCACAGAACCGCTGCTGCTTCTCTCCAGCTGGGAAGCTCCGCACTGCTCTCATGATTTGATAGTGCTTTACTTAATCTAAAATGCAAAGTTTTAAATAAAAAGTCCTTTATTTACATAATACTAATTTTTTTTTTGGACACCCGAGCAAGCTGCCACCATGAGCTGGGCTCTTTTAAATGGGCCTTTAAATGGTGTCCGTGCAGGTGGAGCTGGGCTACTCACAGCCCCTCAGCATCCCACACGGGCCCCACGAACGCAGCCAGACCCGTGACGTCCGTCGGGGGGGGGTGGCAGGAGGCTTTCTGGGTTAAGAAAATTGCAGCGATTAGAGTACAAGTATTTCAGTTTGCTGGAAATCAGATTAAAAAATTACGCTTCAACCCAATTTGGGTATTTCAAAATATTGAAATTCTGCATGAAGCAGAAATCCCACATTTCTAGAAGCTATATTCATTATAACTATTTAGAGAGATTTATTGAATAACTCAGGAAATCGAATTATACATAATAACGTTTATATCAAGAATATCAGTGTTTCATAAACTTCAGCTCGTATCTTCAGAAGAGATTTAATTTTGTTGTAAATATTTTAAATGATTAATAATCGGTTTCTTTATAATTTGTCCCAGTGCTTAACTAGCCAACCTGTTACACACCCACACAGGAGCTCTCACACTAATCTACAAACACCAACTTTCAGCTACTGGGGGTTTGATGCATCTTTCTCTGCTTGGCTAAAAGCTCTCTGATGTACACACTCCTCTTTATACCCTAACTGTAAAACCTCTCAGGATACAACTGCAAGCATCCTGGCATTTCCCCTCAGAAACCAAAACCAAAACAAATGGTAAAAAAGGCCAAAATGGGAAAAAAAATAAAAGCAGTGCATAAGGAGGTGGTCTCTGTTTTGGTGTCAAGGAGAATGAACCAGGAAAAAAAAAAAGGCATTTCTATTTTTTGATGACAGTTACTTTGGAGCATAATTCTTAAATACCAAATATTTGCTTCTTCAACGATGGAAATAGACCTCAGCCAGCTCTCTGACACCCTCGCAGAGGTGACATGGGGACGAGTGGTCTGGCACCCGGAGATGTTCTCTGAAGCTCGTGCTTCTTGCGGACGCTTCGCGCGTGTCTGTTAACCCGGGGTCCGGGTATGACCACACTAAGGAGCAATCTGATTCCAAGGTGAAGGAACAGGGATGGCTTTTTCATTCTGTTTTTCTTTAGGAAACCTGACTGTTAACTTAAAGATGGAAAAACCCTTCCTAAGTAATGCCAAAGCTGTGGAGTTAAATACAAAATTTAGAAACGCTGGAACCAGAAAGCTCCCAAGTTCCTCCAGCGGCCAGACTGGCCTTGCTTTGCGTGTGCCTTTCTGGTTTTATTTATTTTTTATTGGTTTTAATCAAACAAGTACCTTAAGCTATTGCTTTTAAAAATTGTCAGCTATTTACATAACACTATATCTGCAAATGAGGCCAAGTTAATGATATTAATATTTACTGACCCACAATAATATATTTATTCTGTAACTTTAAAGGGAAACACAAATGACCTCCTGAGAACCTTAACTGCATCACTTCCTGACTTTGCTTTTTTATAACTCCCACACCACATTAAAAGCTTTGGCTGTTTCACAGACGTGCACTTGCGCACACGTATGTGCGTGCACACTCAGAGTTATTTACAATTTTGATTGCATGAAACTGTTTATCAACGTTGTGTGAATAACGCCAGGAAAAGATACTCTTCAAAAAAATCAATAGGCTGAAAGTGCTGGTTTAGGGTTGCAGTAGTTGTTGGTTGTGTTTCTGAGTTATTCCTATTGACCTGAGTTCAAAAACAAGGTATTGATTTATAAAGTACCTTCAGTAAATAAATGCACGTTCTCCCCGCTAACCCTAATAACCTGTAGCGCACAGAGCAGGGTTCCAGCGCGGCGCGGGAAGGCGCTGCACAGTGTGTTGGAGTTCCCCAAAAGCTGGCAGACTTTTTTGACAGAAAGGATAATGGAGATGATAACATTACGCAAGTGACGGGATGGACCGGGCTGTCAGCAGAGAAATTAAAGCGGGGGGAGGAAATGAGAGGGTGATGACTCTTTTTTAAAGGAAGTCCTGCAAATGATTAGGTTTGTTGTGTATTTGCAAGTGACATACAGGAAAAACTTGACTAATTTTATTAGTCACACAGAGATTTGTCTCCACTTGTGAACAGTGAGGAAGTACTTTTAACTTTCATGATAAATGCCTGAAGGATAAAGTCCATACTAATTTGCAGGTATGGCTTTTAATTAAAAAAACCAAAACATCCAGCAGGTTTTAGAAAAATGCTGCTACATCTAAACTGGCAACAGTTTACAGGCGTGATCGCCCGAAGGAGCGATGGGTGCCCTGCGGTTCGACCACGCCGCTCCAAAACCCAGCACCACAACCTGGCTGTCGGCACTGCCGGGGCGAACTGCATCCCGCTGGCGACCGCTGCCACGGCACGAGCCCCTGGGCGTTACATCCCTGCACCCAGGGACTGGCATTAAAGTCTGCTACAGCCACCCCCTCTCTAATTTGGGACTGCCATCACGAGTATGTCACCAACACCGCTATTTTACCAGGCACCAAGCTTTAGAGAGAAAAATATCCCGTATGTTCTCTTTAACTTACAATGCCACATGAAACCAGGCTTATGGGAAATAAGACAAATAGAAATGTTAACAAAAAATACGAAGAAAAAGTATATGTAAAATGTATTCCTGCAAGGTGACCACGCCTGTCACGACAGCCCATGCTTTAAGTCTCTCATGATGTTTACTGTCCACAGAGTCAAAACAGAAATCTAGCTTGCTCAGTCTGAGAATCCGGCTACACTGTGATGATAAATTCCTATTGCACTTGTACTTGTGTGAGGAAACGCCTTGGCTCCTCAGAAGTTTCCAGTTTGGTACCATCTCACTGGAGCATCCCAGGGACTGCCCGCAGCCGACTGCGGGGAAAAGGGACCTGAACTGGCAGACGTGAGAGGAGGCCCAGAAAGGCAGCCTTTCTCCAAAGTGTGCATTCGGATTTAAAAGACAATATTTCTGCCGTCGCTGTTTTCCAAATCAAGCATTTATCCTGAGAGGGTCTTTTCTCCTAACAGTAAGACCAAAAATGAGGTGGGATGCCTCCACAAGCCCAAGTTTCCATTGCCAACAAAGTGACGACAACCGTAAAGGAGATGGTTATTAAAATAAGAGAAACAGAATTAGCAACAAAGCTCTGCTCTCGCTCTGTGGCAAAGGATAGTTTCCATTTAGCTCTTCCACAGCATCTTTCATGTTGTTTCCCACTGCAGACTTAAAGGAATTAGACAGTTCAATGAGGCAAGTAGTAAGAACAAAGCCGAACGCTTTGCTCCGGCGCTCCTGCCTTGCTGTTACTTAGAGATCAAGTTGTTTAGAAAGTACAAAAATTCATCTGAATTTTCATACATTCAGAAAGATCATAATGCCCATATATTGTCCTCATCTTCATTGCTTTGGAGTGATCTTGTCAACAACCCATGGTCTTTTTGTTGCCAGTCTTTCCCTCGGTAGCGTGATGCACACCCATACCCGGGGCACGGTCCCAAACCAGGGCTGAGCGCAGCTGGAAAATCCGCTGGAAATTTTCCAGTGTGGCATTTTTTCATGAGATTTGTTGGTCACGAAACGCGTCGTGGGAACGTGTTAGTGTAAGCACACCTTGTGAGGCGTCCCGGCAGGTTTTCGACAGACCCTGCCACGCTCTGCACCCCCGCACGCCCTCTGTACAGCCCCCACCCAAACCGCAGGACCCCGCCGGCGATTGAGAATCCATCAATTAAACTCATTATGAAGGGAAAGACAAATGCATCCAAAATTAATGACATTTTTGAGACAATACAATTTTTAGGAGTGTTGCATGTTCATTTTAACAGTTTATGAATTTGAAGTGGCCGATCTATCCCTATTTTTACTATCATAACCCATTCAGATGACAAATGTTACATGTATTTCCATAATACTGTTATAACTTGAGTTCATTTCATAGTTTTATTTCATACTCCTCAACCCTTGTATTTCAAAATTTATGGTCTTGCTACAAAGGTCATATAGGAACAAGCCTAAGTCCTCGACGATCTGTTATTCAGAAATACTAAGCTGATGTTAGTTTAATTGATTCTGCAGAAGCAGCGATGCTTGTCACGCCGGAGAATAAGGGCTTTTCCCAAACCAGCAAACTTTCCAGTGGGCAAAACGAACGTTATTGTATCCTGATGTTAGAGGGTATATGAAGAGCACACAGTTAGATGAACGCACCTCCTTAACGATGCAGTTTAGTGTAAGTACTGAGTCCTAACGATCCCAGTGATCAGCTCTGTGGGGCACAAGCCACAAACAACAGCCAGGAACACGTCCCAGCCGTTCCCCTTCTTGGGCGCAAGCTGCATTTAGCCCAAAGCAAAGCCTACAGGTTGCAGTAGCCTTGCGGCTACAGGAGCCCAGGGTCACCCAGGCTGCACCCCAAGCGAGCCCGTCTCCCAGCACAGGTTCCCCGGGGTCCCCAGCAGCCTCCCCCCACCCCAGGCCATGCACCGCACGCACTGACACGATCCCGCAGAGCATCGGACGCACCTGCTACGGGATCGCTGAGCTTTGCAGGATGTAATAAAACAAATTTATCGCCCCCTTTCCCCAACAGGATCATGGAAAGGTAAACAAAGGACTTTTGAGTTCTTCAAGGAAAGGCCCCTTGAACTGATGTATATGACTACGAGATTTAAGACCACTTTTCCCAGGGTCAGTCTCAAAGTAAAACTGTTCTCATCGCGTTTCTGCAGAGCTCTGGAGAAGATACAACAGTTCGGTTTTGAGGATTGTTTCACTTTGAGACAGCAAGGATGTAGCTGCAGGACTGCTTGTGAGCTGGGGTGCTGACACCTCCCTGGGCGAGGGGGCAGTTCAGAGCCTGGCCAAAACACGGGCTCAGAAATCTCAGTCGATGCTGCAGATTAGGGGTATGAAACTAATTATGCGATGAGGCATAAAGTGTTATAGAGCAAATCATAATCACACCAAGGCCGACGCCAGCAGATCCATGACAGGAGGAAGACCAACAGCTTCTCAGAAACCTTCTGAACGCCCGCACCTTGCTCCCATCCCCAGCCCCATTGCCCCCTGCGCTCACTCCACAGGACAGGTTTCTGCTCCCCAAGATGTGAACCCAAACGCCACAGCCGCACCGCGGGGACGCCCTGAACTGGAACCAGAGGGGCAGCTGCGGGCAGCGCCGTCCCAGCAGGGCCCAGAGGCGCCAGCCATCGCCCCAGCGGCTCTGCTGCACGTGGCACAGCAGTGCCGGGGACCAGGACCGCCACTGTTACCTTCAGAAGAGCCGTGACCAGACCGAGGGCTCCCCAGCACCGTACCCCCACCTCTGGGCGACGGTGCTGAAACCCGCGCTCCCCGCACGCTCCCCGCACGCTCCCTCCGCCGCCCGAGCGCTGCCCCGCGGGAGGAAGAAAACAGAGCGCTGTTTTCCCCGCTAGGTTTGCTATGACTTTTGCTGATAATAACATTACGGTTTCCCTGTGCTGGCAGTCGGATGAGAGGAGCTTGCAGCCTTCAGAGGGATCGATCCGATCGATCCCAGAGGCTCCGTGTCATTTCCAGGGGATTTGCTAAAGAAGCTACTTATGTCCCTTTTTCATTTTCACCAACTCATTACCAGCTGCTGCTGCTCCCTGCATCTCAGCAGCACCTGCAGGAATGAAACCGCCCGCTCCCCGCGCCTGATCCTGGCTCAGATACCTTTTCCACAATTAAACGCTGCCGATCAGAGCCGAAGGCTAACGGCGGGTGCCGCCAGCGCACGGGGTTCATTACCCACCTCTCCCCTCTGCACAGGCACACACAGACACTCTTTTTTCGTTTTTCTTTTTTTTTTTTTAAAGGGCAGCCCAGCACCAGACTAAGCAACTGATCCCCCAGCTTAACTTTTAAATTAAGGCCATTGTAAATTTGGGAACTTGAGAAGAGATGGAGAGGACACCCATAATCCTTTGCAAATGTCAAGTGGCTCTTGATATTGGTTACTTTCCAAAGGTAGCTAGGCTACAGCGTGCTGCAGTAATGAAAAAGCCCTGCCAGGCCCACTCCGTAGGGCTTCAGTCAATATACATAATATTATTTGGCTTTGAAAGGATTAAAGATTGTTTCTTTTGCTTCCTTGTAATATGGTGATCTATTGCACTTAAAACTCCGAATGCGCCTTCTCCTTCGGGGGCGGATGCTGGGGACCGCGGGACGCCCCACGGCTGCTCCCTCCGGCGTGCCCATCCCCGCGGCACCCGGCACCCTCGGCACGCCGCCCCGAACAGCCGCCAGAGCTTCCCCAGGATTTACCTGCCCCTTCAGCCTCCACTGCTGACAAAGGCATTTCACCGTTCTCCCACACCGAGAGACGGAAGGGGAATCAAGAATTTTAAAAAATAAAAGTTTAACAACACTGAAAGTCTCCCGTTACCAACAGGACCCGAGAGCGGACTGGAAAGTGTTGAAATATCTGGAGAAATACAGTTATTCTCTACATACTACTCAAAAAAGTTCACAGATCTGTGTTTTGACTGCAAGAACTCAGTTCCTCACAAACACCCATTAAGTACGAGAAATCGTAACAATTAGCATTCATCTGAATCTCCCGGGGCCACTCGGAGCCCTCAGGGCAGCTCTGTCAGAGGAGGCAGCAGGATGAGACCCCAAAGCAACGTGACGCCCAGCGTCAGGCCTCCTCTTTGAGCCTGGCGTTCCTGAAAGCATCTCCTCCTGCAAAAGGCACACGCAAGCCTGGATTTAAGGGGTCTCGCACAGAGGACCTCACAGCTGAATTACTGCCAAAACGGTATTTTGTATCTTTTCACATTTGTATTTTCTTGTTCTGATATTTAATTATTTCAGGATTCCTTCTGACTCTCCTTTTCATGAAGCCAAATGTGAAAACTGTTGGCAAGCCTCTGCTCTGTTATATCCAAGAGAAATTAAGAGCTTGAGATCCTCGTGTAGGAGAGAGCAGGATTTGGCACCCTGGTGTCAGCAGAGCCCGGCGCACCCCGCGCTCCCTCTGGTCTGGAGTGAAGCTCCCGTGATTTAATGGCAAAGACGAGGGTTTGCAACACCTGAGCTGGGACATTTTATTAGATGTGGACTGATCCCTCACCACCAAATCTTTACGGAAGTCATTAATCTATAAATACTCTTCTGATAAAAGTAGTTGAAAATATTAATGTTTTTCCCCTTACTATTCTTATGACGATACAGTCTTCAACAAATGAGGTGGAGACTGGAATCTGCAAACCCAAGCATGTGAAGAAGCAATATTTTAAGCTCAGACCGTTGAAACACGGCCGGGACAAAGTCTGATTGACTTTGGAAGCAGAAGTGGGAAGACACGCAGTATCACGCCGCTGTAACGCCCGGCGACACAGCCATCCTGGCACAGTAAAATGCACAGCGAGGTCTTCGGCTCGCTGTTTCCAACTGCGCTTATCCCAGCGGGACTCCACGGGCAGTTTCACACTGAAAATTACCCGGATGAGTGACTTTCCATTTCAGCAGAATACAGGAAAAAAGGAACCAAAGGAAACGTTAGAAGTTTTTACACAGTATCTTAAAAAACTGTATGTCATGAAAATTTTTAACTGAAACCCTAAGAAAAGTGCTTCTGCAGGTTTCAAGCCATTAATCCTGACTAAGGCTTCCCGGCTTTACGGGCTGATCCAATGGCCATTGAATTCAAAGAAAACCCAGGTAGCTACGCCAGTGAATAAAGCCTCTGATTTCAGATTTGTTTAAAAAAGAAAAACGTTCTATATTAAAACAGCCATAAATAATATGGAGCATTTACAAACTGGATTACATGTTATTTCAGGTGCCGAAAATAGTTTTTCTGGGGTCAGGTGGGATAACCAGATGAGTGACTCCCCACTCAAGTCCCGCTTGCCACGGCACAACACTGCCCTGACCCACCGAGGCTCCAGCCAGCTCTGACACAGCCAGTTCAGTTGGTTTTGCAGGTTTTGGGTGAGTCCTGAGTTAGCTGATGCTCTGGCCACTTGTTTATGGAAACGTAATGAATTGTGGGTCACCAGAATTAAAGTAATGCTCACAAAAAATTGCAGTTTTGCTTTATTACAATGCAGATTCCTTTTGGAAGTTCTAGATAAAAGAATTAGTAAGGTATGAGGATCCCAAACCCGAGACAGCCTGAGTTCTTAAGCATTTACCTTAACTTCCCAGGGCAACATGTACCCAAAATGGAATAACCGAAAGGTTCCAAATGTCTCTGATTTGTCTGACGCTTGTGGGGACAGGCACAAAGACAGCGATGACAGACCAGTTTAGCAGCTGATATCCTTTACGAGATGCCTCGAGATACCATAAACTTTCCTAACATCTTGTAAGTATTTCATAAATGCCACAAAAATCCCACTCAGACTTCAAAGGGTCTGTAAAACTCTACTGTGCAGCTCTGCTGCAGGACTCTGCAGGTGAGGAATCACACGTGAAATGAGGGGAGAAAGAAGAAAGAGAACCAAGGGAGCAGAACGAGACCAGTGCAGAGACTGGAGACACGGACATTCCACCGAGCAGTTTCCTTTAAATAACTCACAATCTAAATTCTGATTTAAAAGATTTGCCTGTAAGGAAATCCCAATCTCAATAAAACGTAATGCAGCTGAAGCTCTTCAAGCCAGGCTGATGGCAATAAAGCAGCAGTGAGTTTCTATTAGCTGGAATAAGCGAACGGATTCCTGGTAATCCTTCGTATTACCACTAAACACCTGAATACAGATGCCACATCGTAAATGAAGATGGATTTTTAATTTCTGGAAAAGTAAGATCCCACGTACACCTTGTGCTGGGAGGGTGATGGAGGAGGGAGTGGTGGGTTAGACCTTCGCCAATAAAAGGTTTCACACTGCAGAAGTCCATGGGATGCTGCAGAATAGTAAAGTCATTCATCACATGTATTTAAAGTTGAATTTGCTGATATTTTATGGTATTGGATTTTATTTCTATTAACATTTTATGCTGAAATTACAGAATGATTCGTGAGTACTGAATTTTTGATTGCTTTTATACTTGCTGGGACACTATTAACGTTGATTTACGTTAATAGCGCTGTAAGAAGATATTAACAATGAAATTTCCAAAAGCACTTAGCATCCCATAATTGGAGTTAAATGACAAAAAAAATGAGGGGATAATAAAGTACAGAGAGAGACAGAATTTTTGACAATACTCCCTCTAAACTGTATTTTTCAGGAAGAATTCGTGCAGGACAATTTTATAAAAGAATAAAGTCACTCATCAAGAAAGAGAACACTTTCTGTACTGACTAAGCAACGCGACGGCAAATTGAGATGTCGGTCAAGCACCACCTCCCTCGGGCGCTGGAGACAAAGCGAGGACTCAAGGGAACGATACGGATTCTCCAGCTTCACACCAGATGGGTGCCGACAGCTCCAGGTCTGGAGAGCACTTTTCTGGATGGAAATCCAGAGAGGAGGCTGATACAGGAATGACATTGACAGGGCAGAAATTAGCCAAGTTTCATCTTTTGAGGCTGAGAGAATGAAGATCCTCAAGAGCAGGATATAAACGGAACGCATCACGGGCGAGGCACCCAGAGGTGCGGGGCACACGTGGATGGAGTTAAGTAGATCTATACTAACCTACCCCGCTACCAGCTCTAGCCTAGAAAAATCACTGTGCAGCAATTTAAAAGAGCTGTTCCCTAGGGAAAAAAAAATACCAAGCTTTAGGTTTAAATAAGTTCTTTCCTACTGGACAGTCCACACACGAAGGCAGTGACAAAACCTCACAGCACCCGTCCACCTTCAACACCTTGGCCCCTTCTGACTGATCGATTCTTGGTGGCCGCTGGACAGCATCATGTCCTACCAAGGGCAGCCCTCAGCGAGCTTTAAGGATTAGCTCTAGGGGACTGAGGTACTGAAGGAGGATGAATGTTTTCAATTTCACTGCATAAAATCTCTCTTAAAGTAGCTTCTATGCTTCGTTTCAACCGCGTGCGTATCTCAGGACAGTCAGTAAACTCATCCTGACAAACGAGGGACCAGCTCGGTCCCAGCTGCTCCCTGACCCGCCGGGGCTGGGTTCACACCCTCACACCGGGGCCGCGTCCTTGGCCGAGGGCGGGCTGCCCGTGCCGCGGCCCTGGGCACGCTGCAGACAGCGTCTCACTCGATGGAAGATGCAAGAGTGAAACTTGCCCAGACAGAGAATTCTCATTTCACAGACACTTACGTCTTTCTTTGATCTCAACTCAGGCTAAAACAATTTTTTTAACACAATTTCCACAAATTCTACTTTGATATCACTCATATATTGTTTTTAAACCTTCTCTTTCCATTAAAAAAGCATCAAAGTGCTTTTTGTTAAAAAGGGCTGCAATGCAGCTCACAGTTTTCAACACATGCAGTTAAATTGCTCATTTAGTCGCTCAAAGAACATATAGGGCAACGTGACAAATTATATGAAAACTTGGAACAAAAAAGTAAACTTGAAACAAAAAATAGACAACGCAACGAAACAAAACACACCACTTGATTTGCTTCAAGTGGATCTGGAAAAAACGCAAACAGCGTTTGTATAGATGTGTTTTATCAGTTTTGTTTAAATGACATTTTTGTGGAGGGAAGAAGAAGAAAGAAGATATGACAGAACATTTTCAGCCAGTTTTAATCAAGAAAATAACTACGAAAATACTGTACTGGAGGAAGGTCATTTTGTCATTTTACTCTGACCGGGAGGGAAGACCATGGCAGAGTTTTGTTAAAAAGAAATCGTCCCAGAGTAATTTTATGGTCCGCCAAAATGTGGAAGAAAGTCATATTAGAAGTCAAATTGCACCACAATGAATGAAACGTCTTGGCTGTACTTCGGAAAACAAACACGGAGCAACAGCAACCTGATCAAAGCGATGACACGTTACAGCTTTTTAAAATATAAGAATATATATAAAGAAAAGCATAAATCCTAACGTAAGGCCTTCAGCCGAACAGGAATGGGCGAGCTGGGGTGCTGCGGTGGCTCGTTACCCCGTCCCTTCCCCACACACAACCTCCCTCCACGCGGAGCGGCTCTGGCTGCAGGTCACGGCCGTCAGCACGGAGAGAGCAGCTGGGGAACACGCTCTTGTCTGACCACCAACAGGAAATGTTCTGGTCAGTAAATGCAACAGTTGTTGTCATACAAAAGCAAAAAGAATTTTTGTTTTGAAAGCTTAGACAATCTTTCCTTTCAATGGAAGAACAACTGTTTCAGGGACAGAGCTGTGTTTTGGCTACAGCTACCTTCACCTAGTTAAAAACAAACAAACAAAAACCCAAACTAAACCCCTTTTATCAGCAGGAACCACATTTGCTTACACAGAAGATCTGTCAGCTGCCCAGAGTGAATAGATCAAATGGAGCTGACATGCTACTACATTTAATATGCACCCCCATGTCTTTAAAATTCCTATCTACCCACGCATTTAAAGGTAGTGCTGTGGACTCCTGAAGTAATTATAGTTCAGTAACAGGCGAGAGTATAAATGGTTGGAAACTTAACAACAAAACCACTGGCTGATATATAAATTAAAAACTGGCTGATGGATAGATAACTTAGATGAATTGTTAAATTGGCACGTGATTGGAAAAACCCACCAGACCCAGTCCTTGTGTAGTGTCCCAGCCCAGCAGCTGTGACCGCTACACATCCAAACCGACAGCGGGCACACACCCAGCCTGGCCGCGGAGCGCTGAGATCGCCGGGGAGCAGCGGGGACGCAAGGGCAAGGCTGGGTGCCGGAGCTGGCGAAACACGGGGGTAGGCACGAGCGTGTGAAGGAGAAACCCAGAGCTACAGCCCCAGACAACGGCAGGCGTGCGGGAACACGCTGCCCCTCAGCCCGTCCCTCTCCTGGCCCTTCTCCCACAGCCTGCCCCTGCACCGTTGCAGAAATGCCACCTCCAGTGGGGCTAACACTACAGCCTGGGGGGACCAACACCAAGGACGCTGCCCCACGAGAGCAGAGCTGACACCAGGGCACCAGAAAATGACGATTTCTGGAGCAGAAGTATCAGAAAAAGGTGGATCGTGTGTGGAGGAGCTGCTGGGAACAGCAGAGAGGAGGCGGCCGTGTCCCTGGGAGCAAGCACTGATCTCTGCGACGCCGAATCCTCCCGACAGCCCAGCGCCTCGCTCGCCTCTCGAAGCTATGCCACTGGTTAGCGCCTGCAACATCTCAAGTGGAAAAATGTAATTTTATTAAGGCTCTTCTAGCTTCGCTTTCAGCATCTGCACTGCAGCAGAGCATACAAAGAAAGGTTATGAAGAATTTCTCATTACGGCCATGGGCGCAGGATTCATAACATCCCCCGGCCAACCTCCGGTTGGTTCCCTCTGTTAATAAAGGGCATGCTCGGTCCACCTGCCTCCCCGGCCCCTCGCCACGCTGCCCACCGATGCCCCAACCCCGGGCCACCCAGCGCATCGCCCCCTCATCCTTCACAGATGGGAAACTCCTGCTTTGCCTTCTCTAGATTCTTATTTCATGGGCACCTTCGTTTGCAAGCCTCCTCTTGGAGGCCCAGAGCTGTAATTAATCCATGTCACAGGGAAGATATAGTGTCGGCAGAATTTATGACTGGCTCTGAGCCGCCGTGATGAGCAGGGGCACCTCAGCCCCCTGTGATATAAATGCCTCTGCTAATTGGATTGCAGGAGCTAATCAGAAGCTGGAGAGAGAATGAAGGCGCTCGGCCTCCCCGCTGCTGGCGCGGGCTGATAAAGCCGGCAGCTGTGCTCGGGGGGGACGCCCGGGGAGCCTCACCCGAGATGGCTATCGCGGGGGGCGTGGGGTGGCCGTGCAGGCCGAGGAAGGGAGCATGGCAGTGGGGCAGGGAAGGCCTCACTGCAGGTGGTGGGAGGCTGGGGCAGAGCCCGCATGGCCCCGGCGGGCTGCCTCCGGCCAGAAGCCGTCAGAGCAGCCGTGGGCGTCCTGCCCGGCCGCTCCGGCAGGCAGCACCACGGGCAGCACCAGGCCAGGGCACGGCAGTGGCGCCACAATGGCCTCCCGGCTTGGCCTCTGTAGCGGCCACCCCCACGGTCCCTCAGCACTCCTTAGGGTCTCCACTGCTGACCTCTGGCAGTTGGGAGGGGGCTGAACACTCAATGGTCCCAATACCGTGTCTCTCGACACCTTCGGTACGCGCCTTTCCCCAGAAAGACAGAAAACGAGACAGAAAACGAGAGGGATGAAGGTGGAAGAAACACAACAAGGACATTCCTGCAGTAGTAGGGTTGGCTACGCCAGGAGCAAACCGGGTGAGTGTCACCTGGTAGGTGCTCCACACACCACGTGGGCCAGCAGACGGTGGGCAGGCAGGCAGGAGACGGCTCCCCAGGCTGCTCTTGAGATGGACCCAACCACAACCTTCACAGCAGCTTCAAGCTCCGTTACCATCCCCACCTCCTGCCCAGGGTGGACCCACTCACGGGGAGATGGGAAGAGCCCTGGCCGGAGAGGTCTGACCCGACTCCGCACCTGCACGTGCACAGACTGGGCATGCGCACGTCCCTGCTGGAGAGCACATTTTGCAGCCCAAGGCTCTTCCACATTCAAACAGCTTTTAGCCTTCTCCAAGTCCCAACTGCCCTTTATTTTCCTCTCTGCCTCCCTTTCTGGCAAATACATGGATTCAAAAGTAAATCTTGAAAATGATGACTAAACCCAGCAATTCTTCCTTACAGAAATACCTTTCCACCTTCTTAAATCTTTTTGGAGGCGCGAGGGAAAATAACCCTTGTGTTTATGCAAATTTAAAAGTGGCGTGTGATGATGGAAACAAAACAGTGCTGGACGGCAGCCAAGGCATGGCACCGACGGGGCCTCTCAGCTGCTCGCCTCCCGATTCTTCGGGGGAAGCAGCTGTAGAGAAATGAAAATACAGAAGCCCCCGCGCACACCCACCGCCGCCCGCGCACGCATTCCAGCACCCGTCACCTCGGAGGCGGCAGGACGCGGGCTCCGGCCAGGCACTGCCTGCAGCCGCTGCCCGAAGCACCCTGTCGTCCCCCACAAGCCTCCCTGTCCCGCTGCTCCCGATTCCCCTTTCAGGAATTTACAAACATTTTCCGCAGATCAATATCTGTATTGATTATTCATTGTGAGCGCGTCGTGTGTCTTTGGTGATCCAACCTGGCAGAGTGAGCAGCCAAAGGCTGCTGCAGTTACGGGGGGGAAAGAAAAAGAAAAAAAAAAATCCACAGAAGGCGAGAGAGACCCAGACCTTGCTGGGTTTGCCGCTGCCAGCAACGGAGACGGATGGAGAGGAAGGAAGGAAGAAAATGGGAACGGCATGAAAAGGAATGAAGAGACGAGGGAGCCGAGGAGAGAAAGCGAGAGCAGGAAAAACAAAGTCACCGCTGGAGAACTGGTGCCGGGGCACGCCGGCAGCCTGGAGAGATTCCCAGCCTCGCGCTCGCCGTTCTGCACACAGATGCGGTGGACTTATTGCTCCGGGAGCGAAAAGTGACTCACGGTTTTGGTATCTGCTACGTAAGAGCTTTGGGGGGATTCCTTGGCTGGCTGACAGAAAGGGAAGAAAGCAGCAGCGGTGAGGTAAAACGCGATCCCTTCCTCCTGCCTTCCTGGGAATACGCGTCGCCCGGGCTGGCTGGAGCAGCTCGCTGCTCGCTTATGATATGCAAAAGGAGAATAATTAAAAGCGCCAGCATCACTCGCAAAGTGAGTAAACACAAAGCCTTTCAAAACATGCTCTTCAGCTAATGAGAAGCTGTAATTTCTTATACTTAAAGGCAAAAAAGACACTGATGAGACTCAGTGGAGTGTGTGTGCATGCGCGCCTGCGTGTGTGTGCATGTGTTTGTAGATATGAGAGAATCAGTTAATTGTTGATGATGTTTAGAAAAGGGATTATGAGAAAAGACACTGAAATGATGACAGGGAACATCTTGGATCAGAGCCAAAGAAATAAAATAATCAAGGACAATCAAGCCTGCAGCTCCGGAGAACGCGCCGACGGTTCTGCCGGGGACTTGGAAGGAATCTCCCCGCGCTGCCGAGCTGCAGCTGGAATACGTGCTTGGCACCAGGAGGGAGAAGTGAAGGAGCAGTTTGCTTGGAGCATGAAACAACAGAACAACAACTATGGAGCTGTGCTATAATTCAGAGGTTAAACAGCTTTGTCTGCTAATGTGTCAGATGGAGACTCGTTTTTGCCCACATCTGACCTGCTCTCTGAAAATGCAACTTCTGAAATCCTCTGAATGCAAGCAGGAGCTGACGATTCTCCATGCACCCTCCAGAACCGCTGAGACGTTATGAAAACAAAGAAAAGGGAGCTTGAGGAATTAAGTTCTCCTGTGGCTGCAGAACCTGATGGACCTGACCATGGGAACTGACTCTGGAATCGATCCCTTAATTCTGGAAATCGGAACCCCCTTACTCTGGGTGGGGGGTTGCAGCTCGCTGCCTCCAAGCACACCGGGAAGGTGACAGTCACCAGGAACACCGGGAGCAAGCTTTCCTTCCCACCTGGGCATCTGACTGCTGCCCTGAACGAACGGATTTTAATAAATGTTGGCTTTCTCTTGGGCTGAGGTTGGGTGGGGAGAGAGGACAGAGGGGAATTTAAACCACCGTGTGACTGTTCTGTTGTAAGTGAGCTACAAAAATGCCATCTCTTTGTTTTGGATGTTAAGCTCCGTCTTACTTCATTGCTGCTGAATTTTGGCACGTTACTCTCTGGGCTTCTCCAGCAGCAGGAACACATGGTCTATTAAAGTGGGAATCTTTGGGGACGCGGAGGCAGAGAAACGAGCCAATCATACATGGCTTTTCCACATTTCATGTTTTTCAGCACTTGCAGAAAGCTGTTCGGATGGTATGTATGTGTGCGAGCAGCAGGGAGGGCGGGGGAGAGGGGTGCGCAAGAGGGGGAGCGAGTGCATGGCAGGAGCAGGCACGACGGTGGGGTAGGACTGTCAAGGACGCGGCGCGCGGTCCGTGCTGCCAGGCAGACACCCCTTCCCCTGCGCCGGGCTCCGCCGAGCCCGCTCAGACCTGAGCGGAATGCTAAACGCAGAGGACTAGATTAGCATACTAACCAAGTCGTGTCAACCCCCGGCACTCAGCAAATGGCCACCTCCTCGCTGCAGCCGCGGCGGCAGAGCCTGCCAGACGCCTAACCGTGTCCTTTGTCAGATCGCTGCTTATGTTTGTATTTAGCTTTTGTTTTCCAATCAGACCCTAGAAATTCATTAACAAGAATGAAAGGCAGAGATGCAAAAACCTATAATGAAAACAAATGATCTATTTAAAGGGTGCTCAGGCTGAAAGGAGGGGTCTCGCCGCGCTGGGACCAGAAGAGAAGAAAATCCTGCAGCCTGGAAAATGCCTGGACACGTGCGTGTCCTCCCCCGTGCCAAGGCTCCAAGGAGATGGTTGCTACAAAGCCCGTGGTCTGTGTAAGGATGTTGTCTCTACAGAGCCTCAAAGAAACGCCAGGAACCGGCCAGAAAGAGAAGCCTTCATTGTTCCTGCTCCAGCCACTGTTAATGCTGTAATTGCTACTACTGCTACTAGACGGGCTTTAATTAGAAAAACGTTTCAGCGCCTGTAAACGTAAACGTTTAAAATCATTTGAGTTCATTCACATCGTTCCCCCGCTCCGAAGGCGCAGCGCTGGCCCGTGCCCCCGTGTGCCCCGCAGCGTCACGCACAGCCCGGCCGGCAGCGGGGATGCTGGCCCCGGTGCAGCAGGCTCTGCAGAGCTCTTCACCTCCCGTGTTATTTCTTAAACAAATTATTTCACAAATGGTAACGTCCCCTAAACTGTCATATGGTTGTGGAGAATAAAAAGATTTAATCCAAGCATGGCCTGTTTATCAGGGTCTATCAAATAAGGGAAAATGTGAAATAATCTATATTGTATGATTTCTATTTTTAAATGATACGTGTGGGCTTTAAATACCACAGAGGTGCAGCTTACATATCTGTCAACAGGATTTTTAGGCAAATATGAACGTGGAAGGGAGGAGAATGTGATCAGCCCCCGAGCTCCCTGTGTAGGCTGAGCGTGCAAGTCCGCGGGGCCAGAGCAGGGCCCGGGGACACCCTCCTGCTGCTCGCTGCCGGGCACGGGAGCCCCAGCACAGCATCCCCGACAACGTGCCACTGCCACAGGAGCTTTCGGAGCTCTGAGAGTCGGTGTAATTTGTGCTTTTGGGAAGCAGGAATGTTAGCAGGGAAAAAGGGAAATGTGTTTCAGCCCCCTTTGTCATTCTGTCCCCTGTGCTCACTGCAGGCCGGCCGATACGGGCAAAGGCCCTTCGGCTCTGTGTGTGTCTAGGGAGGGATCTCCACTAATTCCAGCTGATTTACACCAGCTAAGAACATATAGCTAGATGTTTTAAAGATACAGGAATTAAAGATTTTATCCGTTGAGGAAATTGGAAGAAAATCTCTCATGCATTTCAACACCTGCCATACGTCCACATCTTCCAGTAAGGGAAAAACCAACCGAATCAGCTAATGTTTAAGGACACCTCTCTAATTTATACACGGTAAGGACACGCTGGATAATCTTAGTGTAGTTTAATCTACCTTCACAATTAGATAAACAAACTGAAACCATTAAGAATCTTCAAAATTAATCCTAGACTACAACCAGTCCTTAATTACTTCTAACTGTAAACACTGCAAATAGTGGTGAAATGTTTGCTGCTTGCTAGGGATTCCTACCGACCACTGCTGGACTACGTATGATGTGGGACCAGACAGTTTTGGAGCCACTCAAATAAAACCATATTTTCACAGCAGCTTCTGAAAGAGTCTTGTGCCAGTTAAAACAAAAAAGTATTTTGGGAAATCACACAAGAACTATCATATATGCCAGCATATCACCCAGGTGATGAGTTACACATACATTCCCACTCTTTTTTCAGTATTGAAATAAAATAGAGGAAAGTTACTAAAAATACGTTATGTTCTTATGCCAGAAGACCAAGACATACTTAAACCGAAGAACAAACCTGGAAAAATATTAGCAAATAGACAGGCTATGGCTTTGGGCAGGAATCTCTTATTTGGGATATTGATCAGCAATGAAGGACGTTTCTTACCTGCCCAACGAACAGACCAAACCTGAGGCAGTATTTGCCAACCCCAGAAACAAACACGGATTTTCCAGCCTGTTCTTGCTGTCAGTAAAACCTGCAACCCAGGGCCCTGGAAAACAAAACTGGTCCTCTCGAGCTTTCCTGCTGCCCAGGAAACTTTGAAGTCGGGCTGTGTTACTCCTTGTTTGTTCTAGCAGGAGGTGTTAAAAAGAAACCCCAGTGACACGAAGGGACGTGGCTCGCCAGCTCCAGCAAATGAGAGTTCTGGGTGTTACTAACAAACACCCCTTGTACTCTGAAATACAGCGTTGGTCCTACTTCCTCCACTTTATTTGCACTAACTGAAGACCAATTAGCCAATAAACAGGTAATTATAATAATACGCTGTTATAAAATCTATGACACCTATAGCAGCAACATGAACAATGGCATTTTCCTCACCACGCTAGGTTGAAATCAAAGCCCGCACATGAATAACAAAGTTTATTTTAGGTCCAAAGGAAAAACTGAGACTAGGATGCAGAAGAAAGTTCCTTGTTACAAGGGAAGGTAACGGAGCCGTAGTCTACTGACACTGCTGGTCTTCACAGAACTAGAACTTCATTTTCCTTCCTGCAGCTGGTTGGGGATTTGGGCCTCTTCTCGAGGCAAGTGAGCCTTACAGCATCTTGCCTTTTGGCGAAATAAAATTGTACCTGCTTGTACCAGCTGCATAAATTTCAAAAGCTACAATTCTGCTAAACAAAGGCCAGTTTTCACAGGGACATTCAGAAGTACTGTTTTCCTCTTAAGGCTTTCTCCTTGCCAAACTTCAGTCTAGCTGTCCAGTGCTTATATAGTTTAGAAGTGTTTGTTAGTAAGAGACATTTGTAGTACTGCATTGTTACCCTGAAATACAGCACAGTTTTGCTTACACTGAAAACTCATCTCAGGAGGAAAATCACAGCTTGAAAATGAAAGTTTCTAACAATTACAAGAAAGCTAAAAACCAGTGGATACAGTGAAAATGGGTAAGTACCCTGGGTTCTAGCAGCTATACAATTTCTACGCATTAATCATACAAATAAATTAAATACAATAATATTGTGGTTATCAGTAAAAACATGGGCACAGCTACCTGCTTGCTTAGTGCTGTTTGTGCGTACCTCTGTAGTACAAACTAAACAGGCTTCTATCTTATTTCCACTTGCAATGAAGTATCCCCTACTAATCGCATACGGGTTGCTTTTCACCATGTGTACTTGTCTCTTCAATAGAATTAAACCTGCAGTTTAAATTAAGACGCTCAACCCAGCCATCCCCAAAGTCACCTGGTACGGTCACTGCCCATCTTTGTTCTGTTTCACCCATACACCAGTTCTTGTTTGGCTTGGTTTTGTTTCACTTTCTCATAGACCAACCTCCGCACTCTACGGCCAGCCTGACGAGGTTGTGAGGTTGGTGGATTCCCTCAGCATGTTGCTGCTTTTTCTGCCACAGTCATGAAAGAAAACAGCGACTAGATTGGTCCCAAAAATGGATTCTATTTGTAGGTGATGGATGTTTTTGAAGAACACTTACAATTTACAATACAACAAAACCCGTCAAGACATAACAGCCTGAAAAAGGCACAACCAACCGCACGTCTTATCTCTACAAAACGTTTCCAAATTTCTCCATTTCAAACTCCTTTATCATTCCTTCTCTTCCACCTCTCTCACCTTCTGCCTCTTTTTCTGTTCTTTCTCTGTTCCATCCATCTTTCCCCCTCATTCCCAGATCAAAGTCAGGAAGGTGGGATTTCAGTGTTAATATTCCTCACCCAAACCTTTGGATTCAGTTTACAACATCTGAAGAACATCGTGCACACAGTCCCCCCCACACCCCAAAGGATACCAAGGCCTGAAAAGTTTCCTGACTAAATGGGAAAAAGCAGATGCTCTACTCAGGATCCTCTGAGGTATTAAGAGCGCAAAGAGAATGAATGTCTTTGCCCGTCACAGAATTTCCCAAGGTTTCAATTTAATTTCTAAGTCTGATGATTCTCAAGAAATTGAGTGTGCGCTTCTGTTGTAAACAAAATACTTCAGATAAAAACGTATGAAGAAAGCAAGGCAGAAAGCTTCCTTAAAGGACAGAAAAAAAAACCCCAAAAAGTAAATACAGGAAAAAATCCAACTCCAAACTTACACTTCTCAGTTTTTAATCTAGATAGAGGATACTGACGGGTATTTTTTGAAGCCTACCATTAATCTTTCTATTGCTATCGATATTCCACAAGGTTAGTTTGATATTGCAGAGTATGCCAGATATTATAAATGACTTTATAATGACTCAAAGTATACAGATATATTAAAACTAGGTACTTTACAGTGACTCAGTGAATTCTAGTTACATAAAAAATAATTCTGAATGAAATTACTACATTTGGACAATAGGTACTTTTTCAGTGCCAAATCTAATGGTGGAGAGACTAGTAGGAAGAGAAGGAATATTTTTTCTCACGTCAGGAAGATGTTTTTTCTGCCAGCACATCATTTACCATAGTTTTGGGAAACTGAATATCCAAGAATAGAAACAGAGAATCAAGTAGGATTTACTTTCAACAATTCACATACAAAATGAAACAAGTCAGCAGTCTCATTACTCTCTCATCCTTCCTTACGCCGGTTTGACTATGACAGAAATTCAAGTTTTCCTGCTAAGAAGATTAAGCCAAGGACACTAATCATTTGGCCTGTTCTTTAATGACAGAAACTAAAAGTTAGGGCCAACATAAATAATTAAGTAACAGAGCCCTGATGGTTCCTCACCAGCCCACACAGAACTATAACCTGAGAAGGTATCACCTTAAAGACATCCAGAAAAAAAAAATCTATGGATGGTCTTGTTCAAAAAACACCTTTTCACTCATCTTACTGCACTGAAAATAAGATGAGCCAACGTTACTGACCAGCAAGTCAAGTGCTACAAAATACTTCACACAGATGGCATTTATAAAAACAACATTGAGCCATTAGAAGAAAGAGCAAGCCCACACTGCTGCTCACCAGGATGGCAGAGGATAAATGACACCAACAAGCCCAAAATCTCTGCCTGAGAACAGCATGGCTGTATTCCATGTAATCACACCTCTTTCAACCCCTGTTATTTCCATTACACATCCCAGGAGGGCTACCAACACAAAAATCACTTCTATGAGGCTTAAGAAAATTAGGACGTAGAAGATCTCCCTACCTCAGTATGGAAATATGAAGATGATGTAGCAAGATTCAGCGTCAACAAGTGGAGTAGGGGAGATGGCTCCTATCCAGACGGGAAAAAGCTGGTACGAACTCTCCAGATCAATGCCTGCAAATGAAAAAATATGAAGTATATAAGGAATCCTGAAGAATTTGGAATAATGCACCAAAAGAACCAGAAGTTTGTTTACAGCATGGAGTTGTTAATATTTTTTATCTTTGTTCTGCTCCAATTCAGTCAACACTCCCAACCAGTCAACACTTTCCTACCTCTCCCACAACTGAAAGCTGACCTGTGCCATCTTTAAGCGATAGGTACCTGTTGCATTCTACAAAACAGGCAGCTGCACTTCCCAGCGCGCTTTCCAGCTGCCTGGCTTAACCTGGAGAAGACTATCAGCTATATTTAGGTGGCCCTGCCAATGGAAAACCTACAAGTTTATCTGTACCATGAACTCCGACTTGTCTGTCAGCAAAGATACAAGTTTTATGATCTTATTTTTCTGTTTTAACTACTACAGTTCAGTGCTGTTTCTCATGTAACAAGCAGGGGAGTAGATGCATAAGGAAGGACAACAAACAGAAGAGTCAGGAGAAACAGGACTCATGAGAAGCCCTCTGCTTCCCAAAGAAAAGCATCACTTTCAATGCACAGCTCGGCATCCAAATGGATGACTGAACAGGAGATGTCAGGAGGGGACATCCAGGACAGGAACTCTTCCATTCCAATGGTGGTTCTTGTTGCAGTCAGACCTCTGCAGCTGTCATGAATTTATGAATAGGAATTACAGAAGCCTAGTGAAATAATGTTCACCTCTCCCCAATTTGTTACTCTTCTGTCTACCACCTTCTACGCTTGAATGCACTTTACCATTTCATTTCTTGGTAAGAGTCTTGTTTGACCCCTTGAATATCAGCCTCAGTCTTGGATGGCATCTGGCAGAGAGAAAAAGCACGCAGAACTCTAGCATGGGCTTGAGAGAGAAATCCCAGCCAGTGGCTGGTTCTAGCATTACAGGGGCACTCTGCAGCTGAGACTGCAACCTGCCAGTCTGCAAATCCCGGTCACGGGCAGAGCTGTGACGACAACGATGCCTCCTTCTCACCCTGACTTAGGGAGCTTTGGCCTGAAAGTGAGCGGTGCACAACGCCACAGCTATGGGACACGAACGGGTGTGAGACACAACAGGTGAGAGGCTGGAATGGCACGGATTCAAAGCCTGGTTTAAACATAAACAACAGAAAAAGGAAGCTATTGGAAATCCAAAAGTTACTTTCAGAAAAATGGAAGTTGTTTCCAAACAATGAAAATAGAAAAGGACATCAATCTAGCGAGCTAAATGCAAAACCTTGATAAGGCAAGCCAAAACGGGCCCTGAAGAACAATTGTTAGAGTTATGAGAGCTAATAAAAACTTCTCAAACACAAAAGCAGGAAGCCTGTCAGTCACCAAGCACAGCTGATGGATGGTCAAGGCGTAAAGGGAGGAATTAGGAAAGATAAGGACACAGCAGCAAAATTAAATTAATTCTTTGCACTGATGTTCACTCTGGAGGAGGTCAGGAAGGTTCATACACCAGAGCAACAAATCACCAGAGGCAGACAGCGCTCCCTCAAGAGTTTTAAAAGAGCTCAAATGCGAAATTGCTGGACTTTCTTTCTTCCTTTGTATCAGAGGATCGGAAGGTGACAAATCTTTAAAACGGGCTTTAGGAGCGATCGTGGGAATTGCAGCCCAGAAAGTCAGCTTTCCAGAGCAGGCAAAATGGTAGAAAACTGTCAGACCAACCTGAAGCAGCAGAGCTGAGCAAACGCGGCGTGTTGGGGAGGAGTCCCAAAGCCAAGGGAAGAGTTTATACGTACAGATCTGAGTTGTCTGATGGAGGAAACAGCCCTGCTAATACAGGAGATTTGGGCTGATACAGTGGAATCAGATTTTCTAAAAGCTTTTCTAGAACATCCCTCACTAAAGCTTCTTAAGAAAACTAAACTGTCATGGAGTAAGGAGGATTAATCTTCCTGTGAATTCCTGATAAAAAGATAGGGACAAAAGGGTACAAACACAGCGCTAGCAAGGGACGGGGCAGAAATTCTGCACTGCTTCAGCACACTCATAAATAACCTGGAGAGAGGAGATAGTGAAGTGACACACGGATAATGAAGTTAACACAGAGTTTTTTTCAGGAAAGTCAAGTTTAAAACTAACTGAGAAGAGTTCCTTAAAAAACCTCACGGAGTTCAGTGACTGGGAAATAAAATGCAAGTGCACCTCCCTGGTTGAAGCAGACCCTGGTTTTAACCAGGCATTTTAAATCAGCCTTTTTTTAAAGGCAGATATTTGCTTGCTTTAGTAAACGGGTTGGCTTGGGGAACAACTTGATACCGGCGTCTTTTGGACTAGTGGGAGAGGAAAGGCGAAGCCCCAAGCCTGCTTGCTTTTTGATTTTCTGCACATAGAATAGCCCCCCCCAGCCTGGGGGAATCCTGCGAGGAAGAGAGGAGGAACAGAAAGCTGAAGCTTCTCATTTTGGCCATAAATCAGGATTAATTGCTTGGACTTTGGCAGATATTTTGAGGATAGATTATCTTTCTCCAGAAAGTGGCTCTGGTAAAGAGGAGGCTTCTTCCTCTGCCAGGCCTTGTCCGTTCCTCCCTGGTGCTCCGGATCGGCGCGGGAATCCCTTTTGCCTGGCTGCCGCTGACAGGGAGCTTTCTCCCGCAGCAGCTGCCTTGATTTTACAGCAGCTGAGTTACTGTATGGCAAAGAAAGAGCATCCGACAATGCCTATACTAAATTAAACTGGAGACCTCCTCGCCAGCACGGGAACAAAGCGCGTGGCAAGAGCCAGGGCGCAGGGAGCGGCGGTTGCCCCGACGCCTGCCCGCGCGGGGCAGCGATGCGGGCAGCACCCTGCCTGCCTTTGTGCGGGCACCGCTCGCGAGGCGCGTGCCCTTGCTTTGTCCTGCCGCATGCCCACATACTGAGGCCGCTTGTTTTTGTCTGATCACAATTAGCACCGTGCTAAATTCCTCGTGCCCTGCACTAATTCAGGAGGATGGGCATGTCACACCCTGCCAAGAATTACAGCCGGCCGCCGCCGAGACGGGGGCATGCCTGCCCTGTCACGGAGCCTTTGTTTCAGCACAGAGGGCTCGAGGGCTCTCCTTTTTGCCAGCAATCCCCGCAGAGGTGCTGGCGGGGGCAGAGGCCGCATGGTTCGGCCTAAAGGATGCTCTGTGTGTGTGTAAAAGCACAGCCAGGCGAGGGGTTGGTGCCACGCTCCCTGACCCGTCACACCTCACTGGCAAATTTACAAAAATCTGCCCTCTCCAAGACACTGAAAATCCAGAGCTGCGTTGGTGCTGCAAAGCCGGTGCCCGGTGCCGTGTGTGCGCTGCAGGAGCAGAGCAGGGAGCGCATCCCCTCCCGCCCCACACCACAGCTGAGCCACGAGGCAGGACAGGGCATGGGACCGAACGCTGCACCCACCGTCCCACCCCGCGCCGGGTCTCTGGACAGCTACGGGTAACCCAAATACTCCGAGGGCAGGGCTGTGCCCAGACTGCACTTGTCTGACCACATGCAACGTCGTTCTGAAAACCTGACGTGAAAACGGAGAAAAAATAATTGGTTCCATTAATACCCTGTATGCAATGGGCTCCGCTGCCCAGCAGCCACTCCTGGACGTGGGCAGCTCCCAGGGGAGGCATCTTCTCCCCAGGCAAAGCAGCGGCCGCTGCAGGGAGGGAGGGAGGGTCCCCCCGCGACCTGCTTGGCCTCCCATGCCCAGGGCTGCGTGTCCCCCTGCAGCCCCAGCCACTCTGGGTGAGGAAAACACGCTCCTTGCCCTCTTCTTGTCTTCAATCATCACTTGCACATCTCTCCTGGATGAGCTGGGGATGCCGTGATGAAGGCCAAACGCCGGCCACGCTTTCTGTCCGTTAAGCCGGTGACGTTCCTGCCCTCTCTGGGTGGTGATCCCCACGCGCCTGACGGCCGGTGTCTGACCCAGGCGCAGCAGCCTGGCTTCTGCAGGACACAGCTCTCAAACTGGCCTGTCTGCAGTACCCAACGCCATGGTAACCTGCACAGACGGGCTATGGTAAAACCTGAGCAACTCACACTGCTTACGTGGAGGATGTTGTGAATTACTGGATTTGTCAGATTAGCAGTACGAGGGCAAACTGCTCAAAAAAGAGCAAACACTGCTTCACAAAATGCAATTTAACTTATTTTCTTAATTGTAGGTTGATCCCTATTTATGCTAATTTATAACAAACTATGAACTACACTCTTGAATTGGTAAAACAACAATAATGCTTTAGTAATCCTAGAGAGGGTACTGCTCGGTTTGGTGTTGCAGGTAGGCACACACGTGGCTGGACCCGTGTCCCCACGTAACCAACACACAGCCACAGAAATGCCATCGATTGCAGTGCGCAGCCGCGCTCCACTCAGCACACGAAGGCATTTTATTGAGCCCTGGGATTGGTTTGTGAGGCCCTGCAGAAGGGACACGGCTCCTCTGTGTAGAGGCTGAGGCACGCCAGTGCGCGGGCAGGCACGAGGCTGCTGCTCCGCTTGCCGCAGCCCTCCCGCAAACGGCTGTCTGACCCCGGGGGCTCCTCGGGGTCGCATCCTGCTCCGCATCCCGACAACACTCTGATGGCTAGGAAAAAGGATGGACTGACAGACAGCAACTGACTGCTGAAGGGAGAGACACCCTCAGCACCCCAGGGAGGAGAGCCACCAGCACAGCGCTGCAGCAGCACATCTGATGATGAAGTTTTAAATCCTGTTTTTTGTCCCTCAGCGTGCACAGCTAATGGGGCCTGACCCAGAGAGAGCGGGCCGGGCGTGCCCTCGGCTTCCAGAACCAGGCATTTCAGCTGCAATTGTTTTCCAATGATTGTATCTTTTTCCGTGTTATTGCTTTACACGGCTGGGTTTTGTACAATATTGAAAATCAATAAAAATGCATGAAAAAATGTTTCCCCACCCCCCCTTAAAAGTGAAGTGATCTCGTTAGGATTCTTGCACCGCTGTTTCAGATCAGCTAGCCTGCCTTTCCCTTCCCGGGCTCTAGCACAGCGGTGGGTTACCTGCACGAGCCCGAGCGCTGGGTTTGGGGGAGGGTGACCCGCAGGCGCTGCCAGAAGAGCCCGTGTCCCCGGTTCAACAGCATGTGGCTGCCTGCTGCAGCCGCTGCTGCCCTGAGCCAGTCCGAGGTGGTATCACCTCCGTCGCCACAGACGCTTCGGCTTACGAGGAGGAACGCAGAGCAAGGGGGGAAAGGGCTTTCCCCAAGTGCTGCGGGAAGGCGGTGCCAGGAGGAGCCGGTGCTCCTTGCCAGGATGGTGCATCTCACGGTGCTCTGACATCCTTCCACACAGCTTGCCAGTGCCGGAGAAAGCAAGTCTGCTCACAAACGTACCAAGCGTCACCAGCATTGTTTCTTGGTTTGTTTCCTTACTTACACAACAAACGCAAGTACAATAAAAGTGGAAAAAAACCCCACAACAACCTATTTACTGTCCCCTCCAGATTAGGATTGGGATGCAGATGCTACGTGAGGTAATGAGCATGATGAGATGAGAACAGGGGAGCTACTTAAAGAGATTAAGGGATTCACTGCAGTGTAATTGAGAGGCCCGATAGCCTCATCGCGGCCAGTAGCAGCCGAAGTGAGAGGAGCCCAGTCTGCTGCGGCGTCAAGCGGCGAACCCAGCCGGAGGTGCTGGTGTGCGGAGAGCGGTGGGGCTGGACACGGGGCAGGGAGCGCCCGGTCACACACCACACCCCCACGCTGGGTCACGCTCACCCTCGCGAGAGTGGGTGCAGCCTCGTGGCACTCGGGTACCGGGACAGAAAATGCCTGCTTAGGTCTGGTGTGAGGGCTGACCGTAAAATTGGAGCCTAAGGAAGTGGTTTATATTAAACGGAAACATTCCTATGCCTGAAACAAAGCTAAAAAAAATATTGGGTTTTGTAAGAATATTTTCTTTGATGCAAGCGAAATCTTTAATTTCAGACTGTGGGTTGTTTCTTTTCTTAAAGTTCCGTTCCAAAACAAAACCTTTTTAAACAAAACAGAGGCAACATTTTCATTTTTCTAGTTTTTCTAAAACGGCTTCACTTTCGTTCAACCTCCTGTCGAATCAATGCAGCTTTGCCAACTTTTAAAAACTGTTTTTCTGAAAATAAACAATTTCCACGTATGTCCTGGGCCACTGCGTGAGACCTCGTACCCACGGTTACGCGGGGGGGTGATCCGCTTTCCACACACGTTTTGGGGAGAGCTTTCCCTTCGTGTTACGTTGTGGTAGCAGAAGCGTAACCGGCCGTCAGCTTTTATTTACAGACATGATGCATATCCACATTGGCAACACGCACGTGAGGAAAACCGAACCCTCAGCACACAGGACGCCACCACCACGCCTCTCGCCCGGGGACCCCTTTCCCCCCCTTCCCCCCGAGTGGGAATTACAGCCCCGCGGGTTCATAACGCCGCACGCGTTTGGCCCAAGCCCCGTCTGGGATAAACACGCACACGTCCCCTAAAGTTAACAGCATTTTGTCACGTTAGCCTGCTGATAGGTCTGGCTCCACAGTTTGGAATTCTTCAGGAATTAAAGCCTTACATAAACAGATCATTTAACTTTATTACACTATAATAATGGCTTTTAAATAACTTTGTAATATGTTCTATAATCTTTTTTAAAAGCGCACATTATTGTACTGTCAGTTTCATTCGCTCTGTAACAGTCCAGTCAAAGCAACAGATACGAAGGTAAACACAACGAGAAGGTACAGAGTGCTAAGTGCCCCTGGCCCAGGTTTATAACTTGCTTTTCCAAGCTGCCAGCTGCTCTGTAGACAGGCCATACTAATTGTGGGACAATTTGTGTATTCTTAAATGAAAATATTTTTCAGTTAAAGCAATGCATAAATTATTTATTCATTTGTATTTGCATTTAAATAGTTGAAAAATGTCCAAATTAGCTGCTTTGAAAATTGTTCCAAAATTTCCCCCTGGGCTGTGACCTTGTGGCCAAGTTTAATCTCAAAGCAAATTCAAAGAAGGGTTTATAGCTAAAACATCTAATGGCTCTGAATGTGCTTTGCTTCAGAGAATCGACTGACTCTTTTGCAAACTCCGGCAGGCGTTGGGTCTGAGGCTGAAAGCTTGGCTTCCCACCATGGGCTTCCCCAAATCCAGTGTGGGCAGCTCAGGATTTTGCTGGAGAGGCTTTGTCTCATGCTACGTGGTGGCTTCCTTAAAGCTCCTGCTTGCGGACTCACCTAATAACGTAAGAAGCTCAGCCTGCGGTTTAAAAAACACTTCTGATGCTCACGGTTGTGGTGAAGAGCATTAAATGTTAGAAACCAGAATACAAATGAAAATAGGAACTACATTAGTTTTAATAATCTAGACATAGTCGTGTCAAATCTGAGATTTAGGGAGCTCAACTCATGGCCACGCCAGTGTTACTGACCTTGCCCATACCTCCAGCCACCTTTGCACCCAAAGCCAGAGGGGGCACCTCCAGGCACCAGGGTGATGCCCCAGCCTCACCACTCAACTCAAAAGCCAAACATCGTTTTGTTACGGTTCCTAAGGCAGGTTTAGCTGCATGGAAACGGCTCTTCCTTCTGCCTTTGTCATAAATCTGGTTTCTGCACGTGTCCAGAGGATTAACTCATTACACTTTCCCTTGCAAGGAAAACTGCTGAGAGGGAAGGGGGGAAGCACAGGCACCACTCTAAGATCTCAGCCAGCAGTAAAATGTCAGGAACGAGCAAGGAAGGTGGTTTCCTGACAACGTGTGCCCTGATGCCAGCCTTCCCAATGTGGGACCACGATGAGGGGGAGCTCCTGTGCTCACGACTGCGCTCCTTTCAGGAACAGAATGAAGAAAACAGATCTAAAAGAGAACTCTTAAGTGGACATAAGTGGACAAAAGTCAGAAGTCTTCAGCTGCCCAACCTTCAGTGGAACAGACACATAACTAATGAAGCAGCCGAGAGGTTTGTTTTGTTTAATATAGATTTAAAATTAATAGTAAAATTCAGTCTGTCTGGCTACGTCAAGAGAGCGGGATGTACTTGGGGTTTGGGGTGGCCAATATAGCAACCACCTCGACACCTGACCGGCAAGCACCTGCTCTTTGAGCGGCTCTTGAAGTCTGCAGACCTTCACGATGGGGGATATCTCGGGATTTTGGGCCCGCATTGGTCTGAGCTCTAGAAGTGGTTCATGGCACGCTATGAAAAACCTCGCACGTCCTCGCTGGGCCTCTGGGCAGAGGTGTGAGCCCCCCGAGCCCCGAGTGCGTACGTGGCTGTGCAGGCTCCTCGTGCCCACCCGTGCTGCACCGTTTGAGGTGGGGGGTTGGCACGGGAGCCGGAGCTGTCGCTGCTGGGAGCCGTGCTGGCACTGTGCTGGAGCACACGAACCACCTCGCCCTGCACACTACAATAGATCAGTAAATGTGTTGCTGAAACAGGGGTGAAAAGGAGCTGTCGTGCTGTGCACAGTATAACTGCTATTTCTTTTATATGATTATAAGAGTGTGTGATTCTTTAATAAATCCTTAGAGAAAACATCCCAAGTCCCCCCCCCCCCAAATACTCACATGTCAATTTATATAAAACAAAATCAATTTACTAACAAACACGAAAATATTAAAACAGACACCTAAAAAGCACATTAGGCATTTCAGCTACCTGTAAATAAGTATCAGTTTAAAAATAGAAAAAAAATATTAAATGCCAGTCAAGAATGCACGAACTGACTGGTAATTTCTCTGGCACAGAAGGCTGGCAGGAGGAAAGCAAGCAGAGGTACTGGGCGGTCTCACTGGACAGCACTCGGGGACAGCACTAAAAGACTCTCCGAGCCTCCACTGCTACTTCGGCTCCTCGTTGCAAGGTCTCTGGGTTAGAGCCCTCCGCAAACGGAAATCTCTGCTCCAGGCTCTTCTCCTGGCTCAGGGG
Source organism: Nyctibius grandis (assembly GCF_013368605.1). Classification (NCBI taxonomy): domain Eukaryota; kingdom Metazoa; phylum Chordata; class Aves; order Nyctibiiformes; family Nyctibiidae; genus Nyctibius; species Nyctibius grandis. Next base: position 22,848,550 of record NC_090669.1, on the reverse strand, counting down.
CAGCGCACGCTCGAAACACAGAAAAGATTTTGTGTGGGAATGACTCGGAGCTGGGACGGAGGGTGGGCGGCAGAGGGGAGCAGCACTGCAACGGAAAGACCTTGAACACCTCCCGGGGGAAGCCTGCGGTGCCCACGTACCTGGAGATACGGGCACCTCACCTCCCCCTCGCTCCTCCTAGAGCAGCGCTGAACGGACTGGCACTGGCCACCCGCCTCTTTCTCCTTCCTTTTGAAGTCATTTATTGCTCTCATTCTAGTATTCTCCAGATCTTGTGTTTTTTCCACCCGTGTCTTCAGCTCCCTGCGCAGCCGCGTGAATTGGCTGTCGGGCTGTCTATGTCCTCACGGCAGCGGCAGCAGCCGGGGTATCGCGGCACAAAAGCAGGCACCAAGAGCCCAGACCACGTCTTCGGTATCTCGCCGGCTCGTGCAGCACGTATCCATCTTCTGTAAATAACCCCCAGTTTTCACATGGATTATTTAGACTTTCTGATGAAACTGCAGAAATGTCAATGCGGCGCCTGAGCGCCCAATCAGGCAGCGGCTCCCTGACCCCTGCCCTCCGCCTCTCCAGCACGACTGCTATTATCTTCAAGGGGAAAAACCCTCCTTGTCTCTCGTTATACCGTTTTTATGATCCAGGATTCTGTTAATAATGACTCCATGTTACATAAAACAGATACATTAATGTCACCAAGTCCCAAAAGTACTGAATCAAGCTGACTCCTTCAGAAAGGAAGAAAGTAATAGATACAAGCAAGGGAAAGCCTTAATAAGAGCACAGATCCTAAGGACGGGAAGGGCTCCACCAGATCGCTTTCTCCTTCCTATTTGAAACAGGGTATTTAAAGGGCCATGCGGCTAGAGAAGATCAGAGTCGTGGCAAGATGACTGAGAACACACCACCAAAGCGAGTAAATCAAACATGATGTTAGGTGGTGCCGCAAAGGCACGCTCAGCCCCTTCCACCCACGTGCTCTGGTCCCAGCTGCTATTGGGGAACGGCGACGGAGAGGCGAGGCAGCCCAGCAGCCTGGCACTCACCATCTCCAGAACAAAAGTGCCCGCTTAGACCAACAGCTTTGGAGAAATATGTTGCCTGGACTCAGGTTAGAGGAAAAAGTAGCCAACTGTTTGACTTGTGTATGGCTGAGACTATTTGTATTCCTCTACAGCTGGAGCAGATGTTACAATTAAAAGCAAGACCCAGTGATTGTCAGTGCTAGAGAAATAGTAAAACAGAGCAAAATCTTGGCCAAGTAAAGCCAATAACACACAAAGCATGAGACTGTTGAGTGAGAGAGAGGAAAGAAGGGAAAATGAGAAAGCAGAAGGTTACTCCTTAGGAAGCCTTCTTCAGGCTCCATCAATACATCAACTTTTACTGGTCTGTAACAGAAAATACCTCTCACAGCAAACAGAGCTTGTGGAGCAGGCCTGTACCAGCGCTCAAGTGCCGTTCAGACTCATCTGTACAAACAAATTCAAATTCGACTCCCCTGACAGAGATCCTCCAGAGTATTAGGTCTATTAAAATTTGTATTTTGCAATTACTTCAGTTTACTTTGCTTCTTTTCTAGGTTTTATGCTAAATTACATGGATGGAGGATCAAGCTTCACTTACAAAAATCTATTTTTTCTGAGTTGTGCCACTGTTAGAACAAATTTTAAATCATGTGATACAATCATCATCATTTTGATTGATAGGTTCACTTTAGACCAGCCTGTGCGTGTTTAATAGAGCAAAATCTGACTTAATCTACTAATTTCTAATTTAACATAAATAAAGCACATGACACATTAGCCATTTTTCTTAATTCACTCCTGTAAGATGCTCAGACAGCGATGAGGTTCGTGTTTACGCAGCACACCATCATACAGAGGCTACCCCCAATTCCTTCCCTCTCCTTCAGTGAAAAAGTTAACATCTCTGTGTCTCTGTTCCTCATTCACAAAGCGGACATACCAATTTTGATCTCAGAAGTGGCAGGAGGATTAATTTGTGAACAACCAAAAGTATAATGTAAGTGCTAGGTGCAATTATTTAAAGTGCTAAATATCTCATGATGATGGCAGATAGGAGTAAGACAGCAATAAGACTGCAACTCTGGGGTTTTTTTTCATTATTGTATAGACAATGCTAGCCCTCAAAGTATGCCAGGCATTTTCCAGATCAGAAGAAAATGTGATCCCTGCTCTGAGAGTGCCTAATCTAAAAAGTCAAAGATGAAACGAGGGAAAGGAACTCAGGATACAAAGGAATCTATGTAGTGACAGGTCCTAGCTTGTTATTTTAATTAAAAATATGCTAAATCGTTCTTTTTGCCTCTTTCAGCCCTCTCATCCAGGCTCTAAGCTTCAACTCCAGTGCCCGCATAACCTTCCCTAATCATCCAACGCCCCCTCCACATAAAGGAGCTCTTTGGAGCCAGGGTCAGTACAGGAACGGGGTACGCAGCGGAGTGCGACAGCGGGTAGGACAACAGACCCTGAAGACTGGAAATCCAACAGATCCAGCCCGGGCACGTTTCCAGAGAGCCATGTATGTCCTGTGATGAGGGGCCTCGAATTCAAAGGCTTCTTGGGACTTACAGGGGGTAAGTTGAAGAAAAAGCCCACGACACTGGATCCCCCAGCACCGCATTCGTGTATAGCTTGAGAACTGCATTTGCTGCACTAAACACACTCTCCTTTCTCAAAGGACTCTGGCACGTCCTCAGATCCTCTGAGCCAAATACACAAAAATGCTACTTTATCAATGATTACGGAGCGAGCCAGCAGCGTCGTGCTGGTTTATATCTTCCAAGAGTCTTACCAGGGGTTAGAGATCCCACCTGCCCCTTTCCTGACGCCTTCTAGCCCTGCCCGTTGGCTCGCCCCCAAACCCGAGGCGAACGTCTCCCGGCGCAGCTGACTGCGCTCTGCTCCCTGCCTGCCCCCGGAGCCCGATGGATATTCCTTCAGATGTCTAACAAGCGTTGAACACAACTGAGGTTTAGAGAGAGACAGAAATCAATACCGCAGCTTCCACTAGTCACGCTGAGGGATTAGCCGTCCCAGGGAAAAGCACAGACAGCTGAATAGGAGAATCATGACTCCGAATAACGCGAGAGGTTTATGAAGCTGGAAAGCAGCCTCTGGCCTTGATAACCTCCAGCTGGCCTGGAAGAAAAGCAGGCAGTGGGAACGTGCCCTCGTAGCATCCTCCCCGTCTGCATCAGCAGGGGCAGGAGCCGGCCTCAGGCACCCACTGTGCACACTGGGGAGGGGGCAGGCAGGGGACCGCCCGCATCCACGCCGTCACGCTGAGCACTGCGCGGCCATGGGTGTTTTCCAGATCTCTGTTGCAGCTGGGTGACGTATTTTGGCTCTGGAGCTTGGAAGGGAGCAACCCCAACAGCGACAAATGCCAGGAAAGGCAGGTGGCATGGGAGAGATGCAAGGGCGAGGAGCTGAACGCTTTAGCTGCGAACTGGGTTTGTCGTAGTGTGAAAGGAGAGAGAGGAGACATGGAAAACGGTTTGGCTCGTACTGTCGCCAAAGGAGGCCCCACAAACATCTAACAACAAGAGATACAGGATCCTGTGTCATTGCTAACAAGTACCTCTGCCTTAAGAAATCCCAATCCTCTTTGATCTGGGAACGCTGCAAGGAGCATCTATTTTTGATGGGCAGAGGCAGGGTTAGGACAAGCACTCGAAGAGCAAGCTCAGTTTTAGCTTAGCTAACATCATCTAATTTTCTGTGATTTTATGACTTGAGGACTTGTTGCTCCCTATTGCTCTCGCTTTTGTTTTGGTTGCTATGTTAGGACTCCAAAAGCTGCAGGTATGAGTTTTCCTTTGTCTTTAAATTGTCACAGGTGAGAAAATAAGGACTACAGGGGAGAGGAAGGGGGAAGCAATGTTCAGAAAGCCTTCAAGGTTTAATGAGGCATCAGTAATATATTTGCATAGTTTGAGAGAGGTCTTTAATGACCTCTGAAGTTTCCAACATTTCTGAAGTCTACAGCCCAGCATAAGGTTTCTGGGAACACCGAGTGAATAAACGCTGTCAAACTCCTTCCTAGAGCCCACACAATCACAGAGTCACAGTTTGCTTCACCGCCCAGGAAGCGTCATTGATTGTCCACGGGACTTGCAATGTCATTCTGTGAAAGCAGATGAATTCTTTACAATCCAAATTTCACCCATGGTGAGAGAAGAGCAATGAGACAACAGAGGTGTAGAAGACCAGACAAAGTTCATGTAATATGCAGAAAAATGCGTCAAGGTAATTTGCAGTCACAAGCCTCTATAAAGGACTATTTCTTTTTTATTTAGCTTTATGATTTTTCTCAAGTGAATTAACACGGGGTGGGGGGGGGAAGGTGTCAATACTTCTCAATACAGCAGCTGAACAGTTACAGCACAATAGCAGATTAGCAAGATGCCCTCTTATATCTCCCTGAAATAAGCCCATTTATGACCTGAACACTTCTGTTATTTCCCCCAACTAGTCATATTCATCTCTCCCGACGTCCAACAACTAAAACTAAAGATCATGTGGAACCACATACTGACAAATACTCACAGAACATCCCCCTGCGATTCAGAATGGTCTCTGGTCCACTAGATACTAAAATTTATTTACCATAACTAAGTTTAAATCCACAACCTAGAACAGGTCTGTGTGGGACCACTGGAGAACGAGCTCTGAGCTTCAGCTCAAAGCTTCACAGCTGCTTCAGCCCTGCTCCGTTGTAGGAACCTCTAGTGATTTTGAATGTGCTAACCAGTTATTGGCAGAAAAGGATGTAACTGTGGGTGGACATGGCAGGAGCAGATCAGGAGCGTGCCTGCCCTCTCTGTGACTGCAAACGTGATGCAAGGACAAGGTGATTGCCTTGTGGAGTGCCACGTTCGTACAGCCAAACACACGTGGATATTGTCTGTCCGTTAACCAGAAGCCTGATTCACAGGAACCTGCTCTTTTGCCCCAGAATCGGAGGCAGAAGCTGTGCTATCGCCCACCCTCACCCCGCAGGCCTTTTGCTCTCAGGGTGGCTGGTGGGGCGGCGCGGTGGGCCCGCGGTATTTTAACCTGGCTGCTCACGAGCCCATTCGCCACCTGCCCAGGGCTGTGAGCGGGACAGCCTCTCCCCTCCCTGGCTGGCACAAAGCGAGGGCGGCTCGCTCTGCCTCGGCCGTGGCGCGCTGCCGCGGGCTGAGATCAGCCTCCAGCGCAGGGAGCGCATCGCTCCCTCGTGGGACCATCAATCTGTCCCCGTCCCCACCCCCACCGCTCCTTCTCCCGCATTAAGCTAAAATATGAGCACATGTGTTCGCCCCCAGTGCTGCTGCTCCCACAAACCACCCCGTCCCCTCCCTCCAGCGCTCCTTATCTAAGGCAGCGTGTCACGGCAATTTTATGGTCAACATTACAGGCTCAAGCCCTGCTTTGAGCCAATCACCCCGCGCCGCATCCGTTAGGAGAGCAGCCAGGCTTCCCGCGAGGAGCTGCCTCCCGCGCCACGCTGCCTGACCCCCTCCGCCGGCAGCCGCCATAAATCTGCCGTACCTGATGGGAGATGGGCTTTTTAGGATCTCTCAGGGTGCTTTGAGGTAGCACTTCTATGAACTCCGTGCCACAATAAATAACGCTACCTGCAATATGTCTTTGGGAACGTGTCAGCAGCGGCTGTCCTGCCATGAATTTTTATTCTTTTGCCATCTGGAAGATAGATTCCAGATACAGCATTTCCCCGCACTTAGTGTCAGATCTCTTTACCCCTTTGCCCCGGCAGAATGACAGGGACCACAAATAAAATAAAATAATAAAAAAGAAGCATAGGAAAAATGGCCTGAGAGCAGAGGGAAAGCACTAAACTCCCCGCTCTCTGCAGCCGAGCAGCTTCAGAGATGACAGCAGTGACTACAGGCAGAGGCAATTTGGAATGGGAAGAAGGTAATTTTTGTCCACTGCTGATAAGACTTCTGCAGGAGGATTCCCCAGAAAGGAGCATAAAGATAAAATTGCTATAAAGAGCATAATTCACGTAGAACCGGAAGACACGGGGACGTGGGTATGCGTGCCATCCCAAACCGCCGTGCCACAGACGGGGAAATAAAGTACTGACCCCAGTAAGGGAAGGGTTTGTTAATGAAAAAACCTTTCTCACTGTAGATAAAAAGGTCATACAGAAAGACTAATGAAATGGCCGAAATTTTTGCAAATCTTGCACTGCAGATCTGATATCAAGGTTAGAGTGTGAAAGGGAAGGCTGTACTTTCTGGTTCCACATATAAGCAACTGAGTAAACCACCATTAAGACTAAAAAATACTGAAAAAACCCCAGGCAGGTAAAATATTATGAGTTGTACAATTCAATTGGGAATATGAGAAATATCTGCTCAAACAACAGTGTAACAGCTGGAAAAACTCTATAAAAAGGTAAACAGTTCCAACTAGACAGGAGTTCACAGTGCACAATTTTTTTCCTCTCCGTTTTCCTCTTCAAGCTCAGTACCTTATATAAAAACAAAATAACGACTGTTTTCCACTGCTGAACACTGTCTGGGCTGCAGTGCAGCCTTATTGTAATTTGAAGGCATTATTTTACTGTCTTCCTTTGCTCTGATGAAATTGCCAAGTTTCACAACCCTTACATCTAAAAGCCATTAGGACAAGCACTCCAGCACCGTCACATTAATATGCACACGGCAGTTATACAGTACGTCAAAGACATCACTGTTCCACCATCAAGTCACCATTGTCCCCTCTTCAAGTGGAGTCAGAATACATCGATGCCATGTGAAATGTCCCCTTCAGCCTGCGTGCTTCCCAATTCACATCAAAACCGACGACGCTGTAGTTAGAACACAGCTACCTCGTTGCCTTAACGTCCGTCCTCTTCCTATTTCCACCTTTGAAACTGAGCTTTAAACACTGGAACTGAGACTTTGTTAAATACATGTTACTGAGCAACAGTCCTACAAAACAAGCCACCCCAGATCCTCCGTTCCCCAAAGACGCTGAGCAACTGCTTTTGCCAAACAGCAGAGTTAAAGTGGAGGAGATTTACAAGGTCATTGACAAATGCAAGTATTGATTGAGTATTAAAGTGTCTTGTGATTAATACAGCCTTCGAAGTAATTAGTGCAGAAGATCTCTTATATCTCACCATGTTTAAATAATGTATCTGTGGACACGCAGGCCCCCTGTCAATCACTCTGGCTGAGGCCAAACATCATATCACCTGATAACTCATTTGGAAACTGGGCTTCCTGCCTGCTGAATATCTTTCAAAAACAGCAACTCTTCCCTAATTGCCTGGGGTGACCTATATTTAGAGCCTTGCAGTTCACTGGCGGGGGGGAGGGAGGGAGGAGAGAGCCAGAAAAAATGCTAAAGCACAGTGTTCCGACAACGGTAATAAAAACCCAGGAGAAATATCAGAGTCACTGAGCACAACTGGCTGGGGGACCCACATCAGGAACATGCAAACGGCATTTGCTCAACCCAGATACATCCCCTGTCTGACGTAGCCATACAACTCTCTTCCCTTCACACTTAGGTAGGAGTCTAGATTTTTTTCATACAGTAGTCAATGTTAAAACTGGGATTTACAGAACTGCAATTTGTTTTTTTAATTCAAAGAAATATGTAAGCCAAGATGAACACAATTTCTCCCAGGTCTCTGAAGTTTTTATCAGGGAAAGAGGGGTTCAACTAACGCTTTTCCAGCTATTTCTGTGTCTGGCTCAGTAACAGATCCCAGAAACCTATGATCAGAATTTCTACAATTAGAATAATAGAAAACAGCACTGGAAAGGACCCCAGAAAGTCACTACACTGATCTCTCTACCCACAGGCAGAATCAATGACACCTAAGCATCCTAGTATCCTGGCATCCTAGATGGAAAGGATGGGTCATGTTAATCTAATAGTAAGCTGGCTTTAAGCTCTTGATCATCCTCACTAATTTTTCCACTCCCTGGACTTGGGACCAACAGGCCATAGCAAAGTCTAACTGCTCTTGAGGTACAGGACTGCAGGAATAAGAACATCTTAAATTCTAAAAGAAAAAATATGCTCCAAAACTAGAAAATCTTCAGGAGAAAGTAGATAATGGGAAAAAAAGAGGGTGGAAAAGGTATCTGCAGTGTGTAGGAGGTACAGAAGCATCAAGAGAAGGAGGGGAAAGACAAGGAATATGCACAATCAAACTCAAAAAAGCTTAGGTTTTAGAAACATTATTGCTCATTTATTTCCCTTTTTTTGCAGTTATTTAAGGAATACTTTTTTTTTTCGTTACTGTATAGTGGAGCATAATACCTAGATAAAAAATATACACAAGAATGTACTAGGAAGAGGATTATAAAAAGACCAAAAAAAGTCACTCTGCTCTTCCCCATGCACTCCCTAACATTACAAAACCACTGTGTAAGGAAGGTCACATTCCTCATATCAAAGACTCAGGCTCCGTGTGGGGCTCTGCATTCTGTATTTAAACAAACTCTTTGAGCCCCTCTCGGTTAGCCCTTGAAGTAACTCCTGCAGAGGGAGAACCCTCAGCTGATGGGGAGGACTCTCAGGCTAGGGCTGGCAGTCTTGGTACCCCTGTCACAGCTCTTGGTCCCCACCAGAACGGCCTAAATCTCATCTGAAATGAGGACACCATCATCTAGGGGAAGATCAGGCTGTCAGCAGTTACTAAACGACACGTGAGTTTTTCTGGAGCAAGTCAGCGTTTATCGGTCACCTAGATCTGGGACGTAAACGTTCTGCAGTAAGTGCCACTTCAGCAAAATAAGCAGCTTTACACCTTCTGGGTGCTTTTTGGAGTCCATGAAGCACCAGGTACTCGTCTAATGTCTTCTTAATCTCTTTCCTACCATTTTCTTTAAACAATTGTAATCACAGGGTTTCTCTGAAGCACACTTAGAGATCGTTAAACATTTACTGCTTATTGGGTAAATAAGGCTCTGGGAAACGGTTTCCTTCAAACTCATTCATTTCTGAATTGCTATTTGATTCCAGCTTAGAAAAAGCAAAGAGCTGAACTGCAACCCCACTATCCATCTCAGTCTCTCTTACACCTTCCTCTAACAGAGACCAAGGGCTGCTGTAAAACACACAAACACTCTGGCATTCTGCAAACATCGCGCACTCTTGCTCACTGGCCAGCGCCAAGGGGGTGCCCAGCTGCCAGCCAGAGCATTCCTGGTTTAGAGGAGAGTTGGGACCGCAACGTCAACGTACTTCTGGGGAAGATGCAGCCCTCACCTTCCACTGCCCAGTTTAACCTTCAGGGGTTAAAATATACAACATATGGAAGCTAATCACTCTCATGCATAATCAAATCAGAGCAATTCCTAAACTAATTTAGAGGTGATAAAAGAAAGAAAAATCCTTCTTCCTGGAAGACAGTGGAAGAAATCCAAACCTGGGACTTGGGGCTTTTCCTTTAGACAAAGCACTAGAAATATTCTCCTGCCTTTAGTGTTAATCTCCCTTTCTTTTTTCTTGCACCTGCTAATGTTCCATAACTCATAAGTCCTTCTTCCTTCCCCTCTTACAAGTTTATTTATTATGACTATTTTACCAGCTATTGGTTCAACACACTCCACTCAAATATTCATCATTTAGCTCTCTGGGTAAATCGTATTTAATCAGCACAGGAGAGAAAATAGCATAATTACAGATGCCATTACACTCACAAGAAATTAAGCCTTGTCTTGAGCTGTCCAGTGGTGCCTCTGACGAAAGCACGCAGGCTGCATTGCCAGGGAGGTTACCAAGAGGTTAGTGGCCATATAGGGCCAAATGTACCTTCTAGGATCTCCGAATCCAAGGAACAGGGAGTGGTGGAGAGGCACAGAGGGAGAAAGAGAGAAGCTACTACAGATAAACAGAGAACACCAGGATTTGTCATAATGAAGCCAGTAAATGCATCTTTTTTTTTTTTGAGAATATGATAAGCCAAACTCCTACATTAATTACAGTGCAGAAAAACAAGGTTGCTACACAGAGATGTGGCGGTTGTAAATAAATCCTGCCCACAAAAATCCTCCTTTCTCATCTCTGGCCTTAGGATGAGGCTTGCTTTAGTAGATGGTGAATTCTTCAGAGTAGGAGCTAGACTTGGTTGGTTGGTCTGCGAGCACTGCAGCACTGAGCTTTACTGGACTGCAAATAGGTGGTGCAACACCAGGGTGGAGGGAAGAGAGGACATCCACACCAATTACCAACCCACGGGTAGTGCTTAGTCTCCTCTGTGCCAATTATAGTCCTTCTGTGTAACGCGTTTCTTCTAAGGTAAATAATTCTATTTTAGTAATACTAATGGACAAATTCTTTACTGATCAATAAATTCCAAAAAGTTGTTACAGTAACAAAGATTCAAATGGATTCTTAAAGCTGCCTGGAGGAAGAAGTGGGGCAGTCTTCTCCAGCTGGCACTGAACCACCTAAAACTTGACATTACCCTCGTATAAAGCACCCCAGCTTGCCCAGGTTATGGCATAAAATGCGGCAGGAGACATTTCACCTGCAGCCATTTCTTATTCATCACTCGACATCAGCGCTCAGAAACGGCTACCCAGGCTCAGCGAGAACAATGGCCAGAAAGGCTGAGTGTTGTATTTTATTTATTATTTATTTTTTTGCTAATAATACATCTGAGGTTTAGATAAGTAACTAAGAGGAAGGAGAGCTCCTTCCAGTCCATCCTGCTGCCGACAATTAAGAAACCTCAAAGTAATTTTTGAAAATGTCAGCGTCTCATTTAGCAAACGGATAAATAATGAATGAAGCATAATCACTGTCCTGTGCTGGTGGTACAGCTTCGCGGTGTCATTAGTAAACTAACGGTATAATATCTTCGTGTCACAGTTTAATTATATCTTGTAATTAGTTTCAGCAATGGATTGCACAGAGTCAGGCCCCCTGAGCTAAACAAAAGGTAATAGAACTTTCAGAGTCCTCGCATAAATCAATTATGAAAGTGTCCTGTGTTATTTGAGGCTTTTTTGCTGTAATTTTATGCACAAAGAAGAAATGATCCCTGCTGCCTATGGAGGGCGAGTCACCTTACCGACTGCCTGCCTAAACGAGCACGAGGGCTGCAGGAGCAGAGCCCGTCCTGCGCTGCACACCTATCAGTGCACGCTCGCCTAAGGAGGCTGGTGAGCACCGAGCGAGCGGCACGAGCGCTGTGTGAAAAATGTACCTTGCCTGGTTGGGAACAGCACACGTACAGGAGCATCACGTGCAGACACAGTAAGATGGTGCTATGATTTTCCTGTTGCTGGTGTGTTACAGGCTAGCACTAAAGTTTGGCATTTCACAGGTATTATTCATGTAATCCTCTGTGCCCAAAGCTGCACGTTGCTGCATTTCTGTTCGCTGTCCCGAGAGGACCACACCACCGTCCAAACAACACCTTCACCTTCCTGCTCCCCCTTCTTCATCCAGAGAGCGAAAAAATCCCCCCAGCGTGAGACATCTGATCCCTAGCTTGCATTAGCACATCAAGACAAGCCACCAGCACTGGTTCCTGGCCCAGGGACTGCCTGCCTCTACAAACACGCTCGGGTCCTGCTTCAGTTCTGATATGACTCATTCGCTGCCACGGGAACGAGCCGAGCAGGAGAGGGCCATACTGGAAACAGATCCGTACAGGCTGAAGGGTCTGCTGAGGTTATGCAATTGTAATCGCAGCAGATGAAAATCTCTGCTGCCATCCTGCAGGCTGCTGCTTCAGCTCCGGAGATCCTACAGAAGACGCTCTTTTCTTAAGAGCTCTTTGTACCACACCCGGAGTGCGGGCACAGATAAACTGTGGATATAAAAACCCGCACCTGTAAGTGCTGTGAATGATCTCCACTATCCCACTGTAACTTCTCACATAGTTTCAGGGAAAAAAAGAGCTGCATTACTGGAATTAAACATACAAAATAACGTTTCACAGTGCAGGCTTAATAGCTGTATTTTATTTGCACTCTTTTTCCACAGTCATCTTAAGAGTACTATGTATTCTGTTACCATTCCTCTACATACTGACGCACACACATGGCCCTCACTGCTCTGGTGTCTGAGTGCCTGAATGACTTGTCTTTTCATGTTCCTCCTCTGCCCCCACTGCTTGGTGTTGGAAGCTGCCTATGTTACGTGGGATGGAGAAGGAGGAAAAAAAATGAAATAAAATCAAACCTCTCACTGTGTCTAATTTTGGCCTACCGAGATCTCCAAAAGCAAAAAAGGCTCAAAGGAGAAGCAAAGGCCTGTCCGCAGGTCACCCAATCCGAGTCTGAGTGTCTGGGATCCCTACTGTGGGCAGCAGAGGAGAAGTGTGGAGAAGAGTCTGAAAGGTGCCAAGACATGTAATCGTCTCAGTTCTGATCAAGCTGCAGAACGCACTGGGGTCCTGGTTCAAAGCCCTCATCAAGTCTGCCTTGAAAGTGAACCTAGTGGCATGCTGGCCTTTCTGTTTATACAACAACTTACAGGTTTAAATGAAAAGCTGCTTGATAAAGCAGCCCGAATCCTCCTATTGTGAGCCCTTCAGCAAATTTAACAAAAGAAAAAGCACCGGCTAGAAAAAAAAAGGAAAAAAAAGTCCACTCCTCGGAGCGGTGCGGCAATCCGGCTGGTTGCCATGGCGACATGATGACTTGTTCACATGGCAACACACCTTCGGTCCACTATTAAAATGATGAGAGTAAACTGGGTTGCTCTAAGTATAGTAGCCTGTCTGCTGTACGAGCCTTTCTCTGCAGCAGGAGCTGGGCCAGATACTGGTGTATGGGAGGAAAGAAGAGGAGAACAAAGCTGAAGACGGGAGTTTTGGTGGGCAGTGGAAAAATGAGGGGGATAAACAGAGTTCTAGATCTGCATCTGAGATGAACGACAGCTACAGAGGAGATAAATTAAATTTCACTTTGGTATGAAATCTGCATTTATAAGCTGAAGGATGTTTTCCATGTGTCGGTAACGTGCTCCAGAGGGCACTGAACTCTTCAGGAGGGGACCTCTAGTGAGCACTGGTGGTGGGGGAAGGGGGGAAATCACTGGAGATCCTATCAACACAAAACTAATTGTGTTAAAAATAAAACTTAAGAAATAGCTGCTACAGCAGAGAAATGCAATCATGGAGTTTGTCATTTACATTAAAATCCTAAACAACTACCAAGTGGTAAATTGTGCAACACCTATTTAGTCAGAATGAATACCCAAGACTGCAAAAAATCTATCCTCATTGCAATCTTATGGGTGTGTTTTCTGCAATTCTTTTAATTTTAACAGATTTAAACACCTCCTTCTGATGGCACAGGAAATTGTGATACTGCTGGGGAAGCCATCACCCAGTTGTCCCTCATTTAGATGAAGGACAGGATGAATCTCCTTGGTTTATGAAGCATGTACATTACACAACAGATATGAGAAAGTCTCTGAAAATATAAAACATGAGAAAAAATACCTTTAATACAGAGTCTATTTTAATTTTGCCAGCTTCCTTTTATTACTTTCTATAGAAGGCAGTACCCTGGTATCTTTTCTGCTCACCAACTTCAGCACAAATTCTTAGCTTAAAATCTTATTAGATACTGTAGTGATTTGGAGTACCAGCAATTTGAAGACACATAAGCGCAACCTACTCAGGGTTACTTTTATCACCTAATAAACAAACCCCATAAGGGCATGAAGCCCATAATATTGCAGAAGCATTTGTTTTTCCTGTTCTTGTCACAGCTACAGTCTCAGCACGTTGCCCTTCTTTTGTCTGCAACTCTTTTCTATCTTCTCAAGGTCTCTAAAATTTGCAGATGACTTCTGGGCAGCTGCCCATGTGCTGCCAGGCTCTGCCCTCGCCCAACGAGGACGGCAATAAGGCTGACCACAGCCTCACTGCTCTGCTGGCCAGTGCTTCACAGATGGCTTTGGAGGCCATGCTGCAAGCCCCTAGCATGGAGGGCATGAAGGCCCCACAATTTTAGCAGATGTCACAGCAGAGGAGGATTCCTTACATCTCAGTTACTGATGAAACAATAGCTTTGTCCCACTCCCCGAAACACAGTGAATGATAACTGCCTCGTAAGGATGGTAAACTGTATGTGGAAAAAAAGAGAAAAGAAACCTTCTGGTGTCTATCAAGCTATCATGACAGCTGCACTCATGTTTCCTCCTGAGGACCAAAATAACTACAAAGTGCATGAGATCATTAAGCACATAAAAATCCCAGAGGCAGGCTTGGGCTAAACCTCATGATTTCCCAACCAAAAGGCATCAAAGAACAATCCCTCACAGTTCGTTTGCTCTTTCCCTTTGCTCCACGCATACCTGTATCGGGGAAGTTTGCCTTTGCTTGGTAAGCACAAAGCATTACCTCTGAGCACGCTCTTTCTGCACGGAGAGAAGTTTCCCTGTCCCTCCTTCTAGGGTGTAGAGCACGAGTAACCAGTCGTGGGGCAGACGACGGGAGAGAGGATGGCGGCAGCGGGAAAGCCCAAGTTGGGACAAAAAGCCTTTCAAATGCATCTGTACGTTTGCCCAACCACATCTGCACATTCACAGCTTGTAGGAGCTTTTCCAAACAACAACGCGGATCTGTCGTCTTAAGGTGAAGTAAATCTCATATTTGGCTTGAGTCAATATGACAGTCCTTGCAGGAACACAGGTGCTAAAGCGCTGATGCGGTAGGAGACTGGGAAGCTAACTTCATATGGTGGAGAGGAGGTCCCGTTTTTATCCATAATACTATTTAGTTGATAAACTAAACAGTTCAAATGAACCTAGAATGTTTCAGCATGATGAGATGCTTTGATCAGACATGCAATTTGATGTCCAGTACAGAAAGTTGTAGAGCAGAAATTAAGGCTATATCTGACCAGAAAAATCTAAAAGCAAAGAAGAGACTTCATACTTCCATTTTGTAAAGACCAATACCTAACTGTAGAAAATATACCTAGAGTATTTTTTTAAATTGGTGTAATTCATAGACTTTCAAAGTGGGCACAGGAAGTCTTCTGCAATGCTTTTCTTCTCTCATCTTCTCCTGCTCCACCCCTGGCATATTCAGAGATGATTTGCTACTTTCCGCTTTCCAACGGTTCATCACGTATCTACCTAATCCCTCTAAGATAGTTACTTCTACAAATTGCAATAATCTTACTATTTTAAAAAAATTCAATCCCTCTAAAGAGCAGAGAAATGGAATCAAGTTCACTGATTCCTAAACTTTTAATGATAAATCTAATTTTAGAAATAAGATTTATCTGAAGGATAAATCAGGAAGAATTTCAGCCACTTGCAAGAACTTCATTAATGGAAAAGGAACCTGAAGGTTCACCAGCGAGACAACAGGTGTTTAAACAATTCCTTCTACCTACGCTTTCACATCGACTTTATTTTCAAGTTTCACTCAATGATGGAGTTGTTTCTTAGCTCCTTGTGTGCTTAGCCATTTAATTAAAGCAATCCATATTGAATTCATGTCCAGATGCCTTGACCAGCAGAGCCAGATCCTCATTGGCATGCCAGCTGCTCAAAGAAGAGCACAGCCCCTTGCATACTAATCAGAGGAGAAGGCAGTGATTCATCAGCCTACGATACTGCTTCAGCATCTACAAGCACTTATGACATGTAATTGGTGGTGCATAAGCAAGCCAGGCCACATTAAAAAGCTTACAGATAGTCAGAGATAAAAATTAATGACTTTTGCTTTGTGTAATCCTGCGTGCATTGGGGGGGGAGGGGAGGGCAGACTGGGATTAATGGACAAGTGTAAGTAGGCACAAAGGAACAAAGAGTTTCTTGGCCTTGTTTACATATTGAACAATAATAATAAAAGAAAAGTGACAAGTTATGGGAAAGGCAAGTGTGAATTTTCGGCACGAGTGAGTTGGAAGACTGCTTGCAGTTCATTATGGATACGGAATTTCCATACTCATTATTCCGAAACAAACCTCCTCAGAAGGCCCTTCTGGGACCAATGGCAGTAGGTTTTATTATTCATCTTTTGCTAGTAGTGAGGATGTCATTATAAGAGCTGCACAGAGCTCTTGCTGCATGGCATGCAGAAAGAGAGGAGTATAACTATCTTGGGAGGAATAGCTTATTTTTCATGAGGCCAGAGCAACCAAAGAGTCAGGGTCATAGTGGGCCACAGTTGTAAAATCAAGAAAGAAGAGGGAGGTAAATCAAGGACAGCAGACAAAGACATTACGTTAGGCACCCATGACAGCAGCTTCTGTAGATCAAGTTCTCCTCACAATATTCATGCATCAACACCGTCGTTTCGATCTCCCTCTTCCTGCCATAAATCCCCCATTTCTCCCAAAGATGGATGCACCCTCCTTGAAACAATTTTGAAGAAAAATGCAACTTTTCTATTTTTATTTTTTCTTTAGCAATTGCTTTCTCTTCTGCTTTCTGAAGTCTCAGTGAGATGTGTCCATCAAGGAGAACAGTGAAACTGAAATTTCTTGAGCCGTCTTTCTACTCAGAGGTAACAAAAGAGGGAACAAAGAAGATGCATGTGTGATAGCATACGTAATCGGAAATTTAGTCTCACCTAACGTCTACCTCCAGCACACCAGGCATGATAACCTACTTCAGCAGCTTCCAGGGGTAGAGGTCTATCGATTCCAGCAGAAATCTGCCCATGTACAATAGCAGACCTGGTAGCAGACTTTCCTTCTGTCATGAAAATTACCAATTATGCGTACAGCTGCGTGTTCTCCAGCACAGAGGCCGATACGTCTAGTTTCATTTCTAAAGGTAAATACTATCTCCAGTTTGGACTCCGATTTCAGTCCACTTCAGCCACTACACTCATCCAAGAAAGGCAATTTATTACCTGTTGAATGGAAGTTTCTACTCTGTAGCTGGGAAGAGTTATTTTAGGAACTATTGATTTATCCTAATTGCATCTATCTTAGTACTATGAAAAACTGCCATTGCCACGGCAATAGTGTTAAAAACAAAATGGAAAAAAGACTATTCTCTAGTCAAGCATGTTCATTTTAATACAGTAGATGACAACCCTTTCCTACAGAGGTCAAATATGATCACTGCATGACTCGGAGGTAACAGTACAAACCTGGAACTTGGTTTGGCATCTAACCCAGACACCGCACAACTGCCTCTTGGCACCTTCAGGTTCTGGAAACCACAGTGTTTAGGACACGCTTTCAGCAGAACGACACGAGACCCAGTGGTGCTCGCATAAGACACTTGGCGCTGATGATGCAACCATGATGCCACGCAGGAGGGACAGCATCTCTGACAGCACTCCTTCAGAAAGCCTTTCTCCCCGCAGTACTTTGCCTCAGAGAAGACAAGATGGTTCCTGAGGTTCGCACACACCGGTGAGGAGAGCAGAGCTCTCAGCTTTTCCTTTTGCTCGTGGCTGCCCGTTAGACGCCTGACACGGCCACACCGATACACCAGACACGTGCTGGAATCTGCGGGTGAGCGGCGGGCTGGGCGTTATACAGATGCGGTCCTTCATGCAGCACAAATTAATTCACATTCAATTTGATCCCATCTCCTAACTGGCAACACTCGCAAAGACAGTCTGGAGGACTACTTAGCCTTGCCATCCCCTCACAGCCCTGAAGAACAGCGGGTAAAGCACTGGGAATCACAAAACCAGAAAATCATTGATATCGGCAGGCAGCTGAGCAGAAACTCAGAGCTATCAGTTGTGTTTAAGGTCTACTGCTGTGTTACAACCTTTCTTTCTGCAGACACTGCTCTTTATTTATCGGTTACACCAGTTAATTTCATCTGTTTTGCAGAAATATTTACCGAGGGTAGGTGAGGGAAGCAGAAGCTGCAGCTGCATCTGCAGACACCATACGATTTATTTACAACTGGGGCTTTGTGGTGCAGCTAGCTAAAAGAGGATTAAATTACACTTTGTAGATTAAGAGTCTGAACACTATAAAACTCCTAAGCCTTTGTATGCTAAGCAAGAACTTTGACTCCCATAGGAGCTTGCAACAGAGATTCTGCATACACATAGAAGACTTGGATTTTTTTGATACTTCAGTGCATCTTTCACAAACAGAGATATTATGAAACTGGTTTGGAAACACCAGGACAAAAAAGTTAAACTGAATCATGATGGCCAGTACATTTTCATCTCGGTTCCTCCACACTGTCATTCAAACAGACTTTCCTATTGTAACGATACCATCACCAGTTATGCGTGATCCGTGCATCTATTCCACTGCTCCCTTCCCATGAGAAGAAAAGTGTTCCAGATCTTCGCTGGGAAAACACACTAACACAACACATACACACGCACACCCCCTTTTCCTGCCCCCTCTCTTTTCTCCTCCTTCCCTTGTCTTCTCATACATAATTTACAAAATGCACACAACAAATTCTTCTTTCAAGAGAAATTTTCCTATATTTAGGTAGTATTCTGCTTAAAACAAGGACAAGCAACATTGTTTGGAGGTAAAGAAAGCAAAAGAAGCTCTGAGTCTTTGCAAGACCATAACAAAAAAATCTACGTATGGATCAGCTACAGAGCAGAAAGATTTGTGTGTGTGTGTGTATTTTCAGCTAAGAGGAAGGCAACTCTCCAAGGATTCAATCAAATTATTTCTTCCTCAACCCTATTTTCCATTTTCCCCTCCACACTTTTAGGACAACAGTAACAAAACATTTCAGTTTGGTGTGCACATACAACTATCTTCTGCAACAGAATGAGCTGATGCCCTGTTTCATGCAGAGATGTTTGAGGCTAGCCACTGTAACAGTCCACTAACAGCTGTTCCTGGCTTTAAAAATACCATCAGAAAGTTTCCTACGTAAAACTGTTCGAGAAAGCTAGGATTTTCTTTCTACATTATAAGTAGGACATTTTAAGATAAGTCTTCCATTATCATCACTGATGGCAAAGGCAAAGTGGGTTTAGAGAAGGTATTAGCAACCTCTAATGCTCAAAATAATGACAAAGAAACTAGTTCAAGTGTGTCTAATTCACCTGCAAGGCTGGTTGCTGACGTAGTGAGGCTGCTTCCAGGGGTGGATCGAGCCCCAATGTCCACGCTCGGCCCTACCCTGCAAGGAGCAGACAGCGCCCCACGGCCCAGCTCAAACCTGCCGATGAACTGGCCTTACCGGTCCCACTCAGCCCTCCCGACGCCCCGGTCGCCATCCCACACCTGGCAGCCAGCCCTGCGGGTTTGCGAGGCCGTGGCACGACAGCTCTGCAAACAGCGACAGTCCTGCGTGCCCCGGGCCCTCACCCTGCGGGGGCACAGACGCAGCCCCCATCGCCAGGGCTTCTCCCCAGCGCCCGGGTTTAGCCAGCCTCTCACCGGTCATGCAGACCCGATTTAGCTGAAATAGGGACGGGTTCCACACATTTTGCTGCATAACGTGATAGGAAATGACTGTTATGGAGAAGTGCTGGGAGAAATGGCTCCTCAATGTAAGCCAGCTCCAGCTACGAAAAGAAGCTCTAGGGGCGATATTAAATGTTCATTGTCCAAGAATAGCTAAGAAGGGCACGTTAAACAGTAATCGCTAGGTAACTGTCTCAGACAGACAGAAAGAGGGGGGGAGAAAAACCTGAAGTAGCTATCTTTAAAGAGAACAAGCAGATCTGAGTAATCCAATTTAGGGGAGATAAGAGTCTGCTGGTAGCACTGTCCTTTAACTGGACAAACGCTTTCGTTCAAGTGTCAACCCCAATCCTGGGGAGGTCAGCACACGGGGCCTGCAGCCTAATGTACTCCTGAATTGGCTGAGTGGATTTCCGAACAAACACGCTGGTCCAACAGAATTGATTTTCAGCAGGCCGTATGGGTCCCTAACGTAATTATCCTGCAGTGAGTCAGTTCACAGCAGCCCCTGCATTTAAAAGCTGCTGGTCAGCCGAGAGAGAGGTTACTGCCGGTGCCTCAGCCTCTCCGCCAAGTACAGCTTCGCTTTTAATTGTTTAAACAGCAGTGGAATTTCTTTTGCTCTTTCTCAACAGAGAATCATTATATCCCTGTTTAAAGAGGTCTGGAGGGACCTCAGAAGAAACTTTCCCTTCAAGCTTTGTGTGCTAATGAAAAAAAATCAAGTCATAGCTCTCTAATAGGCGAATTCAATTTATAACAAGCAAATACAATCATCTCGACACCAGCACTACACCACAATAAAACTTACCCGGCTTTTGCTCCACAGCGGCTCCTGCGAAAGGCAGCCCAGCTCCAGGCCAGCTGGCCCTGTCACCCGCAGGCCCCAGGCTGGCGCAGGCCATGGGCCACCCCTCCAGCAGCCACGGCCCAGGCGGCGCAGCCAGCTCGGTGCCCCCCTGCTCCGACCGTCCCCAGCCAGTGCTCCGGCCTGGGGCAGCCCCGGCTCCTCGGGGCACAGGGGACAAGGCCTCGCAGGCCGCTGCTCTCAACCACACAGGCCTCAACAGCAATGTGGCACAGCACAGCGGGCTGCCTGCCTCACACGGCGTTACGGCGCGGCGGGGAGCAGCCTGTGCTTCCCACCCAACACAGGACTTATTTCCAGGCAATTTAATATACAGGTTAATTCCTTATGAAGTTCTCATAGCGCCTTTCTTGGAACTGCTGACATGAATCAAATCACATCAAGAGAACCATTTGGTTCAGAAGATCCAAATTTCTCCATGATAAAGTAATATCAGATTTGTACACCAACTGGATAAAGCCAGATCAGTTTTACCATGTTTCCTCTAATTCGTATTTTTCTCTTTCTCGGTGAAGGTTTGGACTAACTCTGAAAGCCAGGAGGCAACCCCAGAAGCTCTGTAGTCCTGAGATAGGTACAAAAAAAGTGCATGCCCTAATACTGGGCCTTCTCCTACAGACCTTGCCAATAACAGCAATGCAAAGTAGCACTGAATACTCTAAGGAGATTCCCCCCGTCCCCATTTCATCACAGCAGTGACAGTTCTTCACAGAAGCGGCGGTATCACCCTCAGACAAAAAGCACAGCACCTGCTGGGCCCGTGTTGGATGTCACTGCAGCTCTTGCAGCTTTGCCCAGCTGAGTTTTGTCCTGACTGCCAGCACCGTGGGCCAATTCACAGCAACTGTGACAATGAGGACGCACATGTAGTACAAGTACTCACCCAGGCGCAGACGTAAAAATGACGAACTTGCTTTATAACTGCGACTAAACAGAAGCTCTGTGCACAGGCCTTTCTGGTGTTGCTGGCCTCCTGCCCTGGCAGTGCAGCGCTCCACACGCCGCTGGACGGGGAGGGAAGAACTGCCACGCTGGGCGCAGCCGAGAGCCAGCGTCCTCCCTCCAGCCGTGGGCAGCAGGCATGGCAACACGGGCAGCGCAGCGTGACACAGCGGGCAGGTGCTCGGGGACTTCCCCACCTAGGTATGTCATTCGGGCTACTGTGTTCAATACCCACCAATGAACCTTTTCTTCATGAGTATGTCTAATCTATTTTGAACTCACTTATTCTTTTGTACTCCACAATATCCTGTGCAACAGATTCTGTGCGTTGATTCTGTGCTCTGAGAAAAGGAACCGGCTTTTCTTTGTTTCAAACTTTCCCCATTTGGTGAATACCCCTTACTTCTTGTAATTATTCCCTAATCATTTTTCCTGTGCCACTCACAATTTACAGGCTGCTGTTGCATTTCTCCATCACATTTATGATCACAGATGATGAATTCTAGCCTTTTCAGTCTCTCTGCTTGTGGAAGGTGCCCCATACCTGTAAACAGTCTAACTACCTGATCAACTCAGCTCCCCATCTCGACATTTTCAAGTAAGGCCTAGCATCCTGATTATCCTTCCAAGGCTGCAACACTTATTGCTACAGAACCCTACAGATCCTCATATCTTTTCACAAAGCCCCTATTTAATCCGCGGTGCTAAAAATTTCTTAGCAAACTAAAGCTCCACCCAGACAAAGCTGCCTGATTGATTTCGCATTGAGAGAATTAGTGCGGATGCAAGCTGCTTCGGAGCTCACCAGCTCCAAGTTGCAAGCGAGCAGACAGCAATCACACCCAGACGGAGCATCTGCCTGAATAATGGGCTCACTGCAACACAATTTTGTGCTGGTTCCATCTATGTTTCCTCCAGTCAGTCAGATGCTGCTTTAACTGTGCCCTGCTCTCCCCGCTGCAGTTGCACAAAGCCATCTGTCAGATTCTCAGCCTTATTTCCCTTTTCCTGTCTTTCCCCAAAGTAGGAGCAAATGGGGCCAGATTCCAGCTGTATTTTTCATCTTCCAATTAGCAGGCTCCAATTCATCACTCTGAGTATCTCCTGGCATCAGTGCTGAGATTCCCTCCTCATGCCTGGTAAATCGGTCTTCATTTAAAACCCTCTCTCTTAGCCCTAAATGGAAATCAATTCTGCAAGTTTAGCAAATAGTTAATTACTCCACAAAGAGGATTGATTGGCCTTTGATCACCAGAAAGCTCTGTAGTGCTATTAGTCTCTTTCATCTGTGATTAAACCACAGAGAAAAAGAAACAAAAACTAAATTAGGCTTCTCCTGTTATCCTACAAATATTTAATGACGGGATAATCTCCTAAAGGTGTGATCAGGGGATATACATTCCGCCAGGAAATGTCTCCAGCTCAACCTTGAACCCAAATTCTCTCCCTGCAAAGAGCCTGGCAACGAACTTTACAGAGGAACGGAGCTGAGCTCAAAGGGACGCTTTGTAGTACACACTCTTCTTGGCCTTTTCTTCTTTCCTCTTCTTATGTACGTTTTAATGCAGATAAAGATTTTCCCAACGGAGCCCTGACATGAATAATAATAATAATAAAGGCTTTCTTTAAATTCAGTTTTGGCTCTGCTGACTTTCTCAGCAGGACAAGACTGTGTCCCGTTGATTTGCAGCATTGTGCAGAGCTGTTTCCCCAAATGATGGGATCCTCCCACTTCAGACAAATTTCAGATATCGCAGCCTCCCACTGCTAACCCACTCTAAAATTCAGTCCTCAAGTAAAGCATAAAGCTTTCTACCCAGCCACCTATCCGCACTGCAGCAGAAGCCACGACAGGAAGGTCAGAGGATGGAGAGCAAGGATCGAGGTACATTTCTCACGTGCCGGGCAAATTTAAGGTCTAGGAACCTTCCTTTTGTGACATTATGGCAAACCTCATTAGCGGGTGGCTGGCAGATCCCAAGTGGCCAGCACAGCCTGCGCGTGCTCCTCGCCATTACTCACCGCAGCAGCAGCCACGGGAACGGTTATCAGACGCATCACGAGCCTCTCCAGAGGTCCCACAGCCAGGGCTAGGGCCCGCGGCGTTAGGTGCTTTGTCAACACGTACCCAGGAATTGCTCCTTCCCCAACACCGGCAGAATTTTAGAACTCTGGAAACACGCCTGCTCTTCTCTAGCAAATCTTCACCAGCTGCAGACGGGCTATTGGCAGCGTACGCTCCCAGATGAGGCGAGGAAGGTCAAACCTGGCACCAGGCAGGCGGAGCTGCCCACATTTCTGCAGCCTTTGCCTCTCTGGCTGGAGAGGGTAATGACCACAGCATTTGGCCACCAGCCCGCTGGGGAAGCAAGTCCCTCAAAAGTCAGTGCACGACACCAACACAGCTGATGGGTGCAAACAGCCAGTTTGAAATGATCATTTCTGCCTTCAAGCATGCTCTGCAGAGACTCTGTTCTGCAGGTCCACGGGAAAGAAAAGTACATGGACATACATTGAGGAGAAGGTTAGATTTCAGGAGCTGTGTCTTGCCAGGTAAAAGGTGACCTGGTTAGATACAAGGCTGGGAAGCAAGGAATAGAGCTGCTAAGGCTGAACTTCAAGAGTTTCACAAGTTGCTATGAAAACTGAGAAAGTTATCATAACTTTTTTTAGCAGTAAAATGTCATAATATTCTTCATGCGAGAGCAAAGAGGAGCCTCCTGACATGTTTTCAACTCTCGAATGGCAAAGAGTCCTTGAGGGGCCATGCCACGCATCAGGCAACAGCAGGCGTTAATTAGCCTAGATTTTCTATTGAATTGTTGTGTGTGCACGCGCGTGCGCCCGCGTGTGTTTTTCTTTCCCTGGGTGTCTCATTTGCAGAACGTTCAATCATCCCCCTCTCTCTTTCTGATTCTGCAGCCGTGTGTACTTCTGTGCGACTGCCGAGCCCTGACACCTGTCAAACAGTGCCACAGTAAATTGGACGTGTCAGCCCCAGCGTGCTGGTGCCAAGGTGTGAATTAGATAGTCTCTCACTGCGCTTCTTCTGACCTCTTTACTCCATTACTAGGACATCCCGAGACACACCAAGCCTCAGGGTATCAAAAAACAAAACACAACAAAAAGAACCCCGCAAACCCACTGCAGCCATAGCCAGGTGCTTAAAACGACACTTCCTTCTCTATATGAAGGGAAGGATTTAAATAAACAGAATGTGTAAACACGCTGATTGCATTTGCAAAGCTGCTAGAAAACGGGCTTCGCATTTTTGTTCCCTGCCATACCAGGAGGCTCTAGGAGGCCAGAAAGAAAAGGGAAAGCGAGTAGTTAGTGGAGCTTTCAGATGAAAAGACGCATAAGTCACTCTGCACAAAGAAAAACATTTGTTTATATTGTGCCCATCACTGTAGATGTGGTTACCAGAAAACTGCGCAAACAAAAAACCCCCAAACAATGCGTATGACTGAAATCACCTCGATTCCAGTTCCTTACCTCGCACGGAGGTTGGGGGGTTTGTTTTGTTTTTTTAAAACAACAGCTCCCAGAACAAAAGGCTGATTTGTGCAGCAGGCAGTTCTGGGGACCACCTATTGCACAGGGCTGCAGACACATATGGTGCTGCACAATAACAAATAAGAACAACAATACAGAAAGCTGCACCCACTTTGCTCAGTACGGTGTTCTCAAAGTTACACAGTAAGAAGCAATTATCCCAAAGTGGCAATTTTATTTGAAAATAACATTTAAATTAAAATGGGCATTTCAGGGCCTCCTGCTGAAGAGTGACATGGGCTGTTCAGGGGCCCACTGTCACTTTGTCAGCTGTCACATGCTGCCTTCTGCTAAATGGGCGCAGTTTGCCTTTACCCTTTATCCAGACTCTTAAAAATGCCGCACGCATTTTATGAAGACCAACTAAGTGGGATTGCATTTCTGACAGCTGTTCCAGCTTGGATTCTGTGAAAGTGCTTTGCATACATCTATCTTTTCTGCTAACAATTTGGATAGACAACAAAAGCTGAGGCGAGAGGGGTGAGTGGGCTGGGGACAGGGACGGAACAAAGAGCTTTCGCGCCCGAGTCACCCGTTATCATCCAGTCCACGGTAACACCAACTAAAGTGGATGTTTCAGGAGAAGTCAGCTCGGTGCCCTTGGTTAAAAGAAATTTAGGTCTTGTGATTCCTTGCAGTAGGTAGGTGTACCTCTTCAAAACCCCACCACAGTCAAGCATCCTTGTAGAGCTGGGGGGAAGAAGAGATGCCATTCTGGTCTTGGGCAGCAAGAACTACTGACCACCAGTACAAAGCTGACAGCATGAGAGGGATGAAGGACTCCACTGGATTCCTTTACAGTTGGTAAATTCTGAGCTGCTCCTTAGAATTTGGCAATTCCCTTATTCTCTCCCCTCCTCTTTTTAACCAACTCATTTGACTATTAAAAACTGCCATCTAGCAAAACCTGTCCTTCAATCAGGACATAGCCATGCTGAACGTTTAATGCTGTAAGTTACCAGTTTAACAGCTCTCACAACAACCTTCTCTTGAGTTCAGTGTTGCCCACAACCTAAAACACATTTAAAGTTTCAGATATTTACCAGGGCTTCTATGCACACAGACACACGTTCTTCAACATACGCAGACACATTCAACAGCAGACCCACGTGTTCTCTTGTCTTCCCTTTGCTGCTGACATACCTGTAGAAACCCTTTTGGTTGTCCTCCACATCGCTCACCAGGTTCATCACCAGGTGGGCTTTGGCTTTCCTAACCCTATACTTGCATGCTTGGATAGTATCTCTGTAATCCTCCCGGGTCTCCTGTTTAGAAGGAGGCAATCCTTAAAACCAACATAGCTCTCCTAGACCCCCCTTCTCCCCAGGATTATATCCCATGCGATAAGGACAAAATGTTCTCATGAAACTGGCAATTCCTACTGGCAAGGCAGAGATTCAACATAATGCCAATACTGTCTGAAATTATTCACTAGCATCACTAGTTACATATACTGAGGACTTTGTAATTATAGAGAATTAAATCGCTAAATATTTGAATATATAAACATTTTTAAAATAAAACCTTGTTCATAAAAAAATCCCAACAGATCAGTTAGCTGAATGCTTTGACAAGAACACTACAATATGATGTATACAGTTACTATGACTCATTATTTGGTTACAACAGTGCTGGCGAACAACGGAATCAGGGTCTCTCTGTTAGCAAGGCACCATCTGCAAAAATCTCAAACCAAACATACCAAAATGAAACGAAAGACCAAGAGCATATGAGAGAAGCACTGCTTTCCTACAGCGATTAGCAGAAGCCTTGGGGTAGCCACCCATCCCTTTTCCTTTCCAAGTGGTAGTGGTCCATTTTCTGCACCCCCTACACAACGTAGCTGAAGCAACTGGTGGTTACCAAAACTGTTTTCTTGAGGCTCAGGAGGAAGAAGGGTTTCCCACTAAGGCAGCCAGTGTCCTGGGTCAAAAGTTTTCCTGCTCCATTAATCTCTCTGTGCCTTGATTCCTTTCCACAACATGAATGTATTTTCGTGCTAGATTACACCACAAAGATTTTCAGAGCTGTGAGATTTTCACATCTATGGTAATGAGGGCCACTTCAATACTTAGAGTAGACGGAACATGTGCAGGAGATCTACTGATGGGAAGTAAATTCTAATTTCTTCCTGCTTTTATTGCTGATTAAAGTCAAGAAATGTCTGTAGTTTGCTCCACTCTGTGTTGTGAGATCTCACATAATCACTGACAATAGTTTAAGGTATTATCTGATCTAGGAAAGTACATGTATTTAAAAAGAGGTAAAAGTCTTAAACCCAACATATTAAACATGAAAGGGGTGTCTGGTTTACCTGTTCAAAGTAAGGGATTTGCTCCCAGGAGTGACACATCTATTACTAATTAAACAATTAATTTATTATGCAGCACTTGTAGAAAACAACATATTTGAAGTCTGAAAATGTCTGCTGAAGAATGGGAAATAATTTGGATACAAATAATTATCGTCAGGATTTTTCTTTACACTGGAATATGCCTAACACAATTCAAATGCTGTTTTCTCAGAGCTAAACAATAGTCACTGTGTCACTGGTATTGCACAGGCAAAGTACGGCAGTAACAGGTAGTCATTTTTCCCAAACATAATTCAAAACAGCATCCAGTATCTTGTCTATCACATCACGAACTCCACTCAGCTAGAGCAGAGGTCCTCATCTTCCCTGCAAAGTCTCTTTCGCTACCAGCTTTCTCAAGTATTTTAACACCCAAGTGCCTATCTCAGACATCATCTTTTACTCCAGCTTTTCTCTGTCATCATATTCACACGGCTCTGCTGGCCACCTCCCCTGGCGCAGCTGGTTGGGGCTATGAGCACACTCCTGTCCCTGAAACACGTTTCCCTCTGAACTACAGCCTCTCCTCCTCCTGCAGCACATCTGGACTGAGAAACAGTGAACCCACAAGGGCTGGAGAGGGCACCAACAGGAGAAGACAGTCAGACGGCCGAGGAGGTTCTCAGGACAACGATCAGTGTAACAGAATCCGTGTCAACATCTGCGATGTGCAGCACCAGACAGAAAACGGAGCCACTGACACAAACTGGAGTTCTCCTTTTGACCCAGTAGCACCCCATCCCATCTCAAATGATACTACTTACACAGTAAATTAGGCTGTGTGAGGTTTAACGAGCAAACATGACAGTTCTCAGGAGCTTACGGCACTGTGACACATCTTGCAAGAACGGGGGCTAGAGAAGGAAAACATGATCAAGCAATAAAATTAACCCTTCATTCACCACATTTCTTCCAGCTTCTAAAGATTTGGTCTATGTTTATGAGAAATCAAACTCCGGGTATGGCAATGGCCAAAAGCAGCAGGGTTAAAGATGAATACATTGAGCTCACTGAAGGTGTAGGACAAAGCATGGTAAAAATACCACAGAGAACATAGTGAAAACATGAAGGAGATCAAGTAATGGATAAATAAATCTCAGCACCTGAGAGGAGGAGGGGATGAAACATAGGCAGAAGCAGAGCTACATAAGACCACAGAGGGGTTCACAGAGCACGCAAGTCCAATGAGTACATTCATGAGGAACAAAACGTAATTGTCAAGTGATTTGAGGAGGGGAGCAAAATGGACAGAATGCCATAAAATTAAGATACATTTAGGAGAAGGAAGGAGGAGAACAAAACTTTTTTCCCCAGAAGATATTTACCCTATTAATAACTTGATAGCAGCAGCATGCTGTTGACGGCGCGATCCTAGACGGCTCTGCACAGAACGGCACCGGCAGAGCTCTGCCCACGGACGGCTGGACACACAATTATGGCAGAAGTCCAGACGTGCAGGAGATCTGGAAACTATTGTGGCACAGCGGACCCTGAGAAGGGACGGGATGTGTGGGCACTCGCCTGGTTTCATACACAGGCTTCAGACGCACTGCAAAGCTGCTTTATGGCAGCTGTGACACAGGAGGCAGCTTCAGGACTTTTGAAGGTGATTAGAGAAAAGATTGGAAAATGGGATCCTCATGTTCATTATGAGAAAAGTAGTGCTTGAAATAAAGTCCCAAATATGTTTTGTAGCTGCCTTAGATATAACCATTATTAGCGGCCTTAAGAGGTGCAAGAAATTTCTATAACTGAAAATGTAACAAAGGAACAGAGTACTTGGGGAGAACAGTAGAAAAATCAAGCCTTTTTTTAATATATTTTAAAGGTATACATTTCTTGCGATTTAAATTTACCACCAAACCTCCCAGCTTCTCCCCCAGTGTACCAATTCAGAGCTACTTAGAAGGAAAAAATGAAGAGAAAAAGGAAAATCATTAAACAACCCCCCAAAAAGAGGGCTCAATGAGGTCTCATTTCGTCGTAATGAGCTCCAATTTAACATGATCATTATTTCTGACATTAAAGGCCTGTGAATAGTGTCACATGCCCAGAAGCTATTTTTTTTTACCCTCTAATGCCAGAAATAACAAGCTGCAGTTAAGGGACAGTGAATCAGGGTCTGTAAAATTACATTAAAATAGGAATTTCACTACTGATAGAATGACTCTTATCTAGGCAGCCCGGTCTGAAGGAGGTTTCTGAAGCGTAAGGCTGTTGGATCTTGGGCTGGTACCTGCCCTACCTCGCACAGCAACAGACCGGTTCTGCAAAAAGAAGAAGAAAACCAGCAGAAGTCCTCCTGCCTGGCTGCAGAAGTACGTGCAGAAGAACCACCATATTAGGTTAGACCAAAGGCCCGTCTAGCTCAGAAACCGCTCTGAAGGCAGCCAGTAGTAGATGCTGAGGAAAATAACTGTAAGAACAAAAGTAACACCCAGTAAACCCCTTTTTTGGTAATAAGCATCTAGTTCCCAGCAACCTGAAGGTTATGGATTCCTAATCTGCAGTGAATACTTTACCAAGCTGTGAATTTATCAGGACAAACCAATCCAAATCCAGAAGACTGAAAGAGCTCCCAAATTCCCGAGTTTCTTGACCTCCACTGTATTTTTAAATTTCTACCATATAATTGTTGAAACAGGTAACAAGAACCTGATGGAGCGAGAGAGATGTGGCCATCCTATGGCTATACCCACTGGTGTGAAAATATTTCTGTATTGGTCTGTCTGGCTTCCCTGACAGTTCTAACGTTCCGTTTACTTTTTTTTGATCAACATTAGGTAAGTGGGATGATTTCAGAAAGTTGGCTTTGTTTTCAAAATCTCTTTCTTGTTAAACATTTATTTAAAAGAACAGTATTGCAAATCCATAGCTAGGGTTTTTTCCCCCCTCACACGCATTTGTTTATATTACAGACACCTAACTCCCCCCCGCTGCTCCACCACGTCAGCCTTTCGCTAGCCTCCCTCCAAGCCAAATTCTACCTTTAGCATCACTTATCTCATCAGACATCGCGACGTCAGGATCTGCTCCATTTCAAGGACAGTCATGAAGGTGCCGAGCAGCGCAGAGCGCGGTGGGCTCCGGGCACAACCTCCCCCCGCTGGAAAAGAAAACCGTTAGCCGACGATCGCAACCCGCTCGCCCTCTGACAGCACTTTCCCTTGGAGTGTTCCCTGAGAGATTTTTTTTCTGTTCAAAACTTTTCTGAGGGAATCTAACACACTCTATCAATCACTTCACACCCACGAGCTTATCAATTTCTTTAAAGCACTCTGATAGGTTTGTGATTATTAACTTCCATTTACAAAAGCTGTGCCGATTCTTCTCCATCACGTCAAACTTATTTGTGTGTCTGCAAATTCCATTTGTGATATCCCTATTTTTCCACAACAGAAAAAGTTTACTGCTCTGAAATTCTTTACATCACCCTAGAGCCTTTTTGAAGAATTGTAATCACAGTCAATTCCTCCAGTGCTGGGCCAATTCAAACTACAGGTTACACAACACAGTAATTTGGCTATTTTGAATTTTAGTTCATTAATTCTTGGCATCTTGTCCTGACAATTTGCTGCAGTTGTTTTTATTGATTTGTTTTAAAACCTTCTGACATTTTAATTTGAGAGAGTTTTTCATACCTATTCCCAGTAAAAATAAAAGCTTCTATTGTGGTAACTTCTCAAAGCTCTTCCACAGCACACACCAGCGCAGAGATCACAGTTAGCTTCTCTGCCATCGCTTTAGTTTTGATAACTGCTCATTTTATAATTCAGTCTCCAGTCATCCAGCACCCTTCAGACTTCCTGGCAACCTTTGTAATGCTGATGTATTTGAGCAAGTATTCAGTGTTACCTTTGATGTTTTCAGCAATTTGTTCCTTAAACATGTTGTTTTGGGGGGCACATGACAACACTTGCGTTATTATGATTTTATGTTTAATTGCCAAAGCTTATGGGTTTTCCTTTTCTAACTTTTCTTTAAACATCACTCTCACTTTTGTTTTTTTTTTTTTTTAAACAATTTCCTTTACTCTGATATTGTGTATTTGAATTGCCACGATTCCACTTAAAACATTTTAACCTTCTGGATGCTTTCTCTTCTAAAACAAAAGATAAAATAAAAAAACCAAAACATTTTCATGTAGTTCTCTTTTCAAAGTCAGACCTCAGTGCAGTCAGCTCTTCATGGCTTTTTCTTACAAAATTGCTGTGCTATAGTTACCGCCTGTACTATGTCCTCTGCACTGCCAGAAAATAAAAATAGTCAGAAATGGTCTCTCCTTTCTGGGGTTTTCTCTAAGGCGTTGTGTCCGATGGCAGCCACCTAGAGTATCTAAACAATTTAGCCTCTGCAATGGTCTGTTCCACAGCTTTTACATACACAGTCATCTCCTTTGCATCCCAGCTCTAGAACTCATCCACCGCTAGTTTGGCATGAATCGCTACCCGCAGGGACTCTCGTTAACTGTACTTACCGATAGTTACATTGTTACCTTAATTAATTCTACTATTTCATCTGTGTGTAGCTTTACTCTTTATCAGCATGCCTTACTCCATCATTCCTACTTAATTTATACCCATGGAAAAAACCCACGTGTTTACTGATCATCTTCCTCCTATCCCGTTCCTGAGATCTGTCTGGCAATGATTTGAAGGCAATATTGCAGGATACTCGCCTCCCCGTTTAGGTGTCCAGCATTTGTGTCATTATTTTATTACCTTTAAAAGGAGTTAGGAAAGATTCCGCAGAGTACATCTCACCTCCCTGAAGACCTTTTAAATTGGAGTTATACAGGGTGAGAAACGAGGGCTCTCTTCGCTGTTGGTCTTGGGGGTACCAACGCCACCCGCCAAGAGTCACCTCCAGCAGCACAAGCTTCCCCTTCACCCACCCGCGCTGGGAGCTGCTGGGGGAGTCAATAAGGCCCCCACGGAGAAGCCCCAGGTCAGCGGTGGCAGCGCGGGATGAGCCAGCACGGCACCAAAAGAACCTGTTCTCAAAGGAGTGGACACGGCCTCAGAAAACACGGGTTGCCTGAGCGTAGGAATAACCTCCTTCTAAAGGGGGCGAGAGGCCTCAGGCTGGAGCACGGCCCCGGGGAGCGACGGATGAGAGATGCCAGCGCCAGAGGAGCACTTCAAGCACAGGCTACGAGGTCAGGGCTGGAAGAACATTTCTCAAACATTCGATACCTTGACAAAACACCGCGAATTTTAAAGCCCTTTCTTCTAGCTTTGTTTTAAGGTTATTGGTTTGCCACAGTAACCTCGCCCTTTCTGCCATCTAATGCTTTCCAAGCTGATTTCATAGACTCCAAAACACATTTTCATAAAGGTGCCAAGGGCTTGATTAGTTTATTTAGGTGCACGGACAAGCTGTAATGCACCGAGGCAGTCAGTGCGATGTAAAGGGAAGATCAACTACAGATGCACTTTGGGAAGATTTGATCAATTTTACTTCCTTGTATCAAATAGACACGATGGCAAATTTCCACACACGAAGTATAGATGCAAACATTAGGGCACGGTTACAGAACTGGACAAAGACTCCAGCTGATCACAGCTGTCACCTCACACTCCATGTGAAATATTTACTGTTACAAGACGACACATTTTTTTTAAGAAGACAAAGACACATCCTCAGAAAACACAGTTGCTTGCTTGCACCACATATAAACCAGGTGTGATCAGTGGTATTAATTTCATTTTATGATCTCCTGTACATGAAGGTCTTGCTTATGTAAACTGGAGATGAACAGATTATTTTGGGAGGTATTTTTGTCTGAGACACACGCAGGTAAGGTGACCTCCAACTGAAACAAAGAAATTCTCAAATTAACGAATGACTCCAGCTCTCTTTCCTGTGCTTGTAGGAGAGCACAGGCACACAAGCACGTGCATGTGGATACTGATTTTTTTTTTGTGCAAGTCAGTGCAAGGTCTGCATATGAAGGTGTATGCTTAATTGTGAACGTGTAATTCGGCGTGTGTAAGACAGAGACAGCGCGAGAAGAGGCAGAGAGAAAAGCAGGTTGATGTGCGTCTGTGAAACTTGGGGTGAGTGCGAGGCTGAAGGAGCTTTCAAGGAAAAAGGACCCAATTTGTATCTTCATTGATAATTGGTTTGTTTGTGTGGAGTGAGCAGGCGGCTCAGGAGGAAAAGGCAGTGGAAGAAAGTGATGGAGTGAAACAGCAAGGGCTGCGATTCCCTGCCTGATGAGTTGGAGAGAAATTGTTAGTAACTGAGGTAGGTCCCAGAGGGCTTCATTAAGTGACTGGCCCTTCACAGTACCCTGCCACATCTGACCTGGAAACATTAACGTGAGGCCAGTGTTACAACACACAAGCACGAGTGTGTGGGAAGCAAGGAGCACACGCCAGTGAGCAAGCAAGAGCCTGCAAGTGTGTGCCTGCGTGTAAGAGCCAAAGTCCTGTGATGCACTACGGCTGTCCTACACGTGAAGACGCCCGCCTCTCGCTCGCAGTGGCCGCACTCTCGAGCGTTTGCTGGCAGACCTGTCCCTGCTGCTGCGGGAGGGATCGTTCTGGCACTTAGGACAGCGCTGCGCAGCCGAGACAGGAGAACTGGGACAGGACGTTAAACCGTGGGAGGACAACGGCAGAGCCCCAGAGTAAAGGACAATGATCACGGAAGAAGACAGGCAACAGAAACTGCAACCTTCTGCAAGAGATAACGAATATTTACCAGGAAACCAGGTGACCACTGGGACCAAGACGGGCAGGTAAAGGAGGTGTAGGGAAAGCCAAAAGAAAGAAAGGAAGGAAGCTTAGTGAATTGCCCCATTTTTTTTGTCATTTAAAATCTGAGTATTTAAAAAACATCTAGCAGGCTTCAACCTTCAGCTATACCTGGAATAGAGAGTTTAGAAATATAGCTAAAAAGTATCATATCATCCATCTAACAGAGTTCTCCAGAAGAAACAAATGTTCAAGGTTCAATGATCTGAGTTTGTAGTGAAGGGCATCTGCACTGACCGGTGGGAGAAGTGACAGTGGGAAGAGCATCAGGGGAATACAACATACCTGCCTCAATCACAGGTCACATTATACATGAGAAGGGAACAGAGACATCCCCAGAGCACTCAGTTTAACCTGTATTAACGAAATGATTCCTACAAACAAGACCGAGTCACCTCTCTAAAACTATGTTCACATCCTCCTTATGCATATGACTCAGTCCT
The DNA here is from genome assembly GCF_013368605.1 of Nyctibius grandis. NCBI lineage: Eukaryota > Metazoa > Chordata > Aves > Nyctibiiformes > Nyctibiidae > Nyctibius > Nyctibius grandis. The sequence continues at coordinate 22,814,280 of NC_090669.1, read as the reverse complement.
CCTAAAATCCGAGTCTTTTCACATCCTTCATGTGCCTCTATTGGAATATAATCACAGGATTTTAAGAATTACTATTCAATCAAAAAGTATTTTAAAAGACTTAACAGAAACTTAAAAGACAAAAGAAAAAAAAAACAGATAAAGATACTCAAAGGCTGAGTGGCTAAAGGAAAATCTACTGGCAAGTCAGAAGCAAAGTATTCTAGGGAAGAGATGAAGCAAAAAGATATGGAATATAGCTTAAAAGCTGCAGAGGAGAATTCTCACATTAAAAGTCACAAGACTGTCTAGGAGGGACAGCACTGGCACTCAGATACTGGGCAATCAGACTTCTGAAAGCTGAAGGGGTGAGAATATGGGAGCAAGAGGGAGGAGAAGCAGTGACTGTCGTGTATGAAACAGCAGAACAGAGTCAACACCCTCAGAAAGAGAACTGAAATACGGCACAAAAATTGCATGGAGGAAACATGTCTGTCCTTCTCCAAAGGTACTGATCGGGATGTAGTCGATTATTCACAGCCAGGCGAAAGAAAACATTGGGGTCTAAGTACAGCCAGGTTGAGTACGCAGTCCAGAAGTTTTGATAACTTATGCACAAATATGCAGATTAGAGCATTCCCCTTTGCCTTGCTGTAGCTTTTTCAAGTTCTCTCTTCAGGGCATGATCCATGTCTGCCCCTGCATTTCACAAGACATGACCAACAGGGACCTCTGCATCTGGCAAGTCCCACAGGCACTACAGGGTCTGCTGCCATCCCCAGACATCGTTTGAGAAACTCTTAGCTGGAGAACTCTACGCTACTTTATTGTTCATGGATTGGTTCATAACACCACGTGTATATGACAAGATTTTGACTTGGCAGGGTCTTTCAAATGTTTTTTTCATTTTTTTGATTAAAAAAACTCCCTAGTACCCATACATCAGATTTTTCCATGAGTCCACGGATAAATGGCCCCAACCTGCACCAACCGAAATCCCTACAAGTGACATTCGCTCTCCTCGGTGCGCAGACATGTCTGTAAGTACAGAGGTCCTGGCAACGACACACCTTGTAACTCCTGTTGTGTCTGTGGGAGCAAGAATTCCCATGGGGCAGAGCCATCTATTCTGGTCTCAGTCCAACAGTCTTCTAATTTAAGCATGCGCCAGGTCTAATAGTATTTTCCTGAATTAACTTGCTTTTGATTGCAAAAATCAAAAAGCAGCAAACTGCGCTTCGGGAAAACGCTCCCAGCAAAGAGCGTTTATTGTTTATGGACGAGCTCTCTGCACCTACTGAGAGCGAAGCTTCCTGCGAGCGCTGTCAACGGGCTGCTCTGTACCGGCAGACAATTTACTAAAAGATACAGATCAGGAGAAGTAGGACTTGGTAATTATATATCAGTATTTTTAAAAATAAAAACTGACTCCAAGTTTTTTAGTCAATTAAACGCATCCGGCACATCATGTATGTGATGTAATGACAGCTCGAGACTAGAAATGCTTTTGATGCATTATTAACCATAAAAAAGGCATTAAATACCAAGCTTCAATGCCATAGGGATGCATATTTCAATAGAAATTATTTTTCAATATATGCTTAAAGTTTATTTTGGTAAGCAGATGACTGTGGGCTGTCACAGATGGAGACAGATTTATGTTTAGTTGGAGTCTTTTTGAAACGAAGGGAAATAGCTGGACTTGTTGAACACATGGAAGGAACATAATTCTCTCTCCCAGCTAAGAGAAGGCTGAGTGGTAGCTTGGAAGCTGCCCCAGTTTGGAATATTAATTTCAGTGACAGTTGGGAATACCAACAAGTAAATAAAATTTAGCAAAAGGAAAAAAGGAAAAAAGGAAAAAAGGAAATAAGGAAAAAAGGAAAAAAGGAAAAAAGGAAAAAAGGAAAAAAGGAAAAAAGGAAAAAAGGAAAAAAGGAAAAAGGAAAAAAGGAAAAAAAGGAAAAAAAAAGAAAAAAGAAAAAGAAAAAAAGAAAAAAAAAGAAAAAAAAAGAAAAAAAAAGAAAAAAAAAGAAAAAAAAAGAAAAAAACTAAAAAGAGAGAAGTCTCCAAGCTGAAGCACTGCAATTTCGCTACCTGGTCTAGAGGTGTTACAGCCATGCATTCATTTTCTGAATCTGCAAACAGGAGCCAGGCCGAAGTTCAAAAGTGCAGTGAGTGAAACAAATCCTGTTGCTCGAACACCCAATAATCCCTGGCAGAAACCTGGAGTTTTTCATCCAGTATTGTGTTACCAACATCACAACCACCTACCGCCACAAACCCAAACCAACCACCCTCCCACCCCTCATGCCCCCAAAAAAGACAACCCACAGAGGAAGCCCGACAGTAAAATTCTGCCTGTTTCATGCGGATTCCTGACTCTGACGTGCAGAATCAGAGCAGCTAAAGAAAGAGCAACCTGATGGAGGAAACCTGTGCTGTCCCTCTACTGCTGCGCATCATTTCCCTTAGTGTCCGGAGTGCTGTTCAGACCAAACATCCAGGCTGGAGAATTTTGAAATTTCAGTATATCAGTGTTAGAAATTTCTTGCTGATATTCAAATTACTTCACCTGTTTCCCTATACATATGTATACATAAATATCTACATATTATCATTACCAATTTTAGGTTGCTATTGGGGTTCAGTCCTGATTATATTATACCCAATGTCTATTGATTTTGCAGGGCCATTATGAAGGTGAGGTCTGCAGGACCAACCCCTTTACGTTTAGATCTTCAAACATTTGTAGGCTGTTATCAAGCCTTCTTGTACTCATCGCTTTGCCAAGCTACACATATTTAGCTCTTTTAATCTTTTCGCATAAATCAATCCCCTCAGTCCCTTAATCCTTTTTGTTGCTCTTCTCTAATCTCCTTCTGGCTTGTCGATAGCTCTCAGTGCTGCGGTGTCCAGAACGGAGCTCGACATTCCCAGGTGCCCCCGCAGCACGCGTGTGGGGAGCCTGATGCCCCCGTCCTGCGGTGGGAGGATGCTCCAGACCATCTGCTTTGGCCGATGCCTTTGGCAAACTCCAAGCGTGGGATTCCCGCGCTGCAATCTGCTGCCTGGCTCCACGGGAAGATTTGGCCTCGGCGATGCCCCGTTCCAGAGAGCAGTTTCTGCTTCCGCACACTTTACACCTCTTCCTGAGCTATTCTACTACGTGAAGACGCACCGTTCCAGCCAGCACGGCGACGGCCAGCAGGCACCGCTGCCTGCCTGCTCCTACACCCGTCGTGGGATTCACGCACCAGAAGCCTCAATGCCCACATCAGCCGAGTAACTCTAAATTTTACCCTACCTTTACCCCACTCTGCCTCTGCCTTCTCCTATTGCTGTCATCTAGATTCAACATAAACAAAAGAAAATAAATATTTCACCATTTCAGTACCTACTCCACAGTCAATGGAAAGGCATCGGAGAAGCTTCCAGAACAAATTCTTGCACTGTGAAGCAATTTTCTCCTTAACGATGTAGCTGTAGCTGTAACGAGGGTATTTCTCGCTGCACCCCAAGAAGGGTGCCCCTACTTTCCTTTCTCACAGCGGAAGAACACAGCCAGCCCTTCCCACACGCTGGTTTTTAACGCAAAAGGTGACTCTGTACAGAGCACACCCCATCTGTCCCACGGCACACCACCGCACCGCTCCGCAGCGGGCTGCCCTGGTGCGGCCGCACGCTCTGCCAGACACCGACCTCCCCACGTGCAAACCACTGAGAACCATAAACCAGCGTTAGATCCACGAGAAAGAGAGCCCTGTATAAATGCTAATAATTATTTGAGGCCTGCGAGGCCTCTTCCCGTCGTACAGACGCGGTGAGACGGCAGCTCTGATCTCGGAGGTGTGTAAACGGTCGGGTGTTTTCCCCACACGCTCACCCCCCCCCTCCCTTTTTTGATCAGAAATGCCGCTTCACCATGGCACTACCAAAGAATGTTGCAAAAAAAGAAAAACACAGGTTAAGTTGCCTTTAATCTTTAATTCATATACAAGAACATATTGCACATGGCGAAGCATAAAGGAAGATCCAAAGTCAGCAGGTTATGCAGACTCTGCCAGACCCTCACTTTCAAAGAGACACAGCCTGGGGAATTACACAAATGGCCTTCCATTGCCCTCTTCGTTTCTTTTTACGGCAAAATGCTTTGCTTTTATCAATTCCTCCCCCTTCTATGAGTCCCAGAGGCTTAGGCAAAACAAAAGGCAGATGTGCAAAATGCACCCTTCTCCTCTGAATGGAGTGGGAGACTCGCTCCGCGGGAAAGCAGCGGGCGGATGGAAAATGCTCTCTCGAAAAGTAAAAGCCGGCGAGCGCAGACAATCTTTCTGCCTGGGTGAAGGAATTTGGCCTCGGCCAAAAAAAGGTGGGGGGGGGGCTGCTCTTTTCAAGCCCCCGTAGGCCCTGCTGCATTAAACTGTGTCAGGCTGGAACAGACAGAGGAGGAACACGAGCCTATTGTTGGAGGTTACCATCAAAAACAGAAGCAGAGAGAAAACGATCCTGCAGCGGGACCCTACTGGGAAAGGGCAGGAAACCAAGTGCCAGCTCCAGTTGGGGGAAGCCACGCGTTTACCGTGGGGTTCAACCCTGGCCCAAGGCAGAGATGGCAGCAGCACCGATCCCCGGCGCACCCCGAGGGCAGGAGCCCCAGCGTGGAGCACCCAGCGCGGGGCCCCGCGCCGCGGGACAGAGCCAGCCTGACCATGAAACTGCTGCCTCACATCTAGGAGCTGCCATCGGGAGGGACGACGCAACCCGGCAGTGAAGTTCTTTTAGAATCAAACAAAATTCAACTGTTGCAAAATGAAATTAATAACATTTTAGGAGTGCCCATTTTCTTTTTTAGATCGATAGATGCTCTTACTCATATAATTTTGGACAGCAGAGAATGAACAATCCGTAATTGGCAGAGAAAGACGGACAAAGCGGTTAAGAAACAACCAATTTTCCTGCCTGTCACCTTTCAATCTTAACAGGTCACTGTCTCACACGCAAAGACCCGAATAAAGATTAAATCTGTAATAATTTACTCAAAATCAGATGCTCGCACGGTATGACTGAAGTACTACCTACATGCTAATTCAGCTTGAACCACTAACTAAAACCACAGTGCTGGCTCATGGTAACAACTAACACCTTGAGTTTTCTGCAAGGAGGAACGTTTAACACTGGATTAAATTTGCACACAAAACCTGAAAGCCTTGTCGGTAGAAGTTCATATACAAGGCATCAATCTGCTGTGTAGACTCAGTCTAAATTGGAAAGCTTCTCGGCTGCCATTAATTGCCACGTTAGATTGTCACTCCTCGAAAGCCTTCTGCTACCAGAGCACGATGTTGGCAATCCTGGAGTAACGAGCCCGGCTACCACCGACGAGGAGGCTGCCTACAGCAAGGAGAAGCACTCGGCATCCTCGCCGCAAGCTACTTCACGTCAAGTAATTTGCTAAACTGTGGGAAAAGTCTATTTTAAATTTGGGTTTCTGCTTTTTACAAACATAACCCATGGTCGTAGGTCAGCACATAACCTTCCCGTTAAAATCTATTCATGCTCTGGACTTAGGCTGGTTACAGGTTACCCTGGTGAGAGGGACATACGGCGTCATTCACCGCACTTCGGGTCTATCACTTATCGGTCAGGGCCCAGTCCAGGAAAGCAGTTGAACAAATGTTTAAGCACGTGCTGGACTTTGCACATATACTAAAGTCATCTTGATCAGTCCAAGGTAAGCCCATACTTAAGTGCCGTCTTGAACATGAACGTGTTCCTGAGCTGGTCCCGCTTTACAAGCAGGTCCTGAGCCCACCGGCCCTCCTGTGCACGGGGGAATTTCACCCAAGTCCATGACACGACGTGAGCGATGTAATGCAAGGCCTGGGCGTGAGTGCTGGCGGAACAGGGCCCCGAGTGAATTGCCAAAGGCACCTGAGAATTGGTTTGGTTTGGACAACAGAAGGGAACTTAAGCCACAAATAAAAGCCCAGATTTATTACAGCTGGTGTAACTTTTTGCTCAGCTCCACTTTCTACATTGCCACTTCGCTTATAAGCATCATTCCGACACAAACTCGGCGTAGCAAACCATTAAGAACAAGCCAGCACATACACATACCGTTAATTTAGCTAATGAAACAGTAATGTAGACATTTTTCAATAAAAAAAAGTATCTGTGGTTAACAGTGCAAGACTGAACAGAGGAGAGACGGCTTCTACCCAGAACGCCAGGGCAGAACACTGATGACCCTGGCAAGCGTCGCACCCCGTGACCCGCTCCTAAGGGCAGTTTGCTATAGCAAATTGGTATTTTGACATGATTTTAAAAGAGATTTTAAACTACTACTTGTATTTACAAACACAAGATATTGAGAGTTTTCATATGTAAGTATGAATAATAAAATGTAAGATGCTGCCTCTATCTTTAAACGTTTACATTTCTGGAAGTCTGGAGAACAGCTCGTTTAAACAACAAACGTATTCTGGACATTTCTTTGCAAATGTTCCCTCTTTCGCTGCGATACCCATTAAAAAGTGTAAAACATTCCGTGCTAATAAGAATCAACAGGGAAAACAAATTCTAAGCACAAGAGCTTAAATAAATTATCATCTTTGTAACTTTGCCATAAAACCCCCGGTTGGGATACGATGATTTAGCATTTGCTGCTCTGGCACAAATCCAAATGCCTTGGGTTTCTTAATGGATAAAGCATTGCCTTTTCACCTTTCTGACCTTACTTCAACTTCAGTCTGGGGTGACGCGAGTCTCCTGGTCTCTGCGCAGTCCTTGATGGACAGTAGCAGACAAAACGCAAGAGCATTTCGTCCATTACTGCAGCCCTTCGAGTGCGGGGGGGATGGCTGGGCACGAGAAGCGAGATGCCTCCTGCCAGCATCTGGTCCCCGATGGAAGAACGCTTGCATGCATTTTCTCTTCTAGTGAGCAAGACTTCAGCTCCCTGAACAGGCAAATAGAAATCATGCAAACAAATCCCCTGCAATCTGTAAGAAGAATACCCTAAATCCAGAATGAAGAAAAACAAACTCCCCCCAGAAAAAACAACCACCAAAAACCTGAACAGGAATATGAGCTAGCGCTTGGTTCTTGGGGGAAAGCAGCATTTGCTACTTACTTCAGCGAGAACAGTGCTTCCATCCAAGGTGGATGCTCACGCAGGTTATTCTTATTCAAAATATAAGTATTTGCTTTATTCATTCAGGATTAATGCCATGGGGGAAGAGAAAGAGGAGCGAAGGACAAGGGGGGAGAAGCTCCCAGGACCAAGCCTTCAGCAAATGAACCAGATCAGCATCACCTCTTTGGTCCCACTTCTGTGGCGGAATCCTAAAAGCCACCTCAGGACCTGGACTTTCTTTTTTTGGTGTTACAGAGTTTCCCCCCATCATTAGATACTGAAAAGCGCATTGTCTGGGGTAACACTTCCCTGCAAGAGTTCACTAAGTTGCTTTTCAGGAATACTGCTCCAGATACACGCAAGCCTTGTCCACTCCACTCCCTGCTTTTTCTTCAACATTTTAAATACCGCCTGGCTTTTCAAAAGGTGATTTCAAGGCCATTTAATTGACGAAGCCAATTCCTCAGCTAAACCATTTTTATTAGAACATTTAAGGAGTAAATCCTGTAGCGCTTACATTTATCTGGTTTGTCTGGCTTCCAGGGACCCAGGGAAATCTCATTTCAGGGGGTTGGTTTCTCTCCCAGCTAAAATGACGAGTCTCAATATCTTTACAAACCATACGACTAACTCAAGACCCCCATTACCAGGCATCACTCAGTTTCTACTTTCCAACAGAATCAGGAACTTCAAATTAAGCAAACCACCTACGTTTCTCCTAAGCATAACGTTAGGTACCTACTTCACGGCTTCTGATCGAACATGGACAGCAAGTACCAGCTGGCTGTTGCTGCGGTGCCCATTGGCCCTGGGCAACCTGGTTTTGGGGGCAATAGCACGCACGTGATAAATCACACAGCTCTGCCTGCAATCTGGCTGCTTCAATTAATCATATTTCAGCCTCTGCTCTGAATACGCACGTCGGGGAGGTCACTGCTAACCTCTTCACATGACTAATGTACATAAACTTGCTTCGAACACTTATGTTTTGGATACATGTTAGAAGGTTGTGGGTACATAACACGCCAAAAAAAAATTGTTGAGGAATAAATATTCTGAACAAAACGTGCTATTACATCAAGATAGAGGCTTAGCTCAGTACCCTGCAGGCTCAGCACCGCAGCCCTGAACAGACAGAACCCCTGCCCACTCCGAAGCGCAGGACCGCGGGAGCAGTCGCAAAGGGAACACGAATGCAACTATTAGAGACAGTTCTTTGTGTTATCGCCTTCTCTCTGCCATAACTCCTGGGGGGAAGATGGAAGCACTGCTCTCCTCTGGTCTCGGCTTTGCCAACCCCACCCGACGGGCACTGGCACCAGCCGACATGTGCAGAGAATCAACCCCGAGGCTGTGCTGAGATGTGTGATGAAAGTTGTTCATTAGAACACAAAAGCACCTAAATTGGGGGTTGGAAAGGCTGGTGGCGCTCAGGCAGGGAAGGTCCGCCGGTGCTGGAGGTGTGGAGCTGGGCAGGGAGGCTGAGGGACACCGCTGGCGTGTCATCCTTCCCACGGGGACGGACACCCGCTGCCCCCCCCCACCGCTGACCCGGGGTCGGAGGCACACATGCTGGCCTTGAACTCTCCGTCTGTCTCTCTGCTGTCTCCCTGCCATATTAATTACCATCCCCTCTGCCAGGGCCAGAAAACAACCTTCACTGCATTAGTGCTAATTAAGAAGAGTGAGCTTCCTATTCTGGCTGCTTAAATCACACTCCTCTGCTCACTCAGAGCAGAAAGGAGTGCTGACAATCTTATTAAAAGCAGAAGGAAACACCTTGGTGCTTCGAGCTGGCAAAGGAGGCTGGTCAGCCTCTGTCCTTCCACAGGGACAGCGAAGCTGCAAGTGTCAGCGGAGGAAGAGAAGGGGAGGGTGAGAAAATAAGCACGTTTCCTGGGACTTGGAGATCTGTATCTCAGGGAGAGACGGGGAGAGCATCCCGCTTTGACAACATTCACATTCGAAAGCAGAACGCCCGAAACGCGTACACGTAAAGCACAGCCCTGCTTGCAGAGGGGCAGGGCACCTCTCCATTATGGCTTTCCAGAGACACCAGTATTTGGAAAATACGATTCTGATTCTCTCAGTATCAGAGCAAGATCTGGATTTGCTTGAGCCATGTAGACAGATAACAAAGTCAACAACAAGGTACCATCGCTTCCCCCTGAGCTGCAGCCTGTGAGGGAAAGTCTTCCTCTTGGCCATTGTGCCGATTACCTGACTCATGCCCTTTAACATATACAAACTCCTTTGTGCATTTTTCAGTCTAACACACGAAGATTGTTTCCTCTCTTTAAAAGTGATCCTCTTGGTTAATGTGCTCGCCAATTTTAATCAGAGTGCAACAACAGACAGGATTAAATTATAACGGGGAGCAGGGGGGGGAATCATGAAGACAAGAGTCCGATACAGCAGATAAATTGATTTTTAATATATTAAAAATCATTCTTCAGAATACAATTAGCTATCTATTTGGATGCATAAGATCCAGTGGAATATATGAATTCTCTGAAATCATTCAGGCTTGAGCAATGGAAACTATCATGACTTCACACAGCCAGGATGAGAGAGGTCTGATTCAGTCCTCCCGAAAGAGCTACAGAGTCCTGTCCTGTCTCTCTCCCAAAAAACTCTTGACTGACCAAAATTCCCAACGCTTAGTCTTCTTTTGCCATCAGAAAATATGGAGCGATCCAGCAGAACAATACGTCTTATTCTTCTCTAGTGGCTAGTCCGTAAGGTGGGTGATCCTTAACTGCTGCTGTCCTGTGTTCTGTTACTGCAGCAGAAGCAGTTCAGGCTGTGAAGGGAAAGGTTCCTGCTCTGTCTGTTAGAACATGTGTTATGAAATTCCTGGGTTAGTTTGTTTGTTTATGTTTGTAAAAAGCTAGGAAAATTCACAGATAAAAATATTTATTAAAAGAATATTATTCATATTGTAAAGTAAGAAAAAAAAATGAAGTCTCCTTGTTGCATATGCATTAAGATACCATCTCTTATTACCTCATGACATTATTTTTCCATAGGACCCACATCCTACTCATTGCACGGGCCATACTACACACGAGCTGTTGCAGCTGCTGTTGCCCCTTCATGCAAGGACACGAAGGACACCGTGGCCGTACCTGCAGCCCCAGCCCACGTCACCAGCAGTCCTGAAAGGCAGATCTGGAGAGCAGACCGCGCACAACATCCCCACTGACTATTACTTTCCAAGGAACAACAGTTTCTGCAGGACATGTGATTGTCCCTATCTCAAATACGTGTTATACACGACTGGAGAAGACCTGGAGGACAATCAGGAGTTTCATTTGTCTGAGTCCAGCAACATCTGAGCCTTCAGCATCTGGTTTAGAGTCCTCTGGGAATGGTAGATGTGTGTTAATCGCATGCTATTATTTTAATTTTTATTGCTGAACAACTTTCAGAATCAATAGCAGGCGATGTCCTGCTCTGAAAAGGATGCGGGTTAAGAGAGAAGAGCAAACACTCCAAAGCGGTGGAATGCCCAAGGTGCACAAAGGCAGACTGGTTCCGCCCAGAAAACGCGCTGGGAGCCAGCGCCCGGTACTAGACAAGGCTGATTCCTCCTTGCTCCAGAGGCCTAAATCACATTAAGTCATCCGCAGAAGCATTAAACAGTTTCCTGACATTACATTTCTATGTAAGCAGTTAAAGCTGTTGCCATAGGAACATTAACAAATATAGTGATGTGTATAATTGTGAATAAAATGGACTGGGAAAGGGAAGAAGATGGCCTACACTGCTGCAGAAGTTCAGGCTCTGTACGCTGTGCTGCCTGTCAAGCACCGAGCCCTGCCGAGGCCCACAGCACCCCACAGCCCACGGGGGAGCGGGCACCGGGCGAATCCTCTTGCCAGCCCTCGCACCGATGCCACACCGGCCCCACAATCCCTGGCCTGGGGGGCTGGTGCCCGTCCCACCGCGCATCTGCCCACGGACTCTGCAGGCACAAAAGCCCTCGGGAAAGAGAGGCCACATTTCGATCCCAGTGGTTCAGGCCCTCCTTCCCCTTGTTCCCCCAGCCTTATAAAAATAGAAAGAACACATGTTCCCATTAGTCACTTGCTAGAGGGAAGCTGTGGGGTATGTGCTGACAGTCTGAACGCTGAGGTCTAATTTGAATACTATTTGCATATTCCAGGTAGACAAAGTGCAACCGTATTAAAAGCAGGCACGCGTGCGGATGTACAAAGTGAGACAGCAGTCTGATGCCACTTACCAGAAGTGAAGCCTTTTTCCCAGCCTGTTTCCCAACACACTTGCTAGGGCCCCTCACGGCTACTAACGCCCAGCCTGGCTAGTTTCAGGGAGGCTCTTAATTAAACTTCCACTTGCCAAGAACGGTTTGTGTTTGCAGGACTGAGGACACAGCCACCCTCATGGGAACATCAGACAGAGGGCTCTTCCCTCTGGATAATACCTTTTGCCAGCCCCAGCAAGCAGGAGACAGTTCAAGGTAATCCCAACGCAATCAGTGTCTTTCGCTGCTGTTGACTAAGCTGAAATTCTGCACGTTATTTTCAGGCATTCAGTGAGGACTAATGAGCGTCTCAAGCTTATCGCAGCTCTGAACGCCAGCCGTCCCTCCTCACTGACATCCCCTTGATCTTTAAAAGCTCCCTGATCTTTGGCTCGAGCATAACCCCTGGGAGCTCGGAGGTTAAGTTTTGGGGATGCAATCAGTGTCTGAGCGAGGCAGGACAGAACTGCGCTGAGGTTATGTCGAGGCACTGCCGGGGAGGAAGAGAGCCCCGACTCGTGCACGTGTCTGTGTTATTTATACACCAATTCACACGACAGGAAAGATGTTGCATCGAGAGCAGGACATCTCACCAGTCCTTCACCAAGCCTTTGCAGCTCTACCAAGACCAACGGTCAACAAATATCAACTCTCTACATGCAGGAAAATATTGTATCTCATTTCTGTCTACCTGTTGGTTCACTACGAATTTTCAAGACAAGAAACCAAAAAATGTATCACAGAATCAACCAGGTTGGAAGAGACCTCTGGGACCATCGAGTCCAACCATTGCCCTGACACCACCATATATCGTCAGCATATCAACACTGCTGCATATTTGAGGGCAAAAATAATGATCTAGCTATAATTTTCCCCGTGTGGTTTATGAAACAGAGGGGAAAGAGGCTTTTTGTCTTCTTACATTCCCAAGTAGAGAGCTCAGAACATGATTTTATTTCCCCTTTAAATACCTGTTCATTTACAGTTAGTTAATAAACAGTACTATGGCCAGATTAGACTATAATCCATACACAAATGTATGGAACCTAGAAACAAAATCCAGGAAGTTGCTAGCGTTTTAGCAAAATTGATCTAAAAAGGGATATCATTTGAAAGAAAGGATCTGGAACTTTAACTCATCTAGGCAGTTCTGGAAAAAGATGGTAATTCAGCATCAGTTCTTACAGAAAGGCTCAAAAATACCCATGTCAGTTTGCAATACTTCATCAGATCCTAAAGGACAGCCATTATCTGTAACATTATGCCATACACTTTTGCAATACAAGCATGCAGAATCCTGTGTTTGATTCCTATTCCTGTTCCAACATGTGCAAAATCCGTCCTCTTCTATTCCACTCTATTTAAATCAAACTCTGTCCACCAGCACGATACCCGAGTGCTTTCTAGGTGTTTGTTAGGCAGCGTGACTTGCAGATGCCTTGTGCAGCTCCTCCCTTCTTCCTCTGCCTGGGTAGGAAACTACTTAGAGATTGATTTTTTTTTTTTCCAGAAATTTATTACATGCTCCCTCTGCCTCTGTTACCGCAGCGGGGACGAGGGGAACGCGCGCCATGCCTTCCTCCTGGGGGAGGCTCGGCGAGGGGTGGCATGGCTGAACTGCACAGGACGAGTCCTTCTTCCTCCGAGCTCAGCAGGTCACACATCCCAGAGCACACTACAACCTTCTGCAACCTTCCCCCAAAACGTTTCAGCTACCACGGCTGAAACTATACCCTGAATGACATGGCACAAGTGCACCACCGCAGAAGGATACGTTCACCTGAACGGCAAAGCTCGGCACCTGGCAACGACTGTTTGCAATTACCTTTCAAGGGATGTTTTTAGCAGAATTGGTCAAAAACTGTTTCCGCAAGTCACAGCAACTAACACACGATGCCTTTGGCTTTAAGGTTTTTTATAAGTGGTTTGCCAACGACCACAAAGACAACGACAGAAAAGGGTGCAAACCCAGTCACACACTCGGAAAGCAACTGGCGCGTAGGAACTAAAACAGTTGGGAAGATCCTTCAAGCAATCGGAAAAGTAAATCTTGGTCATTCGGTAACAGACCTTAGTGGTCTGAGATAAAGCTTAGGAACTGCTGGTTTGGAATTATAGCATCGTCAGCCAGAGATCGATTCATCACCGAGGAACAGAGGCAGAGATATTTGCTTGGGCAAAACAGCTGATTAATTGTAACAAAAGTAAGAACATTAGACACTGCTAAGTTACCAAGGAAGTGTAAGGGACTAGATGGACATCTGACCCTACAGGGTGTGAGCCTTCTCCAGCAAGAAGGAGCTTCCTCCCTTTGTGGCTTTGTTCTACATCCATCCTCAAAGATAATATTTGACATTTTTCCCACCCTAAGGATTTTTTCCTGTCTGAGTTTCAGTGAACACCACTCTTCCACTTCTGTTCAGTGACCCACCGGGAGCTCCGAGGAGAACCAGTGCAGAAGTTCAGGCAGATTGTGTTTTCAGCATACTGATTACAATAAATATCGAATAATATTTTGTACAAGTTCAGAGGGAATAATTAAACACTGCTCTCAGCTCTCGGCAGTGCCTTTTACAACAGTGTGTAATGAGTTATCACATTTTGACCTTTACGTCCAACTCACCTGTGATTTGCTGAAAGAACTTTGAGCACCATATAAGCAAAAATAACACAAAGAGTAGTAGGAGGAAGGCACGGGTTACGCTGCCAGGTTCTGCAGATAAACGAACGCAAACGTCAGGTACCCGTACAGGAAACAACTGAACTACTTCCTAGTGTTGGGTTTAATAGCGAATTACCAAAGAGACACTACACATTACTACAATCTGCACATCAAACCAGGCAGAAAGCAACCTGCAATTATACAATTAGATTGATACACAAGCTTCCCGCTAGTGTTTATTTCTGCTGTCAATCACGCTGCTTACTGGAAAACAAGGGCTCTTAGCATCCAGCGTGCCTCACACTTTTTCTCCTCTCTGCTTTTCCATTTTGAGGTGCTTTACTGATCACATTTCATTCTTTTAACACCCTGACGAATCTGTCTTTAAGATCACACCTTGCCCAGGTACCTTTCAGCTGTACTGAAATCCATCTTTATGCGTGGTGCACAACCTGCCCCCGCAGCAGCTCGCTGCACGGAACAGGGGAATAGGAAAGAAGAGACAAATACATGTTTATTATTAGCTGATGAAGGCAGCTGATTGAAATCTAACAAAACCCTTGATTTCAAATGAAAATTATTAAATGAAAATCATTTAACTATGCTGTGCCCTGACAAAAACCATGAAAGGTGAATGCACTTAGGAGAAGTCTTTGTGTTTGAGCTTGGTCTCCTCATAATACCGTGCCTCTGAATGATTAAACGTTGAGCACATCTCAGGTACTTCAAACAGGTCTGCTAGCTCAGGTTCAATGCACGTGTGATCTCTCACGTCCCTGTGATAATTTCCTTTTCCCACCCTATCTTTAACCACACCTGCTCAGACAGTTACACTTTCCTGCGCATCGTTCACTTACACCCATTGTAGCCTAAACGCTGGGAGCTGTGTGCCTCTGTGCAAAGTAAGCCTGTGCACCACGTCGACTAGGTAAGTCTGTACAGCAGATGCTACTGATACAGTAGAGCCAGTCAGCAGAGCTCACGTACACAAACACACGGTGACCTGCCCGGGTACGGGGTAATCTTGACGAGCCATCGTATCACATTGCATCCGTAGTAGAAAGAAGTTTCTAATTCCCATTCAGCCTGTTGGAACGGGGGCAGGAAAGTAAATGAGGGTGCACACCCAGTCAGGAGAAAACCATTTCAAGTGGTGAAGGCAGAGGATGCAGAACCTCCCACACCAACCCCGGCCGCGCACAGCCTGCCCGGGTGCTGGCAGCACGGCGGTGGGCTACCTGGGTATCACGGTCGGCAGCCACATCAGTCA
Organism: Nyctibius grandis; assembly: GCF_013368605.1. Lineage (NCBI taxonomy): Eukaryota > Metazoa > Chordata > Aves > Nyctibiiformes > Nyctibiidae > Nyctibius > Nyctibius grandis. The sequence continues at coordinate 22,798,964 of NC_090669.1, read as the reverse complement.
GAGATGCACGGATCACAGGGATAGCTTTATATCTTTTGTACATATACATAAATAAGATTTCTGATAATAATTCTCTTTTCACAAATTATTTTGTTTAGATTTCTGGATTTCATTTAGCTTTCCTATCAAATCTTACCACAAAAGAGAGTCCTTCATTTCCCAATAAAGGCTGAGAGATTTCTCCCAAAAACCTTTGCAGCATTTAGCAGCTCAAAGCTCAGGGACTCACACACGCGTTTTCTGGAGCTCACATTTCACGCTGGTGGTAAACGGTTCAGATACGTGGTGGCACGATAGCTTAGAGACCTGGAGTGGCATCTGCAAGAACTGGCTTGGCGTCACCCTGGCAGCTCGGGCTGCGAGCACTGGAGGGACAGACCAAGGCACGAGCTACAAAATCTGTAACTCTCCTACTTGCCCAGGTAGCCGCTGCCGTGGCTGTGAGATTCAGCTTGCCCCGATCCGCTCCCTTCCATCTGACGGGATCAGCTTTCTAACTCTTCCCTCCTGCACATTTTAATCCTGAAGATTATCTTGCTGTGCTATGGGATCACCGGCTCCCACAGACACTCGCAGATTCACAGACACGCTATTAGCAAACTGGAGATGCCTTCTGCTCCCTTTCCTCCAAGCACACGCACACTCACTTTTACAGAGGAACTGCTCCTCTCATACATGTGTCAGGATTCCCATTTTTTCCCAAGGCACTTCTGAATTTTTCTTTGGACTTAAGCTCGAGAGCTTTTCTCCACAGCAAGGAGAACAGTAGGAATGTACCACACCACCATTTCGGTATCAGAAAAATTCTCTACCTGTCACTGTATGAGGGTTCAAGAAAAAGTCAAATTCAAACCCAATCTAACAGGCAACGCTTTACAGCATTTGAGAGTCAGGATGGTCATTTTCAACGACACCTTACTGACACCCTAAGAAACACTTCAATAAACACAACAGGATTAGAGCGATATCCAGAGCTTCTAAACTTGGAGCACCTGCACAATAAACATTCACTTTCCTTTCTTGCTTTCCCAGAAACTCCACAAAGTTACAGGTAAAATGTAAACCACCAGTTTTTCACTGTGTGGACGTTTTGCCTGAACCACAATAAAACTATTCAACCAGGATTTTTCTTTTCTTGGCATCACTGGTTGGACCGAGAGCCCCAACGGTCTCTCAGGACCACCGCCACAACGATCCCCAGAGAGCACATTGAGCATTTCTTGCATTTTGGCAGAAATTCTTTTATAATGCAACGCAACATTCGGATTTACAAAGGAATATATACGTTATATATCAGTTTGATATTAAAACAAAGCCTTTCTCCTCAGGGGTCAGGAGGCCAGCAAGACCTCCATCAAATTTTCAAAGTATATGGGGATTCAGCTGTGCCTTTTGCTTGTCAAAATAAATGCAGGGTTAAAACTGAACACAGTGTCCTGGGAACACACGTAACACTCCGATAATGCACACAGCAGGTGGCACAGGGTGCCAGGGTACCGCGCCAGCACGCCCGGCACCCGTCCTTCCCTGGGTCCTGCGCAGGACACCCATGGGTTCATGCTTCCAATCACAGCTCCTGCGAATCGACCCCTCCAAAGGGTATTGCATTTTCTCACTGGGCAAAGGAAATTTTCTGTATTTAGGAGACATTTAGTAGGCTGCAAACAAATGGATCAAATTGTGCTCTTCCATTTTTAACATAATCTCAGTAGAAAGCATTTACCGTCAGTGCACAAAGAGCTCAGCCATGCTGGAGAAGAACAGCACAGCAATGAGAGCAAAGGTAGAAAATGGAGGATGCAGATTATAAAATTCAGTCACATTTTAAAATTTTCTGCTACAATAATTCACTTTATGTAGAATTAATGTGGCTGATTGAACGTTTGTGCTGTAATTTACTTATAATTAACATTTTATGGTGAACAGATTTCACCATCTCCTTCATGCTGTGAACTCTAAGCCATAGGTCAAAAATAGAGATGAAACAGATAAGCACAAAATATTCTCACTGAAATATTAATGAGATTTTAATTTACTACTTTAAAAATACATCTTTCATCAATGCCTGTATATCAAATCATTCTTTTAATTTTTTTTACATTGTATTAAAAATATAATGAACTTTCCTAACTGGTTGAAAGACCCTGAAATGTCTATTGTGAAGAGAGAGCTCAGGGGAACAAAAAGGTCCAAACATTCGCAGCTATCAAATATCTCACACGGTGACTGGATGAGAGTCAGCTTAAACTGGACATAACGCCTTTACCATTAACCAGCTAAAACTGTGGGGCTCTGGGCTCCCAGAGCCTGTGGTCCAGCAAAGAGATGCTATTCCTCCTGCCAAGCTCTTACGTAAAAGCGTAAGGTCAGTCTCTAAAAAAATTCAACTGCCGCAAACTTCTTAGTGTGTTTCAACAGAAGTCGTTGCATTCACTGTTGACATAAAATATATACAAGGTGTTGCTTCGATACAGCATTCTTATCTTTTAAGCCAGGTCTGGCTAAATTTGAAACCCTCCAGAGCAAGGCTCTGCCATTAAGAGACACCACGTGCCAGAGGAAAAATATGCTTCCTCATGGTCTAGGAAGAAAGTAAAAAGAAAACTTGTATAAAGCCTCAAATCCACTCACAACATGTATTTAAAACTGGTTTTCTTATTGCCTAAAGATGACAGACCACACCTGAATAAATTATCAAGTCATCTGCAATTCATACAGTTTCCTATATTCCAGTGTGCCATCAAAGAGGCAGCTGAGGCCATTCCCGGAATGGTCTGGTGACAGAGAATGAAGATACGGGATGACAGTGAAAAAGTCAGCAGAAAATCATAAGTCAATGGAACTGTTTTATGCTCTTCACTTCCTAGCCTGCACCGGTCCATTCAAAAGGCTCATTAGAATTTCAAATGAAAAGCTGAATAATACAAGCATTATAAATCTGTTACAAACAAACCTCAGACGCACCAAGAAAAATACACATGGACTTGTCCTTCTCCAATGGCACTGTTTACTCCTGCAGGTTTGTTTGCTGGGAATCAGTAACTATTTGCTTTTCGGGTAAGGCTGTCTTGTCTTTTCTTTTTAATTTACTTTACTCATTTAAATTGAAGGCCAGTCCTGCCCGACTCCTTGGTCCCTCTACAGCTTGAAGAATGGAATCAGACACCTTTCAGGTTTCTCTACGCAGCCACAGGCTTTTTCTTTAAAGACATTAGGAGTAAAAAAATAAGTTATTTACCTGTGGGAGAAACCTCAAGAGAAATCAGAGCCTGAGCTTACTGAGGCATCCCACCACAGAATGACTCCCAATAGGAAGTTAAATTCTTATCTGCAGAAAGTAAAACCTCTTGGTAGAAGAGCACCAGGAAGGTGATTTCTGATGGGTCTTGATACCTCCACCCCTCCCGTGACATACGTCTGTTTCTAAAGTTGTTCTGTAAGACCAGGGGACTTGTTCATACAATATCTCTGCTGATGGTTAGGACTGTTCATTCAAAGTCCTTTAAAAAGAAAATAAGCCCTTAATGTTTCCTTTGAAGTAAAACAATTCAGACCATTTTTAGTAATAACAGAGCAAAAAAATGTAACGTACAAACTACCACCAAAATCTGAGTGGGGTGAATGTATTGCTTGTGAAACAGAAAGAAAAGAAACAGAGCTTTGAGAAACTACATAATACTAGATTAATGGATAAAACTTACATACCATTTTTGTTGTTGTTTGTTTTTTAACATTTTTCATTGTCAGAATGAAGAAAAAAAAAAAACAACAAACCAAACCCCAAACAACATGTCAGGAAAAAAACCCCAAAACACAGCAACTGAATACTGACCCAAGGATTCCAAAATAGAACATCACAGCATATCACCCACAGAAATCCCCATAAAACCTCTGGACTTCCCAGTCGCTGCCAGACAACGGGCCCACGTCCATGGAGCCAGCACACAACGCTACGCTTCGGGAAGCCAAAGCGGTGGCAGCAAGGGGCACAGCTGACGCCCAGGCTGAGCTGCCCACATGGCCCCAGTCCAGAGCTGCCCCGCACGCTGGACGGGCACTGGAAGGGGGCTGAGGAGCGTCAGCGTTAGAGCAGGACAGCACGGCTGCCCGGAGGCTGGGGAAAGAGCTGCCGAGGTAGACAAAGTCAATCACTTGCTTAGAAAATAAAATTAAAAGACTGCAATGTGGTAGAGGTCTTCATGCCTTTGATCCCTTACCTAGTGCTGATATGCCACTGAAGCTATATGGACTCATCTTTAAATGAAGTATTAATGATGAGAAACTATTCTGACAGATGTTCTCTCCACACTTTCTCATTCCCAGGACCTCTGTTACCATTTTCTAACACATAAGATTATTTTCCAGAACATCAACTAGGCTTCTGCTCAAGTATTGGGCTAAACCTTGAGAGACTGGCTTCCGCAGGCACCTGCGTGGAGAAAATCTTAATGCAAAATCCGAACGAGAACCTCGAATTCTAACCACCGACTCCCAGAAACGTTATTTACCAAGCACCAAGTTCACCTGGAAGAGACGTTAATTATGGCTCAAACCCTGGGGCTCCCCGCTAAGGGCCAGCTGAAGCTTATGCTGAGAAATTCAGGCACAGTCTATGATGCAGCATCATCGCCCCGTTCAGCGAGCGTGTACGTCCTCGCGGGGCACACGGGGCTCCTGCTCTCGGCTCAGCTGGGGAGCAGGGGAAGACACCCTATATATGTATTAAACCAGCTTGCTGCATCTTAAGGGAACAGAAATAAAGATACAAATAAACAAACACTTCACAGATAACAATGAAATCTCACCAGTTGCAGCACATGTCCACCCAGTCTCTTTTTTTTTTTCCTAAGTGCCTTTCCTTAGTAAAAGCCACCAAATATCATCATGAATCAGTAATGATTTTTTTAGCTGCCTCGAAGAATTAAAGCAAGAGAGAAAGGGAAGGCATGCAAGAGAGAAAAGGAGGGAGAGAAAGAGAGAGGTTAAGCTCAAAGGCAGAGAGAGCGAAATGGACCAGATTATACAAAATTAAAAAGCAAATACGCGCAGACAATTTGTGCCGAGTGATTGCAAGCAATTACAGTCCGGCTTTTCTGGAGGGAAAATTGGGGAGGGGGGGGAAGGTTATTTCAGCTTAAAAGGAGACTTTATTCATTCCTGATCAGCTTCTCCTACTATTCTCTCTTTTATTCTTGGATATCAATTTAAAAAAAAAAATCACCCTTCAGATGTTACATGTCTAACCCTGGGAATCCCACCCCTGGGCAGAGAGGGAGGATTTCAGCTTCCAATCGGCTCTTTCTGTAGCCCTGAAAAAGCAATTTGCTCATAAAGGATAAAAAAAAAAAAGGGGGGGGGGGGCGAGAAAGAAAGAAAGAAAAGGAGGGCAAAAAAGGAAACCCACAACAAGGGCACGCGTTTCTCTTGGAGGAGAGCTTCAATTTTACTGTAATTGTCTGAAGAAGAGCTGCTTTGATCTGCAGAATTATTATTATGCTTCAAATGCCTGCCTGCTAATGTCACAGCTGTGCTCCGGCACGGGCACACCGAGGGGGAGCAGAGGCCGGCCCGGGCCTTGCCCCGGCCCCATGTCCCTCTCCCCCCTCGCCTTTGTGTCTCTGAACTTTATTTGAGGAGCACCCAGAGCTGCCACCCACCACCGCGGCCCCGCTGCGGGGACGGGGGCTCTGCGCCCTCGGGGGTTCTTGCTCACCCCCTTCGCTTGGGGGAGAGAGATTAAAATGCTGAGATCTCCTCCCTGGAAGGAGCAGGGGAGAGGGGTTAAAGCAATGGATCTTCTTGCTGTTCAGGTCTCACTCAATCGCTAGCCGAAGCAATGGGGAGAAGGCTTTAAGGCCTTTATTCTATTTCTTGTCTTACATCACTACCTGTTACTGTTGTGAAAGGCTTTTATTTTTTTTAAATTACAACTAAATAATCTGCAGTGTTTGAAACGCATCTCCCTCCCCCAGGCCCTGAAGTCAGACGAATTTTGCTGAGAGCAGACAGAAAGACCCAGCTCGTGCCCGAGCTGGTGGCAGGAGGCCATGCCGCGTGGGCATCCCCACACCAACCCCACACCAACAGCCTTCAGCCACTGGTGATGAGATATTGGTGACCAAGTATTTTTGTGACTCACTAAAAACAGAATAAGAATTTTAAGATTTTATAGCTTTCCCATGAGCAAAGCACTCCACACCTAGGAAGTTTTCAAGATACATATGATCTTAAAATCTTCCCATTATTATATACAAAAATAATACTTAGTGTAAGTAAATGTTTCTAAAATCATATTTGTACAATTTTTCTCTGCTTGTACAGACTCCGAGTCCTGGTAACTGGCAGTCTGCCTTCACCTGAAGAAGTCTATGAAAAATGGTACAAATAATTTCTTAAAAGTCTGTAACATCTTTCTGAAATAGTTTCCCTGTAAAATATGTAGCACGCACAAAATACACCGAGATGTGGTGTGACACAAACAATTTATTGGCATTAGTCTGGGATGAGCCACATAAGTCATGCAGGGCCTCACTACTCGTAAGTATTGCTGTCACCTCAAAGTCATCAATAACACCTTCACTCTATTGCATCCCAGCGTGAACTGTGTATCTATCTAAACTATAAACATATACAATTTTTCAGTCAAAAGAGTAATAGGCAAATAGCTGGATTTCACTCATTTTGTGTTCTCCAGGTAGTAAAATAGACGCATATTTAGTGTACACACCAAAAAGTGCAGTGCCAATAAGTAGAGAGAGTCGTATCTCCGAGTTAGTTTATAGACAGCTATATTTTATGGCTGTACCACTAAAACCATACAGGCATGCATATAAACACAGATAAATATCTGTAAAGTCAGAATCTGCACACATGAAAGAGAGGACTGGATAAACGCAAGACAAAGTATATGATAAAAATAATCCTAATTTCTATATACAATTATGAACCCTCGACTCAAATTACTACTTAGAAATGAGATCTTGAAGTTACACAGTGTCCTCTCGTACTGATCCTAGAGGCTGCTCTTTTGCTTTATATTTTGCTAATTGGTCATTAAGAAGTCTATAATTCTAATTCTGCTTTTGCCAGCAACACACTGTGGGTCAGCAAGTAAATTAATCTACCTCCACACCTCAGTTTCTCCAACTGCAATACAGGGAAACACATATCCATCACCAGGTCCTGTAGGAGTTAATCTGTTAATGTTTGTATCAATCAAGTTGTCAAGTGCTATTTAAGTGCTTATTATTACTCATACAATAATTCTCTCCTTCAGGGCTCCGTAGGTTTGCAAATGTCTCTTTCATCACATACGTGAAGTTCTTTTGGGGCAAGGAGATGATCTGGAGCACGGGCTGACCAAACACGTCTCTTTGTAGGTGGCTTCAGAACACCAAGCGCTCCGGAGCAAGGCAGCCCAAGGATCCCCGATGCCTTGCTCCCGTGCTGCACAACACTTTGCCCTTTGTGTTTCACCACAACCCCTTTGTCAGCTGCACTCTGCACTGCATCAGGGAACTGACGTAGCCTAAAGGTATATTTGTACCTTATGCCCAAGTACCGCTACACACACAACCTCGCGTGAGCATCCTTCCCACGAGACAAGTGTCAGGCAAGGGTCTTCGCCTCCCTTCACTCTGTTCTCCCTGTGCACGCCCTCTTTTTGGCCTGGAAATCACTAGGCACAACCTCTGAAGAGACATTCTGTTTATCCAGAGCGTCATTTGCTCTGACTGTTCCAGAGAGAAACTGGTTATTCAGGATGCCTGGGCCTGAAACGTCTTGGTGAGAGGGCCCGCTCTGTGGCGCGTGCTCTACTCAACTTCTGCGTCTGGGCAGGAGGAGGGACAACCCTTTAGTCCCCATCTGCACTCCCCTCAGAAGCCCAGCGCCTGCCCTCGCAGGCACACTGTGACACCAGCTCACCTAACGCAGTCAAACATCTTCTGGAAACTTCAGACCTGGGGTCTGCGCAGCCACGTTGTGCGTGTGCTGTCAGCCTGAAGCTTGCAGAGTCCTGCAGCTATTCCACGTAAGTCGCACAGCTGCTCTACACAGCTACCAGAGCTTTTAGATTTCTCCTCAACTCACAGCCATGACACACTGCTGTCACAGCGCATGCCAACAGAAATCAGTACATCAACCCTTACACAACGAGTTAGAGCTCTTTATCTATACACCTCTTGTCTATACGAGGCGTGGGGCACCCCAGGCACGTGTTAGCCAGGACTCCTGGAGCCTGCACGCACGAGGAGCTGCCTCAGAAAATACGGCAGCTACTCATCTAGTCTTCTCACACAATGAATTCTCTCTACTGGCACCAGTGAAGCTAAATACAACCTATAAAATATGAGCAGCTCTTCATAAGGAATGCAACTAAGAAAAGTGACACTAATTATTACCTTTATGCTTCAGAAATACCCCATCAATATGAGGAGCACATAATCCACAACACTGTTTCAACCACTCTGCAGAATCAGGAGATATTGGTGCATCATCTCTACCAGGCGTGCAAATGTTAGTGCTATGTATCTGTGTACGCAGCCTGTAGTTATTTACCAATTGTTTATGCACGCACTTATTTATTAATTCAATTTATAAACATCTACATTGTAGAGCATGAGATGATAATTTCAGAATAAAAACACCAACTTGTAGAGTATGACCCTCCTGCCTCATTAGCCGAGAGCTCCCTCCCTCACGCAGGTGACCCGGACCCTCCTGCCAGCCAGCGGCTGGTACCAGCGGGCCAAAGAATTGAGACTTTGGGAAGAGTTTTAAGCAAAGCGGTTCTTCCATGTGATTTTCTCCACAGGGGCCTTCAGCAAACCAGTTCTTCCAACGTCTAGAGATCAGTTGAATGAGTCTCTTGCCCAAAATTGATCCTTGGGAAATTAGTGAGGTTCTGTGGCTGCCAATATGTCAGCAAATTATGTAACCTCCAAATTATTTTTGTATTTTCAAAATAAGCTGTGCTATGTGCAAAATTGCAAATCTCTCAGTAAATCCATAATAAATAAACGTCTCTGCATAATTACTTGTTAAATAGTTCATTTTCCCATTGTTCCAGCATTGACAGTCAGCTGCCTAAACTCAAAGTCCATCAGTTTCGAAGCAAGCCCTTTAGCAGGACTTTTTTTTACCCCAGATTTCTTTCCCTGCCTACTCTTGAGTCTCTTTTTCCATAAGATTTCAAGTAAAACACTATTTTCCCTTTAAATGTATATATTTTTATGTTTTCTCAATGCACGAAGCATGACAGAGGCAAATGGTATTAATTAAACACATGGCTGGATTTGCTGACTATATATATATATATATTACTGACATTTCACTCTCTTACCACCTCCAAGTACCTCTTGCTATGTGCTACCCAGGTACAACAGCAGAGCAAACATACAGTGTATTCTGCTGGGCTCAAATACACGGGTGAGCAAGTCACCATGGGAAGCAGCGTGGGAATTGGCTCTAGAATGTCGGTGACTCGGGGACAGGCATCTGCCAGCGAAGCAGCAGAGGCTGTTTCACCCTTCGCGCTATACTCACTTCCCAAAGACTCCTGCCACTCGTAGGGTGGTTTGTGTGTCAGAAGACAGGACTTGGGAGCAGTCCTGCAGCTCAGGCACCGCAGGGGTTGTCCCCAGCTGAATGTGTTACTGGCGAGGAGGGCGGGTGCTGCGGGGAGGGACGCGGCCGGGCGAGCGTCCTCCTCCGGAGCTTGGCAGCGCAGACCGAGCCAAGGATGAGCAAACTTCTCTGATTTATTTTCCTTATCTTTCCTTAAGACTAAGTACGCATTTTAAATAGCATCCTGACTATGCAGGAAGTCAACATTTGTAATAATTTTGATCTTTTTTCACCCTCTTGAACAGTCTAGACCTGAACCGCTCCTTGGTTTGAGTCAGATTTCTGCCCCCAACTTTCTAAAATTATTTGAGTTATTTGTTCTCTGCTAGCAGCTCTGCCAGCTCAGTGTTTGTTCTTCACTTTCAAGGGTATTTTATTTATTTTCTTCACTTTTAGCTATTGAAATTGGCGAGAACAGATTTCTATAATGAGCCTTAATAACAGTTTCTCCCATAAAGTTACCTATTTATCTCCTATTGTAGCGGTTTAGAAAGCACGAAAATGATGGAAAAATATAGGTGTAGTGATGAATCTCTGGGACTGATAGTGAATAACTTAAAATAGTCTTTAACCACGGGGGTGATGCTTGGAACCCACCCACTCTGTGTGAACCTTTCCCAGTCACTCAGACTCCTCCTTTTCTAATACTCGCAGTAATATCCTCTCCACACAGCCAAATAAACCCCTGTTTATCTAAACCTTTTAATCCAAATCTGTTCTATCTCTCAGCCTGTATCTCTTACCCAAGAGCTACCACCTTTATCTGAATGTTTTTGATGTCCTGGATCATTCTGGATAAGCCAAGCTGCTGAGGGAGCACACGCACGACACGCTGCCAGCCACATCTCAGCAAAGCTCACCTGCCCCACAGGAGAAGGGTTTTAAAGCTGTCAGCAGCACAGACTTTTCTGTCGGTACTTCCCTCGTAAGCATTATTTAAGCAAATTAGAGACAGTGGAAGAGCAGCGAGGAGGTTGGGGTTTTTCCTAACCAGCAGGAACGACAATGTTTTGAGCCCTACCCGTAGTTCCGCACGCCGTGCTCCCAACCACAGCACTCCCCCGTCGCCTCCAGTGCAAACACAGACCGGGACACGCCACCTCAGCCCAAGCACAGCAAGACTCACCCTTCCAGCAAGCTCCTGGGGAAGCAGCTAGAGATTGATTGTGTGTTTTGTACAGCACCAGGTACGCTCTCAACACCAACAAAAGCGATGTCAGCATTTTGTTCTTAATTATTTATCCATTTTTAATGGCGGTAAGAAACAAATATCACAAGTGTTTTCTTTGCTCAGAAGACCCAGACGCAGAAGAGGATGAAGCCCACCCTTTATTTCCCCCTGGTTCTTTATTTACAGAACCATCTGCGTGCAGTTGCAGGGTCCGGTTGAGCCCTGTCTACATCCCCGCTTCCCTCCAGCACTAATTAGTAATGCAATCCCACAAAGAGTGAAGTTGCCCGAAACCTCCCCTCACTCACAATGATTTATGTTCAATTTGTACAAATGGAGAAAATGAGATTTCAAATTTCAATGCCATTTCTGCAATGAGGTGATTAAAAGAGAGAGAGGTATTGCGTTCTACTGTATAGAATATTGATCCCAGTGCTATTTTCCTTAGCAATAACCATTAGCTCAGTATTATTTGCAAACCTCTAATGTGAACCTGGAGATGTAATTTACATTTGTGCTTTACTTATTTGCTTTAACAAAACAACACAAAAGCTTTGGGTCTTTCAATCTATCCTTATTGTCAATAAAATTAGCAGTTCATAAAAAAATTAATGTATATGCAAAACCATCACTTCCTTGTAAACTACGCGGAGACTGTAAATGCTGCTCAGAACAAAAGGGAGATAAACTATTAAAAGCCTCTGGCCATTTAACAAATTGAATACCAAACGAATTAAGATAGGGTTCCCTTTGTCCCCTTCTTTAATTTCTGGGCCCCTGGGAGCCCGCAAAAGTTTCAGAAGTCTCGGGAGGTTTCCCCCGAGGCGCGTGGTGTTGACAGGGGGTGTCTGATGGGAACATAATGGGCGCGGGGAAGCACATGCTTCTGCTCACAACCGGTGCCGTGGCTGTTGCCATCCGCTGCAGCCTCCACAGCAGCAGGCACAAAGCGCACACACGCGTGTAGGGGCACACACGTGCATGGGCACACGCGCCCGGCACGCAAATGCTTCTGGGGAGGACGCCAAGAAAGAAAAAATGAGCAGAAAGAGCGTAATCGGGGAATAAAGGAGGACGGCGCTCGGGCGGCCGTTTGTCAGCCCCAACCCTGAATGAGACGAGCAGTTCCTCCCGTCGTGCTGCCGCTCCCTGCCAAACCATCAGCTGCTTCTGCTGCCTGGCAGAGTTGAGAAGATGAGAACAAGGAAAGAAGAGGGAGAAAGCGGGGGAAAAAGAACAAGCTAATGACCCATAATTGCCATGATAGCGGAGTAGGGCCCGGGCAGCTGTTTTACATTCCCGGGATGTATAGTATGCAAATATCTACAAAGGGCCGACACAGTTTCTCTATTGTGGATCCTGAGGGTAACCAAATTAGCCTTTGGCAACCATGGTAATTGGGAGGTGCTGTTCCCATTAGGAGTCCTGCAAATTATGAAGAAAAATGGACCAAAGGCTTTGTCACAAATAATAATACCGAGAAGAAAAGAGCAGGCGGCCGTCTTTGCTTTCCTTTTCTTTCTTTTTTTTTATTTCGACATTGTGTTGTTAATATCTCTCTGTTTAGTAATAAGAAAACAGTCCTCGGTGCCCTGCTGGACCCTCCTGGGCTTTCCACAGCAATATTAACTTCTGGGGAATACTAAATACGGGACAGCAACATCAGTTGCAAATTCCCCAAGCAGAAGCCTCACGACCAGACACCACCCTCAGACAATGCTGCCTCTGCTCTGCGCTGCTTTTAGCTGCGTGAATCAGAATTAGGAAGAAAAAAACAACCTTAGCTAGTTCTCTCACTTGCATAGGACAAAGTAGCACGCAGAGCAGCAGCGAAGTTTTTTCTCCCTAACTTTGATTCACGCAGCTAAATGCAGATTTGTTCTATGAATCACCCAACTTTGCTGCACAAGAGGCTACATTTGCCACTAATGATTTGAATTTGTCCTTCACTCTTCCCACCTTCTTTGATCATCCCATATTGCTCAATTCCAGCACGCAGAATACTGCTTGATTGTTATGATCTACTAAAAAATTCACAACTGCCAACTTTTTGAGTGGAGCTCTCAGCTGTGACACCATAAGTCAACACCAAAAACATTACATGCTTTTGTCTTTAACTCCCCCTAAGAACAGAGCTCGCCGTCTCCATGAACTCTCCTGGCTGGGAGAGTGCACCCAAACTGCCACGGTGAGGCCTGCACAATCCTGATCTCCACACTGTCCACCTTGGGCGGCTGGTCAGAGGTGGGCTCCTGGTATGGCCCATCCACCCCAGCTTCCTTCCCATGGAAACCAGGATGTGAGGGGGGGGCTGAGCTGGTTCTGGTGCTGTGGAGAAGTTGTGATGCGCACGTGGAACCAGGGACCTGGAAGTCCTCCAGATTCAGTAAGGTGGAAGAAAGCTTTATGGCTGCAACCTCGATTCTAATACAAAGAAATACTTAAGGACTTGGTATTTGTACATAAAGCAGTCTGATACCATGCCAACACGACACATAAACTTTCCAAATCATAGAAGAATATCTCCTAGAGCAAGAAGTTCAAAAATGCACCACAGGAAACGTTCTTATTGTGTTGGCACCAATTAATGTAAGAGATGTTTCTGTTGGTGGGGACACCTTGCTCTCAGTAACACACCGAGTCCCATTTGGTTTTGCCCAACTGCTCCAGGCTGGCAGTGTGAACAGTCGCTTTAAAGTGGCTGCAAAAGCCAGGAGAGCATCCACGCCTTTTAGGATAAATAAGATTCAGAACAACAACTTCAGGAATGTACAGTCATTGGGACGGCCGTAAAACCCAAATCGGTCAGTTTTATATAAAAAAAAACAACTATAAACCAAGGCTCACAAAGAACAGTCGTGTTTTGATTTTTCATGCTCAGACTAAGTCTTCATCTTAAAACCACTATAGCAAAAGCCTTAACCCCAGATCTTTATTTTTTCATGGTTTCCCCTCAGGGCCTCTTTAAACAGCCGGCAGAAGAGTCACTTCCCCGTCGGCGCAGTTGTCACGCCTGCAAGTGTACTTAAAGTTTGCGTCTGATCAAGTTATGCGTATTGGATCTGAAACCAGTTAGTCAATTCTTTCAGGTCCCTAAGTGGCGATTTGTGGTAATGTCTACATCAATACTAACAGAGCGGTTTGCTAGCTGGTTTACGTAAAGCAAATGTCTGAAGGATGGAGGGGCTGCCTCCAAGGGTTCTCTCCGCTAATGGAGAAGTGGCTGGAAAAAGAAACACGCAGATACAAGAGAAGCGCTGCTTTTAGAAGGGCCATCCTTCACCGAAACACCCAGCCCAGAGGAGACCACGGACGGGCATCGCCAGGGACACGCGCCCTGCGCCCAGCTGCCTCTGACCAGGCTTCTGCCCCGGAGCCCTCAGCCCTCTGCGCCCAGCCCGGCCTGGCTCCCTCACTCTTACCGCCAACACAGCACAACTCTGCTGCAGTCAGTCATTTTTTTAATTTTTTTTTTTCTTTTCTTTTAAGCAACAATCCTGGTCCTTCCCTCCTGCATTTTCCTACTCCTTGGGCTCCAAGTGGGTGATACAGGTCACAAATTAGAAAAAACAAAAGGTCAAGAAAACAAAACATCCAACAAACAGACCAACAAACCCCACACTAGGGTAAAGTATAACTAAAAATTAGAAAAAGGTAAAAGATGTTACATGAAACAAAACCAGGATTAATGAACAAGGCAGGAAGCGGCTCCTGTTAAACAGAAGTTGCTGGTTCAAACTACAAATAATAGAGGACAACATAGTGGCAGGGGGTTGGAACTAGATGATCTTTAAGGTCCCTTCCAACCCAAACCATTCTATGATTCTATAAGCAATAAACAAAATTGGATTAAAGTTCTCCTTTCTAATAACAGCTTTTCTTTCTTTAATATTTTTCTTTTTAAGTCCCAAATAGAACATAAACTCTTCAGAGCCACAATTACCTGTTTGTTTGTGTTTGTGAAGTGCACAGCGAAACAGGCTGGTCTCGGCAAGGCCTGGAGCGCCACTGAATTGCAGACAAACATGCCACAGGCACGTTGTAGCCGGTGTAGGACTTGTTTACGTGCGTCATTTCTCTGTAAGATCCCACGCGTGCCCACCGCACTGGGGAGAAAATAGGACCCAGCCCTTGTCATACACCACAGCTCCTCACAGGTGATTTTTGTGTTTTCTTTCTAAGATGAAACACCTCTGAGCAAAGATGATGCATCTGTCTATATGGAGCTCTGGGTGTTTTGGGATTGTAACAGAATTAGCGGCTTGTAGAAATAAAATAACCTGGAGAAGAAGATTGTCGTGTTCCCTGGGACAAAAGCGGCCAGGTTAGCTCTTACGGGGGCTGGGCTGGGCAGGACGGCCGCACACACGGCGGGCTGGCCGATGCCGGTCCCCTCCCGTACAGCCCACTCCACCCCTGTACCACGTACACCCCCGGTACCGTAACCACAAACCACATTTCATACACGAACACACCTGCTCTCTGAAGGGTTTCATGAACGTACGTGATATTTAGCTCCTGCTACAGAGCGGACAGATGCTACATAGTAAAGTAGCCGTGTGAAAGCCCAAGCTCTGCAGCCAGGGCCTACAGGCACGCCTCTTGGCCCCGACGGGACCTCTCACTACTCTCCTCCTCAGTGGCAGAACTGCCGAGCCCTCGGAGCAGGTATTCTCCAGAAAACGATGGAGTTAATTCCCACCGCCCGAGTGTGAAAACTGCCAAAGGTTTAACGACCCAGAATGCAAAAGGCAGGGAGTATCTGCATGCTGGGGATTCAGGAATGCGCCGCCTTCTAGGGCAGGGCCTTATTGCCTGGTAGAGCTGCCCCCAGAGGAGAGCGCAGCGTGACGCTGCCGTACCCAGACTCTGCCAACCAGAGCCCCCGAGCGCCGTGCGGGCTGCCTTGGGGTACGGAGTACCGAAATGAGGGAACCCACCACAGACGGCACCACAGCTTGAAGAGCTAAAGTTAACTAACACGGCTGAGTAATTCACTGTACCAAATTCATGGTGAGGGGTGAATAAAGTTCATATACAGATTGTGAACACATGCACACTATGCCCGTGGGAAAGCGAGCAACATCGAAACCTGTACGTGGCTGGGAACGGGATCCCAAGAGGATAAAGGTTCTGTACAGTCAGACATGGACTCCGTGGACTTGTTCCATGCTCTTGGGCACGTCACTGCTTCTGCGCTCTGCTTCAAACAGAGTAAAAAATCCACTACTCCCACCCCAGCTGTGTGCTGATTTACACTTTGTTAAGTCATTTAAATATACTGCCTGAAGTGTACAATCTGTGAACTGTCAGCAAACTTCAACTTGGCAAAAATCGTTGCTATTTATTATAATAAAGTGCTATATGTATACCAAGAGATGGCTTTGATAGAACAGATCCTATCTCAGACAAAAACATGGAATAAATGATCTCCCAAGGTCTCCTTCAACCCTGTTCTCCGTGACTTTAGGAAGAAGCAGAGCAGAGCACAAACCCTGTGGGCCAGCTCCTCTCCAGCACTGCCATCAAGGGCTCCCACCCCTTCGGAAGCCGGTGTGGGCAGGCAGCGGGAGCACGCCAATCCCTCCTCTGCTCGAGCACTGCAACAACGAAGATGCTTTTCAGACCCTTATTCGTACCACCTCAGACTTAATGATTTCAAACAAACAATGAAAAGCAGCAGAAAAAAAAACCCCTAAATTCGAGTTGCCAAACTGCAGCAAAGAAAACATTTCTAGATCTGTCAAATCTCTGCGACCTCAGTTCTTCCACACAAGGCAAAGATGGGTTTAGCAGCGCTGTTCAAGGGATTTTCAAACTACAGTTTCATTTTCTCTTACTAACAGAGAGATCCTGCCCAACAATTGCAGGCAGAAGAATAAGTTATTTTGTGGGAAAAGGAAGGTTAGAACAATTATTTATTTATTCAAATAATCTTTCTTAAATAGGAAGACAGATTTCTTTTGTTTATAATTTGTATTTTTAAGTTTAAAGCTTCCACATACATACCATAAGAACATCACAAACACCACCTTCCAATAAATTTTCACTGTTGCTTTCAAACTTCACCAGGACGAGCACTGACACCCAGCCCTGCACCCACCCCGTGCAGAGCAAGCCCTTGGGTGGGTGGGCTGAGCACCTCCCAAGCACCACGAGAAAGGGTCTCTTCCATAAACAGTTCCCTGACCTTGTTTCTTTTGAAACTCCCACTGATTTCAGCGGGAGGGCAAGCCAGACTTAACAAGACCAGACTGTAAGGAAGGATCATAGAAGAGAAAGGGGAGAGAAGGAGAGAGATGTTTATTCAAGAGAAGGTAGTAAGAGTGTTTATGGTAAATACATTTCTAAAACTATGAGTAGTTTTTTCGCAGGCATTGTGACATGTAGTATGCGTTATGTTTGTTATTGCTTTTGGGGTCAGCTTTTATTTTTATATTCATTTTTGTTGTTCTTTTTAGATCAAATAGAAAATGATTGGCAGGAATCCTGTAAATCTGAAGGAATGCTCATTTATTTTCCACGTTTTTCTCCTATATTTTCAGAGATTAGTGCATGTAATATTTTAATGCTATAGCATAAATATGAATGAGAGCTCGTACATTTATACACTCATATTATACGTGATAGTGATACCCACATGATTAGATACAAGGACGTGGTAAAATGCATTTAAGGTGCAAGCTTGTTTAGGGTGCAAGGCTGCAGGGTGAGCCTCACACCCGTGAGATGTAACAGTCAAGTCTCTGTCACAGTGGTCGAGAGCTGGAGTTTTGACCAGTAAAGAGAGAAAGTCTGTATCACCAACAGATGTGGTATTTTCTCTCTTACTGATGTCCCCGAGAAATAATGTTAAGATTGAGGACTTTTTAGAATCAAAAAATATTAATTTGTTTTAGAGACATTTTAAAATAAAAAATTTCATATTTTAATTTTTTATCCGAGTTGGATTTATGGCAGGTTATGTAGTAGATACACGTTAAGAGAAGAAAAATCATTGAACTATAATATTCAAAATATGTGAAATCAAATCTAAAGACCCATCTCAATAATTATCTTCATGAAGACTGCGCAGACATCTGTATTTCTGAGAATGACACGTGCAGTTTAAAAAAAGGCAAAAGATGGCAGCAGAAGTGGGATGTATGGGATATTCTGGAACAAAGGAACAGAGATGTACTTACTGCAAAGATTAATATCCATTTATTCAACCAAGCCTAGCACCCATCAATATGAAGCACTGAACTAAGCTACAGACTCCGGGTCCAAGAAGCCCTGCTGCCTCCCTGTGCCCAAGGGGCGAGCGGGGCAGCAGGTCCTCCCGGCGCCGGGGCCCAACGCACCCAGGACACGCGGCCCCGGCACGGGAAAGCTCCTTTACTCCTGAGCCAACAGAAGCATCTCGAGTACCGCACGGCTCGCGATGCTTCCTATGATTTCTGCTTTGAATTCTTGAAAATGGGTGTGGGCTCAGGCACAGGCAGCAGCAATGCTCACCATTTGCTCACGACTGCAACGCAAACGCACCCATTAGTGAGTACGAGCGCTCAAACCCGTGTCAGTGTGTCCTGCCGCTCCGTTCGCCCAGGGCACCCCAATTCAGGCCTTCCAGCCTTTCAAAAACATGGGCAGGATTTATCTCAAGACATGAAATGACTGAAGATTAAATAAAACATGTTATACACAAAGTTAAAGGAAATGCGCTACCCAACCAAATAGTTTAGTACTTTAGATAAACACGAGAGAAGACCGATCAGTTTAATTTTTATGTATATAGGCAACTGAATCAATTTGGGCCATTTCTTAGTGAAATTCTTGGGTTTTGCTACTGACAGGTTAACATCTGCTTACAGCAGTGTGCTTTAGCCATGGTCATGGTACTGTGCTTAAAGAGAAGCGAGGGGCATGCTTCAGAAACAGGAAGGAATTTGATGTCCTCGCAGCAACTGCTGCCTGGGACCAAATATTTTTACGAATCAGTGGCTCAGAGCTGGGCTGATGGGATGAACCTCAGTTCCCTCAGAATTTCAGCCCTTCCAGCCATCACTCAACACCTGGGCGAGAACCAAGTCAAAACAGCACCTGACGTGCTTGGACAAATGGCAGTGAGCAAGACCAGAGTAGAAATTCTGTTGAGACCTTGACGGCCTCTCTCTGTCCTTCTGCCTGAAGAAACGGTGTTGGAGGCAAAGAACAAATGCACAAACTCATTCTCCCAGATTTGGGAAAAACTCACTCATTTACCCATTCTGTGGTCAAAAATCATTCTGTCTCCTGAATATCTCATTAGAAAAGAGGAAAAAAAAAAGCACAAATATTCTTCAATTGAATTCAGGGATGGGTTAAAATGTAAACTGACAAATAAAAAAACCCAAAAAAACAGGAGAAATTCTGGCTATGGAGATTAAGGGTCTCTTCCTCCTGATGTCCTTTCCACCTCTGGAATAATGTCTCTCTAATTCCTGATAATGTTCCTCTCTCTTCACTAGAGATGTGGACACTGGGGCAGCTGGGAAAAGGAGAGCACCAGCCTGACCTGCACCACGTTAGTCCCATCAGTCACAGGACAATTCAAACAAGTCTTCAAGCAAGAAAATGCTCTTTTTTTTTTTTTTAAATATAATTATGACTAAGTCTGTCTGGGTACACATATACAGGTCATCGCCTTCCCCAAAAGCAACCCAAAAGTGAAGGTGTTTGTTGTGAAAAAAGGCAGCTATGAGTTAAAAAAATAATAATTAAAAAAAAAAAAATCAAGCCAAAAGCGCAAAATTAAATAACTGAACAGGGAACCTTGGCCAAATGAAGACAAAACAATGCACTTAACCCACCTGGAGAGCAAAACAGGCCTTCCAGCCCCGCTGGCCAACTGCCTGGGGTTTGCGGCGGGAGGAAAATCCGCTCGGGCGCATGTGGCTGGAGAGCATCTCGCGGCCGCGCCGGTGCCGCGCCGAGCGCTCCGAGCCTTCCCACGTCCCCGTCACGCGGCGGAGATTGGCTGCCGGAGCGCGGTGGGGAGGGGGGATGAACGGGTAGGTGGTGGGGGAATCTAGCTGGCTGGGGAGGGTGCCTCTGAATTTATTACATTTTTTTTTTAAGCTACACACATGGAATTAAAAACCCCACAACCCTCCGTTTATTCCTTTTGGGTCATATGAGGGAGCCACTGGCAAAGATAATAATATATGAAGCAGGAGAAAGAGAGGGAGGGAGGGAAGGGAGGGGAGGGAAGGAGGGAGGAAGGGAGAGAGAAGCAAAAGGCTTTCTATTATTCGGGACACTGGTGATGCACACGAAGGCAGTTGGAAGATTAAATTAAGTATTATATCTGCTGACCCCATTGCCATGGTTACCGGACAGCGGAAAATATTAATCAAGCCAAGCCTTTTCAGCTGAACATACCAGAAAAAAACGCCAAGTATAAATATATATGTACATACTTGCTGCTCTGCCATGCTAACACGGAGTGCCAGCAACCCGACCACCTGATATCGTCAAGATAAACAAATTTAAAATATCCTTGCTGCACGAGAGGGCTGACGTCACCATGGCGAGCGCAGCGTGGGGAACGGGGGCTGCAGCGTGCTCGCTCTGCCTTCAGCCGATTAAAAAGGGAATTGGAATGAGGAATGGTAACGTCTCGCTGGGTGCCTGAGCCCAGGGGTATTTAGGGCTCTGCTCCAAAAGGAGCTAAAGCACCATCTCCCAGCCAGGGCAGCACCACCCAACGGCAGGCAGAAAGGACTGGAAACCCTGCAAGGGCGACCCGGGTGAGGTGCCGGTGTGTCGTTCAGCACAAGTCCCAGCACCGCCGACCTCGCCACAGACCTGCGACGCCATGTCCAGGCTCAACGTCTCCCGTGGGAAATAAAAGCAACCGCGTCTTCACCTCCAAACTAGAATTAGTGCTCAGAGGAACCCTGGCTGAAGGCTCCATCTGCACGTCAGGAAGTGTTCTTTGTTTGTAAATCCTGTATACGTCACCTACGGGTCTCTGCCTTCCTCTAAGTGTGCTACAGACCCTGTTTGCTGGGTACGTACACAGCCTGCTCACACTAAAAGACCATATTCAGGTATCTAAGGTGACAGAGAACAACCATTACTGAGCTGGAAGGAGAACATGACCATATTATTACAGAGTGTATCATAACGCGTAATAAACATCCGAGTAAGTGTGCATCTGCAGCCCTGCCCACCACCGGCACCCGGGTCTCACCTGGGATGGGTCTGAGACAGGAGAGATTCAAGGGACCTCGTTTTGCAAGCAAAACAAAGCCATGTCAATAATAACTATAATGCTGATATTAAACTTCGATCATTTTTTTAACTCTAAGCTTAAACCCAGAAATGGGCATAACAACACAAATTAATCTGTCCCTTTCCATGCAGTAAATCACTGGCATAAAAAGGGAATCCACAGCCCTCACTCTCTGCTTTAACCACATATTAAAAAGGAGACATCATACGAAGAGAGTATTTTCGCCCAGTCAGCATGTCCCCTTTTGCTTTATTGCCCATTTTTGTCTTTATTTTACAGGTAAGTTTTATGCAATTTGTGCAATTTTCCCTAAAGCAGTCAAAATATGAAGCTACCAATGTTTGTGGGTACGTCAACAATTAAAAAAAAAGAGGTGGCCTGACAAGAGCAGCATTTACCAAGCAACTGTTACAGCCTGGTTTGCCCCCCTTGGTACTACATGTAACCAAACAAACAAAACAATTCCCTGAAGCACACAAAAGGCACAGGGCCCAACCTGGGAGCAGCGCCGTCGGGAGAGGGGCTGCCTGCCCGCCGTGGGCATGGGCTGGCGTGAGCAGACCCCCGTGTCCGGAGCAGCACGCCCGAGGGGCTGGGCAGGAGCACCAGTGCCAGGGCCAGAGTGTGGCCAGGGCCAGAGCCCCTCTGCCATGGGCGCACCCAGGCCACCCCACGCAGCCACCCTCCGTGCACAGCCAGTCAGACACGACTCATACCAGCGATCCCAAAGTACAGCAGATTGAGATCACGGATACAAATATGTATATGAAATATTTTATAGATTACACAAAACAAACGTTCTGGTTCATTTACAGCTCTGCAAAAACAGAGCCAAACTTACTGAGGGCGTAAACAAGCACAGCTCTTTCATTTTTAAAATGTTAATGAAGAATGAGATTGTTATTTGTTCTTGCTCTATTTTGTGATTTTAGCCAATAGTTCTAGTGATAATTATCAACTGTTTACATTTAGATAAAAGCAGTCCATATGGCAATAGCAGAACAATCTGATGTTTAGATCCTCAGCTACATGTTTTCTATAAATAATATGATTGAATAACTGTAACAAACTATTTCATCAGTCTAGAAGCAGATACCAATATGTAGCAACTAAGAAAGCCATTTGCTCATTATCTGCAAATAATAAATACATTCCCGAGTACATTTAACATTTAGGAAAACAGAAGAATATAAAACCACAGACATTAACCCATAGATGTTTACATGAACATACCTTAAAATTTACTTCTTAATTTTCCATCAATGCACACAAAGTATCAGATGGGTTCTTATGGTAATTAAAGGCCCTGCCTAATTTTGCATACATAAAATGCTTACTGTTAATTGGTATGTTTGTATCTGAATCTTACCTAAATATCAGCCCTATCCAAACTGTCCTACCAATTTTGCAGATTCCAAACCTTACAAATGTCACCCTGAAAGGTCGAGACCTGGGGACCCTCCTCAGCCTCCTCAGTTCTGAAAATATTTGCAACAATCAAACTAACGCCATCCCCAACATTACACCAACGTCACACGCACCCCCAGAGAAAGGCTCCGGCAAAGCCTTCCTGGGGTTTTCGGTCTGGGGACCCTTAATCCGGATTTCCAGGGGGCAGAGCCCTCCTCCTCGCACAAAGGAGCGGCCCCAAACCCCGCGTGGGCAGGGTGCTGCCTGCCCACCCGCCCCTGCCCGCCGGCACAATGGCCGGCACGGACAGCTTAGGGCAGCTGTGTCATATAAATTGTCAGCAATGACCATAAGCACTCAGAGAAACAATTTAATTCCTCACTCCCGCCATCATGGGCTGATATATTCTTTCAAGGTCATTACCCAAGGCTACGAGGGTCGCATGATTAACGAGTGACATGTCCAATGAGGGCGGCTGTGCCTGAGCAGGCCTTGTATTAATTAGACAGAAGTGCTGAAAAATAAACGGTGCCTGGCAAGGAGGGGCCAAACGTGAACCTCGAGGGCTGCCGCACCTCCCCCAAACTCCAAAATCACCACCCTGCTCCTTGCTCTTAACAGTAAACTGCTGCCTCATCACAGGAATTCACAAGCAGATACATAAAAGATGCTTTTTCCTGGTTTAAATGGCTCGGGCTCTTGCCCCAAGTTTCCCTTGAGTCTTTGTTTTATGCCTTTTTCCCTCCTTGCCATAATCCGTTGACTTACACCGCGTGGAAGCACAAGAGACAACTATTCACCGTCAATTGTCCCAAGGCTTACAGGTTTGTGCCAGGCACTTGGAGAGACCTACAGCAAACACTAGAACATACACCAGTCCATCACTGAAACCTTTAGCAATCTAATCCTGTTCAAAAAAAAAAAAATTCCTTCATAACAGTTTGGCAAGTCGAATATTTTTCTAAAAACTAAAAGCTGCTCTTCTGCCCTAGGTGCCAGGTGGGCATTCCTGACCCTGTCTCTTGCCTCCCCACAAATTAAAAAAAATTAAAAATCCCATCATTGAAAGTTAGTTGATTTTCAGATACTTTCGTCAATCAGAGAGAAGACTCCTCGTAATCACCCAGCAGAATGGACTGTTGCCTTTAAATAGCAAAGATAAACAAAAAAAGCCCCAAAGCCTGAAACTAGGGCTGCTGCTGCTAGCAGTGCTAGAGGTGAGCGTCAGTGATCACAAAACACTTGCTCAGGTCATCAGCAGATGAAATCCACCCACCTCTCTCCATCATTGCCCCTCTAAGGGGGTACAGAGGGAATTATCACATATTGTGATTCCAGCAAACGCTGTAGGTGTCAATACGCACTTTCAGAGCATCCTGGTCACTCTCAGCCCAGCTGATCCCTCCGCTCTCATCCCCAAAACACGCGGGGAAGCCTGAGCACCCCAGGCCGGTTTGAGCAGAACAGCCGGCCATGGAGAGACCCTTGATCTTCTCCATCTGCCTGTGCTACCAAGCCCTCTTTGAATGCCACCTCTCCCTAGCTCTGCTGTTGGATCCTCATGTCCCCTCCCAGGTGAAGGTACCAAAGGACAGGAGAGCCCCCACCCCGCGTGGCGTGGGCTCCGGCGGAGCAGCGTGCCATCGGCAATGCAAGAATGTACTATAGTACTCTGCAGCCTCGCTTCCTGGCACTTATATTTTCTATAATAAAGGAAATAAAACCATTTTGACCATTTATCACATTTCTCTCAGGTTTTTAGGCATTCCATAAAGACAGACAAATATGCCATGTTAGAGAAGGAGAAATAGCTGACTGAAGATTAACTGACTTGCAAGGATAAGCAAATAACAAACAATGCTAACAACAATGAATTAGGGCCACACAGCTAACCAGCTATATAAACTTTATATTTAAGAAATAAAGGCCCCTCTGATGGCTGCAGCTGTGACCTAACCGCTCTACCACGACGCCCCTCCAAGGAAACGCTGTAAACAGTACAGCCACCCCCCCAGCCCGCAATCCTCCCTACGCCGTTCCTTCAGTTACCTGCCACATTTTATAATCCTGCTTATTCTCAGAGCAAACTAGATGACTTTCTGCCATTTTGCTTCCCTGGTGGTGTGTCCTGCCAGCTCCCTTCCCCTCTGCCATTTCACAAGGTTTCATTGCTCCCCAACCGTGCACTTGTCCTTTTGCATGTTTACAGTTCTCCTTCCTTTGCCTCTCTTGTTTGTGAGCCATAACGGGGCTCCCGAGGCCCTGCAAGGCGGCCAGGCTTCCTAAAGCAGTAATCCACCCTCTGATTAACGCCCCCACGACACTCCGCACTGTACACACCGGGCTCCTTTGGTCTGGGATAGCGAGCCTGCTGGGCCACGCTGAACTGATTTGATGCTATTAAGCCAGGAGAGATGCGCTGTCAGCAAAGATGCAGCTCAAGGCTATCTATACTTATTATTTGGAGAAAATGTCTTTGGACGTCACCTCAATCTCAGATTTCCCCACAAAAACCTGGAAATCAGCCTGTTCACTCCAGACTACAGCACATTAAACTATGCTTGGTTTATCTGCTCAAACAGACAGAGGGACAACTGCTTAATTTTTATATTCGGGTGCTGCTAACAGGTCTGTCTGATGTTTATGAGTTAGTATAAAAGTACCTTAAATTACAACAATGTACTCAGGACCTGCCTGAGCAAGAAGGACCTCATCTTCCAAGACTCTCAGCACTCATAGCTTCAAATGACCTAAATGAAGTCACCTCAACAGTTTTGCAAAATTACATTCAAGTGTTCTTGATATTCAACCGTTTGTTCAGCCCACAATATTGTGACGCCTTCAACTGCTCAGGTGAACTACTAGAAACCACAACACCCTCCTGTATTTTACCTCACAATGTTTACTAGACAGCACCTTCTTCTCAGTCACAGCCAAATTTTTGGTGAGGTAAACCACCCACCCGCCTCACAGCAGAGCTTGGGACCACAGACGCAGACAAAGTGGCCCACATGCTATTAGGAGCTCAAATCTCTGACACCTACCTACACACTCCAGAGTGGAGCGGCTGTCCCACGTACACGTCAGAGAAGATCTCCATCCAGCAGACTATTCACGCCATTCCTGAGGCAAAGGCACCTTTCTGGCTCCACTCCTCGTGCCGGCAGGTTCTGCTGGCCGAGCTGGGAAGCTCTGCTGCTGTGGGAGAGCAGCCAGCCCCCACAGCTGACACACAGGTGAGTGTGCTCACAAGTAATCACTCCCAATTAACAATCCTTATTAACCCTTTGTATTTTGACTTGCTATTTTTTTCAGAACCCCCATTTTCTACCTTCAATACATAATGACAAAAAGTAACCATAAAGAAGAGTAAAAGTTAAACCTGAGCAGCAGCTTTTTCAGGGTGTCACTGGCATAATTGCACTCATTAGCATTCCTTTATTCTCACTACACAGACTAAAAAAGGACAGCAGGAAAAAAAAGCAAAGCTCTTTGCCCTAACCACACACTTTTCATCCATTACCTGCTGCTTATAATCTACCATGAAGGGTTCCAGGATGATTTTAAAATTCCCCTGGAATGTCTGTTGGACACTTAAAGAGAAAAGCACCCAAAAGCAGAAGATAGAATTTAGCCAAAGAGCCAAATATTAGTGGCTGGGATGTTAATTAGACATGGAAATAATTTATTTTTGAATCCAAACCAAAGTTTCAACTTATTTTGTAGCAACATAATTCAGACTGATTTTCTTTTTCCTTCTGAAAAAGAGAGTAACAAGAAATTTAAACATTTAGCCCAAACGAAAGGTTTGTCGGAAGCAGGGAGTAGGTTACAGCAGCCCTAACAGTATGTTCTCACCAACAAAGAAATCTGTGCCATCATTACACTTATATCCTTCCGTGCTCCTTCTCTTCACTGATACTTCTAGGCTGCTTGAGGCTAGAGGGAGTATTTTCCAGGTTGCCTCATCATAATGCTCGTGCTGCAAATCCACATGCAACACGGTTACGTGGGAGTCTCTACAGCTCCCCAGGTGACCTGTACAAATCAGCGCCAACCCACCCTCGGCCCGGACCAGCTGCCCCGGCCACAGCGTGATCATACAGCCCAACCCCAGCACCTGCACACGGGCTACACGCATCAGGCAGACACACAGGTGCAGAATTTTAGGCAAACACATGAGGTTAGAGGATGTGGGAGGGTAAAGAGGAGCTCGGGTCTTAGGGCACCTCTGAAACGAGGAGGAACAGAGGCGAAAACCAGCAAATATCGTAAGCAAATATCATGGAGACAGTGTAACAGCAGGAGAGATGGACATACGTACATGTCTGCAGGGGGCAGGGGGAGGGAGATATGCCCAAAGAGCACTTATGGCAAGCCGGCATAACAGCAAGGTGTGCACCCATCTTCAGAACCGAGCGTGTTGTCACCACGTGTACCCGCGTACGCACGGACAGGTCTCGGTTAAAAGGCTTATTTTAACTATAAATAATTACTACTGTATAGTGATAAATAAATAAAATATATAATCCATCATGCATAATAATTATACAGAATATATATCAGGAATAAATAATAACTGTCAATAAAACCGTTTTAGTACAAAAATAAAACCAGAACGTTTCCCAGTTCCCCCCTTCTGCTATTCCTGCTGTTCACCATCCGAGGCAAACGCTCTCCCTCCCTTTCCCTCTCTGTTTCTTTAAAACTCCAAAGCACAAGGCAGCACGCGAGCAACGCCATAGGTCACGATATCAAAAGCAGGAGCTTCTACAGGTGTCCTCGATAACAGGCAATAAAAGGCGGCGGCGGCGGCAGCAGAATCACTGACCTTGTTTGATGCTGCACAGGAAAGGGAGGCGCAGGCGCTGCCACGAGGAGCGAGCTGCTCCGTGTAAACAGGCCGGGCTTTTCTGCTTTCTCACACTAAATCTTTCTAAAGTCACTTCAGCAGTTAATAGACGCACAAAAAAAATGACGTGGCTACTAACAACATGAACTTGGCCAAGCGAGATACTTCTCAGCCACGCTGACGATCGCCCACCCCCACTCACGCCCCGAACTCCTCCGTGAAGCAGAGCGCCCGCTGCGCCAAGGGCGCACGGCCACCAGCCCTTCCCACGGGACCCTGGTGGCTCTGGTGGTGTGAGAGGCAGGGCCAGCTCCAGCGCACTGCGTACCCCTCCCGTGCCCCAGCCGCCTCGCGCAGAGGGGTGCGCCCGCCGGACACGCACACGTGGGCACACGCACACGTGGACACGCGCACGCTCCCCTCATGGCAACCGAGATCCCTTTGCACACACGAACCCCAGCCAAAACACCCGTTACCCCCCGCGCAGAGCAGCCTGTACCGATTTACCGGGTAACTGGGATTTTTGCAGGTATGAAGGCATGCTCCGGCCCTTCTCAAGGGTGTTTTGCTCTTCCCCAAGAGTGGCCACTAGGAATCTGCCTTTAAAAATTCTTGGTATTTCCCTTAAATAATTTTGGTTTACCCAGAAACAGGAAAACTCTTCCTTCATCTCGTTCTCCAGTCCTGTATCTCTATGGTTACTGTCCCCGTGAAAATGAGTACCGTGTATGAGCGCTACATTAGCCCTAAACTCATTTTATCATATGGATTTTTATTACTTTGAGCTGGTAACACTGTTTGATACTGCTCTATTCTGAAATTACTGCGCTTTGGCCCTTCTTCCTCAGACACGGAGATCAGCTTGGATCTAGAATGAGCTATGGTGAAGGCAGAGCAATTTGCATTGTTTTAAAGACCTACATCTACTAAGTAACGTGTGTGCTGTGCGTGGGTGCACATACGTGCTCCACAGACGCCATGCAGAGACCACACGCGTGCTGTAGAGTCGCAACCCACGCTGCAAACAGGCAGAACCCACACACGCACGGAGCAACCCCACACCACACACACGGTATTTCTGTATCTGAATGCATCACAATGGGTTTGGATTCATCTGTCAGGTGCCTGTACACTGAAGATCTGCAGAGGCGTTCTCTGCAAACCCCTGCAAGCGGAGGTGGGATCGCCGCTTGAATGGGGGCTTTGCAGCAGCATCATCATTACAAGCAATATTCTCCGGCGTGACACGAAGCAAAGGCCAACACGAATTAGAGATGCCAGAAAAGAAAGATTCCTCCCCTCCCGTTCCAGTCCTTCCCTCCCAGTAACAGCCAGTTCCTGTACCTTTAGGAAGGGTGAAAATATCACAGGGCACTGCCAGGTAGGCAGTCCCCGTGAAAAGCTGACTCTCATGCTATTTTTAACGTGTCCCCTGCGTATTAGAGGAGTATTTACGTTACATCTATTTAAGTGCGTGTGAGTTTATGTGTTAATGCCTGCTCACATACAGGATAAAAAAATACACTGCACAGTTAGTCAAATACATGTAAATACAGACAGAATCCTACGTACTTGGCAGACCACATAAAGGCTAAGAAATGAAAAATGCACTCACGCCCTCTGACACCCTGGCCGAGTGTATGCACGAGAGCTCTCAGTGGTAGGGGCTGAAGACTGGCTCCTGGCTCCCTCTCTCTCCCTCTCCCTTTTCTGTTAAGAAGACACTTTGAGCGCAGGGATTGCTCACAGTCTGGCTGTGTGATCCACATGCAGGACTTGTAATACGCCTGCTATTTCCCTCGCTCTCCGCTCCAAACCTCCCCCCACCCCATCCCTCTTGTTCTCATGTTCAGTGGTTATTTTAGCTTAATGTGGTGACATCACAGCTCTCTTAGTGAGATAAAGCCCTCGCCGTGAATACAGAACACGGCTCCACTGATCACTTCCCAACGATGGGGTTTAGCGAGGTCTGGTGTTCAGTGCTCCTCACCACAGCAGAAGGTGCTGTGCTCGGGTGCAGCTCCGTGCAGGTTTCACTGAGCTCGCATGGCCCTGCTGCAGCGTGTGGGTGACGGCGTAGCGTCGTGCCCTGTAAATTGGGAGTGAGATCTGGGAAAGACACTTTTAGTAAGTTCACTCGTTTTGGAATAGCAGAGGAGAATGGCTAAACCCCTGTCTGCTGCTGTCCCTTGAATTTGCTGAGGTTGGTATGCAAAGACTGGAAGGAGACGGCTCTTTGCTGAGAGGTGGAGCGCTGGAAGACATCTCATTTTTCAGCATCATAGAGTAGCCAGAACCCTGCTTTGTACTGAAATGAAAATATAACATGCATTTTTAAAGTCGCCCAAGAACCCTCCTGCAACTCTTCATTTATCTGTAATTCTTGCACCCTTTTCTATCAGATTTGCAATAGCCTCAACAGTTTTCACGATTTTGTTCTGCGTTCTTCTAAAATGGGAAACAAAGAAATCGCACATGATACTATAATAACTTAACAGCAGAGCAGATAAGAAATGCAGGAGGAGAATAATGCAGTCAAATAAGCTTTCCATTATTAACAACTGTGCCCTGAGGTCTGCGGGCATAGTCCCAAAACCTAAATTATCTTAAATCATGAGGTTACCAATAAAGACAGCTTGGGACAGCAGACGGGGTCTGTGATTTCAAGGGGTTTGTAGACCGCATATATATGATTAACATTTCTGCGCTAAGGTTTATTACTTCATTATAATATTTTCCATCATAAATGAATAGGTAAAACACCTGGCTATTAAATATAAACCTATCCCTGAGGATGATCAGATTATCACTTGAATTTAAAATCTTTCTGAATTTTTAATAATGCATAACAAATAAGATTATTTATGCACTTTCTTCGCTCTCTTTGCAGGGCCCACGATTACGTACAGCCTCCTGCGACACAAGGGCTGCGGGAGGGCACGCTGCCTGCTCCCCCTCGCTGCCCTTTCTCCTCCCGGCTCTGCCCGAGCAGCGACAGGGACGAGGGACCCTCCTCGGCAGCCCAGCCCCGCAGCAGGCACCGGCAGGCCCCGTTTCGGGTTGCGGAGCGCGGGGTAATTAGCACCGCGCTGGAGTCATCAGCCGCGGCGGAGGCAGCTGAGGAATCAGGGGCTGGCTGATGGAAAGTCAAGTGGAGGCCCGGCTGTCTGAGCCTCTTCAATAGATCTGTAGTCTGGACTTGAACCCTGCCCTCTCACCTCGGGGTCCCATATTTCTTCCCCCAGCCCCCCCGCGGCGACGCGCGCTGGCAGGCGGCGAAGGGCGCGATGGCCCCTGGCCCCCCGCCCGCGAGGGGCAGGGGGAGGAGAGGCGAGAGGGGGGAGAAGGGTCCCTGACTTCCTCACAGGTAATTAAAGGGACTGTTTTCAAGGTTGCATGGGCAAAAGACAATTTGGCCTAATGAAGCATCGATCGGCCGGCACGAGGGCGGGCAGGAGCTGACATTCACTCCGAGGTACCTGCAGCCGATGTAAAACCCCGCACCGGGAGCCATCCGCACGCCCGTCACTGCCGGTGACCTGCCTCGGGAGAGACGGGGTTTGCTTTAAACGGGTGTTCGCTCCGTCATCACGCAAACTTGTACGCTGAGCAGTATAAAATTATTAATTAGACAGGCAAATTCTTTTTGTGGCGGGTTTTTTTGTTGTTTGCTTTTCTTCTTTGGGATAAATGTTCGTCGTCGTTCACGTTATACCCCCGCCAATCAGCGCAGACGGTGCTGAATGCATGAGGTCAGTTATGGAGATGCAGGAAATTACCGGGGATTGGCAGGGACGGTTTTGTCAATTTGTAAGCAAAACCCTGTGTTATTGCCAGGTTTTCATCTTTTCATCACTGTCAGCCTGTGCCGGCACACGATATCTAAAAGCAAAATCATCTCAGAGGCTGCTGGAAAATTAACGGGGGGAGATTAAAAATATATTAAAAATATTTTCATGCAAAATAGAAATAGGAAACAGGTACTCATATAAAAAAAAAAAATCAAGCCAATTAAGCCCCCTGGAAGTGCTGACAGATAAAGCTCGCCGCTTACCCTAACCAGGCGTCTGCTCTCTTGCTCGGACGCCGAGAAGCTCGACAGCATCGCACTCCCCGGGCTCCCAAACCTGCCCTCGCCTCCCCCAGCCCCTTTCTTCCGTCCCAAATGTTTGCATTTGTAGGACGTCTGAATGGTAATCAAAGGGCCAGGAAATGATAGTTGTGCCAAGTAAATTGGGGTGAGCGCTGGGGGAGGGGAGCGCGGATCGATGGTGAAACAACTTGCGCATTATCTGGGAAGGATTTGCTCGCGGTCCCGCGCTGCTCCGTGTTACAAGAGGCCCCGCACTCAACAATAGCGTGTCCCCTCGGAGCGGGAAACACAAAGGGAATTTGCTCTGATTCAATCCACACAGTGAGGCCCCTCTGGGGCTAAAGAGGGTCACTTTTACCCTGGCTAAAAATAAAGAAAAAAGATTTTTTTCCCCTCTAACACACACACACACACACACATACAATCTAGCTGGAGAAAGCAGCCCACCTCCACTCGACGAGATGCCTAAAAATCACGAGCCTTCTCTCTCATTTTTTCCATTTAGACTTTAGAATTTATCACAATTTACTTGAAAAAAATATTTAAATAAGTAAATGTGATCAAAGAACGGCCAAACGGCCTCTCCTTTTATTCCATTTACTTGTATAACAAGTGCCTTTACTAGGGGACTGCTGCAACGCTGGCCCCTAATAACAAAGGAGGTGACACTGTTAGGGCACAGAACTGTAAACTGAATTTTAAAAGGCACACGAGAGCCTAGATATCCGGGTTCTGCTGTATTCAGATATATTTGTTTGCTAATACTTTTTCTTTTTTGTTCACAACAGCAGTTAGCATTCTGCTTCTAATCCCAAATTCTTTCATCAAGAACAGGTCAATAAAGAAAGGCAGTAATTGTGTGCAACACCTGCTGAAATTAAAAAAAAAAAAGTTTTTCCTGAAAATCGCTAAAATGTAGCTCAGCAGATTCTATCTGCATTAATTTGGCTGAACAACAAGATATTGCTGGGGACAAACTCTGAATAAAGCGGTCCCGAGTTCCCAGAATTGGCACAGCTCAGCCCAAACAATGGCTGCTTCCTATTCACCTTAACCCAGCTTTTCAAAAGAACATCCCCAGAAACACAAAGCATCAGCGGGAAATGGCAATTTTATGAATCCTAATCAATCAAAGGGCTTATTAACTCAATGTGAAGCCAGATTAAAATCTTTAATTATAAATCGTGCTAAAAGGAAAAACAAAATGTACTTATGGTACATTGAAAATTCCGGATATTAGCATAGTTGCCATTATCTCTCTCAATATTAAATTTCCCCTCCCTGCCCTGCAACATGCTCACCTTTTTCTGTTCCTGAAGAACAGAACTGTAGAGCAAACTCATTTTTCTCCTTCCCAGGCTTATTAAAATGTATTCTTTCTCCCGGCACGCCGGGGTGCACAGGGAGCAGGGTGGGCGGTGGGGTGCGGGAAGCCCCGCTCCAGCCGCGCAGGCGGCGAGGGGGAGCGGTTGTTTATTAAGTGGGCCGAGTCGGAGTTACAGATTATTTTTTTGGGGCCACAATCAAACGTGAAGCATTTCTGCTAATGAAAGCGGCGTGCGCGTCTGGGCGAGCGCGGGTGATTGGCAGGGCTGCAGATTGCTAGCCACAGGAAGGGCCCCGGCTGCAAGCGCCGGGGCGAGGGGCGAGGGGTGCGTTTTTATCAGGCAGACGTTTGGGAAATGACCACGGCAAATGTAATCACAGTTGGACGGGAGGCTGGGGGCGGGGGCCGGCACAGAATGGGATTCGCATGTTTTATTTATTTGTTCAAAGTCACGGTCATCCCATTGTGTGTCCCTCTCCGTGCCTGTCATCTCCGGCCCCTCCAGCCCAGCCCCTGCCCCAGCCCCATTGTCAGCGCCCGAGGCAGAACGCAGCTCATCACCAACACACCTAACTCCTCCAAAGCCCTGCGCCTGGCTGGGAAAGGGCTTATTTCTGTTTGGAATATCAGCATTGTCAAAACAGGCTCCAACTACACTGTCAAGCGAGATGTTTCCTGCACAATCGCCGCGCTGCCCTTTTAGCAGGTTACTTGCCGCACGCCCGTGGCCTCGCACGCTTTCCCCTCCATGGTACGTTGGGTTTGCTTTTGAAATTAAAGACATTTTTTTTTTGTACAAAATTAATTTTTCAAAGGAGAGTGAAATTTCCTTTAGAAAAAGACACTACAGGACTCACTCAGACTGTGATTCTAGGTCGCTCTATTTTTTAGACAGAATTCCTATTTTCCTTTTTACTCCTTTCCTCTTAATGCGTTGCTTCCCTGGGATTTATTTCTTCAACACTCCCCAAACGAAGAGCACCTTTTCTGAATTGGGATTTTTCAGATTTGCTGTCAGCTTTGCAACCGCAATTGAAACCCTGAAATGTGTTTCCCTTCCATAAAACTTAAGGAAAACACAGCTGGTTAATTTGAAATAGAGTTTGAATTTTTAAACATGTGAACGTAAATTCATATTTTACAAACGACTGGTTGGCTCCAAAATGCTGGCAAAAGCCAACTGCGCACCTTAGAGAAGGGAATCACCTGCTCTGCTCTCTGATCGCTGCCAGAGAGTTCTGCGCTGCCCTGAACCCCGTCCGCAGGCGCCAGAGGTTCCCTGCCCGGCGATTTTCAACCCCGCTCTGGAAGGGGCAGGGGCCGTGCCCGCCTGTGCTCATCGAGGTCCTCGCGTGCCTTGGGCAGGGTAGAGAATTCCTAATACTGCTTTTCAAAATGTGAACACCACCTGTCTGTAAACCGTGCACGGCAACACGTAAATGGAAGAGCTTGTGAACACCACAGAAAAGAGAATTTTAAAAATATAATCGATCCGGTACCGAATCTCTCTGTGCTGAATATGCTTTTCTCAGATTTGGGGTTTTTCCCCAAATACACCCTCGCACATACACGCTGTATATCTGTTCTCGAACTGAAAATTTATGCTATGTACTGTACACGCAGAGTACAGAGTACCAGCTTGCTTTTTGCAGATAAATACTACATATGCCAGACCAACGCACGGACATTTCTAGAATTCCTTTAAAACCTTAAATGCCGCGTAACAGCGATATTCCTTTGAAGATGATCATTAGACCTAATAAACAGGATACTGGAGGCACAGATCTCGTCCTCCAGCTCCTGCGACCGCCTTTCAGGAAATTCAGAAAAGATCCTTTGTGCCTAACTCGGTTTTCATTTCATTGCTTTTAAATTTGTTCAGCTTGACTTCTGACACTTTAGAAGCTTAGCCTTTTTTAAGTACAATAATATAATAAATATTTGTGTTGCCAAAGAAAAAGTGAATCTGTTGTTAGTGTTACAGAAAGCAGGATCTCTTTTTCATTCGTTTGTTATAAATAATTCACACAACTATGTGCATTTTATAAACATAATCTTTAGGAAACTGATAGTATCAAACATTTTCGAGACAACACTCAGAAACATACACATATGCACAAAGGATTTGCTACAGTGTATTTGAAACTGTAAACAAAAAAATTGTTAATGAAAGCAGAAAAATAAAGATATTTTATGTAAATAATTATGTTAATACAAAGTGTTTTCTGACTTATTTATACAAATTAGTCATCCGAATGACAAAAAGCTTTGACAAACTACAAACACCTATCAAAAATCATATTATTTGGCTCATTTTCCCTTGCAATTTCCATCTTTAGCTTGCCTTGGAAAAAGAAGAGAGATTCAGAAACTGCCCTGCTATCTGTCAATACAGTAGGAACGAGCCCAGTCAAATGCATTTTTCTTTACTTATATGTGAAAAAGTGTTTTCATGTTTTCTCTATAAAATATTTGAAGAAATTGTTTTTTTGAAAAGTTAGACAAGATAAATCTATTTTAATCCAAAATTATTTTTCCTAAAATACTCATGTGTAGCAAGTTTGGTTCGGTTAGGAAAAAAATTCGTATCTTCCAGTTACAATTTAATAAGCAGAAAATATCTTCTCATTTTCCAACAGAAAAGACTTTAAAATCATTCAGCAAAGAAACAGATATATTTAAGATGAATATTAAAAACAGTGCGCAGGAACGACCTAAAGCTCCACTTGTGCCTTTCTTGTACTTTTCGCTATTGATCTAATTTTAGGATGTCAAGTATTTCTATTTTGTTACTGCTAATGAAACGAGATTTTCTTGCATTGTTAGAAATTACAATTTGGAAAAACTTTCCATTATTTATAAATTCAAACCACAAAATTTCAGACGAACTACTTTTACTATTTTAAATGTCCTTTTAAACGTTGGGACTCCCTTGCTGTTCAGCCTCGCAGTCCCGCAGCGACTGTACGGATTCCATTATTCCCAAGAACAACAAAACCCCATTTATACGAACAGATGCTTCTACATGCAGTGGCGTGGCCGGAGACAAAAAGGTGCCGCCGCGTAAGTAGTTCCAAATCATTTAATCTGGATTAATCTCGCTCTGCGCTTGCCCCATAAACCCGGCTCTTTGGGAGCGCAGCAGGCAAGGAGCGGCAGCCGAGGGCTCTCCAGGCGCCCAATTAGGCTCGGCTCCGGGCCCTGGCCCGGCCTCAGTCTCTCCGTTGGGGTAAAACCATTTATCTTGCTCACTCGCAGGGGCGGGGAGGCCCTCGCTTGGCCTGTCGGCGGGCATCGATCGGCCCTTCCCGGCCCGCGGCGGAGGCGAGGGCAGCTCCCCCGGGAGCCCTTCGGGGCCGGGCCGGGGCAGGGGAGGCTGCATTGAGTCATGATCCGAGCGGCTGCTCATCGAGGGAAACGGGTATTGGCGTCCCCATCAGCCCGAGACACCCCGGGTAACGCTTAAACAAGTCCACTCTGTTAATGTCAGGCCACCGGGGACACGTCCAGCCTCTCTGCTGACCATTAGGCCCTGTGATGGAGTGGACAATAAACTTGACAGGACAGGCTGGACACTGCTGGGGAGTGCCTGGGCTGAGCGCGGTGCCGCGGCCTGCCCGCGGCCTGCTCAGGGCCTGCCCGCGCGGGCAGCCCTCCTCGGGCCCGGGGCGGGCAGCTGCCCGCACCCACAGCCACGACGACAGCAAACCGGGGCCGCCCCAGCCACCAGCGGGGCACAGCAGCAGGGGAACGGGCTCCTAAAGACACCTCAGCCAGTGGGCCAAGCCCCGGACGGCAACAGGGAATTCCGTGATGTTCACGTTTGGCTTTGATTTCTTTCCTCCAAGTGTCTTTTCTACTGGCTGGACATTGTGGAACCTGTTTCTTAACTGCTTTCTATGAGAAAAAAAGTATTACTCTAGAAAGAGTAATTCTTCCTTTCTAGCATGAAGGGAATTTATGTCATTAACTACACTTTGGTTACAACACTTCGAAGGCGGTTTCT
Source organism: Nyctibius grandis (assembly GCF_013368605.1). Taxonomy (NCBI): domain Eukaryota; kingdom Metazoa; phylum Chordata; class Aves; order Nyctibiiformes; family Nyctibiidae; genus Nyctibius; species Nyctibius grandis. The sequence goes on along the minus strand of NC_090669.1, from coordinate 22,762,220 downwards.
AACAGTGGTTTATTTCATGCCACGTTCTTAAAAAAGAAAATAATAAAATCAACCACCCTTCTCCATCCAGAGAACAATTTGGGGGAAAAAATCAAGTTTCAAAGTATCGATTCTGTATTCATCAATCAAAAATAAAAAATTAATAGCAAATTCAACCTTAGCTGTTTTCAGAGAAAGTGCTGATAATTGCATTTATATGATTTAAAGAAATTCTATTTAAATCTTCTGTTACATATGAGCTTACTAGTATTTACTTTCTTAAGTTTCTGCCAGTAAAAAGGGCCCTGGGTTTGACAGAGCAAATTTGCCAGCATTTGGAAGCTTTTATCCCAATTTTAACGCCTTATCTCTTTTTCTCTAGAGAATTAACTGATATTGCATTAAAACAGAAAATGATATAGAATTTTAAACAGTCCGCACAACTGGAAAACTGACAGGTCATTAAAAAGCTCTACTGGAAACTTTGTCCTAAAAATTTAGAGGTTTATATATAATATACAAGCATATATATATATATATTTACACATATATATATGCTCATACACACAGCAATTTTACAATAGCTAAATAATTTGTCTAAAATTAATTTAAAATAAAATGTATCTTTTAATGGTAAGTACTTTAGCAATAAAAAACATTAAAACCACTGAGATTTTCTTTTAACCTAATAGTCAACAAAAAGCAACACAGCTAAAGAATATGTAAGTATAATCCAGATTATTCAGATACGATTTGTATTTTCAGTCAAACCTTAAAAGCTTGTAACAAAAGGAGTATTCTTGTTGTCACTAATGCATTTTCTAATGTGTATAACTTGCTCAAATCTAAAGATTAAATGTAAAAGACATTTAAAAAGACACAACAGTTTTGTGACACATTTCTCACTAACTTAGTTAACGTTGCACTCATACGAATCCAAAACCAAAAGGATTTTTCCCCGCCGCCCATGTGATGGTATTTGCTAAATGATTTCTGCGCTAATTCAGGCTGAGCCTGTCTCACACCTTCAACCTGCAAGCTGCCCTCTTAGGCACACAGGTGACAGTATTTCTTGATTTTTAAAACAATTTTCATTGTGTTTAAAATAATATATAATATTAAGGAGAATGCCAACTATTCTTTTTCCCTGTAGGAGCTGTTACTTTCAGATAATATACATTGTCCGGTATTCTCCACGAGTGCGTGCTCCCAGGGCATGAGGGCACACAGACTCTGGATAGGTAATAATTCAGTATATCAGAAGGTGAAAAGAAAAAGCAGAGTAAAAAAAAAAAACCCAAAAGTCCTATTTTTGCAGAAAGCCGTGTCCAGCAAGTAGCTGTAAGGGCTCCTGTTTATCACGGCCGGAACGCCGTGGCTCTCCCCGGGCCCGTGGATGCAGAAGGCCCGTGTCAAAGGGGAGCCGGCATCATTGCTCGGAGCCTCACCTACAGCTCCTCTTTGTGCTCCGCTTCTCTCACATCTTTTCTCTCTGCATTTCCATTTCAAGCAGCTGCACAGGGGTAGCAGCACGGATCAATTTCAACATCGAATATTTAGTAATAGCAGGTATGTGTATTTTATATAAATATTTTCATTTAGTAGGAGCAGAACACAGCCTGTCTACATGAGAAACACAAGCTCCTCAATATCTGACTCGCAGCAGTCACCTCACTCTTTGGTGCACAAAGTTTCCCCAAAGCTTTTGTGAAACTTTCTGACTGTGCATTATTCCCCCAGTTCATTGTCTTCACAAAGCAGCTCTGGGCCTGCCGTCCGCCCGCGGGCACCGACAGGCGTCACAGCGCGCAGAGCCATTGCTCTCCGGACAGCCCGTAACGCCGCGCAGGGCCCTGCTCTGCCACCTGGGCCACCACGGCAGGTACTGCCCCGTGCCACGTCTGCGCTCACGGAGCACTGCTCAGCAGAGGTGTCCACTGCGTGGGAAAATTGCCGACAGCAGCCTGAACCCAGCACTGATTGCCAGTCATGACTCTTATAAAACAATTTTGTGTAATTACAAAAACATCTGGGGCAGAATCGTCCCACGGATCACGCGGGCACTGAAGTCTTTGGAAAAGCGACCGAGTTCCCGTTGCCACCCAGCACTGGGCACACTGGGGTCCCACAGACTGCAGCATTTACACGCTTTCAGTGCTTAGTGACCACGGATATCTGCCTCAGAGGGTCTGAAACGCTGCAGGGTCAAAATCTGACTTTGTATTTGAATAAACACTAGCCCTAAATGATCCCCATTATGCCTACGACAACATGAGGAAGATAAAATTCGCAAATTTACTTGACATAACTGAACTTTCACCTTTGAATCTACACAGGAATTATATTACAACAATCATTTAGGTCTCCCTGTGATAGCCATTTTATAATATATAAAATACCTATAACCTTAGAAAAAGAGATACTGAAAAAAGCAGGAATTTAAGAAATCTCTAAACACTTCATTTCGAAGGAGCACAGAGGAAAAATCTTTCTAAATACATAATAAAATCCTACAAGTTGCATCAACACGATCACTATTTTTATGTCTACCTGACTATTATGCATCTTCCAGAGGAAAACCCTTCCTTGCACACTGAAAAGCTACTTGCCATGTCCAGAAGCAGGACTCATAAGAAATAAACCTTAAAGGATAAAGCATTTGATGACGGCTAAGGGGCAAAATGTCCCACACCCCACTCAGATCCAGAGAGGAGCTCACAGCACAGCAGAGGCCAACACTCAAACACTCCCCGACCAGTTCTGCTCCGTGCACCAGTCCCACGTACCTACCACCTGTATATTGCATCTCCTGTGCATCTCACCGTGATTCTGCACTAAAGCTGGAATTTCTCTAAGTTGCTCATGCCTCAGCGTATTCTTTGTTTCCCCTTTCCTATCTTTTCACACCGTGTCTAAAATTGTATATAACCAATCCATTGTCCTTAATTGCAGATTTCCTTAAACGTACCAAACTTGCTTGTTTCTTTTTTATTTTCTCTTTTGCAAATCACCTGCACGGTCATCTGTTATCATTTTTGCCAGACACTTTCATGCTAACCAGCAAGGTCACTGCAAAACCTGTATTGATTTTCCTCCTAAATACCCAACTGTACAAATACGTATTTTACCAGCGGTTCTGAAGTCGTCCCTGAGAGCTAATGTAAACACAAACCAACACAGCTGCCAAAGCCTTTGGAACACGGAGTCAGAACGGGACTGCTACAGACTCCTGGTGGAAAAAACACGCCTGGGTAACCCTTTTTTTGCTGAGTGGGGAAGTCAATTTTGCACCGCAGCAGCCGTGGCTATGAACTGGGCACCGAACACTCTCACACTCGGGGTGACACACTGGCCACCCCCAGGACGGCGGTCACCGCAGCCCGAGCAGAGCTATCACATTTATCTCACACGCGTGTTCAAATACAGTATGTTTTGCTTGGTTGATTGATTTTAGCATTCAAACAGACCTTCCACCATTTCAACCCAGAGATACTCAATATCCTTACTTGGAGATATAGCAAATGTAAATTTTCCAAACTTATTACACAAAACTACAATCTTTTAGCAACCAAGATAAATATCTGTAATCTCCCCTCCATTGACAGGGAGCCCGGTGGGGCTCGTAGCCTGGCCTAATATCTCTTATATTCACCACAGAGTTTAAATGCCAGGCCTGCAGCTCACCAGAAGAATGCCCTGGTAGGTCAAGAATTTCATGTTGTTAAATGATTTTCTTATTTTTTCCAAGAATGACAGAGTCCTTTTTGCAGCTGAATAAAGACCAGCTCTCTCCCTGAGACCACGAGCAAGAGAGATTCTCAGGTGAAAAACAGACTTTTTTTTTTTTCTTAGCTTGGTCACCATCTAGGAACTGAAACATTTAAATCAGGATTACAAGAAAAACAAACAAACAGTGTGGATGGCTAGAAAAAGTGATTCAATGTGCTTCAGACACACATTTATAAGAAACCAACTTTGAATCCTTGAGCCAGACATAGTCCCAGGGAAAAATGTATGCAGGCAACAGGGAGTTAAGTAAATAAATTTTTTCTTTTCTTTGTCGATGTGTTTAGTTCTCTTCCTGCCAAGACTCATTTCACTCTGCTATCTTGTGAGAGACACATATGGTGCAGTGAAATTGCCATCCAAGAAAGCATGTCCCAGCCTGTTGAGACATCATCAAATAAGATTAAAGCAAAGTAAAAATAAAAAGATAGAACGATTTTTTTTCTTTTTCTTGTACAGAGAACATCTGATGAAAGTCACTGAGGTACTTGAATGCTTCTAAAGGTTTTGCAACCATTTCTTTACTTTGCCTGGTTAAGAAAAAGGCAGAAATAACAAGCCAATATCTCCTTTTTCTTCTTCAAGTTAGTGAAAAAATGTGTTTCATAAGAAACCTGATGTATATGAATAAAATACAATATTGCCTTCTGTGCTTCTGTGGAAACAGCACTTAAATGCACAAAAATACCTCTGACTTTCTGTTCTGGTTGCCTCTCCACCCGCATCTGACTTCTGCGTGTAGAAAATCTTTCAGGGCCAGGACAAAATAATTAGTCTATTAATCTAGTCCACACAAAGCAACACGTTACCTCCCAAACAGCACATTCGGGTGCCTCTCTGGCTACCAGCTGCTACATCAAAATTAAAAGTCACCACCCGAGAAATACAGAAGTCCAAGCTATGGTATTTAAACAAGTGTGAAAGTGTTGCCCGTTTCCCTCACACATGCAAAGGCCTCGGGACACCGGTTAGGATGAAGAAGAATTTACAGGTTCTTTCCCTCCAAGGTCTCTTCAGTTTCCACATTTGAAATACAAGGGCTGGGTAAAGAGATCCCAGCTGATCGCCACTTGCCCTTGCATGTGGTACTTACCAGATGCAGGACCGGAGTGGAGCTGCCGGGATGGTTTACACTGTTACATCAACAGGAATTGCTGAGAAGCAACTTGCCAGCTGCTCTTTACTGCTTTGCAATCAGGCTCTAGAAATATTTCAGAATTATTGTACAGCTACCACCAGGAAAGCACCAGCAAACACAACACACATGGTACGTCCTACACTTTAAGTGAATAAACAGAATTCTGCTCAAGGCCAGAAAGAAATCACAAGGGACAGGAGGAAGCCAAAATCAAATTAGCATTGTTGATCATGATAGAAGTTAAGGGGGAGCTTCTTAAACATACAAAATAATCTGCAAAATGGGGTTCAACTTCAGAAACAGGAATATGTTTTGTGTATTTCTTTGCTAACCTCTCCAGTCAGAGACTGCGTTTCCAGATCTTGTTTCCAATGCATAGCCTTAACCGGACTGCAGGAAAGCAACAATGCATCAGTAGCAGAGATTATCCCTGGCCTTAATAAGCTGTTGTTGGCTTTCATAACAACTGCAGCCTAGGACGAGTCACACCGAGCTCAAAGACAATCTTACCAATAGCCTGGAGCAAGGATTATAGAAACAAGAATCCAAGGGGGGGTGGGAGGGAGCAAAAATCCCAAGAAACAGGGGCTAATGTAAAATCGTTTACATATTAACCTTCTTCCCTTCTGACAGTGGTCAAGTTCTGACTCAAAATACAAATTATCTCCAATTACTTCAAAAGAGGCAGTCACAGAGCTGTCACTTAACCTTCACCATCTGTTTGGCTCAAAAGAAAGCTGTACAGCCTGCCACTTTGACCTCATCTTTCTCTTTCCGCACTGGACAGGCACCAAAAGAAGAGAAGATGGCTTATTGTTCTCCAGAGAAAACCCCGGCCCTCGGGGGGCTGGGGGTGCTGGGAGGGGGCGCAGAGCTTCGGGAGGTGACTTAATTTAACTCTTTGGCGGGGGGGGATTTGTTTGGCGAGGATGAGTTTGCAAACCTTCCTCACTCCTTCTGCCAGCCATCTCCAGAGATGAGGCTTGTTTAAAAGCAGAGCCTCTGCAAAGAGCAGTCGCTGGCTGAACAACAGGGCCGGGTGAAAAAAGCAGAAGCTGATTCACAATGGATGCTGGCTCAGAGATTTTTGTGAGTTTTTCTATCTAGTAGCCTGATGTGCATAGAAAAACATCAGCTATTTGAGATGTCAGAGGGAAAATATAGCCTGGAAATGAAATCGCTTTCTAGGAAAGATAGTAGCACAAAATGATTGCAAAAAAAACCCCTCAAAACAACAAAACCACAAAACCAAACCAAAACCCAAACCCAACCAACCAAAACCCCAAACAAACCAACCAACCAAAACCCCAAACACCAGAACACAAGAAGGTGCACGTCTGGGAAAGCACAACTTGAAAGTTACAAATATGATCTTACTGTAAGACAAATCAGAGTTCAGCTCTACTTTCAGCTGTACAGACCAGACCCAGGCTTCTCCCGAGGCGCTCAGTAACCCTCCCGTACCCCAGCCTTTCTCGGGGCGCCGGGGCAGGCAGGAGTTCATGGCTCAAACTCAGCCCCAAGAAGTGGCAGCAGTGAAGGACCAAGGCCCAATCCCCCCCAGCGAGGACAAGCCAGGTGTCAGGGAATCAGGGCTCAGAAGCACAACCTACAAGTGCAGAGGTGTTGGGAATAAAAAAAATCTGTTGGAGCAAAGAGATTCCAGAGGGGCTGGAGGGCACAGTAATAGGGTGCAAATTTTTGAATGCCTCATGGTTTATGGGCAGTTTCTAATGCTTCTGCCGAGAAACATTACAGCATTTCCATTGGCTCTGATCTTTATTTTTAGTTTTATTACCCACTGCATAACAGGTTTCTTCAAGAGAGAAAGAAAGAAAGCAGATCCCTCTGTAAACAGGAGCAACTCCAACTCCTGAACGTTTCACATAGCAGTGGTTTAGCATGAGGATAATTTCACATGTGAAAGCAGCTCCGAAAACAAACATCTCTGTAGCCGTGCATGCTACATGACACTTCTGGCATCGTTTGGCGTGAGGAGGCAAACCCCTTCTCTTGTCACACAGTATCTAACAGGAAATGCACACCACAATGCACACAGCCCGATGACACGAGCTGCAAACTTTCCATTTCCATAGCAGATGGTAACAAGTCAATTAAACACGCAGCGCTACCGTACCGCTAATAGCAGCATGTAGTACGGAGCATTTTGGTCGGTGGGAGAAAGGAAAGCCTGCTGCAAAAGGTGCTGAATCAAAGAATGATCTCAAGCAAACAGCCCTTCCTAGAATCCAGATTCCTTTGCTACCTTTTTTAAAAACGCAAACAGAATATTGAACTCAATTTGCAGCTCAGAGGGGGCAAAAAACCTCCCTGCGCTCCTGCGCTGGAACGGCCTGACAACAGCTGCAGCCACGCTGAAATGTTTAATTTTACTTAAAACATTCTCTCAGGCCTATGTATTATTTGAAGTATAATGTACAGAATTATCTAATGAATTCTCAAATCAAATACTCTCGTTTTGCTGCAGGCCATTTCCCGAGAACAAACTCAAGGCTCACAGGTTTCTCTCTGTGCAGGGCTGTTGAATTTAAACAGATGTCCAGTGGACATCAGCTCCTTTCAGATTACCTCTCCCATTCACTCTTCTGTATCTCTGGCCAGTGCAAACCCTCTTGAATTAAAAACAAACAGAGAATCAAGATAACAAAAAATATATGCAAGACTACCAGGCACAAAAAGGTCTGTCGTGAATTCTGGCTGTCCCCTCGCTGCGGTAGGGGATGTGGTGACAGTGAGAACGACGCCTCGGAACAGCATCTGGCTCTGATTAGGTAACAAGCTGTAGCATCTGCAAACTTGTCAGTTCTCAGCCCACAACAAAGTCCAGCCAGCAGATCCCTGTTTAAAATGGGAACTAGCTGTTACACTTTATAAGACAAACATTATCTGTTCCCCTTGCAGGGTGCCTTTTTATTAAAAGCTGGCTATAAGAGGAGAAATTAGATGTGCTTGTTACATTTTACTTTTCATCTCAAGGAAAAAACTATTGGTTTGGAGTTTGTCTGTCAGAAACCTTTTTACTTGTCTTGCCTCTACAAAAGGGTTGTAAGATAACAGTAGTGACTTCACAGCCCCCAGTAAGCAGCCACTGTGAACCTGGGCGGCTCTTACAACATTGCTCTGCTTTTCTCTCTAAACAAGAAAAATAAAACTTCCACACGGCGAATCCACGAGCGGTGAGAAATCCAGCCTGCGGCTGTACTCCCCCGGGAGGCACAGCGGGGTGCACAGCACCCTGCTCGGGGGGGGTGGACACCTCCCTTCCCACGGCACGTCCAGGCTGGCGTCGGAGCCGATGGGTGCCGCAGCCCCAGCACCCGCCCGCTGCCAGGCAGCGAGGCTGCCCCTCACACGTGCCTTGTTCACCTGCACAGCATTTGAATCAACATTCACCCATCTCCAAGTTTTACTGATGCACTTCGGCAGTGTATTTGACTAAAAAACCTTCCATGTTTCACTATTTTTTCTTCCTTTTTTTTCCTTGGTATGTTGGAGTTGATCTTTTTCTCTGCGCTCTGTATCCTCATCACCTCCTCTATAACCTGGAATGTATTTATACTTCTCTTCTGAAAAATGAAAAGAGAATATTCTGTGTGCCCCCATAAGACCAAAGTCCAACATAACTGAGGAAGAACTGAAGAATTATTAAACCTGAAAAGTTAAATTTCTGTCCAACCTCATGGTTGTTTTTGAACATCTAAGGGAAACCACCTATGAGCACCTCCACAAAGTATGTTTCTGTAAAACTAAGCATTAGTCAAATCGGTAGTAGAGACTTAGATAGCATAGATCCCTCCATGGAGCCTTGGGAACCTGTCAGAAATCCATATAACTTAAGAATTCCTCAGTCTGAGCAGTTTGCTTCTGAAAATAGTCACCTTGGTGCCCTAGTCTGTCTGGGGGCCAACCTGCGTAAACGTCAAACGTGGCTCCAGTCTGGTGGTACTTATCACAGCAAGCCCAAAACACATGAATGGGCAGCCATGGAAAAACGCAATCCCAGCCCCATCACAGATCAGAGCAGAAGGAGAAAACACTATTTTTCCAAAACCCAGGATACGGCAGAACTCCAAAATAAGGACTTCAGGGGGAAAAATGTAGATGTTACAAGAACTTGGCGGGGGGGTCACTTTTTTTTTCTACGAAATCTGGCCTATTTCTTAGTTGTGCGATACAAACCACGTTATCACGAATCTTAAGGAAACGGATTGATGTTAAGTGATACTTCAGAATCCGCCCCGTAGCAAAGCCACTGCACCATTACCGACAGATAAGCAGAAAATCCTTCCTGCAAATAAAGGAGACCTCCCTGATATTCTATAAACCATGCGGCCGATTTTTAAAAGCCACTGACATAACTTACGGATCTGGGAAATTTCTGCTCTACAGTAGCACGCAGTACCTCCTATAAAATGAGACTTATTAAAAAAGAACAACTCCTAATTAAGATAATTATCCTGCAATGTTGTTATGTAAGCTGTAACTTGTACTCTTTTTATTAATACAAATGAATCTCTGGATGGCATGAGCCTGAATGGATGCCACGCGCTGCCACGGGAAAAGCTGGCTGTGGGTTTTCTGTATTTAATAACTCAAGCAGAGCCCCGCTGGTGAGCACGGGAGACAGATCCGTTCCGTTCGGGCAGCACCGTTACATTCGCTCACAGAAATCGAGCTCTGGGGCAACTGGGAAGCAGCAGGGTGAGCTCCGGCCCCTCGGAGGAGCCGGCGGGGCCAGGGCAGCCCGAGGGGTCACGCCGCGCTGCGCTGGGGCACAGCCCGGCCCGCACCGGCACCGGCCGCGCCGCCCCCGGGAGGGGAGCCCCCGGCCCCGCACCGCACGCTCGGCCCCCGGGGCGGCTCGGACCGTGCCCCGGCCCTCCGGCTCCACCTGACCCCCGCTGCTCGGGGCCCCCAGATAAGGGGCAGGCGGCTGGGAAACAGACCGCACACCCAGAGCAACCCCAGTTTGCAATAGGCAGGGAAATCCCTTCCTTGAAAAGTCAGGAATTTTTTATCCTTCTGAAAAATTACACGCGATATAAAAAGTAAAATGGTTTTCGAGCAGTTCTAGCTGCCGTGTGATCACTGTTTGAAATGAGAGAGTGATGAGAACTGGAATGTACTGAAGAAAAAACACTAGGAAATTAACCTGATGAGAGAGCAAAGGCCACAGGTCAGAAGCGCTGCCGCTTCAGGATGCTACCCTGCATCGCCTCCACCCCCATCAGGGCACCTCCTCGCCATAAAGAGGCCTTTTCATTCCTCCGAAGCTGTGAGGGATCTTACAGGTTTGTATCTCCTGTCTTCTCTCTGATTTCAGAGCTTTTAGAGTGCTGCCAATCTCCACTCAGCCAGCACCACGTCACACTGAGCTGCACCCCACTGCACAGCATCTGCTTCCCGACGCTTCTCATGGTGACTCCTGTAATTATACAGGAGACCAACGGGTAAATCTTAGTTAGTTAATTTGTTACCTGCATTGTTTCTGCTATCAGGCTTCTCTACTCAAAACAAATCAGTGGCTCTCAAACGCCGAAGTTCTCTCCATGTTACAGCTTTTTTACAAACCGCTGTGGTTGCCATTACAAAGCTGACAGGGCCAGCATTCCCCTAAAACCATTCTAAGTCCTCGACAAAAGGCCGCGCATTTTAAAAGCAACATGGTTTGTCCATTATTATGATTTATTATTATTTGCATGACAGCAGTACCCAGAGGCCCCTGCCAGGGTTCCTTTGTGCTGGGCATTGCACAGAACACACAGCAGCACACTGATCTAAACAACTTCAATTCCACCTAAAAGGTACCAGACCTGTTCTCTCTGGGTATTTCCTCACTCAATGTGTTCATCATTTTTATCATTCGAAGGGGCATTTCCCAAACTCTAATAATTTTTTTCACAGTAATACAGGTTTAGAGGTTTCCTAGCGCCTCTACTTCCACTTCCAGGTACAACCCTACGATTAACACAGCAACAGGCTCCAAGGTCGTCTGTGCAAAACTTCCAGCCAGGTTTTACAAAGTCCTTTGGATTCAAGGACACACAAGGTAATTATAAGCATCAAGATGATATTAACTGGACTGCACCAAACAAAGTAATCAAGCAAAGACCATCGATTTTATGTGATTCTCTCTTCTTTAGCTGAAAAAGAAAGCCCAAAGCAGCTGCTCTAAATCAGAAAAAATATTCAAAAATACAGTAAACAAAGAAAAGCAACACGGCTATGGATGCACAAGGTGAGTATGGAAACAAAGGAAAGGTGCAGAGATTGCCTCTATCACCCTTGAAAGCAAGAGTGAAAATAGCCTCTCCTATCTCTCAAAGCAGCTGGGGATGATTCGCAGTAGATTTTTCTGTAATAAAATTCCCCTACGTTTCTTTACTTGGAAAACTCAGTTTATAGGTCAGTTAACAAGTATTAAAACCACAAGAGAACATGAAACGCACCACCTTTTCCTTTTGATCCTTTTCCCCTTTGGATGAAAGTTTTGAAGTTTGGATTATAAAATCCCTGAATTTTTGTTATGTTTTATGCCTCCACGAAGGCATTAAAACAAAAGTTTGTGGGCTGAAGAAATATCCCTTAACTAGTCGGGAATTAAAGCAAGCTGCCCGGCACCGGGACACCTGCCAGCCAGGTGTGCGGCGGCCCCAGCTCCCCAAATGGAACACCTCATTTACAAACCAAATCTGTCTCGAAAATTACCTGCCCCTCTTGATTGCTGCAAATGGTTTTCATCAGCCTGCGCTGAACTGTACTCTGCTCTCTCCAAATTTACAGCATCGGGTATAAGAGTCATTGTAGGAGGAAGGGGGATAGAAGCAACGTTTAAAAGCCATTAAATAAATAGAGGGCCCCCACTGCGAGCGGTCAGTGCCTTGGGTGTCCATTCGTTAAGGTAGCTTCCCGCTGAGCGCACGACATAACCCACCACCACGCACGGAATTGGCTTGGCTTAGAGGTTTTAAAGGCCCTGTTCTCTTGCAGGATGCTTCGGTTTTGAAATCTATCAAAGGAATCTCAAAACAAATTACATGGTAAATTATTATCTCTGTTCTGGCCTCCTCTCTACACCCCACTGTTCAGCATGAATGACGATGGGAGAGCCGCTCGTGAAAGCCTGCAAGATAAGCAGATTACAGAATGTCAGGTGCCTCGGGCTACTCTAAATTTCACAGCCAAACTTCGCTGGCCCAATCAGTTCATCTCACTAATATGGGTCACAGGCTATTTCAATTAATGCACCTCTAATGACTAACATTTGTTCCTTAATGTGAAAGGAATAAATACAGAGACACACAAAGCAGCGATACAAAGCAAAATGCCCTCGCCTTGCTTCTCATCGGTATCACTGCACCGGGCTTCTCTAACCAACTACGAGAGATGGGAAAACAGGCTTGCAAGGAATAGAGAATTGCTTTCAGAAAGAAATCTTTTATGCAGCTTTCCTATCATTACCAACGCATTTCTGGCAGCTTTCAGTGTCCTCTAGATCCCAGTGTACTGAATTACAAGACCTGATATGAAAACAGAATGCAGCAAACAAATTAGCATTTTGAAAATAAAAAGCATGGCTTTTAATCCTATTAAGATCAGGGCTTTTTTTTTTTTTAAGTTCTCTGAAAGATATACTGATGTTGCCATTAACATAAATGCTGAAATCAGCATTTCCTTTGAAAGAAGTTGTTAATATTTGGAAATGGTAGGATTTCCAGTCCTAGATTTGATTGTTATTCTATGCTACCCTGCAAGTGCCAAGGTCATGGGGAGATTCACCTGCACACTGAGCTAAATGAATGCACTCGGCCACAATACATGTATAATTTAACATTCTCCTCTCAAGTACCACCATGCATTCCTAAAAATATTTTATTACAATAACAAATTGGTTTCAAAATCATGCATTATGTATTCTGAAATTAGGTCTGCCAATGAAACCTGTATATACAAACATACAAGCAACCACGCAGGACAGCATGAACACAGAAATTATCGGTTCTAGAGGAGCTGAAAGGAACAATTAATTCTTCCTGTAACTCCAAAAAGTCCTTTTTTATTACTTTAATCTGCATAGTTAAAAAGAACAAAACAATCAATTGCTGTGAAATGTATTTAGAAATCAAATAGCGTGTCTCTTTCTAGATGTCTTTATAGAAAGAAAATGTTTAACTGCAAAGTGCACAGTATATTAAAACCCACATTGGGGAGTTCATTTCTCAAGGGTAGGGTTGGGAAAAAAGAATACAAAGCTGCTCAGATATTTAAAAGAGTATTAGTTACATATCAAAACTTTACCATTATAACATTTTAAATGCTTTTTTCTTCAGATCAAGCTTTTCCAAATATTTAAGATTAATTTATCAAAAAATTCCTGCCAAATTCTTGATAAATAAAAGCAGTCCTTTGCCATTTCTTTTTTAGTTAGTTAGCCAAAGAGTTAAAAATTTCATTACATGGCTGAATTTTCAGTAGCAAACGCTGTACCGTTAATGCACTTCCATGATAGATGGTTGTTTCGGATTTGCAAGTTTCATTTTAAGTTAAATATACATTGATAAAGCATCCTTTTACAGCCCAAATATTCCTTTTTCTCATGCAAAATAAGCATGTTTCTTGGTCAACCGACATTTTGTTAAAATGGACTTGAGGTAGCTATTTATGAATAATTAAGATTAAAATGTTTCTGTGATTCCCTCAATGCTTTTTTATTTTAAAACATTTATATCATGTCAAAATGGACTTATTCTTGCAAAGGTAACTTTCCATTAAAATAATGGAGAAAATGACATTTCTAATTTTGATAATAGCCCTGAGTTCTTAACGAAAGGCAAAGCCTTCTGCTGCAGAAGCATGGCATTTTTTAGGATTGATACCATTATGTGAATTCTTTGTAATGGTGTTAAAATACTTGAAGTATTTACAACATGACAAATAAGATCAACTAAATTTCCATTTTAAAATAGCAGCTCTGACTAAACCTTTATTTTGGACTCTGTGTTTCACTCTGTTAAAACGATTTGCCTTTCTGTTATTTATGGTAAGGGAGAGAGTCTGGCAGATATTACTGTTAATTAGACTTCGTTCCATTTGAAACTTTAGGAAATATTCTCAAGAATACCTTGCAAACGTATGTTCAAACCGGACATTTGTTATTTCATTTTTAATCCAAGAAGGAAAAATGCAAAATATTCTAAACTACTGTGTTTTGCAGCAGGAATGTCAGATTGGATCGAAGACTTCACCTTTCTGAGAGATTTTAATTCAGTAAATATGGCATAAAATTAGAACCTTTACACTCTTCTTTTTGAATGCAAGTGCAAACATCACCTTCAGAAAGTGTTTCTCTGTGATTTCGTTTGGATGTTCTGATATGACTACACGGGCAGCTTTTTCAGTAGCAAAATCATGAGAAATAATTATCTCTAATCTAATCAGTACTATCTGAAAATGGTAAATGTTAGCAGCTTAATTTGTGATTTCTTAAAAAGCCTTTTGTATCCCTACTTAGACTGACACGTTGAAGCTTCACTTTTAAAGCAATAATTAAGAAATTGTTGACAGAAATTAAATGTCACTGACTGTTTTAAACAATTGTAAATGTTCTTCCCCCTTTCTTTCCTGAGGTTGAGCCTGACAAAAAGGGAAATCTAAGCTACCATTAGAGAGGGGAACACGCGCTGCCGGGTGGTTTTTTGCAGTAAAGAGATGTGATTCATATAAGTAATAAGCAAACCCCACGCTATGGATTTTTAAACGCCCTGGCTTGTAATCCAGAGGTTAAATGATTAAACCCACTCCTGCACTTTTCAGTTTAGCTGCAGATATGTTTCCTTGAATTTAGCTGTGGGCAATTTTAAGCTGAATAGGAACTGCTCTTTTATTTGTTATTAAAGTCCGTTGCTCTCTCTCAAAACTGTTTGTTACACACGTCTGAACACATACATGTATTAAGAAAATACACTGAAATAAACACACGATCATAAAAACTAGACAAAAATCACTCGGTGTTCATTTTTGCATGGCAAATTACATAACGAAAATTAGAAATGGCAATACATTAAATCATTAAATACAGCCGTGATCCTTCTTGTATGAATTTAAGTACAAAACAAAACAAAAATATTTTCCAAACATCGCATGTAATCCTTAAAAAAAAAAAGGAACTTGAAAGGCAGAGGCTGGGGGTGCCTGAGCTCAGGGTAACAAGACGAACACAAGCAAACGCCTCCTGATGCGATGCAGCCAAGTGGTCAGTGACGGTGAATGCGTCTCAGCCAGCAGCAGAGGCTCTGGCTTTGGAGGAGCCTTTTCAAAATGACACTTACAGAAGAATATATATACGTGGGAAGTTTCAAAAGCACGTAGGAGGTAACAGATGTGTTAAAGCTTTCCTTCTTGATCACTCATTATTCCTCATGCAAAAGGCAGGGGTGGATGGACAGGAATATCATAATTGTGCACTGTTGCACTGCTCCTTGTAAATGTTTTGCTGTTTTGAATTCAATAATTTCGGTTAAAAAACAGCAGACACTGGAGCAGCTTGCAGACCCTCTGTACAGCTTTCTGGCTGGCAAGGAAAAGAGGTGAAAGCTAAACTGGAAGGAGATTTCTACGTATTTTTCCCATTCAGGATCCTGCAACTGGCTGGTGAGCTGCATGACACTGAAAAACATGCAGGCTCCTAACAGGATTAAAGGCAGAGGAAGAACATACAAATCAAAAGCACACCGGTGTGTTCAGTACAGGTTTGTTGTGTTCACGAAATAACTCCACCCGATATGACTGAACGCTGTAAGCACAACGAGCGGGTGCTGAGCCCCACGTTCAGCGGGGGGAGGCTGGGAGCCCCGGCCCTGCCACCCCCACGGGGAGCGTCCCCTCTGCCGTGTGTCCGGGGGCGAAACCCGGCCGAGTGGCCCGACCCGTACGTGGGAACCAGTTTTTGGTGTGAACATTACTTTTTGGGTTGGATGCATTCCTCAGTTTCTCCTTTAAACTAGCTTTCAGTTAAATGCAGATATATTAATTAATTATCCCTTTGGGGTGTTGGAAGTAAACTGACCAATATTAGTGATTTTATGGAAAAGTTACAAACCTGAGAACTTCATTTTACCATCATTATTAGCAGCTCAGTCCCATGGGAGTTTTTACTGAGAGACTCTCCAAGCTGGCTTCTTGCACATCACCGGCTTGTACGACAGAGTTTCCTTAAGCTATCCTAAAATCCATGCCTGCGTTTTTCTGCTACGTGATGTCACGGCGCAGGGAGAGAAACCTGTGCTCACTGCCTTCGGGAAGCCAAATCCATTTCCCCTGAAACAAACCTACAACAACACACCCCCAAATAAGCTGCTGAATCATTTTGCGGACGAGACTGTTCACACAACACGCACCCAGCAGCGCGAGCACCAGCACCCTGCGCGCACGTACACGCTCCTTCATGGAGCACCCAGGTCTGACCAAAAGGCAATCGGATGAAGACCCCGTGAGGAAGAATGCCCGCCATACACCCGAAGCAGGCTGGGGAGGGGTTCAGCTTCCCTGTGGACCACAAGCCAGCCCGCAGAGGTGGTGCCGGGGGTGCCGCGTGTCCTGCAGCGCGCTCCGGGCCCCAGCGGCACGCTCCTGGCCCTGCCGCCGCACGCAGGGAGGCCGAGGGGAAGGCTGCCAGGCTGTGATGGTTAGGGGGTAGCTTACCTGACAATTTCTGTTGGGAGCAGTTGTCTCCCAAGCTGAACCCAGACTAATTTAGGTTTGGGGTTTTAAGAGTAGCAGGAAGGTACAATTCTCTCCACAAGGCTAACTACCCCGAGTACGTCACTAGAGATAATATTAAGTAGTGCTTTCATAGGCAGAGCTCTAAAATAAAATGAAAAAAGTAAACCCATTCATTTGATACCAATCTATTTTTGTAGCAGCAGGTGAAAATAAGTAAAAAAAGATTTAAAGCGTGTTCTCAAGAAATAAGACACACTAAGATAACAGTGTGACAATTTGCGACCTGAAGAAGTTACAGGAAGATGGTGTCCATAAAAAGAAGGCTTCACCCTATGTTCAAAACACCGTTGTTAATTTCCTTGAAATTAATTTCCTTGAAAAGTAAATCATAGCTTTGCCTTCTCCCTCTCATTTCTGCCTTACCTTTCCTGTCCTCTACCACTAGAAAACAGTCTTTTGTTTAAGACTTAGCAAATCATCTACACTTTAATTTTTATTCACGGCTATATGATGGTTGTAGAAGTTTTCTTTCCACAAATGTTGTTCTTCCAGCAAGCAAAACAGGGAAGTGAGATTTATTACTTGTTTACTAACAATAATGAGGAAGCAGAAAGGTTTATTGTTATACAACATTTTAACACAAAGTTTACACAATGACATTTAGGGAAAACTAAACCTAGAGCAGACGGAGTCCCTTTCAGTTAGACTGACAGAGGTGCAGAAATCACCTGTCACTTGATATGGTTTTTATCTCCAGATCATCTCTGGGAACTTCTTTCTCAGGATATTAGCAGAGGAAAGTTTGCTTCCCTCTTTTCATTTCAGAATCACTAGCTCTTGTGTTTGATGTGCTTTGGGTGAAATGGTAGGCAGTTATGGTGATGTACTTGCTTTTATAGCACCCTAAAAAATGTGCAGAAAGGGACATGTTGCCCACAGTGTCCCGCTTTATAAGGAATAGCTACGCTTTGGATTTCCCCCTTCTTAAACAGTGCAGTTAAAGAGCTTGTTTTCTGTCCAACTATTGGCATATGATTGTCACTACATCTTCCTTTATCCTCTTTAGTGTATTTATTCAGTCCCCTGAGGTCCTTTCCTCTTCTAAAAAGGAGGGCCTAAGGGACTTGATAGATGTTATTGCTGTTGTCCAGGAGAATCTATGGGCTAGCAGACAGATGGTCCTGCAAGTTGTGATCTCCATCACCTCTGAGCCTGGAACCCAGATACCCCGTTTTCTATGGCCAAGACACAGGACAGTATAGCTGGAGGAGAAGGAAAGCACAGATCAAGCCTGAAAAGAACACTTTTAGATTGAATTAAATATACCACCCACAAAGACAGAGCGAGCAAGACCTTGGGAAACCATGGGACTTCTTTTTTTCTTCCTCTGTTTTAAAGAAAAACACTGTTTTCTCTTGGCGTTGTTGAAAAACAATTCCCATTTAAGCAGTGACAGGCAGGATTCTGTAATCTGTACATACAATTTAATCCTTTAAAGAATCAGCAGAACCCACATCAATCAAGCCTTCATCAACTTGTAAAAACAATATTTTGATTCAATCAGATTCAAAGCCCCAAAATTCCCAACTAATTAATGCAAGGTCACTCAGAGGCTGTGAAGCGATGGCTAGCAGAGTGGTCAAATATTTACCCCTCAACACAGTAGACATTAGGACAACCAAAGGACCTGAAGAGTGGGCAAGAATAGATAATGTGACTCTCACTGCAGCAGGTTTCATTCACTAGAAGTATTTGGATAAAGAATTATTACAAAGGAGAGAAAAAAAGAAACTGAAGCCTCTGCCGTAAGCAGCATTCTCACATCCTGCTCAAGGGCTGTTAAATGGTCAGTGACCCAGGCAACATCCTTCTCATTTTTTGGTTTTTAACATGCATGTCTCCAGACAGTTGAGTTATTTTGGTTACAGTCCTTCCTTATAACATTCACAATAAATTACACTATAACAATGTAGACAGCAAAAAATTACTGAAGAGTCCAAACCACTAAGACCTTCTGGCCTCATTCCTAGAAATGAGTCTTGAATTCAGCTTTTTCCTTTAAATATTCTTACACCACAATCCCAGCATTCAGTATATTCTATGCACGGTGGAAATTTTCACAGCGTGGAGGGGGTGTCTGTGTGCACTGCACGCACGCGTCTGCCGCGTCTCACATCTCCAGGTGATTCATTCTTCGGAGTTCATTTGATGCAGCTTTAAACTCTGCCTCACGAAGAAATATTTCTTATATGTACCACTCCGAAGCTAAAATCTCATTGATTCTTTTAAAATGCACTCATTAAAACAGTCATAACTTATTAATGCGTAATATATAATCATATATATATGTGTACATGGGGCCTGCGTGCAGCTGAGAGCATCCTTTGACCTCGCGTATCTGTGTAAAGACACACAATGTGCACCTACTGTGCGAGTGTGTGTCTGGCAGAAGTGGAAAGACTGTACGTCAGAGAAAAATAAGAATACATCTGGAGTGCTGGTCTCCATGACACCTGATCGCTAAAAAAACAGATCCTTCGAGAGAGAGATATTTTTACATTTCTCAGCAGAGGGGGATTCTGGCAACGCTGCACCCACTCACACCCATTTATCCGTTGCTAATGGCAGCTTCATTGAAAATACTTTCTGTCATAGACCATATTGTGTCTTTACAGGACACAACCGCTGCAACAGACGCTCCAAAAACGTACAAGGAAACAACTTGCTGCAAAAAAACCCAATGCAGCAGTATTCACTTTTCCTTCCAAGATTCCTTGTGGGTTATTGTGCTTTTTTCATATTTATGTATTTTTGCGTTTGCACTCCAGAGCTACACGAGGGACAGAAGTGGAATATATTTTGCATTATGTCGCTATGACTTTTGCTTCTCAGAGAAGTAGCTTCATACTGAGATATATACTCTAGATAGATAGACTTTAGATTAACAATTATGCAATTAATATGTGCTCTTCCTTCCACAAGAAGGTTTTCAAAAAGTTTAAGAGCAACCATTTGATAATTCACAATTTTTGCATTGCCTGTGTTTTGAGACAGCTTGGGAAGGAATTAACACACCCAGAGGAGTTTTTAAAAAGCCGTTTTGTACAACCCACGATGATGGTATTTTGTTAGAACAACCGTCAGTGCCTCGTCACACCAAAATGTATTTTAGAAGGATGCCCTCCCCCAGACTACTACAACATAGTAGCACTAGTAATAATGGTGGTAATGAAGAAAGAGATCCAGATAACGCCACCTGAGAAAAAATACATTTCAAGAAATCATCACTAATCTTTTCCTAGTCTCACTCTCATCTGCATAGGAAAGACCAGACAAACAGCCCAGGGTTGAAGGAGTAGTTATCCATTTCCAGATGCGTGTCTTACAACAGAGAGACAAAAATTATCACACCTACTTCAACTGTTAGGCATGAAAACCTGGATTAAAGCATCTCCTCTTTAACTCACATTATTGCTACTACTTAACATCATAAAACAACACATGAAATCCTATTTGCTTTCCCAGAGTACTGTGATTTCCTTGTATTTGTGCACTTCACAAACCACCAGCAAAGAAGTTGGCTTGGCCAATTTGGGACAGTTCCACATTCTCACTCCAAGCACTAGTACACTCCTGAAGTGTGTGGGATCCTAAAATTATTCAAACCTTAAAAATTGCGACGACATATGTAATTTTTGCACTGGGTTGACCTTTCCAGCAGACAGGTCATTCTGACGCATAAAAGGAAAAAGAAACAGAGCCACCTGCTCCACGCCAGGAACTGGGGCTGTGGGTGCTATGCTGGAATTGCTAAAAGAATTCAGTTGTTGATAGGCAAGCATGAGACGAATGTTCTTTCCATACATCCATCTTTATAATTTACATTCTACAGGTTTCCATTCAGTCAGGCATTTGAATAGGAAAATTACAAAATATTTTCTAAATCTCGATGCCATTGAGGAAAGGTGAGAAACTAACCAAAACCATCTGAAAAATTCCCAAACGACAGTGGACACCTTTCTTTCCTCTCCTTTAATTTGCCAAATTGCAGCTGGTAAAGGAAAAAGCACTGGTCAACATCATAAACTCCATTCCCATGTTATGGACTCATTTTTATTTGGACAAAGAACAGATAAACATACTGAGGCATAGAAAACCTGATGTAGGGACAGACAAATAAATTATTTCATTTGCTAACACACACCCACCTACAAACCGGTTCAGGTCACTGGAAAAGCTCTGGACACAATGCATGACCATGCACAGGGTTACTGTGAAACAGCTTATAAAATGTCTGGAATATTGTATATATTTTTCTTTTATCATTCTTCTCTTTGGATTTCACTTACATTCCCTTTTGCTATCAGACCGAGGGTGATAAATTGAAGATGAAAAAGTGCACATTTCTCCATGTCTTTTAAAAAGCACTTGAATAAATGTTATCCACACAGCCAAGTGTGTCCTGCATTTGAATAGGTGCAAAGCAGTAGGGATGTCACTGGGAAGAAACATCTGCCCTGCAGCTCTTGGTGCCAATGCAGTCGATACACTAAACAATGATTTATATTAGCAAATTTTCATGTTGAAATTGATAGCTCTTTTTGAAAGCGTTACTGTTTCAGTTTCACCCTAGATATTAATCTAGCATCTAATCCATAGTTGTTTGTAAATATGCACATTTGGGGAATTATTCTTAGGTACAGCCAAAGATCTTTCCCTTGATAGCTCTCCTTCAAGAATTCTGCAAACCCACCTCCATGAAGTAGTGCAATGGGATAAGGTTATTTTTAAGCTTTAAAATAAACAGAAAGACAAACTTTAACAATAAATCACCGATACATGTACTGAGTGCCCTGGGTATTAAATATTGCCTCACAAACAGAACTTCTACCTTCTAACACTTTTGCCACTAGTATTTCAACATAGTAAGTAACAGAAATTAAGGAAGTCTGAAACCTCTGCTGGTAAAATATACTCCCAGGAGGAAAAGCTTTTTACATCGTATTTCAATGCAAAGTGTGCCCCTAATATCAAAGTCTCCCCATTTTTTCTTTCCCAGAACTTCTCCAGAAGAACGGATACAGAAAAGTCTCTCATTGTGATGTCTCTGAACTGTATCAGCTGCTGATCTTCCCTGCACCATTGTACAACAGTCTGTGTCCCACCTCACCACCCAAACTGTCACCTGGCTTTGGATCTCTCCAGTTACTCTGTTTGTTCCCCCTGCATCCTGCAGGTCACCAAACCTGTCACCCCGCCTTGCATTTGGATGCGAAGACTTTACCCTGACACACTGCCCACCTCCCCCTAGTCAGATGACGTGTCGCCTTGCACTTGTGCCTGTGGTCAGTATTTCTGTCACCTTGCCTTGTGCCACTGCTACTAGAGCTGTCACCTTGCCCTCTAAGCTTGTCCTCATACATCTCCACACAACTTATGTCTCCGCTCATTGCATCTCTCACTTCATCCTGCCTCTACAATCAGCATTTCACTTCATCTTTACTCCCAGCAACATCCATCATGGGTTTAGTATCAGAAATTCTTCTGGAAATTAATTTTTGTCTCACTGTCTAAAAGAACTGGTTTTTTTCTTTCCCCCACCAGAATTAAAGAGCTCAAACAGAACAGTAAGATAGGCACATGCCAAGACCAAGTAACTGTCATTGCTGCATGGGCTAGCTCATTTTTTCTCTTTATGATCCTCACTATATATCTAAAAGTAGACTGTAAGCTCTCTGAAGTAGGGCTTAGCTTTTCTATATGCTCCAGTAAAACAAATTACATAATAAAAATAACTGATGTTTGAAATGTAATTGGTCACTAGAATTTGCAAATCAGTAAGATAACACTAGAACAGCTCTGTAAATCAGGAGGTGATGAATTGGCCCAGGGTAAAATAAGCTGAGCAGTCCCTGTCGGTGTGTCACACAGGACGTGTATTTACAGTGCAGAGGCACTCTGCCTTCTCAGGAGAATTTGCAGATTTCTGATTCCAATCTCCAAAAGCAAAAGAGTCCGCATGGAACAACAGATGGATTATCAGCACAGGGTGTCTAGGAAGCGCTCACACCCCTGCTTGGAGGTTAACATTTGATTTCTCTATTGTATGATCATCTTTGACTGAGAGAATCGATATACAAAATTAATTCCTAGTTCTCAACATTACCTTTTCAGTTGCAGCTGCAAAAAATAATTTGTTGTTCGAAGCAAATAAGAAACAACCTAAATACTACTATTGCCACGACTAAAAGTTGAAACCAAAATCAAATAACTGCAGTAAAATAATCCTACAAAAATAAAAAATCAAACCCATGCAAAAATTAACCTTTATTCCACTGCAATAAACGCTTCATTAAATACAAGGTGTAAAGGTTTCATAGTATACCGGCTGTCTGTGACACTTCTGGTCCAGGATGCTGGTGATTCCATAACCTAACGGACTGGATTGGACTGGCTCTACGTAGGCCCTTGGGATGTGAGCCAGTCCGTAGGGATACACCATCACTTTTTGTTGTCCCTGCCATCCAAGGGCAGTCAGGATTTACAACCAGAGTGCAGGCTGAACGTAGGGACATGAAGAGAGTATGGCCTAACTCACAACTCGCCTCGTTCACACTCATTAGTTAAGACCCACTTCAGTGGTCTCTGAATGTGGCCTTTTGATCACCGTTAGTCCATGTGGTCCAAAAACTGTTTCAATGTTAAGAAGTAATTTTAATAATGTTTTTAACTAAATGCATGGTGATAGTGCTTATAGAGGTCTGTGAAAAATACTGAAGGACAACCGTGTACAGAGAGTCCAAACCCCGTGTCCCGTAACTTGTCGGGGCAGCAGCACAGGCAGAGAGCGAAGCCTCTACCGGGTAAGACGAACATGTAACTCGCCAGAGTGACCATCTGCCAGACCCCCGCCACCGCCAGAGCTATCGAGAAGGCCCTTTCTCACCGGGTTAAGAAACCAAAATGCTCAAGCTATTTCCACCTGTATGTGGGAGGCCCACTAAGACAATACAAATTCCATTTGATTTTGGGAATGGGAGCCAAGAGGCATCACCTGAAAGGCTGGTTAGCGCTCTGGCTACAGGACAAACTTCTTTCTCTGCCTTGATTCCCCAATAAATAAACTTGGGTTTTGTAATACTTGACTCCTTCTGCAAAGCACTCTAAGACCTAGAGATGAAGATTATTATGAAGAAATATATTAGACAAGTTAAAAGCAGTTTAAAATCTTGCTTCCAAGCGTGCTCTTTTCCTTATTTTTTTCATGGCATTGGGCAAATTACTTACCCTATTTCTTGCTGCCTTCTGCATCTCTTGTTAGTAATGGTGATAAAAGTCTGTATCTAGAGTTAAACAGTTTGAAGAATTTTCACCACTTCCTTGTAAAATGCTTTAAAGAGGGCAAAGGGTCGCTACTTTCAGTGATCACTTGGAGTGGCTTTTTAATTTGTGAAACATTTGATTTTTGCTCTTGGCCTCCTGGAACAAAGTGATTTTGCTGTGTCTGCCCAGAGCTAGCTCAGTGGGATCTCGTGGCATTGCCTGGGATTCCGTGCATTTCATGGCACTGCGTGGGATCAGACCTCGAAGGCAGCACGGAAACTAGACGCAGGCTTGCTCTGCCTCTCAACCTGGAGGCACGCAGCGGGCACGTGGCACATCCTGGCTTGCAGGTTGTTGCAGAACTTTAAGCAATGCAGGTTGCTGCGTGCCGGAACTGCTCTCTGTACAGACAGACACACAGGGTGCTGCAGTGAAGACATCAACAGTTCGCACTGCTTTCCACAGCGTTACTGCACAGCCCGTGGTCTTCCACGGAGCTAAAAAGAAACTTCTTTCCCTGCATCTCACCTATTAGTACAAAGTGAGTGAGAAATCTATAAAGGATGACTTAAGACAAAACGTGTTAAATAAAACATCTTCTTCAACAGCCAACGATCATATCTCAGCCTTCTGTAACCACCGTAGGAGGTACAGCTTTCTATAGCGGGGAGAGGAAGAACTGGAGGGAGGATGCGACACGAAGGTGGCTTCAGCCACTGCAGCACTGCGCACAGCATCGCGTGTTGTCACCACGCGGGAGCACTGCCTTCCTCACCTCCTGCCAGCCGCCCTTACTGTGTCTGAAACAATCCTTGTTCTATGATTTGTTTCGTGTATCTATGTCTGCATCTGAAATGGAGAAAACAAGCCTCTTCTCCAGTCAGCTGTCACCCCAGCTACCACAGAGACCCAAAACTCTAATCCTATCTACGTTGCTGTCTGCTGTGCAAAGAAAAGCGAGCCCGTTTCCGAGATGCTTATTTACCTAATAGACTATAAACGGTATCGAGGGAGTCATTCCATTCAATTGGGTCAATCTTACGTATGTAAATATGTATTTAAATTTGGTAAATATGTACAGTATTTAGAGCACGTGGAGAATGATTCTTCTGTGGAATGGGGCACCTCTTTCAAAAAGGTTTACACTACTCCAGGTAAATTAAACTCCTTTACACACCAATAATGAAAGCTGAAACCTGCTGGAAAAGAGATGCCCTCTTTTGTTAACTGATGTGAGTAAACATCGCTAAGCTTTGCAGCATTCTAATTGCAGTCATTAATTAAACGTGTTTCAATAAGATTAACTTAGTGGATTTGATATAATATCAATTCTAAGGGTAGAAATAAACATTCAGTTTCACATGGGAAATGATTCATTCATGAAAACAATTTCATTATTTAAGGGCTGTATAAATATATATGTTTGCCTACATGCACGAACCCCAACTGTGGAAAAAAGCATTACATACACGTGTATGTGTTTCTCTCCCCTGCCCTTAAAATGCAAAAATTTCCTAAAAATAAAATTCTTGGTAACATTTTTCTGTTCATCCACTGGAAAAAAAACAAAATCTTGGTATCTTCAGCCTTCTAGCTGGCATACCTCAGAGGAGAATAAATCTGGATACTAAATTAATATTCCCACTGCTCTACAATCCTGAATTTACTGTGCAACCAGGCCAAGCAGACCTTTGTTAAGGAAATAGTTTTATTAAAGAGTTCTCCAAGTAAAAACATCAGAGTGCTTGATACATACTTGTTAGAACTCTTAACAGAACAGTTCTGAAATAAATATATTTTTGAGGTACTTATGTCAGTACTCATTTTTATAGGAGAAGCTCTTCCACCATCCAACGGCTTATTAAGGAATAATGGGGGGTGGGAGCGGAGGGGACACAGGAGATCAGCATATTTCAGGGCTTAGAGTAAAGAGGTTTTCAGCCATGGCGAAAGCTCTGGAGGTTTCATTTAACAGAAAATTCCTCTCTAGTCCAAGTTCACACCTCACATAGGCAGTACCAAAGTGCTATGCAATGAGAAACGCATTAGACTACACTTATTTATATTACACCCTAAACAGCAAGTCTAAATAATTCAGGATTTCTACAGCTTGAAGGGGAAAAAAACCAAACAGTTACCATTTTTAAAGTCTGAAAGCGTGTGCTGTTGGGCCTCTCAGGGACATCACCTTCCCGTGGATGAATGACACGGTGTCCCTAAGAAAATACAACCTTTCCATTGCCCTAATACTCAAAGTTACTTTGGAGGGAGGCAAGCAAGGGAGGAAGGGAAAAGAGTTTGGCTCTTGGCTCAACTTCCCTTCGTAAAAATACAGGAATTGCAGAATTGACCTAACAATTGGAACTGTCCAAAAGTATGAATAGTTTTCTTATAATTACCTTTTTTCCCCTTAATATAACAACGCACAGCATACCGATCACAGCACAACCTGGAAAGGGTTGCAGAACTTTTTTCTGGGTTCTTGTGCTAATTGTGACTTTCTCCTAAGCAAACTGACAAACTCCTAAGCTGAGAAACAGCTCGGGAGAAACCCATTCTCTGTCTGATGTCTACTGTTGGGGATTCAAGAGGCTCAGGTGATACGTGGAGAAGCAGCAGAACTTTCCTGTAACACATATTGGCTCTTTTCCCCTCTCAGGTGATTATTCTCGACAAGTGAGGTTCTGCAAGAACCAGTGTACTGGAGTATACTTGGGTCTAGGTCCAGCTCTCATAAGGGGACCCCACGTTCACTCAGCTTGTGCAAGCAACGCTGCTTATGTCAGCGTGGAGAGAATGTGGGTCGCCTAATGTTAGTATCATAATAAAATCAGCTTTTGCAATCAGTCCCGACACCCTCAGCTGACTGCTGTTTTCCATTAAAATCTTCTCTTAGATCAAGTTATACAATGAAATTCAGCTTTCTGCTGCCTCCATTTTCAACAGATTATAATGAACAACATCTTACGTTTGCATAATACCTTTAGTAGTGTGTCAGAAGAGAATAAAGTACTCTTTCTAACAAAAACCTGGTTAGAGTAGAAGACAGAGAAATCAAGCAAAAAAAAAATCTTATGAACTAGTATTGAATTTCAGCATTCTACTTGCTTATCATATGGTATAAATAATTCACCCTTGAAAATCTTATTTTCAGAAATGTTTACTGACACAGCAAAAATCCATGTGAGAGATTACTGACATGACATGTAAATGCACACCTAAAAAGACTAGAGTGATCACCAAAAGGATGAGAAAAGAATTAATCTAAAGAGAATATCAGCTAAGAAAATACATTGTCCTGAATAAACTCTCTGGCAATTAACAGCTCAGGTACTGGAGTCTCCTTCATTCAGATCTGTCCCATGGTAGATTTCTCTAGTACAGACGACTTCTACTACTACTTCCAGTCTTTGATCTAGTTTATATTTTGATTTGAAAGATATGAAGAGAAAATTACTAAGAAAAATCTACCAGGATAAGGAAACAAATTTTTTTTCAGGTCTTTTAAATTTATTCTATTGAAATGAGCTTCGTGGGTTTGAAAACATTAAATAATTCAGCATCGTGGAGGAGTGCTGAATAGAGCAGGCAGAGGCAGGGCCATGGGCAGTGGGTGCCTGGACCAGCGCTCTGGAGAGGACCAAGCGGGCTGCTGCAGAGGGGTCTGCACACAAAGACCCGTGAGGCCCACAGCTGGAAGTACTAACAGCAGCAATGTGTGTGTGTCACTTGCATTAACCAGCCCATTCTTTCATGAAACAAAAATTTCCCCAGTTAAAGATCTAAAGATATTAATTTCTGTAACTCTCCTTGGGTAAAAGAAACCTAACATCAAGAAAAATAATTAAAAAAAATAAAATAATGTTAAATGAGCCCTGGGCTCTCCCTCCTGCGGTCCACCCACCGCAGCCACGGCCATACTTCAGTAACCATTGCACCTTCTAAAGCGACAAAAGCGGTGGGTGAAAAGGTTTGTTACTTAATACAAAAATGGTTCAGGGAAAGGCATAAAAGCGACACAAAATTTTAAATGCAATTATCTTAGATTAGAATATTTGGCTGGAAAGATCTGGAGGGTATTGTTTTTGATAAGACAGAGCCACTTGACAAGGCCTGTCACCACTCCAGGCCCCTCTGTTGTCAACTAAAGATGAAAGGACATCACAAAGAATTAACTTCAGCTTTTAAACATTTTGAAAATGTCAAAGAGGTCATAGCTGATCTATTTCCTTATACAGCATATTCACTTGATGAAATTTGTGGTAACAATGTGTTTTTACTTTTCATTCAAATTGGTCTAAAATCCTGGTAATTGATCACAGACTAATGAGAGCTGACACGGGAGCGGGGCGATTGGCTGAGCTTTGTATCAATCACAGCTGCTGCCGGTCCACGCTGTGCGTATTAGACTTTCTAATGGCACTAATTGGTGACTACAGAAAAAACCTGCTAAATCTCCTAGTGTAGTTTCCAGAACCATTTATTTGGTCTCCAGTTACACTAAAGCCAATTTAAGCCCTTTTATAACTAACACCTTCCTACATATAGGACCTATTGTTCATGCCTTCTCACAAGCCGTCTAAATAGTCCTTAAAATATTCAGCGAGATGACTCTAAATTCAAAATGGGTCCAACCTGTGAAACAGCAGAAGTAGAAGTAGAAGCTAAATATTTGTATTGACCTTTTAGGAGCATTAGCCAAGTCAGTAAAATATCTTAAAGACATCTTATTATGCACATAGAGGCTAAATTTTTAAATCCCATTTGAAATAACGTGACCACATTTGCTAGAAAGTGATTTTATATTTCCAGAACATATTAGCATCTCTAAATATGAACGTTATCAGTTAAAACAAGTTGAAATGCTGTTCCATGATGCTAATTCTTCCCCCCCCCCCCCCCCTCCCCGATATGATTTGGAGAGAAAGGTCAAGTCTGCTGTCACTTCCCTCTAACTGATGCTCAGAGACTGTGTGCACTGAGCATGATACATTTAAAAGAAACCAAGCAATCGGCCATTTTCTGCATCAACTGTATTAATCATAAACCCTCCATCTTGAGCTAAAACAAGAGATTAGCTGCACAGGAATAAAGGCAGAAAGTTTTCTCTCTGCTCAAAACCGAAGAATCCTTTTCCATTTTGTACACATTCCTCACCCTGTGCAAAAGGGCAATAATATTAACTGTAATTTGTAGGACAGACTGCCAAGGAAACGGACTTTTAACTACAGATAAACTGTACAACTGAAACCTGTGTTCATGATAAACAACAGGATGATATATATAGAAAAAGCAGGTGCAGTGAACACCAGTGCAAAGATACGGACTGGGAATGCTGCTGCAAACCTCATTTTTTCCTGCATACTTGCACATTTTTTCTACATACACACATACATATGTAAGAACACATATTTATATAAATCTCTTGTTAACCACAACATATGACTTATGTATACGTATGCTTTATCTGCACACACACACGTGTGTGTATACAGAGAGACAGAGAATATCTGAGATGAGAACACAAGGACAGAAAGTGGCACTAAGCAATCTGAAATATTTCGTATTTCCAGCCATAACAAAAAGAACAAGACAGAGAGACAGAGATAAAGTTTAGAACAAGCGAGTGCTAAGGTTTAGAACAAACAGACCTAATTTGTTCTCCAACCTGCGATAAAAATAATCCTTAACATATTAACAGGACTGTTCAGCAATACTTCATCTATTCCACTAAGCAATTTGTATTTGCTTAGTGGAAATAGCTTAGGAGAAACAGCCATCACCCGTGTTTCTCTTGTACATTTACAATGGAGGGTACATGCACAAAAACATATTTTAATAAAGCTACAGTCTGCATTTGCAATTACATGCTAAAAAAAGAAAATAATTTACTGTACAATTACTTAAATATATTTCTTTAAAATATTTGGCAAACTGAACAAGGCCACAACATCTGTACAGGCACGGCTCACTAAATCTTTATTAAGCTGCCTGTCATCAGAAGGGAAGGGAAGACAACTGCAGTGCTGGCTGTAGGCTTTCTGAATGAGAAGAGGAACAATTCCCAGCAAGATCTACAGACGTCACCCATGTGATTGTTCTAAAGCCTTTCCATTCAAAACTGGCTCGCTTGTGTTTTAAAACGCTTCACTTATGCAAGCCACTGTCATACCACAGGTAAACGTGATCCCAGTTCAGTCAGCCATGGGCATCAGGAGCACTTAAGCACATAATTACGCACAGGTACCATCTCAGTGCTTTGCCCAACCCAGACACCTGAAGCACACATTTTTTCACTCCGGTCACCCTGTTAACCAACAAGTTCCTTATACAAATTACAAACTAATCTAACTGTATTCTCATAACCTATTTGTGAGGTACACATTCCCCATTCTCACTCTTATTTAATTGATATGCAAATGCCGATCTGAGCAGTAACGCAATCGAGGAGCACATGGCAGAGCAGCAGACGGGAGAGGTGTGGTAGAAGGTTTTCGATGCACCAACATCAGATTGTGCCAATACACTTCCCCCCCGCAACAACGGTCTGTCCAAAATAATGAGAGAAACGCACAAATGAAATATTTATCTTAAAGATGCTGATATGTATGTGCTTTGTTGGTTGTTGCCTACTTAGAGCTTACTCGGGCTGTGAAGTTACGCTGCATGTGCACGTAGAAAGGAGATTTTATGAAAAGAGAAACGAGGAGCCTTTTTCCAAGGCAGTGTCATTGAGGAGAGAACAACTCATCACAAATCTTATCAGAAACATTTGTACATGATCCTTCCAAAATTTCTACCAGGCTCTCAAAAAAAAGAGAAAAACTCTTTTAAAACTCAAGGCATATTGAAAAAACAAGCCTTTGCAAGAAGCAGCAAGGTCCCCTTAGCTTTCTCACTTTCTTTTTAGGCCAAAATACATTGCACTGGCATTGCAAGCATTTTGGCATAGCAACTTCTATGGAAGAAGGACGAAAGTCCTTGAAGAATATAATTTCCTCATCAAATTATATTTAATGGCAATAATACGCATTTTCTATTTTCAGTCCTAGGATAAAAAGTCAGGCAAAATAATGTAAAGGCATTTCACATACTGCAGGTGAACTCTGAAGCCCCTATTTTCTAATTAAGAGGGTTTGAGGTTAATCAGTTTAAAATTGCGTTGATTTATATAATCATTTTGATTCAGTGAGGGAATAAATTGAAGCGAATTAAGTATACGTTCTCTTTTGCTGCTTGTTCAAGATTTGGATATAATACAAGGACAAATAACACTCATCCAGTGGAATTCTCATGGATCTATGGCACTCCCAGTGCCAAACAGGCAAAGCAGAGTCTCTGAAATAATACCTTGAGCAAGGAAAGATGTGAAAGAAAAATTTAGTTTGTCAACAGTTAACAAACAGAAACTGCAAAATATTAAGAATTGATATAAGTCACATTAGTATGTTGCTTAATCCTGTTGTATTGGAAGAGAATTACTCTAGCACTGAAGCAACAAAGAACGAGATTGGTCCCTGAAGGAAGCATGGCACTGTTCCTTGTCCTTGGCTCTTCTCACATTTGCGCTTCTTCTGTCTCATCAAAACACCAACTGGGATCCAGGTCCCTTTTGCGGTTGTACATGAATGCACACATACAAAAAACTGGTCAAATGACAAGCTCCTTGGAGCAGAGACTGTGTGCTTTTAGAATATATGGGCATGCATGCAAACAAATAGATTAGATATTAGGAAGAAATTCTTGGCTGTGAGGGTGGTGAGACCCTGGCCCAGGTTGCCCAGAGCAGCTGTGGCTGCCCCCTCCCTGGCAGTGTTCAAGGCCAGGTTGGATGGGGCTGGGAGCAACCTGGTCTGGTGGAAGGTGTCCCTGTCTGTGGCAGGGGGTTGGAACTAGATGATCTTCAAGGTCCCTTCCAGCCCAAACCACTCTGTGATCCTGTGATTCTATACTTAGCAGAAAGTACAGCAGGGCTCCAGTCCCTGACTGTAACCCTTGGTTTTGGAGCTATCAATACAAACGAAAACAGCAGCAAAATACCAGTGGGATAATCTAGCCACTTAAACATAAAGTAGAGATTCTGGTTCTAATTATGTTTCTACCATCATCTTCCTTCCACAGTCTTGATACTCAGAGATCCTCCCTTTCTCTTTTTAGAGCACAAGTTATCTTGAGGTAACTAAAGTCCCATTTAAAAGCTGATTTTAATCAAGTGCTTTGCTAAATTGAGAGGAGTTTGATTAAAGCACTCTAATCTGCTCTACATTAGCAACCTTCATAGTCGATTCTCACCTCCTCAAGTTTTCTGGACATACCAACTCCCAGAAATGTGATGCTCCAGCACTAGAAATCCCTGACACAGGATTTATTACTATCAACACGATCCTTTCTTGTTTACAATGTATAACACCCAAAGGGCTATAAGAGAATCTGGTCCACAAGGCAGTGAATGATACACAACACAGCAAGCCACAGGGCAGATTATTCGCTACTATACAGCACTATTGCTTCACTGGCTCCAACAGAGTTGTTTGTACCAGTTTACTAGCAAAGAATCTCTCCCAGAACAATAATATGATAATGACTGTGCTCATATAGCTCTGTCCATGTGAATCCTCACGTTACGTTTCTAGTCATGCATTAATTAGAGCTTCTAGAACTTTCTCCGAGTTAGTGATGTGGAAAGGCAACATCCTCTTGTGTCCAATAAAATGCAGACACCTCCAATACCGGTGATCAATATTTTAGGGAACAAAATGCTGTACTATTCTATAGGCAGTAGTACCTGCTGAAGCACCAAAGTATTCCCCAGAAATCTCTGACCAGCACTGAACGAGCAGAATCTCACTTCTTTTCCGGATCTGAGCAGATTACACCATAAGGTGGTACACTGCTCCTAGTACATCAATCATGCCAGGAGATTAAAGCACCGCGAGCCCCTTCCTTAAAATGAAACCCTGCATTCCTGTACTCAACAGGAGGAGCTCAGACTGCAAAGGCTTCGGTTTCAAAAAGCAGAATATTTTTTTGTGGACTTAAACAAATATTACTGCAGCATAGTGTATCCAGAAACACTCATTTATTTGGAATTAACACTAATTGCATTTGAAGACAAAGACTTCAAAGATTAAAAAAAGGCAGGCACGTAAACCTCACTCCCAGACATGCTGTTACTGCTCTAAAAGGCTCATATTTTTTTCCACATGCCTCATAGTTGTATTTCCTTGTGCAGTTATAA
This sequence comes from Nyctibius grandis, assembly GCF_013368605.1. Taxonomy (NCBI): domain Eukaryota; kingdom Metazoa; phylum Chordata; class Aves; order Nyctibiiformes; family Nyctibiidae; genus Nyctibius; species Nyctibius grandis. Next base: position 22,729,014 of record NC_090669.1, on the reverse strand, counting down.
CAGAGATTTAAAGTCCTGTAGTTGACTTTAGCTCTCAGTCTGACTTTTTTTTCCATCTGCTTTTATTTTGGCATCAGGTTGGAAAGGATTCTTGGACAGACACAAACACAAGTAAAATCTAGTAATTTCCCCAGACCAAGGCGTACAAGACAATGGATGTTTAAGTCCCTCTTCTTGGGTTTCAGGTCCTGGTGAACACCTTGCTGTTGACAAACCAGTATCTCCTGCGAGCACACTGTGCTTATAACTGGATTTGCTCTCTTTTAAAAAAAGAGACAGCAGACATTAAAATGACTTGTCGGAAAAGCATATTATATTTTTAAAGTGCAACATATTTTTTCCCCTAATTCAAAACAGCGAATGTTAAACTTAAAGGCTCTTCCTAGCACATGTTAGTGACAGGCAAAGCTCCCAAAGGGGTGACTGCCTTCAAAGACAGGTAAATGAGGGCCCATATAAAACAGCCAAGTATTGATGTTGTAGTAAAATTCAAGAAAAACACATTGGCAGACAAGTAAATTTGTCACTAATAATTTAATGTAATTTCCCTAAAATGGAGGTAATAGGTACTCAGGGAATACACCTCCAGGGTTTACATCAAATGTGCATGTGGAAAATTGTGAAATAATATTTTTTTTAAATGTAGATGCTTTGGCTGACATGTTAGTTTATGATGAAAATCGCTCTCCTGAAATGATCAAGAGGAGGGAAAAATATAAGCTTCCAAACATATACAACTTGTACCTTCGAAAACCATCCCCAAAATGACAACTCGGATACAGAGGCTGCTGAATGCCGAGATCGTTTGTTTGTGGTTTAGTTTCCCCTTTAAAATGATGGACTGCAATTACCAAATAGTAATGAACCAATCATGTTGCAAACACTATTTCCTGTGTCATTCTGAGTTATGGAATCTAATATCAAGCTCATTTAAAATATTCCAAAATTGCTTATTTTTCTCTGCAGTGAAGTGACAGCTCAAATTGTGTTTAGTTGCAACCATATGACCATGAGCAAATCAAGTATAAAAATTTCATTTTCTCTAAGTGTTAATGCAATATTTTTAGCTCAACTCTTACAATGGTTCACTTTGCACCACACAGGATGGTGCTGGGTGCTGCTAAAGTACCATTATCCATTGTAACGTGGTTTCTATAAATTTTTAAAAATACTTGAACATGACTCACGTAGGTAAGATTCAGAGAAAGAAAAAACAGAGAAAAAAATCCCCTCTACTTCTTCAAACAGATAGGGCGACTTTCAGATATAAACTGAAATTTCTCTGTGCAGGCTTAATATGATAAGGGCCTGCATTTTTTTTTTTTCCAAGGAAGTAAGAAAATAGGGAAGGAAAAAGAAAAAAAGAAAACATAAAAAAGGAAAAATGCAGCTGCCATGAGCTCAGATACTGAACAGAGGAGGAAAGGGAACCCAGAAAAAGAAGTATGAATTGATATGATAACCGAAACTATACAATCTCCATCATATTATATAAAATTGATTACGATAAACAGTCCAAATAAAGAATGTATTATCTGCAAATACTACAGTCTGATATCACACTTGCACGTGCATGTACTTTTCAGCACTGCTGGGGAAAACCCGATGCAGTTTGCAGCCGGGCACACTAAGACATCGCTGGCTATAAACACACCTCAGATTTTCTTACAAACTTGCTGTTTCTCAACATCAATCCGTCATACAGTCACGCTCCCCACTCCTGTTTTCAAGTCTTTGTTGCACAAGCGTACATACTCTGAGGTGTTACTCTGGGTATATATTCATGGCAGAGAGAATTAATCATGAAACCTCACTTGGATTGGGCGATGCATGTGTAGAACGTTATGCTAAAACTGCAAAAGACTACCCTGTGAATTCAGAACCTCAGCATCACTGGGACCTGACCCTATAAACAGGGACACGTGCCTCTCCCACTGAATAAACTACTTGGATACTCACTGGAGAAATTCAGCAACTCGTTGGAATAGGACTTATTATGTACACTGCATGACTGGCAATTTTTAACCTCAAAGGAGTACAAAAATGCAATGGGCTGAGAGTTCCAAAGTCACCTCTCACTTCTTTGTACTGAAGTTTACCCCTCAGTCTACACCTAATGCTCTCTACAAGTACATATATCACCTATTATTTTAGCAAACAGCGAAGAAATTTTAATGTTCGCTTTAGTGTTTTTTCTTAGTTGGATCTTCACAAACCTTTTCTTTTTGCTGTCGTTAATTAACTTATTTCCTTGTTCTGCATCTCAGCAGTTGGGCTGCATACAGCATTAATATCTAAAGTTACACACAAACTATTCTAATGGAAGTTAAAATAATAAATGGATATTTAACTTCTGAACTTAGGGCTTGATAGAAAAGGAAAGGATACCAATTATGTCCCCTGTTACTTGGTAAATGTTTGGATCTTATTTGCCACCTTTTGAAACATAGATTGATTTGAAACTTTTCCTAACTAAACAAAGCAGTATTTGATCCTAAAAAAGCAATAGAAAATATAAGGTAGGATATGTCTTAGTGTTTGAAGGGAAAGAAAAATTAGGCTGTGAATTGCTTAGACAGTGTGATTACTATAAAATAACTGAAAAGGGGTTCATATTTTGGAGTGAAATCTGTGAATATAATCTAAAAGAACAGATTTACAGCTATAGAAAATTTCAAAAAAAACAAGAAAAAAACCCTCATTTTCCCCCAAACCCATGAACTGTAGCTTTTTCTCAACATGAAAAATAACACAAAAAAGGTCACAGAGTTGTCCCTCACAAGAGCTGTTTACAGTCAGCAAAAACACCATCAGAATGAATAGCAATGGCTACTGCTGTCATTACCAAATACATACAGACTTGTACGTTACCTGTGTTTTACAGATAGCATACGTACCACAAAAGAACAATCAGTGTCATGGAAAATCAATATATATTTAAATCTTCCTATCCCATTTGCTGTCACTATAATGTTAGTTGTGTTTATCTGTGCATTTGTTTGTAAGTAGACAAGGTACTCCGACACCTACACAAACCACTCACAAATAAGTAAACATCCAGAAAAATATCTGAAGAGTTTTCTCCTCTCCTTTCCTGTCTGTCTTTGTAATGGTAAAACAACAAATGAGATATAGAAAGATTTTACCAGCACTTTGGTCAGAGCAGGTAGGCTAGATACCCAGATTCAAGGATTTTTCTTCTTATATGAGAAAACGTCTCTTTAAAATTGCATTACTGGCATTTATGATTCATTCTACAAATAGTGAGACTTCCACATATAAATCTGAAATTCATTTAAGATGTTTTGAGTTTAATAAGAATAAAGGCACCCCATTTTTCAAAGCAATAAAGAAAGATGCACCTGCCACAAGCCTGACCACTGAACAGACTGGGAAGATACTAACTCAGTAAAGGTAAAAATCAGAAAAAAATATGAATTGATATAAAAAAAGATAGCTCATCTATCACTTCTTACTGAAAGATGCACATAATAAGATGAATTTTAAAAACTAAAAAAAAAAAAGCTGTCATTTTTTCTCCTCCAGATGGGGAGAATCTGTGAAACTAACAGAGGAGAGATTTTGTAGACTATCACAGGCAACAAGGTGTGCAGCTGCGGTGTAAGTTAGCCCTCCCAAGGCTATGTTGGCCAGCAACCTTTATCTAGTCAGAAAGTGAAATCTTTCATAAAATATTTTAATTACATTTTTTCAGCAACAGATTAATTAGCCTTAAATCTGACCTGTACTCTGGTGCCTTTCACCTGCTAATTTTCTCTGCTACTCCAGTATCTCTTTTTAGGAACCACCTTGAGCATCTCTCTCAATGATGGGGATTTTACCAATAATACTTTAGAATCTAGATTTTGTCACTTACTCAACAAAACACTGAGGTAATTTAGGTTAATATGAACCTTTGCAGAATATTTAATTTCTGCCTCTGGCTATTCTCTGTTTTTTTGTAATATATTGTGTACAAATCCTTTCCAGAAATGAAAATTGTATAATGGCGGCATTGTGACACAAACTGACAACAGCCAGGAAATTGGAAGTTCAGGCTGAGGCTTCATCCTTCATTTACACCACTGTTGAGAAGGGGAAAGCAGAGACACCGAGTTATGGACAGTGCAGGGCTTAACTTTTAATTTCCTGAATGTTATCATTTTAAATAGGAGCCTTGCTGTTATTTAAATCTATCTGGGGGAGGCAAAGGGGAGGCAAGAAAAAGGAAATAATATTATTTCTTTGATATTTCTTTGAGCAACAGGAGCTGAATGATAGAAGTCATTTGCTCCAGAAGAGAAAAGAAAAAAAAAAACAAACCACCACCCAACAAACTACAAAACAAGCAAAGCACCCGAGGTGCACTACTCAGTTTTGCTGGATGACGTCAGATAGCAACTGCAGCCGGTCAGAATGAAGCTACGCACCAGGTTACTCACGCATGGACATTCACAGACCCTGGTCTTCACGTATCCAAGAGCCTGCTAAAAACAGAACCAAGCAGCAGCAGTTATTTGTGAATCCAGCTGAAGTTCCCTGAGGACAAGTACAACCCCAGCTTTGTGCTAATCAGGTGAACACTCTCATGCCAGCTCTGACAACGGCCATGTGTTGCTGGTCTCCCAGTTGAGGTGGTTTTCCTTGTGATCTAACTTGAATGCTTTCATTCTAGTAGTCTAGAGACTGCAACATGAAAATCCACAACTGGATTTTGTCACCAGATGTAAATTGCTCCTCATCTTGGCAGATGTTTTGCAAAGAGATGTGGAAAAATTTTGCAAATAATATTGCATTGCAGTCAAGAATATTGCATTGCAGTCAAGCAAGTTCTCTGCCATGTACTGTTGAAGCCTAAGGGTAAAGACCTGGGTGAGCAGGACAGATTCTGGAGCTCGCGTAACCGCTGCTCTTCCATCGCTGTGCATCAGTGCTGTGCTCCTCTATCAGGCGGCTGAGGACCAGCGAACAGACCGATTCCCTGAGCCCCAGTCACGCAGCCACCAGTCACGACCATCCACAGCCACTCTACGGCTTTTAGTCAGTGTCCCAGCACTTGCAAAATTTGGCAAGCCATCAATCAGTGTTTAAAAATCATTCTTGCTCATGGTTGGCGTACCACACAACGCACAGAAATCATACACTGACCCTAAAGCTGCTGTCTCTATCTTTCAGATTGCCGTAACGTTTTAGCCATAATATCTGTACCCTACTCAGTGTGGTATCTGGATTGTGAATCCTGTTCAGACAGGTGATAGCCCACAATTCTGAAATCAGCACATTCAACATCTCCATTTCAAATTTTTAAGCAGTGTAGATGCTAAATACTGTGAAAACATTACAGACAGAGGCTGCACCCTCATAACACCAAAGTCTTGCCATAACCCAGTAGATTCTCTTGCTCTCACAGAAAAAAATACAGAAATATTGATGGCTGCGTGGTATTTCATCCCCAGCTAAGACACTCTGTGTGTATAGTAAGATTATACACAAAAAAACAGTCACTTGATGCCCAGCAACTTACAGTGTTATGGTCTGGAACAGCAGTAAAAGCACTCACAGGAAAATGCAATTAATAGAAGTTCTATTTTAAAACTTTGAACAGTTATTATTCACTGAGTATTTCAATACCTGAGTCTTACATGAGAATGAGTGATATTCATTTTCACACAAAAATGTTATGAAAATTGATTCTGAAAAAAATATAGAAGATTTTAAAGGGAAAATTTTGCATTTGATTACTTAATTTAAAAAGTTAAATAACAAAAGTAGAAAAACGGAGACGAAAGCCCTAACAAAAGGAGAAGAAAGCCCTAACAGTTTTTCATGGACTTCATAGTAACTGCAGCAGATAAAATGGGACTCCAGAAGTGCCAGCACAGGGAGAATAGTTCAGGCATGCCTCTGATTTATTTCCCTCTTCTGCACAAAAGTGCTGACATACATCTTGAAGCGCATTTTGACATATGAATGTATACTAGACCATTTACTCCATAGGTAATTGTACAATTTCCACTGGAAGACAATTCACAGGTCTTGTTGAAAGAATACTTTTAGTAACGGATGACACCTGAATAATTAATTATTCCTCACGTTTCTACCGGTCTCAGATTCAGGAGTTAGTTTCTGTTCTCCTCCGAACACTGCCTGGTATTTTTCAGAGCTCATCGTTGTTATAAAGTTGAATTTCTAGGTCCTAAAGCTTAAATTTCATCTCTCAAAGGCCAAGAACATTTCATGGCCTAAATCATGGGAACATGGAACAGCCTGTAGTTTCTACATTGAATCAACTTTTAGAAATGTCACTACTTTGTGGTTTGAATGCTGAAGTGACCCAAGATTCATCAAGGCTGAAGGTTGCTTACATGAACTTGTCAATAAGGCTCCGATTCCTATTTAATTTCTAATATACTAATCAATAATATACAATCAATAAGATAATAAACTATTTAATCAATAATATAATCCATACCTAAGCTTTTATCTAGATGTTTGTGGATCCTAAACAGGCATAGCCTATGAAGTCTCAGAAATTAATTGGTTTACATATGTCATCGCTAATTTAGTGGGACCAACTGGGCCATCAGTTAAAACACTATCAGCATGGTGGGCCACTTAATTTATGAAGATACCTTACTCGGGCATCTTCCCACTGCTCGGATTTCAAGGTGAGAAATCTAATCTTCTTCACACTGGTGACATAAAAAGGAGATACTTACTGAAGCAGTACTAAACCCTATAAAATGATGCACAAAATGTATCTTAATGAAGAAGACTGTCAAACCCTAAAACAAAAAAGACTGGCAAAAGCAAGGGAATCCTATTGAATGGTCTCCCAGACTGGGCCCAGCAATGGATGGGAACTGGATGCAGGGATGCACGGATCGGGATTAGGGGCAGCAGGAAAATGGACAGAGTCTGCTTCGGGCACTGGTCATAGCAGAAGGGGGCGAGACCCTCGTGATCCCCCCGCTTTACACTGAGAACGACGTGTACGGGATGGAATACCTCGCTGGTTAATTTTGGGTCACCCGTCCAGTCCGCTTCTCCCTGCAGGTGCGACCCTTCTATGGCTCTTCACTCATAATCAGTGAGGAATTTAGCAGTGACCTTGGCTTCTCTAAGAATAAGTGCAGCAAGAGCCTTTCTGCGTAACATCCCTCCTAGTACCTCAGTGATAACTACAAACTTTGAGCGTTATCAGTCCTGGAAGCAGACACTGTCTGCAAAACGTGCAGTTAGTTTCAGAAAGTGCAGTTACTTAGAAGAGACTGAGCTGAAAGTAAAAATCACTGAAAGAAAAATTGGCCTGGTTTAGTCCAAACCAGGACACCTCTGGAGTTGGAACAATAACTCATTGAAACGCATGAGGCCATTTACCGCCGACTCTGGTGGTTCGGACATTTCCCTACTGATAAGTCTAAATCTCCTCCAGGTGAGGAAACATTAAAAAACAAGCAAACAAAACCACCCAAACCCACTGAAAAACACCCAACCAACAAAACCAGGTCTGCAGCCTTCTGGGCAAGTATTCTAAACTCTAGGCTGCCTTTAAAAGCTTGGCACTGATGGTGTGAAATAGCGAGCCAAGCACCCGTGTACAGAGATGTGAGCAGAGACGTTTTAGCTAGCGTCGCTGTGGATACAGGTAAACACCTCTGGCCAGGGTTTCAGACATACCCTTTACTTCACAGCATGCTGGTGATGGTAAATCACACTGTAAGATACCCATCTCTCCTTCCAGCTGTGTGTGGAGAAGAGATGCTCTGCTTTAGGTACATGGAATCAAATCTGGCTGCTCGGCACACAGCATAGCGATGCCTGCGCCATTCTGTATGTCATTTAAAAATCCCGTGCTACCACTCTCTTCCTGAATACAGAAAAAAATGTTTCCTTCTCATCTACAAGGAAGAAGGTGCCATCAAAACCTTCTGTGCCCATTTTCCACACTACCCTGGTGCTACTAGATTTTTAGCAGACACAGTTGTTAATCGTTGGTGAAAAAAATAACTGAAGTACCACTTGTTGAAAGTGGCATCTATGAGGACAATGACTTCTGAAACTGGAAAATGACAACCCTGTCCTGATAATCTGCAACATTTTGAGGCAAATCTTGTGAACAAACAGGCTGCAGCATTCAGCATCAGTTTGGAATAACAATATGTAAATGGAAAAACAGTAGAAAAACAGAGCCAACCCTGTTTCAGCCACATAGTGCAAGACAGTGACAAGAGTCTTTCAAATGACAAACCTAAAAAGCACTGGGCTACACCAGACTACCTAGATCTTGCACATCAAACACTCATCTACAGAATTCTTTTTCTTAAATACCATATGGAATGATTTTTAAACACCCTGATTCGTAGAAATTATAGCAACAAAATAACCTGTGCAATTTTTGCTTTCAATTCACTAATCATTTCTTCAAGAAACTTTAAGTACTCTTCCCAGTTAGGGAGCAGCTTAACTCTAAAAGCAATAATTGTTTCCTGACATAATAGAAAAGCAGCTAACTCTCAGCGTTTTCCTGCTTAACTTTGCCAAAGTTTCTTTTGACAGAAGTTACATAAACTGAGATAAGATCTTCAGAAATAATTATTAGTACAATGAGAGATACTATATATTAGTGGAAGCGAAGCAGCAACATCAAGAGAGGGGCTAAGCAAGTAAAATTTGATGACATTCCTTTGTCTTGAAGCAATGAGACAGGGAAAGGTGAACGGTTTCATTGCTGCTAAATGTTGCATCTACAGAGTTGTTTTCATCCTTTTTGTCTGTGGGTTCAAGAGGGAGTATGGATTATTGCTAGTAGGAGTACGAAAAGCAGTTTAAAAATAAAAGCAGGCTTCTTGTCAGTGGTCTGAGATTTGCCAGGCTGAGGTTCACACCTCCCTTGTAAACTGTTAGAGAATTCACCAACTCAGAAAAATTCTCCAACAATAAGCAAAACTGCTTGCCTAGCTCTCGCCATGGCACGGCATTGTCTCCTATGCTGTAGTTTTCACAACCTCTTAGCATTTTAGTGACAAAATGCCCCAGTAAAATAGCACCAAGTTTGGTAGAAGCAGCTATCGACTCCACAGTCTGAACGAGATCTTAGAAGAATCCTGAAGTACACAGATGTGTACTGTGATTCTGTGATTATCAGACACAGAACAATTAAATCAGTACCTTTTTTTTTTAAAAAATAAGTCATCCTGTATATTTTTCAGCACCAATTTTACAATAATCAACTACATATTATTTCCTAAGAGATACACTGTGCACTTACTGAGCAGCACAACCCCCACCCTGCTGTTATTAACATTTCTAGAAATTTGTGCCTTTTATTTATTTTTTTTTTTTATTTCGGGGCTTTCTATGTGCACTAACCCAGTTCTTCACCAGCAGAGTTTTCTGTATTTACTGCTTTCCTTTTAAAAGGCACAAGAAATTAAAGACTGCTAGCTTCTAGCAAAAGAGTCAACTATTCTAATATTGTCTTCCAAAAGGACAAAGAAACTCATGTAATGATCTCCGCATCAAGCCCAGATTTCTACTTTAGCTATTACAGTTACAGGGCAAAAAGCCTTAAAAATATCCAGACTTGAAATTCAAGGCATTCGGTGACAGGGAACCCACAAGATCTCTAGCTCTGCTGTTTCAACAGATGACTACACACGCTGCTAAAAACGTGCATCTTGTATTTATTTATATTACACACAGGTAAGGCTCTTTCTCTTCCTACTGCCCTGGACGTTACCCTCTGTATATTATATAACCACGGATTATATTTGCTCCCTTGGCAAAAGCATAAGACTGGATTCTCCTGTTCAACTATGAATCTGCCCGAACCACTAAGACTTTTTCAGATGCCTTTTTTGATGCTTTCCTGGCTGTAGTCCCACATCTCACAATCACAGCTTACGGTTTTTCTTTTATTTATTTATTTAAAGGCAGGCATGACTTCACATTATCCAACAGTGAAATGTACATTAATGATAAAATATGACCTTAAAAATTATTTGGGTTTGTCATTAAAATGGACCTGCACCCATCATCACTTATACAATATTAATTTCTTTATTATCTGCAAATTTGCACAACTGTTTCATACCTTTATGATTAACGTGTTAACCCTTAACATGATTCCAACTAGACCATGACTGTGAGTTATGTTGCTTTTTTTTCCTAGCTAAATGTGTTTTCTATATCTTCTGTGAATTTTAGAAACAAAGAATTAGTTTGAAAATTAAAATTAAGAATTTAGAGTTTATTAAGGAAAGTAATCCTAATTGGGGAATGATCAAATAAAGAAAAGATCACAGACAAATTTTGTTCCTATCAAAATCAATGGCAAAACTTCTGTTCACTCCGTTAAGGTCACAGCATCACCCCAGAATTCATTCACTCCATTTCTTTCGATTTGATGACAATGTCACCGGCAAAGCCTAAAGGACAGTGCTCCCGCCCCTGCTACCTCGCTGCTCGTTCTGAGCAGGACCAGCCAGTGTGTGTTGTGGAGGCACGAAGGCAGGACGGTCCCTCTCCGGGTTCGTTAAAATCTGCTCAGATGGTACCGTGAATGTTAAAGTGATTTTCAATTCTTCGATTTAAGTATTTCCATTTTTCCACCCATATCAACCAAATAAACGACTTCTCACTCAGGACTCTGTACAAGCCAAGCCTCAAGTGTAAAAGTTCAGCTCTTTCTGCCTGCATCAGTCCCTTAAACCGATTTCTATATTTTAATGAAAAAATCCCTCCTCATGTTCATTTTTGAATGAAAGTTTTGCTCCAACATGAAAGGAGTGTTCTTGTGCACCCAATAAGTGTACATTTCATCCTCAGAGAAAAATGCTAGGACAATGTGCATAAAATATTTCTGATATACTATGAATCTGCAAAAACAGGATCACAAAGGAAATTCTTTTGCAACTGTAAATTAACAGATACCACCTTATTTTGCTTTACAAAAGAACAATGTTAATTTTCTCAGACTCTCTGTGGGCAAAATCATACCTTATTACGAAATAATGCAAATTCTCAAGAGTATTCTAGTACACTTGTTTGCAGTACAGGAAATATAAGAATATGCACATTCTCAATACTGGTCACTGACAAATTCTCAAGAGATCTAACCAGATTTTCCACAGATGATAAATATATATGTTTTTTTTTATAGGACTCTATATATCTATGTATATCAAAGAGCACATCCACCTACAAGTGCTCGCTGTATGTATAAAAAAAGAACTGCTTTAAAAAAAAAAAAAAAAAGCTGTTTTTTCTTTCTGACAAACGGGCATGAAATAACAGGCTGACATCTGCCTCTGCAGGTCATTCCAGTCAGGCTGCTGCATGTCAGAATTCAAACTGCTCCATCCATCAATGGCAGACCAAAAATTAACGTAGCTTGGAAACTCTGCAGCAAGACAGTAACAGCCCAATTTAAAGTCTGACCTTCGGAGAACGGTGGGGTAAAATGGAAAAATTATTTCATGCCCTGTACCAAAGCCAACACCACAGTTCAGAGGGATTTTCAGTTAATTTTTTTTTATATATAAAGTTCGCTAGTATACAGCTGTTAAACTGTTATGTCACGTAAGAAAACTGTTATAAGGGCTTTTAATTTATAAGGCATTATCAGTTACATTCACAGAGATGCACTTTCATGGCATTTAGAATTTTAATTTCTCTGAATTACTGATTAATATTCTTTTAAAAGCATAATGTATTCAAGGTTATAAATAACACTATTTTATTAGTGACTGACTGGGTAAAAACTATAGTTGATCAGCCTGAAAAATTTGATTGAAATAGGCTGCAATTTTTGCCACTTACAGAATTTCTAGTCCAATTAAACAAACAGAATAATCTATTAAAAAATAATTTAATATTGCAATTTTGAGAAAGTATTTTATAAAGGAGTTGATCAAAGAGGTTATTTAATAATCATAGAGACATACACATTAGTAATGTACACCAGCACAAATCACAGAGGTGCCTTTAGCCTTCTAGACTTCATACCAGCAGATAACAGTGATTAATCCATTTGTTAAATCTCCTACTAACACACTTGTTAATTGCTCAATAAGCTAATTTAAGTGGAAGCTTAATAACACGTAATTCAAACTTCCATCTCCTGTTGTAAACAGCAGAAATACCACATAGTTTAAAACTAGGTAGAATCTACCCAGAACTAGCTGACTGACAAGTCTAAAAAAGTATTGGTCTGGGTAATCCCCATGTGGGTATTTTTGGTCGGGAGCCAACAAGGATCAGCTTTCCAGGGTTTGTGAAGGACTGCTGAGAAAGCTTGGGGGGACCCAAAAGCTGGGGGAATGGTAAAAGCTGTGAGGAAACAACCGTCTTACTCAGCATGGTACTGCTACTATCCCCTGAACAGGACCGACTCAAATATTACAGATTTTAAAATATTCCAACTCAAAACATTTACACCTAGGAATAAAAAGACAGAGTATTGCAGAACTATAAAGAGAAAGCAATTCAGAAAATGATCTCTGTGTAATGTACTGGTAAAAAAAGCCCCTAACATTATTTGCTGGAAAACTGAATAGGGAAGAGATTTCGTGTCTGTATATGGTGTTGATGAGACCAATATAGGAATATCGCAGACAATGCTGGTGCCCAGCATCAAAAGCCTATGGAAAAAATGAAGAAAAAACTTATACTGAAAGAAGTAAGAGTCAAACCACATTTAACTCATCAAAAAGAAAATATAAAGGTATAAATGTATGTACAGCTTTATGTACAGCTCCATGTACAGCAGGTATTGGACAGTAAAAGGCTCTATCTCCTCCAAAAAATCCAGAACAAGGATCACCATCCAGAAGTTGAAGCTGAGGAAATCCCAACAGAAAGGGATACATTTTGATGTTTGACTGAATAGTGAGGAACTGACAGATTCTTCTTGCCTCAAAATATCAAGCTGAAACAGCACAATATATACTCTATTTAAACACAAGTTTATAGGGTTAATAAAGAATTAACTAGGCTAATTTCAATGGCATACGTTGTACAGGATGTCAGATGAGATGATTTAACACTCCCTTCTGGCCTTATAATCTATAATCAATGAAATAATCCATTAGTTGCACTTTAGAGAGTTTCTTACATGTTCTTGGGAAGTATCGGGGTAGCCCCCTGCCAAAGACAAGCCAGCAGACTGCTGGTTCTTGGTTTGATGTGGTAGGGAACTGAAAACTTGCACTCCACCGAGAGAATATATTAGGTCACTGAGTTGAACTGTAGTAATTTTATGACCAAATATGTATGTTAGCAAAGTTGTTGCACGCTACCAAGAAATCTGAAAAGTTCAAGTTATTATAGGCCACCTGACCAGGATAAGCAATTTATTTTGCACATTTTATCTTCAGCTGCAAATTGTTGGTTTAAGCTTATAAAAAAAAAAAAAAAAATCAAAAAATTGGATGTCTCCTGCAAGAGTTTTAACAATTACTGGTGACTATTTAGATCTGAAAAAACCTTTTATTTAATAAACATGAGTGTTTACACTAGCAGTAACCATATGTAGTTCTTTACAGTATCCTAGTATTTTATTCTTCAAATAAAACATGTAATTATTACAGACCAGAGAAACTGCCATTATCTCATTATTTCCATTAAACTAATGGAAATTATTTACTCTTTTTTTGTTTTCCACAGGATTAATGCACTTGGTACACGTGATGAATTACTTTAACTAGTCCCAAGACTTAACAGTTTACAATCAGTTTACAGCTTTCTTGCCAATTAATTGGACTTAATGAATTGCATTTATTTTAAGGGGAAAAAAGTCTTTATCTATTAACATTAATCAGTACAATAAATGAAGTTATGTGTAATATCCTCCACTTATTTTGAAGTAATCAAAGCTGCAGTCAATGTTGTTTTAAAAGAAACTCTCAAAACTTTAACTAATCTGTAACTGAGTAGAACTAGTCTGAAAAAAATAAACTGTTTTACTTTTGTCCGTTGCACTCTGTTGCAAAAGGGTCATGGTGAGAGGAGTGTTTAATCGGGAGAGTAGTAAGAACTCACAGTCATGAGATTTTCTTTATTTTCCTTATAGAGCTGCTCGGACAGTAACAAAGAGTCAACTGGCATATCAAAACTCCACGTTTTATTCTTCTTTTTTAATGCATTTCCAAAGGACTGATGACTTCACAAAAATTTCTCCAGTGCTGTCCAATCCTTTAGCAGCCGTTAACCCTCGTGCTCGAGACTGCCGAGTGTGTTTTCAGAAATACTACGGGATAACCTGCAGTACCAAGATTCCTGCTTTTGGAGAGTCCCATCTAACGGAACCGAGAGAAGCAACACTGATTTCCAGACAAGGGAAAGTCATAAATTTGCTATATGATAAACATTGCTTTGATTCAGGATACAGTAGGATGTTAACGTATTACACTGATATGGTAGATGTAAGTGCAACCTTCCGAAAATATTATTTCCAGATACAAAGATGAACTGATTTATTTCAAAGGAGAGTTACACGGCCGCTACCCACAGCCTTCCCCTCAGACAGCCTCTTTGCCTTTCATCTTAGGCTTGCATTCCACTGCAGGAATGCCACAAGTCAGCAGCTTACTGGTGTGTTTTCAGCTGACATACAGTATTGGTATCTTCTTTTAATTTTGTTTAAAAGCGGGAATATTCAAAACAGTTTCCTGAGCATCTTGAAAACGCTAGGGTTTCACACACCCTCCCCTCTTTCAAAGGGTTGCTTTGGTTTTTCCCCTGGCCTCCAGCTTTGTTTTTGCTGGACACTCATTTCCCAAATACTGCTGCTTTGTGTTCATCCTCACCGAGTTCCTTTTGCTCTTTGTGGTTTTGTTTCTCGTTCCACATTTGTTTCTCTCTCCCAGTCAAATACCCGTGCTACGCAACAAAACTTTGTGATGGCAAACTGAACCGCCTTCCATTCTTTGCTTCTCCTGTCAGTGGCCATTTTATTATGCGTTCTTTCTGAGCAGCTGGCTCACCAACAAAATTTGCTCCAATGCAAAGATGACTAGGTTGTATTTGAAGAATCGGTGGGTTAGAAGTTTCTGCCTTTAGGAGGACAAACTAAAGCTGAACAACAAATAATATGCCAAACATGGTATTAACGGTTAGCAGGAAGCAGGTCTCCAGACAGCCAAAGCCTTTATTTACTTTCCCTCTTTCAATATTCCTTCTCTCTGCGTGTGCTACAACGCTACCAAAGGACACTTTTTGTCATGTTTCCAAAGCTGATACGCTCATGAACTCTGGAAGGGAGAGACCAAAGAACGGCCGTGAGAAGACAACTGCTATGGGAGAACCTCCCTCTGCCCCAGCAAGCTCTCTGTGCCTCCTCACCACTATCCACAAATCCTCCTCAAGGGTGATTTGCAAATGTAAGCTTCTCTTCCAGACATTTACAAACACGGTGCATTTATTTAGAAAAGAACATTTCCTGATGTAATTAACAAATTAACATATTATAAATATTATGATTGCAAGCATTTAGAGGTGATCCTAAATGCACACATATGTAAAAAACAAAAGGCAGGTGCCTGAAAACAACCTCCAGTCAAAGAAAAAACCATAGGAGACACCACGTGACTCTTTAGTATCTCTCAACACCTTCGCATACACTGACGGCAGAGAACAATTCTGGATACTACAGAAAAGGATTCCTATTTGAAAATATGTTGTTTGCTCTATCTGAATTATTTCAACTCTCATCCATTAAATTATTAATGTAATATCAATGTTCTGTTTTTAAAAGCAAGTCCATTCTAGAGCAACAAATGGAAAATTAACCATAGCAGGTAACAACAAGAAAATTATTAAATAGAACTGCATATATGGTACCCTAAATTTATATTAATCTTCAATAATAATTATGATGACATGCAGTGTAAGAGTTACCAGTATTATCATTAGAAATATGTTTCCTAATTATTTTTTATTTGAATCTTGGAAATTGGGTGGGAGGAACTGAGGATTAGGGAAGAGAGGCTATTTCTCACTAATATCAGATGGGAGATTTCCAACACTGCATTATGGTGAAAAACAGTGACAGCACAAACGCACTGCAGAGATGGAAAGGAGAGAAAAAGAACAGAAAGATATGATAGTTATCTTCACACAGTTACTCCATTTCTGGGACACTAATTAAGATCACAAGTGTTTTGTGTAGAAATGCACAAAATTCCGTTTCTGAGACAGAAACTTGCGCACACCTGTAACAGAGTCCCTTTTTTCTCTCCCCACCTGTCCCAATCACGCAGTTATTTCAATTCATAGGAGAGAGGGAATAGCCTACTCTGTTAAATCAGCAAATTATTTTATTAACACACAGTAACCAACACAATTACACTAAAATGGCTCAGAACGTGACTGGATCACTACTTGGAAAATATTGGAAGAACAAGAGTATACGATCAGGGTAGGAGAGCCAAGACCATTCCAGACTAGCGTTACCAGAGGAAGCCCAGTTTACCTCAGAACATACTGTTTAGGAACTATAACCAACCTCCCAATGGAAGGGGGTTCCAGAACCTACTCCACTGTGCCAAATTCTGCCACTGCACCAAGGCTGGCATTAGAAAACTGTTGCAGTTCCAGTCAACCATGTGTACATGTAGAGACAGCCAAAGATAGGGAAGTTACACATATTTACTGTGTACAGGCACATTTTTTCAGCTGCTACATTAATACCTGTGTGAAGTGGCCGTGTTTGTGCATGCTTGCATGTCTGTTACGGATGTGTCTGCATTCCTGTTGCGATGGAGCAGCCATGCATGATGCATGTGATGTGCAAACTGGATTTATGCATGTTGAAATATTTCAGTATTTGAGTCATCTTCTTGACAGAGAGCAGGGCTTCCACTGAAAGCTCATTTAATAAAAATAATGCAATGCAAATGAACCTGAATCAGAAAAATTAGATTGATGGAAGTAGCTCGGTCGCTGTAATTACACAAGGTGTATTATTTCCTAAATTCTCTTTGCATTAAATATATACCATATATTTATCAAACATAATTAGCAGTTTAGGTGACAAGGATTTGATTTTTCTCCTGCAATAAAAATCCCTCCACGCTGGTGTGTACATCTAAAATGTAATATGAACATTTTGTTACTATCATTGTTTACTCCTCTAAGAAAAAATTCATAGGATCAAAGAATCAGAGGGGAAATACCATTTGGGACTTACGAAGTAGAAGATGAGGAAGATGGCTAGGTCAGCCTTCTGTGGATTTCATGAGCATAAAATAAAATTAAATCAGTCAAAGCTTTTAAGGTTGTTAGTCAAATAAATCGTACTTGAAAGCAAAATAATTGATGATACCCCAGTAGAGCTTTATTTCCCTTATAATCAGCATTTCATTTTTTCAAATATAGAAATAAATTGGTGAACAAACAGCAACAGAAACAAAAGTTACAAAAGAAGCTGTGACAAAATTGAATGTGGTCAATAGGCATTCTGCTAAAAGAAGTGGGTCTTCAGGAAAAGACAGACAAAGTACATTCAACAAAAATCTTATTTTTATGTAGCACTACCTTTCTTTGCTTTTCTTTGTCTTTTCCTAATTTGCCTCTGTTTAAACTTAAAGAATAGCCTGGAGAATCTATTTTAAACCACAAAAAAATTAAGGTGATGCTACACTGAACTGAAGCAGAAGACTAATATTAATGCACTATTCTCAGATCTCTACCGATACTCTCCAGGCTGACTTTCTGATTGACAATCTGTCTTAAATTTTAGTTTCCTGTCTTCAATTTCCATTTCAACTTAATATTATTGCAACACATTTTCTACATGATCCTTGTGTTTTATAATAAAGGTTCGTCCCTTTTTTTTTTTCCCCAGGATTGTAACAGACAAATCTGTGAGGTACATATTCAAAATTATTCCACAGATGAGTTAAACATTTGAGACTTCTTATACAAGCTGTGTTTGTTTTTAAATCTAGTGAACATTAAGATCAAAGTTGTGATGGCCAAAAATGTCCTGTTTATTGTACAATGTGCAAAAGCAGTACCTTAGGAATGTTCCTTGAAAAAGAGGAAAAATATTTGAAATGGGATGCATGCTTATGTATTTCTACAAATAATATTTACAGTAACATTAGATTACTGAGCAAACTACACTTTCCAGGACTAATTAAAATACCTAATTGTAGTGTATCTCACACCTTCTGTGGAGCCTCTATGCAAGCAGCAGCCAATAAACCCCAGGTTTTGCAGCACATGTAGTTCTTCCCGCTGTAACACTGTCAATTCCTTTCCGCCGCTTTCCCCACTGGCTGTTTTCAGCAGACTCAAGCTGCCAGCACACCGCTGCAAAAACAACTGTTTTACCTTTCGACAAAAAACTACCCATCTCTGTATTAGTGCTTTGATTTCATTTAATCTCTGCTGCATGCCACAGGGCACCTTCAGTGTTTCTGTCTTATACATTCCAATCTTGATGTTCAAACTTACTTCACTTACTGAAAATAAACTCAGCTAGAAATGTGTTTGTTTGCTTGTTTTTAAAGACATTTCAAAAAGCAAAACCTGTTAACAAAGTATTAGTCAGCTGTAAACTCTGAGCCTGTAAGAAGCTTGAACTTTTGTTAACTCTTTTGTTCCAGGATGGTTTGCATCATGTCCAGTTTGATTGAGAAGGGGAGAGAGAAAAGACTGCTTGCTGATCATACATCTAATATATATATATATTTATTATATATGCCTCACCGTATATCATTCTTACAAAAATGGAGTTTCCTTCCCACAAATGCCATCAACCAGCAGGACAAGGGCCAGTTTGGTTTATGCTGAATTTCATCTATGTTTCATGAACATACAAGCACTATTCTTCACGAGGCTTTAGAGCAAAATACTGAATACATGCACTACAAAAGCTGCCTGGTTCCACTGGAACGTAACTGCCCATATCCTCTCCCGTCAGGAAGGTTTAAAGGTGTTTCCAGTCTCCCAGCACGCAGCCCCAGATCACTAATATTTACAGGTTGTGACACAATTTACTAAACACAAGGACATTAAAAGCTATTAGACATGTTTAAGGAATTTCATTAGCACATATGGACAATTATGAAACTGAAATTCTCACTGAAACTAAATGCAATGACATCAGCCTCCCTGACCTTCTCACGAGAAAACGAGAACATTTCCAACACAACTAAGATAATGAAGTTTTTCTTCTCTCTCGCAATAGCTGAATGTTTCTTGGGGAGTTTGAACACATGGGGGTTTTGTTTAGGCTTTGGGTGGTGTGGGGTTTTTTTTTTAATAGTTTCACAGAAAATAACTATATCAAAATAATGGCAGAAAGCACTTTTGTTTTTTCTCTTAAAATCCCCTAGGATCACATGGGGACCTCAAGTCAAAAACCTTCACTTTAGAACAATAAATAAATAAACCTGCTAAAGCCCTCCCAAGGCTGGCCAACTGTAGCATAAGTAATGCAAGAGGCTGAGAGATGCCAGATAAATTTGATTACTACAAAAGATGGGAATATGTTTCTTTCCTCAGAGAATTCACAGAAAGGGGTCAAAAACAAAGCAGCACTGAAAGCGAACAACTTCATTTCGCCAGCGACTCAAGGCGAAAATACAATACCATTTCACAGGAACATTTTATCACATTGGTGCAGACACCTCCTAATCTTCTATTTCTGAAAATAGGAAAGATAGAGTCCAAGCAAAATGGGACTCTTCTTTCTTTTTCGGAAAAGTCATTCTGATTAGTATATCAATTTAGAAAAGGGTTCAAGACTGTTTCCTTCTTTCACCTGCAACCAGAGTCATAGTATCTCTAACACATTTCATTAGGAAAAAAAAAGTAATCTTACACTTTGTGTTATTCCTCCTATCTGTCAGATTATCAAATCATTTATTATCGAACACACTCAGAGAGCATCATTAGGAGAAATGACCTACCACACTGTCCTTGTTAAAGAAAAAACAAAGTCTTGACTCAATGTTAATTGTTACAGCCCTGAGTAATGATTAGCTGTAGAGAACCCCTGTGCACTATCCTCCAACTAAAAGGTAGTCCTGATTTCACACTGCGACGTTTTTCCTCTGTGAATAGATGAGCTCTCGCCAGTTGCTCTTACAACGGCACTAGCACTTGGCTAGCCTCGCTGGAATTACTTTTCCTTCATGTGTCCTAGGGTTGCACTTGGCTTTTTCACTAACACATCATGTTGGTGGCACAGTCACGCTGTTGTCACTAACACACCCTCATCCCTAGCAAATGCTATACTTTCAGCTAACACCAAAAGCTATGCTTACTACAATCTATTAGGTTTAACCTTATTTTCATTACTTCTCCAAAGTTCTTCCTATTTAAAGTCCCAAACCTTCACTCTCTTAACAGCATCTGTCAGCATTGGGTCTTCAGCCCAATTTCAGTGTGATTTTTAGAAGAGAGTTGCAAATAAGAAGTATAAAAAAAGGTTGATCTTTCAGGAACAAGTGACTTCCATCCAGTCTGATAAATTCATTTTCAGCACACAAAAACTCTTATTTGCACTACACCTCTTATAAGCTACCTTCTACTTTTGAAAAAAATATCTTCCATGGTGTCATTGTATCGGTTGCTCTACAGAACTCAAGAAAGAACAGGCTTCCAGCACTTTTTACTAATAACATTTTTTAGTATTAACGGAAGAAACCACATGTTTCTGCAACAGTCAATCTTTGGCAAGTTCATTTTATTCCTTTTTCCATTAAGTTTCCTGTCTTTTAATTCTTTCCTTCATGTTGCTGCAGTATTATTCTTTCTTATATTAAAGAAAATCAGCCTGTAATACACAACATACAGCTCTACGTGGCAGTCCTTTCAAAAGTTGGATGGACTCTTCCATGTCCCTAACATAAAGCACGTCAACCCTCGTAGTACTGAGGAAGTTTTGAACAAGCCTGAGCTATCCTTAAGCCCATCCGAACACTCTGCTAGTTCTTCTCTTTTCAGTTAAGGTTCTGTGGAATCTTTGACTATTTCCTTTTCGGTGTTTTTTTTTGTAATGATGATTTTGTTCCACTTGATTAGTACAATTTGTAACTTCTCTGTGCTGACAAGTTTCCCATTATTTATTGACTTGCCATTACTATGTCCTGGGGAGGGATGTGGAGGGTGCATGCAGGGGTTTTTTTGCAAGGAGGTTGACAGCCCATTCCTGCCAGTTCTTCCCTTCTGCTTAGAATGCAATTTCCAGCTTTTCTAGCTTTGACTTACAACACACTTCCTGACTCTCCAACACCCATGTTCTTAAATTCATTGGTCCAGATGATTTCACCAATAAATGTTGTTAATTTCCTAAATTTTGCCATTTTGAAATAAAGCAGAAATTAAGTAGTGGACTACTTTTATTCTTCCATTTCATTTAAAACAAATGTAAGAATTTGTTTTTTGCCATAAGCAGCTCTGAAGCACCTGCTAAGAAGCTCAGCTAAATAGCAGTAAGATGAAGCAGTCTATTGGCTATCACAGAGAATAAAAACTCTTTCCTTTACAACCAGTACTTTTTTCATGCTAGAAATTTAAGTCACAGTTCTTAGTGCTATTTCTATTAGGTTTTCAGAGACTAATATCCGCACACAAATTTGGTCAAAACCAGTTCAGGATTCAGTATTAAATGCTCAAACAATTTAGTAAAATAAAGGTTGATTATCTGTTTTATTCATGCTATGTCTTCTTATTTTATTATAGTCTACTATATAATTGCCATGCAACTATCACTTTACCCCTTATTTCTTTTTTCTGCAGCATATGCGTTCCCAAATCATCCATTTCCAGTAAAGCAAAGTCTAATTAATATTTGTAATAACACACAAAAACTGTCATCTACACTAAATCAACATAAAGGTACCACCTACATTTTCAACTTCCAAGGCCAAAAGACAACTACAACCTGGAATGAGGAACAGTTTCCTCATAAGAACAAAACATGTTTTACTATGCTAACAAATACGTGAAACAATAATCAATACTTTAAAAGAATAATTGCCCTCTACACATTTCAAAGCATTTTAAAACAAAGAGTAAAACCAAGCTACAATGAAATTCTGTAACTTGACGCAAGCCAACTCAAAGAAAGAGAACAAAAATGTTCTCTGATGCTCTGGTTTTTCCTCACTGTACAAACAGAGCAGCTTTACGGAGAAGCTGGAAGATGACTACAGTGGCTTACAACCGCCCGTCTTGGCCGGTTTAGCCACACTGTGGGCTACCTACAGGGGCTCTGGGCACAAGAACTCTTTTTCAGGTGATGACCGAAGGAGTTTGGGAAAAGGCAGGTCCAAGGAGAAGAACATTATAAGGATGAAAGAGTCGTGAACTACTGCAACAGAGAGAAGGAGGGGAAAGAGCTGGAGAGACTGAAGATATCAGGAACACTGAGCAGCCCAGCTCTTGCCCCCCCACCCCATGCTGTGTGTGAGCGTAGCAGGACAGCAAAGCTGTTAGGAAGTATGTGTTTTTAGAGAGCAGAAACACAACATGAGAATACTAACAAAAATTTAAGATAAATAATGAAGCAAGATTTATGAAAGTGCTTTCAGTTTCTTCAGACACTATTTTCTCCTTTCTAAGAAACGTGATAGCACAATATAAAAATTTTCCTCCCATTGTTAATTGGTTTAATATTAACATAAAAAATCGTGACCACTAGCAACTTAAAAACACAACAAATATGATGAGAGGGTTGAGATATACATATGCAAATACTCTATGCAGAAAGGGTACTGTAGCTTGCTTCCTGTGCTTGAGAGATCACTTTTGATATGTCTATAAAACTAAGATGCAAAAATCTTCTAGAGTTAATAATCTTTGTACTTCAGTGGCATAATTAGTTGATTTTTTTACACCAAAGAGTTATTGAAAACAAAAGCCGAAACCTGCAGAAGGACGCTCCTGCCCAGAACAGTGACTGATGGGCAGCTCTGTGACTGACTAAATGAACAAAGGGCTCCTGTGGATTTTAATAACACTGAATCATAAATGATATAGAAACCCTTTTTGCACCTTTGTGATTTTCGAGATTTCAGGAGGGAGGGAGTGTTTTCATCTGACAAAATGTTATTCATCATGATGATTTTTTTTTTTCCTTTAAGAAAACAACTGCATTTGATACGTTTGACATGGATGTCCTATTGGAGCAAATTTTTTAGATTTTCTACCATAGGTAAGCTTTGTGAAAGAGAGGAGTATAGCAGGTTTTTCGTAACATTTCACAATTATCTGAAATATTGCATAAGAAAGATGAGGACAGACTTAGCAGTAGGGCAGGATGCAGGTAACCAGTAGGGCCACTAATGAAAAGACCTTGAAACTGCCTGACACCACTAGATTATCACTTCTCATTTAAAGAACATGACTGGAGTTTTAAAATGCAGATTAAAAAAATAGTTAATTAATATATAGTTTCTACTGTAACCATAAGTCTATAACAAAGTGTAAATAGATGCAGCTGGCAGGTAAGATGAACATATATTTAAAGAAGCAGCAGCCAATGTTTTCAGAAGAAAACCCTAGGCAGCATTTGCCTATTTTGACTCCCAGAAAGTCATGAGAAAACATTTCTTCAAGCTAAGTAACTCCAAGCTTTCTCTTTCTGGATATACCAAATACTTTTATCAGCCACAATGCCCTCTTACCTAGACACATTTCTTACACTGTGTTCTTACACTATATACACATAATTCTGTATATTTTACACATATGTAGTTACCTATGCACACATTCCTTAAACAAACTTTCAAAATTACATTTTCAGAATGACACAGACGTATCAAACTCAAAAGCTCCTAGGAAATCCAAATGTTTAACTAACCAGAACAATGTTATTTTGGATCCTTGTACATATGCTTTAAAGAAATAATCTCATTTTTCCCACAGGACCCACATGTCAGTAAGTGCAGGAAAAAAGTTTGGGTGACTAAGGCGGAAAACTGGAAAAGAAGGTTCTGCGTCTGTCACTGCTCACTGTTCCTACTCTGGATCAACCATGCACATCTATGGCACACCCCACCAAACCTGAACTCCTGATTCCCCGTTGGATATCACTCTTACCTCCTCTCAAGTTCCTAAACCCACTATATCTCTCAAGCAAACTACTTCACTGGACTCCTGATCTTGAATGCTATCATTCAGCTTTTAAAATTCTCACTTTAGGAAAGTTCAAAGCATTCTCACCACCATCATCATACCAGCATGTCATACTGTGAAGTGATGCTACTTAGGCTCCAACAAAAACATACAAAAACCTAGAAAACCTCCTTAGGATATTTATTGATGCAGCATCTTAAAAGATTTTTCTAACAAATGTTTGTTTCTGTGAAAGACTTAAGTCTTTCACATAAAAGCATTAGAGTTTTTTTAAAAATTAAAAGCTGGCATGTCTGAAATAGTATTAGAATAAATAGCCTCTCGCAGCAGCAATCTCAGACACCAACGGCTGTACTTGCTCTGTGCATCAGACAGGAATTTTTCATTTCATACATCATTTAAAACTTGCTGCAGTGATTCCACAAAGCTGTCTATACTATTAGCAAAAAGTGAAGAGAGAAACCTTCTTTTCCACACACACCCCCAATTCAAGCTATTTTGGCCAAAATTCAACTGCACAACTAGACCACCACAGCATTGATGACAGAGAAACAAAGCATACTCAGTACTAGATAATGAAGAAAAAAAATCTTATATTCTCATAAATAATATTGCATATTGTATTTGAATACATCAAAATAAAATTACACTGTCTACATCAACAGCAAACTTACTGTGGAAACAATATACCATAGCAAGCAACCACCTAATGCACACAGTTGTTTCAATATTTTTAAACACAGATTTGCATTTATATCATATTTTCAGAAATTACTCTCCCAGGACAGTGTAAGAGTCTGGAACAAAGCTTCTCCTTGAAAAAATGCATATTCAGGCAGAGATCACCTACATATTCTATGGCCATTAACACAGGCAGCTCACTTACTCCTGCAATGGCCCCGGAAAAAATTATGAAGATTATCATTATTGCCAAAATTATTATTGTTGGTATGGTCTTTAAATGCTCAGATATAGAGCTATGTTCTGAAAATACATAATTCACTAACCTACGTGCTAAAGCTTTAAACTCACACCGTGGCCACAATTCACACATCTTCAGACTGCGTTTGACTGAAAGCTGAAAAATGGACAGCTTTTACACAAAACTCATTTAAATAATACCAAATACTTGCACTTGGAACTCAGCTTGAAAATACAAAGGAAGAGTTTTTCTCACCATATATGAAGAACTTCTGGACTGTAGTGTGTAACACAGGATACTCACTTCCTGGGCATTAATTCAGTAATTCCACTTCTCGTTCAGGATAAATCCAGAAGGTAGCTAGCACAAATAAAAGAAAAACACAAATTTAGCAGGGGTTGGATGTGAACAAATAAAATTTTTTCTTGTCCATTTGACCGACAAAAAAATCTCCTATGGTCTTCCTTTCACATCTAAAAGTAAAGGTACGTTATGAGCGCAGTTGCAACAGCACTAGTTTGGTTCCACACCAGTATACACTGGCATCATGATAATCATGGATACAATACCGGAATTTTTGGACACCAATAAAATTGCATGCACACAGAGTTAACCTCCTGACCCCTCCTGTGACTCTCCGCACAGCCTGGCCCCCCCACTCAACAGAGGGCATGCAGAGATTGAAAAACACGAACCAAACTGTAACAAAAGCTGCAGATGGAAGGGCACTTTTGAAGAAAGCACTAGTTAATGCTTTCAGAAAGATAAGGCCCAAGAGTCAATCTTTATAAACCATATGAAAGAGGCACTAAATAGAGATGATATGACTCTCCTCATTTTGTGTGTCAAAACAATATTTTAATTTTATTTTTAAATCTGCCAATCAGGGCAAAACTAATCACCAAAGTGTTTTACCTTTCAAACATGTCATATATTAAAATTGCCCATGTCAAATAGACAGACTAGGGGTACATGGACAGTTTTCACACATTCCTCAGATTTCTCAGCTGAAAAATTAAAATATACAGATATTAATAAGAATTGAAACATCCAGTCAGTAAATTTCTTCTCTCTGGAAAAGACTTTGCACAGGAAAAGAAGCTTCAAGCAGTAAGTAGGTCCATTATATTTCCTTTTCAAAAAGTTGAGAACAGACTGCAGGGTTTGCAAGATGAGATGGTCTAAAACAGGTACTGCAATTTTAAACAGTCCAAACATATCTTGTCATCTCCAAACATTGAATATATTAGATTACAATCTCAATTAATATCTGACATTCTTTCTAACAGTGAAAAGTGACATCATTTGCAACTGACGTAACAGCACACTGCTCCGGAGCAAGGAGCTCTCTGTGCTGGGCTGGGTGCCTAGAATTTCCCTACTCCTCTGACCTTAGCTGTAAAAAACATTGTTGTTCTTCTCTGATGTTTACTGAACTGAAGGAGAGAAAAATATAGCATGAGAAGGAGGTCACTTATAATAAGAAGCGTTTCCATAGGGCAGATGCCAACACAAAAACAGAGCAGGGAGCTGCACACAACAGAAAATGAGTCTTAAAATACAAACCAAGCAAAACCCAACAGGATAAAGGATCAGAGAAGTTTAAATAGATGAGGCACCCAGAGCATAAGTGAACATCTAATCCCCAAAAGTGGTAGAGGGAAAAGGAGACAGGAAAAAAACTTCAATATGGAAGGCAAGACTGGAAAGTCAAGGGGTAGCCCCTATGGAGCTACATATGGGATCCAGGAAGCAAAGGGAAATGAATCAAGAGAAAAGTAGACAATCTAGGATAGTGGTTTTGAATAAGTGACATCTGGATTAGAAAAACAAATGAATGCGATGGAGGATAAGTGTGCTCTAGTTCCACTGAGTGGGAACACCCGCCTTCAGCATGGCTTATCACCACCTACAGCAGTACCCAGTGCAACCAAGAGCGCCCCAAGCAATGTCACCCTCCAGCTGGGTACCTGAAGAGCAGAATACCTTCAGGAGCGTCAAGCACTATCCAATTTTCCACTCATTCATGTGTATTAAAATGAATACTGATCAAGAAGTTTTCTCCACATCGACAGCCGTATCACTGTAATGACGTGGAATATACCTTCAAAAATTATTTCTTAGATACAATGAGGAAACCTGCTAGATAATGCTCCATACTATTAACACTCATAGTTAAATCCAAAGGTACATAACACTGCCCCAAATTTGTTATCTATTTGCTGGCTCTGCAGAAAAAAAAAGTCTTATTGCTACTGAATTGTTCTTTCAAAACCTTTCAGTAACTACTAAGATTATATCGATAAAAACTTCTTTTCAGTCAACACCAAAATATTTCTGTAAGCATCGTGACCCTGAAAAACTTTGGTTTTAAGTAAATGAAAGGCCAAGCTACAATGATAACTTGAATATTCCTATTATTTTCAACCTGCCAGAACACACGTAAGATATCAAAATGTGGTAAGTCATACAAATCAAACGTTTCTGAGTTATGAGAATTTTTGTGTAGCATAGTACAGGAACACAAGAAAGGTTATAAAATCTAAGACCATTCAATGAGAGCTTGCGGAAAGCTTCCCAAATTACTTGTCCATGTGCAGTGAAACAACCAGCCACATGATGAAAGATATTACTAAACATGAAATAAATACAAATGGTTATCTAGTTACATTTATGCAGCAAGTATGTAAATCTGCTTGTCTACATTCACAGCACAGTTTCCTGAAAATGCCAGTCTCAGATACAAGCCACCGACACTACAGTACCATTAGCTGAAAACTTAAAGGGAACTTACATGTACTAATACTGTATAATTAAAAAAGAGAAGAGTCAGAAAAAAGGAGACAACCATTTCTATAGATTCCTCTGTTAGAGGCTCCACAGGTTCCTCTCCATCAAGGTAAAGGCTCTACTACCAATGCCGTTATGCTTCACAAAATAAGTACCCAGAGAACACCCCAACATGAACAATTCACACGGAGGTCTGCGGCCCCAGGCTCCCAGAGCCTGCCTTGCCTTCTCCCTCCCACACTGCTTCGCTGTAGGTATTAGCATACGGTCAGGTACAAACGAGATTTGGTGTTAACAAATAAGCACTTACAAACCAGCAGACATCTGATATCACAGTGCATCTACAACAAGAATTCTGCAGCTACTTGTATCATTTCTGCCATAGTATTGTCTGCGTAACCTTGAACTGCGGATGTTTACCTGAATGTAGCTAGCAAGCGTGTCGATGCAGACCATGCAGGAAAGATCTATAGCTCTAAACTGTTCCACCTTCATTGTGAACTTCTCAACTCACAAATCAATAAAATATTGAGTAATAAACAATGAGCCAGAAATATTCTTGGGAAAAAAAAACCAACTTATTCAGAATTGTGAATCATGGAGCCTACACATTTTCCAACATCAGTTCAGGAAATAAAAATCTCATTAAAGCTTTAGCCAAAATTTTGAATTCATCAAAGGACCATGTTCTGAATACCAATGAATTCCATGAAAAAGAAGGGGTTTTTTTCTTGTCTGCATGTCTGTAAAATACCTCTTAGGTTGCGAAACCAAATCTGATGACACTGAAAAGTCTTTCAGGAACAAAGACAGACAAGTAAAACAACCACCAGATCTCTTTAATTCCATGCAAAAGTGTCAACAGCGAAATCACTGCATCTCTTCTATAGCAGAATATTAAATAGTTCATTAATATCCATTTTCCCTTCTTCTCTTTTCAGAGGCTACTAGAATTGTTTCTGTTTGATTTTACATGAGTGAAACTCCTCCCAAATGAAACAGGTACAAGTATCTTGAAAGAACATTCAAGTGCACATCATTCAAGACCTTGGCAGTCCCTATCTCTGTGAAACAACAATAGCATCCCGCTAATAACAATGACTTGCTTAACTATTCATTTTTGTAAATAATGGAACTGAAAATTATCTAGTGATGGATTTACACTTTTACAATGCATCTCAGGGATGAAAATGAATAGGGATGAAGAAATTATGTATACGACAATGGGTGACACACAGAACTTAAGATTCTAGCTAGCTCCACAGAAGAACACAAGCTGGAAAATGTAGCACTGCAATTTTTAGCATTTTACCTTTGTCTAATACTACTGAGAGACATCCTATATGTATTATTTGTAATACTTGCGCTTAAAAACTCCAATTAAAATCCAAACACCATTACGTTAGGCAGAAATAGTATGAAAATTACAATAGGTGTCATAGCCATTTTAATTCCAAAAAAACACAATAAATTATCTGTTTCTCAGATATGCCTTCCGTTCGATTGTAGTTACCCACAGAATTTTAGTTCTTATATTCAGAGGGAGCATTAAAAGGATTGCCTAGGCGGTCTTTTCAGCCTTTTTTTTAAATTAGAAAACCATGTTAATATTTCCACTGGAGGCACACAGCCTAGAAAGTGAAAGCCTACTGACACGAGGCTTACTTTCCTTAATCACCTTTCCTGGGAAGAAGCCCATGGACCCACAAAACCCTGTGGCCCATGAGCTGAAAAAGCCCGCTCCCCGGAGGTATAAGACTGCAATTTTACAGAAAATTCATGGATTTAGATTTTTCTTCTCATTGCTCCTCCTTTTTAGTGAATTGCTTCTTTCACTTTAGCTTAAGTACTGACATACTAAACATATCAATTTACTCTAGTCTAGGCTATCATTTTACTATTAATATATTTGCACAGTGAACCACTTAAGTCTGAGAACTAGGTATGATCTATTAGAAAGTTATTCTGAGACAGAGATGCATCTTGCATACATGTCTAGCCAGCTGGATAGTTCAACATCAGTTTGTTTTGACTTAAAGAAGAGGATGCTACAAATTAGCGTAGATATTGAAAAATAAGATTATTTGGAGGCAGGAGACTGACAAAGGTGACAACTTTTCTGGTAAGAGCAGAAAACCCTACATTTCTGTACAAAAAAAACCCACAAAGTAATCTTTATTAACTAAGTAACAAATGGCAAGTGTTTACACTGTGACTATTAGTTCTCTAGTAGGGTGTTTATTATAAGCAGTATTTCAAACACATGACTTTAGGAGACAAAGTATAAATATTTTAAATGGTAAAATATAGGTGTTGGGTTTTTTTGTACTGTGTCCAGAAAATTTGCACAAACACATCAAATTTTCCACCTAGGGAATTTACTTTATTGTTAAGTTTGCATTTAAAACAAATGTACATGACCTATTTTGGGTCTAATATAACTAAAAGGAACCTATTTGTTGTTTATTATTTATAGAAGATTCACTTCAGATTAGGCCTTTTGCAGACATGTGTATCTGTGTGGCATCATAAAGCATCTCCAGATATCCCCCAGCACTAAAACAGACGAGAAAATGACAAGTTAGGATGTATCCCAGTACACACAGTATTTTATAAAAGCTAAGATTAAAAGCTGGTTTTTCCTCTTCAGAAAGGCCACATGAAAGAGCTAGTACCATGGCTAATGCATTGACCTTCTGTGTCTGATAATGACAAGTTCAAGTTCCTAGAGTTGGATAAGATGTGGAACTAAAGTAAGTGCACTCAAGCAACGAGTTCTTCTGCTCTGTTAGAACCCTACTCGCAAAACTAGCCCTATAGAAAGAAAGAAGAAAACAGTTTAATTTTTTTTATATATATAGCCAAGGAGTTTTTCTATACCATCAGCACGTCTCATAACTATTTTCTTCAGAGTCTTCAATCTAAGCACTCACTGGTGGTTTCTTTCACTTCTTAATAGCAAACTTGAAATTATTCCACGTGAGTAAATGATGTCAAATTTATGAAAAACAGAGATGTAAAATTGCCACTTGTGTCTAAAATTTCACATTTTCAGCTTCTTTCTTGTAAACAGAGAAAGAGTAAAACATAGTGAAATTACAGACCTTGCCTTCCAAACTTCCAGGAAATCAGAAATGCCTTTTTATACAACAAGCAGACTACTTAAAGTTAACTCCTCTGGAAATCTAGCATCTGCCTTTTGTTTTCAAAGGAGGACAGCAAAGGTACATCAAGCATTTCTTCCTATCATCAACTAAGAAAAACCACAGTTGACCTAAAGCCTTTATTCCTGTCAGTCATTAGTTCTGGACAATTTTGCAGTTTACACTGTCTGGAGCTCTTCAGGGGCAGACTAGAACTCCTTCACAATGCTGCTGGCATGACTGAGGCACAGAGAAGAAAGCTGCTGCCATCAAACTAGGCACTGACAGCAATACGTTAGATAAGGCCAGTAGAGTTTGACTACGGAAAGTAACTAATAAAGATTCTTTCTTCCTAAATTACTAGTACTACTAATAATACATACTCTATGACTGTGTCTTAGCACATTTTATATTTTCAAATATTTATATTTCAAATTACATAGATATATTACAACTTTTACATCTTTGTTAAAGTTATATAAGACAAATAATAATGGCTAAAAAAATGCTAGGACTCAAGTTGGTGTAAATCAATATGTGCATAATCAGTTTTTAATCATCAGATCATACCCAATGTTTTGCACTGAAAGATTCCTGACAGGACACAGGATCACAGATTCCTGTGATCACAAAGGGAACGATACCATTCTGAAAAAGATTCCCTTTTAAATTTGGCTCCTGAAACAGTATTTCTAATTTCCTCCTTCTCACCCCCAACTCGAGCTCATCTCAGAAACAATACTTTATTTAGAAAGATAAATTAATCTTAAGCATCTCCAAAGTCTTGCTTTATTCCGCTCCAGTAAATTTTTGTAGATGGAAATTTTTGCTTTTCCTTAGAAAACAGTGATATTAAATACAAAAAAACACACATTAAAAGAACACTAACATTTCTAAAACAAGAGCTCAAGCTGAAGTTAAGAAATTGCCATAATTAAACTTGTCCAGGAAGACAGATTAAGGTCAAATATGTCTATTAATTTTGGGTATCTACTCTAAGCCACCTTAGACTTGATTTTTTTTTTTGAAGCACACAGCATTTCATAGCATTTAACACATTCCTATAATGGTTTTTACTAGTTGCCATTGTGGCTGTGATTTTTTTGCAAACCAAACACCGCACATCAAAGCTGAGCAGCCAGACTGCAGAGTGTCTGTGCGAGGACTGAGTTAAGTGACTTGACCAGCATCATGTCAGCAGTTTCTTGTAGAAGCAGGAAAAAAACCCTATTTTTTAAAGAGGCATTTATCTGCTTTACTCATGGAGTCCACGCTCCTTTTCCTGGGCACTATATTAATTTCAACTTCTACCATTCACATAGCAGGAGGCCTCTGCAGCAGTAAAATCCTTCTTTATAAAACTGAATCATCCCTATGACCTTCTCTGTGAACAGACTGGATGTAAATGCTTTTGACTCTAATATTAACCAAGTTCTC
Organism: Nyctibius grandis; assembly: GCF_013368605.1. Lineage (NCBI taxonomy): Eukaryota > Metazoa > Chordata > Aves > Nyctibiiformes > Nyctibiidae > Nyctibius > Nyctibius grandis. The sequence goes on along the minus strand of NC_090669.1, from coordinate 22,696,626 downwards.
GATGAGGTGAGCAGGGGCAGGCTGGGGTATGGGCCTTACAGCAGCCCCCCTCGCTCCCAGCACTCCCACAGCTCCCAACCGCCCCCAGAGTCCCCAGGAGCCATTTGCCTCCCTCCCCAAGGGACTGTTCCTCTGTGGCCCTTTATCCCCCAGGCCCACCTCACCTTCCTCCTGGGGGGCTCTGAGAGAGCCAGGCCAGGCCCCCAGCCAGAGAAGCAGGGACCCAGCCGAGGCCCACAACAGCACAGAGGCTCACCTGCGAGTAAAGCGCCGTGCAGACACGTGCCTTTGACTCCGGTCCTGGCTGAGGGTCACGGAAAATGAGGGGAGTAAAGCTGGCACCAAAATGGTCTCATTTGGTGCCGTAAATTAAGGGAGCCAAAATTAAAACAAATGGCATCAGTTTCTGGCTGGGGTGCTCCAGGTAGGGCACCAGGATAACCCTCAACCTGCCACAGGGGCCACAGCCCGTCATGGGCCCTCAGCCTGCCACAGGGGCCACAGCCCGTCATGGGCCCTCAGCCTGCCACAGGGGCCACAGCCCGTCATGGGCCCTCAGCCTGCCACAGGGGCCACAGCCCGTCATGGGCCCTCAGCCTGCCACGGCTCCTCAGCCTGCCACGGGCCTTCAGCCCGTTATGGCCCTCAGCCTGCCACAGGGCCCTCAGCCCATCATGGGCCTTCAGCCCGTTATGGCCCTCAGCCTGCCACAGGGCCCTCAGCCCGTCATGGGCCCTCAGCCCGTTATGGCCCTCAGCCCGCCATGGGCCCTCAGCCCGCCATGGGCCCTCAGCCTGCCACGGGCCCTCAGCCCGTTATGGCCCTCAGCCCGCCACACCACACACTCAGTGCGGGGTGACAGGGCAAAGCCTGGTGGGCCGCCGGTCGCAGCCTCGCCTGGGGATTTCACCATGTGGGAAATGGCACTCTGCTGAAATAAAAGATGCATTCACACTTTGTAACACATTTTCTTGGGGTTTTGTTACATCCCTCACTACTTCTAATTATCAAAGAGACTTTATTTCTAAACAAAGGCTGCTGCTGCTTCATCCAAGAATGATGTTAAGATGCTAAATGAGGTATACGATCACAGTGCCTTGCCAAACAAAAGGATAAGTCAAACACAGGCACTTGTGCTTTCGCCGCTGGATCAAGGAGAGGGAAACCAGTTACAGAGAAGAAAGCCTAGATTTCAAACAAATGTTTCCATAATCAACAGTTACTGCAAGCAAGGTTCAGAAAACTACAGGGAAGAAAAAAAAAAAGCTTTTTCTGTAAGTATCCCTTGTTGTTTTCTTCTTTGTTTCAGGTGAAATATCTCTTTTTTTTCAAGTATCAGTCTTACCCTTTTCTTTTTCAGGTTAGCTTGGAAAAAGGAAAAGAGAGCTAACCTCTATTTTTTTTTTTTTTTGACACAATAAACTATAAATAGTTCCTCTGAAAATGCTAGACCCTGTGATATAACTTCTTTATTTAGATAAGTTCTAAACTGTCTGTTATTTACACAGAAGCCAGAAAATAATTTGTGCTATTAAGATTTTTTTTCCAAGACATACATTATTTGTTAACATTCCTAAATACTCATTACGTGAGCACACAGTCTTTTAAAAGCTTATTGTTTTCTCATTAAATTTGGATATTTTGGGAAGAATCTGTGCACTATGTTAAATAAGTAGATATTTCGATAATTTTAAAGTTCATTTTTAGAATACAAATAGTATAAAACTTTAGAAAAGCAGTTACTTCCTATCTCCAGCACTGCCTGCTATTCAACCCCCTCAGCTTTTTTGTTTACACTGAACTAATGCACCTTTTCCATCGCATAGTCCATTCTGATACCTGTAGTGAGTTTCTGAATCCTCAGCAACCCTGTTAGAGGGAAGACGAGAGAATTTCACTAATTCAGTATTTTTCTGTTCTTCTCTTATTAATTTCCAAGGCGATGTTTGCCACACATCATAATATTTTCTTTCTGTCCTTCTCTCTTTATATGCCCCACTCTTTGCGACGTAACACTTCTTTGGAAGCTATTTGCTATTTGAATACAAAAACCTCTAATGTTTAATGTTTATAACTTCAGTTTACAAATTCGCATCTGCAGTACAGGAAGCTTAAGCCATGGCTAGTTGAACATGGTTAAAGTTGAATGATTTCAGCTGGATAACATGGAAAAGATGTAAATATATTATTTGTCCTTTTTAATTTATTGTTATTTTCCCTGCCAATGGAAGAGGGTTACCTTTATTAATTCCTCTCATCCTTTTATATAGTGATGTCGTTCAAAGTCACCATGTATTTTTAAGTTCCATACAGTGTATTTTTAAGTTGCATACTCCTTCCCATCTGTGATGTGGAAAATGACACATTTTGCTTAAACACAATTTCAATAGCTTTATTTATTTCAGAGGGTGCTTAAGTACTTTTATTCTAATCAGGCTCTTATTTGCATCCAAAGTTACTACAAAAAAAATTAAGTATCAGAAGGCTTGATGCAGTGCCCTAATCTGAGTGTAGTAAAATCCAGGTGGTGATCATCAAACCCACACACTAAACTTACATATAGACTTTCTATGACTATAAAAAATTCAAGTTATTGCAGAAAAAAAATATACACTTTTTTATAACTTGGGCCAGCGAATAAGCAATTTGTAGGAACAGCTACTGAATCTGCACAAGCAAATTGTGTTTAAAAGACAGTGTCTGAAGCTACATACCTTTCTTAAAGTAATTTTGTATGAAAATTAGTTCTTCCTAACCTGAAAGGTGGCTTTAAACCACCTGTGAGCTGCTAGCCACCTGTATAAACAAGCTCAACAGAGTTTTACTGCCAGAGGATATCAGGTCAGAGATGGCTTCTGTTGTCAGATCAGTCACCGACTACCTCAATTGCCTTTGGCAAGTCATTTAACCTTTTTGTATTAATGTTTTCCTGCAAGTAGAATAGTTCTTCATCATGGTAGGGAGGAGTTTAGCCATTAATTAATAAAAATAACTGTAAAAACACTCCTTCTTTAATTCCAATGTCTGTCTGCTCTACAGAATAATACTAGGAAATTCAAACACACTCCACACATTAGATATAAATGAACTGTTTCTGTGTAAGTGGGTGCTGTTTCAGAGCAGATTCCTACCGTACTTACTTTAACGACTTCACAAATTAGGAAGACAGACAAGGCTTACAGTTTTCTTGCAACTCGTGAATAATAACAACAAAAAGAGAAGCGGCGGTCTTTGTCTTGAACTGACAACTTGTATGTGTTAGAATACTTCCATAAGTTTTAATGAGCTAAATGATTTAAAAATATATATAGTGAAAATTCTCTTGATGTGAAACCTTACATGCCATGTTTCAGCCTAAAACAAACTTTTACTGCCGAGCTATAAACCCCTGGAAAACGGAGTTTATAAGGGAAATACTGACAGAACATTAGCTACACTGTAGCTTGCTAACGGGTACCACTATAATACAGTCTATTCCAGAATAATTTTTCTTTTTATTATTTCATTAAGTTGTATCTCACTAAAGTTCCTCCTAGGATCTCTCTACAGCACCAAATTTTTCATTGAGAAAACTATAAATCATAGGCCTAAATTACAATTTAATTATAAACGCCTTCCCTTCTAATGCTGCCTGGGACCTTTTACCCTCCTACATAATTCTAAAAAATGACCCCTGTCATAATTTCCTTCACTAGAATAATATGCAGAGATCTAATCCTCAATCCTGCTGTCTTATAATTTAATATAAGAGGTAATTATTATTCAAAAGATAATGTTGCAGATATTGAAAATATTCTGAAGTTTAAGTCTAAAACAACCTTGACTTGGTAAGTAAAAGCCTCTTATTTGACTTTCGCAGAAAAGGAAATAAATAAAAAGGTTTTAAGACTTTACAGGAAATGCTAGAAGTATTATTTGTAGCTGGAATTTGTATACTATAATTTCTATAACCTTTGAACTACAGAGAAAACACTCACACACACAGCAAAACCAGGAAGACACCAGATAATTTATTATTGATTTCTGCTTTTTGCCATAGGTTAGATAGAAAGTTCTAGATTGCTGCTGTGTAGCTGAAAAATATATTTTAGGTGGCTCCGCACTGCTGAATGCAAGGAAGTATACGTAAGCTAAAGTCAAAAGAAAAAAAAAAAAACACAGAAACAAAACCAAAAATATCACCTTCATAAAACCTTCTTCTTACACCTCAAATTTTATTTTAAATTTATCACAAAGACACTGTTATGTTTATCCAAAACATTCCTGTAAAGGAGAAGTTAAATAATATTAAAACTTTAAGGAATTAGTACATTTTTTCCTAAGTCAGAAAAGCAAGGAATAACACCATTATGTCAATTCATCTTGCACAAGAGACAGTGAATTTAATCTCGTACCAAGAACACAGCTATTATTGCCTGTCTCTCTTCACTTTACAAAGGAAGACTTTGACCTTAAAGCCCTTTTTTCTAAAACTGAGACTTCATCAATTAAAACCTGTTTTCTTTTTAGTTAACTCTTACGGTATGCAAGACGATCTGCCAAAGTGAACTGATAGCACAGATGGAGCAAAAGAAGGTTAGGATGAACATAAGGAGAGGGAATTAACAGAAAGAATTTCTGAAGCAGAGAAGAATAAAATTCACAGAACAACTGGAATGTTTTTTTCTGTTTCAAATTCAGGGAGCACGCCCCACTTTTTCAAGTAAATGAGATATCAAATGAGCTTCGTTGCTTTTAACCATATACAGCTCCATCAGTGAGAACAAATAAAATACCATAACTGACAGATTCAACATCCTGAAGAGGAAGAGGCCAGTGAGGTTATCAGAAAATGGGGTTCACAAGAGGTAATTATAGCCCATGCTCACCCTTCTTAGGTGAGGCAGAACATCACTATACAGCTCCATAAAAATCAAACTATATAGTGCAGAGGCACCAGTTTACTACCCTCTTTGTTTTTGCTTTGGGAGCAGTTCATTTAAGATGTAATAAATTGAAGGTTTTTTCCTGTCCTTCCATAAATCTAGGGACAGTGCAAATGAGGTGTTCCTCATTATGAACAAAAGAAAAGGGGCTCCCTAGATAGTGACACGAACTGGTAGCATTAAAGCACTCATTAAAAGGAGCCCTGTTCTTTTTTGTAATAAGGACTATTACTTAATAACACTCGAAGCATGGTTCACTTCATATTGCTGAAGTGAGCTTTTGGGGGGCAGTGAAGAGGAAAAAAGGGAAAGTCCATAGTACCACAAACAATAAAAAAAAGAGAGATGGAATTTTGCCTGTAACAAATTAATAGTAAGTAAGAAAGTGTCATTGACTGCCTCTGTCTTACTGAATTGCTTCATGCAACAGAAAAATTTAAGGATCTCGGGGGATTCATGGAGGATGTTAGACTGTACTTTTAAATGAACAAACAAAACCAGACCCGATGGGCACAGGTAGACTGAAAAAGATCACCAGGAGATGATTTCCTAACACGAGGATCCAATAAAATACTGAGCTTATGCAATTTTGAAGGAATCCTATTATTAGCAAATCAGAATGTGTTATTGTGATGGGGAATGTACAGCACCAAAAAAGACAGCAGAGCAATAATTTTACACTTCCATTTCCAACAAAAATCTCTCCACCTCAGCAGTGGCGAAGGTCTGGACATTTAGACGATCTGAATTTCATCTCTCTGGGGATTAGTCAGAAGAGAAAATGCAGTTGTATAATAGCTCCGAGTATGTTTGCTATTTTCCATGGACGATGGGAAATTACACGTACCACCAAACTTTGTAAGAAGTACTACACGTAAGAGATGAAGCACACCAAGAAAGAGTAATGGCTCCGCCCTGCTGGCATCCTCTCTCACACGGGTCCACCCCAGACACTTCTGAAGACAAGAAATGTTTTGGTGATTATCTCTGCATCTTCATTCTATTCTCTGTCATCAAATGTCATTCCACCTCAGAACCTACAAGACTATGCCTGAAAGTAAGCACATTGGGGCTTCTTGTTGGAGCCAGTGTTCAGCGGGAAGATTTTCCAGGGCTTTGCAGTTTGAGCCACATCAGATCCTCCTGACTGACCTCAGAATTCAACAGGGGAAAAAAAAAAACTCTGAAGCAGAGCTGAAGGTCAGAAAATAATGTGAATATGCAGAAGCAACGACTGGACATCTCTAACAAACAAGCTTTTTTACTTCCTCTTGCACTGCTAGTGAAACCACGCACTCACGCCCCTATTCAGAAAGGAGAACAAGGAGGATTAATTGAACAGGTATTAAAGCTGTTGAGAGTGCTTTTGTTACAAGTCAATCACGTAGTCAAAACCTTGATTACCCTGAATAAGAGCGTTCCCTGAGTAAGAAGTGAAAAAACGAGTTCACATGAGTGCTACATTTACATCACACATACACTATGTTTACTTTAGAAATTACATTTTTAAAGAGCTATTGAAATAAGTAGAAAAAAACCCAGATTGTGTTTCTGACAAAATTTTTGCTGTTTCTGCTTGACGTAGCCATTGGTGTGCGCATAAAGTCCAGGCTGGGGTGCCACAACACTGTTACTATTGAGCAATGACTTCTGAAACTCTATTTTGTTTTGCTTTTGTTGTTAGCATGTCTGTGCAGTAGAGACAATGTTAGTAAAACACTGCAAAGTACCTAGACATGAGTTCTTTACAACTCAAACTTATTTAATGCAAATAAATTTTCTTATGCTTTTGGCATTTTTTTCTTCTTTTCACCAAATCCACTTTATTATTCATTTGTACTATTATATACTTTAAAATAACTTCGGTCCTCAAAGTATAAGGATGACATAAGGTTTGAAGCCATCATCAGCCAAGAAACTACTAATAGTTAACACATTACATTTTTCATGCCCATCAGAAACTTTCCATAACAAGATCTTGTAGCTGTCCCTACAGAATTTCATTCGGTTTTTGCCAAGCCATCACCCCCACTTGTCAGATTATTTTGAATTGTACTCCTACCATTGGACGTGCTCAATATCTCAGTTTTCTGTTGCCTGAAAGCTCAGTAAATATATTTCCTACTTTGTGATTCAGCTCATTAAAGCAAACACTGCAATGACCCAGGGTCAGGGCAGACCCCTGCCAAACCTCATTTTATACCTCCTTCCATTTTGACATTGATAAGTATGCCCTAAATATGATTCTTCAGCCAGTTGTATACCTACACTCATCTAAAACACATTTCCTTAGCTTGCTTATAAATAAAGAAGTCATGTGAGGCAGTGTCAAAAACCTCCCTAAATTCAAGATATGTGACACCTACTACTTCTTCCCTGTCCACGCCTGTTACTCTGTCGTAGAGGTTGTGTTGGTTAGACAATATTTTTTCTGACAAATCTGTGCAGGCTGTTTGTTATTCATTTCCTTGTCATCTTCGAAGTGCTTGCAAATAGTTTGATTATTTTTTCCCAGAATTTTTGCAGAAACTGGAGTTCAGCTGACTGGTCTATAACTCCTGTCTAAACTCCGGTTTCAACTAAAGACACTACACTCTCTGCCAATATTTCACCTTCCCTGCACAAATTTTCAAAAACAGCCACTGCTAGTTCTGAGTTTATTTTGGCTCTACGTGTTCCTTTGATGAGTTTTGAAAACCATGGTTCTGACAGCAGCTCTTATACACTTTAACCTGTTTCTTCTCTATGCAGAACTAAGATCTTACCCATTTGGCAACAGCATCAATTATGATAGCTGCTGGCCTATAGATGACCTTTAACAGAGAAGGATACAAAAACATTTGTCTGCCTCAAAGTTATATTTGCTCTCCACCGAATGGCGATCCTACAGTTTTCTTTATTTTCCCATTCCTGCTATTGTTCTCAGTATCATTATTTTTGCTATTTTGAAACATCTTGCTAGCTGCTTCTCATTTTATGATTTGGCCTCTGATTTTATCACAACATGTCTCTGCTGTATTTTGATACTTATTCTCAACAATCTACAAGGTGGTTTCTTATCCCTTGCATCTGTCCTCTGCACTGGGATAGGTTGCACTTCATAAAAGATTCCGTTTATGTACTTATTTGGATTTCAGGTCTGAATAATTCCCAATAATTGTCACATTAGGAGTCTGAGCTATTTACTATCGCTGATTATTCTTAGCTTTTAACTACACACTGAACTCAAAAACTTGCTACCCTTTTGCCTGTCATGTCCCAAGTAATGTCTTAGCCATCTGTGTTCCTTTTACGTACTCATTCTACAAATACAGTAGCAGATATTGCAGCAAGAATTTAGTTTCTTACACTATTACCTGGGAGACTAACGGTATTTTCACTTTTCTCCTTTCTATAACTAGAGACCACAATGAAAAAGAGGAGAGAAAAATCAAGCAAAAGCTGGTACACTCTGCTGATGGTAGCGCTCCTCCATTCAGGGGTCCAAGAACATCCATCCTTCCAACTTTGCAAAAATACTTTTGCAGAGGGAACCCAGCCCCAGCACGTTTTCTCTCACATTTAATAGGCCACTTTAAGAGCACGTTTACTTAGTCCTCATCAAACAAGGATAATTGACAGCTTTCCACCCCTAGCATCCCCACTCTGAGAAGGCAGTTTCCCCAGGAGCCGCCTTGTACAACCTCAGACACTTTATTACTGGTCAATTTGGGTTTCCTGCCCACTTTAAGTGGCAGTGCTGAGGGTCTCTAACTCTCTCTTGTCTCGCTAATCAATATAAGCAGTCACTTCCACGGCATTTCCCTGCTACTCAGCAAGAAGGACGACAGAGACTGCCATTGGTTGTAAAGAACTGTATAGCTTTAGTGTTACATCAGAAAGTAAGTTAAGCTTCAGAAATAGGGAGCAGCTTTTATTTTGGAATTTTTGGCTGCTTGGAGATTTTCTCCATTTTAATTCTTTCCAGTGAGAGGAAAGGAATGCAGTTGGTCCGACTCCACTCCTGATAACCGCCTCCTTGGCGGAGAGGCTGGCCCGTCCCCCGTGCACAGGGGGTAGCGATGTCCCCACCAGCAGCGCACGTGGCACTGCGCTCACTGAAGAGAGCTACAGAAAAATTCTATAAAGCGCCGACCGCAGCTTTACAGTCACTGTATTGTGGGTATGAGAAAGTCAGGATTAAGCAATTATTGCCTTGAACTCACGCAGTAAAATTTGTTTATGAGGTAAATTTTAACAAGAAACAAACAGTTAGTGTTGTTTATAAGCAAACTCAAGCTGTAAAAACCAGGGAATGCTTTGTAAATACCAGCCCGTGGACCAGACGAGGTCCTGGAGGGAAGCTCCCCGCTGTTTGCAGCTGGCTCTCACACGCACGCAGAATGTGACCAGCTCCAGCAGCCAGGTGGAATCAAAGCCAGGGGTTTTGCCCAAGGATGGCACAGTAGCAAAATTTTCATTTGTTCACAAGGATATTTCTTCTCACAGGTCTTCCCTTCCACTGCATGGAATGATCTCCTTGTAATGTCCATATGAAAAATGGCCACAATGACTACTAAAAAGATATATCTATTCTCTAACAGCAAATAACGTCAAAAAGACTACGCTAAACACGAGTGTTGTATTTCACGCCACCATCTTGTTTAATAGGAAATACTCATATTCTCACTCAGCACTGCAACATACCCTCTCTTTTAATGAAAGTAGTTCATTAGGTAGAGCCCCAGGAAGGTCCGAGCCTTTGTGGTCTCCCTACAGTGCAGTATGATCACACCATTAAGAGGATTGCCAGCGCAACAACGGGGAGCAGTGACTCAAAGCTAATTTCCACTGCCAGGGTGGCATGAGACAGAGAATTTACCCTTCGGGACTCCCAGGGATGCTGCAGGTGACGGCTGGGCTCCACCGCCTGAACTGCATGGAGACTAAAGACCAACCCCTGAAAGGCCACAGCCAAAGACTGATGGGTACTAGAGGGCCCACGCTGGACCATCAGGGATGCAGGTGTCCTGCCTTGGCACAGTACCTGCCACACCTGCGGCTGGCCCTTTGCAGGATAGCCGTCCTTTCACCTTTGTGATCACCGAAGCGTGCACACTAGTTGAGGAATATTGAGGAATACTATTATTTTCATTAAAATCTTACATACTATCACTTGGCATACTGTAAGGAAGGAAATACACCTTAGCTGATCCAGCTTTACTAATCCAAAACAACAAAGAAATAAAAAACCTGGGGGAAAAAAATTCTTTTGACTGCATACACACAAAAAACCTTTAAAAGTGAATATAAGCCTTCTGCAAAGTACTGAGGTGAAAAGGGAGGTCTTATCATCCCTGCTCCCCCAGGATCTCTTAGAGTGTGTGTGTTTCTGTGGTCGTTGGCTTGTGGTTTCGTTGTTCACTACAGTTTCCCAAGCCCTATATTTTACTGAAACATAAGTACAGGCCCACCAATTCGCTGACAAGCTGATCTATTGGCTCTAGGACACTGAGGGGAATTATGCTCCTGCCGCCCTGATGCTCTCCTTTGTTTAGAAAGAGAAGAGAGAAAGAGAGAGAGTGAAAAAAAAATCCTCAATCGTTTAGTACAAGTCATTTTACATGCTGGGATAATGAAGTATAAAAATGCCTTCAAAGGACTGATTTCCTACTTTTAACTCACTACCAGCCGAGCTCTTTGTGAGGCCCTCTGGAACATGCATTCCCAGCCCCACTCAAACAAAAGAGCTGCGAATTCATTAAACTATTTAATTATGCCTTTTTATTTTTCTCCATTAGCAAGCCCTGCCAGTACAAAGTAAATAAAGCCACCATGGTCTTTCCCCAGCAGACACACTGACTGTTTTTATTCTTTATTCAGTTTACAATATAAAGGGCTATTTTTTCCCCCTCCTCCTATTCTTGGCTAGTTTCCTAATACAAGCCCTACAAACAGAAGCATCCAACTGTACATGCGATGCATGGAACTAGGGAGCAGCAGCAGCACTCAGCATTGCAAGCACATACCCTAGACAGCTTTCAAAGTACCAGCAGCCAACGGCAGCCAAACAGCACTTTACAGCCAGGCGCGGAAAAGATATTAGCTTTTTTTTTTTTTATACTCTAGTAAATTTGCTTTTTACATCTATTTCTTTTCAGAAGGGCTTGTTATTGAGCTTACTGTCCACAAATTCCATTGATCTCAGGCTGTGACTCAATCCATATGCTCACGCTTTGACACCAGCACAGCAAGCAAGCGATACAAATCCTGTTCAGGCTACAAACTTATTGATTTTATAGATTTCCCCCAAAGTTGTGATAATGATATATCATTGTTAAATTTGGTAGAACAAACTGCTTTCCCAATCTGTCAATGCGAGCATGAAAACCAATTCACAGCCTTGTTTAGAAGGCTTTCCCTTCAGAAGAATAACTACTGCTAGCGGAAGCACATCACCAATACCCAGCCGCTGGCACAGGCTTGATGGATGTTACCTTTCCAGTTGCCCTTTCTTGACCTATAGCATGCTGGGTTCCCAGACTTGCCTCCTGGTTATCAGAACTACCCTTATTTTTCAGAAGCATTTTTCAAATTCATTATTTAAAACTTGCAGTATATGTAAACCATAATAGGAGCTTTTAAACATATTTCCTTTAAATATTTTAGATGCATTAAGACAACATGAAAAGTATTGATTTTTGCAAATCATTTTTGCTTGTTCTGTTCCTGTGCTCACCTAAATGGCAAAGCGATGCTTTTCCCTTCCATGAGAGGGAGACAGGATACTGGTTTGAAGAGGAGTGTCCTCACTTCCCGCTCCACCACAGTTTCTCAACCTAACCACAGTGGGAACAACGAAACACGCCGCTTCATAACGAACGGCTTCCAGTGTGAAACACACTTGGGCATTTTCCTCATGGCTTCTTACTGCCAAAGTAGAAACTTGATCCAGCACTCATCTCCTGACCAGCAAACGAGGGTTCCATTCCAGAGGTATGAGAGAAAAGAAACTCAAGCTGTTTCTCAGGTTCTGAGAACACGACATAAGAAGTTCATCAGTCCTTACGTGCTTTATCATAGGGCAAAAAGGCACTCATCAAATAAATGTCTGCATGGTGCAGAAGATGTACAAAAACTGTAAACAGCTGTTGTGTTTTTAACAAACCATGAAATAGCTCTCACAAAATGGTTTGCTGGAATTACAATGTACGCTTTCATTCACACATTCTCCTCAAACTCCGAGGCAATTATTAGCATTCCAAAAAAGAGACTTAGAATTCATGAACAAAAAACTTGCCAAAGAAACTGAAACCAATCAAGAGGCAAGAATTACAACGTTTGAAAACAAAATTTAGGAAATCCATGTGAATAAATAATACCCCTTGAATACCTTTTCTTTTCTATCATGGCCTTTCTTTCTGTTATTTATCCATCTTCACTCAACATACACCTCTTTAGCACTGGAAAAGCAGCTTAACTCATCCAACATTATGCCACTAGTTCAACACACACCATGCTGAGAGCTTTACTGTGTTCTCCCAAGCCTGGCTGTTGATATCTCCCCACATCTGGCAAGACATCCCTAAGCATTTAACCGTGTTCCTGGGACAACAGCTCGGAGACAGATTTTGCAGGGCTGAATGTCTCCCACCAGTGCCTCTCCTTTCACTTTTGATTTAATTTAAGGTGATAGATGCTGAACTGCTTTACCTACAATGGCTTTTTTGAACTTGCAGAATGCCCTTTCCAAATACATCTTTCTGAAAAGTCTTTCTGAACTTCGGCGCGCTTTAAATTTGAGTACCTGCCTGCAGTATCTCTTGTCTATCTTCCAACTATGATAAGGAACAACAACTCTAATATACTTCTCATTCATCTATGGTATTTTCGCTGTTTTTCTCACTAAAACAGAAATGCCAGGCTAAGGGAAAGGTGATAGAACAGTCCATTGTCAAATTTTTTATCGTCACGTTGCTGAGGAGCTGTGCTTCATGCTTCTCCTTCAGCGCGTAGGCAGGAAGGGCTATCGCAACGTGCCTTCACAAAAACAAATTGTCTATTTGCTGGACAGAGGAAGTACCATCAATAACATACAAAGCGTTCAACTATTTTTTGTTTGAAGGAAGTGAAGACCTTAACAAAGATAAGTGTTATTACTAATCTCACTCCTGTGAGGGGAGAGCTGAGACTTGGTGAAATTGTAGGACTTGCCAAAGGCCTCCTATGAAACCAGTGATAAGGTAATGCCCAGTAATGAAGATACTAATTCCCAGTGTGTATTATATCCATATCCATTCTAGATAACATCAGCTTGTATCTTCTTTTCTTAAAAGATATTCACAAAGGGAATGTCCTTGTGACGAAAGGCAAACGTGCTGCAGGACCTACTAGTGACATATTTCAGAGGAAGCGCAAGCACTTACAAGCAAACCATTTTACGTCCTCACCACCCCTTCTGCTCAAGCTCTGCACCTTCACTGAGTGTCTGACTCGCATATTCCCTGATATTCCTTGTTTTCTAGACAAATGACTTTAGCCCAGTCAATCTGAGCAATAGGGAAGGCGTCACATGCTACTTTACTCATTTTCAGATTAACTTTCATTCCACTTGATATATAATTTATGACTCCACAATCGGAAAAATCCGTTCTTGTTACTCTGTGGAATTTCCACTCAGGGTGACAGAAAGTGTGAGGATTAACAGAACCTCATGGTTCTAGATGATTAGAGAACTGCTGTCCGTCAGAAAAAATTAAATAGGCGAGTCTGAATGTAAAATCAGGATGTAACGCCATCCAAAGAGTACGAGTACTTCTGAAAATTATCTTAATTCCTTCCTTGCCCCCCCAAGAGCAACATATTTGGACAATTCACAAAATCTTAGCCTTCAATTAACATTTCTTGAAAAATAAGTCTTTTCTTTCTTGCATCCCACTCTTTCTCACTTTCCTTCCCATCTCCCCCCCCCGCCAAAAAAAAAGCGAGAGAAAAGAACAGGGGAAAAAAGCCCTTCCTGATAATTGCACTGGTCCAAATGTGCAGGGGCTTTCATACAGAATGATGGCTTCCCTTGTCTCCTGCATTTGTTCATCTCCTTTGGGAGGAGCAATTTACAGAAAGCATTATCGATTTTTGCCATAATAGGTACAGAGATGCCTCACTGTCCCTGCTCAGCCAGCTCACTCTCTGCATCACAACTGTCAGGCCAGTTTGTGAAGCCCGTCATTATTTTTTTTCAAGTAAATCCATCACGGGAGTGGGGGAAAAGTGATGAAAATAAAATTATTTTCACCTTGCCATAAAAAAGAATGGCCATGTTCCCTAACAGAAATAAGTGCAAATGCTGTCAACTAAGAGAGCGGAAGGGAAATTCAAAGCAAATAAAAGCGGGCTGGGAGGGAGAAAGGAAAGGGAGGAGGGAGTGCGAGGAGGCATGGCAGTAGCTAATTTACTTTGAACGCATTCTGGAATTTTCCCGTTAAAGCCGCTATTTACAACTCTTCCAGTTGTTCTCCGTGTTCTCATTTTTCTGGAAGCGTTGAAATCTATACTTTACACAGGTATTTTCTTTGGCTTTTAGGGTGTTGAGGAGATTGTGGGGTTTGTGATGCAATTATGAAATATTATTGGTCTGCGGGGTGAAATCTGCCTTTAAGCCTCGCCCTGAACACAGACCACCCACCCGCCGCCCAGATTACCAACTGCACTCCGCTCCTTTGTGCGCACAGCGCTTTGGGGGGGTTCTCCCACTCCCTGTGCACCAGGGGCGGGCTGAGGCCACGAAACTCATTCTGTCCCTGATCAGCATGTGAATGTTGAGGGACACTTACTTCAAACATTTCTGAAACTAAAAAAGCCTTTTAGAAATCACATCTAAAAACAAACAGTCCCCCCCTCCGCCCCTCAATTGCATTACTGACTCTCAGACAAGTCCTTTGCTATTCATCCCTCCTCCTTGATTAGTTTTTGCTGTACCCTTCATGTTGGTCACTTATCTCACATCTTGAAGGTCACAGTCTGTAGTACCCTATTCCAGCGGCCCTGCTTGTTTTTTATTCCTGAAGACAGCCTTGTTTTGGGCTCAGAAGGTTTAATCCAAGAATTGGCTCTGGATCTAATTCCCAGATCCTCAGTTCATTAGCCATGAAAAGTGATAGCTGCTTAAGATTTTTATGAGACATTGTTCCGAAAGTGGACCACAGAAACGGCACAATTACCCAGCGCGTTGTACAAAGCCCTGGCTGCCTTTGGCACCGACACAAGGAGCTTGATAGCAATCAAACAGCTTAATGAAAAGCAGCAAGTTTGCTCTTGGTAAGGAGCAAGGAACCTGTGAAGTTTGTTTCCAAGTGGTGCTTTCTGTAAGGACACTTGTTAGGATAAAATTTAAACCATCGTGCCCCTACTTCAGGAGCGCTGGCACTAAAGGATACACAACTTGTCTTTTTGACCCTTTCACACAGGCACTTGCAAACATCCAGCATTTAAAGTTTATCTGCCTTGGCCCTCTGGACTCTCAAGCAGATCTAGATATTAATGTTGACGCTGGCCAATCATTGCAATTAGGCCAGGCAAATTGTGAGAAAACCAGCAAGGCAGCTGTGCAGAAATATCAGAGGATTTCGTTCAGCCAGGGTGTCATGAAACCACAATAACCAGTCCCACGTCCAAGTAATTCCAAGGATGTGATGCAGGCCAGCAAAACGTAAGAGGTTTAGAAGTAAAGTGGATACTCTACTGACTCTACTGAGTGGTGGATTAAGACTAAATGTAGCCAGATCCAGTCCGGCTAAAGTGCTTTCAACAACTCCCAGGCTCCTCCAACTGCCAACAGAAACACCACCGGCCGCCCCTCCAGTGCTCCCTCCTCCTGCGGGCTCAGACCCCTGCCCACGCCAGACCAGAACGAACTGGGGTGGTGGGTTCCCTCCAAGGTCAGGACCCACATCTACACAGGCAGCACCTTTCCTGGGAATATCTTCAAAGGGAAGGCAGGCAGCCCTCGGAGGCAGGGAGGGGGCGGCACAGGCGCGGAGGTGCTGCGCTCTCCTCCTCTCAGTCCTCCACCACCTCTAGATCCCTGCCACTGTGGACACCCAGCCCGCTTCAGACTGTACACGAGCTTTCTGTATGCCTGAAGTAGCTATAGAAAATCAGAGACATCCTTGGATTCTAACTAGAAGGCAAAAAATAAACTCCGTAATATAGACCAAGCGTATCAAGAAATTTTGGCTAGTTTATTAAATGTAGAGAACGCCGATTACTGCGATTTCTCTAATACACTCTGCTCTGCAAACAGGCCCAACTTCAATAGCAGGGTAATTCTGCCAAAGAATTACCATCCTAAGGGAAAAATTAGTTTTAATTTTTTCTTTTACTTGAGATTTTAATTGTTTTTAAATCTCTTCTCTTTGGTACGTACGCACTAAGCGTTGTGTCAGAGCAGGTGGCTACCTTATGCCCCTCTCATTTAGCCAATATTGCACTCCACTTAATTCATACATATGTTCAGACACATGCATACACCCCCCGAACAGATGTATGCACAAAAGCACACAGACACACGTGTGGCTGCTGTTTAATAGAACAAGTGCAGTAAAAACCTTGGGATTGGGAAAATTTGGAAAACAGCCTGCAGAAAAATAACTTTCATTTAACTTTTTAATTGTAAACTATATTAAATTAACCATGATCACAAGAGGAGTATGTGCTGAAACCAGACAAGTTCAAGTGTTCGACACCCCAGTGTTTACATTTTGGAACAAACGGGTTTTCTTTTCATCTGTGTCACACACACAAACCACCCTCTTCCCTGGGTTTGGGAAACGCCGATAACATTAAGTGTGGCTTCACTCTGAAAAATCACTACAGAAATGGCAACTTCTTACTCAAAGATTCTCTCCCTGTGTGTAAACAGGGTCAAATATGTTGACTTTAGTGACAAAACAGCTATTTACCAATTTTCAGCAATTCCATGTCAATACAGATAATAAGTGTGCAGTGTTGCATCACTTCACATCGAGTTCTGCATAGTTAACTGAGCCCCGATCAGTTTTAACCAGTGTAAATCCACTGAAAACAGTACAGGGTCCGTGGAAATCAGCAAGTGCCTAATTAACCTTTACAACGCTAACGACACTTGGGGAAAGGGAGGATTCAATTCTAAGGACACGCTTATGCGAGTGAATGGACACGGATCTCCGCGGAGGTGATCTATCGGCACCGACGCAAACTTCTGCTAGAGACACTCTGAGACTGGTCTGGATCACTCAAACACAGCTTAGGACACTGAGACTGCTCACAGGAGAACTGGCTAACGCGTGCTGTTGTTAAGCTCACACAGTTGTTTGATTACCCCGACTCTTGTAGCCAAAGGTTTCCCAGAGCAGAGGGCTGCCGAAGCAGCGCGGGTGCATCCCGGGGCAGCCGGAGGTCCTGCGCCAGCTCCCCGGCGCAGCCCTGCACCCCGCGGAGGCAGCGCCGGAGAACTTCTCCCCTTCGTTTTCGAAGGGTTAAATTTGCTTTGACCAGACAGTAATTGCTGGGAGCACTCACCGATTTTTTTTTTTTTTTTTGAGGTTTGGTTTGTTTGTTTGTTTAAAAGAGGCAGCAGAATTAGTTTCCCGCATGCCCTCCTACAGTCCTTGGGTTTGTCAGAAACGTGAATCCCACTGTTGGTCAAACCTGCATTTTAACAGCTTCATTTATTTTCGTGTTTGTTAAAGTCTGACAACGTCATGCCACAGTTCTCACCTGCAGAGACCTGCTCATCTCAGGAAAGTCAAACAGAACTGGAAGTATAATTTAAATGGTATTTAAATGTGCACATAGGGCGAGTGATGCACCTTCCTCTCAGATAAAAATCCATTTATTGAATTTCCTTGGGTTTGGTGGCCCATGGAGTAAAAGTTGGAGAAAAGAAACATCTCTGGTTTTTGAGTGGAATTAAAATAGGAAGAGAGTATATAAGAAAGTGGGTTATTTGTGGAAAAACACACTCTGGCTTGAACGCTAGAGTAGAAATGAAGTCTGCTGTGCTTGCTTTGTGTTCAGCCTCTGGCTGTCCAGCTGGTAACCAGATCATGTGGAACGCAGGCCTCCGAAAGGTGGAAAAAGATCTGAAATATGAAGCACTGCTGTTTTACTGCTAATTCAACAGGAAAAAAACCCTATAAAATATTAAAGAAAGTATTTAAAAATATATTAAACACAATTTGTACCGTAATAGCTTAACCTGACATCAAAATGCAGCTTACAGCTTGTTTGTCCCGAGTTTCATAGTGTGGATAACAGAATAACGGGCAGAATGTTCCATACAGCCTCCAGCGTTTGACCAAATAGGATTTGGGCTTCGTTAAAACAAATTCCAGGTGGAAAATTGGGCATGCTGATAAAAGCAGTGCGGGAAAGAGTGTTAGCTCTGATAGGGTAGGATGGGTATTGAATTCACTCTTAACATTACAAGACTTAATTAAAGAGGTTGACCTGGGGACCCCAAACAGTGACAAGCTAAGATAGCTGCTCCTGGTACAACGGGGCGTTACTGAAGTTAGTGCTTTTAATATGACTCAAACTGGAACGTACACAGAATATCCTAATTTAGGGGAGAAGCGTGGAGTGTGCACTGCATCGCAGCTTACGAAGTAAATCAAAGGATACACATATACTGATAATGCATAAACATCAGTGTATTTGAATAGGGACCAGTTATCCAACGAATACTAATTTTTATTGATGAATCAGAATGTAGGTTGTGGGTTTTTTTTAATGTAGTTTCCTATGGAGTTTGTGATGCCTCAGGAAATTTTATTTCACCGAAATAAAGCAAAGATATGCTGAAAACTTTGGAAATCATCGAATTTATAACATCTGCAAAAGTTAAGGTGTAAAGAAAAAAAAAAAATTATTTTCCCCCTTTGATAGCTTCCTCATTCACCAAAACAGACCCCAGTCAAAATCTACAAAAAGAATTTTTGAACGAAAACATAGTAAGCCTCGAAAACATCTGGCCAATCAAATTTACAACAATAGAAAAAGTGTAATAAAAGTTTACTCCTTTTGAAGAATAAAGATGTATTTTTAAAAGCTTTATACACAACACTGAAATTAAGGTACAGTTCTAAACTAAACCTCACTTCAGCTGCAAGACTGAATGGAAACAAGCAAGAGATGAAAATCAGCTGCTTAAGTGTACCCTGCCCTCATTCTCTGATAACCCTTGAAAAGACCAAAATGAATCATTCTACAGGTGAACTCAACACAATTTCTCACCATGTGACTACCCATGCTGCTGCACTGAGAACATCCCGAATCGCCAGCTTCACTCTGATGGGCCACCTTAAACCTCGGGTTTGGGGAGAGCGTAAGAATAATGCACGGTCGTAGAAGCTTAATAGCGGGACCAGATCTCCCCTGCAATCGTTCCGGCATCTAAGACAAACACTACCGCAGCTGTATTTCTCTGCTCCCTCTAAATTACTGTAGCAAATAAGAACATACAAACGGCTGTGCTGGGTCTGACCAAATGTCCACTTAGTCCCGTGTTCAGCATCCAACAGTCATCAAAAACAGGTACCCAGGGAGGGGTGTAAGAATAGAGCAGGCATATAGCGATCCTTCCCTCAAACGCTCTCCCAGGCTCCGGCAGCTTGCTGCTCAGGGACCTCCCGTGCAGAAGGGGTATGGTTGTGTTTAATATCTCTTGATGGATTTCTCTTTCCGTGCACTTGCCCAGTCTCCCCTTGCACCTACGCAAACTGACAGCATCCATCATATTAGAGGGCGCAAAGAGGGAAATTTCACCACACTTTCTACACTTCTCCCCTCACTTGCAGCACGACTGAACAGGTTGCTGCTTTAAAAGGACAAGCACATCTTATTGGTGATGACTAATCAATGCTGTATCTCTAAGTGCCAACGAACCTTAAATCCAGACTCACATTTTCATCGCAGTGCAAATCACTCATTTGCGGTACGCTTTGTCAGGCCTGAAGTGACTGTCTTTTGTGGTCTCACTTTCCAAGGGCTTGTTCTCTGTTTGGTGAATTTTGTGCATAGTTTAACACTTTATGAGTTTTCCAGGGCTTTTCTGCAGGAAGCCTGGGTGATGTCAGCCAGAGTTCCTACTTAACTCTATGATTTCCCTTCTTTGCTATTAAGAAATTATTAGAAACTTGTTTTTTGAAAAAGCAGGAGAAATAGCAAGGAGGTAAATGCTGTCAGTGTCTTCACATAGTAAAGAAGTAATTCCCTCAAAAAAAAAAAAAAGAAATCCAGTCTGCTGTCTCCTCTAATTGGCAGTTGTGCCCTTGGATATGGGTTGGGCTCCCCCTGATTCAGGGATGCAGGTTTTGCTGTTACCATCACGTGCATGTATGCTGCTGCTGTACAGAACCTAGCAAACGCAGTATCTTGCTTGCCTGTGTTAACTTTCTATGCCTAAGCACTATGTGCTTACACTTATTTACTGTATTTTAAAATTGTGTTTTCTTGCTATATTTTAAATCTATTTTAGTGGAGCTACCTCAGAGACCCCTTCCCTTCAGCACATGTACCAGGTCAGAGTCCCTGCTTCATGTGCTCCCGTTCTGTGAGAGTCCATGATAGCCACTGCTAAAAATGAAATGAAGTGCCCTTCAGCACTGTGGGGTTTTGGCTAAAGAATCCGTAGCAACTCATGTATTTGCCTAACAATGAATAGCACCAAAGATCTGGTTATGAAAAGAATCCAACTAAAAACAGTTTGAAAAAAAAAAAACAACACAACAAACCTTGCAATCTATGTAGGCTGATGTCTGTTGGCAAGGGATAGAAGCATTTTTCAGAACTGCAGTGACTTCTGTTCCATCTCAAATACTTCCCACCCAAGCTTATCGTGCGTGATATTGCATGTTTATTATTATTTCATATTTATACTGTGGCATCATCATCAAGTTCTGTACCAATGGAAGAAATGACAGCAACTGCCTTAGTGAACTAACAAGTTAAATGTCAGGCTGTAGAAGTGGACAAAATTAGTAAGTGGGGCTGGATAGGTGACAGGGGAGAGCGTGTACTAACCATAACTGGACATGCCCAACGCACAGCAAGTGTGCGGCATCGCTCACAGCTCACTGTCTGCCCTGCCTTTACCAGCAGAGATGGTTCTTTAGGAGATGTGAAAGAAGGGAGGGCAGTGGCGTTGGGGACTTGAATGCTTTTCTCACTCTTTAGTGACAGTATGGGAGAAAGTGCAAAAATACTCGTCAGAAAAGCAAGTAATGGGAGAGGATGAGAATGAGGGCAGGCACCCAAAGCCATGACAGAGGAGTGAGCTCTGGCAAAGCTATAAGGGGACTGAAATAAAGACAGAGATTCTGCTGGATGCAATGGAGCCAGCAAAGGGCCTTGAACAGAGCTGTGACGTAGTGAGAGCAGTGAAATCATCTCACTGAACGTATCTGCAGCAGATGTGAGAGGAGCGAGGCTGCTGGAGCGAAGGCTGGGGAGAGCAGGGGCAGGGTGATCAGTGCCGAGACAGAGCCGGTGCTCCGGGAGCAGACAGCAGATCCTGGGTGAGACACAGTTTACAGCCTTGACACAAATCAAAGGAGGCTGCCATATCAAAGTTAAAGCCAGGCTTATGAGATAGAGCCCGTGGGTGTCTTGAGAGCAGAAACAACAAAATAACAGTAACAGTGCATGAAGCTCGATTTGGTATGAAATTACTACCTCTGCTTCATCCAGAACACATCACCTCCCCAGCTCTGGGGCACTGATCACCTGCCGGTCTAAACCGAGTCTGACGTACAGTCTGACCTGCCCGAGTCTAAACGTACAGAAATTTTCTGCCCAGCGTCCTTGATCTCTTAGTTATCTGTAGAAACATGGCTATTAACCACACACACTTTAACTAAGGTATCAGAGCATACATTTTCCATATAGATTTGGGTCTTCTTTTGTGGCTTGGATGCATACCTGTAAGTTTTGGCAACAAGATTACTCAAAAAATTTTCACTAGCGGCCTAATTCTGAGATGCAACTCCCACTAGAAAAGATGTTAAATCTTGTACCTTCAGTTCAGTTGCCTTTGCAGGAGGTTCAGCACCGTAAATTCTATAACCCACAGGTTTGGTCTCCGTTTCTTCTGTCAGTCCTTTCTTCTGCTACTGTCTGAGTGCCCATCCAGGATTTTCTAAACAATACAGCTGATAGTCTGATAATCCTTCTCTCAAACATATGTGAGAATGTCTACAGACCCCAAGTTCCTCCATGGAACCTGCATGACACCAGTGTATCACTCCACTTCTTGTAAAAGCCTGAACTGTCTGCCTTAGGGCGTTATAGATTCTCCTAATCTCATCCGATACAAGTACAAAATATACATCTGACTTTTCCCTCTTAAACTAACTGCCTGATGCCAAGAGAAGGATTCACGGTGTTGGGCTGACCATCGTAACTGCTGTTTCATCTCCTGCTCGGTTTCACTCCTGCTCTTCAAACAGATGGGATGAGGTTAAGATCGGGCTATTTCCTGTTGCCCAAACCCCTGATGTCAGGGGGTATAAACGTCTATTTAATGCTACTTTGAACCTGATTCCTTTTCCAGAGATAACAAGTATTTTCTGAGACCACGCAGGCAGAGTTACTGGCTGCACTGCGTAACAGAAAGATCATGGGTACGTTACAATTCCCACTCTTGGCTCCCCCAGTGCTCCTCCTTCTCTTGGTCCTGGATGGGCTACGTCAGCCATAACAAAGGGGCTCCCAAACTCCACAGCCTCCACGGCAGCAGGACAGCTCTCGTTACTGTGACACGGCCACCTCAGTCAAGGGCACCATACAAAGCACAACCTGCTGTCGCTAGCTGCTGTTCATTTATATTTAAATCTTTTTCTTCTTATCCAGTGACAATGACAGCACATGCCCCATGTCCATGGACAAACAGCTGGTATTTTGCACTACATACTCTTCCCTCTATGTACTCTGCCACAGACCAACTGAAAATATGCAAGAAAGTTTGTAAAACTGCTCGGTTTATCCTTCCACAAAGATAATGGAGCAAGAGGACTCTTCCACTAGGTATTCCACCGTTCTGACGGGAAATGCTAGGGACAGCCACATGACAAAGAGCAGTGAACGCTGCTGTTACCCCAGAACCACCAACCTCCGCAGCAGCAAAGCACGGGCAACGGGCAGGCAAACACACTCCCAGGTTACAGATATTTACACAATTGCTTCAGAAAGAGTCTAGGAAAAAATTGCACAACTTGGCCTTTTCGTACAACAAGGCAGAGAGAACTTCAGGTTCCCAGAAAAGCCTTGGGGCAGGTCAGGTTGCCGCAGGGATCATGGTCCAACTTCACACTGCAAACCCACCCAATGGGAAGCTGCTCTCCCGTCAGTACCACCAGGTCGTCTTTCTTCTTAAAAAGAAAAGAAAACCAAACCCAAAGCAAAATGCCCCAAATAAGTCTTTGGGGAAGAGGAAGAGCAGGTCTCGCACCCACGAGCCAACCTGCCCCTGCACCACCTCAGCCAAGGCAAAAGCCACCTCTCGCTATAGGTGTCGCTGTGGACCCATGAGAGCACCTGGAACATCGCACATCTGCGTGCCGTGGGGAGCAAGGGAAGAAGAGTGAATACCTGAAAATTAATGATGTCAGCCTGTCTTCATATATCAAGCTAATTTGAAAGGGCTTTAATTTTCTTAAAGGATAAAAAAAGGTTTCTTTGCTAGATTAAACTTGCAATTGTCATTCATATATTGTTTATAAGGTACTCATCTCCTCACTCTGTATTTTTTTGTTTTTGATTTTGTATACTAGTTAGCAGTGAAGACTTGTCTGCGTGTATCAGAAGGAATAAAGAGAGAAATGTCCTTAACTGTCAGTTTTAATAAGAGGAGTCAACATGCCTCTATTCAGGTTAAATATTGCCCTGTCACATTTCAATAGAGTCAACAGATTTTTTAAAGAAAAGTCAAAAGCACTGTGTTTGCAAAAAATAATAATAAAAACCCCTACCCACCCCCCCAACCTCCTTGTCATAGAGCGTCAAAGCCCTTCTTTATTTGGGGGGGCATGGAGGCAGGACAGAAAATTCTTTTGTAAAATGTGAAAAATTACTACTCATAATTGGCACTGACATGAAAAAGGTTGGGTTTTTTGTTAGAAAAACAAAGAAAATCTCTAATTTAATAATCACCTGCAAAGCGTTATTGTGATGGGAACAAAAAACACACAATCAAAGTCATCTCTTTTAAGTACCTATAGTGGTTTTAAGCAATCACTGCACTTTACTGCAGCTCATACACATAAACCGTTGATGTGCAAAGTATAACAAGACACTCCAAATTCCTGAAGTAAAGTTTCTCAAATAGCAAGTGACAAGCCACACAGAAGAAGAGCAAGAAAGAGTCTGTCAGGTAAAGAGCAATCATCAAAGTGAAGCAGGAGATTCCACAGTGGTTGATACCACACGAAAACTTGCAGAAGTTGGTTTAATCTGCTGGGCAGAGCCTGCCCTTGCAGACAGCCTGGGAAGGGAGAGCTCCCCGACCTTCACATGCACACCCACGTAGGGCTCATCCTGCCTAGCCGAGACTGGGCTAGTTCTATGGAGAAAGATAAGATACAAAGCAGATGTCTCGGAGTAAAACAAATTTAAGAGTTCCTAATTTACTTCCAGTGACAGACTTCAAAGTCCAAGATCATTATTTGGAATTACTTGTGCTTTGCTGTCTTTGTTGAGGAGAAACGCTGATTAGAAGCTAGTTCTTGGTCCATGCTGCCTCAATGCACAATCACAATGTAATAGTATTTAATAAACAAGAAGGGAATACAGACCTCGGGAACTCATACACGGTTCCAGAACTGGACAAGAGGAGGATGAGAACAGAACCCCTTCTCAGGAGAGCAGTGTGAACCAATTCATAATCCAGCAATCGCATCTGTCCTTGCGGTCACCCCCGGGCCAGGGGATGCGGAGGGACGGACGGACGGCTGCAGCCCCTCTGAGACCCGCTCCACGCCTCCCCTCGGAGCCCCGCTGCCGGGGCCGTCCCGAAAAGGACAGCTGCTCGGATGAGCTACGAGAGCCTCATAAATCCTCAAGCTAGATGGGAGCCTTCTTTTTCATGGGGCAATCACCAGGGGTGACACTCTGTCCTGCGTTTGGGGAACACGCGGTATTTCACAGAAATCCCGACATCTGTAAAACTGGTTTCATGCAGAGTTTCCAAAGCAAAGCTCACACAGGTCAGCGACGCCAGAAAAGCTCCTCTCAGTTCAGGTAACCCAGATCCCTAAAATCCAGGTGGTTCCCGAGATTTTGTTTTACAAGCCATCTGCCAGATGCTTACATTTCATTCCACAGACGGTCTAATTTTCACGAAATGGCCCTAAGATTTATTCAGTGAAACCAAATCCTGCTGCGTGTAAAGCCGGGAGAGGCTGAGCGGAAAAGCAGAGCGCCGCTGCCCCGCCACCTCCCCTGCGAGGGCACGCGGCCGCCGGGCGTGCACGGGATGCATTTTCCACCCTCCTCCTCGGACGCTTCCTCTGGTGCCTGCTCCGTTAGTTACAAACCCAATAACCGCCACGCTCCCCTCCGCTCCCCATCCTGGCCAGCAAGACCAAAATATGAAGGGGCAAAATTGAGTTGTAACAGACTTCTGCAAAAAAAAAAACCCCGATAATGGTAAAAAGAAGCATTTCAATTTATAAAATGTAACAGTAAGTGAGTGCTTTGTTAGGGAAAGGCAGCAACTCCAGACAAGAGCAGCCCTCAGCCTCTCCAAAGACCACGCAAACCTCACCACGCCTCCTCGGGACCCGGACTTCTCGCTTTAAAAGCGGAAATTGATAAATCAATGCCATGCATAAAGATTAGCAATGAAACACTCTGCCAGATTATTTAACAACAGAATTACTTTCTCACAAAAATGACTTTAACTTTCCCTAAACTTATAGAAAACAAGTGCTAAAAAAGAGGAACTGCAATTTTTTATGAAAACAGTCGTTTACCTGAAAGGGGTGCCCAGTTCAAGTAACAGCCACCTTCAAGTTACAGAGCTCTCTACCTACATATAGATCCAGATTAAGCCGGTGATCCCAATATTCAAGAGTACTTTATAGAATATTAATTGAAATTACATTTTTCTTGCTTTACGGCGTGCAGTTTGTGAAGAAATCAAAACCAGAGTGACTTTGTCTCGAAATGGGGAGTTCTCTGCTCCTGCTACTTAGCGAATATTTATCTGTTCAATGGCTTGGGGGCTGTAACGACTGTGGCACGTTCTGTCACTCTGCCCTGCCTGCACCACTGTCCTGGGACAGGAAAGGAAGCAAACCCTGGGAGACCCCCACTGAAATGGGCTACGATGTGCTGGAGGCCAGGAGCTCTCTGGTTTGCAATTGAGAATTGGTACTTTCCAGCATCTTTAATTTTTTTCTCTTGCTTTTGCACAGGTTTGTATGATAATAACGTCCTCTTGGCCCAAGCAGCCGGCGCCCTGGTAAGGTCCTTCCCTGTGGCAGGGTCAATGCTCATTAGGTCAATAGTACATCCAACCCCACCCTGTTATTTACAGTGTGTTCTACTCGCTATCAGGCTCTTCCCACAGGATGCTTTCAGCTCTATATTTTCTGTAAATGAAGGAAATTTGGTAGAAATGGAAATGGTTCAATCCCTCCCACTCGTTATCCAACGTCTCACAGCAGTGGGGGATGCTGCACGGCTGAACATCTCCCGTTCCTGCACTGTCATCACTGAAATTGTGACCCGATGTCATGGGAAGTTAATTTTCCTTGGCGTTCCACTTTGAAATCCAGCCTTCCATACGCGTACTTTTCTGAAGCAGACGTTGCTAGTGTGACTTCATAGAAACAGACAACAAATATTTCATAAATTAATCTTTGTAAGACAGGGTTCATTAATCTGTAAAAGACTCTAGTTGTATGTTAACCCAAAGGGCATAACACTGAAATTCTGTGATGCCTTCTGACGTGCAAAAGTAGTTCCAAATTTGCAGTCATTAACCAAATGAGCCTCCTGATAAGTCAAAAGCAATCAGATACTTGGTTTGTGAA
This sequence comes from Nyctibius grandis, assembly GCF_013368605.1. NCBI lineage: Eukaryota > Metazoa > Chordata > Aves > Nyctibiiformes > Nyctibiidae > Nyctibius > Nyctibius grandis. The sequence goes on along the minus strand of NC_090669.1, from coordinate 22,669,649 downwards.
AAAAACGCACAGAAATGTCACTAAATCCTTATCTTCACAGGTAATACACATTTAATCGTCCAGCTTCATATAAAGTGGCGTTTAATCTCAGTTTTAGAGATTTTTGCTAAATATACACAAGCATGAAAACGTCTCTAGCAAAGCCCACACTGACAACGGCAGGGCCTGACACACGCTCAGCACTTTGGTCAGAAAACCTTCCCAAACTACTCTGGCAGTTAAAAGCAGCCATCGTGCTCACCCTGCACAAAGGGCATCTCCTGCACCCTTCCACGTTTTATCATGCTTGGTTGGGGGGTTTTTGTTGGGTTTCTTTTTGTTTGTTTTGGGGTTTGTGTTTTTGTTGGGTTTGTTTTGTTTTGTTTTTTTTTAACTTACACAATTTGTATCTTTCTCACCCTGATACACCCAGGGAAATTTCTGGAGTGTGCAGAGAGATGAATTGTTGGGGCCTGGGGACATTTTTTCAGTACTAAAATGAAAAATGGCAGAAAACAGTCCAGAATTTATCTATTTATTAAAACTCTTATTTGCACTTTTGAGCACGCCCCCAGACCAGCAAAGGTACGTGCATGAGCAACTTCCTAACGTGCATCTATGGCCGTAACACTTTGGCGTGCAGGTGAGTGCGTCTGTTCTTTCTCCAGGTGCACTATGAAGGGTCCCATGACAGCCTCAACCTTTTATCTAAGAGAATTCACTGTCCAGCCAAGCTCAGAGCCTTTTTCCTTTCAGTGCCAGCACTGTTTTCATTAAGCAAAGCCATTTTTCCTTTTTTCTTTTTTTTTTTTTCCCCTCTCCCCACGTATATGATATTTTCAACTTTGGAACAGTATATTTGACTCTAGCAGGAATCTAAAACGCTTTAGCAGGAACAAAACTCTTAAGAGATTACTGCCCAGCACACCCTGGATTAAGTCTCACAATTAGGAACTCAATTTGCATTCTCAAAGTGAAATTCATTGTTATAACCGCAACTGCAGTTGACACAGTAGAATAAGCTATTGTTGAAGTAATTCCTGCAAAAGGTCACGTACTCAAAGCCTTCAATTTTTCTTGACAACCTCTCAGAAATGAACAGCACAGTTGCTCTGTGTCCAAATAAACCCTGCTGACCACCCCGCTCCCTCCCAGTGGCGGCGGGGGCCGTTACCGCCCGTCACGGGCCCTCCTGGCTCTGAAACGCGCTCCTCCGAGACCTGGGAAGGTTTCATTTGCGCCAGCCGAGGACCAGCGCAGAGCAGCCCTGCCCGTGTGCTGCTGGGGAGCAGCTGGGGGGGTGGTGGGAGGGGGTGCTGCTGGGTGACAGTGGCACTGGGGGATGCAGTGGGAAGGGGTGCTGCTGGGTGCCAGTGGCAGATTCGTACCGAGACATCCTGCCTCCAAAGTGACTGTGTGTGTCGGTTCATTATACCAACCCCGCTGCTGTTGTTACACACTAATAAACTTTAGGAGTGCAGAGTTACTCAGCTGAACATTATGTTAGTCTTAACATTATCCAGGGCTAGGATTGTGTCAGACTCACAAATTATTCTCTCATTGAACAGTGAAAGAGAGGGGAACCTCCTAGTTATGATTTTCCTATAAATACCTCTCTAGTGGAGAAGATGCAGGCTCAACAGAATTCAGCCTTTAAATTGCTCCTAAGAATTACCTATAATTCTTCCCCCCGCCCTTTTTAATCATACTAAACGTGGCCACGTACCAGCGAGGGAAGCGTGTCGCCGATCAGCACACGCAATAATTCCTGTCTATTCTGTTGGGCTTTGTGTCACGCAGAAGGCATAATGTCTTATTGATGAGCTGATATTAAGCTATTTTTACAGTGTCAGAACACAGGAACTCCTTTTCAGAGACTTTTCTATGCAATTTTGTCCAAGAAAAATATCTGTGAGAGGAAACTAGCTGTGTACCACGACGTCGCTGCGAGCACGCTGGTAATACACAACAGGCTCACTTTGCCAGGGAGCGTTCAGACTCTGTGTTTAAATTCCTTGAAAAACAAGAGAGCATTGTATGTGCTGGACACTCGTCCTCAATCCGAGCCAAAACTTGTCTCAGTAAAAGATTTATCCTTTTTAACACTTCTAAAATGACATATACTGCATTTTACACACGTGTTGAACCTACCGTTTAAAGATTGCTTGTTTGGGTTTTGCTGATAGGTTGATATAAAATTCACTTTGGTGGCAAACGTGTGACATATTTGTGGATATTGTCGTGATTGATACAACTAATCTTTTTACTTAGTGCAGTTCTAAGTATCTTTAGTGCTGTTACCATACGAGTCAATAATCATCTCATTATCTTTTGGCCCTCCAACGTAACAGTATTTTTATGTAACGAATATTCCCTTCCCCACCCCACCCCCCAAAACCATCTGGCTGACCTTGTGAATACAGTTACTTGATGAAGATATTCAGATGTTTATTCTCCGCAGATAAGACAAGATTTCCTCCGGAACCCTCGACACCTCACACATCACAAACTGACGCAGGATTATCCAGCGCCTCCCGTGCGCAGGCGTCGGGAACGGCCCTGCGTTTTATCACACACTCCTCCCGGGCAGGTGGGAGGGGATAGAAAGATGGACACGTTACAGGTCCAGGACAGGTCACCCGCGCTAACCAGCCTCTCCGTTTAGACTGGACTTCTCCCTAACGAACCCACTGGTTTCGAATGGGTGCCCAGTGTCTCTCCGGGAACGTGCCGGGGATTTGGCTGCGGTCTCTGGATGCTCCTGAACCCTCCTCAGCCTGCCCAGAAATCCCGGCCGAAGCCCCCGAGCCCACGGCAGCGCGCTGGCGTCACTCCTGCGTCCCCCTGCACCACACCTGCGCGTCTGCCAGCCCCTCTCGGACCTCGGGCTGGCTTTGCTGTTCAATTAGGCATCTGAAGGATTTATACTCACACTCAGGTCTAGTGAGACAACTGTCACACACTCGTGTGTGAATCAGAAACTAGAGAAAAGGCTTAAGAACAAAACATGGGTATGAGCCAGTTCATAATATAGTTAAATTCGGGGATGGGGCGGCCACAAGAGACAGAAAACTCCCTCATGACTTCAGAAAACTGTAATCCACCCAGCTAACCCAGTTTTAATTACATCAATAAGCAGGTAGGGGACCAGACTGTTTTTCAGGATAGACTATAATGTGCGAGTAATTTTTCGTGCTATTTCTATTCTGCTTTTAAAGAACACCTAGAAATTATCAGTGTGAGCAAATCTACGAGGAAAAATTTTAATAATGTAGCATCACAGATAATAAGATTTAATGTTTTTGTTCCCCCAGTGAGAACAGTGGCCAGCAGCACCAAATCACTCTGCCCGGGAAAAAAACTAAAGGTGTTTTATTCCTTAGTCCCGTGCTTGAAAGCAAATACTTATCCTGAATTGCAAAGTGTTTCCCACCAGAGAAAATGAAAACAGTAAAGGAAGACAAAAAAGTGCTGCTCATAGGTATAGGCACATCCAAGGGTAAGAAAGGATTTCCAGCACAGGAGAGCACAAGCACTTGCTACATGAGGGAACCACTGAGATGCAGGGGATGATACCAAAGCTTGGGATTGCTCAGTAACGTAAAGAATTTACATTACAGGACATTAAAAAAGCAAGACAGCTGCAGTCGCAGTTCTTAAAGATGCCTGTAAAGCCAGATTTTCCTTCTAACAAAATATTAATGGGATAGAGGAGAGAGATTCAAATCAAACCCTGTGATATCAGCAAGTCGCCCCTAATTTATCGACCATTTTACATCTTGTTGCATCCTATTCCTCGCTCTTTGCACCTAGATGGAATCTTCATGTCTAAACTATCTGATACAGAGAAGTTGCTTCCGTGCAGACCTCTGAAGTGGTCATTTCTTTTTTGCAGTTATGTAATAAACGTGACCAATACAGAGACTGAAAAATAGTTTCTTGAGACAAAACAAAAGCAGGGAGTGATCTGCGGCAATTGCTGACCTCTGGGTCCTTTATACTCCACCAAGCGATAGGAAACACCCTTCAGTTAGTTCCAACCATCTCCCAGAAAGTCCAAACACTCTCACACACGCTGGTTCCTCGCCAAACACCACACAAAACCACGGACGGCCGTGCAGGAGATGGCACTGACCAGCACAAACCAAACCTTGATCCATTCCCGTATCACTCGGGCTACGTAGTGCAGAAGCTTCTTCCACCATCAACATCACACACCTGGAACAGGTTCAACAGCAGTTCCGTACCTCGCCTCCTAACCCAGAGCCGGGTTTCCAGCATCGCCGCCAAACCCCCCCAGCCAGCCAAGGGCTTCGGGTTTTTTGTAAAACAAAGTCTGCAAAAAAAGCTTTAACTACACTGCACTACCATGTTATCCCCCATTTGCTATCTGTCATTTTGAGAACAAAAATTTTATAGTTTCTATTTTAATATTTTTCCTAGAGCTTCTACTGCATATTTTATATTAAATTTCAAGAAGCTAAAATCTAAACAAAATTTGATAGATGCACAATTTTTTAAAAGCATTTTCTTCTGGTTTCAGGGTTTTGTTGCAGTTTGGAACAAAATCAAATGTTGATATACAAAAATTCTTAGAAACTGTGCTCTACAACCCCTTGTATAACTTTATTTTTTATTTTTGTATGTGCAAATGGTAAAGAGAGGGAGACGGGGAAAGATGGCAATCTGGAAATAAATGCCCATATTTATTTTCCTTTTTTTCAGGATTTTACACATACCTTAAGTTCTATCCCAGGGCTTCAGCCTATAAGTATCTAGAGCACAGAGCGCTTAATTCTTTGAAACATAATCTCCCAGTTGCAAAAAATTACCCCATTTGGATTTAACACGTGTTTCTAGGTATAAACTTCACAGAATGTTTAAATTAAACGCTATCATATTTTTTAAAGTCTGAAGAAATTCACAAAATGAAAGCAATTAAAAAACAGATAGTGTAGCTAATAGGTTCGAGTTAGGTGTGTAATTATAAATAAATTCTAATTAATTTCCTACTGCATCTTGGTTATTACCCATGTTGCACATGAACCCATTTATGTTCATTTGCAAATGAGTAAGGTAGAACAGGTGATGCTCTACAAAGTGTGTTTGTTTTACTGTCTCGTTAACTCTGCTCACGAGGCAAGCGCAGCCCCTTCGCCAGGGCCCCGCGTCGAGGGAGCGGACGTGGGGACATTCGGCACCACAATTCACTTTCTCTGCCAGAATGAAATTAAAACACCAACCAAAACCCAGCCCGGCTTCCTTGGCCACAGACACACCCGTTGTTCTGGCTCTGAGTCGCCCTAAAAATCCAAAGCAAGCTTCCTTTGGCGATTCTGCCCCGTGTGTCTTCCATTTTACAAACAATTAGCCCTATTACTACCTCTGCCTCAAAGAGCTAAAGCAACTAAAACTCTCCTGAATCCTCAGACTGGAGATACACTAAGTAGTCACAGAAACTTTGCTGCTTCTCTGCGGGGAGAGGACGGCACGTGGTGACCTGGGGACCCGACACCTCCATCGCGGCCAAGTCCGCATGCTCCTCCCAAAAACACACACCCAAACCCTCCTGCCCGCGATGTGCCAGGAGAAAACTAGCCACAGGATTACTAACTTATTACCGGAGTAAACGTGCCATGAATCTGCGGCCACTGGAAAAAAACAGGCAAAAGGGACATCACCAAAAAGCTTGGAGAGTTTTGGAAGGCAGCGGCAGGATCGCTGCCCCCAGCCCCGCAGGAGCAGCTACAGTACGACCGACCTTGTGGCCTCACCAAGTTTTGGCAATTCTCTCCTTTATTATTGACAGTTTTATAAAATCACTGCTAATAATCAGGAGGAAATGTTGCTTTTCTCATCGGTTGCCTCCTTTTGCCCTGCCCCAAAGCAAGCCCAGCGCTTCCCAGAGCCCCCGTGCAGGGAGGACACCGGTTCCTGCTCAGGAATTGCTCCACGTCCTCCCAGAGATGTGTCAGGCAGAAACACATTGCTCCAGACACGGATGCCCAGGCTGAGTAGATCATACTATCAAACCTCCTCTGAATGTAACCCCACTGCATATTCACGTATGAAAAAAATACTGACATTTTTATTGCACAGTGTTGTTTTGATTGAAACCCACGACAGATCTTTGTTACTCCAGATCTGTGCTGCTTCCCTGTCCCTCTGGGTGCAAGGCTACGTTCCTTGGGGCTGAATATCATTTTGATACCTGAAGTACATATTTCTCATTTCTCCAGGTTCCTGAAGTTGCCTTCTGTCCCACCAGCGTTTGCTACTTCTGATTTTGAGGTTAACCTCAAGTAGTCACATTTGATTTTGTACCTTTTTCTAGATCCTTAATTAAAATTCTAAACCATTAATTATAGGTCTCACACTGATTTCTGTAGAACGGTTCAGTTGGAAGGGACCTACAACGACCATCTAGTCCAACTACAGACAATACTTAGTGTTGTCTTACACTAGTCTTAATGATAATTATCTGTTCTCTATCAACTAAAACCATACCAAAGATTTTTATCCCAATTTATTTATTAGCATTGACTTAGTATCCAGCACTGTAACAGCATCTTTACCAGTTAATAAGGTCTTTATTTATAGTGCGTATATAATCCTTTTTTTTTTTTTTTAGTGTACATCTTCCCCCAAAGGGTTTTCAAGCACTGGAACAGGCTGCGCTCTTCACCCTACAGATCAAAACCTGACGATCTGTGAACCCATTTCTTTTCACCCTGATCCTCAGAGCAGGAAAACAAATAAAAATCAGGACTGAACAGTCTGTCTAGGATATCAACAACAAAATGAAAGTTTACCATCTAGTTACATTTTAGCTTGTTACATTTCCATTACACAACAGGAAACCAAACATGGTTATTTCAAAACACTGCTCCGTCCTCCTGGACGTCCAGCGTCTCCACTGCTGCTCCCTGCCCGTGGGAGAAGGATACATTTACCTTCGGATTTACAAACTGATCCCATTTCTCAGCTCAGGAAAATCAGATCCTCTGCCTCCAAACAAAATAAATAATTGCACTGCAAGCAGCACTATCCTTCCTGTGCAACCAGGAGTTTGAAGATAAAAGCACTCGGCTTAAAAAAAAAAGAAAATAAAAAAGGGGGAAAAAAAGAAGGCAAATAAAGGTAAGCATTCCTAGCAAGGACACCCTCACCCAGCTCTGGATCTTCGGGGGAACATAAAAACAATATCTATAAATACAAGTGAGTTTCTTTATTGCTGTCAAGAGCCGGGAAGGAGGCTTTTTGGACTGGAATATCATCAAGATAAAGAGCACCCTAGAACAAAAGCTCTCTGCAGCAAAGGGCAGCGTTTCCTTTCCCAGCCCGAGCGCACGCTGTGTGAGGCAATCTCCCCTTTCGCATTAACACTTGTTTGCACCCCAGAAAGGTGTCGGAAGGACACAAACCCGGCTGCCTTTTTCTCCACGCCATCAGACACTTGGGTACCGCGGGGACAGGGGCCTCCCACAGCCCGGCCAGGCAGCACGAGCCGAGACACAGCGTAAAGGTGCACCCTTAGCGCAGGGCTCGCGCCGCGCTCAGCCTGGGTCTGTCACACCGAGATAAACCAAGCCACGCTCCGCCGGGCCAGGCTGTGCCGGGCCATCCCCACCCGGCCAGGGACCCCGGGCAGAGCTGCTGTGACCTGGACTCGCTGGAGATGGTGCCGCTGCCTCGGCCACCTGGGCTGGCTCCGCGCTGAGCCCCTGCTGCGTTCAGGCAGCAGAGGAGAAAAATGGGGATATTAACCTCTAACACGGATGAAAATAATAGCCACAATAAAACCGGGATGAAAAACACGGGGGCAGTAATTATCCTGCTGTAGTTTACCCCGGAGTAAGCAGAGCCCGTAGGGATTCCCGAGGTCCCTTTGGCCGGTGCCGCGGGGCGCAGCGGGGCTGGGGAGGCGGGTGGGCAGCCCCCGGCCCCGGGAGGGACCCCACTCCTCTGGGTTAGTGCCCCCAGCACGGGCACTCGCCCCTCTGCTCGCCTGGCAGAGCCGACTGGGGCAAACGCACCGGGCCGTACGTCAAACCACCCGAACCAACCGGCCAAGCGCGCTGAATCCTCGCTTTTGTGTCTGGCTCTTAAATTCCTACAGACCTGGCTTAACGAGAGGGGGCCATAAAAGTGAACCTGTGAACAAAAACAGCCCTTGAGGGATTTCTCGTACGCACACAGCAGGGATACCAAAACCTCCCTCATGTTCGTGCCATATGGGTGTGTGCACAGGCGGGCACAGACGGTGCACCCGCAGCTGGCCGATGGACACACGGATATAACCCAACACCACGGGTAAATCCTGCAAGAGCAAGGACGGTGTCGGCACACGGGCTTTGTGTGTGGAAGAGCAATGATCAGCGCTATTTAAAAAAGCAACTGTTTCTTCTTCGCCCCCCTCCTTTTTTTTGAGATTCTCCACGTCGGTAATTAATTTTTGACATATATAGCACAATTCTCTTCCATGAGTTATCTTAGTTCTTCTCAGGTTTAAATGTCACTCCTCTTTGAAATCTTCTCATTCAAAAATCAAGTTGGATCTAATAAAAAATTCAAAGGTGCATCTAATAATAATGAAATAATAGTGGCAAAAAACACGCACCTGCATTTATGCCAAAGAACAAGGGATGTAAGAGACAAAAATGTAGGGAAAAAAGAAATTACAGGGAAAACCATGATATTGCTGAAGTGCTGCTCTCACACTAAGACCAGGGGGATTGGGATAAGGCTAAAGTTAATTGCATTTCCAGATGACAAACCTCTCACCTCTGAACTGAATGGCTCTTTATAAAAGCTATCAGTAATAAACTGTAAATCTCAGCTATGATTGCAAATAAAGGTCATCCCTTTCATGCTGCCACTTTCCTGGGCCTTATTATATTTCTGTCTGAACCTTTCTTACTTCTTCAGGTGTGCTAGCTGCCCATCTAAGCAATCAGTACGGCTTTTTGATTTTATTTTGAAAGACACAAGGCGATGGGATTTACATTCTGGCACTGCACTGATCCAAAATGGAAAATCACTGAATTCTGACAAGACAACAGAACCCTGCAAGCAGAATTAATCTTCATTTTATATTAATGCAGAGAAGGGCAATCCCTTCCCTCTCCTTCCCTCCACTCCTGAAATTTGTATTTTCTTCTCCACCAGAACAAACGGACATCTCCAATTTTCTTATCTCCAAACGCAAAGATTATTGTGACAATACTCAGGAGACTGCAGGCAGTTAAGTGACCAGGCACCCTGTCCCCATCAGGTCCTTCGCACATCACTCGGTCTCCCCGTGACAACGCACTACGGCAGCGGGCGCTACCCCGACGTCCTGGGCTCACTGGGCCAGAAGATCCGTGTCCTCCAAACCCTCTGCCCCAATCCCAGCGACCGCTGTTACCAACACCCCGGATTATCGCAGTCCTGCCGGCTCAGCACCTGGGGTAGGGACTGCTAGACCACGACAAACTGCCAGCAAAGCTTCTCATGTGCTAACAAAGGGCCCAGAGAAGATCCAACAAGGACCAGATGTGCAAGGCCCAGCAGCACGACGTGCTGGTTTGATGGGAATCAGCAGCCAGCATTAGGACAGGTGGTTGGTCCTCAACCTCTCACCGGCTGACCAGGAGACCTGCTCTAATTCAGATTAGTTTCAGGGTTATCTTACCAGACTCTGCAGGGGACATGTGGGATGCTGGGACCTGACTCTCCACTCAGAAAGCAAAATCTCCATCAGAGAAAAAATTTGCATCAGCTCAAAACGCTTATGAGTGATTTTTGTTTCTCTGCAGAATATTTTGTATTTGTGAATGTCAAGATTTTTGACACAAAGAATCCACCTCTCTGACCTGACGCTGTGAGAAAACAGACTGTTCGTTACAAAGGCTTTGACCCAAGTAAGCAGAACATTAAATAAAAAGCTTAATGAATTTTGGGGAAATCCCTTTTCCTTGCTGTACCGTCAAGTCACCACGTAACAGTTCACTTCTCGGGAAGTCCAGAGCGATGTTCTGGGTGTGTGGGTGCTGTCGGTGGTGCTGCACGACACAGGGGAAGCTTCCACCAAAACACACGTGGACAGAGAGCCCCATGGCCCCAAGACACATAATATAGCCCAGGTCATTCTCGTCATGCCCGTCCTTCTGAGCACGAGTTAGAACAGAACCAAACCTAAGCAGTGTCTGTCCAATGGACTATCTACAGTGGGACCAAACTTGAGAGCCTTTTGCCATGTCTGTCAAGAGAGAAGGGAGCCAGGAGATGGCCAAGGTCACAGCCCAGCGTAGCAGGTTTATTGCTCCCCACCAGCTGGCTGGGCCGTGGAACACCTCCGAACCGCTGTCACCCCTGGCGTGGGGCCGAGGAACTCCTCGCTTACACTGACTGCCAGGGCCAGACCTGCTGCAACATCTGCAAAAGTTGCAGAAGATTCAGCTTCACTGGGTGGGGTGAATTCTCCTTAAAGGCTGGGACTGGTGTGCCATTTTAAGAGACAGAATGAAACATGTAATCTGAGATTTGTAAGGTGATCTGGGACTAGGGGAATCCAGACAACTTAATCTTACAAAACTTTTATGTTTGTAGCATATGCAAACAGGAAATTTAAGGTGAGCAGCCTGATAAGTCTGTTATACCCTTCAAATGAGAAGAAAAAAGAGGTAGACTCAAATTGCACAGCCATAGATGTGACTGGTGCAAAGAACAAATAGACTTGTCTATGGGATGGGATAATTATCTTCCACATCTTCAGGCTCTTGGAAAATGTGACAATGGCATATCTGAATGAGGTTTCTGACAAGTCCCAGATGCAGCCAGGTTTCTTTTAGTTTTAGCTTTTAATTTAAACTGCTCATTTTGAAAGTGAGATACTGATAGCTCTAGTTAGGGGCAGGAAGTAAGCACTTCCTTACGGCGCTTGAACAATGTCCCTTGTTCACAAATTACACCAGCCCCAATATATCATTCCTCCAGCCCTGCATGATCCTGCCAACGTACCACACTCCTCATCTACTCTGTCCCTGAACTCCAGTCTTGGGAAGACTGTAAAGAGAGACCTGTGGTCAAAGGAGTGCTGCGGTGTGCACCCGTTTTCTGAGTGCTTTGTTTCTTAGTCGTTTTACTTGCACACAAACTTAGCAGATGCTTCTGACAGTCTCTGTGAACACCCACGCCAATGAGATGACAATGCCGTAGCAGTAACGACACCTCACACGTACAGGCTCCCCTCATCGAGGCTTTTAAAGCAGTTTTACGAAGCTGAGTAAACATCATTCTGCTGTACGGGAAAACCAAATTGCCCGACGATGAAGTTCAACCCCTGTTTTCAAAATAACAACTGATTTTAGACATCTTGCTCAGAACCAACACACTGCAAATCTGAAGATTATCAGAGTATTTCTCGGGAAGCACGCTCAAGGACTCGTGCAGGCGCACGCTCCCTCTGAGCCCACGGGGCCAAGGTCTTGCTGAGCAATTCACCCCAAGACACAACCATGTCCTGGCTCCGGCACCACGCCTGCTCGGTGGGTCACGCTCCACCTCCTCGGTGGACGTAAGCAAATGCCTTCCCCTTATCTCTGCAGACCCAGAGTGCCTTCATCCACATTTCACCTCCTACGTCTTCTCGCGGCTGGAAAGTCACATCTTGCTCCACACCTTCCCCTCAACCTTCTGTTTAGATTCACAGAAAAAAAAAATCAAGCAAACCTCGTGAAAATAATTCCAGGCATTAACTGTCTGTAGCACATGATAATTACCAGCCTTCCTCATGTCAGAACATCCCTGCTTTGGGCGTGCTCACCAGATGTAACTTTGAAAAGTGATCTGTGTGGTACGAAACGCGTTCATTAGTTTTTCTTTGTGGAACGTGTCTGTATCGCGGGGTCTGTGTTTGCAGTAGATCTCATTTAGCACTCGGGCAGGTATTTGTTCGTCCCTGGGGACCGAGAGGAATATGTTTTAAGTGTTTCCACATTGATACGTACGAAGGATTGTAGTTTAATGGAGTTTTTAGGGGGAACTGGACTGACAGAGGAGGGATCTACTCCCCGCCCATCTTCCGGACACATCTTTGCACGCGCCAATTGACCTTGCCGTGTGCTCCAGCTTCCTCTTTCACTTGAACACAGCACGCCCTCCGTGCCGAGGGCTGCCTGCTGGAAGCGTCGTGGGCAGAGGGTCAGGCAGCGATGGCCGAGATCAGGCTCCGGGGAGCGCTCAGCACAGGCATGCGAGCGGGCTCTTCTGGTTTGCGCTGTAGAGACGGAGTTGCCTGAGGTTCTTCTACCGAGGACTGAACGAGCACCTGGGAAAACAGGCTTTGAAACCTGACTTTGCAATGAAATGTGACTGTCTCTGTTGTGTCGAAGGCCAAATGCTCTTGACATGGAGAAGAATTAATTTGAGGTCTTACTGTAAGAGCCACAGCCTGAGAGGCTTCTCCTGACAAGCCCTGTCTTTCTGCAAGTTTTCATCTCGGGAATTAACTCGTCTCCCAGTTAACGCATTAACTGCAGGACCGAGAACAAAGTCTTCTCGGTGACAGGCTCGTATGGTTTCACGATCACCACATAGTGCAAAGAGTCTGGCCCTAACATAGTTTAGTTGCAAGAGTCATGTCCAGGAGTCTCCTAATGAGAAGGACATAATGTTCTGTCCTGGACTGCATCAAAGGTTGCAGTACACGTGTCAAAGAAAAATTGTTGCACATCACAAGATCGGGTTTGACTCCAGCAACAGCCTCGGAGATGGGTCCTGCCTGCCAGGTCCATCCCCCTCCCTCTCCTTAGGGGAGCCCACCTGGACGAGGACCACAGAGGCAGGAGAAGGTCCAGCACGAGCAGCACACCTGGCTCTACGCTCCCCTTTGAGCCAACAAATGACCTGCAGCGCCCATCGCTAACAAAGCCTCGCTGGGCAGAAGGGACCCGCGGGATGGCAGATGGCCCTGCCCGGGGGTCTGCAGGGGACGGCCCCGGGGAGCACCAGGAGCTGGAGAGACGTCGCCTGTCACCTCACGTCAGTCACCGGTGACCAAAGGGCAGCTCCGATAAGACGCGCTCGCTGGACACATACATCATACACACATGCTGCAACTGGATTTATGGAAGAGAACAGATTCATCTTTAAAAATAACTCTAGATGAGGTACACCAAGCTTGTAAAATTAAACTAATTGCTTGAAATAGAATAAAAATTATACTGCACATATACAGGAGTTACTGAATCTTTTCGATTCACAGGACCACAAGGAATTATTTTTAATTCTCTGCCATAATAAGTATATTTCAAGGCAGCGGCATCCAACTGAAATGATGAAATGTAATCAGTCAACAGAATATTTTTTAAGCTTAAAAATACTTCTTTTCCTGAAAATGGACACTAAAGCCCTAGGCAACATAACCACTGAGGTTTTATTATAAAATACATTTCAAAATAATGGCTGAAAGTCTTAAGAGCACAGAGGATGAAGAAGAAGTAAACAAGCCTTTTTCTACCACTAAATGATAAATTAAAAGGAGTATTTTGCTGCTGTGCCTCATTTTTTAATCACACTGCACCCACACTACGGTGGCTATGGCTGCGTAGGCATTCCCATCAAAAAGCACATATTACTACAGGTTTACAAGGTTGAAGTCATCTGTGCCAGCCAGAACACAGCCAGGTAAAAATCTCATTCCAAATCAAAACTTTCATTAAATTTTGAGAAAAAGCACTGCCTGCTTGACATAACAGGCATGGCTGCTAAGAAATATGCCCCTCACACATCTCTCTCAAAAAATGTGAGTAATTTCAGAATGTCATCTGTTGGGATTTTAAGAATAGTAGTGAAAATACCGTATGTGCTGTTGTTGCCATCAGACACAGAGCTAAATCTTAATCCTGCTGGGCTATCTTGCCTCAGTGCAGATTACATCAACACATCTGTGCAAAAACGCTAGAACAAATAGTAAATAGGTGCTTGCCTGGGAAAAAGGAGACTTACAGACTGTGAAGGGAAATGGTATCAATTTTACAGCCTCTTGCTCAATAATTTTTTTATTAATTAATATGCAATTTGGTTTTGTTCCTACTGTCAGATCTGTAATACAGAAATATCAATGAAAAAATGCCTGCAGCTGTTAATCCATTCGTAACTTTTTCTAAAGGGACATAATTTTCAGTTTGAGTTTTCTCAGTTCCCCCTAAACCCATTTTCAGGGTGGTACAGATAAGTATGTAGCACATGATTCCCAGGCTCGGAACCCAACGGACTCACTCGCAGAGTTTTTACACCCTTGCTCTATTAAAGACGATACTTAACAAGCCAACAACCCCATCCCAGCTCTGCCTGGGCTGAAGTATTTAAATACTGTTTGAAGCCAACTAACTAATGAAGATATCTGATACATTAACTAATATGTTATAAAACATCTCCATACTATGTAAGTGATGCATAGGGAGTTTTTTTGTTCTTTTTCATGATACTTGTTCATATAAGAAACAGTATCTTTAACCAGGAACCAAATTCACCCCGACCTCAGCACGGTCACAAAGCGCCCTTTCGCCCTCACCTCCCCAAAAGAAATCAGCAATATTAAATCAACAGAATAATGTGAGGTGGAAAAGGAAGAGACAACCGTGGACAAAATAAAAAAGGAAAGCTTTATTAATGCTAAATACACTTTCCCTTTTGGGTTTACACTACTGTTCCCATAACTGTTTCCAGATGGTCCAGCCCTCAGCCGAGCAGCTAGCTGGGAATGAAGCGGCAGTTTGCTGCCTCTTTTACACTAAGGGGGCAAAATCCTGCGCATAAACGTGATTTATGGGTTTGATAAGCTAAAAACAAAGGTAAAGACACATTGAAATGAGCAGGAAGGGGAATTAAAACTGAATTTTTTTTAAAAAATGCTGGCAGCTGAAGAGTTAACCACAACCTTCTTCCTTTTACCACAGCCTTCTGTAGTAGCTAATGAAGGTAATGAAATATGACATGTAGTTTGGCCCTTGACCACAGAGTGCACCTCCCTCCCCTCTGCCTCGCGAACAAAGCCAAAACAGATGTAGCTGCCTCGGTAGGGTTTGGGGTTGACGGCTGTTACACAGAGCAGGTCAGCGGGCGCGTTCCCAGGGCGCGGGCTTCTGGCACACCGCAGCGCCGGGGCAGGTCCGGCCCCGCTCCAGAGGGGACGGGGGTGGACGAGCCGGTGCAGACGCAAACGGAGCCAAAGGCATCTCCCCATCAGCGGCACCGAGAACCGCACCGATTCCCAGCCTTTTACAGACCTAATTCCATTAAAACCCATTCCTCCATTTAAGTATAGGTTTTATGTGCCCGACTAGTTTACTACTGTTAGCCTAAATATAATTAAAACAGCTCTCAAAAGCAGAGAGGACAAGGTCCTGCTTGGGCAGGGCAGAGGCTTCACGTTTTGAGAATTATTGCCCTTACAGCTGATGGAAGCAACCCACCGCAAACACAGCGGTCAGCGATTCATTAGCAGAGGGCCAGAGATGGTAAAAACCTTCTTAAGACAAACTCTTCTAAAAAAAAAAAAAGCAAGCTTTCAAATTCACAAAACACTACAGAATTTATTAACCTTTTAAAGCTCTTTCAGAAGTTCCTCACACATCCCTTGCTCTCAGGGCAACGCACTCAACTTTGCCGCACGCTGGCCTGATGCAGCTGCCAGGCTGATGGCCTCGAGTACATACCATGGGAAAACGCGTGCCAAGAGATCCCACATGGACACGGCATCAGCTTTGGTTCATCACCTCAGCCCAGGAAAGCTCCCTCATAGCTGCTGGTTCATACTGAGTATGTGGATAACGATCCCCGTTGGTCCGGCGGCGCCGGCTCCATCCCTGCCTTGGTTGAGCACCAGCAGCATCAGGGGATGTCGCGTTTCTTAGGGCAGAGGTCACCCATCCACCTCCCCCAAAGACCTGGAGGGTTTTGGGGGGACAGAGGGGTGCAGGCAGCCCCAGGGGCTCTAGGGTGGGATTTGTTTCCCCCGCCGGGACATCCAGCTCGTCAGTAAGTCTGATCTAAGCAGCTCGTGCTCCCTCCATCGCTGAAGAGGGGACAATGTGGCAAAGGGCGGCCAAGGCAGGCCAGACAAATGGCTCTCCGGAGAGCAGCAGGCAGCTCCCCAGCCCGTCCTAGCTGCTCTCTGAAAGGGTTCATTGGTCTCCACCGGCTCTACAGAGCGCCGTGACGGCTCGCCCAAATGTCTGCACCTACCTCCGAGGGCACGCGGGTGCCACCCCGGGTGACATCTGCCTCCTGCCATGGCCCTCCTTCACAGGAAGGACCACTGACCCCCCTCCAACCGCTCAAACTGCCGAAGATCCGAGATAATAAAACTCAAAATTTGGAGTAAACCTGGAAAACAGAGTTCTCTGGCAATCATTAAAGCTATAGACACAGCAAATGAGCAAAAAAGGTCCTGCAGCCTCACGGCTGCTGGAAGCCATTTGGCCAAGACAGTTGAGTGAACCACCCTCCTGGGCTACCTGGGGTCCACACGTGCTCCACAGAAACTGCTGGCTTTTGTGGCTGCCTTCCCTGAGGACCACGTGTGTTTTTAATAATAAAAAAAAAAGCCACGTATAAAATGCTAAAGTTGCAAAAAGCTAGAAAGTACTACCATTAAATTCACCTATTCAGCCTTAATTTGTCCCTCTGTTGCATACGCATTGTTACACATGCTTGAATTATATGCTAATTTGCTATCGTTCTGCAGGAGCCTGACCTCATTTAGTGAGCACAGCGGAGCACACTATGGGCTGGTGCTGAATAACGGAATTATGTGTTGGATGTAAACGCGGAGCCTCATTTAAACCAAATTCGGATACACAACTTGTGTACGTGACCTCAGCCACAGCGACTTTGTTGCCTGGGTGCAAAAAGGGCTCACGTCAGCCACGGGTTGTCCTGAACAAGCACGGTGAGCCCGTCAGTCTGAGGTCGGGTCAGACGCACCCACCCAGGGACGGCGACTTGGGGTCGGACCCACAAATTCCGGCACTTGCAAAATTTTTCAGTTTGCTGCTTGATTTTGCAACCTTAACGACCTACATGTGCATAAAGCTTTAAACACGTAAACGTGTGAAATTAGCTACGTGAATGGCGTTGCTGGGCTAAGGGCAGTGACACCCACAGCCTCCCCAAGCCCCGTGACCCCACCGGGGCCTGGGGGTCCGGAGCGAGAGCCAGCGCTGCCACGAGCCCTCGCCTGCCACGGAGCCATCTCTGCTCCCCTCCCCGGGACCAGACCCGCGGCAAAGGGGGGCCCTTGGAAACGGATAGCCTGTGCCAGCGTTATTTATCATTCCCAGCACAGACACTGACATGTGCCTCGTGAAAGGGGATACTGTACCTCTAACCTTGACTCCGAGCACGCTGGTAATTTGGGATGCGAGCCCGGGGCCAAGCGGGGTGACCTTCCAGGGGAGGGGCAAGACGGCGTTTATTTATGAGGCGGTTGGAGATTTTTGACATCACACGCTAGCCCCATTATTCACGTGCTACATGACACAAGATTGGCCCTTTTAATGCAACATCACATCAAAAAAATCTGATTTTCTGCTCTGACAACACACTCGTCCTCTGTAGTTCCCCCAAACGTGACCTGTTCAGGGTAAAGGCCACAGGAGGGGACCCCTCTGCCCGGCCCCGGGGTACCCCCCACCCAGCCCCACCCCGGTGTCCAGCATCACCCCAACCTGCCTGGGTTTGCCCACGCTGCGGGGATGGATCCCACCTTCCCACACCATCCTCCTGCTCCTGAAATTCAGGATGGGAAATGTCCTTCCCCTGATCCATGCACACCAAGTGCAGCTTCCCCAGCAGCTCCAACAGCGCTCTGACCCTCTGCTGCACAGTGACACAGGGTATGTGCCTACATTTAGCAGGAAAAAGCGCTTTTTTTCCCCCTATGTAAAAAGATACACCACAAAGAAATGATTTATGAGGTTTACACTGATAATTCTAGCTGGAAATTATAGAAGTTTTTATGTTTGTGCGTAGAAAACACTATTTCAGGGCTGTGCTACAGACACAGCGAGGTAAGAGATGCTGTTTGCTCGCGGGGCCCCACCAGCAGCACGTGCATCAGCTCGGTCACGACGCGCCCACCCCGGGCAGGACGCTGGTTCGCAGAGACCCGCTCCCTCCTTTGCACAGAACTTAAAATATCAGCTAATACACTTAAAGATAATTAAATATATTTCACAATAACGCACCACAAAGCATCTATATTAAAATACTCATCAGCTAATTCCACACAGAGAAGAAAATAGTTTATATGTTTAACTTTTCTAAATATCCTTGGTTGAGAGGAGGCAAAAGAGGAATTTTAAGGTGGTTGATTTATACCTGGAAAAGCATTTCTGAGATTGCTACAATTTTATTACAGAAACATCACACGATGTTGACTATGAGGCTGATACTAAAATAACATCACAAGTAAATAAAAGGGGATAATTTTATCAATATTTTTATCAATTTCGACAGTGTTTTCTAAATATATTGCCATGAGTACACGTAATAAGCGAGAAACAAACCAACACACGAGTAACTTTCTCTTATGGGTCCAAAGGATGTTTACTCTATTCTTAGGGCAGAATTTTATGTGTGTTGTTTACCGCTTCACCCAGGGAATCAAATCTGTAAAAGCATGTCTATATTCACCACTATTTAATACAAAAATACAAAATTAAATTAATTCCTTCCCCTCGGGCTCTCTCCAGCGGCAGCGCAGGACCGAGCCCTGCCCAGCGCGCGTTAGGCTGCTCCCAGTGCAGACTGGGAGGGTCCCACTGCAGTCGCCCTCCGAGCCCCAGACACGCCACGGGGACAGCCCGGGCACGACGGGGCAGCCCAGGCAAAGCCCCCCGGGCGGCACCTCCCCAGCCCGCACGGGCCTCTCCGGGGAGGCCGGGCACAGCCCCAGCACAGCGCCCATCGCTGCCGGCGCAGGAGGAGAGCGCAGCAGCCGTGCCCCCCGCTCGCCCCAAAGCTCTGCCCCTCGTGTCTCGCCGACGCTTTGCTTGTGGAGCACCATGAGACCCTCGCTGACAAACGATGCTCCCTCGGTGTTATTTATATTTATATTACATTAGAAAGTTATAAACCTGCTCGCCCTTTGTCAGCTGTTTATCACAGGGTTTGCTCTGCAAAGCCAGCCTGTGCCCCACCATCCTGCCCAGCCATGGGCAACCACCCAGATTAGGAGGGAGGGAAGGGGAAGGTGGGTCAGAGCAGCCAGGTTTGGGAGCCAGAGCTCAAACCCCTTCAGGAGAGCCCTCCTCCAGGAGCAGGAGGACGAAGGTCCTAAGGCAGTGTTACATTTTTACAGATTTATATGGGGTTTGAAGCCAAGTCCCAAGACTGGCAGAACACAGAGGGGGAATTATTTTCTTCTTATTAAAAGAATGAAAAGACCCAACATTGATTTTGTCCTTCATCACGACACAAAAAACCCTCCCAACTGCTGAGGATGACGGGATGGATTATCACAACACCGTAAATCAAAGTGAACGTATTTATTAGGGTGACTCTCTCTGTTGTACGTGTGCGTGCTGTTTGTTGGCCCATACTGTTATTATTTTAATTTATGGTTTGCTTTTTCAACTCTTTCCTCCCCCTCACAAGACTGGAGCCTGTCCACAAGTTTTCCTCACGCCAGTTAGAATCAGCATAATGAAATGTCACGGCCAGATCCCATCGCTCCGCAAGGACGTCGGGGCAGCGCCGGCCCTGGGACGCGGCCGCAGAGTCCTGCGAAACTTCGCTGCTGATCTCGTTGACCAGCAGGGAGCCTCTCTTAGCTGCTTAACAGGTGCAGTTATAATTAAGCACAATAATTTTAAGCAATTTGCAAATCCCACCTCATCTCTCGCTCTGTTGTAATCACGATCTCATCATTAATAAAGCGTATTTCTGCAGTCAGCGTTACGCCAGGCGGGAAGAGGGGGGCGAGGAGCTGCACAGGGGAGTTCAGCCCAACTCTCCATCTGCCCCAGCTTCATTTAAACCAGACTTGACGACCTCGTCTGCGGCAGCTAACGACAGCACCCACTGCCGGGGTTCCCAGGCCCAGAGACCCAGCTCTGGGCACGCAAACTCATCGCTTGGGCACTCGGGAAGCGTGGCATTCCCCGCAGAACACCGATCTGGCATTCTCCGTTTGCTCTCTGCTTTCTGAACTTTTGGGGTTGTTTTTACCCTCTCTCTGAAGCCATGAAGTTTTGGGGTTGTTTTTTGCTTTTTTAAAGACTCTCTGTAGCATCACAGGAGTGGACACAGCAGAGGCTGAGCCAGCCCCCAGCTGGGTGAGCCGTGGCTGGACGGGAAGGCAGACCCTGTCCCTCCCCATCTAATCGACCTGAAGGCTCTGCCCCTGTAAGGTACCAGGCAAATCTGCACTACAACTCTCATATTTAATAATCCCGCTGTGCAGCACACTGTATGAAATACCCACACCGTATTTGATACAACATGTATTTACGAAGCGCAGTACTACCCTAAACCATGACATTAACTCGCTGGGGTTGAGGCTGGTGGCCAAGCCAGGACCACGTACAGCTCCTCCGAGAAAGCCCACGCACGAGAGGCAGCGGCAGCGTGCCGAGGTACCCGCCCGGCCTGCCACAGGAGGGGAGGGCAAGTGGCATCCTGAAATCATTCAGGGTTCTCCTACAATACTAGTGTCAGTGGAGCTAACCGTGAGGAAGGTGACCTGTGGGGAGCATCACCAGTGACCAAAACCCATCCTGGCTTCTTTTTTTTTTTCCTGAAGTCCCGCATTGTGCATCAGCTGGAGACGTGACCTGACACCAGAGAGGGGAACCCGGCTACGGGGCAGCAAAACGGGAGAGTCTGAGGGCTGGCACGACGTGAGGTGCACGGGAAGATGCGGTTTCCATCAGCCTGGGACCAGCACGATGCGGCTGCAGCTCTACTGGTCAGGAAATGAGCGCAGGGATCCCGAGCGAGACAGAGCAATGAAAAACATCTGCTCCACGCACGGCCCCGCTGAAGATGGCAACCAAAGAGTTGATTCTAATAAGGCTGTTACTCAGTGTACTGGGAATATCCGTACAGAAACCAGTATAACTGGCTTTTTTTTTTTAAAATAATTGCCTCAGTTTTGGCTACTATGTGGAAAAGTATTTTGCAGGAAGAATCCAAAGAAAAGCAATAAAAGTGAACAAAAATGAGTAAAGAGAACTTTTATGTAAGCAGGCTTTTAAAGAGTATGTGTGGGCAGGGAAATAGAGAGATCCTATTCATCATCTTTTAATACCAAATCTAGGGGACACCTAAAGAAACTGCTCTGCAACTGTCTTAAAAAGGCAAATAACAGCACTGAGGATAAAAATAATGTTTGGAAAACATACAGGATGTTGTCTTTTTTTGTTTCAATGACAATATACTCTTTAAATAGGCTTTTTATTGTCACTAAACCCCATCAGCTGAGTCAGGTGCTGAAGGATTACAGCGGGCACAAGCCTTCCCACCGGGAGCAGGGAGGTGGTGGACAGATTATTTGTAGAGTACGCAGGGGAATACACACAGGTGGGAACTGAGCTCAGGGGTTCCCGGCTCTGGCCGGGCTTCAAACTTCTCCAATGTAGAGAATTGCACCAATCTGACCTCAGCGTGTCAGCTCACGTGAGCCGAGCTTTGCCCCGTCCCTGTGCCCCACAGCTACGCTGAACCCAAAGCTGGATAAAGAGGGACCCACGTGGGAACACAAAAAGGGCATTTCTGAGGCAGGGAGACTTCGAGACAGCACATTCAGAACAGAACTGAAAGAACAACGCGGAAAGGAGAATGCACAGCTTCATTTCTAGTATTGCCGAGTTTACTTTGTTGCCGTTTTCATCTCTGGTTGTTTTGTTGTTTGTTTTTTTTCCTCCAAAATGAAGAGCAGAGATCAGAGGTCTGAATTCCCGGGGCTGCTCCGCCTGCCCGGTGGCAGCGCGAGCCCCCGCCCGCAGCCGCCCTCTCCTGTGGCTGCTAATCCACTCGGATGCTCAACAGCAGAGCCTCGAGTTGTCACGGATTTATGCCCTACACTGCACACAGCTCCGTCTGTTTCACGGTTATTGTTCTCACCGAGTCGACTTCATCATTTAAATTATTAACAGCAGAATTACACTGACTGAGACCCAGAATGGGCGGCTTTAAAGTACAAAGGCTTGGATTGTAACGTAGAGATACACGCTGACTGCAACAGATAAACAGGGAGAAATTTAGATTTAAGGGTCACTGCTTCGTTTCAGTGCTGGCTGGGTGTCTGTGGTATAAGAATAACAGAAGGAAAAGCTGGAAACCTCCTTCAGATGGTCACCTGCAGATTGCCACTCATCTGTTCAAGCACCTCCACGTCAGCAGCAGCCTGAAGCTGCCCGACGGACGGGCCACACGTGGAGCACGCGGCACCTTCGCTGCCTGTGGCTCCCAGCACAGCACAGCACACCCCGCACGCTGCCCCTGAGCGAGCAAACCTCCCGGGAACCTCGGTGGGACGGAGCCTCTGCAGGCAGGACACAGGTTCTTCCACCGAATACAACAACGTTTGTGGAGTACAACCACGTGCAGCCGAGGCATAAGTTACACACTGGTGTAACTCAAACCCCCGCTGAGGAAAACACAGTGACCCCGGTGGGTGGAGGAGGAAAAGCAGGACAGGAGCATAAAGAAACTTCTGGGTTCCAGCTCACTGATTCCTTCTCTGCCACCTTCTCATTAGGGAGATAAAATAGTTTCCCACCAGCCTGTTATACCCTATTGCTGTCATTAACTACTCAGAAAAGAAAAATCAAGTGTTATAATTGCACAAAGTCCCAGCAAATCACAAAATCCCAAGCAAATTCATCTCTCTCCTTTGACTCTGTTTTTTAAAACGCAGCACATGAGACACAGTGATTGTGAAAAGCCACTTATGTTCAAAAAAAAGCACCAAAACCCACCTGCTGTCTGCCACAACCCCTCGGTCACCTCAGGCAGTTCGTCCTGGCCACCAGGTACTGCAGCCAGAGGCGACTCCTAACTGAGCTCAGGCTTAACAATATTCATTAATACCAGACTAGACAGTGCCCGTGTTCAGACTATGCATATGGTTTGAATAGAGGGAATTTGCTTTTCCCATGCTCTGCATTACATATTTATACTGAAATAAAAGCTTTTTTTTTTCACCCACTTCTTCCAGGGCAATTGACAGATGGATCTGATTCAGAAAAAAGTAATCAATGCATTCAAATAGTTTCTACCCATGTTGCTCTGCCCAGGCTTCACGTATTCTATTACACAAGGATCTGTGTACATTTTTTTGAAATTAAAGTTCACGCAGCTTTTCAGGAGAGATTTTCTTTTTAAAATGTCTAGCCTTCTGAAGCAAGAGTTTCTCTGCAATCAAGTCAAAAATCCAAAATAGCTTTCACTGTACTAATAATGAAAGTCTTATGTGCAAAGACAAGCTCCTTTCAAGCAAAACTAGAGTGTGTTTTCATTACATCATCTCTCCAAAGCCATAACACTCAGTTGGTCACCCAGGCAGGAGCTGCCCGAGTTAGAAGTTGGTTGGAGGCAGGTTTTCATAGCCACCAGGTGCAAGCGATACCTGAGCATGGGAGTTTCATTTCTGAGAGCGAGAATGAAAACAATACTAGGGGAAAAAAAAAGCTCCCTACTTACATAGTGGGGAGGAGGAGACAAAACAGCAGTTTTAGGGGGCTTAGCATCAGTATTTGCCAAGATATGCTCTTCCTAGCACAAGGCTCAAGAAATCTCAAGCCTCAGCTGCCATCAGCTCCACCACACAAATCTACCGAAGCTCCTGGAGACACTGACCTCCTGTAAAGCACCACTACAGACCTCAGGGGCCAGAAGCAGCCTGGCTAAGAACACAGGACTGCAGCAAAACCTTTACCACCGATACGGCTCGCATTGCACAAGGCCATTTCATTAGAGACACGTGGAATTAAAGTCATCCTTTGGTTCCTACAACCGCAGAGAAGCTCAACAAGGTAACAGTAGATGAAAACACAAGCATACCTCACTCCCACCACAGCAGCTCCTTCCCTCTGCAGCTCCAGGGCCTTCATGCTAAGCAGTCTTAGCTGCCCCACCCCTACATATATTCACTCCCTCCTACCCATAAGGCACCTCTGATAATTGCCTGATGCCCAACTCCTGTGCACCATTTGGTAATGCCAACCCCATGACTAGTTGTGCTGCCACAGCTGGTGCTCGTATCGTCAGCCAGCAGCAGGCAGAGCAGCTGGGCCTAGGCTACTCCTCAGCCCAGAAGCAGGCCTTTGCTAGGAAAGACCTCCCAGGAAAGGCAGCAACATGACTAGAGGAACCCCTACATCCCAAAGTGCAAAATCCAAACTGAGCTCCTTCATGCATTGGGTTCAAACATCAGAAGTGCACCAGAGACAGTCAGAGCGTGATTCTTCTTTACTTCCTGAAAAATAGCCAGCTATTCTGGTCGTTACCGCTTTTCTCTTTCCTCACCGTTCCTAATTAGACATCTTACACCAACGGCCAACCCTCAGCTCTCAGGAGATCTCGCAGAGAGTGGCCTGCTCACTGCATCACTTCGCTGCCGCTGACTAAAGCATTCTTCCTCCTCAAGTCTGCCCAAGTCCTAATGATGCTTCCAGTTGGAAACAGCTAGATTTTCTCCTCAGAATAAATCAACCCACAGAAAACTTGCTGCAAAGGATTAATTACAGACTCACAGAACCGAGGTTGGAAGGCACGTCTGGAGATCACCTAGTCCAACCTCCCTGCTCAGGCAGGGTCACCCAGAGCAGGGGTCCAGGACCATGGCCAGCTGAATATCTCCAAGGGTGGCGACTCCACCATCTCTCTGGGAAACCTGGGCCAGTGTCTGACCGCCCTCACAGAGAAAAAGATTTTTCTTGTGTTTAAGTGGCATTTGCTGTATTTCAGATGGTGCCCATTGCCTGACATTCAAGGGCTCACCAAGAAGACAGAAGGCACACGTGTGCTTACACAGATCTTACCGCTTCCACGGGGTGAGACGTGCTCCCAGGTTTGCTTAAATTTAGTATTAATTGTGAAGAGCTGAATTTGAACAATTCATCTATGTTAATGTTACCTGCTCAGGGGTGTGGAGGCTGTTTTGTACATGCAATTTCTTTGTTCATATGACAATCGCCACACAACTCTTCCCCAAACATGTGGTTATTGTACGGAAAAGGTTCTGGAGATGTTGGTAAGCAGTCACGCAAACGCTGCTGGGCGTCCTGGCCGTGCTGTCATGAGGGCTACGGTGAGCAACAAGACCTCACCATGAAAAACATTTAGAAGTTTATCTGTACATTGTTCTCTTCTACATTATTTTTTCCAACAATACCTATGATCAGAGGGGTGATGATTAGTTCATGCACTCTAATCTAGCCAATGCTCTCTAAACGCCGCACGACTTTAAGCCAGGAAGGAAAAGCCGTGCATGGGATGGGGAGGGAGAGTCACCGAAACGGAGCACCGTGCCCACCTCCCTCCCGCCTCACGGGGCTCCTCAGCCGGGAGCGAGCGTGGTGTCACCACAGAAAGCCTCAGACGTGCTCCGGGAACCCTCTGCCCAGCTGCTCATTAGTACTGCATTAGGCTGTAAACTCCAGCGCAGAACGCCGAGTTCAAGTTGCTCTTTCTTGATGCACTTGAAAGGTCCTGTGAATTTATGGCAGGATAATGCGGAGCACAGCACCTATTTATGAGTTGATCATTTGTACAAAACCCCCCTCAAAGCGCCGAAGGTTACCATTCGACCAAGAGCTGCACTTAGCTGCTCAGAGGGCAAGAAAGCCAAGTATATGAAAGTTAAAAGCATTAATAAAAGTGTGACTTATAAATTACTTCATCTTTGTCACCCTTTTTGAAATGGGGTGAGAGAGGCCAGGGTAAATTTATTTTTTAAGTGCTTTCTGAGACCTGCAAGGGTCAGCCCTGAAATGCTGTCCTCTATAAATCATTCCATGCGTATCTGATAGAAGCAAGTGCATCATAACGTTAACAAATATTGATTTGTTTATCATTTGCAACTGTTAATAGCTAAATAGCAGACTTTAGAACATCTGTAGGGAGAAGAAACTTTGATCTGTGAGAAGGCAGAAGAGAAGCTGCCTCGGCTGCAGAAGAAAAGAGCAACCGGTGTTATCGTCACCCGACTGCCGGCTCGGGGTACATGTTACAGCCGTATTATGAAACCAGTTATTTCACAAAATGCCTAAAATTTCCAGGCGTTTCATGAAACAACCTGTATTGCTGCTAAGAACCACGGCGAAACCTCCCATTACGGGTGCTCGGCTGAGTCACTGCCACGAGCAGGCGAAAGCAGAGCCCGCGGCGGGCAGCCCCAGCATCGCACCCGCGAGGTTACACACGGGTACAAAACACGGCAGCGTCCGCTGTTCTGCATTCTCCTTAGTCCAACACTATACAGCAGGCTGGAAATGCAGGGAAGACACCTGGAGCAACAGGAGCAGGTTTGAAAAAACTACAATAAAAATCTCATTAACGTAATGAGGGAGACAAACTATCTGGCAAATCTCTTCCTGATGCTTTAAATCACTAGGTATTAGGGTAAAACCCAAACTTTTTCATTAAGCAACTGCAATAAAAACTGGGTTGTTTTCTCTCCCCATCTTCTTTTTTTTTTAAATAGCACAACGCTTTGCTTTTATTTATTTTTGGAACTTGTCAGGCTCGATAACCAATTTCTATGCAGAACCACCCACCATTCCCATCTCAGAAAGCTAATGAAGTATAATAAAATTGCCCCAGGAGACACGTATACGGAGACATGCACAAACTTTTCAGAAGAACAGTAACTGTGATTTCTTCAGGTGGGAAAGTAAAATTATGTAAGATAAATGAAAACAAAATCAAATAAACACCACCCATCAGCAGTGAAACTCGGTTTGCCAAGCACGGGCACCTTCTTCCCTGCGCAGCAGTCAGCACCAGCTTCTGCTGTGGGTTAAACAAAACTTCTCGGCTTCCCACCATAGAGGACAAGCGATGAAGAGTAACAACACCAGGTGAAATGCAGAAACAGCAACAACTCCCCTGTCCAGCTGGCGCCTCTGGTGAGAGCATCCCTGCGCTTCCACGGAGCAGCACCAAAGCCTGGCTTACAGCTCACAGTCAGATCACATTGAACCTGGGAGCGGTGAAGTCCTGCATCTCTTGTGTAATGCCCTGTCTGCTCCTCAAAAGACTTCATTCTTCTTGGGGAAAATGGCAGCACAAGCCCAAAAATAACCGCTGCTGGAGGGGTTGGGAGCCCTGGGGCCGAAGGGGCCGTGCCCGGCCGAGCAGGGTCCAGCCCGGCAGCCTCAGCGCTGCTGCCGTGCACGGGGTATCGCTGCAGCACAGGAGGGAAAACTCAGCCAGCCCCTTTCTTTACCAATTACAGGTCGTCAATATTGACTATCTGAGGGATTTCCATGCTCAGGAAGCAAATTAGAAACTCAATACCTGAACTATTCCTAAATGCAGTTATCAACTTCAGAGTTTTATCTCATAAAACCAATTCAGCTTAGAGTTTAATTCTATTAAATTAGGGCTTAGAAATAAGATTTGCTCCGAGAATGAATGCATCATTAGTTTTAAAATGCAATATACTGAAACCCAAAATGTGCAGCATTACAGTTTGAAGAATAAATGAGCAGAGATAGCACCCAAACGTACTTCTCCCTAACTATATTTACCAGCCTTGGAAAAATCCGTCGGCTCATTAGGACAGCGAGTCTTTTGGTGTGCGGGACGTCCCCCTTCTTTAGGGAACGATAATCCTCTTGTGTCTCTCCTTGGCACAAGTTTTCCCTTTGTTCTTAAAACCGTCTTATTTCAGCAGCTGACAGAGAAAAAAGAATCAGCATCCTCTTTCTTAATAAAAATGCCACAATGAGACCCTGTCGGGCTTGTGCCAGGCATGTCAAAGGAGCAGGGACTAATGCAGGAAACCTCAAGAACTCCCCGTTTTGTGCAAGTCACAGTACATGCAAGAGTCACGTAGGGCTGTTTTTTTAAATCAGGCTTCCAATACATGAAAAGCACCCTTCCATGGGGTGCACGTAATCTCTGAATAGGGCCCTTAGTTGCCTGTGGTATTGTATTAAACCCGATGTTTGATACAATAATGCAGGGACAGAGCCTGCTCAGAAGAGGACAAGGTAGCCCACCGGTGCCTGTCCCCTTGCATTACAGACCGCTGCGTGCTCTTTCATGCCGCACGGGCCGAAGCGATGCGAGTCCGAGGCAGACCTGCAGTCCTGGGATTGCACCACTGAAGTTAGGGAAAAACAGAAGGAAAAGGGCAAACGCCACACCAAAGACACTAGAAGTCCTAAACAGAAATAAGATATCGTGGTGATACGTGTTTCACCGTTGGGTTTTATTCCAGATGTGCTATTTCAGATGGTCCAATGAAAACAGCAGGGTCCTCTTCAGGCCTGGCCACATACTCTGCATTTTAAAAAGCTCCTTTTTCAAAAGAAAATAACGCTGTCTCCAAAGAGTATTGCAGGGCACGACAGCAAACCGCGCGGTGCTGCTACACCGTCCTCAAATAATTGGTAGTCCATTGTCTCTCACACCGAAAGACTAGGTTAAAGCTTTTAAAGATGGATTATAGTATGTGTTAATTTGCTATTTTTACTCAAGTAGACTATAACAGCTTTGTTCTTATTAGGAGTACAAAAATAAAACCAATTCAAATGATCTAATTATAATTTTGGTAGCAGAAGAGTCATATGGAACAACACAATCGACTCTATAGAGCCTAAAATACTTACACGTATTTTAATGTAACAATTTGTTTGAAAATGCATGTAAAGCCGTGAAAGTGAAGAGAAAAGGACAAATTACAGATGTCCATGTCATTAGTTACGCAGCAGCTCCGTGGGGTGCTGCCCACGCCACCGCCCCCCTTCCATTGGGATCTGATTTTACAACATGGAGCGAAATCACGTTCAAAAATCAGGCAGAGGAGTACAACGTGGTCAGATGTTTGTGTTTTGCCATATGATTTTTCCTCTTCCTTAATTTTTAAATCCTATTTGGATCAAACCAGTCCTTGTGTTTTACATGAATAAAAGTCTCAACCTTTCCCTTTTGCATTCTGTCTCCAAAAGCAGCACGCAGCCGCCCTGTGTGCAGGGAACGTACTACCAAATATTTCATACTTTTGCTCCAATTCACATTTGCTTTTGCTTGGTTTTCATCGAGTAGAACGACTCTATCCTTTCCAGACAGGGAAACGGAGCAGCTCGGCCGAGATGCTACAGGGCTGCTGACATTTGGAGTACTATTTCCAGTCCTATTTTACATATGCTTTCAAAATTTATCTTATGAAAAATAAAAATCAGTTAGAAGATGGGCTTTATGGCAACGCAGATGACCTACTTACAGCCACAAAGAAGGGGAAGGTTGGACGGCCAACGGCAGCAAAGGTAAAGGAAGGAGAGAGCCAACGCCGACACCTGCCAAACGCCCAGGGAAGGACGATCCAACCCGGGGCAGCGCCGTGCCACCCCAACGCCCGCAGCACCGCGGGCACGGACGCGCCGTCGGCTCCCCCGCTCCAGCAGCCTCCCAGGGAAAATCCCGACATCATCTTTTTCTCCTGACTTCTTGTAACAAGCAGAAAAACAGCTGGGAAACAAAGCGGTTTAATAAGTGTAGCCTGAGAGTGAATATTGCCTTACACATCCTTTAATGATGCACTTCGCAAAAATCCCGAATGAGAGAAAAGGAACCGGAGGGGGAACAGGACCCCAAAATTTGTCAAAAAAGGAACTGATTCTTTGAAAACTAACCGGAATGAATCAAGGCACTGCCTGAGAAGAGAGAGTAAAGGAAAAACAAAATAAAAAGCTGTTAAGGTTCTTAAAAATGACGATATTTGTGGGTAAAGCAACAACCATAAACTTCTGATTGATCCTTTGTATTTTGTGTGGCTCTTTCTGCCTATAAACAAACTGTAAAAGATGGCAACAGCTAATTTAAAAAATAAAAAGCAAAGTGTTGCGGCAGAGCCTAAATTGAGTCTGACAGTCAAGGTCACGTAACTTTTCACATTTATTTAAAGACGTTGCCTTGATTACTGAAAAATATTGTGAGATATGTACACACATACCCAGAGCCAGGACGGCCAGCCTGTGAGGGCTGGATCGACGGCTCCTTGTCCATCCCTTTAAAAGGAACAGCAGTAATAATTTTTTAAATTGCCAAATGTTGTGTAATTATCAAATTACAGCAAACTGTCAGAAATCATCGATACAATCTTTTGAGTTATGTTTTCGGTGTAAGCAATATGTCCCAACCAGTCCTGCTATGCCTAAATAAACTTAAATCGTTTCTGGAAATCTAAAAAAACGTTTGCTGCTTTAGTTCACATAAGTGCGAAAGCTTTCGTTATACCTTTGATTTATTTTAATTGTATTTATATTGTTCTAGTTCTTTTACTGCAAACTTTGGGAAAAGATGTTAAATCTAGTTCCAAAATTCATTATCTGTAAAGAAAATGAGCTGAGCCCACAACACATTCCCAGCACTGAAGGACCAGGCGAAGCGTACGAGACCTCGTGTCCAACGCAGCCGTTCTCGTGGGCCCAGCTGAGCCCTTAGAGGTGGATCTCGCTTCCAGCTTTGTTTAAAAGAAGAAAACACAGATTCTGAAGAGAACCGGAGCCTGTTTGATGTTCAGCCTCTATTGTCTCCCAGCCAGACCTGAATGAAAGCTTGGAACTAAACAGCCTCCGAGCGGAGTTTTCGTGGTGATCAGTGCAAGTGACACAAAATAAACCCGCCTGGTTCCCACTCGGAGGCTTTCAGAGCCAGCTGCCACAGTCCCCCTCATTCACACACTTCCAAAGTTTATAAAATTATGATATAATTTTGTCACGGAATTTTTATAAATCAAAGGCAATAATCAGCCATTTTCCTTTGTAAAAATTCCTCTCCAGGACCCGCAGCTTTCGGTCAGCACAACCTGGGGGTCTCCCCTCCTTCCTCACCACCAGCCTGGTTCAAGGCTGCCATCGTCCCCACCCGCCGCGTCCCCACGTAGAGCCACACAAACCACCTTCCCTCAGAGTCCCACTTACACCGGGGGGAAACAGTCTGAATCCTAAAGGTGCAGGAGGATTAACCACGGGCTGGACGAGAACTCGGTGGGATGCTCAAGGGACAGACGCTAGAGAAGTGCTAAATATCCCTGTCCTCAAAACGATCGCTCTGTCTCGCATCTCCCGTACGATCTGTCTTTGGAACCCACGTTTTATCCTTTCCCCTGGTTTTTGCAATCCCCCACATACAATTTTTTTGAGATAAAATTCGCACCTTATATAAATTATGAACGTGGTCTTACTTTTTAAAATTACACCAATGGATGAATCCATACCAGAAGCAGTATTATTACCAATAATAATTATCCTTATTACTAAAAAGTAAACATAGTTTCGAAGTAAAGCCCCTGCAAGCACCGTAGCTGCACGTCTTCCCCTTTCAAGCTGCCACTGCGTCGTTTTTCTTGTCATTTGACGCGGCACCCTTTGAGGAGGTGCATTTAGCATTCTTTGTAACCGTGTTTAGGTAGTGCTTTTTGGCATTTGAAAAGATTATTTTAAAATGGGATCATGAAAAAAACACTCAGGTAAAATAACATGTCATGCCAGGCTCATTATAATAAATATATTGCACAGCCTTAGTATTTTAACTCCCCTACGTTTGGTACCAAGCTACACCGACTCATTCTTACTCCGTGGCGTTTCCACATTAAGCTAAAACTAATTGCAACAACTTTCAGAAGACAAATCCGTTGTAGATGGGGTAAGTGGCTTCGGAGCAGACCTGGGAGTGGGAGATGAAGACATGGGAGCTTGGAAGGGAAGACGGGTTGTCCGGCCTCGCTGCCCCCAGCCTGTCCCGCCGTGCAGAGGGACCCCAGGAGGCAGCAGGGCGCTGGGCTGGGGCCACCGCTCGCTCCCCATGGGCCAGCCACGGTGCCCCAGCACTCGCCACCCTGCACGCTCACCCCCGGCTCACAGGGACCACCAGCAGCCTTCCCTGATCCTACAGCTCACCTTTGCCCCCGCTGGGTCAGGGAACGCCTCAAATCCCGTGGGAACACTGCAAAGGGGAGGTGAAGCCACCTCACCTGCTACGGCAACCGAGTCGGTTTTAACTGGCCACCATTGCACCTGAAACACAAGCCTGTGTGCGTACAGCGTGAGCCACGGCGCGGGAGGTGACATCCCCGGGAAGGTGGCAGGTGACAACCCTGGGAACATGGGAGGTGACATCCCCGGGAAGGCTGGAGCAGCCTGGGACCGCGGGCAGCTCCGAGGCGTCCCCAGCCCGGTGGCCACCGAGCACGACGTGGCTCCTGGAGCCGCCGCCAAGCAAGCCCTGCCCGCAGCCAGCCCGCGGGGCCATCGGAGCGGGCTCTGCGCCGCCTTGTTCGCATGGAGGCAACACACATGAAGAGGAATGAAAGGAGCAGAGTTATAAAAAGAAAAGGAGAAATCATAAATTAAAAGAGAGAGACAAAAAGCTCTGCTGAAGATTTTTTTCCCGTGCAGAGCATTAAGCGTTACTCTGTGTCTTCATCTAATGACACAGAAAAACGTCTTTTCTGCAAATAATTCAAGTAAACAATCTCCAGAAAGCATGAACAACAATACCAAATTTCTCGAAATTAGCCAAGCTCCCCGAATCAGCAGGCCATTATCGCTGCTCCGAGGCTGCGTCTCCAAAACCGTGGATGAGGCAATTTGCGGGGCGGGGGGGGAGGAGAAACGAGCAGAAAAACCAGCCCCTTCCTTCCCCATTATCATTTACCTGGAATCCAGTTCACTGTAAATTTCATTTCAAAAGGAAAAAAAAAAAAACCCTATGACAAACTCACCTTGGCTAAATATCATTTCCTGATTTATAACGAAGATCTGAGCCACTTTAACTTGCTAAACACTTTGTCACTGTTTTATATGCGCCGCTTCCAAAGAAGGGAAAAATAAAGGAGAGATTTTTAGGTCAAATGATTAAGGAGAAAAGGGATTTAAACCAACAATTTTTTTAAAGTTCTAATTGTTTGCTTATTGACACCAATTTACATGGAGCCACTTAGTGAATAAAGGTTTTCACAGTACATGGCACTTCTTTATGTCAGTTTTTAGCCATCATGTCACAGCCTGGCTTGAAAAGCAGAAATGCTGAAAACTCGTAGGCCAGAAATGAACAGCCTATTAAGATCTGAAAAGCTGTCATCCCCGCTGAAAAGACTTGCGTCAGCCACTGAGGATATATTTTAAACCGCCTGTCCGCAAGAAAACTTTAATAATGCAGCCTTGCTCTAATGTCTTGTGAGAGGAGAGGCAATTTTACTTCTTCTATTAACCCAACGTGATTACAATGGCTTATTTCATGGAATATTAAGTTCAAATTCTGCTCCCTGGGAGGACAATAAAAAAAAAAAAGAGTGTGCTTATGACATTGCCCGAAATAGCCACAAGGACCGCAACTCCTTGGTGCTTTTAATGCATCCAAGCAGTAATCCACCTTAATTTGCTAATGGTTAAGTAAATTAGCAACAAAATAATAAAATACAAAAAGGTATCAGCGCAGGAGCAAAATGCTTTCCTCTAAAAAATATTAAAATAACAAAATGATGTTTTCACAAGGATTGCGGTGGCCTTTCAGTCCTCTCCCTCCCCCCGCCAGTTCAGGGGAAAAATAAACTCCTTGTGTCGGACGGGCTTTCGCCATGAGGCAATCACGGACAGGTCGGCTGTGCTGAGCCCACGGCTGGGACGGCTTTGTGCAAACGGACCCGCTAAGAACTGCCTGGGAGCGACAAACGCCGCCAGCTACCTGGGCTGGCCCTGCACGGCCACCGGGAAAAGGGTGACCCCAAAGAGGCGCGTGCCCGGCCGGGGGCTCGACGCTGCTGGTACCCGGCACCTCTGGCCAGATGGGACCGCGGGCATCCCAGTGCCAACGGGTGCTGTCAGCACGGGAGCACCCCATGGGGACGTGCCTCCATCCCTGGGACCCAGCACCCCATGGGGACGTGCCCCCATCCCCGGGACCCAGCACCCCATGGGGACGTGCCCCCATCCCCGGGACCCAGCACCCCATGGGGATGTGCCCCCATCCCCGGGACCCAGCACCCCATGGGGATGTGCCTCCACCCCTGGGACCCAGCACCCCCATCCCCGGGACCCAGCACCCCCGCCCAGGGCATTCCATGCTGAGGGTATTTGGAAAGCGTTGGGTTTAAACACCGTTTGCAAGTAAATCCAGTGACACAAAGGTGGGTCACGTCCACGGGGAACCCCCTGAAAACCCGGGGTCAGGGGACAAACGCCCACCCCTGGGCGGCTGCTCTGCCGGGGGCTCCTCGCCTCCAGCCGCCCCAGGGAGGACCGGGAGGGATGCTCGATCCCAGAGCCAGTGGGCAGAAACCTGCCCTCTTCTCTACACACGAGTACGGGCCTGATCCTGTACTTAAAAATGACAATCAGGTCGTCGGCGTTAGTAATTTTGGTCTGGACAGAGTATAAAAATCAAAGCCAGCCGAGAAGGCTGCCCATCGCCTGCACTGCCCACCGGCCCCGGGCAGCGACACGGGAACCACGTCGTGCTTAATGCCCCTGCGGCCCAACGACCTGTCCCACGGGGACAGGAGGGGACCAGGACTGGGGCCAACGGCCACCGGGCACCCAAAATCCCCGCAGAAAGCACCGGCAGGAGAAAACTATCACAAACAAGACATTTTGTTTTCAAACTGATGTAGGATGCAGAGGAAAACTCCAGCGCCCATTCCTCCTTTCGGGCACCGCCTTCCTACAACTTTTCTCTTTTTTTTTTTTTCTCCCCAATGTGGAAAAGGAAATATTTTTTTCATTTAAAAAAAATTAATGTATGCAAATAGCCGGTGAAATTATAAATAGCCACCATTAATTTCTTCTACCTAGTTCAACAACTGCAAAGCAAAAAGGCGAACCTAAATAAATACATTTAAAATCGCCTGCTGTGTAATAGTAAAGAGACTCCATAAAACTAGAACAATATTTATTTCTTCTTTTCGTAACAGCCCCCTGTTTTATTAGGCCCGTGTTCCGCTGCGATCTGATAAGAAGGAGCGAGGCTAAATGGCAAATGGCAAACATCCCAAATCGCAACCTGATGTATTTCCACAGCCCTGACCTTCAGATAAAAATCGTGCAGAAATCCGCAAACCCACCAGCTATGCAGCAGCACACGCTGCCAGCGTCCTCAGACACAACAGACGGGGGAAAAAGAAAAAAAAAAAGAAATAAGGGCGTTGCTATCGAAAGCCTTTAGCCTTCCCCTCCCCGGAATTTAAGGGTTATGCTCCTATAGGGCACGTACGAGGGTGCACATGGACGGACACCATCACACCTCAAGGTTTCTCTCAGCCACTGCGGGCTCACAGCTGCCTATCTGTGACTATCAGGGAAACGTGTTATATATAAAGAATATATCCCACTGCTATATTATACGTATATTTAGGAAAATACTTCAAACAGCAAAAAATTTTGCACTGTGAAATTAGCTGAAATTATGACAACTGTAAGAAAAAAAATTATACGGGGAAAATTTGGGTCTGGTGGAAGAATTCTTTGATGTCTGGATTCCAATTTAACCCCGACTGAGTTCTAAGAATCAAATGAACAAAGTATATCATACACCCCAAGTCTGCTTGTCAGTGCTAGTCATCATTTTTATTTTATTCTTTCCAGCCACACGTATTTACAAGACCCTGCTCTGACATTCCCTCCCTCCCCACTGGATACGGCTAGTTGCCAAACACATTTGCGACACAGTCCAACTCGGTATTTATTTATTCATTAAAACACACGCATTAGTATCAATAAATATGTATAACAATATTTTCTTCACGTTGCCGTATAGATCCCTTCCACTGTCACGTCTCCAGGCTGGGGGCTGTGTGGTAAATACACAGAAATACGTGCACATCTAATATTTTTTAAATATTTTTAGTCAAAAGACTGTGCAATAAATACTGCATCTGTACCTATATGAAAATACACCGTGACTGGGGACAGCAGCACGTTCACTAAATAAGACTACAGGTGAATAATAAACCCTGCTTAAGCCCACGTTAATATCTGCAGGATCAGGGCTGGCCCTCGCAGCCGAGCGGCAGGGAGCATCACCTCTATTTTAAGCAGGGGCGTCAGCGTGAAGCCGCTCTGCACCGTACATATTTCAGCCTGAATAAACACCACAATCCCGATCGTTTGTGTGTTTCGCATATAAAAATCACTTTTTTTTTTCAGGTACTGAACCACTTTATCCTATAAACCTGAACCGAGCGTCAGGATTTTTTGAAGCAGTTGTAAAACATTAATAATATATCTAGGTTGTTTAAAGAATATTTCCAAATAACATGAAATATTTAGTCCTTCCCCCCCATCCCCACCCTCAACGCTACCACCACCATAAAAAGATAAGATTTATCATGAAATGTTTGAGGGATAATCAGCCGGTTTTGGCCAATATATTTTAATAT
Organism: Nyctibius grandis; assembly: GCF_013368605.1. Taxonomy (NCBI): domain Eukaryota; kingdom Metazoa; phylum Chordata; class Aves; order Nyctibiiformes; family Nyctibiidae; genus Nyctibius; species Nyctibius grandis. Next base: position 22,633,069 of record NC_090669.1, on the reverse strand, counting down.
TTATATACCTGACATAGCTGAATATAAATGATACATCATGATTTTCCATAGTGCCTGGAATTTATACAATTAACCGAGTGATCCAATGCCTTTAGGGCACACAAGGTGCAAACAATGTTACAGCGGTTTGCTGATTATTGTTATAAATCTTGCAAACCATAAAGACATTAAGGTGCATTTTGTTTACACCGTTTATTTTCAAATATTATATACAATAAAATTATTTATCATTAAAAGAGTTACACTTTCCCAGGGTATTTATTTCACGAGCTACATTTATAGAACTATTTAAAAAATCCAGCTTGCAAAATACACGTCTGAGATAGGCAGGAAAATGGGATCATTTTCAGGTTATTTCTAAGGATGATGTTTTTTCATTCTAAAATCGAGAAAACATTTAAACATTACCTAGATCCAAAATGTCTAATTTAAAAAACCACTCAGACTAAGACATGCACTTCACACAGCCCAGCCTGCACCCCACAACCACGCGTGCTGGCGTGGGGACGCGCATCGTCCCTCGGCCGCGCGGAGGTGCCGCCCGCTCCCCGCAGCACGCTCCTCTCACCCTGCTCCTGAGCCCTATTTTAAAAACCCGAACCACGCAGTTCGAAAAGCTGAATCTACAATTGCAGAGAGGAAAACATTTATAAATACGCAGCCCTGGCTTTTACAAAATGAATATGTTTTTTTTCCTGGAAAGAGCTACATCCTCTGCCTCTCTATTCCCATTCCACGTCGACGCAGGAGTACTGAGCGTATATACTTACAAATAAAAATTCCCCCAACTGTTCCCAAATGGTTAGAATGTCCTAGCACTGTTTCAATTATTTTCATTTGGGTTTGCACGGGTTTGGAACCGCCGCAGCCCCAGCGTGTGAAATCTGAACCCCGACGGGTCCTGCGCGAGCCCTGGCAGCGCCGGGGCTGTCCACCCGTTAGCTGAAGGGACCCGAGCGCTGCAGCTGCTTATCAAATCAGTTTTATGTTTCTGAAATGAGTTCCTGCTGCTGAGCCTGAATTCATAGACAGGCAGGGGGAAAAAAAAAAAAAGAGATTGATATGGCCCAAAACAAAACCTCTGAACCCCCAGCCAGGGCAACGTCCCTTTGTGCGCGCCTGGGGACAGATGGGCACGTTTGTGCGATACCTTCGACACCCGACGTGCCGGCCGCACGTGTGGGGGGGTCGGACAGAAAACCCCCGCAAACACCGGCCACAAAGCCACACGTTCGTGCTGTGGGTTTGTTTGCTTTACCAGAAGTAAACGAGCACTTTCCCTTCTGTCCCTTCGCAGCGCGGGCAGGCGGGTTGCCGCCGATATTTTGCCGTGCAGGAGGCACACACATCACTGGCTGAGCACAATCCCTTTTTTTCTTGTATTTACATTTTTTTCTTCAGCTAAACCGATAGGAGAAATAAAAAAAAGCAAGCACAATTCTGCTGTTTACTGTCCCTTTCCACACGAACACACCACCAGTGAGTCACCCAGGATTTCCTTTTCTCTCTCGTCCTTCCTGGCCTGCTTAATGGATTCTTTCGAATGTACAGAAAATACAGAAGTAGAGAACAGAAATGTACAGAATTTTCTGTTGACTTCAGGCACCGGCAGCGTTTGGTTGCAAATTCGAAGGTGCTAAAATCCCATCGATAAGTGGGAAATAGCGCTAAATACAAGCCCTGCTAACTTTATTTTTAATGATGACTTTAAAAAACGGGGATCAGCGAGGTGAATGTAAAAACTGTTAATCTTAAATTTCTACAAACCCAAGTGTCAGGGCAAGCATGTATGGTGCATCAAGCATAACAAGATGAAAACGAGGAGGTGTTGGCGAGGAGGGGGTCCGAGACACTTGCTTTTCTTGAATCCCTCTGAATACATTTCACAATTCATCAGTTTTTGTCTTTCCTGCCACGAGTGAGGACAATCAGACCAGACACCCATTAGATTTTTCATGCATTTTTTTTTTCTTGTTCATGACATGTTGGCAGGGAGGATGGCAATTCTGAAATCTTACCAAATGAGAAAAATGTCAGAAACTGAACTGACAGCTAGTGGTTACTATGGAGATAGGTGATATTGAAAAAAAAAAAATAAAATAAGACTCAGTTAATTCAAAAGGAATCAAGTTCAGTATTTTTAAGCCAGCTGATATAGATGAAAACTTAATCCCGACACTGGGATGTTATCTTGTTTTAGCTAAGAGCCAAAGAAACCATTTACTTGATTAGATAATTAACTAGATACAACCAAATATACAATGAAAATTATAGTTAAACCAAAAATTTAAAAATATTAATAATATTTTTATAAAAAAGAAACAGTCATATTAGAAAAAAGCAGATTAGGAAAAATATTCTGCCTGTGTGAGTAATGCAGAATTTTCTTCTCCATTGTCACAACTACCTACACGGGTCCCTTTTCTACCGTCGGTTTTGAGAGAGGAAGAGTAGTTTCAGTGACAAAGACAAATCAGCTGGAAGGAAGGGAAAGCTGCTGACTGATGTCTTCAATAGGGAGAAGGCTGCGCAGGCAACTTCTGCGGGAACCTGAACATCTCCATATTTGTGTTTATGTATTTTATGGGCTTTTTAAAAATTCCCAAGGGAGCTCTTTACGGGGCCAAAATACCGCGAGAGCTGGCGCTCTCATGGCATCGCCATCGAGGAACTGAAATACCCGAGTACCATGAGCGCAGCAGATCTCGTGTTATTTCGGCTGCATTAATGGTTCCCTCAGGTATTAACAAAGCCCGTGAAAAAACAAACACAAATATTGGAGGCAGAGATACGAGCGCTGAACACCCACCGCCCGCCGACACGCACCCAGCGCCGCACGCCCAGCGCAGCCGCCTTCCTCCTTCGTGGGGGAAAAATTGTGTAACGGCACGCGTTGGAAATTAATATTATATGTAAATTATTGGGCAACCGGCTCTGTCGGGGGGAAACGTGTTTGTTTCCTAGCGGCCCTCGCGGCAGATTGTCTCAGCGTAACGCGCGGAGGCCTGAGGGACGTTGCTGAGATGCAACTTTTGGGTGCGAAAACCTCCAAAAACGGTGAACTGGGGACGCGCCGCCCCGGGCGGACCCCGGGCAGAGGCGGGGCCGGCCGCCCGCGCGCACCGAACCGAGCCGAGCCGGGCCGCAGCGCGGGTGCGGAGCGGCGCCGCCAGGCACGCGCCACCGGCCCGGCCCGGCCCGCACCCGCGGGGCGCTCGGGCCCGGCCCCCGGCCGTGTCTGACGAGGAGGCGGCGGGGGCGGGGCCCGCGCGCTGCGGCGGGCGGCAGCGCCACCTGCCGGCGGAGGGCGGCCACCACCGCGCGGGGGCCGCGCACCGAGCGGGAGAGGCGCGCTCCCGTGGGCAGTGGGGAGATGGGCTAGCGGGGGCTGGAGGGGGGCTAGGCTGGGCTGGAGGGGCTAGGCTGGGCTGGAGGGGGGCTAGGCTAGGCTGGAGGTGGGTTGGCTGGCCTGGAGGTGGGCTCCCTGGGCTAGAGGTGGGCTAGGCTGGCCTTGAGGTGGGCTAGGCCAGCCTGGAGGTGGGCTAGGCTGGCCTGGAGGTGCACTCCCTAGGCTGGAGGTGGGCTAGGCTGGGCTGAAGCTGGGCTAGGCTAGGCTGGAGGTGAGCTCCCTGGGCTGAAGCTGGGCTAGGCTAGGCTGGAGGTGGGCTCCCTGGGCTGAAGTTGGGCTAAGCTGGGCTGGAGGTGGGCTCCCTGGGCTGCTCCATCCACGGCTGCAGCGCTGATGGTCCCTCGTGACCAGCCCAGCAGGTAACAGCGGGTCAAGTGGCTGCCAGAGGCTTGGCTTTGCACGCCCGGGGAGGGGGAGGCAGCCGAGAGGGGACCTGGCAGCTGCTGGAATGATCCCACCCAACATTCTGGGCGTTATCCCAGTCGGAACGTGGCCCCCATCACACCCCACACTCAATGATTACGTTCCCTGTGCAGCAAACCCGCTTTCTCCTCAAACCCACACAAAACCTTACAGAAAAGGGGTGGCTTGTAAATAAAAATTGCTTCTGAAAGAGTTCCAACCTAGACCCACAACGCCAGACACTCGTTCCATCCCGAACACGGGAACAGAAAGTTTGGGAACCGTCACTGTCCTGGGACAGCCGCGCTGCCGGGGTGGCAAACGCCAAATGCCGGCGGGGTGGGTGACACCGGGCACACACCGCTGTGCCCACGGGGGAGCTCGCTGGAGCCCGGCGGGTTCCACGCACACGGGATTGCTCCCGGGATCCATCCCCATCCCGCGCTTTGGAGACAAAACCTCGCCCCTCGCATCAGTGACGGCGCCTGTCGCCTGGATCCCTGCCCTGAACCGCTCTGGGGAGAACACCAAAGCAAGGCCTTTACATACTGGCATGAAAAAACCCTTGTCCAAACAACAGAATTGCACTAAAAGTAAAAAAATGCTATTTTAAAATAAATGCAATTGCAAAAAAGGCTCTGGGTGATAAGGTAAATAAACCAAAACCCAGCGATATCACAAACCTCATTTCAAGATAAAAGCCGGTATAAATAACTGGTTTGGCCTGTTTAAAACTATAATTATAAACGATACTTTCATTACACACGAAAAATAGAGACTGTTTAAAATGGAACCCTACAGAAAACACGAAGCAAGTGCTGCACCCCTGTAACCCCACTTCACAACCTGGATTATGTATGGCTTAGAGTATGGTAACCAGTGACACCCTGAACACTGCCAGAGAGGTTTGTCTGCCAACCACCACGCCAGGAGAGCTGTAGGGTGCCCATACGTAAATACACACTGAAATTTAATCTATTTATGTACATATTTCAATAAAAAGCAAAAGCGCCTTTTTTTCTTAATGAGGTCTACGGTATCCTTTTTACTGGGGAGGGAGGTGGAGATCACAGTAGATAGCTGATGTTAACTAATAATAAAAGACAATTAAGAAAACCACACTTTATTCTTGTCCCCTTTTTCCTTTTAAAAATGTTGCTAATAAATTACATTGTGATAAAATTTCCACTGGTACGTGGGATTATTGTTTCTTCCTTAATATTTTTAATCGAAAGCCAGATGGTGCCTTTTTGATACAGTACAAAACGCAACTTATTTGTGGAGAAGCCGGAGCCACGGCGAGCTGTTATTTTTATGTACACACATATACGTGTGCACATCTGCATGTGTGCGTTATAATGCAAACCACGGGTGACGTCTGGGCGCTGCTCAGGCAAACGGGAAAGATCTGACACAGTGACTTAACCCCAGAGAGAAGGAAAGGTCAGAGGAAAAGTGGGAGATAATAAGGAAAGAATAAAAACATGATTAGAAACATGTAATCACGTAAACTAACGGCACGCATAAAATAATGGGTTTGAATTGTTTTCATATCTCCTTGAAGCAAATCAAAACACAAACCTGGACTGACGCACCGCTGCCTTTCTGACACCGCAGCCTCAGTCCCACGCCACGGTACGGAACTCGAGCACCTTTATTTCACCACACACACCTTAAAACACGGGGTTTGTCTGTAATTGAGCCGGACCACACATACTCACTCAGAATAAATCTACACGAACGAGCTCCAGCATTTTTAAAGTAACGCTGCTTGTGGGGCCTGCTGATACCTCCGAGGAACAAGAAACCCTTTTCACATCTCACTCCCACCCCGGGCGAGCTGCGGAGCAGGGGAAGGCGCTGGGAGCTGTCTGGTTTGTCACAGGGACACGGAAACTCGCGGGTACCCCCCCGCCAGCCTCCCAAAGCCGGCTGGTTCGCCCGTCCGCTCGTACACACCAGGGCCCGTGGTGGGCGCGGAAGGTCCTTTTGGTTTTTAATGGGAAAAAAGCACATGTAAATAACCCCTAATGACCAGGTCAGTGGTCTCAGGGCTGAAGCAGGGCCTCCCGCTGCTTTTCCGTGACCCTCTGCTGTGTCAAACACAGGCCCAGGCCCTGCCAGGAGCCTGGTGGCACTCGGGGCCTGTCCTCACCAGAGCCAAGCCGGCGAGGACCTTCCATCAAGATTCATCCAGTTCCTTCCCTGTTACCTACAGGTGTCGTTAAACAATCCCTCCAGAAATGCCACACTTTGGGGTCCGGTTCTTATCTTGTTCATCCCGTCCCAATAAACCCGAGTTCGACGGAATTAATCCCGATTTACAGCAGCAAGCGAGCGAAACAACGGCGCTGAGCGGTGGAGCCTTTTGCCAGCCCCCCGGTGCCAAAGCCCAACGGCTGCTAAATCCATCACGTTTGCTCGTTTCGCTTTTTTCAGGCACATTCTACTCCCCACTCCTGCTCCAAAGGCAGTTCGAGGGGATTTCTGCGTGAGGAGCGAGGCTCGGCCGAGGGACGCCGGCGGGGGTCTCTGTGCCGAGGGCGCTGGGCAGGATTAGCACGAGCAAGGTTTGATTCACAACGATTTACAGAACGCAAAGCACAGTTCTTCACCTGCTCTCGTGCCGTTGGGTTCCAAGAGTCACCACAAACCCCCCGAGTCACCAGTGCTGCCGCAGCCCCACGCCCCAGGGGTGGGCACGCAGGGCTACGGCAGGGATGGCACCGAGGAAAAACACGGTGTTATTGCCGCTGTCAAAGGTGCTTTGAAAGGTTCTTTAAACAAGGTAAAACACCTCACTATGAAAGTCCCATAGAAACATGATCACTGAACTTCACACATAGGAAGAATTAAGCTTTTAAAGAGTTTTTTCTGCTGAAAAAAAGACTTTAATGGTAGTTGTCCAGGTGGCCCCTGGATTTATTGGTGGATTTCACTTTGACTGCTACGGGGCTCCCAAGGGGACTACTACGTCAATAATTTCTAAGGCAACATTTTATTCCAGGTAACTGAAATTCCTCAGAAGATGAGAGCTTCAGCTTGGAGATTCTCGGAGCCCATTTGAAATCACTCATACTGACTACAGAAGTTTTAAAATAAACTCTTGTATAGCCTTCTGCTTTCAGCTATATATATGTGATCTCCCTATATGTATTTATAAACATTCCTTATATAACAATTCAGAACTTAATTCCTCCTGAAGCTATTAAAACTTTATATTTAACTACATTCATAAAGGAGTTGCCTGGGATACAGTCAAAACCCAGCACTAATTCAACACGTATTATATATTAACACTCTTTGCAATCCTGAAAAATTAGCACTGTGGGCCATGGGCTGCTCTCTTTGTGTGCGTGGAACTCCCACCAGAGCCAGTCAACAGCCTCTGTTTATAAAGTCGGGGGTTTTATGAACAAGTCTATAATGACTATTTTTGGTCAAGCTTAAAAGAAAGAGAAAAGAGACAAAAGTCTTCTAGTTTCCAATGTACAAAGCATACATGGCTGGTGGGGAAGGCAGAGCAGGACTTCTATCCAGACTAAACAAATTTCAGCATAAAATGATAAATGAATCGAGGAACTTACACTCTCAGATCCTAAATTATATTAAGTCACTGATTTTATGAAGCCAGAAAAAGGTCATTGCATGATACTTACAAACTACAGTAAATAACTAAAATTTATGCAGTAGGATGATTTTAATCATTAGTATTTTTAAAACCTTGAAAATCGATACAACTCGTAACAAATCAGAAAAGTTCAACGGAAAATATAATTGTTCCTTTTAAGACCTATTATGTTTAATATCCGTTGGCCATATTTGTTCCACAGGTCATGTAGAAAAATAAATTTACTATATTTCTTGCATTCGATTAACAGAAAGAGCCTGATGATATGTGTCCCAATCCCCAGAGCATCTACGTGGGCTTTCTTGCACCAACTGAAAACCACCCGTCAGAAATACAGAACCGCTTTTAGACCCACCACGCCCGTCCTCCCGCTCCCCAAAAAGGACACACGTCGAGGACGGTCCGCTCCTGAAATATTCCCTGCAAGCTGCTAAGTGGATATAAAAGAACACAGCCCTAAAATAATCTGCAAACAACTGTAACACAAGCCCTGAAAAATGCTTTGGGATCTGGCGAGAGGGAGGAGAAACGCGTCCACCGCCCGAGCCAGCGCCGAACCGGGCGGGAGGACGGCGTTTGCCACTGGTTTGTTTTGTAAATGGGAGAGATTATCACAAATCTTATTTAAATCAAGTTTCCTTTTGAATATTTGCTTATAATTGAAGAAGTGTTGAGCTGCACCGGGCTGTCACAGCTGTTACAATACATGAACCACACTTAGAGCACCAGCTTTCGTTCCACATTTTTGCGGGGCAGTTTCCATAGCGCTGTGATCGGGGTTTGCATATTTTTATACCACTTGCATATTGAAAATAAACTCTGATGTTTAGATTGCTTTCTCCAAGTGCATCTGGTACTTAAATTTCCTGAAAAACAAGCAGGCAACTGTGACTTAAGACCAGTCAGGGTGTCACACCTTGTTTTACTTTTTATAAAGCTATTTTTAGCCTTCCTTTCCCTTAAAAGTGTAACTTAATAGTCTATGGGATGAGAGAGCTTGGAAATAGGCATTTATCTTAATTGTCACCCCTGAATTAAACAGTAGGGCAAACTTTTCCATTCACAACAACACACAGATATTCTGCGTGTAATAATACGTTTTCCCTAATTACCTATGCCTCAATTAAACGTTTTGACCAGATAAAAAGCAAAAGTGCTCAGGAGCTCGAACGAAACAGCAGTTCCAGGGCCAGGCACCTGCTCCCCACCAGCCCCCCGCGCCTGCGGTGGTGCCCGGGGAGGGGACCCCCACCCCAGCCCACGCCGGGCTCTCGGTGGTGCCCAGGGAGGGGACCCCCCACCCCGTCCCACGCCAGGCTCTCGGCGGTGCCATCCCTCAGCGGTGTCGGGGCAATGAGGTGCAGCGTGGGTACCACCTGGGCAGAGCACAGGCCCGACTGCAAAGTTTATTCTCGATAAAAAAGTCACTTTTTAATCAAAAAAAATAAACACAATTTTATAAATTGATGATTTTGGAAGCCCGACGAGCGTGGGCTCGTCTCTCGAAAGCACCCCGCAGCCAGGACGAGGGGCTGTGCCCTGCTGCCCTCCCGGCCGAGCTGGAGCTGAATCCATGCCAGGGTTCCCGTGCCAAGGCGCCCACCCCGCCGCCGCACCCCGCTGCCCCGCGTCTCCCTCCGACCGCCCTCCGAACGGGCAGACTGAAAATTAGCAAAACGTAGCGCTGCTTTTCACTTTAAATTTTAATAAGAAACAGAGACAACTTCTCTCTTTCTTCTGCTGTTCCTCCCTCTCCTCTAAGAACAGAAGGCTGCTGGTGAAAGGAATGAAAATCTGGAAAGAATTTGGGGTGGACTGGCCAACCCCCTTTCATTTCCTTCAGATGTTTACAATCTAGCACCTTTCTGAAGACAAAGATGGGAAAAAAGCTATTTTTTCTTTTGACTGAAGGGTGAGACAGGGGGGTATTAAAAACTGATCAATGTAATTTTTTTCACAGAAGTATTTGCACATCTGCGAAATAATGTAATTTATGAAAAAAATCTTTTTCTATGACATTCATGATTATAGCCTGATCTGGAGAATTATTCAAATATAAAATTAAATACTCAAAAACTAGCTGTGCTGTGGATGAGTGAGCTTTTACCAGCTGTGCATCACACTTCTGTAATTCTATTAAAAGTATATAAGTGAGGCTTTCCAAGTATGTCTGAGTCTCTTTTAAAAGGAATGTTACATTTCTAAATGGCTTTATGATCACTTGCTTTTTGTTTTTTCTTGATTATCATCCCAGTTGTTGGATATGTTTTATCTGACTGTACAAAAAAAAAAGAGGAGGAATGCATACCCATGGAAAGCGCTCTGTAAATTATATTGTGTTTTATTATCACAGGACTTAAGGAAAAATTGGCCCTTAAGAAAGGTTAAAAACCTTTAAAGTGAATTCTTCTGTTTGGTTAAAATTACTTTTGATTTAATATGATCCATCTGCAATCTGTACCTGGCCTACCCCCTTCTCCTGCTGTGCCTCTCCCCCCAGGGCGGGCAGTGCTTGGGGGCACAGGGCGATGCCCAGGGGACCAGGGTGTGGGGCACAGGGTGATGCCCAGGGGACAAGGGTGCAGGGAATGGGGTGATGCCCAGGGGACCAGGGTGTGGGGCACGGGGTGATGCCCAGGGGACCAGGGTGCGGGGCACGGGGTGATGCCCAGGGGACCAGGGTGTGGGGCACGGGGTGATGCCCAGGGGACCAGGGTGTGGGGCACGGGGTGATGCCCAAGGATCAGGGTGAGGGGCACAGGGCAATGCTCAAGGACCAGGGTGAGGGACACAGGGCAATGCTCAAGGACCAGGGTGCGGGGCACGGGGCGATGCCCAGGGGACCAGGGTGTGGGGCACGGGGTGATGCCCAGGGGACCAGGGTGAGGGGCACAGGGCAATGCTCAAGGACCAGGGTGAGGGGCACAGGGCAATGCCCAGGGGACCAGGGTGCGAATCAGCTTTTTCTGCCCAAAGAGGACAAGTCTGGGTCACCTGTACCACTGTCTCTGGGCGAACGTCCCTCCCCGCCAGCACTCCTCTCCGCTCGGCCAGCAGTCCCCGGATTTCTAAGCGACGAGCCGGGCGCTGCCGGGCGTTATTGGCAGCCCCGGGCCGGACCCCGAGCAGCAGGGGGGAACTGCCGGCTCGGCTCAGCCGCAGCGAGCAGGGCTGCGTGGCCAGCCCCGCTCCCTCCCGCCGGCACAGCTCCCAGGGAAAGTTCAACCCTATTTTCTAAGCTTAAATACAACACCTGGTATGGGTCCTTCAGCCTTGTTATTACCCACCGGTTACAGATAGTGCAATCGTGAAATGAGGTGTTCCTGCCCATGCCACAAGCCAATATTTTGACTAAAAGGGAAAATACAACCCTAAACCCCACCTGAACGCCGGGGTATAAACCAGCCATGAAGAGAAGAGCACCAACAAAGGCCACGTTAGTAAAGGACCGGGGCAGCAGTCACGGCTTCGCAAGGAGAGAGGCAAAATAAGGGATAAGATATTGTTTCTGCTGCCTAAGACAGACGGACTTTAATAACACTTAACAGAATGATGCACATTAACGATCTCAGAAAGCACTTCTTATGCCTCATCCATCATGCGGAGGAGAAAATGAAGCCTTCGACAGCATTAGGAATTATTCTAGATCTTGTCAGTAATTCGCAGCTTCTCGGTAGTATCGTAACACAAATTTGTGTGTATGAGACACTGACCATTAATCTAAGGGCTTTTTTTTCCCCTCGCCGCAGCGTGCTGAGAATGTATCAATTGTTTCACGGAGAAATTTCACAGATGAAACCTTACTAAATAAAACAGGGGAGAGGAAAGAGATATAGACAGAAACATAAACAACTGGAACGCGGAGACAAATTATTATCTTTAAAACAAAAACCACAATAAAATCTCCATATGTGTGATTTCTGAATGGGCAGCAACAAGCCTCCTGCACTGAAAACGGTCAGACTACGCCGTGGTTATAAAGTTACGTTCATACACACAAACATATTTATATTTAATTTTCTGGGAGGCTTTTTTCTCCCTGTTTTTTTCACAGACTATAGGAAAAAAAATCCTGATTTCTCCTCCCAAGAGAGTCGTGTATTTTTACAAATAGTAGCAAAACAAATTTCAATACAAAATGCCAGGCGCCTAAATAAACAATAGCTTTTGGCAACCCCTTCCTTAAGTCACAATCTGCTGTTAATCGCATGAGAGCTATTTCCCCTGGAATCTGTACTACAAAGGAAAAGGTCCATAAATATTTGTACAGCAAACTCCTCAGAAAAAAGCCTCTCTGAGAACACTCCAAATTCATTTCTATACATGCAACGTAAAGATGAAAGCTAATGAGTTATATGAAGTTTATGATGAATTCGGAGCGCTCTGCCCCAGCCCCGCGCCAGCAGATGTGTGTTTACACAGACATGATCGACTGCCCCGCAACAAAACACTTGTCAGGCAGAATGAGAATTCGCCTCTGGATGTGGAGGAGCTGAATTGTCCCCGGGACAAAAAAAGAAAGATAGAATTTGATCAAATACTAATCAGGCAGCAATAATCAGCCTTGCAGTGTCCTAAAACATGCACTACTTTATCTCCATTGAAATAATGACGTATATCCCAAAAGTCCTCAAAAGAAACTTGGGTTTAGGTAATATATTGTGATTGCAGCAGATATGCAGGGTTAAAATCAGTCCTGATCTTCAAACAGAATAAGAGTGTGCAGTTCTGTTTGCTGCACATATATTTGTGTATAAAAGATATGACAAATATTTTAGGTTATTTAGAAACTTGCGTTTCTTTATGTTGAATTTTTACAGACCAAGTACTGGGAAAGTGATTTGACAGTCACAGGTAACAGGCACAAATTACAGACTAAACTCATTACAAATTATAAACACACATAGAGTCTGTTAAACCCCCTGACAAAACCTGAAAATTAGAAATCCAAAAACCGAGCATCAACAGGGTCTTTAACGGCAGGACAGATGTTTGAACTGCGCGACGCCCGTGTCGGGAGGGAGACGGAGCAGCTGAAAATCAAGGTTTGCATTAAATAACGAGGGAGCGATGTCGGATCGGATCACTCGTATGGACTGCTCTAATCTGTCTTTTGCCATTAATTTATATTCTTCTATTATGATATAATTTTGTTGTTCAATCATTTTGCATAGTATTAAAAAATACAAAATAAGAAAACATGCAGATGAGAGAGCCTGTTCTCAGCCCTGCAGCACAGCCTCCCCCCGGGCCAGGGCTGCTGTCCGAGCGTATCTGCACAAAGCTGAGGCTACTGTTCCACAACAAAAATATAAATAACGTTTTCAAATAAAATATTGACAGCCAGCTTTAATTTTTGGCTTAATTAAATCACAGAGGGGGAAATATTGCGAGAACGCTCACCTCACCAACAGCAACTGAGTAAATCCCTAGGAACGGGCACTGGGATAGCAAAGGGAAAATTGTTTGTGTTCCTAATGTTCGGTCTGACCTGGAACGGATAACAAAAGAATCTGGCATGAATATGTATTTTTATAGGGAGTGCTGCTGGTAAACATACCGCCTGAAAGAGAGGGGATTATTTTAAAATAGTTTCTCCTTAACTCTCAATATGTTTAATATGATGATATGAAAAACCACGTATAAAGCAGAAACGTATCCAGCCCATACCAAATTCTTTACAGGGCAGGAAAAAGGCAGCTGGATTTCAGCAAAAGAAAACAAACACACCCCAGCACTCCTGCAAAGCTCCAGCATCTCCCCGCGAGCCCGCCTGCTCGCCCGCGCCGAGATAAAGACCCAATCTGCTCATCAAACACCTCCGGGCTCGGCCATCTAATAGGAACAAATTGGCAATGACTGCCCAAGCAAGTAGCACAGGCCCACTGATTTGTAGATTGATACTGATGCCTAATGATCCCCTTGGGCAGATCAATAGCAGCAATCCTCATCCCTGCCTCTCGCCGTTACCGGCACGGAGCAGCGCGGCGGGGGAAAGCCGTGCGCACGCACCGTGCGGCGCGGGCCTGGGCACGGGTGGCACCCAGCGCAGGCGCCCGCGGGCCACGATGCATGCCCAGCGCCGCAAAACGGTGGCCAAGACAACGACGCCCTGTTGTTTTGTACCAAGAGGTACAATGGTTCCAGTGCTGTCCCCTCACGTGCACAGCACCAGCGGGGCCGGGTGCTGGGCGCGGGGGCTGCTCCCGCTGCGCCCATCCACAGCGCGGCCGGCCAGCGCGCCTCGGGGCTGGCCAAGCGCAGACAGACAGACAATGGGATGAGAAACCAACACACACAAGTTGGGATTTCCAAGAACTAGAGGCAAGCGTGGCGCTGTGGTGAAACGAGGGAGGTGGTGACCCGGGCGCTGTTTCGGAGCGGGGGCACGCGGGCGGGTGGGTTTATCCCGCCTGTGGCTGTAACAGGGTTACACCACACTCCTCTCCATGCTCCTGCCTGTTCCCTCCTCTCTTCTCAGCTGTCTTGTCTCTTACAGCACTACAGTATGATCAATCAGGCCATTTCAGCGCAGGATTTTTATTCAGTTAACCGCGAGTGACTTTCATCCGCTTCCTCCAACCCCACCCCTCGCAAGAATTACAGATTTTATTTATTAACCTAGTGAACACAGTTATCCCTTTACTATATCCTCTAAAAGTCCCTGCTAATACCTAAGACAAACTAATAGGGTTGCTTTGCATTTATTTTTTTTTCTCCAGTGAATTAATGTCAGTGATGTCGTGCAGACTTGCGAGTGGTCAGTGCCACACCGGGGTCCTGGCCCGTGTCACCAGCAGTGCGCAACTTCTCTGGCAATTACCCTCTCTCTCTAGGATAACTGCGTATAAACTCAGACTTTGCCAGGTCTACCCAAATCAGGCAGGCAAACACGAGGGGGAAAAAAATTATCAGAAAGTTTGTGTCTGCTGAGTATGAAATATTAATCTTGCCATTAATTTGTACACAACGTCACCCGCGCTGCTTCCCGCCAGCCCCCCCGTACCCGCGCGAGGGCCCTGCCCGAGGCACCGGCGAGGGGCAGAGCACGGGCACGATTTTTAAATCCTATTCAGACCCACGCCCGAGCGCTGCTTTGTTCAGCGATCACTGTGGGACTTTTATTCTTCGTGGCTGTTTTATTAAAATGCGGATAAAGCAAAAGGCAAAGGATAAAATTAAATTTCATTGACTGTAACTTTCTCGCACAGCCCTCCGATAAAAGATTTGCCTTTAATAACGCAAACGTCTTTCCCATCCTGTCGCCTGTCTCATACGCTCGCAATAAACCGGGGACTGCGTTTAACCACGAGCTCTCCCGGCGCTGGGGGGGGACCTGCCCCCCGCACCGCACCGCCGACACTCCGCGCTAACGCCGGCTCTGATCACCGCCGCCGCCGCCGTCCGGTAGCCCCGACACCCGTGCGGGGAAGCAGCCGGGCCCCGCATCACCGCACACGGGCCGGGCCGGGCCGGGCCGGGGCTGCCGCCGCGCCGCGCAGCCCCGCGCGCAGCCCCGCGCATCCCCCCGCGCGCGGCGGGGCCGGGCGGGCGCACGTGTGACGCGCAGCCCCGCCGCTCATTTGCATATTCACATGAGCGCCGCGCCCGGCGCGCCGGGAAGGTGCCGGCCCCGCGCCCACCCCCGCCCCGCGCACACCCGCGCCCCCGGCCCGGCGGAGCGGAGCGCGGAAGGGCCGCCGCACCCGCCTTACCTCCGCGGCCGGCTCCCGCTCGCCGAGGGACTCCCCGCGGTTCCGCCGGCATTTTTGGAGCGCCATCGCCGGGGGTGCTCGGCTCGCCCTGTCTCTCTCCTCCTCCTCCTCCGACTGGGGTTAGAGAAAAAATAAAACAGACAACTCCATGTTAGCTCGCGGTGCGGGCACGCGAAGTCTGGGGCTACAGGGGGAGGGAGGAGAGGAGGGAGGGTCACAGCTTCGTGCCTTACAAAAGGGAACCCAAAGCCTGTACATTTTTTTAATATCCTACACCCAACGCTGGCGCGCGCACACGTAACGCGTGTGTGGTGTACGGAGCGCTAATTAGATTTTCGCCAAAAACCGTCGAGGTTCAGCCTACGACGCAAACGAACGCAACGGCACCCTGAGTTAACGAGAAAAGTCCGGCCCTGGCGCCCGAGGAGGGCTGGGGGTTACAGGGGGCACCGCTCCGCTCGCCCCTGCTCCCACGGCCTGAGCCACGCGGTACCGACTTGGGCTACCCGAGTGGTATTCGAGGGGTATTTTTGCACAAATTAATTTTACCAGTTCGTCGCGCAAGTCACAGTAGGAAAAAGTGAAAAAAAAAATAATGGGAGTTGTGTTTCCCCTCGCAAACATCACAAAAGCCGCGTCCCCGCGGTTCGGGACCGGGCACCCCGGAGCACAGGCCTGGTGTTGTGAGCAGACGCAGCGTCTGTGAGCCGGCGTCACACAGACAAGCTCCTCCGAGGGGAAACCCTTGCACCAAGCCCACTTTCTAACAACCTTGCCTTAAATGTTTACTGACCATACGTGGTGCGTGCGGCACGTTTTCACAAACGTGTCATTGCCGTGAATGACCAAGAGCTCCGCTGCTTCCCAGTGCAAGGTCTCAGCTCAGCCTCCTGGCTGAATCCCACCGTACACCTCGCAACGTGATTTTAGCGAGAGCATCAGGAAAAAAAAATGTACGTTATTAAAGATTTTTTTGCATGCAGAATATTGAGGAAGGGTCAAATTTATTTTTGCAATTGGCAAAAGCAAATTTGCTCCTAAGCTGAACCGTCGCAAGTCGTGTTTCATCCCAGCGTACATTTTTACGGAGAAGTTATAAATATGTGTTGCCTGTCAGAAACGCCGGGATGCCCCGTCACGGGGAGAGCAGCGCGTGGTGCGGCGCTGGGGTGACCCAGGCAGGCGCAGAGCGGCGTTTGCGGGTGCGTCTGCCCGGTTACTGCGTGTGTGTGCGGCGGTGTGAGGCAGACAATGGGAGCTGGAGGCGAGGAAGGAGGTAAAGGGGGGTCTGCCCGCGCCCCCCCGGCCAGGTTGCGCGGGGGAAAGCAGGTCCCTCCTTACCAACTGGGTAAGCAAACGCCAAACCGAAGAGCGGGGCTTGATTCTGACGAGCTCCTGGCAGACACGCTTTCTTATAAAAAATAATTTCTCTGCCTTTGTTTCTCCTCTTCCCTCCAAAGACAGCGGGAAGAGCGCTCCTTTGTATTCGCGCCTGCTCGCCCAAGGAAGAAAGGTGATTTTTAAGAATCTGACCAGGGAGCACGAGTCACTCGTCCTCCCCCCAAAACAGATTGTAAAAAAACAAAAAAAAAAATCTTTGACAAGACTCAAAAGGTCCCTGAAATAAAGAAGAAAGAAAAAACCATCCAAAACATTAGACATAGAAACATTATATTTCAATATTATCATATGAATTAAATGTAATCCTTGAAGCGACTAGTCCCAGGGGTCACATATTAGGCCATTTTTTTCTTTTTTTTTTTTTATTTAATAGAGGTCATCCAGGCTGAAAAGCAGAACCCAAATGAAAAGCATCTTCAATGTGGTTATAACATGAGCTGCACGAGGTCAGGCAGTGTCTTGTATGGCCTCATAAAAAATACATAACCAGACAGGCTAATAGTATTTCTTTGCATTCATTTTTGGATGGGAACCGGCGGCTGGGGGAGGGGGCCGGCAGAGACAGGGACGAGTAAAACCCCAACGTGCAGCTTTTCATACGTTTCCGTTAAGAAAAGACAAACGCTCATTTTAAAAGGTGTTCCAGTGAGCTCGCGTGGAAGGACTGACCCCGAACGCGATTTCTGTGCCCCCCAGCCCCGAGGCAGGGCTCCAGCGCCGCTCTCGGGCAGCCGTGCCACCCTCGTGCTTACCTGGGCTCGCTCCAATTAAACATTTCTAACACACTTTGTTATTTGTCCGCACGCAAACAGCCCGATTAATTTGAATTATTTCTCTTCTGAAAAGAAGTACGGATGAAGCCCCCCAGTAACGTGGTTCCTGCTTCAATTTGCTCTCGCAGGGGAGGGGTTTGCCCCCGCGTGGGGTTTACGCAGGGTGCGGAGATAGGAGGGAGAGAGGGCAGGGGGAGGCGAGGCATGAAAGGAGGGGCGGGGGGGTAAATAAAAATAAAGAGCGCTGCAAATGCCGGGCGACGAGGGACGCTCTCAACCCCGTCTCCCTCCCCCCTGCCCAAAGCTAGCCTGGGGACGGGTGACCCCGCCGGGCGCGGAGCCGCAGAGGTGACCCGATGCTAACCAGGCTGTTAGAACTAATCAGGTGTGCTCCTAAGGCAGGGGCTGACACTGGGGCATTGTGGAAATAACTCTCCTTGTTATTGCCCATCCTCAGCTTGAAATTTACTGCTCCTTTGCATTATTAAAGAGACAGCTTGCGTGCGCGATGGGGGAGAGGCGCTGGGCAGCAGAAATAACTGCGCACGCTTTTTTTAATGGTATGTTTGTGCTCTCTGTAGTCTTTACATTAAGATTCCGAGCATTAAAGCGTGCTGGGTTAATAGGTTGTTATTTATTATTTGAACTGTTTTCAAAAATAAAATCTGGTTTAGAAAAATAAAAATTATTTTTCCCCCCCGTGGCAAATGGTCAGAAAATAGGAAACGCGTGAAGCGTCCTGGAGAAGGTCAGGGGCAGGCCTGGCGGGACAGAACCCTTCCCCAAACCCTCCCCAGCAGTGCTGCTGCTCCTTTGCGTCAGGTGCTGAGCAGAGCTTCAAAACACCCCAGCACGGCGGGTAACAGGGATTACAAATGGGAACAAAACCGGACCTGGGTCCGTCCTCACAAGGGCGATGCGAAGGGTGTCAGAGCGCGGAGCCGCTCTGCAGCGCCGGGTTCTCAGCAGCTTCTCAAGCAGTCGCGGAGAAACGCAGAACTCGAAGATAGAAGCGGGTAGAAAAATGCGGCGTTTGTCTCTGTTCCCCCAAACTCCCCTTCCCGTTCCTCCAACCCACCCCGTGACCGGTGCAGCTCCCCGGGGCCGGTGTCCCTGCCGAGGGGCGGCTGCGAAGGCAGCGCCGCGGCCCCAGGGTGCACGCTTGCACGTGACACATCAAATTTTACAGAAAGTGAGCTGAGCTGCTCTCACAGACAATTTTGCCGTCCCCGAATCAGTTGTCACGGGCAGATCTTTGTAAGGGCCGGAGAGTCCGTGTGGCACACGCTTGGGGCACTTCCAGGGCAGTACCTACAGTAATTAGGACTCGAGTATTATTAATTTCCTGCAGCAAAGCAGCTGACTGCCCGTTGGAGACATCACTGTGAACGGTGATCAATGACAGATAAAATCCTCAAGGTAAATACAGAACACACTTAGCAGCCCATGGCGGACTGGCCGAGCCAAGGGCTGCTCCTGCGGGGACCGAGCCAAGGGGGTGGGTTGGTTTCTTGGTGGTTTATTATCAGGGATTCCACGAAATCAGCTGCTGGAGGGATTTGAGAGAGTGCTTCAGAGAACACGAGAGCCACAGCAATACTTCAGCTGTCCCAGGCAACTGGTTTTCCCTGCATGTTCAGAGACATCCCATTCTTCTAACGGGTTAATGCGGTCAGCTGCTGGGGAGACCCGGGATGACAGCGGGAATCAACGCGTAGTAACTGATGAAATACACGTAACTGCTGTCACACACTGAACGAGTGTATCATGCAGGTCCTGCGCGCTCGGGGACCAAAGAGCAGCTCTGAAGGCAGGTGTGACTGGACATGAGAACTGGGGCAGCCCAGAACAGAGCACCTGGAGGGAACAAAGGGCCTCTGCACGCGTGGTGGGACGCAGCGTCTGCCCTGGCTCGGGCTCTGGGTGGCTTTCACGGGACGCAATGCCACGGAGCAGCCCACGCGTCCCGTAGCACCTCCACCAGCAGCAGGAGCCCTGGCAGAGGCGTTTGCCCCTGGGATGGTGCCGGCACTGCAGGAACCACGTCAGCGCTTGCTGTGCCACCTCCTCCTCCGAGGGCTGGTGGCACGCCACGGGCTGAAACGTCGGGGGGACCCGCGGGCAGAGATCACTGCTTCTCACAGGAGGCATCGGAAACCATCAAGTCACTGAAAACGCTTCCCGTGTGCACAGGATGATCACTCTGGGATCCCAGTCCACTGTCTGAACGTATTTATAACTTCTGCTTTAAACTGCTCTACCCCGATCACAAAACTAGCTCAGCATTCCCTCTTGCATCAGGGCACCAAGGGGGTTTGAATACAAAACGTCGACACTGATGGTAACAAATTACAAACAAAAAGTATTGCTGCAGAGCAAAGGCATCACTGCCAGTTAAAGCAGGGAAATGAAATCCAGATTTTTGATAGTGCCAAATATAAGCAAGGAACTAAAATTGATACCTGGACAAAGAGGCAAACCAGAAGCCTCGCTGACCCCTCCCAGTTATTCCCTTTCTGGCAATTCTGATTCTGCGAATCGTCAAAAGCAGCCAAACTAGTCCTGTCGGCATCTGAGCTTACAGACAATTCATAACTCCTCTGTGCC
This sequence comes from Nyctibius grandis, assembly GCF_013368605.1. Classification (NCBI taxonomy): domain Eukaryota; kingdom Metazoa; phylum Chordata; class Aves; order Nyctibiiformes; family Nyctibiidae; genus Nyctibius; species Nyctibius grandis. The sequence goes on along the minus strand of NC_090669.1, from coordinate 22,613,131 downwards.
CAAAGGATAAAGTTACTTTTATCAAAACACTCCCGTATATGGCTGGACTTGCCTACAATGGATCGGACCATTTTTGCATTTATGTATTTTTAATCATATTCCTCCTGTAAGCAATAATAACAGCAACAAACGTGATGCTTCGTGTTTTCATTGGTATAGCCAAGCGTTTGAGAGCAAAATCAAAGGTGTGGAGACTCCCAGGACTGGGTTAAGCAGCTCTTGTGCTCAGCCTTCAGGTGGTAAAGCTTAAGGAACGAGAGTATTAGAACCGTGACAACACTCTACTGGATTTAAAAATACAATTTTCAGAACTGATTGCCAAACTCTGATCTCAATAGCATGCCAATTTTTTTCAGCTCTACCAGCTGATCCCATAAAAAGTATTATTTCTCCTTACAAACCCAGGCAAAGTTAGGCACCCAGAGAGGAGCGGTTTGAGTTGAGGGTTTCTAATCCCCCACAGCTCTCACGGTAACACTCAATGTCCCCCTGAACCAGCATCAAAAACACAATTATAAAAACAACAGCCAAAATGATTGCTTATGTAACCAGACTGTGCCAGCTCCGTGTGTCCCACATGAAGCACAGCAGCGTGTACCCTGCCTCGCGTTTCATTCTGTACCTCCTCAGTAAACTCTTTAAAGGATTCTCTTGCCATCTTGGCTTTTCTGGATATCACGTTTGATTAATCTAAAATCTGCTTTGTGATATCTAACACTCAGAGCTGTCGGCTGTGAGGCTGCATTGTCCGTGCAGCTTTTGTACTGGGCAGACAGAGGTGGAGAAGGTGCTGGTCGTCACGTGCGATTGGATTCTGCTCGGGTTATGAGCACGTTCAGAATAAGCACGTCCTCCTTTCTCAATATGTAATTCCACAGATGTGCCCATCTGCAGATCGCAGCCAAGCAACCGACCGCACCAAAACACCAAGCAGCGAGCCCGGAACACGACACAATTTTCTAAGCAGTATCATTCTCGCTTATTAAAAAACAGCTCACAAAGCTTTTAGCATCTAAAGCCTAATATATAAATATACGAAGCCTCTGCATGTGTCCTATTAAAAGTTACGAAGGGGTTTGGATTTTTGTTAGTCCTCCGTTTTTAGCACAGAGCTGTTCCCCATGGTGAAGACGCTGGGCTTGGTCCAGCCTCTGGGCCTGCCACCAGCTGCCTCCTGAGCCGCAGGCAGTCGCTCAATACTGGTGTAGAATGAGGACGGCAATTCCCCTCTCCCGTAACTCCTCTGTTGTAGCTATTTAAACTAAAACTCTGCAAGACAGGGAGTGAAATTTCAGCTCCTCTCAACTCCGCGAGTTTTGGCACACACTTCAATAAACAACAATCGTAGGTTAAACAAGTTCAGGTGTCTATATAGCCAAACACTGGGCTTGCCTGTGGTCTCTAAATGCTTTTAAAGCGCTAATAATAAGAACGTGGTGGCATATCCAAGACTACGCTGCAGCCACAGAAATGAAAGGTCTTCATTTTCAATCAGCCAAATGCTGCCAAAACCATCTATGCAGAAAAATACCCAGCAGCAGCGGTCCGGGTCTGGTACTCGTGGAAATGCTGCCTCCTCCTCGCCTGCAACCAGAGGTTCTCCATCGTTTTGGAAAACACAGAGGAGGAAAGCAGAGATCACAACCGGGATTTCAACCCCACAGAGAACTGAATTAGAATGAGAGCTGCAGAGGAGTCCAAACGTAGCTGTCCCAGAGGAAAACTGGGGCACGTAACTCGGGAAGGTGAAAACTGGGGAGCCTCAGTGAGTATTTAAGCATCTGCACGACCTGGTTAGGGAGAATCACCTCGCTTACAAGAGACTCCTACACGAGCAGCCGGCAGCTCTGTGTAGAACGGAGGTGGTCCTGGAGAAGACCCCAGCTTTCAGCCAAAGGACACACGAGGAAGCCTGTGGGTCATTAAATAAATAGCCAAACTGCCACTGGTTACAGAGTGATACGGAGGAAGACATTTAGTTCATCTCAGTGATGAGACTTGCCCCTTCGTAGGCCCTTTTCAGGGAAGATTATTGCACAGTCTGAAAGACTTTGTTGTTAGGGGAAAATGAACAATACTCAAATTTTTGCTTAGAATCAGCCTGTAACTCTGAGCTGCTATAAGCACGAAAATCTGGTTTCTGAACATTAAAAAAAAAATCTCAAGCCCCGTAAATGGTCAGTTGTACACAGAATAATGGCATCGATTTTTTTTGTTCCCGTTGCTTAAAAACTTTAGGATCATATAGTCAATACTGCAATTTGACAATTAAGAGATGGAGTAAGTGTGCTCATCTTTCAAAATCACTTTAAGATCTAAAATATTCTACATCATCTAGGTATTAGTGTTGTTATTCTGTTTTCATAGAAGATTTAGGTGCAGCTCTGCACTGCAAGTGGTGCAGAGCAATTCTGACTGGATTTCCTCAGCGAGTTGGGGGCTATGTTAATAAAACGAAAGCATGAACTTAAAACACACACAGTTGTAACTCCTCAAATGACCTTAATTTGGAATAAGGACGTCTTTATTTTATTTAGTTTAGTGGTTCTTAGAGTTAGGACCAACAGACCACTATCCAGTGGTGGAATTTCTTTGAGTCACCTTGCATAACCACACAGAACTGACTCATTCATAAATTTTACTGTTTAATGTAATTCTATAGACTACAGTTAAGGAGCCAGTGGTTTAGTTTACAGTATTTTGGAGAAGTTAAAGTAACCCAAAAAAAGCCAATTATTCCAGATGGAGCGATCCATCAGCAGAACTACGCTGGCACAGGAGGTGTAACTTTCCTGGGTAAACAAGTCCTCAACAGCTCGAGTGCCCCTGAAGCTCAATGGCACTTGTGTTCCTAACTCACTCACGTGCTTTTGAAAACACGTGTCCATTTTATTCTTGCAACTTCTGATGCTGGTGAAAGATACAGTGAAATAAAAAATTGTAAAAATATCTGGATGACTGCTTTTGCCTCCTGTGTTTTGCACCACCCTACAGCTGGTCCCCTCGCGCTGCCACCCAGGAGCACCAGGCAGGGCAGGAGTGAACTGCTCTGTAGGAGGTGCCTTAGGAAACCTGGGATAAGAAAAAACTTTGGCTCGGAAGAGCGTCCTGTGCTGTTAGGTCCCAAACCAAACATAACCACAATAAAAGTCAACCAAAAAACCTGCCGCTTCCAACTGAAACACCAACGGGGAGGGTAATGCCACCAAACTGTGCCCGTGTTTGTGTTCACGTCAGTCAACGCCAGCACGAACTGCACTGGTCAGTACTGGGAGCACGAAACCACGCAATCCAACCTACTGCCTTCTGTCTAAAGCTTGCTCCCCGCCTCCCTCCGCACGTCCAGCGATTTGATAGATATCATATAGGGAATAAACATAAAACCTCTCAAAGGGGAATCAAGAAGGGCATTTTCAGAGCAGACACTCAATTAAGCATTATCTGCGACCCCTGTGCTCACATCTGTAAACAAGAAAGCACAAAAACCATTCCCTTTAAACAGCAGCTCACTTGTATAGGTGCTAGTTGACAAGTCTCATGCGCTACTAAATAGATGTTCTTATAACTGGATGATTATTCCTGGAATTGTAAATACAGGAGGGTGTTGGCACCATGTCTTTAAAGAAAAATACAAAATATACACACAGCACACACACTCTACGGCACAGTTTATATTTGAGCTCGAAACGCATGGCATATGGCAGAGTCAGTTTTTATACAAAGCCATGGAAATGTATACAAAGTATTCTCAAAAATAACGCAAAGCTGGATGTACTGAAAGACTCCAATATGTCTAAAAAAGCTTACCGTACAATTGCATTGAGTAAAAATCTTGCTGATCATTTAAAACCCAACTACCCTTTGTAGATGACGGGAGGCAACAGTGGAACTCCCCCTGCAACATCAACTTCCATCACAGAGCTCAATCTCAGCAAGTGTTTGTTACCTTCTGAAGGGACTAAAGTAACAAAAGAAAGTTGACCTTATAGAAAAGATACTCTGATTAAAAATGATTGTGTAAATAATTAATAAAGACACGTCTGCAGTTCTTTAAACTTGATATCAAATAAGACTGTGCTTGCCTTCCATATCTTTGATTTTTTTAAATGCCCAGGAAGACAAAGAGCACGCTGGGTACGACTTCCCTATCAGTGGCAAACGTTTTACGTTCATTAAATCGGAACAGAATTAGCACAGCTCGGCTGCACTTCGGCGAACTCCTGCGTCCATAAACCTGAGCACCGCAAAGAGCTCAAACGGGGTTCCCCCCAACGCGTCCCCTCGATCGCTGACGGCGACGTCTAAATACGGCACCCGCGACTGCGGGTTAGAAGGCGCGATCTCGGAGGAAGAGCTGCTCAACTGGCTCCGGCTAATTACAACCGTAAGCTCAAGGGATGTTTTTCTTTCAGAAGAATTAAAAACCTCAGTTGGTTTTCAGCGAAACGAAGAGTTCTGCCAGGTGAGCTGAACTCATCTCTCCCTCAGTCCACCACAAACCCTGTTTGCGATTCCGACTCCACCACCGCTGTCTTTACTCTCTGCAGTGCCCCGGGAAGGGATTATCCCAGATGTTACCATTGCTCTGCTTTCCATCGTCAGCTGGAGCACCTCTGTCTGAGTCAGACATAGCTGGACTCTCAAATAAGATTTTTAATTAAAAAAATTTAGTTATTTGAATTTAAATTATTCTCTTCACATTTTTCTACTTCTGCATTTCATTGCTAAATTCAGATTAGCCCAGACTGTCCAAGACGCTTCTCATACGAGTGTTTCGAAGGGCCAGGGAACACAGCTCCCTGTTACAGCTCCCACTTCACTGAACCCGAACAGAAACAACCCCGAGACTGTAACCTAACCCATTGGGACGCTGTCGGGACGAGGACCGCGCGCTGAGCAAACCCACCCGTGGGTGTGACTGCGAAAGCAGCTGAAGACCAATTTGCTTTATTGCTTCTCTTTTAAGCACGCACAATTATTGTCATGTGTAAGCTGAAATGGTAACCCAAATACGAGTTGTATTATCTTTGACAAATGTCTTCTCTAATTAATTTGTTGTGGAAAGCAGAGAAGATCACCAGGAGCCAGCTCTGCTTTCTCTTTGAAAGAAAGGCTGCCATGACTTCATCCCAAGTGATACGACACAAGTTTTGCACTGGTATTTATTTCTCGCATTTTGACAACCTACAGAAAAGAAACAAACTCCTGGCTACACACTGTTTATTTTTTTCTGATGGCAATAACGTACTGCGAGAGTCACTTCGTGCCGAGACCTGCTAGTTATCACCCCCCTTTCTTTTATTCTATTAAACAAACCCTGCGATTCAGCAGAAGGCCATCCCATCAGCCAAGAAGATTAACTAATTAACAGTTTCCTTTGCTAGTTTTATACCCCCCTTTTCTACTCTAAATTTGGGATAGACCGTTCAGAAAGAACAAGTTTTTGCTGAAGGCACTGAAATAAAGGATATATGGTTTTAGCAGCGAATAATTCACATCTGGAAATCTGCAGCCAGGGCTGCGAGAACTTTCACCTTCTATTTAACCTGCTCATGCAGATCACAGCTCCACAGTACGGGTACGTGGGATTTCCTACAGCTACAAAAAGCATTGAAAACTGATCATAAGAAAGGACTTACGAGGAAATCAACCAAAACCACAGAAGAAACATATTAAATGGCCAAAAAGACAATGGGACAATGAAGAAAGGTGACAACTTCAGCTAAAAGGCGTCTCGGTTCGTTAGCAATATAAAGTCAGCAATTAAAATAGAAAACCAAGATGAGAAATGGAAACAAGGGCAATAGGTAACAAGTAAAATAAACTAGAGGCTGTGGGCAGCAGAACATGGGTGAGGAAAGCTAGAGATGGCAGGAAAATGGTTACAGAGTTGGGGATATACAGTTTTTAAAGTGTAATAGAAAACAGAAATCTTAGCAGTCCTGTAAGACCACGATGAGATGAAGACGGTGAAGCGGAAAATATAAAGTAGAAAACATAGAAGTCTTCACAGTTCTTATTTCGAAAGAAGGATTTTGACAAACTTATCAAAGAACCACCATGAAGTACTTAACAGTTTGGTAGCGATGCGCTGAAGTGAAATGAACCAAGGGTTTAGAGCAGGTACGTCCCCCTAAGCCCGCAGCCTCCCGGGACACCGGCGCTGCTGATGGCCACCCCGAGCGGGTCTCTGGGCACGGCCAGAAGCGAGACCTCATCCCGATTCCTGCCAGGGTTCAAAAGCAGATGCAAGCAACAGGAGAGAGAGATGTTGGTAATAACATTCAGGTTAAATTAGGAAAGCTAACGCGGGATTTCAGCTTGTTTTAGCAGCTGGGAGGGGTATGTGCACACTGGTGCCAGCTGGTTGGGTTTGTCGAAACAGCCTTCGCAAACCCTGGCGGGAGGCTGAGGAGGTGGGAGGCTGCGGAGGGGGAACCAGGGGCGGCGGGTGGAGGAGAGAGAACCGACCCCGCAGGCGAAGAGCACAGACCCAGCATCCGCGGGACCGCTGCTGGACCCAGCGCTGGGCGACGGCGTCAGCATCCTGAAGTTAATAACAATAATTGAAAAACCATCACTGGTGATAAAGATGACACAGAACTGTGTCCTTTACCTTGGGAAAACAAAGATCTGGTGGTAAAGCTGAAGTCAGACCACTCAAATGAGAGGACACATTTCAAATGTCAAAAAAAAGAAAGAAAAAGAACAACCCAAAAAATACCCTCAGAGCAGCCTCATCAAGTCGCAAACAACTGTTACACCGACAACATGCTCTCTTGCACTCGGGGTACTTCTTTTCCCTGCACTTGCTGGGCAATAAAGTACCATGGATGAAAATGCAGGTTCTGAGTGTTTACCTGCTTTCTGAAGGACAAAATAAGACTTTTTAGGTGTTTGTTTTAAAGCACAATTTACAGCAAGGGTTTGGGTTGAAACTGCATCCGTACACTGAAGAGGGGATAAAAGGTCCAGCGGTGAAGAAAGCAATAAAAATATCATTGTAATATCCCTAACTCAATAACCAGCTCGCTCCGTAAGGGAGCGGGTTTGGGCAAAGGGAGCACAAGGCACATTTCCCTGACACGGGTGCAGGTCACACGCCAAAGCTCGTTACAAAAATCAGGGGAGGCAATAGGCACAGCTACCTCGCTGCGGGGTTTTACCGTGCTCAGCCTGGATGTCACCCTGCCCAAATCCCCACTGGCACCCGCACAAGTGCCCCCTAGCAGGGCTGGCACCCCGCAGCATCCCGTGGCCATGGCACCCCAGCAGGGCTGGCACCCCACAGCCACACCATCCCCACCGAACCCCGCACAGCACCGCAGCGTTCCCATCTGCGGCACCGCCGGCTCCCCGGCTGCCGTGGGGGCTCGGGGTGGGACGGTACCCTCGCCCAGCCAGCGCCTGCCACCGGGCAGCTTCCTCATCTGCTGCACCTTGAAACGCCGCGACAGAGCGCACAGATTTGAATTCATTTTCATCCTTATCAGCTTTGTAAGAAATAGAAAAAAGAGAATAGCTCAGGAGCTTTGTGCTCGCAGACACCTTACGGGTTGGGTAAGGACACAGACTATTACCGTATGCTGAAATATCTCTTTTTAAATGAGGAGAAGAGGTGGGGGGCTTTAAAAACAGATTTTAGTGTCCCAATGAAAGCATGACAGCAACAATTTATAATTTTCTGCTGTCCGGTTCCCTCAATATTTCTCCCTCGCCGCGCAGCCCTCCTCTCCTCTCCCCCCACACCCATCCTCCATTTCCCGATAATTCCTCATCACGCCGGCTCGAGCCTCCCGTGAAATGGTGCCGCGCGGAGGGGAGCGAGGAAGAAAGGCGCGATGATTGGGAGGGCAGGGGAAGGGGAGAGATTGCGAGAGACAGAGAGAATGTCAAAGCTCAAGTCTGGCATTTGCCTATTTAAATTCAATCATGCAGCCCTCGCCGAGCTGGAAATGGATGGCCTGCGTTATGAATTTCTGATCAGACGGCTGATAGGTTATGAGCGGGGACGTAATCCCATTGAGAAAGCCTTTCTTCCCAAGCAAGGGCAAGCAATAACTGCCCTTCAGAGATGGCTCTGTGCTTTGCCCTTTTTATAATTTTTCCCTTTTCTTTAAAAAAAAAAAAAAAAAAGTCCAAATAAGCATTTTTATGATGATAAATGTGTAATAATGATTCATCCTGCCTGCATCCGAAATGGGATGTGCCTTGGCAAAGCAGACATGCGCTCAAAATAAACTGCCATATTTTTTCTTTTTTAAACCTAATTAGAATTCTCTCCTTCTCCCAGCTCGTTTTGTACCAACACTAGTGATCTAAAAAGAAAGTGAAAGGAACGAACACATGCATTGAGACCGGTATTTTTAATACCCTGCAGGGTTTTTATCGGTTTATAACTTGCCTTTTTTAACATTATGTGTTTACATAAAGGGATACAAAAAAAAATTTTTCTTCAAATGGCAACAACTACTGGCATACAGTAGGGGCAAGCCAGAAATTATTTTAAAAGCTGATGTTTTCTTACTTCCACCCACGTGACACCATCCAGTGTTGCCTCATGTTATAGTGAATTAACCAAAATAGCTGAGGACACTGAGAGATTTACAGTAGCCAAGCTGGCCAGTGAAGGAGAGCACGCAGCAGCGCGTTGGCAGCGTGTGCCGGCGCTAGGGCCTCGAAGAGCACGTGTAACTTTTGGAGATTTAAATAGAAAACAAGGAGTTTGTTATTTAAAGTTCGGGGTATGTGTGCTGAAACAACACCCATCCCAGTCTGCAAGGACTGGGAACAGTCCCAGGGGAGGGGGACGTCGTCCCCGAGCAGGGGAGATGCCTGACGTGACAGAGGCGTCTGTGAACAACCAAAAGGGGAAAAATAATGTCTGAAGGCTTGTGGGGAGGGAGGGGAGAGCAGAGACGCATCTGGGTGTGGGTGCTGAGCAGGAGCTTGCTCTTGGAGCTGCATCTCCACTGTGTTTGAAAGGGCAAGGAACGTCGGTGAAATACTTGGCACACGCGAGCGCTTTGGAAAAGAAAACGTTGGAGACCGTGGCTGCCTCCCCGGCACGTATCGCTCGTGTAATGGAAACCTAACGATGGGGAACCCAATTACCAACGGGTGCCTCTCTTTAATTGCAACAGAAGCCCAGGAAAGATTTAAAACATAAAGCTGAGTCCTTGTCACATCATTTCAGCTCAGTACCAGCCACGAGCTGACTTAGGTTTGCCCCAAGGCTCTCGCTCGCTCCACTTCCCTTCCCTCCCGCCGCTGGCACCCGAGCGATGCCCGTCCTGGTCTGTGAAGAGCTCACAGCCTCTATGTCCAGATCCTCCAGGATCTGAGCAGGGGAAGCCTTTGCCTTTCCCACCGGAGAGCCATCAGCTCGGTGGCTGTGCTCAGCAAATGGCTACAAACCTCCTTCCACAGGGACTCGAGGTGGGCCAGCGAAAGGGCTGGCTGGGGAGCCGCCACCTCGGACCCGGGTATTTTTCCTGAGGAACGCCAAAGGCTGATGAACCAGGTGGTCTCCTACTCTCACGTGCTCCAAACGGTTAATTCTGTTCATTGTCCTCGCACTGAAATGGGCAAGAAACCTCGCAGCTGATAATTATGAAATAACGTGGCCACAGGGGAGTTCCCTCCCCATTACTGTTGGTTAGGGATTGTCTTATGTCCTGGAGCAGTAGAATTTTGATTATTTAATTGAAATTATATATATCAACATGGATGTTCTCGTTAGCCATAAAATAAAACATCTAATATTTTCAATCTTGTTGCATCAACATCTTGTGGCAATGAGTTCCGAGGGCTAAAAACATATCATGGGAAATCATCATTGTTTAAATTTGCCACCTCTCAGTGTCACTGTCTGGATTCTTGCATTAGGAAAAAAAAGAAAATAAAAAGGAAGAGGTGAGGACAAATAACTGCCTATTTGCCACCTTTATCTCTTTTTATGTCATATGGAGAATAAAAAATTTGTTTTACTTGACAATACTTTTCTACCTCAGTTATCCAGCATATCACATAATTCCTTTTTAATTCAAGTTTCTAAAAAACTCCATCTTCCACAGCCAGATCTTAAAGCCAAGCATTGATATTCCCCTTTAGTTCACAGGACTGATCAGTTCCCAATGACCAAGTAAAAATCCAGAAAGATTTTTTTTTTATTATTGTCTGTGTTCTAATCAAATATGGGAGTTCCTAAGCTGGTGATTACAACCGCTGCCACTTGTATTTGCAATATCTGCTTTACATGTTTATTTGGTAAGTCAAAACTAGAGGGTAGCTAAAGCAGCAAACACACAATAATAAAGCATCTGTTTGCAAAAAGCTTTTAGTGGTTTCTTTAACTTATCATTCAATTTAAACTCATTTTTCCTAGTTTTCACTTCTGCAGTTAATAACTTCTACACAGCAATCCTATAATTACATTAACAAAAAAGTAAATTTCCCCCATTTCTCACAGCATTACCAGTATTACAGCATTAAGGGTGTATTAACCAGTAAAACTGCCCATTAAGTCAACTCATCTTCCACTGATAGGGCACAAATTTGTAATTTAGGCGGGTTTGGACTTTTCAGTGTTTTTTAACTATTATCGAGCTGCTGCTGTTCCCAGTGTAACAGCAGAGCCCTCACAGGAGCCATTTGCACATTCTAATCACCATCCAGCACTTCTTGTGTCCTGAAATACAGCCAACACGGGACGCTGGTTCCAGCGGGGAGCAAACCAAGAGCTCTGGACACCGGGATGCGTCAGGGAGGGGCGGTGACACCCCGAGAGGCCCTCGGTGACCGGAGCCAGCGGAGCACGTAGGCTCCTCCAGGAAAGATCTCTGAGAAGCATTTCTCTCTAAGCGCGTCCTCCTCAGCCAGTCCTCAGTATTTCGGACACGTCCACCACACGCCATCCTCAAACTCCCGCGCTACGGGACACGGCAGAGGGAGCACCAGCGAGTTCAGTCCCGGGCAGCCAGCTCAAAGCTCTTAGTGCAGAAGAGCGTGTGGGACATCTATTTCTGCCCCACCTGCGCACACACCACCGCACCCCGCTGCAACACCGAGCCAACAAACTGCTAACGGAGGGGCAGGGGCAGCGTCTGCGAGCACCCACCTCGGCTGGGGTGCCCCCGGCCTCGGCACCCGCAGCTCTTGCATCCCGAGGCGACGTGGGATCCTCGCCCAACCCTCGGTGCTTCCAAGCCAAGGGGGAGAGGGACAACAAAAACTCGGGGTAAAATGAACAGATTTCAATAACTTTAACAGTTTAAACGTATCTTTGGAATGGTGGGTTTGTGCCGTGGGAAGGAGCCATCAAAACCGTTCCATTTCAGACACATAAAGGCTTACGGAGCTAGTGAAGCACAACAGAAACACTCGGCGATAAAGGACATCACAGTCCTTTATAAACTGAACCGGTGGTTTCCCAAATTTAATATGCATGAACAGTGCATGTGAGTCCTCTTAAATCCAAGTACCAAGCCCTGCCTGTTTAATAAATCTCACCAGTACTCCACTATTAGACAGGGGATTAAAACTAATCTATCAATCCCAAAACCAAGCACAGAGTGGATTAAAATGCAAAACACATGAGAGTATGAAGATGCTTAATGCTAAATAACAAACATTTCAATCACAGAAATCATTTTTATCTTCTTGTTTATGCTAAGTAGATACTATTAGGCTTAATATCTGTATTAACACAAGTGGGGGAAGAAACAGTTTTAAGGAGACCTAAATACTTGAATGCTACTGCATTGCCTGCAAGCAGCAGCTCTCTTGTTGAACGTGAGTACACCACGGCGTTTAAAATAGCTGTTTACTCTCCGAGGCCACCTCGATGGTGCTTGACCTTTTCCTATTTTTTTAACCCAAAGCAATGCACTCGTAGGGTCTTGAGAAAGGCAGAACTCAAACCTGTTATTTGCATCATAATATCTGAATATCCCATTACCCCCCGCTCTGGTGTTGTCACAAACGTTAGTCTCGGGCCCTGACGTTCAGTTCAGCTTGTCAATGAGCTGCGGTTTGGGGTGCGGTTTGTTGCTTTTTTCTTAAAGAATAAATGAAAAAGAGCTCATCCCCCCATGGCATAAACACAGTGGGCAAAGATGGGGAGAGAAGTGTGGAACCGTGTTTGCCTGTATGGAACACAGGAACGACCGAATGTGACTCGCACAACAGCTCCCAGCTCGCCCAGTAATTCCCTTTATCATTGTCACTCCAAATTCCCAGTGATGGGATGATCCCCCTTCCAGGCACTGCACGTGAGCGGCATGAAGTCACACACCTACACCTGCACTTGGGCATCTGCCTGGCAGAGAGAAGGACTCGGGAGTGTTGTGCCCAGCTGTGGCAGAAGGCACTCGGGGCGTTCCTTCACGACTCCGAGTGCTGGGAAATGCCCCACGTTTGCCTGAATTCACCCGAGAGCATCCAAAACCTGCAGAGCTGGACCTTATTCCTCGGTATCTGAGCAAAACCTGCCCACTGAATCAATGAGCAATCATACCATTTGATATGAAATAATATCCACGGGATCTGTTTGAGGTCACCGTCACCTCACTTCACTTGGAGGCGTATCAGGCTGTGATCTGATGTCTGCAGATGTTCCTTAATGGAAAGCATGAAATAAAGAGAGGAGCACAGTATTTTTTTTGAGGGTTGAGACAGGTAATAGATTTATGCCACCCTAATCTCTTAATTTTAGCAGAAGTCACAAATTCAGGAAAAGAAAAAGAGAGGGGAGCAGCAGTTTGATAGTTTCTACATGAATTGATAACATTGGTATTTTAGTTCACAATAAAGTAACAAACACAGAACAGCAAGCACACCCTCTCAGCCCATCTGACAGCTACGTTGTGTATCTGACGACAGCTCAATTTTTCCCTGCCATCACCCTCCATACTGCCTGTGTCTGTGTCACCTTAACACGAGGCGTAAGCGTCCCGTTTGTGTGCATCAACGAGCTAACAGAAACAAGTGTGACTGCCTAATTTCACAAATGAAGGAATACACATAAGCGACTCTTACCTGTCTCCCTCTTCGCTAAGAAAACTCCTGTGCTTCTCACCTGGGCTCAGGAGTCAACCACGGACAAGGCTGTGCTCGGTGCCCTCCTCATCCCCCTCCACATACACCCCAAGCCTTTACCCTGCCCCTTCTCCCCCACTTGTGGTCAGCGTCCCTTCCCAGCGACTGTCACTCCCCAAACGCTCAGAGTGGTTCCAATCTGTTATTTAAAGGCACTTTCATTTTCCCCACTTAATATAACACTCAACACCAAAGATGCCGAGGAGGAGGTGAGGAGTCAGGATCATTACAAGTAAACAGCTTGCGGTCGTTAGCAAAAGCTGTACAAAATAAATTAATGACATTATCATCAGTAATTGTGGAAGCACTCATTAAATTGCCATTTGGAGAGAGGAAATACCTTTGACAATGGTAAAATACCTGGGAAAAAAATTAGTCCACGGCAGCACAGGGCTCAAAGGAGAAACCCGTGGGCAGAAGGAGGGGAAGGAAAAACGGCACAAACACTTTGGAGCGCAGAAACTGTTTGAACCCACACAGCAGCTCCGTATCAGCTGGGGTTACCTACAGCCCCGCTCAGCTTTGCCCAGCGGTAAGCAGGCAGTAGCTGTTGTTGTGATTTCCCCTTTTTGTGCCTTTCCTCAGAAGAAAAGCCTTGTGGCTGGGGAGCTTCAAATAGAACAGAACAGAATATTATATCTCAGGTGGAAGGGACCTACGACGACCATCTAGTCCAAGCTACCAGGTGCAACCTGAATGTCCAGGGCAGATAAGCCCATGTGTAAGCCAGGTCCAGTACCGAGACTTTAACTTACTCTAAAAGAGAAAAAAAGTCTGTAGCATAAGTACTTGTGTGTGTCAAACACTCCTACACCTCTGTCAGTCTCCACCTTCCGCCTTCGTGCTGCCCGTGCCCTCGGCGGTGCCGTGCGAGGCCGGGCAGACCTTGCCCAGCCTGTGCAGACCGCTCGGTCGGGCCCAGCCGCACCGTCTCCGCGGTCGGGTACCGCGGCCCTCAAAGCACGTCGCCGTTCAGAAATCGTCCGAAGCATCTGCAGGACCCGGACCAGGGTCCCTCTCCCCGGCCAGGGCTGCCCCAGGACAAAGGGGGGCTAAGGGGACCCTGCGCTGTCGATCAGAGCGGGTGGAAGCGTGGCGAGGTTTATAAGATTAATTCTTATCTCTCTGGGCAGTGGGTCAAGTCAGAACCGTCGTTCAGCGAACTCTATGGATAATCTCCCTTTATTACTTTCAATCAAACTAAGTGTCTGCAATCTGCAGGATGGTTACTAATTTATTGAAAGAAATTACTTGTAGAGCTTGATTATATAATAGACAAAATATAAACCAGTCTGGGTAAGCATCCATTAAGTTTTTCCATCTCTCGTCGCACAGCAAAGCCTCGCTGCGTTAGCACCCGGCAGCTGCTCGGGGGCTGAGAATTCACAGAGAGCAGCGGACATTCTGCTTGTCCACTGCCTAATTAAAGTGAGAGAAAAAGAAATGTGATTAAGGTTATGTTTGGTATCAAATCTAGAAAAAATTGCTGTTTGCAAATATTCCACAACTGCGTTTTGTGAGGAATCAAACGCAGCCTGGTTAATGGAATTCACTGCAGCCCCCGGACAAAACAATGCAAAGCTGCCTGGATTGGGGAAATCATTCTCCTCCGGTGATGGATAATATAGCATGAGGTTTTGCTTGGTTTGATTAATTTCAGAATATTGCAGAGAAGCTGCATAATCCCTAAGATAGCAGAGAAAAGAAGGGAGACATGATGAAGGGGGATAAAAGCGCGCAGCAGCGAGGCACAGGCTGTTTCATACATTACAGCAGAGCTCACAAACTCGGGGCGCTGGGGCAAGAGCAGCCACAATAAGGGGCAGCACTGGGACGCACTTTTGCTTCTGCAATTATAGTCCATGAGCTGAGCAGGGGTATTTGGAGAGCCAAAACCTGCTAAACATCCCCACGGCTACGGCTGGAGACGGAACAGAAAGAGAAAACGCGCGTTTCCTTTTCTCTGTTCACAACAGCCATTATTTATACAAGTGCTGAATATGGAAGAGGCTCTGACAAATTTACAGTGGTGTTTGGATGGATGAGGATGACGAATGATGGATGAGGGAGGCAGAGGATTCCCTTATTAAAGCATCAAATCTTTCCCTAAATATCACACAGACATCTTGGCCTCAATTGCTCGGCTCATACCAAAAATTACACAAACCAACAAAGTCAAATTTTGCTTCTTGATAAAAACTGGAAATTTGTCTTCCATTATACATAACAGCATTTTTTTATTCTGTGCTTTATACCTATTTGAAATAAACATTTATTTAAAAAATATATATGGGCAAAGAAGGTGATGAAGCTTCAGTCAGTTCTAAAACCCGGCAGACGCTTCTGACCCAAGGCAAACTAAGGGCGAGGTGTTTCACCCACTCGTGCTTTGAGAACTGAACATGCAATGGCAGAACAAAAAAAACCAGAAAAACTAAAATTCCTGAAATTCATTGAAAGTATTAAGGAGGAAGAGGCAGGTTCAATTCAGCAACGTGCTGGGCAAGGGCTTTGCTAGCTAATAGGCAACTGAAACCCTGCGTGCAATTCCACGATGGAAAATAATATTTAAATTCCAGAAAAAACATTAAAAGCAGTTATTAGCGGGTCTTGGGAAAAGCTGTACTGCTCAGCTTTAGTTCTGCAGATGAGCCATTTTAGTTTCAAAACATTTCATCTGAGGAAGTACAAGCGGATACACCAACTATTACATCAGAAAACACCACGTGGACTTTCTACTGCGTCAAACAAGGCGAGGAGCCTCCGAGCAAGGGGGGAGCAACCGCCAGGACTTACACCTGTATCCCCACCCCACCTCCGAGGGTTTCGTAGGCGCAGACAAGGTTAGAAAGGCATCTACATTTAAAATGTATTTTCTACATTGTAAGAAATTGCACAGTTTAAAAATGAAGATGAACAAAACCGCGTTGTGTGTGGATGGGGACAGTCTGGTTCTTTGGATACACACTCGTTCCCCACTACAAACGCTCACCCTATTTATTAATTTCAACCTATCTCTCAACAGTAGTTCCTTTGAAGTCAACAAGCTGACTCACACGTGTAGCTGTTTGCGGGATCAGACACTTAGTTTATCATCTTTAAGTTCTGCCTCAGCACTGAAGGATGATGAAAGTGTCTCCGCGGCACGGCTCAGAGCCTGCGCGGCCCACCAAAGAGCTGGCTTGTTCAGGAGTGACTCAGTGATGGAAGGAGAAGCACCTGAGAATGTGAGCGAGAAAAGCAGCCTGCAGGACTGGGGGGAATGCCGGGGAAGGCACAGAGATGTCCGGAGACGCCGGCAGCTCCGAGCGGAGCGGTTGGGACCTCGCTGTGCAGAGCAGAGCGGCAAACCTGAGCTGCACGATGGTGCAAGAGGAAACCTGTTAGATCCATTTTTAATGATTTTTAACCTTATCATTTTCTATTTTAAGTCTCTAATAAACCACACTTACCTCCCTTGGATGATGTGTTTTGATATCTGTTTGTTTATTCACTTTAGTACCTGAATGGTCGTGGTAAAATAATCTTTCCGTAGTATATTTAACATGGCAGAGCCTAGAAGGAAACCTGCAGTTCTCATAAGATTTCTGGAAGTGAAATAAAACCTCTCCTCTCTCATCTGTTCTCGCAGCAGCGAGTGTCTGCGGCTGCCTGGCTCCCGCAGCACGCCGCCCTCCGCAGCCACGGGAGCCCTCAGCAGGTATCAGCCCCCCGCACCCCAACACCCCACTCCCGCGGGTGCCCCTGCGAAGGGGAGACCTCCCAGACCCACCATGCTGCAGAGCCGGGCTGGGGGCACGAGCCCTGGGCGATCCATACCAACTGTGTTAACTGGGCGTTCAAACATACTTGTGATCTCATTTAAAACATCTAAATTACAACTTATGCAGCAACAGGACAAACCATAACAGCGAGAAGAACAACCTGCCACAACATGACGACTGGGAAGGGTCTCCACAGCTTCACCTGTCTGGTTTGTACCACCCGAAGCTGCCAAGAGAGAAGCGACTTGATTTCACCCATCCCCAGTTTCCAGCTCTGTGCCTACACGACACGGAGACCTGGGAGAAGCTGGCTGGGACCTGCACTGATCGCATCTTGCTGCCTGTTCACAAAACACCACTTCTTCACCCCTTGAGCTTTTGCTGGTGCTCGCAGCCTCCACCCAAGGGACCTGCCTAGATCATCGCTAATTTGTGTATCCCAATTGGCCAAAGTAATTGTGATATAAGGAGTTTAAGAAAGGAATTTCCTCACCAGTCATTTTATACATAAAAGGCACTAGAGACTTACAAACACTTGTGAAATAATAAAGGCCCTGAGAGATACTGTCCTCACAGCTGACTCCAGCTCCTCGGCCATCCTGAAGCTCATGGGTCCCCAGCCAAGCAAGAGCCCCCTCCTTCCCCCACGCCATCGCCCACATACGCTCAACCAGCGCAGAACCCACCTTCGGTTTAGCCTCCTCCTTGTGTTACAGACTGAGGGCAAACAGATGTCTCGGCCACGCCGCTGTGCCACAGCAGCCCTGCATTCATGCCTTCGCAGGGATGGGCTCCCAGGAAGGCGCCTTCCCCCTTATTCCATGGGGTGGCATCCCAGAAGATGCCATCGTTGCCTTTTCTCGGGCAAGGTTATGTGCATTTGACACACAGCCTCAAGAGTTTACTAGATAAAAAGTGGAGCTCTTGATTGAGTGCAGATAAATGCACTTTATCATCTCAGATAACAACGTTCTGTAAAGAAGATGTTGCACACACCTAAAGAATCAAAGTCTCAGGCTTGCAGAGAGATTGCCTTGCCCGGAGCAGCACCGTAACCAGCAGGCAGCCCCCGTCTTTGAACATGAGGAGGCGCAAAGCCAGGAGTCAACGCACCATCATCTTTTTGGGGGTATCTGCCCAAGGACGTGGTGCTCAGAGGTTTCTCCTCATGCTGGGGAAGATGGACCCAACTGCGGCTGGCCAGGTTAACGCTGATGCACCGAGCAAGCTGCGAAATAAGCTGTGAAGCGATGGAGTGAGAAGAAAGGGCCAGAAATGCCGAGCGACAATGAAAAAGGCTGGAGAAGCCCTGGAGCAGTGAGCAGAAGGGAGCAATTTTAGTGCTGTTCTTCAGGTGTACAGCAGCTTTCTTGTCTGCTAATAAATGTGCTACGCCACACACGAAGGCCACGGCCACAAGAAAACTGTCATTTCAGGATCACGTGTGGGATCCCTGAGCGTCTGGAAGAAGGCACAACAGATGGAGTGCTGGATGCTTTGCTAAGGAGGTGCAGGTGGAGGAAGTTTGGACAGGACAGTCGAGGATCGAGACATCCGACCGCTGGTGAGCTGCGGCGTGCCCAGCCCTTCTCCGGCCGGGAGCAGGAGGAGCTGGCTGGAGGCACCAGCACTGGCACAAGGCACAGGAGCCCGTAGACTCCTGGCCAAAAAACTCCACTTTTTTTTTTTTTCCTTTTTAGAAGTGGTGAGAGATCAGTTGATGCCTCCTAGTCCCTTCCAATCACATTGTCTGTGATTTCCGTGATCTCCTAAAGCTGAGGAGTTTAGTCCTCATTCAAACAGAAAGTCTGCAAGATCAGAGAGTGAAAATCGCGGGCTGATGTCATGGTTAAGGTCTGGGGAAAAAAAAAAAACCCTCACGGGCTTATTGGGCTGCCCTAAAAAAAGGAGCACGCTTCAACACAAGCTCTTCAAGACAACACAGCTCTCGACTGCAGTTACGTGTTTTGTTCTGGGTGTGCTCTGAGAACACACAAAACTAATCCGTCTCAAGTACTGCGGCTTTTCTATGGCCAACGCATCCAAAAAGGTCTCTAAATGTAGGAGAACAAGTATATAATTACATAATTAAGCAGATGCACTGCAATTTTTCTTTTATGTTACTCTTTATATTTTTAAAAGGCAACAGGACGGAGCTGTGCTAAAAAGCAATAAAGCACGGGTAATTTAATACTAAATTACATCCATATTGAAAAGTTTACATGAAGTTGAGAGCAGACAGAGGTCAGGTTTTCAACAGGACTGTCTTTAATTGTGGCCATCAGTTTTAGCAATCCAGATCTCTGGATCAAAGACAAATCTAATGCGTTTCCTCAACCCCGAGCAGTGAAAGCAGACAGTAAGCATGGCACTATCTTGCACCAAAAGGTCATAAAAATGATTATCAGAGGGGCAATACGTCTCGCTGTTCAACCCACACCTTCACACAACATACTGTATATTTTCAATAGTTACATTTTTCTAGCAGACTTTTCAGCAATCAGGAACGTAAATTAAAAATTTTACTACTGGTTTTCAGATGCAAAGGGGGTTTCTTGTCCTCTAATAAATGTGCCATCTTTGTGTAGGGCTTTTTTAATTTTTTTCAGTTGCTTTCAATCATACTCAGCCCAGTGAAACAATTCCTCCCTCCTCAGGGAAGAGATGTGAGCTGAGGCACTGTTTTCTTTCGGGGGTGGGGGGGGGGAAAGAAAAAAAAAAAAATCAAATGAGGAGTAAATTATCAGCAAATCAGATAGAAACAAGTTTCCTAGATCTGCAGCTCCATTGTACAAATGAAGCAATTTCATCTCTGCTTGCTCTGGGGGGTGGGATTTTAAGTGGCCAAGGGGGACCGGAGCGGGATGCTAGCAGACGAAGCATCACAACATTTGCATGCATAGACCACTCAAATCTGCACCAGGAGACTACTTGGGAGAATCCATCTTTTTTCACTTAACAAGATACAAAATATAAAACACATTTGCCTCTTATTAAGCCTCTCTTGTAAGTGGTTCCAGGTCCACCATTTTTAAAGAGGGGGAGAGGGGAGCCTGGATGCTCTCTCGGGAATTTCCTGGGAGTGACTGGAGATGAGGTACAGGCTGGGAGCCTTTATTACTCTTTTTTTTTTTTTTTTTTTTCCTTCTCTCTAAAAGCACAGGACTAACATTTTAAATCATTAGCATTTACTTTAAGTAGCACTTTCTTCAACCAAGCTTCCCTTCCCAGCCCTCACCCTGATAGCACTGTGCCCCGTGCCCCGGGAGGACCTGCCCTCGTGGAATTGTGTTCAGGTTTTTGAATGCAGAAGGTGCTTTTTTAAAACCCCAGCCTCCAAACTTAGGCAGCTGGGAAAGAGACTGTGATCTTGTTTTTCCTTGAAGTGTACTGAGAATAGGGCTCCTGTGTTTATTAGCAGCTAGACCTGCAAAGCACACAGCCTCTTAAAGGTCCCTCACTGCTGCTGGGGTGGCTTCTGGTTTGGGGTAAAAACAACACAACACAAACCCACCTCCAATCTCTGTTAAAAACAAGGATTCTTAGCAGCCTGAATTCCATTCACGGTCCTGTGTCACACACTGAGTAGCATTTTCATCTCTTCTATGCTTGTTAAATATTAGATGCAATATTAAAATATTGAAGAGAAAAAAGGAGGCTGGTAGCAACTGCCTGAATTTACAACACAGACAAAGAAATAGGTGGAGGGGAGTTGAGAAAGAAGCCACGGATCCTGCAGGTTCAGGCATGTTACAAAAAATAGTTATGAAATACCCCTAATTCAGTGTTCAGAAATGAAGGAAAAACAAGTTGCTCCTTTAACTAGAAATTAGGTGTTAATGAGACCTCTTCAGAAATAAAAATAGTGTAAATTTTCACTGCAAAGCAAAATTTATTTCCTCCCTTTCAATTTGCCCAAAAGGAAACCTGAGGTACAAGTGCTTTGTCTTGAATATCTCGTATTTCTGAGAAAATAGACCATATTTCTGGAAAAGAGCGAGCATTGTCCCTCATTTCCACGTAAAGAAAGAGGCAGAAAAAATCCTTCTAGAAAAGAGTGCAAGGGATGGAAAACAGCATCTGTTGGAGGGGGAAACAAACAAACAGACATCGTCTCTGCTACATTTGGCACCAAAAACCTTTGGGCATTTCCAGTGCATCTTTCACAAGCCAGACAGTCGCCACATGTCCCCTGGCTCCTGGAGACACCGATTTGCCAACTACAGCACATGTCAAACAGCCCCTTTTGCAGCGTAATAAGTTCAACAAGAAAGTTCACTCCCGTGGCGCAGCCGTGCAGAAGGTTAAGTGTTGGACCCAAGGCAGTTTGTCGCGGCTCGGGAGGTGAGAGGTGTCTCTAATCGGACACACACAGCTCAGAGCAGGGGCTGCCCCACCACCAGAAGGTCTCCTTTGGGGTGAGGGACCCCGCAGGGCTCTCCGGCCACCACCGAGCCCCTCTGCAGGGTGGTGGCACCAGCCACAGAGCAGCTGCTGCAGAGTCACAGACTCCCACCACAGCAAGCAGAGATGCACAACATCTACGTGCCCTTGGTTACAGCAGGAGAAGACCCAGGCTACAGAGGGGTCTTGTCTCTCACCCCACCTCAGAAAACACCTTCACCACCTCACCACCCAACACTTGCCCACCCTACACCCACTTTTGGACTCCTCACCTCTCAAACATGCTCTCCACCACCTCCTGCCACCAGCAATCCTCTTCCACCAGTTACCCTTCGGCTCACGCTTTGGGGTAGGAGAGGACAAAAGCAGAGCTCTGCCGTACCCAGCAGCCACTCCTGCACCAGCATCAGCCACAGCTGAGCAGGTCACTGCTGAAGGGCAGCCTGGGCACCTGCTGCTCCCTGACGTGGGCCCCCCAGGTGCTCCCAACAAAGAGCTGATTTCCCTCCCAGGTTACACCAGGTCACAAGAACTGAGCAAGGTGAAGACAATTACTAATCCCGGTGGAACATTTCACACACAGTTTTTGTGGTCTAAACGTGACAGCAACTTGTATCCCTCCCACCGGCACTGGGCTGAGTTGGGCATGGATTCATTTGTAAGAAGAGAGGTTTTGTGGGGGTCCGACACCTCAAGCTTTAGAGAAGCCGCGTGTAAAGCAGCATTTCCCTGAAGCACTCCCCACACCAGGCGCCCTGACTGAGGACAGCAGCAGGGATGGTATCACTGTTGACTCTTAGCTCAGTCTTCAGCTACATCGTTATTTTCTGGAGAAGTACACTACTTTTTTCTGTTGATGGGTCTCTCATTTCAGCAAAGGTTCCCAAACAACACCACAGGTAATATATCTTAGTAAAACATTTTTAAATACAACTTCAAAACTGGGACTGGCTGCAACTGTCCTGAGAAATCAGGGTGGAACAGGTGAAGGTATTAACTAACGGATCAGAGAGCGGACTCCAAACAGGCAAGTTTCCCTCCGACTCCCTCCCATGTGTCACCCTAACAAGTGCTTCAGAACCTGCTCTTGGGACGTGTTGCGTGCTGGCACTTAACACCGGTGTGAGAGGGTTTGGGGCAGGGGGAGGGCTGAAGGGCTGAGAATTTAATCCCTTTGTACCTCAGCCACCTAATCCATACACCAGTCGTAATAACGCTCACTAATCTCAGAAGGCTTTAATCGATTATTTGTTAAGATCATCAAGACCTTAGCAGGAAGGCTTTAAAGACCTGCAAAGTCTATTAATTATTTTATCATTATCATTGCTGAAAAATTATATGACTTTCCTCCTTTTCCTTTGTGCCGTTCAGACCAGGCAGGTTCCGAGGCGCGCCTTCTGCCTTCTGCTCCATCACGGAGCACACAACACCCCGAGGCCACACCCCAGCTGAACTCTTGGGGAATTATTATAATAAATAAGCACAAGTTTCAACAGTAAATTCTTCAGACCAAGAATTATGTCTTTCTGTTTATCTCGTAGTTATATTGAAAAAAACCAAAACCAACATGGCAGAGTCCAACGCTGCGGCCAACGCTGACGAGAGAGGAAGCACTGTATTAAAGTGAACAGAGCAAGGGGAAGGCAGTAACATTTCTAACAGGGGAATTTTAGCTGCAGCTTTTCCCTCGCCAGCTCTCAGAGCACTGTGCAGTGGGGCGCAGGCTCTTCTGCACCCACTTGAACGTACAGGTAAAGAGCAACGGTGCGAAGCGAAGTGGCGGAGATCCAACCAAGTCCCCACGTCAATCTTAATGAGGCATTACTATAAAAAGCTAAGGCTGTTTATCACTGCTAACACAATGACAATTGCATGTTTATTAATGTAATATATATAATCATATTGAAACCATATGTTTGTCTACACATGGATTCGTAGCTTTTTTTTAAAATCACTTGACCCAAACTTCAGTGTAACCACACTAGAATAATTTTCATCCTTTAAGCTCAAAGGCTTGTTAAAGCACTGACCAGGGAAGTTGCCTGTCCAAGTTACACGTAGCCTGAGACAAAGGATTCACAAGCTGCTTTGGCAACTTCTTCCAGAGGTTAACTACTATCGTTAACATATCTCTGCCAGATTCGTCGTTTGAATTTTGGTGATTAGAAACTGAGCCCACCTCCGTTTGCAACCACTTTCTCCATGTGCACGCACAGGGCAGAGTTTCATGTCAACTTAACTTAATCAAAAAAAAAAATAAAAAGCTGACTTCTCTAAAGTGCTTTAGGCAGCTCCTTGAGTTCCAAATTTTTGCATTTTTAGACCCGAAGAATGAAGAAATGTTGCTTGTCACCAAAGCCAATCTAGAGCAGGACTATTCTGATGCTCTAGAGTGAAGATCTTTGCACGATTCTGGCAATATTTGGTCACACTGAAAGATCAGCTTCTCTAATACCAGTAAGGAAAGATATTTCTTGCTGGTTTATTAGGAGGAAGCATGTCCTAAATTACTTCAATTCACATTTAATCTTTTCACCTCAGGGATCCAAACTTCTCAGAGCAAGGGCCAGCGTGAGCTCAGACGGCCGAGTGCAATATCTGCGCCCAGCAGGAACGCGCCGTAACCGTTACCTGCAGTTTGCATGTACGTGTACACCGAGGGCGGGGGAAGATCTCATTTTATTCTGGCCTCAGGACACCACGCACGAATTGGTCTAACAGGAAGGGGAAAGTTATTGAGCCACAAGCTTTCTCTCAGATGGTTTTCTCTTCAGAAGTTTACTTTACCTCCCAAATTAAATTTTTTGGTAATATTCAATACCTTCTTAAAAAAAAAACCCCTTCAGTTGTAGCAGTGTGTCCACAGTTATTTATTACCTGCCTTGTGGTCTGAACAAATATGATTTTGTTATTCTATGTTGTCAATAGAAAATGCACATATGGTTTTGATTGACAAAATTATGACAAAATTCACTGTATCCTAAAAAATGATTGAAAAGTTTGCAGATGGTTTCTGGGCATAGCAGGGAGGGGGAGGATTGAATTTCAACAAAAGACGTGCCAAGTTTTTTTCTCTTCTTACTGTTCACCCTGTTTCCACATCCCAGCTTTTTTCTTATTAGATACTAGGGTAAGGCAGGTATTCCGCCCAGAAGGCATATGTTTCTCTTTAGCTTTTGGCATTCCATCACACTTTGTCATGTTCACATTATGTTACACCCAGGTTCATTCACAGATAAACATGAAATGACATCATAAGCCTCAAGTAACAAACAGCAAAACACAATTAAGGGTAATCTAATGAGCGTCACGTTTGCACCACAGAAGTTTCGTGTTTGAGGAATGTTGGTCTCACTCATATTCTGAAGGGTTTAGTCAATCTAAATTTTGTCTTCTTTTTTTTTTCTTAAAAACTAAGTTCTGTTCTTCTCAGTTCTTTTACTTCCCAATGGAAAAAAAAGTGGGGAGCGGGCCAGGAACTGCCAGCCCAGATCAGACATGATCTTATTTCTGCTCTGAATTGATAACCCCCTTTTCCTCGGCACTGTTCACATGGTCAATCACTCCTGCGGGCTTTGCTGTAGCTGCTCACTGTGCTTTGGTGAATTCTGTCAAACAACAGATCCATGCAAGCTCTGCTTTTTGTGTTTCATCTCCAAAACGTCTTTACAAAGATATTTCACCTGTCATTTGGCGAAACACATTTTTCTTCTACTTTGTCTTTCCAGGGAAAATATTTCTTTAACTTTCTGCCTGTACCTGAACGCTGCGGTGACCGGTGCCCCGTTACGTGACGGCCGGGTGGGCTGGCAGGTGGGACAGACCCTCGGCGTGGATGGGGGTGGGGGAGCAGGCTGGAGCCTCGCAGCCTTCTGAGACCGTGGGGGGTTTGAATTAACCCCTGCGCACTGGGACCGGCCTGCACTGCCAATAACCCGTGGGGAGCGCCTCCCACCTTCTCACGCTTTCCATTAATTTGGTAACAGACTTCAACCTGTCATAGGCTTTTTTCTCTCCGTGACACTCGTGGTAGTTGATGATCTGCTACATCACCACCTCCAACAGCTGCTCGTACCTCGGTGTACACATGTGCGTGTAGGTCCACACCCCACGTGGTGATCAGCGCGGGCTGGAAGAACAGGAACCTGGGCAGGAGATCCTGCTTTCCCCAGGAGAGGGTGGAGGGACGCCCTCTGCGTCTGAACACGCGGTGAGCTCTGAACTCTGTCCCTACTCTTTCATTTCAGCCATGTTAATGATGGATAACACAAAATACTCAGAATTTATTCAACCTGCCAGAATATTCCCACCTCTGCCAAACCTGTCAGTGGCCTTCAGCGGCTGCCGTCCCGCCTGCCCAGGGATGTCCGTGGAGCAGCAAGCCAGCATGGAGAAGACGGATAACTGTTGAGGGGAGAACATCTGGAAGGTGTCATTGGAGTGTTAGTAGCTCTCCCTGTCTATGAGCTATGCCCAAACATGTCGATAAGTTTCCCAACATGGAATTCATTTTTTATAACAGGATACATGTGGAAGTTCATGTTTCAGCGGTGGCCAGAAATGGCTCTTTTCTTCTTCAAAAAGATTTGTGACCTCTTCTCCAGGCTACTGCAGTATGATTTATTTGGGTCTCCTGTCACAGAGCACTCACAGGCCACGGTATTACAGAATACAAGAGCACAGGCTTTCAGCTACGAGTTAATGAGAGTTATGCTCCGTGACCTGCACCATCTGCCCGTTAGCCAGCGAGCACAGCGTAACGCCTGCCACGGCCCAGAGCCGCTCCTCGGGAGGGTCCGTCTGTCCTGCGCCGCCAGCACGGGCTGGGCTGGGTCACGACAGCAGAACTCCACGTGCGGAGAGCGCAGGACACAGTGGAGGGACACTTCCCATCCCAGGTCTGTGCCCAGCAGCCCCGGCCACCTCTGGGCACTGTCTGTGCTCCGTACACAGCCGAGACGCGAGGGGAAACGGGGCTTGTGCCTGGTATGGATGATCAACCAGAGCACGACGAGAGCAGCACAGTGGCTGCGCCTCCTTCCGAGAGCTGCTTCGATCCTCGTGGAGACAGAAGAGCCCCGGGACATGGAGGTTTACAGCCCAGCTCAAACACGTCTGGAAGCTTTTATGTGCATCTCAGAAACGTGGAAGGTTCACTCAGCCGTATCCGTTCAGTCGAAAGGATACCGGCCCTAGAGCAGCGATACACCTTCTGTAGGCAATCATTTGATTGTGCAAACGAAAAATTTTGCAAAGCCTTTGCAGTGCAAAACCCTGAACCGACCGAGGAGCAAGATGCTCCCCATAGAATCACAGAATGGTTTGGGTTGGAAGGGACCTTAAAGACCATCCAGTTCCAACCCCCCTGCCATGGGCAGGGACACCTTCCACCAAACCAGGTTGCTCCCAGCCCCATCCAGCCTGGCCTTGAACACTGCCAGGGAGGGGGCAGCCACAGCTGCTCTGGGCAACCTGGGCCAGGGTCTCACCACCCTCACAGGAAAGAATTTCTCCTAATATCTCATCTCAATCTCCTCTCTTTCAGTTTAAAACCGTTCCCCCTCGTCCTGTCACTACTTGCCCTTGTAAAAAGTCCCATACCCAGGCCTATTCCCAGCAGAGAATGCAGCCTCTTTGAATTTTATCTAAAACTATTTTCTTATTCAAGATCTCTCAAAGCACTTATTAAAATAGTCAGTTTAACTATCACAGTGACTCTAGACAAGTGCAGCAGCTGGAAGATCTTTAGCAGCAACTCAGAAAACATCCTTGCAGAACACCACGCATCACACACATCTCAAAACACCACAGCTACGACGAGGTACCCTTTGCTGAGGCTCTGCGTGGTACCTTCTCAGAGGGACCACGGCACGCTACCTCCTGCTCGGACAGGCAGCAGCGTGCTTTTACGCCTTGTCTGAACTGCCACCCTCTGTCCGAGGCTCTGAGCGGCAGGATCAGCACTCTGCCTTAGTGCAGCCCTTGATATGATGCTTAAACCTCCAACCCACCAGTTCAGAGGGAAGAATTCTACCCAATAAACCTTCCTGACATGCAATAAAATAACACATTTATTTACTCGCTTGAACCCACCAATGTGCTGTTCATTTCAGTGATTGATAGAATTGGGTTATAATAAGCATACTTTATTATTGAAAAATTTAATTTAAGGTTTAAACATAAAACAAATGGTATTTTCAAATCTATTTTAATGAAGACTATCAAAACCATTCCATTGCCATAAGGGAAAAATTCTGTCTCCATATCTGTTATGTATATATGCATAAAATCTTCAGCCTACAAGTATAAGTCGCCTGTCCTTCTATCAATCCATCATTCTGAAAATAGAATACAGAAAGCCTTATTTTTTCACTTAATTTTCATTAGATTCTTGAGGGAATTAAAATAACACAATAATGGGCAAATTCTGCCACTACAAATCCAAATGACAGCAATGAATCTACTTACGGGCGGAATTTGGCCAAAACTCCAGCTAGGAGAGCCAAGTACAGAGCAGACACCCATAAAAGTATACTTAGAGCTCAAGTATGTCAGGTAGGTAAGTAATGGACTTTAAATTCATACAGGAATATGAATGCCTTTAACGTGCCCTAGCGGGTAAGGACTGGCTAGCGGGCCGGCGGCGCGGCTCCAAACCGCTCGCGCATCGGTGCGGAGCACCGGCCCCGCGCTCTGCCTCTTGGGGCAGACCCCACGCTCGGCGCCGGCCGTCGCAGCTGCGCTCCTGCCCACGCTGCGAAAGAGGTTTTTCTCGTACAGGGAAATGCAGGACTTGTGGTGTGCTGCCAGCGAGGCTGCTGGACACCCCAGCCCCTGGGAGAGCCCTACGACGGGATGTATTGCCTGGCGCTCGCGGTGATGGACTCAGCACGCCCATCTCCATCCAGGGCTTCCCTCTGCAGATGGCAGCTGAGAAACCCTTGCAAGTACCAGGACCAGAGAGAGTCACCAGGCTGTGCGTACTGGCTCTCCCTTTTTCTGTGCCTGTTGTGCCATTCACCTCTGCCCCCTTGTACACACTTGGAAAGAAGATTTTGGAGGATATACTGAGAAAAAAAAACAACTTTCTAAAGCTTTTCCTGGAACTTTCCAGAGATCTCCCCATAACCAGTGTGGACATCACCTTTCTCATCTTTAAAATGAAAAAAACTGCAGAAAGATACCTGTCAGGCCAGAAGAAAATCCCTTTCCCTCCTTCCTCTTTCCCCGTGGCTGGAGGAGTGAAAGGCTGCGAGTGGCTGCTGTGGGCCGGAGGCTTGAGGGAACGGCCTCCCAGCCCCATGCTCTCAGTTGATGGCTGGAAGACTCCTCTACCCTGATGGTGGCACCAGGGCCACCACCCAGCCTGAAGGGCTCATCTGCAGCCCCGCAGCCGGTGCCCCAGCTGGCGTTAAAGTCCTTGCTGAGAAAAACCAGCAAGGCAGCGTCCCTGGGCAGCCAGACCCCGGCTTAGGGGAAAACATCTGCCCGCAGCTGGCTGAGCTGGCCCCACTCTCCTCAGACCCCTGCTCTATTCTTGTCCCATTACCCTTTATCTTTGGACACAGGCAATAATTTTTTTTTAATTTTGAATGCATTTTAACAAATACTGCGGGGCTGCTGGCTCGTTATAATTGAGTGTGTAAGTGAAGCTTTAGCCATGTGCTGAAGTCCAGGGAGTGGGAATAATAGAATCGCATTAGGGATACTGGGAATGTTCTCGTTCACGTTTTCCTTAAGTTTTTTAAATCACCTCAAACCGTAGCAGTACATTAAAAGCGCAAGGTGTTGGCCGGATTCTTGTCTGATAATTTTTAAATTATCGTCTATATTCTAATTGGGTTTGCACACTGTCCTGGTAAGTCAACAGATTCGTGTCTTCAGCGGGTCAGACCCTTAGTACATTTTGCCTTTTTGCAGAGAAGAAATTTACCTTTTGAAATGACTTATTCTTTCCCTGGATGTGCCTTTGATGCAGGTCTATTGTTTCAGTGTAAGGAAAATGTATTCCTTTAACAGGTTTATGCCTTCAATGGAATTTGTGTAAGTAGGTTCCACTGCACAAACACAAAAAGCTCTAATACATGCAGGCTGGGTCTACATCACGCCGTCAGATGTCAAGTTTGACGACTGATGGTACTTACACAGATTTACACAACAAAAAGTACATTAAAAGGACGTTAAGATTGTGAGTCAATGTCACAAAAGCATGGAAATTCACATTTCAGGATTTAAACATCCAATATTGACATGGAAAGCTGAATATTAAAGCGGTATCCCATTAGAGCTAAGGTACCGAATAATTTTTAGACTATTAATTTCCTGAAATTTGTTGTTCTCTCTGCCTCTTACAGCTTTCACATTTTTAATTAAGTTTTTGTTGTGTATGTGTCCTTGTCTTGTAATTTCTAAGTTGCTCCTTCTGTGTCTAGTGTAATTACATAATATACGCAGCACGTATGATAGCTTAATTAGAAATGTGAACCACGATATGTGTGGAAACCACAAAAAGCTTCATGAAACTTTGAGGGTAAATGTTTCTACAGATTTACAGGGGTTTATAAATGGTTGCTTCCAGTATTGTTCTCCAATAAAAACAATTACACCTAACGCCAGGCCAACTTGGAGTAAAATTATGAATAATAATAATTAGTACTTACAGAATCCTTATCACCACGGTGTTATTGGTTTCAGATGGAAAACCAGACGTAGGGGTTAAGTGACTTGCCAAAGGGCTGACTTCGAGTCAGTGTAAAAGGAGGAAACCCCAACCCAGCCATGCTCAGAGCCTCCGACCGGGCTCAGGCAGCAACATTAAACTCCCTCTCTTTGATCGTTTGACCCCCTCCCCCCCGTGTCTGGCATTATTCTGACAAACCCCTTTTGGATCCAAACCTTGCAGATGTTGAATTGCTCTTAGGAGATGGCGAGCACTAAAACAAATGGGCATTAAAGGTGCTTAGAAACGTGCGCAGCCACAATGATGTAAAGCTAAAAATAGTAAAAATCGGATTTTGAAATTTTTTTGTAACATCAAAAACAATTATTCCCAAGTTTACACACCTTATGCCAGGCCTTACCCTGGTGTGAATTCTCCCAGGCAATTTTATAAGCCTGCCGAGTAAAAGCGTGCAGCAAACGCAGCGGCTGCTGTAACTTTAACTAGCAGCCTTCCAGCCTCGCTGCGAGAGAGGCAGAAATATGCAAGTTAAACCAGTGGATAAAAAAATCTCCACTGTAATGACTATTTGCTACGCTCGCGAGAGGGGCTGGGACAGCTTGTGAGGAGAGGAGTACCAGGAGGAAGGCAAAGTGCAATGAGATAAAACAGGAGCCGCGACTTTGAATACAATTTACGTTTGCTAATTCCATTTGTAGCTGTGCAGAGCCAGGCTCCATCTTACAGCTCGGTGCAGCCATTTTAAGTTCACCAAGAACAAACCAAACAGAAATTAGTGTTCTTCCTCGAATAAACCATAACGTTGGTTCGAATGCTGACGGGAGCTAAGTAATGGCTAACGGATGATTAAGGCCAATATCAATTTAAAAAGAGGAATTTTCTTAATATCTCAAGACTCCTCTGTAATTGCAGGACCACGGGAATCGCCTCTCTCCAGAAGGGCTCCCGCGTTAACGTTGTGGCGTTAAATCGGTGTTAAACACCCCAGCTATGGATAGGCACGTTACTGCCAAGTACGAGCATCTATCGGTTTCTGTATTTGCTGAATTTGCTTTCCTGCCTGCAGTCGCTTCGCTCAGGATGAGCAAGAGCAACCTCTCCCCTTCCCCTCCGTGAGCCAGCGCGCGGGAGCCTGCCATCCCATCGGGGCACCGGGCGGCGACACCCAGCCCAGGCTCCGGCACCGCAGAGGGGACGGGGCAGCAGCAGCCGAGAGAACGAATGCAGAGCTGACACCTTGGTAGTGACGGCGGAGCGGCAAAGATGGAGACACGGCGCACAAGTACTAAATACACCTTGGTGAGAAATACAGATTGCGTCTGGCAGATGCCAGGGGCTCGCGCCCCCTCACGCAGGCGAAGGAAACCCGCACCCGGGCAGGTATCGCCTCCCACCGCAGGCGCGTGGCGAAGGGCCCCCCTAGACGTCAGGTCGGGGCTTGCTGGGCAGTGTTTCCAGAGTCTGAGGAAAGGCGTGTGTACATTTATCTGCTCCCTGCATAGGTGGTGAACGGACAGGTCTGATGCGCTCTGGGAAGAGTATCAGGTTCTGAGAGCGGCAGGAGTGCGTCGGAGATAAAGTCTGTTCGTGAAACAATGGGCTTCTGTGGCGATACTTCATGTCCCCAGATCAAAGTCTACTGTTCCTCTTCAGTCACTTCTAAAACTGGGCTTTGAGAATCGAGGGGAAGCCAATTTCTACTGAGAAAAGTTGTCTAAGGGGTATTTCAGGTGGTTTAGCCTTTTTCTCCCCACCAAAAAGCAAAGAGAACAGGAGTTACTGAAAGAGGTTTTTCCCCCACCATAGCCAAAATCCCACACGTTTGAAATTCGGACACAAGATAATCCCAACTGTGAAAGAAAAAGTGTTGCACAGTCTGTTCTCTATTTGGGCTGTCACAACACCGTACAGCACCACTTATCTGCAGGGTTCCCGGGAACCCCTGCCCAGAGCGGGTGGCTGAGGGGGTTGAAATTTGGGGTTATATTGAGAAAACGGTTTCAGGCTCTGTTCTGACTAAAGACAGCGCTGTCGGAGCAGTGGCGAGCGCTCTTTCATCCGGACTCCAGCAAAATACTAATATCAGTAACGTTAAAGAGCTGTGTTTCAGCAGACAAATTGTTATGAAAGCAAACAACTGCGAGCATCTCCTCGCTGGTCCAGCCCTGAGCCCGCGCTCCTTTTCCCACACCGCCTCCGTGCACCAGCCAGGCCGACAACGATTCCCCCTTCCCAGCAAGGTTGAGAAAGGCACTTTATTCTTTCCAGGTGTCCTGCACTGATTTATTTATGGTCTCACTTTCTTTCTTAGTGCGAGAAATCCTAGCTTTTAGCCAGCTGTAAAGGATTGGCGAGACGCATTTGTAAGGGGAAAAAAAATTAGCGACGCTTTTTTCTTACCAACCTTTGCCCGCCTTATTAGGCCGGGAATTTTCCAGTGTACTTAAATAAGCCCCGCAGCAGCCTCGGCGCCTGACCCGTGAGCAGCGATGTACGAGGGCACTCGGTGTGTTAGCCCAGAAACCAGCTGAGACATGGTCACGTCTGATAAACCTGGGCTCCGGCACAGGAAAAACTTCCCGTGAGGAATGACAAGAAAAGGAAGACAGACTCGTATTTCTGTTCTCAAGGGCTTTGGCAAAATCACAGCCACCCCACGTAACAGGCCCAGGGGCCACCGCTGCTCTCGCAGTCCCTGATAAAGTCACCTTCTCCCATTCCAAAGGTGGTGTGGCAGTGGCAGGGACGGAGAGGAGAGGTCCCCGGCAGTGCCCACCCCAGCAGCATCAGACCGACCCGCAATGACGTCCCACAGCGACTGCTGCGCCCCAGAGCCCGTTCACCTCGAGCTGGGTGCACCTCACTTTTGAAAATGTGAATGGCACAGTCAGGAACAAACAGTTGTGCGTCACCAGTCGGGCCTCTGGCTGTAAATCCACACCCACGAGCAGGGTGTCGTTTCTTTTGCTGGGAAAGCAAACTCAGGGCACAGGGAATGTGTTGCAGCAGCTTCATGAAGCCCAGGATCCCCGTGGGACCAAAACCAGGTGAAGTTCAGCAGCGTCGGGTGGAGCCCACGGGGTCTGTCCTCACCGCAGAGCTCCTGCCCAGAGCCTGTCCTGCAGCGGTCATCGGCAAAGCGATGTGGGAAACGTGCCCCAGGCTCAGTCTTGAAACAGAGAAGCGTGAAAGCCCTGGAAAAGTTGTTGCTTGAAAGAAAATTAATCTCTGGTTTATCAAAATGAAGTGTCAGATACCTTTATGCATATGCTGGAGAAGCTCTACCCTGCCTGGTTAATGGCAGGTTATTCCTTTTCTTACGCTGTCAACTATTGTTACTGATTGTTAATAGCATTAATATTTCCATCACTTAATTTATTTTATTAATCCCATTCAGGTTTACCATTACCAGCATATGAACTGTAAATAGCAATAATAATGCCATCAAGGTTAATATCAGTGATGCTGAAGGGTATTATGTAAAACACAGGCTGTGAGCGGCGGCGAGACAGGCGCCTATAAAACCTCGCCCGCGATGGCGGGGGGGTGGGTTAAACAAAGGTCTCGCACAGATTTACGGAATTGCGTTATCTTCTGGAAGAGGTGAAGATTTAATACCAAAAGCCTCCTTTAAATATCCTGTAATGTTCCTTTCTATCCCCCGATTGTAAAAATATAGCCAGAGAATGTTCTTAAGGAACGGCGTTTTTATCTTAAATTATTAAAAAGTCTAATAGTGGTTTCAGTTTTCTTCTAAAAGCGCAGGCATTGGAAACAGACGATTTGTCAACTTTTAAATCACGCTATGCAGGTGTTAGGGGGGATTACGCACAGTGCCAGGAAAAGGTCTGTGTGAGAGAGCACAGGAGAAACAAAATCACGGATGAAGGTTTAGCAGCAACCAAAAGGCCAAAATATCTTTACGCAAACTATTGTTCTCACAACTGTGAGTCTCACGGCGCAGCGAGGGGACGCAGGTCCTACACGTCTGTCACCACGGCACACACGTCACCTGGTGCAGGTACCAGGGTGAGTCGGGGGCCGGGGCAGTGACAGCCAGAGGGAACACCCGGGGACAGCCCTGCTACGGGCTCTGCGACCTCCGTGAATCCGTGCAAATGCAGCTTTGGAAAAAAGGGGTAAAAAAGATTCAAGAATGAGAATTTAAATCCTACAGGAATGCCAGGAGAACACGGAAGCTGCTAGTAAAGAGGCCACTGAAGACGGTAGTTGAGGGAAGTCTGGAGAAAGGGCTCGGTTTGCCCCTCTGGGACGGCTTCCTGACGGTGAAGAACACGTCGGCTTCCTGCGCCCGGACAGGGTGATTTAGTATTCACACCACTTTATTTGGGAGGAATTTGTAAAAGAGCTGGAGCTATAAAATACCTTTCCGCTCATTTTTCACGGATGCTGCTGCGGAGGTCGCAGGAGTCTGCCAGGGCAGGGAATGGAAAAGGACGTTTGCCACGGAGGGAGGCTTCGTCCTGCGGTAGGAAGTGGCCCGTCGGCACGGACCCTCCTTCCTTTGTTACATCTGCCTTGCCTTCCTCGAAGAATTAAATTAGATATACAAGGGGGAAAGAGAGAGGGAGAGGGGGAGAGAGGGAGGGCAAGGGAGGGAGAGGCGAGAAAAAAGGCTCGGGCAGGAATATATTTCCTATGTCTGGATAAGGGGAAGGATTCGAGGTAATTGCTTGCTTCTCTCATTGTTCTCAGCTGCCAAGCAGAGATTCATAGAGTGTCTGCAAAGATCTCTCTCTTTTTTCTTTTCCTTCTAATTCTTCACCCCCCTCCGAACCCCCATCTACCCCGATCCCTATCCCTCCCCTTCCTCCTGCTTATTCCACCCTAGGAAAAAAAAAAAAAAAGTAATTTGTCTGGTTTATTTATGATGCAATGAAGGTATGCTGAACGCATCGGGATAACCTGACACTGGTCAAACTATCTGTCAGCAAAGAAGAACTGCCTTCATACTCCAACGAGTGCATAATTTAACCATTTCTCTACCAGAGGGCAAGGCGAGACCATCCATTTAAAACACGAGGGTTTGTCACTGCTCCCTTCACAATAAAAACCCACTTTCGTTGCACCCTGGCAAAACCCAGCGTTTGACATGTTTTCAATCAACCCTTTATCTGCTCATTTTCGCCGGTCGTACACAGATTGTCTGCGTGTAATAAAACTTCTACTTGGAAAAACATTAAATGATTTGAGATATTCATATGAGAGCCAGGTCCCAAAACAAGATGGAACACACAAATCTGCCAGCTCTGAAACCAATTCAGGATGGATTTAGGACCCAGCTAGATCCAGACAATTGGATGCTGAGGATGGGGAAGAAACAGCAATGCCTCAGGTCTAAGGAAGTACAGATAATCCTGCCCTCCCCATGCACGGCGAGGCAGCGGCTCCGGCTCGGAGAGAAAATGCAACGTATCCAGCGAGCAGGGTACAAGGGAAGTGTGAGTTAAAGGAGGAGAGAGAAAGCGAGAGAGGAAAAAAGGAAATAGCAAATAATATTCCAAAATATTTGAAATGTCAACCAAGGATTAAAAAAAAAAATAAAAATTAACTGCATAAGCACTTTTTTTTTAAATTAAAAAAAAAACAAAACAAAACAAAAAAATACTCTATGCAAGCCCTGTTGAAATAGGATGGAGCAAACAGGGGAAGGGAATTACTAGTTGCATCCCACCATTTTAAATTAGTCACAATATTTTCTCCCCGCTCGGGACACGGCGCAGCGAGGAGCAGGCGAGAGAGCGCTGGCAAAGCCAGGGGCCAAAGAGCCATTTTTGGGCTGGCATCCCTGCCACGGCCGGGGGACAGGGCGTTGGGCAGCCACTGCCCGAGGCTCCGGCAGCCCCGCAGCTGTGCCAGCAGCTCGGGGAACGCGTGGGACAGCAGAAAAGGGCACGCCAAGCTTTAACAGATTTTTTAATTTCATCAGAAAAACCATTCTCAGGGTTCGGCCCAGAGCGGCGAGTTCTCGCAGTGCGACGCCCTGCCGGGCAAGACTGCCTGAATGCGTGGGCTTTGAGCGCACTGAAAATATTCTGGTGTTCAATAAATGGCAGAAGGAAGTATTTTTAAGAAAAAAAATTATTTTGCAATATAACGCAATGCGTGCAACGGAGATCGGGGAAGGAACTCCGGGAAATACTCCAGGGTTTGACGAACAGCCTCTGCTCGTGATCCTATTTATTCCTGCTGCACCCCAGCACTTGCCTTCGCACCGTAAGCAAGGAGGAGGTTTTATGAATGGGAATATCTGTAGCAAGAGGGAATGTAAAATGGAAGGGAGATAATAGGAAGGGTCGGGTCAAAGGCACGAGGCGGCCCCCGGGACGGGCGAGTGACAGCCGCCGCCGCAGGCCACCCTGGCCGGTCGCAGGGTGCAGCCCCGCGCCACCGTCCGGGGGCCACCCGCCCCTCGAGCTCTGCTCCTGCTCCGGGGCCGCCTGTGCGGATCCTCTCTGGGAGGAGGGGAGGCAGAAACACGATCGGTTTTTATTCTGCGTTACTCAGAAAGCCGCACTTGGAATTGACATCTATTTTCCTTTATGAGATTATTTAGGAGCCAATCGTTACAGCTATATCGTGTACTTACCTCTAACCACGCAAGTATAAAACGCACGTTAAAATAAAAACAAATATATTTGGCAAAACATAAAAATAAAGACATATTTTGGATACAGGGAATCAATTTATAAAAGAAGAGATTCTGTAACAGATGTATCAAAAAAAGACACATAATGTTGTTTGTCCTGTCGTTCGGGAAATCCCACATCCACACAAAAATGAAGAACATTCATAGGTTTTTCACACAAAAATTGCTCCCTAATAATTAGTATACTTGGGAACAGGCCACTTGACTTTCCTGTTCACCTTTATTTTTTCACTACCGAATGAAGAAATAACGTGAAATTACAACCACCAGCCGAGCTCCTTTTAATTCACAACCATTTTAAAATCTGAAAACACAAACCCAGATGACTCCAGCAAGCTTTGATTTTATTGTCAAATTGCAACTAAAATTAAAATTAGTCAAAACAAATTAATTTTGTTTAAAAAAAAAAAAAGCTACAAGGAGATTGAAATATTCTGTGCCTGTTTTTAACTTGAACCAATTCTTTAAGGCTGAGTCACAAACTTGACAACAGGACGTTAATACCTGAAACAGTTGCATTAATTTAAACGTAGGAGCCCAAATAACATCATTATAATTCTGAACAGGTTGTTTTATCTCCTCAAATCCCGAGTTAAAACCTACTAAAATAAAATTACAAGAGCCTTTCCAACAGACAAGCCCCCTCAAAAGAAACTGTACAGTTCTGCACCCTGATTTGTGTTAGGGATTTCGAAGTGTTCATAATTTGTATTTGTGAAACAAGCAGGATTATTGCAGCGGGGGGAGCGGATCGCTCTGCCGTCTGCCCGAGTTCCCTACAGAGATCCCCCAACCCTCCTCCAGGAGCCCCTCTGTCAGTAATTGCTCTGCCATTTTGTTGTTGCTTCTTTTTCACCTGCCTCGACGAGCCCCAGAGAGCCCAAACCACACATGTAAAAATGGGTCGGAATGGCCCAAAACTAAATTTGCTATTAACAACATTTCTACCGTCCCTCCTCATCACGAAGTGGAGGTGTGGATATGCTGATGCAAGGGAATTTGCTTCAAATCAGCAATGTTTTACTTAAACAGGGCCTTAGAGCAAATGAAAATCATACTTTGTAAAATAAAAGAATTCCATTTCAAACCGCTAAAATTTTAAAAGAAAAGTAGAAAATATTTGCAGTCAGAAAAACAAATTATAAAGGAAAGAAAGAATAAAGCAGGCAGCCAAAGGAACTTCAAAAATAAATCCACAATTCTCATTAGCAATGTAAAAATTATTTGGATTACAAATTTCTGTAATATCCAGAGCTACATTTTGAGAGCGGGCTTTAAGGTCAATGGATGTTTTTGTTTACATGCTCCTTTGGTGTAATAAACCCAAATAATAAAACGCAAGCCCTATTAAAACTGAAATGCATCTGCAAGGGTTATTTTCCCCCTTTGATGAGTTATGGGCATAGGAAAGTGCATGACCATTTTCTACTGTTTTAAAACAACGATAAACAATTTCTATAATGTATTTTCAATGGGAGATTCTTAGTAATAAGAGATTATTTTTTCCCCCACAAACTCCAGGATACTTTAATACCTAAACTGCTTTATTATTTGGCTGCTGAGTATTTATTTATCACAGACGTGTACGTGGAGAAATCCTGATATTTCTCTGGGCTGAGCTCTTTGTAAGTCTGTTCCTCGCTCAGATACGAGCATGAAAGAAATACAGCTGGAATAAATACCGCTGCTCACGCGCTGTGGTGGCCAATGCCAGTGTATTTGCCCCGCTCTCGTGTGGGCTTTGCCCTTTTTTTGGATGCAGTTTAATTAAGGCTTTCGCCTCCCTCACCCTCAGTATTATTAGATTTTAACCCGGGTGTGGAGCCGTTCCTTCCCCCCCTCCATCCCCCCCGTCCCGCAGCACCCCCCGCCCCCCCCGTTTGGGGTTTTTGGGTTTTTCCCCCTAAATCTCAGCTCTCTCTCAGCCGGCCTCCCGCACTACCGGGGATCATTTGCTGCCATAATTTACCGTTATTCCCCGCACCCCGCGCGGGCCCGGCCGGGCTGCGGGGCGCGGCGGTGCGCGGGCGGCGGGCGCCCCCTGCAGGCGCGGGCGGGCTGCGGCGGGCGGAGCGGGGCGGAGGGAGCGGACCGGCTCCGCCGCTGTCCCGGGCTTTACTCGCTTCGTTATCACAAACAGCGGTGCCGAGATGCGGGGAGCGCTGCGGGACCCCCGCGCTGAGTGTCCCCCCCCGCCCCGTCCCGGCAGCAGGTATAAGAATGATATCAGGGGCTGGTTTATGGCAGGCTCTGAAATCCCCGCCGCGTATTCGGGGCGCAGACGTGCGGGATCCCTGCTTCTCCTGCGGCAGAGCTACCTGGGATGGGATTTTCATTGTTTTTTCCCCAAAATAAGCTCTTTAGGGAATCCCAAACCGAGCCCTGCCCAGACACCTGTCCCCAGTGAGAGCACGCTGTGCGCTGCTCGCCGTCTGTACGGCAAATTCTGATTTGGCTTGTGGGTACAGATTGATAAAACCAACGCAAAACATCGGCCAGGAGAAAGCTAGAATGGCAGATTAATAAAAAAAACAAACCAAAATAAAGAGGACACTTTTAAGGCAGGTCTGTAACCCGGAGCCTGCAAGACCTCGGGAAGCCAGCGCGACACAAGGCACCCCGAGCGCCTTTAACCCAAGGCTGGGCCCCGCGCGGGGACCCAGCTGCCTTGTACATCACCAGCCATGCTTCCTCTCCCCCCACGCAGACGCGTGTATTGCGGAAGAGGGTGGGATTAGGGAAAAAACCGTTCTCTGAAGGGAAAGCGTTTCAAAAGACGTCATGAAATGAGAATTTACTGGTCTTTTCCAAGAGCTAATAATGCCTGCGCAGCACAATAGGCATCGCTCACCGTGCCCCAGCCAGGACTTGCAGACTCCTTTCTGCCCCCCCTCTTTAAGAATATAGCTTATGCAAACCTCACCCCCGACTTTTCCTCGAGACTGTATATCAGAGCAGCAGGGGGGCTGATGAAGTGCTCATTTTTTTACATCAGTCTTATAAATTGCTCTCCCCATTAATTGTTTCCATGGAAACAATGCATTTGGCTTGTATGGGGATCCTGAAAAATTTTTAATGGGATTCTTAAAAATGTGCAGGAGGCGGGTGGGGGGTAGGGTAGGTGCTCCCAAACACCCTCAAAAAAGATCCAGCATAAGTTCTAACAAAACGCACAGTTAATTGCTTGTTTCCAAATGTTGCTAGACTGAACCCAGATCTGAAAACATTATTCAAATGACCAGGGGAAAAAAAAAAATTGAAACAAAAGGGCAAGTACAGATTACGTGACAGCACAGAGGAGAATTTTCAAACACCTCCTAGCAAAACACAGCCACGAGACCATGACCAAATAACCATTCTTTAATGTCACAGCCTTAACTAATAATTTAAGCACGAGCAGTCCTTGATAACCCATCAGATCTTCCAACAAACGCTGCTCCTCGCAGAACCTCTGCACGCCGCTCTGACAGGGACAGCGGGAGCTACACGCAGGCGGCGCCGGCAGCGCGCAGACATCCACGCACCATCTTCCCTTTCTCCACTCTCCCTACGCCTGAGAGGATTTTTCTTTTAATTTTTTTTTTTCCCCCAGCAGGGAAAGTATTTGTATTACAGGGTATGAAACTAGTCCAACATGCAAGCATATTTAATTTGGAAAATGTGTGGCTAAATGCCACTTGTTATGGGATTAGTTAACAGCTGCAACTCTGCTACTGTGGAAAGAATTTTTTTTTTAAAAAAAAAAAAAAAGAAAGGAAGGATTTAACCGAGAACTGCAACGTGCCGTCTCCCAACTTTCTCTGGGTATTTTCAAGTTACATCCAGTTTCTCAGCTCTCTATGGGGTTGTCCTCACTTAACTGTCAGCTGCAGCTACCTACACTTAAATTAACTCCTCTGCAGTCAGCTCTGAGCGAGAGCAGCCAGCGCTGTGAGCCAGCCCTGAGCCGCACAGCACGCTCAGCGGAGCCAGCTCAGCCCCACGGCGGCAGCTTCAGCCTCGCACCCCCCGGTTAAAGCACCCTTTGGCTCCAGCTGAAGACGGGCACAAGCGTCGGGTTACCGGCAGCTCTCACGTTATACCTCAAGCTACTCACGCAGTGAAGACAGGCTCTAAATTACTTGTTAAAAATACTGTACTCGTCCCGAGTGTCCTACGGGGTCCTCCAGCGCTAAGTGCTGTTAATGAAGGAGAATATCACCTTTACCGCGTCAGTCACATAAGGCAAACCCACCACTCACTTCATGTTTCCTGCCCATATGGCCGTGACCTCTCTACGTGGCCACTAACAGATATTTTCATACAGATGCCAAGAAGCAGGTTTCTAGGCCGTAACTCACCCCCTCTCCGTCCCAAAGTGTTTCTCATTAGTATCATGTTGCTGTTCTCTTTCCTGCTCAGGAACAGCTCACCTTCTCTGGAGCCTAAGCCCTTCACTGCCCTAAACCGTCGTGAATGAACTGAAAATCAGGCACTCGGTACCAGGCTCAAGGAAGGACGCGGCTCCGGAGCAAGCAGCAGCAGAGCCAGCCCGGGAGCGGGGAGAAGCAGCCACCTCCCGGGGACGGAGCCGCTGCAAATCCTCACCCGGCGAGGCACGAGGATGAGGATGGCTGGAAGGGGAGGACACGTGCTGCCGAGCACAGCGGCATCGCTTTCCATCCTGACCTCTGCACCTCACTGCTGCTCCACCTACAGCAAAACACCCTAAAGAGTTTTCATTGCAAAAGCCACAATGAAAGAGATAAAAGACTCCGTTTGTCACCCCATACAACGGGTGTTACCCGCGTTGCCTTTGTGGAAGACACATCTTATTGGATCTACTTGTCTGGGGGCAGGGGGACCTCTTGCCTGGCTCCAGGAACAAGATGCTCAGGAATCCCAGTGTGCCACGGCAGGGAGAGGGACGAGAGGGTCAACATCAAACCCCTGAGCTCAGAGAAATCACGTGCAGCAGCGGGGAGTCGGAGAGTGATCCCCCCGCGGCCACGCAGCTCCCGCTGGGCGAGGGGGCTGCCGGAGCCCGTCACTGGAAGCCCTGCCCCAGGGGTGCAGGCTGACTCCCAAAAACTGCCCGTGCTTGTAGCTGTGATGTTTGCCTGCTTCACCCAAGGCTCTGGAGGGCTCTTCCCAGCCCTAGGACCTCTGGAAGTTCATCTCTCCACCTTAGAGCCTCTAAGAGAAACCACGAAAGGCGTACTAAAATAAAATCTATGAAAGTGCCTGACAGTCTGCCCCGTACAGCAGAGGAGAGCCTGCACAAGGCCTGAGGCCACTGAATCTAGCACACGGCAGGAAGATCTCTCTTTGGCTGTTTCTTTTGGATACCATAACTGATTGCTTTTATGTCATACACACACATATGATCACACTGTGCTGACAGACACCCTGCAATTATGCGGACAACGATGGATGCTACGTGGCATTTTTCTGCTGGAAATGATACCCTGAAAGGGGGAGGAGGGGGGTAATTGGGAGCAAGCTTCTTAAAAATCACATTGCTGTTACACCAGTGCCAATTCCTTGGCCCCAGCCTCAGTCAATGTGCATCTGTGTCGGTACAACCGAGCCCTGACTGTGCAGAAGGAGCGTTTTCTTTCCTGAAGACCAACCAAACTGGCATCACAGCCAGGTTCCTCTATGGTTGCTCCTTGGTCTTGCAGTGGCCGTAGGGGACGCTCACGGGAAGGGAGCGAGAGCAGGACGATGACATGGGGTGGCCTCCACCACAGCCTCCCGTCCCCGCAGCGTGCGCCTCGGCCTCCGCAGCCAGAAGCTGCGTCTGCATCTTTATGCTTAATGGCCCCTGATGGACTGGTAATAGCGGCACGTGGTGTGTGGGTTGTGCTAAGACGAGATACCAGCAGAGTGGCTGGGAAAGACCTTTACAGGATCTTCAAACAGTGCTGGGGATAAAATGTGTATCTGTAGCTTTTAAGTGTATCAATATCTAACTTGGAGCCATGAGCAGCAAACTCACAGGGCTGGGTAAGCCAAAACTTGCCATTTCCTTCAGTGAACAAACATAATCTCCCCCCAGATAAAAAACAAACATAGGGCATTATAACCCCTTTGAGCACGCAAGCGCCCGAAAGCTCCGTGTGAGTGTGCTCAAGTGAATGCTGCCATCCCTGCGCACGCCTCCGCCTGACACTGACACGAAGTACAGCCCTAGTCCTGCAAAGAGCATAAGCACACCTGAACTTCACACACAGCAGCTCCACTGGGACCTGGAGATGCTAAAAGTGGAAAGCAGCGTGCAGAAGCAAGCTGTAATTTCCTTAATTTTATCTTTAAGGGGTCTGGATGGGGTAAGTTCTGTTTCTCACAACGCTGCAGCAAAATTTTCCTTTTCCAATATTTCCTTTTAAAACTGACAAAACGGAAAGCGTTGTTTCCAAAGTTGGAGGTTTGCAATCTCACTCCCCAGGGAGGTGGTGAAGGTTTTTTCCGTTTGTCTGCATTTAAAACCAGGTCCACTTTAAGAGAAACAAGGGAGGAGTGGGTTTTACCATTCCAGAAATGAAAGGCATTTACCCTCAAGACAGACAAACAGATCTTTAAACCCTTCTGATGCAAGGGAGGAAATGGGAAGTTTACAAAAGTAAAGCTCCAGTCCTGCACACACAGACCTGATCTTCCTCACGTGTACAGTGTGCACTGGAATCAATACGATTTCTCACGAGCGAAGCCGCAGACGCACATAAATGTTTCCATATTTGAATCTTATATCAATACTCGATATGGAAAAGCAACAAGTATTGTACAGAAAGGCCAGCAAGCAGTAAGATGAGCAGGAATTACTGATCCATGCCAGAGGGATCGCCTCCCCGAGGCCTTCACTGCATAATCTTTTCTCCCACTTTATCAAGCCACACAAAGCAAATCCCAACTGCTAACCATAAAAAATGAGAGCTATTTGCTAGAGACCTGATAATGTTTAAAAATATATAGTCAAACATCTTGCTAAGTGAAGACATGATAAAGTAAAGTCCATCTCTTACACTAACCTTCAAGGTAAAATGAATAATTAATTAGTAAAGCCAGGACATGGAAT
Organism: Nyctibius grandis; assembly: GCF_013368605.1. Classification (NCBI taxonomy): domain Eukaryota; kingdom Metazoa; phylum Chordata; class Aves; order Nyctibiiformes; family Nyctibiidae; genus Nyctibius; species Nyctibius grandis. The sequence goes on along the minus strand of NC_090669.1, from coordinate 22,569,458 downwards.
GATTGCTATCAATATTTTAATACCTTTACTGCTAATTTCATTCTCCCTCCATAATCTGCTTTCTGACAAAGCAGGAGCTACGTGTGCGTTTTCAGTGCGGCACCCTGCCTCAGCTGGGGTCAGCGCTGGAGAAGAAACGCTGCCAAGGAGTGTGCCCCGAATGTCATTTTTACAAGAAACAAACCCAACATCCCTGGCTTGGATTCGTGCTGCAGCCTGTCACTGCGTGTGCTGCCAACCAGGGGCTGCTCCAGTGGAGGGGCAAGAAAACCAGGGGGTGCAAAAGCAAAACGCAACCGAAAACTTCCCCGAGCGTCACAAATCTCTATCTCCCTGTCCTGCAACCCAGCAAGGGAAACGTTGGCCCAAGAGGAAAACTGTTGGGCAAGTTACGAGGGGGCGAAGGCAGGTGGGCGCAGAGGCGCAGGCAGGGACAGAGGCCACTGCGGTCCCGGAGCAGGGAACGGGCAACAGGCGGGTGGGCGCAGGGAGAGGAGGTAACGGCTGCCCTTGACTGCTGGAGAGAAGTGTGTCCTCGCCTGCTTTATTTACTCTTTATTAGTCTAATGAGGCTGTTTCCTGGGAGTTTAATTACCATAATAGAGACAATTCCTTTCTTAACCCTCTTTACAGCCTGGAAGAGAAAGAGCCTCTGAAAGGGCGAAGCAGAAGACACGAGCCGCCGGCAGAAACGCGGCGTTTCCAATCGGCCTGAGCAGAGGCACGAAACCTCCGACACGTGGCCGTAAATCTCAGCCCGTGGGGTGGGGCCGGCTGTGTAGTGTCCCCCGTGTCGGCCGCGGCGTGGCCGGTGGGTGCTGCCGTGGGGGGGTCCCAGCTGGGCTCCGCCGGCCGCCCTCGCCCAGCGCCCTGTGAATCACAGAGCTGCAGAGCTCTGCTGCGGAGAAATTAAGAGCACATGATTAATGCTACATAAAATGTGTGGGTTACCAGCCCTTTGAAATCTTACCTCTTCATCATTTTCCATTTACAGTTTACTAATGAAATTAGATATGGTAAAGGGTTTCTTTCTTTCTTACTTTTTTCCCTCCCCTTAAATCGACTGTGCATTTTTTTAGAGTTAAATCAACATATTTTCCATTCCATATTCAGCAAGAAATCAGAATATTAGATGAGGGTTTTTTTCTGGTGCTGCTAAGAAATATTTCCGCGGTGCTGCCATAATACATACAGCGATTTCCTGTACTAGACTTACACGGCTGTTACTCTGTGCAGGACAGATAAAACAGATCAGATCAAAACAACTCGTGTTAGCTGGGCTAGTCCGTACTGACATAGAGCTGAAATGTGCACAAACCGACCAGCTTTCCCTCCTCCCAAGAAGGAAAACATGGGTTAAATGGCAGACAATAACATCGTGCTGCTCCTTGCCATGTATATATTATTAAAAAAATAACAATCTGGTCTTCAAAACGTTCGTCGCTGGTGGGTTTAAAAGGAAAGCACTGGGCAGCAGTCTCCTCCACCACGGGCAGGGAGCCCCGGCCGATCCCGGCTCCGTCGGGCAGCGCGGCTGTAAGGCCGGACCTGGCGATCTGCTCCAACGGAGTTTTGGAGCAACAGACATTTCAGAAAGGTAAAGGCAAAGAGGCAGTGAGGATGAAAAGAACCAGATTGAAGAGGAGAAAATAGACAGCCTACGAAAAACCAACCCAGAGCTGTGTTAACCCAAGCAGGAGTCTCTCCTCCCCGCTTCATTCGTTCCTACACAACACAGGCAACGTGCTGTAAAAGCAATAGCTAAAAGGGGATCTGCAGCACAACTCAGACTAAACGCGTGCCAGAGTCCAAAGTCCAAACCAGCACTAAAACCTCCACTAATTTTCTTCCAGTCCAGCCTCAGCACCACCTCAGGGAAGGGCTTTCCCTTGGCTGGCGCATGAACCACCACAGCTTTTACCTGGTGCTCCCTCCGTCCCCGGGGGACGCAGCCCCGTGCTGTTGGTGCTCCTCAGGCACGGAGCAACTTGCCAGGCGCCAGGGAGATGGGCTCAAGCAGAGCCACCCCGGGAGGGAGGGCACCCCCGGGGCTGGGAAGGAGCACGTGTCCCCTGCCAGGGATGGCGAGTGTGCGGTGCTGGGGCAGCTCACTGCGGGGGCTGCTGGCAAACTCCGCGTCGCTGTGAAACAGCGACGGCCGCGTCTCTGCCGTGAGCACCGTGCAAACAAAACGAGGTAAGGCACCAGGTTATTCAGAAGCCCTGTTCCTTGGGCAGCTCGGTATTGATGAGATAAAGCAGTTTGTCCTGCTGTGCTCCACGCACTGCCTGTCCCAGCCCCAGCCTGCCCCCTTCCAGGACAGCTCTCCCACGCTGCCCGCCTCCGGGACTGCTGGCTGAGCAGCGGCCAGGGACCCTCGGGAGGGAGTTCTCCACTTCAGATCATACTCGTAACAAACAGGGGTTTTTGTGTTTACAGAGCCGCTACCACAACCGCAAACTGACACGGTAAAAACGAAGGTGAAATGAAATAATTAAAGACATTTCCCCCGAGGTTCTGATCACAGAGTTGCCCCAAGAGCGAAGGGGTTTGTGAGCCTCATGCTTCACGAATCCGACGCTGCCTATTTAGAGCAACGCTATCTTTTTCTGTGTCGCATTTTGAAGGTTAAGACTTGGCAGCAAGGAACTGCACTCTCACTAAAATTCATATATGGATATCCCCTTTGAACGGCTCCTGAATGGTTATTTTAAATAACATTGTGTTTATTAGCAGAACAGAGGAAGGACTGTAAAGCAGGAGAACCGAGGAGCTTGATTTCCAGTCAGTGATGAATGGCGGGGGAGGCCAGGTCACCCGGCTGCAACATCAAAGGGGCGACTGAACCAGCCAGCACACTTGAAGTTAGTTAAAATGCCATAACAATTTTCTGAGTTTTTCTTTTTTCTTACATTTAAAGAAATTATATTTCACAGCGCTGGCTTTGGCCATTATTTCCAGGTCTCTGACGATACCCAGAACTATAAAAAGGCACTACCTGCTGGCCTGCCAAGGAGTATGTGCCACAGGTTTTAATTGTGAGACGATGTGCTCCTATCCTCAGCAAGAACGATGCCTTTTAACGAGCCGGAACAAAGCCCCCACCTCCAACAACGCGCTATTCTGCCTCCTCACATTGCCCTGCGCCTCTCTAACGCATCAGGATTAAATTGCCAAGTAATTTGCATGGGTCTGGCTCCTTTTGGGCTAAAACTAGCCAGGCTCTGAGAGCCGTGCAGGTCCAGCCTTGTCCTGTTCTGTCAGCAGAGAGTGAGGAACCGGGCGCTTTGGGGGCATCCCTTGGCATCCCCTGGCAAGAGGGGCGAGTGCTGCACCTCTGCTGTAGAGCTGGACCAGAGAGAGGGGAGAAACAGTTGCGTACTAAGTGCACTAAGTCACTTACTAAGTATAAAGTTATAGATGGCAAAGGTAAATGCAGCCTTGAACCGACTCCTAAGAGCAAGATACACGTGCTCAACGCACACGTACGCACAAAAGTTCAGGTCTCCGATCACACCTTAGCGAACACAGACAGAAAACAGCAGAACCTTCTGGCAGGACAGCACGCACCCGCTGGCCATCCTCTGCTGCACGCACGCCTCGCGCTGCTCCGTCAGCACCTGCTCAGAAGGGGGTTTCCAATATGGATTTTCCTTCCTGGAGAAAAAAGAACCACACGTAACGTGTTCATCACTTACTTATTTTTAAAATACCAGAGCATCTCCCAGCTCTCTCTCTTGCCACAACTCCAACCTGCTCTCACACCACCGGGTACCACCAGGATGCGTTCCCGGAGCGGGGTGGGTCCCGGAGCGCATCTGAGAGCCGGGGCAGGAGAGCACCAGGGGGCAACAGCGCCCTGGGAACGCTCCGGGACACTGGCCCAGGTGACAGCAGCGGGGGAGAGTCCAAAACGGAGATAAAACATAACAAAATAATTAAATATATGTATATACACACATACACACCCCCGCTCCCCGGGCCGGCAGCGGTGAAGGCAGGCAGACTTCACCGGGGGTTTTTTGCTTTAACTTTGCCTACAGGCACTTTTGAGCCCGAGCAAGCGCGGGTCTGGGAAGAGCAGGTGTTTATTGATTTCCCTGCGGTTTGCTGGGGTTTTTTTGGTTTTGTTTTTTTTTTTCTTTTCTTTTCCAGGCGCAGAGCTGCAGCAGACATACATGTGTAACCCATATGTAACACTCCAGAAAATGAAAGGCAGCAGAAACCCCCGACAGGTGGGCAGAACGGGGGGACGCTTTGACTCTCTCCCCCATGAATTTTACCTACTTTTCCCACATCATCAATATTAGCAAGAAATGAAAAAAAAAAAGTTTTTCACAAACCCAACCTCCCCTACAATGGCTTTCGGTGTGGATGCAGCATCCACCCGAAGCAGCAGCCAGGCTGGGGCTCCTCCGGCCCGTCCCGCTCGGTGGCAGGGTCCGAGGGCGGTAGCTACAGCACAGCACTGCTCATTCTCCACTAAGGACCTTAAATCGAGGGGGAGACGCTGTTTTGCTGCAGAGTGAACAAAGCCACGGATCACACGGACAAAGCGGAAAGTCGAGAAAACGCACCCAAGCCGTGGCGTAAAGCTGAGCAGAAGCACATTCCTGCGTGTCAGGCTTCCCTAAATTATCTCCTAGGTAAACAGCCTCCACCTGGCCTCTCCGCTCGGACGTACACCGGCTTGTTTCCACGGGCGTTTTGCCTGGGCAAAGAACCCAGGCCTTTGTCCCAGTTTTTCATCCACCAAATTACACACACGTATCCAGGCTCGGCCAGCCTGACTCCGAGCGCGTGACCGCAGGGGGGGCTGCCAGGGCACAGCCCTGCCCGAGCCGCCCCTTCCCACAGCACCCTTTGCCGTGTCTGCAGTACCTTCACCCCTTCTCCTCCCCCTCTGCAGCGACAACAAATCCATCTCCACGGCATTCGTCCAGCGTTACCTTATCAAACGGGCGCAGGGGGTGATATCGATCATTTTCTCCAATTTTTAAAAGAGGGTGAGGGGAAAAAAGGAAAAAACCCAAGAAGAGGAAAGCAGACAGAGAGGCTAAATCAAACCACAGAGCAACAAAGGAGGAAAAACAGGTGGAAGATGGCAATTGTTTTCTGAACCCCGCTAAGTGGAGAATTGAAACGAGGGAGGCACCGCGAGAGGACCACGGGATGAAAGGGAGAGATGGTGAGAAACAGAAGGGCTATATAAGCCTGAAAATGGCTAGAAAGAACAAGGGAGAGAGGAGACAAGAATGAAACCTCTGATGTCGGCAGGAAATGTTGTGATTCTAAAGATGAAACAACTTGTGGGGAAAGAAATTGGGAAAAAATACCCCCGTGTATTTCCTAGGGTGAACTCGAGCGGCAAATGAACTGCAGAGGAGACGGCTGCCGGACAGCGCCGGGCAGGAATGAAACGGCGCAGCGTCCTCTGAAGGAGGATCCTTTGTTAGGAGTCACATCCTCTCATCATACCGGTGTTTTTCAAAGCCTGCTCCATCCAGCTGCAGCTGCAGATGTGGCTTACAAACCCGAGCAGGAGGCCCCCATTCCTCTACGGCAAGACCATATATTCTGTGACCGCAATATTTTCGCCATAAAGGGGATAGGAGAGATGGGGCAGGAGAGACACTTAAAACTTCCAAACTCATCCGAGACAAGTAATAAGGGACATACAAGGAGTTTAGGAAAAGAAATATGACGGCTTTCTTACTTATCTATGAAATTACTATCGAAATGTTTATCGGGGGTATTTTCACTGTCCCCTGGTAGGTTGGGGGCTTTAATTCCTTTGGACGGACGCCAGCGTGTTAGGAAAAAAATGCTGGGGAGAGGGAAGGAATACATTTACCAGAAAAAAACTGCATTCCTTCCAACCTTTCTGCAGCTTCTTAAAAAAATACAAAAAGCCTCCTTCAAACTGCTCAGTGCCATACCAATTTCCTGTGTAGACCTGAATATTAGTATATGTTTTTCTGTGTCTCCTAAGTTTCCCAAGTTACCTAATGCACGCTCAGCATGAAGCATTTTTAAATGAGTTAGTCTTTATTGAATTATGATTTCCAGCAGTCACTAATAACAAAATTCAAATTGCTCCAGCAGACAAGGATTTTAAGAATGCTGAGAAGAAACTGAGTTTTTAAGAGACTCTAGAAGAGCCACCCACTGCTTGTGTATAGTAACCGTGAGCCTCTTGACGAATACTTCAAATAGTTAATTAGATTTGCTAAAAAAAAAAAAATAAAAATCTGTCATTAGGAGTTACCGCTCCGGGGACACTGGATAAAGGCTGTTACTGGTGCACCTACGGCTTCGGCCAAAGTGAAGCTAAAAAAAAAAAATCTTTTTTTTAAATAAAGTTTCAGTTTTTCCTCACACCGTCCCTGCGGTCAGAACGATGCAATTAGCAACACATTAAAGGGGAAAGAGGAACTTTTATTCCATTAGGACTTCTTTTTTACCTCGGGAATTTCTTCAGGCTGCTAAAAAGGCGTTTTTCAAGCAAGGAATAATAGGGCCGCTCGGAGCCTATCCACAGTCCGCGAGGCTGAGAACTGCAGATCACCTGCAAACTGAATTTGTTCTATTTTGTTAACCATTTATTTTGTCTTTACTGGCTGTTCAAAGGGAAGTGTGATAATCCCACTGTTCCTCACTTGCTCAGCAGGGAGTTTAATCTAATAAAGCTATTACAGCAGAATGGATTAAAGCAACGTGAAGCATTAGTAATTTGAGGAGCAGTTAAAGAATGTTAACGCTGAGACTCTGCGCGTATTCTCCTAAAAACACGATCGCAGAGATGAAAGCAGAGCTCCTACTCAATATGTCATTTTTCAGGCACAAAATTTAATTCTTTCAGCGTCCTCATCCAGATGTTTATAGCGAGGAGCAAGAGGCTGGCCATGATTTAACAACTGCTGAAACCAGAGGCTGACCAGAACGGGCATGCTTTGGCTTACCCCAATTTCGATTAATCCCTCTGTTATAATAATATCTTTTTTAGAAAGTGAGATATGTGACTGAAGTCATCTGATAGGGCGTATTAGGGTGAGATGCAGTATTAAAGGCTGAGGGACTTAATAACGTTCCCGTTGGGTGCAGCAGATGTGAGCATCGCTGCCAGGAGGAGCGCAGAGCCGCGGCGGCGCGGCCGGGCAGGTGCGGGGTGGAGGGCAGCCCCACACCGAGGGGGACGGGTTCGGCTCCTACACCACACCCCAAGCCCAAACACGGACAAACCACAGCGGTTACGGCAAACACCCGACCCGAGGGCTTCCCACGCTCGCGCCTGGGCCAAACCTGCCCCTTACAGCCCCAAAGCCAAGGCGCTAATTAATAACCGACGAGTACAAACAGGACCCGGGCTGCACCTCACGGGGACGCAGGGGACTTCACGGCTGCCCTGTCCCCGTTACTGCTGACAGCCACTGCCGGGGGGCTGCGGCACCGGGTCCCAACGAGGCAGAGCAAAGGAAATCATGAAGTGGTAACGCACTGCGGACACATCTTCAGTACATTATACACATATTTTACTGTACTCAGTTTTTAATGTATTATTGATCTTACCGTGAAATCAAGCTTTTGGGGGCAGGAATGCAATTAAAACCCCAATTCCACTGCAGATTCCTGGATTCTTTATCAATATTGTCTCAGCCAGGAAAATGCCTATCCCACGCTTGGCGTTTTGTCAGTAAATAACATATATTCCCAACACCAGACGCCGGTACGCTCTGGGTAGCTGCTGTTGTGCGCCGGAGCCCGGCAGGACTCGCAGCACGCCCCCACACCGACCGGGGTCACGCGCCAGCGTTTTAAGGAAGAGGTGCGTGTCAGAAGCTCAACAGCATGAGATTACCACAAAGCCTTAAGACAAATGACACAGAAAACACGGTTTTTTCATTGCTATGTTCAGAGATGCTCCTGCTCAGTCCCAATTTCAGAGCTGCCTTGGCCTTCCCAGAGGAGGAAACTTTTTGTGCTCACAATAATACCAGTAAAAGCCACAACGGGCTGCGTTGTGCACCAGATACATGGAGTCTTGTGGGGGAAATACCTGAACTCCACATCATTCCCAAAGCCCACTGGTGTGGTCCCAGCCTGAAACCACCTGACAAATTTAAGTCTGAACTTGAAGGAAGAAAAATAAGCATTCAGAGTTAAGATGTGGTCCTCCTTTACACCTCGATGCTGGTGAGGACAAGGGCATCTCAGAGAGAAATCCACACAGTCTCACCTCCTTAATGGTAATTAAAAGTGCTTTGCTACCCCAGGATTTAGGTCCCATTCTGCACCCAACTGCTCCCTAAAGGGCAAAGTTTAATGCAACTTATATTATATGTGTATATATGCTTATAATATGAAATTTAACATAGCATAAATGCAGTAGCACTTATGGAGGCGCAGATGTTTTTAAACATCAGTGACCGCATCCCAGCAAATTTCTGCCACACCATCCCAGTAACACAGAGAGGCCCCTGGCGTGACGGCCCACGGCTGTCCCCAGGGTGAATGGGAGCAGAGCGCAGAGGGGAAGGCTCGTGGTCAGAGCAGGCTCCCCACGCCACGGCGTGCATTCTCCAGAGGAAGGCTGTGCCAGAGCGCTCCACCTACCAAATACCTTTCTCTGCTGCAATGAATACTTTGCTAAATCTGGGAAATGTTGTAAACCTCTTCTATCCAACAGTCTATATGTGCAGTGGTCTCCTACAGAAAATTAACAGCTGAAATAGAGAAGACGGTAATTATTTTTAAAAGCTGGGAAGGAAGAGAGTAAACAAACAAGAGATCTGGCACAACCAGGTGACATCAGGCTCGGGGGATGCTGCCCAGAGCTGCCCACAAAGACCTGCCACAGGACACAATCCCCCAAACCTGCCCGAGGCACCGGTACTGTCTTATGAACAACCATTGATTCAGTAGATTTGGAAATGCAGATTAATGCATTCAAATTCCCTCTTCTAATCTTCTTTATTACATTTCCTATGGAAAAAAAATATAGCTACATGGTGACTTATGCAATGACCCATAGCAGCAGGATTCTTTCTAGGAAATTCGTGGGGAAACTTGGAAACTGGACTTGAAGCATGAAAATAGCTGGCAGCTTAATGATGAAAAAAATCTATTGCCTCTCCATGATGCAAGTTCCTCCATTTAATTCAGTCACTGGTTAATTTGTTTCTTTGTTTAATATGATAGAAACCCCAGGGATCAAATCATTCATAATAAAATTATATTAGTACTTTATTTTTGTCATTTCTGATTGCTCTGAGCAAGCGTTATTGGATAGTTTGATCGTGGGATACAGAAAGTTACCATTTAATTAATATGAAAGGTGCCTAAATTTTGAATAATATTGAAGAAAAAAGCCTTAGGAGGTGGCAGGAGACTCGGATGTATTATTAACTCCTATTGCTTTCTACGCTGCTTTGGCTGTCAGCTTTTGGGTACACTTCAAGATGTGAAATTTAATCTATAAAGCCGAAGTTGCTCAGAAAGTTATAGTCAGAAACACCCATTTTTCACCAGTTATATTGACATGATGGAGATGCTGCCGTGTGTCGCAGAGGGGAAGTCACCCAGTGGTGCAGGTGGGTGCTGGGGGCTGCCCCTCTTGGCTCTTGGTTTTAGGGGCCAGTCATCAGTGACAACCAACTAATAAATCCGATTAGCTCAGGAAACCATGAAGCTGTTAGTGACAGTTTGAGAACCATCACCCCTGTAGCCACGTGTTCACACAAAAAGCCAAATCTTTGACAACATGGGGACAAACTTTTTTCCAAGTGAAAGTGGCCAAGTCCAGCTGCTTGGCACCACGAAAGCGTCCTGACCCATTGCAAAGGCGTGCGCTCTGGTCTCCTCTGCCCTGCCAACACACCCCACCGGTGTCTCAAAGGGTGCGTGCAAATATCCTTTCTTGCAGCCCACTGGGAAACTCCCTCTTGGTGCAGCCATTTCTTACCAACAGGCACAGCGATACATCTCTTAACGTTGTCACCTCATGAAGGTGTGAAGGTTGGTCAGGAAGCCTCTGTGCCACGGGGTGAGCAGCGTGTCGGGGAAGCCTGCCAAGCGCCCGCTGCCCTCCGGCTCTGCCACGCTCCCCCCTGGATTGCCACAACTGCCACGTTACATTTCACTTTCCTCCAACGCAAACCACTGGCCAGTACATTTTGCTCATCTGCAGCAACCAGCGGGGCAAAGCCCAGTCCCCTCCGGAGGGATGCAGGTGACAGCATCAGGCATCAGTAACGACACATTTTAATCAGGCTTTATGGAGTCAGTCAGCAAGCACACGACAAGCAAATGGTTGAGTCAGTAATCCAATGTTTTCCAGATACTCAGCCTGAGATCCACAGGCCATAATTATAATAAGTTTAGAAAGGATACTAAACTTTGTACCCTAGGGGTTTTGTCTGATCTTTAACTACCAGATAGCAAAATAAGATATACATTTTGGGGAGAGATTACGCAGCACCAGTGTTCCCTGAGCTTCTCGGGTTTTGCCCTAGAAGATGCAAGAACCATCACAGACAGGGATGAGTGTGAACCAGCAAGAAAATTCCCAACAGTCTCAGCACAGCACTTGTTTTCTGCAGCATCAGCTCTCCTCCTGTTCACTTCTGCCCGCACAGATTCCTGCCTGTCTAGAGTTAACAGCATAATAAAGACAAACAATGATATTGTTGACCAGTGGGTGCAACTGGCAATAAAGAATGAGAAAAGCCTGATCGACAAAGCCAGCGCACGTGTGGTTTATCAGCAAATGGACAAACCCAGTTCCCATCCTGCTCCCCAGGAAGACACGTCCTCTCGCTGCACGTGTAGGGCAGGCAGAAGCCTCACGAGCATCTGGGCACAAGACCACCCACGGATGATGAATCTGTCCCTTCCCTGTGGCAAGGATGGATGCTCCCACTGATTTATGTATTTGTTGCTTTTGGCTGAAAGCTTTGCTTGAAAACTGCAACCGGGGCTAGCCCTGGCGGAACAGAACGGGGTCTGCTTTCCCTCAGCAGAAAGCCACGTTATTTTTAAATCCCAGAGTCTCTGATTCGATTTGGGTGCTGGAGTGGCGTCCCCAGCAATGCGGCTCATTCATCTTAACGCTGGCTACGCTGCCGAGCCTCTCCATGGCTCCTCAGGGTTTGCATATCGTTATGCAGCCTGTCCCTGATCACACGACACACCAATTGTTAAGGAAGCTGTGTCTTTCTAGTCATGTGCCTTTAAAACGGAGACTTCATACACACATGTCAAGAAATTCAGAGCTGACATTCCCACAGCAAACTCGATTTTCTCCCCACAAGAACAGGCCCTGACCACTGTATTTATGAAGGCCTCAGAGCCCGCTAGGCGAGCTGCTGTAAAGATCACACATACCCCTGTTTAGTACAACAATTTTAAATGGAAACGATTCGGCCTGCGTTGATATGGCCAAAGAGGGTGAGCTGGGATGGGAGCAGGCCAAGAAGTTTCCACAGGTTTCTCACTGTTGTCAGGAGCTTTCACTATTTCCAACGTGCAAAGGCAAGGTCTACTTTTTAATTGTTGGGAATAGTTCAATAAATGTGAAGGTTATGCCTAATCAACTAAATTCTCATTTTCAGGTCTTAAGCAGCTCTCCACTATATCGGCCAACAAAACACAAGACGTTGCCATCCCCTGACTTTCCTACCAGCTACAGAAAATGCTGTCGTTTGTTACCAGTCAGCTCCCTAAAGAGTCATGGGTTACAAGTTTAATAGTTTTCATTTCCACATCCAGCTGAAGCATTTTAGGAAAAGTCCCCGGAGCTCATTACCCTTCACTGCACAACAGACAGATGTCTGCTCTTTCCAGACCCTCTTTAACCTTGATCTACACATGGAAGGTACTGGAATAGCACTGTGATAAAACGCAGGACAAGCTGGCCCATTTAATATTTGACCTGGGAACAGTTTATCCGGTACTACCAGTTGATTAAACAGGCACAACACCAAGGAAAGTTTCCGTTTGGCTGCAGGACGCTGAGGTCATTTGCCGACCGAGGGATTCCCGCAGAGGATGGGAGCAAGCCTCCGCGCAGCACCCTCGTGCCTTCAGCGTTGGGTCCTCCAGAGAGCCCACGCCGACCCAGCACTGGATAACTTACCACGGCAAGTTTCCTATCCCCTTTCAAGCAGCTGATAGCTTGGTTACTTTCTGAAGCATGAGGTTTGTCTGTCTTGGGATGTTTATTTAATGGATTTGGGAGCGTTTCAGTTACTCCTCTCCACACTGTTTTGCTGAAGCGTTTGACTACAAAGCACTCCAGGGCACTCACTCCCTCAGCAAAAAGGGAAGGTGAGAAAACAGCTGGGGCTGGGGCTCTTCCCCCCGTCCTCCCAGCGCCGCTGTTCCCACGAGCCCTCCAGCGTCATCCAGCAGAGAGAGGACTCATTCTGCACTTACTGCTGCCTCGTTTAACCACTCCTCTTCCCGCTTCAGAACCCTGCCCAGTCTGGCTTTGGGCTGCGATCGGCAGGGCTGGTTATCCTCAACGCACCACCATGGGAAAGGGCTTCTCTCACTTGACAAGAACAGGCACCGAGAATAAACCTGCAAAGTGTTTACCCTCACCCAGACACCTTTACACTCTATCCTGCTCCAGCGTTACCGTATGATCCTCCGCAGTTAGCAAATGCCTTGATGTTATCTAAATATTTCTGTTACCCACTTTCATCATCTTTTGTAGATTATAAGTATCACTCATTTGGCGAGTCCCCTCTGCAGTCTGAACAAGTGCAAAACCAAAAGCGACCGAGAAGCACCTGTTCAGATAATGAACAGAAACTGATTCGATTTATAGAACTTATTTTTCTCTTTTGTTTTGTAAGATATTAATAAATGGTAATATTATTAGCCTCCTCCTAGCTCTAGTATGAATAATTCTTTTCATTAAAGTTAAAATAATTAATGTTTTTAACGCCTATCGAGGCTTTGGAAGTACAAAATACTGTAGGCTACAAAGGACGAAAAATAAGGATACAGTTAAAGACATATATTACAAACGGTCCCTTAAACCCTAGTGTGGTATCCTTTTATCATTCCTTCATCCCAAGGTTAGTAGGTTATTAACCTGTGTCCCGAGGGAGAGAGGATGCACATCAATTATATCAATTGAATAGACAAATGAAAATCAAATTAAAAATTTAACACGCACAACCATAATTACAATACAGTGCTTCTGAGAGGAATTTCATCTGAGGAATGAAATGTAGAAATGCTTTCTCAATTTTAATTGCAATTTACAGTAGCAGGAAAAAGTAGCTGGAGAGAGGCAACCTAATGAAACCAAAGTCCATACCGGAGATTTCAATGAAGTCTTTACTCCTAGTCCTGAAAAACTATTGTGACAAATCCATCGTAATTTAATCGACGAGTCCAGTGTTTAACACTGTGAGGAATGCTTTGAAAAGAGAGATTTATTTGTGTTACTGCTAGCCAAAGTCTAGCACAAGCATGGTCAAAGCCGAGGGCTTTTGTCTTGGGGCCGAGGACACGCCGAGTCCCACTCTCCAGCCTGGCACAGGCACCACCAGATCACTACTCCTCTGTGTCACTATTCCCACTACAAAATAAAATATTGTCCCCACTCATCACATGATATTCACTGCGAATATCAACCCAGCTCGCACTGACTTTCAAAATACGCAGTGTTCCAAGGCCTTAAGTACCCGGGCTATCAGTACCCACAGTTTCCATGAGGAGAGCAGTGCACTCATTCATTTCACCTCCTATACAGCTGGTTTCAAGGTCGTTATTAAAACCTGTGTGAGCCAGGGAAACCTACTCCTTTAATACTTTTTAAATTGCACAATTGTGCTCCTCCAGCTTTGGTGCCCTACGTCACCTCTACTCCTAACAGAGTAAATGTCTAGAGGCATCCATCAGAGGGAAAAAAAGTCTTTTCTAAATCTGCCACCCACCGAGAACTTTTGATTGCAATTTTAGACTAAGATGCAAAAATATTTAGCTCATTTAAGTAATTAAGTGTGTTTATACTCCGTAATTATGTGTATTAACACTGGCATATTGAAACAATTAAATAAAGAATCGCAACGCTTCTGCCTTCCACGGTATTTACATATCACAACAAGCTCCAGCTCCATGAACCTTCCAGCTGCCAAAGTCCTGCTGGGAACACCAGGAAGCACGAGGGGTCCCTGGCCACGCAGTAGCCACTGAATTGGGTTGTCACCTCCCCTCACTGCAAGGGAAAACGATGTGAAAAATGCAACGGCACAGTTAACTCATGTCAGCATCTGATGAAGGCTTCCCATTCCCCATGTAAAAAGCCTAAATCTGGCATTATTTCCTTATATTCTGATTTAACTCTGAGGACACCGTGACGTGTGAGACCATACGCTTGTTTAACTTGCCCCCAAACAAACACCACCACGAGTACCATGCAGATGCTGTCGGTGACAATAAAACCCAACCAGTACAACCCATGGGAAATGAGGGCATTTCTGGCACAAAGGAATATGGAAGGACCAAAACCGGGGCAGCCAAACCCTTCCCTTTACCACACAGACTTGGCCAAGCATCCAAGCGCAGCCTGCGCTTCTCAAGCCAGAAACAACCTTCTAGCAATGACTCCCAATTATCTTAACACCGAAGTTGGGGAAGAAGCAAGAGGCTCCGCATCTCCCTGCAGATTCGCCTGTAACTTCCACACTTCATCACTTGTGAGCTGAGGACAATTACCCAGAAACAAACAGAGAACGAAGGCAGCACGGCAACGGAGCTCTGCCGTTTTAATGCTATTTCTGTCTATATAAAATCTTCTGTAATTTGTTTACGACTACCAGATTCAACAATAGTGTGCAAATGCAAACCCATTTATGTTAATGTTTTCTCTCTCTCTTTCTCAGATCAGATTCTGAATAAAAATTAGGTAAATACTCTGTTTGAAAATATATAAGATGAGAACTAGTTGGGGAGGGAGCAAGAGAACGTCCAAATGCACGATCCTATCAACCACATTATTTTTTTTTACTTAATAACTTAAGTGTACCGTTAGTGAAATTACAACCTGCTTGTGACACAATAAATTTACAACAAAATTCATTCCATAAATTATTCAATTCGCTGACTGCAACTACGCTGAGAAATATCACCATGAGCAGATGATTAGCATGTGAAAGGAAAGCCATCTCCAGACTGAAACAATCACTGTCACACCTCCATTTGAAGGTACCTAGTGGAGTTTTGTAAAATTACCATTAAGAACACACATTTAAGGCTTTGTAGTTTCTATAAAAGCGTTAAGTATTTGATTTACATTAGATTCATTTGTTCTTTCTTCAACTGTCTCTTTTTCCTACAAACCATAACTGTTTCAATAAACGCTGGCTCAATCAAGTGTGCATTAAAA
Organism: Nyctibius grandis; assembly: GCF_013368605.1. Classification (NCBI taxonomy): domain Eukaryota; kingdom Metazoa; phylum Chordata; class Aves; order Nyctibiiformes; family Nyctibiidae; genus Nyctibius; species Nyctibius grandis. The sequence continues at coordinate 22,554,058 of NC_090669.1, read as the reverse complement.
CAAAAGGATTTAAGTTCAATAAAAGTGATGAATCAGAACTAGAAGTTAACCTTCCCCTCCCTCCCCTTCCCTTGCCACATGATTGCTACAGCAGAAGCGGGCTCGTTTGGTAGCCTAGAGGCACAACATAGTCGTGTCCCACATGGACATACACTCCTGGAGAGACAACCCAGGGCCTGGACCACCAGGATGGGGTTGTTGCATCAAACGCCAAGTCCTTCTCACTGTCAGTAAGGAGAGAAGGTTGGTGATGAAGAAACATTTCTACGCAACACCTTCACCTTTTCTTCCTTCAGATAAACAGTGGAGCTCTCGATGGACAAAACTTGGCATCTCCCAGTCTAACCTGAACCAAATTATTTGGGTATCCACCAAATTAAAATTCTAGCAGAAGTTCAGCAATCAGACGGGCAGTCTTCCCAACTGCAGGGGAATGAGACTGCTAAATGTAACCGATGCCCAAGCATCAGCAGCATCTGCCACAAGCATGAGCAAAATCAATGGAAATGCTTTACCAGGCTGCTGAGGTGGTGTCTTCAGCTTCTACAGGTATTTTCTGCCCCGAACAGCTATACAGCAGCTATATAGCAGCAGGAGAACTGACTACAGCTGTATATGCCATACATCATTGCAATATAATACTGGCAGCAATTCTTTACAGCAGACCCTTAAAAATATTCCAATAGGGCAAGGAAAATATTAAAACTCCCACTGTGCTTTCTTTTTATACTAATTGTTTGAAGAATTCTTTTTATTTCAGGATGCAGGAGTAGCTGCTCTGAACACATGCATTACCTCCCCGATGAACAACCCACATCCAGCTACTGCAATGCCCCACCCAGAGAAAACAAGCTGATGGATGAATTTGAAGCACAGTTTTCTCAGGTGACCCAGATGAGTTTATCAGAATGCCTCCATACATCAGACCCTTCTGATCCAGGCCCATGAAATGTAAACATCTTACCCATTAGCAGCATTTAAATGGCTTCCAGCATCTTTCCCCCCTGCTGGATTTCCCAGCTAGGGAAACTCGAGGGGTATATGTGAAGAATTTATGTCCCCGGAAAAGGAGGAGGAAGGATTCCTCTTGTTCTGGGAATCAAGATGTTAAATTTTTACAAAATACTTTAAAAAACAAAAGGCCAACAGCAATCTCCAAGTGATTCAAGAGTCACTGCCATGACGAAAATCCACTTTCACAGATGTGAGTGTTTCAAAATAAGAGCTACTGGTTTTAAGCCGCATGACGACATTAATCTGACCTCTTCCTCACCAACCGTGCAACTTGCAGTTAAACAAAAAAAGATTGTTCTAGAAGCAGTGACCGCAAGGAAAAACAACTTTTCTGCTCCTTTACCCAGCAACTTTAGTGGCTTTACATAAGACTGCACTTCTCCATCCATTGACAAACCGCTTTATCTTTTCTTATTGAGTTCATTATCAGCACTCAGACATGTTCCCTAACTCCTTCTCGAAGTCTCTCCCATCTGAAAGCAGTAGCTTACATTATTCATAAGGACAATCACAAATATGCAGAGAGCTGTAGACGTGTAATGGAGAGGCTGACTTGTATCCGCTCCAAATTCCATGTGCTTCATGGAGCTTACGACTTTCCCATAAATATTTGCAGCATGGCCATACCTCCATTCTCAGCCACTCCAACAGTCGCAAAGCAGGGACAACTTTGGAAAAAGTTCTCATGCTCCCCCATAAAGTCTGATTTCTTTTGAAGGAGGGAAAACGAGCAGATGTATTATGCCACCTTCTCATGGGTCCTCCAGTTGGATGTGTTTGTTTACGCACGCCACCTCCTGACTGTGCGTACAGAAGGCACAAATGGTGCTCATGCTCTTAAGCAGTATTGTGGAAATTAAGTAAAATTAAACATTTTTCAAGAGCACAAGGAAAGCAAAATCAAGTCCCTGTCATTTCCAATGACTCCATGAAAAAGCCAAGAAAAGTCAGTGCCTTACTTAGCATCAACACCTGGGCATTTTTTAAGGCAGCTTCTTTACCTGTGGTGATCTAGAGAGATTTCTTTCTTGTCTGTCTTGCAAGAAGCACCCTGAGTCAGCCACAGTCCTGCAGCAACTGCTTTACGAGTGAGGCGGTAGGAGGGAAAGTCCAGTCAACCTGTAAGAGGAAACAAATTAAATATGTCTGTAACTACAGGGGCTGAAATGATGTTTGCATGGGAGATTATTAAACAAGGACAGATAGGAAAGGTGAGGGATCTTCATGGCAGGGGCTTTCCACTCGTGTTACTGGAAATATCCCAACTCCTTTTGGACAAGATTATTAAATAACAGCAATAAAGTAACAGATTATGAAAACGGAGGTATTTCTAAATCCCTCAAATTTGAGACCAAAAAAAGATTCTTTCCATTAAGCTTCAAACCCATCCTGAGCAGATTCTTGTCATCAGATGCAGTCTAATAAGGAAGAAAGAGACGATGCATTCATAGCCACATTAACCAGTAATAACTGTGTAACTTCAGCAGAAGACAGAATCATGGAGACATTAATAAGTGATGAGATCACAAAACATCTGGAGAAATGTGAGCTGATATAAAAAGTAGCCAGCAGAGTCTTATAAAGGGTAAATCTTGTTTGACAAATCTGCTGGAATTTTTTAAAGAGGGAACACAGACTCCAGACAGGAAGAAAACGTGGGACATAATCTGTTTGGATTTTAAAAGGTTATTTGACACATCGCAGCCCACAGGCTGGTGTATTTAAGTATGGCAAGTCAAAAAATGCACCAACTTTGAATGGACAAATAAAATTAAGGAAGTTAACAGCCTGGTAGTGCTATCAGTGAAGAGCAGAGGGAGCAAAGCGGAGCATGTTTTCTTCTGCGCATGTAAGATAAAAAGGAAGACATCATAACGCAAACATCCAACCAGATGGATCACATTGAACCATGATGTGGAGAACATAAAGTGATATATTGTATAATGGCCATGAGATTCATTTTCACTGTAAAGTGAGGAGTTTTAATACTAGAAGCCTTATGTATAATGATGCTTTTGGAAGACGCACAGCAGAAGCTGGGAGAGACTCTAGGAATAACTGCAGAAGATTTTGTGATGGGCAGAAGGCTACCAAGGCAGATGGAGCCGTGCATGACAGGGGAGACTGGCCAGTTGGGGAGACCACACCTGGGTTGCTCTAAAAGAGGAGCAGCATGCCTTAAGCCTTTTGTCTGAAGGACAAAGTGGTAAGAGGTTGATGGCTGCTCACACAGAAAGGAAATACAAAGGGCTCGCTCTTTACATTTTAGTAGACCAAGGTTTTCCTATTATTTCTTTCCCCCAAATCCTTTAAAATCTACATGGTTATACATCTCAGAACAAAGAGAGATAACAATCAGCCCAAAATCAGGTTCTGACACAGTTGTGGGCAGCCATTTTGGGTGGGCCAAAGTTTTAGGGTTTTTCCTTCCAGGGGAAAAGACCATGTAGTGGGATCATCCTTGAGGCTCTGATCCGTCCTCCTGCCTGGCAGAGAGGATAGCCACCACTACCGTGTTGGAAGTCCACATGCAGAGGGACGAGTGTCCAAGGGCTGACCCAAGAAATAGTTCAAATTTAGGTCCTTCTGAAGTAGATCCCTGGCAGGAAGGGAGATCTCCAAACTCTCCAGAAGCTGCAAGTCAACAGTGAGCTAAGCAATGAACAGCCAGCAGCAAGTAGATGTCCTCTTCTGCAACAGGCTCCACATTTATCCTGGGAAAACTGATGGGAAATTTCTCTCCCTTGAAACAGAGCAAATAGTCTTACATGGGAGGGATCACAGACAAGGAGGGCTCCAAAGATTTAGATTATCACTAGACTGAAAACCTGGAAAGCAAAATGACCACTCCAGAGTTCCTCTGGCTGTTTATAGCAAAGATGAGGGCAGCAAAAGCAGCATAGAAATAGAAACTAAAACCAGAAAACGAAATAAAGTAAGGAGAAGTCTGGTCCCAAGGGGATGCTGTTGCATCTCTGGCTTCAGCATATGTGATGGTACGAACACTCACAGAGTGAAGGTACACACAGGGCACCTACTCAGAGGAAAATGCACATCAGTGCTTTCTGCTCTTCTTCGGAGGCCTTTATCTTTTCTTGATAAACCATTAATGACTGAGATCCTTTGTTCAGTGGTATTGCCTCCCCGTTTTTCTGTTTGCAGCACAATTCTCTTTTGCGCTGTGGATGTGGACTCGCAGGGAGCTCCAGCAGCCCTTCACGTGTTTACTGCTCCTTTGCACAAAACCCACTGTCTTATTTTGGTTCAAACACTACTGGCCTTTTTTTCCCCTCTGCCAGGCAGCAACAAGTAAAAACTAACGCAGAATTCATCCTCTGACATAATACATAAAACTTGATCACATTTTCTGCTTGTCAGCTGAAACATATTGATCTGATTACTCTTTGGGATGAAACATGGAAGAAGACAAGTTCCTCGTATATAAAAATAAATTATTTAATGCAGATGTCCAAACACACACACAGTTATATTACGTGTGTAGATCAATACATTATTTTTTCAAAGCATTTGGCCATCTCTGGAGATAAAGAACATATATGAAATTAAGCCCCAATTTACCACATTATGCCAGTTTAATATATCCATTAATAGCATTGATCTTAGTGGAGTCAGACTTTCAGGGAACTAGAGGGGAATAAGGATAACCCAGAGAGGAGAGAATTATTGAAAAAAAGGGGGGGAAAAGGCATCACGAGAGGAGAAGCTGCCCGCTCCGTGTGAGCGACGGGGCTCCCAGCTCCGGGACAGGCGGTGTCCGTGTGCGGGGGTACACGGGCACGACCCCCCCAGCCCAGCGCTCCGCAGCACACCACGTGCACTCCGGGAGACAAGAATACATTTGCACTGAAAACTTAGTGCAGCATTTTCCAACTTCTGGAATTTGAAACTTAAATAATCTCCTTTTCACCTTTTCTTTAGAAAAAAAAACTACGCATGGAGGATTGTTTTCAAACAGAGCCCGCAGTGCAGCAGGCTGCTGAGGCAGCAGCGCAGTCTTGAATTACAATTTTTATTTATTATTTTGTTGTGTTGTATATTTTTCTTACAGCACAGAGAAGGAAAAAGGCAATTTTCAAAAGTTTATAACTCAACTCTACTGCAATGAAATGTCATTTGGGAGACAGAAAAGTGGGGAAAGAAGGACATTTATGGCAAATCTCCGTTGCCGGTGCTTTTTCTTGTCTCTTTACAAATGTCTGCAGAAAACACCAACAGAAACAAGGCTTTCAGGAACAAAACGGCAAAAATGCTACAATGGAATATGTTAAGCAATCCCAGTATTACATACACCGCTTTTTTTAAGTTTTCATATAGAAATTCACTTGTAACCGTGTAAATGTATGTTCTCTGGGGGCAGGACGGTGCTCTGCGAGGGGGGGAGGCAAGGCGTTCCCCACTGTGACCGTGCCAGTGCAGCCACCCACCACAACGTGCCTTTGTCATAGATGTTACTGGGATTTACTTTGGAAGTATTCTAGCAAGCACTTATACATATTTAGGGAGACTTACTGCATTCTTCCACCTGTAAAACTTTAACTGCTTTGTGTTTAATTAACATAAACTTCAGAAGGAAAGGGGAAAAAAATGAAAAGAAAGGCCCCAGGTTTCTCCTCAGTTGCAAGGGCTCAGCGGAGATTCCCTTCAGCTTTGGTAACATTATCCAATTACTAGAATGAATTCGAATAAATTTCTTCTCCCAAAAGTAGTAACTTTAAAGCCAATTCCTGTGAACCTCCCTGAGCGAAAGGAAAGGGCTGCACCTACTGAAACACAAGGGACGTCTCCTCCTTCTCAGGTCAGCGGGGAAGGCTGCGGTGCCCCAGATGAAGCACTTGTGGGGTGAAAATAAGAAGAGGAAAAGTCGTGGTGAGGAGGTATTTTAAACAAAGAGCTGTGAATAAAGCTGATCCAATCTTTGTGCTGTTGAAACAAACCCTGAGCTGTGAGCGGAGGGCAGGCAAGGAGGTCAAGGATGCGCAAGTCACCGTTTTAAGGTACTATAACAAGTTTGCTTGCAGATAGATAAACACGGAAGCGATACGTGCACCCACAGCTCATCGCAGATGACTAACCGCTGCACCTCAGCCCTGACGCGGGAGGACTAACTCCAGGCACACGCAGCAGCTTTCCCTAAACACCTCTGAGGATTTCGTCGCTGCTCCTAGAGCTAAGCCCAGACTCTCCTGACGCTGAGAACCCAGGAACACTCATAACAAATCCTGACGGGGGCTTTTTCCTGGCGCCCCCTCCAAGGCTGCAAAACTAACGTTAGGAAGGGGTCTGGAGATCCGGCAACTCATTCAGTATTGTGCAACACGTGTTTAAAATACACCTGAAGCCATTCCTATAGCACAGATCCTAGAGTGAAGTTGATGGCGATTTCACCAAACTGGTCCAAAAGTATCATTAGACACAGTGTAAAGTAGGAAGAAAACACACGAAAACAAGAACATGCCTCGTGGCATGTGAGGCAGGGAGCTTATTGGCAAGTATTACATTTTTTTCTAACCACAATACAGAGTCTTAGAATCATTTCTACACAGGCTTTCTGTGTAAAAAGCACAGTCAGTGAAAAGTTACACTAATTTCAGCAAAATTAATAAAGAAATGTTCTGCTGCTTTTTATCATCTTTCTACCTCTCATCATTTATCATGCAAATTAAATTGCAGTAATAGAAAATGTAAAGAAAACAAACTCTGCAGTATATTGAAACCTCTATCCGGCACGAGATAAGGTTGAATATTAGAAGGAAAGGTGCAGAAAATTAGCTGTCCATACAATAACTGGGAGGGAAACTGTTTTATTTAGCCTGGAGGGATTTTTTGTTGCAAACTGACTAAATTAAAATCCAGACTATTATACCTAGCATCACACTAGAAAACGCCTTTTCCTTGCACTTTTAGATAAATTTTCATTGATCTCATTTTATGCATGATTACATTTTTAATGAGATGTACAATATTTCAAAGCTAATTTTAAATGCCTTCTCTCTCTCCTTCCTCCCTTCCCCTTACCTCCTCCCACCGTATACACACTTACTGCTTGTTGGATTAACATTTCTGATAAATTGCTAGACCAGAAAGGAGCATTACCAAGGGGAAATAAATTACTTCCATCTTTTGCAGCTCCAGCATAGTAAAGTAACCTTAAAAATGCCCACTGTCTAATTATGCCACCTTGCACTTCTCTCCAAAAGCAATCATTTTATTTCGTGTAATAATTTTATTTGTTGTCGGTAACCCTGAAACACACACAGATTGTGGTGAGAAGCCACCTTCCTCTGCCAGCAGTACTGGCCGTAAGAACCAGCACTCCCTTGAAACTCAAAACTCTCTACAAATAAAAAGTTTTATTTGCAAGATCTTTGACTCCTGTGAATAAAGTACAAAGCAGGTGAACGTGGGCGAACTGGCCTGTTGCCAGAGCGTGGTGATCTTGACTTCAAAATATTAGGCAATAATTGATTTTCAGCATGGAAAACTTGGCTCGTTCCCAGAAGTTTTAAACTTTATTTTCTTCCTTTAACTATTTTTGGTAAAGTCATACCCTGTAAAACAAAGGGGGAAATTGCAGGGACAAAGCATGAAATAAAAGTTCTGCCTCTAGCCCATCATTAAGTACCCAGCATTTTATTCCCCTCTGAGATTTGAGGGCTGCTTTTTTGTGACCAGGGGCTGGTGTGTTTGTGTGATGGGCCGAGGTCTGAAGGAGCCCATTGCAACGCCCGAGTCAGCGAGCGGAAAGAGGCCTCGGAGATGTCGACACGTAGGAGCAATGGTCAGAAAATGAGTCACGGAAGCCTGGCGAAAGGGTGTAAGTTGCAGTAGGCTGATGGATGCCTTCAAAACAGGTACAAAAGGAGGTTTTGCATACAACAAATATCCTGTTCCTACCCTGTGATATGCCAAACCGCTTCACTCCTTCCAAACCCCTTCCTCGGGCCACCACTGCCCAGTTCAGAGCTCCCGCACCACCCCACGAGCCCTCCGGCTCTGCACAGGCTGAAACCCACCCCGCTCTGCCGTCCCCCAGACAAACTGGGCTGGCTTTTCCCCTGCTCTTCCCTACTTAATATCTTTTTCAGAGTGTGATGCTCCAACCAGATATTGAAATGTAAGCAAAGCTTTGCAAGCCCTGACCAGTGCAAGGTAATAACTATAATATATAGGTTAACACATCCCAGACGGCTCTACCACCGACACACCAAGCCATTCACCATCCCACTGTCAAGGTACCATAAATGTGTGGTCACCTCTGTAAATTTTTTGCAGTTCTGCTACCCAGCCAGTTTCTCTCCAGTTTGTATTTGGGAAAGGAAAACAAATACATGAGTAAGTATGGAGATTTAGGCATCTCTTAATTGAATTTCAGCTCCATAATTTCTGACCATTTTTCAGACTTTCCAAGATTGTCTTGAATGCTCTCTTGTCCTCTGGAGGGACAGCAGCCGCTCTCCTCCTTTCCTCTGCCAGCCTCAAGAGCACGTTCACTACTTCAGTGTTCACAGCTCTGAAATGACTGAACAGCTCCTGTCCAAGGCAAACCCTCCCAGCTCACCGCTTGAGTTACCTTCTCAGTTTGAGAACAAACTATTGATAACTATGCTTCTGGAAAATTCCGTTCTCCTAGCAACTGTGCACCCATCTTACAGGGTGTCAGTGCACACCACTGTCAGCAAGGCTGCGTGGGACCGTGTCAGAGCATCACTGAACTTGGAACGCGTCACAGCTCCAGCCTCCTGCTGGTCAGCGGGGAGAGGGGAGTCGGGTTGACCGGACACAATCTGCGGTTACCAAACCCCTGGTGCCCTTTTGCTTTTCTCCTGCGGCTGTTCAGCCCCGACCACAGTTGTGTCAGGAGGGAACGAGAGACCTTTGGCACTGGATCTGCAACGGCAGCTGCTCTGGTGACAAGCAGGAACAGGTCAAGAGGGGGACTGGGGACCATGAGATGTGATAGCCCTGAAGTAAAGCAGTAGTGGAGAATATGAGAAAATTGGTGAGGATGCCAGGGAAGGGAGGAGGGCTGGGATGGAGACAGGGCTCTGAAAAACACGGAAATGAAGGAGCCGTGGAGGAGCATCAGCTCAAGCTGAAGCATCACGAGAGGGGATTAGGAGTTTAGACTCAGACAGTGGAAATGAAGCTGAGTAAAACATCCCGCAGACAATAGGAGCAGGAAAGAATCTTAAATGCAAATCCACACTTCACAAAGGATTTGTCGTTATCCAGCACCGCTTTGAGAATTAAGTGTTTCCATGAGAAGTCTTGTCCCAGTGCACTAACACAACAGACGGCATGAGCCTTTCCAGATGTGGGAGTGTGGACGGGCTTACGGACCTGCGAAGCAAAATACTTTCCTACTCTCCCCAAATGGATGAGCGGGACCTTTACACAACCCGTGAAAAATTATCACTACTGAGAAAGCATCGTTATAGACAACAGGATCCTGGGACCAGAACCTGTGTGTGGATACACAAAAAACACTTCTACAAAGGTAAATACTTGAACAGAGGGAATAGAGATTGTGAAGAAAAATCCGCCCCTCAGGATGTACCCTCGATTCGTATTAAACTGTAGTTGTGAAGGATGAGCAATGTCAGGGTTTTTCATGAACAAATAACAGCTCTTTGTCGTGAAATTAAAAAATTGTAAAACTTCCACAGCTAAACAATAGCAAAGAACCATTATCACGGGTCACTCGAGCTCAGCTGCTGTGAAACAAACTTTGTGAAAAAATGATCATTTCCATAGACACACTTTGAGATGTCCTGCAAACGATAGAGGCAGGGGAAAGGAAAAGGGAGAGAAAGAAGGGGCTGGGTAGAGGGAAAAACATCCCGCACAGACTAAGCGACTATAAATTCACAAAAAGACCAGCTAGGGATCAGGACATCCACGGCTGCAAACCTCTAGCAAGAGAGATGCCTTCTTAAAAGAAAACCAAACTAATTGCAAAGCAGTAAGAGCAGACCAATATAGCTAACATTTTAAATACAAAAACCTGCATGTTCATGTGGCTTCCACATGTACCAAACGCATCCGTGTTTCTCCAAATGCACGGTGTGCAAGCCAGAGACTATCGATATTTGCTCTGGCTGCCGGCATTTCATACATGTCTTTTAAGAAACCATTGTATAAACTAAACACAATTGCCCTGCGTTACCTGCGGCGTGTGGTCTCGTAAGGAATTTAAATCACTGACCCGCCTCCAAGGAGGGATAACCTGCAGCGGACAGTCTGCACACGTTAGCTGCCCACCTACAGCGACCCAGAGCAAAGCATCATTTTCATCTTTTAAAAATACCAAGTTTTGCGGTGAAAATTTGTATGAAGGCAATGCATGTAAGAACAGCCATATGGGGTTAAACCCTGATTCATCTGTCCCAGTATCCGTTTCTGATGGGGACCAGTAGCGGGTGCCTCAGGCGAGCACAAACCCTTCCCTACACACAGTGAGCATTAAGCATCTACTCTACCAAAAGGTGTTTCTCCGGGCCCAGTTGCGTTCAGCAAACACCCGAGTTCTGTCCTCGTTGTGCGGGTGGATCTCGGACTGGGCTGTTTTCCATAGAGTACGTTTTCAAAGCAATCCCAGACACTTGGCAGGGAACTTGCCAAAGCTGCATGTCGGCTGTATGCAGCTTTTAACACAGAAAAGCAAGTCTTGCCTTCGTTTAACTGGCTCCAAATGGATCCGGTTTGTGTGCTGGCAAGTCTGAGAGCCTGAGCTGAGTCTGCATTCAGGAATGTGAACTCCTGGACAGTGCTGGATCACGGGCTCTTACCTGAACTCCCAATCCCAGCTCCGGTGCGAATACACAGCCCAGGCTGAGTGGAGGGCAGCCCTGGGCTGGGGAAGGCTGAAGGCAGGGACAGGGGCAACACCACGCAGGCAAACTCTTTTCTTTCGACACAGGCGTAACCAACTCCCACACCCTGTTATTGCTGCTACTGCTTTATTAAAATGCATAATGCAGCCAGAAGCAAAGACACCAATAAATTCTTCTGTAAAAGCAGAAATATTTTTTTCAAATGGCTCCCTTAACACTAATAATCACAGCTCTCTTATGTGTACTTGACTCTGGTTAACCTTTTTCTGGCACTTTTTAACTTCTCCAAGTCAGGTACTAATATGGAACTAATGTGGGGTTTATTTTCCCTATAGGAATAGCAGAAAGAGCACTGCACATTATCGTAATCACGCGAGCTCCTTCCAGAAACTGCAGGACTTTACATCAAAGCATCCGCATTATGGCACAGGAAAAGAATTTAATAACAATTGTGGGGCTAAGCATTTTTTTAATGTTAAGGGGTTTTTATTGAATATTAATCCTATAAAATGCTCCTGAAAGTTGGCAGAAGGAAAACTGATGTCCCAAATAGTTACCACGGCCTTCCACCTCGCAGGGATGCAACTGCAGTGTAATCAGAATCCATCATGCCATTAGCAGAAGGACAACAGGAAAGGAGACACTTTCTCCCGCATCATGCTGCTTGAAACAATAAGAACTGCGAGAGCAGAGCTTGTAATTGTTAACCTTCGCTAAGCACTTGAAGTTTGCATTTTTTTTTGGCTCATAGCTTGCAGTTTCTCTCAATACAACTCATACTCAACATTTGTACTTTCATTTTTACCTTCTATTAAAAATTTGCATTATATTTCATCTCCCAGGGGAACAGAGCTGCTGGGAACATGTCTGCTGTGAAAATGAACAAGAGGTACCCAGAGTTTTTTCCCCCCTATTTCTAACTGCTGGATACTTTCCTTTTCCTTTTTCTTTTTTTTCCTCTGGAGGAGATCACTCCAGCTGCCCGACACGACTGCAGTCGTGCTCCAGCCGCATTAATCCCTGCCCTGCTGAGCTGCTGGAGAAACAGGAATTCATCTGACACCAGCGGGGGAAAGACAGAAGGAAAAATTAAGGTAAAAAAAATGAATGACTAAATAATTCAGGCAAAGGATGAATACTTGAACAAAGCAGTGTCTGTGCACAGGGAACGTCAGGCTGTGCTAGAATAGATAAGAGCACCAGCCGACAAAGGTGTACTTTATAAAAGCAAAGCAGGTTTATCTGTCTGGGGCACAGAGACGAGAGCTATCCCCAAGCGGTCGAGATGTTTTACCACCTGTTTGTCATACAGGTACCCTAAAACAATGAACGGGAGAGTGACCAAGTGCAATGCAAAAGATCAGTTGTTCCCCCACGGTCCCACACCAAGATCTGCACCATGAATGTTATTGTCACCTGCGAGCCACTACAGTCATGCCCTTGAGCATCCCCACCCCTGCCACGCTGATGCCCAAAAGCGATTTACCTGCCACGAGCGTCGAGGCCAGGGCTGAGCAAAACCCACGTTAATACACTTTGATATCTTAGTGTGTTATCAATGCAGTCTTGCAAGTTTACGAGCATTTGGCTTTATTTTACACCAGACAACTCCACGCCGCCCCGGAGCAGGCTGCCAGATGTGCAGTATTTGTTTCTGCAGCCTCATCGCTTGTGACGGGTCAAGTCAAACAGAAACCTGCTGGGGAGCCAGGACCGCTCTCCCAGCCGCCCCGCACGCACTCCTCTGGGCACTGCTCTCCAACCAGGTTGACCACATTTGTGACACGTCTAGAACTTATTTTGGAGATGAGTCTGGGGTGCAAAATTATGGTCTAAACGTCTTAAAGCCCAACAAGGTGCTGCAGCAGAGATTCAAGGCGTGAACGAGGCATGTGAGGAACCCAAAAGCTGCCGAGGTAGTTTTCATTCATATCCACATACAGATTTCTCAAGATAAAAATGTTACGCTTGCACCTACGCAATACCAAAGCATATGTGTGCTATCAGGTGCCCTCAGGAATCTCTGCAAATTTGGCGTTTGGGAATGGTGAGAACATCAAATGGTTGTGGACATCTCAGCAACATACAGCATTTCACTGCACTACATCCTCTGCTGTCACCTAACCTTGCTTTAAAACTCCCTCGTAACTGAGTTTTCTCCTGTCTTTGAGGGACTATTGCTTAGTCTTAAAGACTTCATTATTGTTTGCTTTTTTTACTATTATTACCTAAAAATTTCTTTTGTTACATTCAGCCCCTCACCTTCAGTTTGCAAGATGGGCATCCTGCTGCGTAACAGATCTTTCCCTCGTTGCTCACAGCCGTGGGCATTTTTGTATGCTGATGTGGCTGCTTAGTCACTGCTTAGCCAAGCTGCAAAAATTTACCTCTCTTAATCTCTTCTCAGAAGTCAGTTCTTCCAGGTTCCCACTTCTCTTTGTTGCTTTTCTGTGAACTTGTTCCAGTTTGTTAACAGGATGCCACTGACGTGGTGCCAGAACGGAGCACGATTTCCCAGCTGCAGCCATGGGTCAGTACAGAGGTCACTATTATTTTCCTGCTCTTTACCATGATGGTTTAGTGCAGGCAGCCCAAAACTCTTCTGCTCATTTCTCCTACATGACACTGCAAACTCATCTCTAACTCGCTGTCTGTTGTTACCCTGAAATGTCTCTTAGCACTGTTACTGCTCAGGTTCTTTCCTATTGAATGTACCTGTGATGGATTAGTACTTTCATATGCAGGCACCTACTTCATCTGTATTTTTCTAGGCTGATTTTTTCCCTTCCTGCTTCTACCTCCTATAAATAACCTGGTTCTATACCTGTATAAAACCCCTTACTACTAATCATTCTCCAAAGTTACTCTGATAGTGTTTACTTCACCTCTCGAGTTATTAGAAGTTATTAAAGGAAATGCATAGAATTAATTCAGGACCAGCCACATGATGTAATAACCCACCACAACATTAAACATTTTGCCTTTACCGCTGTTCTGGTCTTTAGCCTTTTGCTGAGTTTTCCATTCAGTCAACAGAGCTTCCACCTGTACCACCAGGAGTAACTTCTCAAACACGAGTCTGTGAGAAGACAAGGGCTGTTTTACTCAAACCTGCCACAGGGAACCTACCGCCTTCCTCACACCCACTCCCTTTTGTAGGTGAAATGCTGGGAACAACCTTTGAAGAATCCTCTTACCTGCATTGCTAACGAGTCTGCGATTCGCACCCTCGAGCACAGTTACAACTGTCAGCTCCTGGGCCACCTTCTGAAGACTGAGTCAGCACTTTTGCTGCTGTTGGGAATTGTTTGAAGACTGGGAAGGCACAAGCAGGAAACATTACTTTTTTCTTCCTGCCATATCTATTGCAATCACTTGATGATTTCTGTATCAATCCCATCAAAAATACCGGGGTAGGACTTGGATCAGGTCAAAGCCCTTTACTACGAACCCCTCATCTATGGGGCTACTTTGAACCTGCCTCTCAGTTTTATCCTGCCACCATCTTTTTCCCACTAAAGAGCATTCAAGAAACTTCGAGACACTGGTGGAAAGCTGATCACGTAACAGTCCTCTAAGCCTGGCCATCTTCACGAAATGACAGCCAGCGTTCCCAAGATACGCACACCCTCGTCTGAGCCGTGCCTGTGGGTTTTGTCCGGATCAGAAGGAAGGCAGCACGTTTAACCCTCCAATTTCAGGCTGCAATAGGTCTTTATTATCTCATCCATAAATCTTCCAAGCACTGCTCTTTTAAACATTCAAAGAGAAAACTTCAGAGCAAGCTAACGGTAGGCACTTTATTGTAGTAAAATAAAAAAATAACCCAAAAGGAGATTGCCATCTTGACAATCTGTTAAAAAAATCAAACCCAAACCTGCGAGGGAGAAATCTTGCCTGCGTACCTGTTTATATGTGCCGTGCAGACCATTTGAGTTACATAAACAACAAAACCTCAAACACTGTCAACATCTGAGTATTTTAAAGTTGCTGTAAGGCAATTTTTTGGCAAGTGGACATGTAATTATTTGTTCTGGAGACTCTGTGTTGACTGCAGAAGTAGTGAACTCAAGACTGCAGAAGTTTTGCCCGAGCATGGAGCAGAAGAAAGTGAATGGCCTCTTTCCTAGCAGTCTGTCCCAACTTGGGCTCAACCACAAGAAATCTCTGTTTTTTAGAAATAAACTTTAACCTTATGACAGGTGGCTAAAGAGGAAAACTGTTGGTCTTGTCCTTTTCACAAGACCTTTGGAGATGCCCATTCCCAAGCTACTGAACACCTTGAGGAGACGAAAGAGCTCTTGGACTGGAGAGTCCTGTGAGCAGACCCTGGACATGGGCAAGGACAAGCCTCCACATCTACTTTCCACCACAGCGTCCCCAAACTTCCTTTTCCAATGAGAGCTCCAGGCCAACTTTATCTGTGTTCTGGGGAGGGAAAAGAAGCAGGAATCAATACAATTTTAGATGTTTTGAGGTGTACATCACTGACAGAAGGTGGCAGATGTCAAAGTCCGGGCTGGCCAGACTACGGACAGCAAGGAGGAGTGTGTTAGGCATATCAGGACCAAAAGAAATTCCAAGAACTGAGCTGGTTTATTATTTGATAGAGATTATTATATTATTAATAAGGATACAGACAGGGCAGAACTGGTCAATAAACATTTTGTTAGGAAAGGCACAGACAGCATACTCATCAGATGAAGACAACGAACGAGTCTGAGTCTATTTCTAGCCACAGGGAGTATTAAACAATCTAAAATCTGATGGCCCCTGGATGCCTCGTGCTCCTAAGTCGTAGAAGAGTTGCCGGGAGAGATCACCAGTCTGTCAATATGAACTGAAAAAAAGTTTAACATACCAGGGAAATTGCAGAACAGTGGAAGAGCATGAAGATAATATCCATAACTCACACAGAGCAAGCAAGACTTGTAACTATACGTTACTTAACCTGACATCAATCCTCAGCAGAAAGTAAGGGAAGTTAATATAGAGTTTGATCAATAAAATATTAGAGGATGGGAATAAAATTAACTCGAGTCACAAATGTTTTGCACAGAGTCTTGTTGAGCAAACATTGATTTTTTAGGTGTTTGAATTGACTGATTCTGAGTGAGAGCCTTTGGGCAAACAGGGCTGCACCATGCAGCAACCCCCTCACAGGGCTTTCCCTGCCCCAGCACCACAGCAGGTCACTGTCCCCAACAGAGGGGCAGAGATGCGGGCCACCAGGCAGCACACAGGGGTTATCACATCCCACCTAGACCCTCACTACTGCAGCAAGCTACTTCACGTTGGTTTGAGGGCAATGAGCCCAGTCTTCACTTGAGCTGGTCTTCTCAAGTAGACCTTGGACTACTAGGTCACACCACCAATAAAAACACATCGAAAACCATAGGAACACTTGAGTATTACCACATAGTGTTGGCACACGAGTCCATTTTCTCTTATCAGTTCCCCTTGCAGTCCAAGCAAGATGGCTAAGGGCAGTAGGAAAACCATCCCCACAAAGAGCACACGATGGTGGAGACACCTCTTACAGCCACTGCTATTGTATTCGCTGCCCCTCGGACTAGAAACGCTTCACAAGCATCCAACCGTGTCCAATTCTGCAGAGAAAACAAGCAAGCTCAACGGAAGTTTGGCCTTGATCCACCGAAAGCAGGAGATCATCTGTAAGTGTTACAAGGTGTTCCCATCCTACGTTATGGCCAGACTCCAAATTGTGCAGAAGCTGAAATAATGGCTTTTATTAAAGGGGATTGAGGCTGGCCCTTGGCTAGCTTCTACGTGAGCTTCCTGAGGAACAGAGGCTTTGTGCTTGCTCGTAGGAGAGCGGAGCTGATGTATGCAGAGAGTTTAGTTTCCAGTTGCTCAGGTAAACACAACTTCAGGCTAATTTTTATTAGTTAAAAAAGTTCTCCGTGCGCAGATTTACAACACATGTGACCGACTCAAAATTTTAATTACAAGCAGAGAATGATTAAGCTGCTTATTTAAAAGCAAAGACAGAGCTAGTCTGGTGGCCTTCTGGTAGCACTCCATAACATGACAGAGAGGCCTGGGCTGGCACTCAGCTCTCCAGCAGCCCTGCTATGGGGCCGGCCGATGAAGTATAATCATCTGCTGGAAGGGCTCCAGTACTCATCTGGGCCTCCAAAGCCATTATTGCCCGGAAAACTGTGCAAGCTGGGAGGAGGCCAAGGTCCCTGCGAACACCAGGTCTGGGTACCACAGCTCACCTTGCCCTCACAAGAGGGCTGGGGTTTGGGTGTTTTCTTTTTTAAGAGGCAGAGCGTTTTCTGATGCTGCAAGATCACAAAGCCATTTAAACCGTGGCACTTCCATTGCACCCGCTCAAACGTCGGTGGTCTATTTGTAAATTATTTAAGTGCCATATATGGGCTGCTTTAGAGAAATGCTGCGTGGTGTGATGGAGGAAGCAGGGTAGGCTGGATTTTCTGTGAAGTTAACTACAAAACACTGCTGCAAACTGGCCCAGTACAGGTATGGTGCTACCACACACACAGCATGATTAACGAGTCAGTGCTGAAGCGCAAGAGGACACTGGGCACTCCTCTTACATGGGTCCTAAAGGGGAAGGACTGGGATCCAGCTCCTGAAGGAGCTGGTATTAGCCCCACAGATGAGGTGGGAACCTCCTCCACCTCCAGCATATCCCTGGAAGTCCCTTACTCTGTGGACACCTGTGCAATCTCCACCGCTTCACCCATCGCCTCCATCACCAGCCTGGTGCAGGACACCCACCCGCAAACATGGGCAAAAACCCCAAGATAACAGGATCCAGCACTTGTAGGATTCAACTTCAAAGACATTAAAAGACATAACATTTTATTTGCCTCCTGCTTTTTAACTTTTGGGGTCCACTCAGGTAATGCTTTCAAATTTTTAATTAAAAATAAAAGCAAGGCTGCTTCTGCAGTCGTTTCTCTTTGAAGTTGGACATTTAAGTATAATATCTGTTACCTGAAGACTCTGCTAAAGCTACAAGATTGGGAAAACTCTGCCCAAAACATATGTCTCAGCAGATCTGGATGCTTATTTTGGTTTGATCTACCTTTATTTTGCCTAAAACTCTTCCCATACATTCTTTCAGCAATTTAAGTTATTTTGAATTCCATGCAGTTTTTCTTTTTGCATTTTAAATTTCACTTTAATGCATGTTTTTTATATCATCACAACAAACTGCCTCCTTTTCAGCCCAGTAAGAGCCACGCTCCCTGCTCAGCTGCAATAGTTAACAGCGGTCCAGATATTCCGCTTAAGGACACAGTTTCATCAACACCTGGGAGAGCAGCAGGGCCGGGGCTCTGCCCTCACAACGCCTTCGCTGCCGGGTGGGGGTTTGTGCGGGGCACACGAGGGCTCCACACACCTCCACAAAGCCCCTGGCATTCGCCCGGTGCCTTCCCAGGCGAGGCAGCGCTCGCAGCCAGCCTCGCACGTCTGGGAAGGCGAGCACGGGCCTCCCGTCTTTATGTTTCCTCTTAACCACCAAAGCATACTTACATCCTACATTACTGGGTGTAATGGGATCCATCATCAAAATACTCTTTCTACTGGAGGACTGTTATGTTTCATTGCTGAAAGAACTAAAACTTTTGAAGCCTCTCCTTAATTTTCAATGAAAAGCATTTGGTTCCAGGGTGACAGACGAGGCTCTTAAGAGCTGTTACCACCTCGGGTAATTATAAAAAGACGGAAGGAAAGGGAAAAAAAAAAAAAAGAGAGCGAGCGAGTGCCAGATTAACACTCTGTGTTTGTGCAGGGCTACAAAGGCGCTTCCACGGGTGCCTGCGCTGAGAGCTCGCTTATAACAGCTTCCAGTTGGAAAGAAAATTGAAGGAGGATGGAAGTGAGGAAAGAAGAAATTGCACTTAAGCACTGAAATGAATTCCAAAATAACGTATGAACTGGAACTCTACAGAATGCTTTCAGAAAAAAAAAAAAGAAAAAGTGGCTTTTGTTGCAAACCGAAACCAGCCCCGATATAAAAGAAGAGTCAAAAACCTCCTGCAGGCTTGGGGCTGGCCAGGCCCTAGGGGCTGGAGGGGGTTCGCCCTCTCCCTGGGAAAGCAGGTAAATCTCAGCAAATCGGAATTTCATTTTGACACTTCACTTCGTGTACTCGAAGTACAACTGGAAAATAACCAAAGCAAGGCAAAACAAGGCAAACGGGCTGAGCACAGCCCTAAGAAATGAAATTATTCCAGCAGCAATAATTAGCTCACTAATATGGTGAAACTGAGTAACGTAACAAACGCAGATAGACGTACAAGAAACACACGGACTAGAAGCACAAAAAAGGCATTTTGCCTTGGGAAGAGATGAAATGAAGCAGCTCTTAGTGACGACAGCTGAACACAGAGCTGGGAATCACGCAACACATGATTAAACAGGGCAAAAGCAGGAGACAAGGGGCATCACCGAGGTACAGTAGCCTTTAACCTCCGATACCCTGGCCCCTAAATCTAAATTAAAACAGAATAAAATGCAAGATTACTAGCCTATAGCTCCACGTAATAAATTCCTCCCCAGTTTTGCCTACTGCCAGCAAAGCATTTATAGTGCTACGTGGGGAAGAGCTGGGGAAAGTCTCTTTTGAGTGGCTGCGCTCGCTGCCAGCGTCCGCGGGCACCAGCTGCACTCCCCCGTGTCAGAGCGGGCCGGCGAGCCAGGGTACTGCTCAGCCGGGGGGGTAACGGCAAAGAAAGGGCGCTTTAACAAACCAGCGGCATAACCAGGACTCGGTCCTCTTTATTTTTTGGTAGAAGCCTTTCACGATATGGAACTAATTATCGCCATCTGCTGTCCCCGTACTTAGATTTCCTCTCTCACAGCTCATTCTTCAAAAACTCAGTAGCTTCCTCCCTTTACATTTGTAAATGCTGTTGACTATGGATAAAATCCATGTTTACTTTGTATTCAGGGCCCATAGGAAAGCTTGTTTTAATCATCAACAGATGTTACATTCTGCTCTGCTGTGCTTGGCACACAACTTCAGAGGGAAATAAAAGAAAAATCTTTATTTTAAATTTAAATTGTAGATTGTTACAGACTAAATAAAATGCCAAATTGTTATTGGAAACAACATGGCCACTGTAATAACTATAACTGACATTTACTTTTTACAATTATATTTTTTTTTTCTGGTGCTGTTTAACACAAGATGGTTTCCACATTTTGGAAAGGATTTTTTTTTTTTTTTCCCTTTTCTCTGAAATGATTTGCAATCAAGCCACAGACATTTGTAATTTATTTTTATTTAATACTTTCCTACGAGTTTATGAAATACTGGGATTATTATGCTATATACAGTAGATAGTTTTTGAATACGTACTCTCCCTCCGGACTCATATTTCAATACACATTATCCCCTTGAACTCATTTATAAACACCCATTATTCCCACAGACCCCGCTATAAACATGTAATATCTCTGCGGACTGTTTCAGCCTTATGGTCCTTTTTATCTCTGCCTTCTTTCCGATTTATATCCATCTTTGATGTCGGAGCAGGCGCTCCCCGCGGGTCCGCGTGCCCGGGGGCGCGGGGCCCTCCCGCGGCGGTGGGAGCCGAGCCCCGCAGGTACGGCCGCAGCTCTGCTCTTACTCATTTTCCAGCTGCTGGAAAAACCGAGCTGGCGACAGAGGCTGGCTGGGGCACCTGCTGCACGCGTGGTGATCGCGGCATCCTGACATCCCCCGCGGAGCTGATCGACCCTTTCTGGTTTAGCCATTGGTGTGAGCAAGAAGAAGACGGTCTCCAAGCCTCCACCACCGAGCGCTCAGCCCACACCCTCTCATCAGCTACACCTTGGCCCCACGTACAGTTACCAGATCAGTGCTTTGAGTGATAATTTCTCACTTCAATTTTATTTCTACACTATTGAAATTACTTACATGTTTAGTGTTGCTCAGAAGCAAAATGGATTAAAACGTTTGAGCAGAAAAACTGAAAGATCAGGCACGATAGCTCTTCTTTGCACCTGACTACCAAGAGCGACTGGGAGTGCTCATTTCCCTGATTTATTTTGCCAGACATCAAATATTTGAATATTTGCAGCAGCAAATAGTATTTGTCCACTTTACTCCTACATATACAACCTGGCATAGGATTTATTTTGGATCATGGCTGCTACTGTGCTGATTCTTTTTTTTTTTTTTTCAAAATAATAATAATAAAACTGAGCTTATACCTTTTGATTTTTTCCTCAGCCATAGACTAAAGGCAAGTATTTTACTTGCCAGTTTCAGTGATGTTCTACCAATCAGAATCACAGAATCACAGAATGTTAGGGATTGGAAGGGACCTCGAAAGATCATCTAGTCCAATCCCCCTGCCGGGGCAGGATTGCCTAGACCATATCACACAGGAACGCGTCCAGGCGGGTTTTGAATGTCTCCAGAGAAGGAGACTCCACAACCTCTCTGGGCAGCCTGTGCCAGTGTTCAGTCACCCTTACAGTAAAGAAGTTTTTCCTCAAATTTAAGTGGAACCTCCTGTGCTCCAGCTTGCACCCATTGCCCCTTGTCCTGTCAAGGGATGTCACTGAGAAGAGCCTGGCTCCATCCTCTTGACACTTGCCCTTTACATATTTATAAACATTAATGAGGTCACCCCTCAGTCTCCTCTTCTCTAAGCTAAAGAGACCCAGCTCCCTCAGCCTCTCCTCAGAAGGGAGATGTTCCACTCCCTTAATCATCTTCGTGGCTCTGCGCTGGACTCTCTCTAGCAGTTCCCTGTCCTTCTTGAACTGAGGGGCCCAGAACTGGACACAATACTCCAGATGCGGCCTCACCAGGGCAGAGTAGAGGGGGAGGAGAACCTCTCTCGATCTGCTGACCACACCCCTTCTAATACACCCCAGGATGCCATTGGCCTTCTTGGCCACAAGGGCACACTGCTGGCTCATAGTCATCCTGTTGTCCACTAGGACCCCCAGGTCCCTTTCTCCTACGCTGGTCTCCAACAGCTCTGTCCCCAACTTGTACTGGTACATGGGGTTGTTCTTGCCCAGATGCAGGACTCTACACTTGCCCTTGTTATATTTCATTAAATTTCTCCCCGCCCAACTCTCCAGCCTGTCCAGGTCTCTCTGAATGGCTGCGCAGCCTTCCGGCATCTCAGCCACTCCTCCCAGTTTTGTGTCATCAGCGAACTTGCTGACAGCACACTCTAATCCCTCATCCAAGTCATTAATGAATATATTGAATAGAACTGGTCCCAGAACCGACCCTTGCGGAACTCCGCTAGACACAGACCTCCAACTGGACTCTGTCCCATTGACCACCACTCTCTGGCTTCTTTCCTTCAGCCAGTTTACAATCCACCTCACTACCCGATCATCCAGACCACACTTCCCCAGTTTAGCTGCGAGGATGCTGTGGGAGACCGTGTCAAACGCTTTACTGAAATCGAGATAGACACATCCACAGCTTTACCATCATCTATCCACCGGGTAACATCCTCATAAAAGGCTATCAAGTTGGTTGAGCAAGACTTCCCCTTGGTGAAGCCATGCTGAGTGCCCCTAATGATCCCCCTATCCTTGATGTGCCTAGAGACAGCACCAAGGACAAGAAAATAACCATCAAGTATGCTTTTACTTCGTTTGTGCACCTAGGTTACGAGAAATTAGGGTTAAATGATCTGGTTTCTTGAAATAGATGATTTTAGAGTGATTAGTCAAGATCTTAATTTTTTACCTTTAATTGTTGCCAACAGAGGGCTTTAGAGGATCAAAAATATGATGTGGCCACCTCATGTTTGGAAATATCGAAAACTCCGTGTGTTGTGTTTATTTTTAAAGAAGTTGATAAACTTTCCCCCTGCATGTATCAAACCCCAAATGGATACAATATAACCAGACAGAAATACAGAGTAACAAAACACACAAAAACAAACATTGCTGTCTCCAGAAGACCACAACATCCCAGCCTGGACAGAGGAGAGATGTCTTAGAAGCAAACAAAAGGTCTGCAAGGGACATACACTGCCATTTATAATTAAACCTCATACATTTTTATGGGACAAAACCCGAGTACTTTGAAAGCAAGGGGCATCCCACACAGCCAGGGTGAATTTCAAGGGGCATGCTGCCTTCAATTCCTAGCCTTAAGAAGAGAGGCATTTCAGTCACTGCAGCATCCTCTTCCCCACCCTCGACAAACGCACCCTTGCTCTGTTCACAGCCTGGCTGAAGCATCACTGCAAAGATAATTTCCCCATCCGTCACCTGGAGCGGATCACACATCCCCACAGCCTTCCATCAGCCACCTCTTCTCCCCCCCTCAGACACAAGCTCTTTCTCTTCGCTTTCGTGGCTCCTCACAAGATGTTGAATTACCAGCAGTACAAAAGCAAACCGTCGAGATCACTTCAAAGTCACAAGTCAGTTCTGTCTAAAATCATTTAAATGTCTAAAACTCTTAGAAATCCACACGAAAGGGACAGCCCTTGGATTTACCCTCAGCACTCTGGATAACACGCTGTTAGCTTTAACTCCGTTGTGCATCTCTTGCGTCGAGGAGCTGTTGCAAGGGCAGCAGCAACATCCTTCCACTAAACATCCTGGTTTTTATAACCCTCCAAAGCCCACCATATTGAATCCAAAGCTGTCATTAAACCAACAAGACAGGGAGAGTCTTGATTTTTGTGCAGTCTCTCAACTCACCAAGCAATGAAACATTACTGTAATCAACCTTGTGCTGCCTCAAAGCTGCACGTGCACCAGAGAGCTCGCACGAGTGCCTGCAGTGAAACCAAGGGGTGCGTGCTCCCACCGGCAGTTCCCTCTGCTGTTTGAGATCCCAGGCACATAATGCAAATGCATAACAATACTGACAATATGATATTATAATTGTAGATGGTTGCACGACAGTTTAGACGCAAGCTTCCTCTGTTGTGAGTTTATGCATCAGTGTCCAGTAGCTTTTAGAGCAAGTCAAGATGGGAGCAGAAGGAAGCTGTGCTGTCCCTGGACCGACACGGTGAACACCACTGCAGGCTTTGGAAGGATGCAGATGTGGGTTTTTCCATGTAAGATAATACATTTATAAAAATGCAACAATGCACACGCAATTCCTTACAGTCAGATGTTGCACACATCTGTGCAAATATTAACCACAAACAAGTTAAAAAAAATTCTTCAGAAATTTTGAGATCTACAAAAGAAATCTCAGGAGGAAATAAATCCTTTTCTTTTAAAAATCACAAACTACAGCACAATGCAATCCAGCTTGGAAAGCACCAGACTTCTACTTTACATCACTAGTGAATACTGTTATGAATTAACAGCTCATTAAGAAAAAAAACTTTGCAAACCATGAATCTAAAAAGAAAGTCAGAGAAACTGTCATCTGCAATTTCCAGTGTGTGAATAAATCTAAAGAGATGTCAACGGACGGAGTTCTTACCGAGCACCAAACAAACAGGTGTCCCCTGGCCTCCTGACCCCAACATCAACAGCGCAATAAAACTCTTCCCATTTCAGGACAAAACCATTTGGTACCAGTACATGGAATAATACCTGCTTCTTAAAATACGGAAACGCGTATAACAAATGCCTCTTTAGGTCCCAGAAGAAAGAGAGACTTGCACTGTGAAGTATTCCCCCCAGGAATCCTGTAAATCATACCGAAATTTTACTTGTCCTGGAACAGGTTTCAAAATCTGTTTGTGGTTTCTCGTACATTTTTTAAAAGGTATCTGGTCAGTTCATAAATGAAGGAGTCCTGCACATTCCAGTGTAAAGATCTCTGTACATGTGGTTTTAAATAGTCTTAAACTGCAGACGAATTTGCTCTGAAAACTCAATTATTTTTACAGTTTAAAAAAAATTTACTTTTATTATTTCTATCCCATTCAATAGATCTGGAAATTAAAGTATCATTATTTCACCATCAATTCATTCCTTCCTATCAGATCTGGCCGTGCTGTCACCGCAAAGGCAGTGCTGTCATGGCCTTTGGTTCTCCTCGTCTCTATGAACCCCAGTATTTCCCATGTGAAACCTTTGGGTGGCTGAAAGCACCACGAGCTGCTCCCATTTATTTCAATGAGCCTGGTCTCGCCTCAGCGCCAGCGAGGACCAGGCTGGGGCCGAAATGAGGAGCTGAACAGCAACGCTGGGGGTGGGCTTGGAAGGGGGAGACAAAGGGACAGGGAGAAACAGATGCGTTCAGTACACACGAGCCAGAATGAGTTAATATTGCATTTAACATATGCAAACGTGCATTCTGCATCAGGCTTTAATTCAACTATTTAAATAAATGTGTTCATGCAGGAGGATTCTGTGCAGGTTAAACACAGAAGGCACATTGGCAGGGTGTGAACGAGCAGAACCTGGGTTCTCCTCTACATGGGGTCATTGTTTGGGCAGAAGGAAAAAAAAACACAATATGAAAAGAAAAATATCTGAAGAAAATACAAATAGTTAGATCCTCTGTCACAAAAACCATACCTTTAGTTACACGGGTTTGCTTGTGTGCTTAAAATATAATCACAAAGAAAAGGAAGGGAACTGGAAAATAGATGGGAAAATCTGAAAGAGAAGAGGAAAAAAATACAAGCAAGCAAAGCAGAGAGAGTTATCTGAATAAACTGTCTTCAAAAAAGAGAAAACATCAACATATACAATAAACGCTACTGCAATGGTTTTGTGGGTACTAAGGAGAATAGGAAGTCTTTGCTAGTTTTCAAATTTAATGGAGAAACCTATTATCATGACACCTGCATGTGCGTGGTGCGAAGGCGAGTGCGCGCTGTAGCAAGTCCACAGCCATGCCTTGAGGACGGCCCCACCACGGCAGCCATGCACCAAGCCCCGTCCCACAGGGTCTTCTACCAGTCGCCCATCGTTTCTCCTCTGACCTCGGGATTTGCACAACTGGATTACATCCAGCAACATACACAGGGTAACCCGGGTCCTGCATGTCTGACAACTCAGAGAACCACGAGGAGGGACACAACAGCAACCCCTTTGCTGATCCCACTCTCACCAGTCATCCATGGAAACAGAGATCTCCCATTTCACCCAAAATGAACCGTCCCATCAGCATGTTGGCCAAGATGGTTAGTGCCGCATAGATCTCACATGGAAGCATCTCCTACAGCAAAGGTATTTTGGCAAGACCTTCTTGAGGAAAACAAATATGCTGAAGATGAGAAGACATGACTCATTTCCCCTCATGAATAACAGAAATTAGGTTGACCAGCATCACCACCCCGATGGAGATTTGCATCCTGCTTTCTGAGCATCTCTGAAAATATCTCTAATGTAGTAATTTCTCAGCAGGTGAATCTTGTTTACAGGACCAGACTGATGGTGATCTTGTTTGGAAGAGACAAAGCTCTATGGTGTTTATCATTACAGAACTCTGGGCACAATATATAATCACTTTATGATAAAAATAAACAGGTCAGGTGTTACCCTGAATAAAAAAATCTCTGCTCATGCAGATGGTCACCCACATTTAATTTCCTTGACTACCTCTCCATCCATCCATCAACTCCTCTGCATTTGAAATGTAAAGTCAATTTGGAAAGCTATTCCAAGATAACCTTCAAAGTCATTTCCAAAAGGTGTGCCTCTGATTGAGGATGACAGTCCGGCCACTCTTTGCTGTTATATCTTTGCAACCATAATTCATTGTACTCACTCTGCATTGCATCATATTTCAGCGAGAGGAGTATTTTTTTAACAGTACGTGTTAGCGTGCGGTTTATTAAAATGAAAACCCTTTATCTCCTTTGTCACTTCTCTCAGTTCCTAGCAATTTATGCCATCATTGCTCTCTATCATTAAACTAATATGACGTACATACACAGACACTGTAAACACCAAATAATAACACAGACAACACTAATGTTGTGACACTCACAAAATTCTGTTAAATTAAAGCTGGGATTGTCACTCCAGCTTTGCGTAACACCACATTTGACACGGGGTGCCACAGCCACATAAAGCACGGGAGATTTAAGAGAAGAATGGCTAGGGATACACAAAAAGGCAGAAACACGAAGGATTTTTTTAAAAGCTATTTTTCTGACAGCTCATTGCATTATCATTTATTTTCTGTGCTTTGAATCATCACTGAAGAAAACCCGTGTTCAGACAATTCCCAGTGATGGAATAAAACGTCATACCAAAACCCCTGGATGGTAGGACTGCTGAATTATTCAAGAAACGGGAAATTATTAGAGGTCGTGTTTATTCAGAAACAAAAGTGCCTTGTTAATTCCTAGGACTCTAGGTAGTGTGATGATTTGATCTGACACTTTGCATAATATAAGCCACTGGAATTTTCTGTATTACTTCCAGTTTAAAGCTCAATAGTTGCACTTGAACTACAGCTTTTGGAAAATCATCCAACCTCGATTTTAAAATACCCACCATAATAGCCATTAAGCTGTTCCAGTGATTAATCACCTTGCCTGATTAACATGTGCATTATTTCTAGTCAAATTTTTGTCTACCTTTAATTCAATTCACTAAATCTCATTATGCTTTATTCCTGCTACTTTTAAGAGCTCTCTGTTCTCAGATTTCTTTTGCCTGTGTAGGCACTTACTGACCACGTTCAAGTCACCTCTTAAGTGCCTTTTTGATAACATAAGAGGCTTGATTTTTTTTTTTTTTTTTGATCTGTCACCATAAGATAAATTTTCCACTTATTTAATCACCCTCATGGATTTTCACTGCATCCGTTTCAGCGCCCTTCTCCAAGTGTTAGTCCAAGAAATGGACAATATGCCAGAGGCGTTTGCAGCGGCAAAGAGAGATCATATAACCCCTAATCCTACACAGCATCCTCCAGGCCCTACATGAAAGGCCTACACCAGCAGATTTCCCTCTAATCATGCTAAAAGTGACAAACTACTCAAAGAGAAAACAGCCTCTGCCACCGACACACATCATAATGTCTCAAAGCAATGATCACACAATTATTTTAAACTTTATGTTTAAAGTCATGTAAATGACCTTAAATGGAAGCACATTTCTATTAATTCACAGATCCCCAAGATGACACATGATAATAGCTTTCAAAGCCAGCAGTATTTCTCAAACTGGAGAGGAGGACACTTGCACGATGTCAAATGAAAAGCAGAATAGCAGCTTATCTGGAATTGTCTCACCCTCTCTTGCATTTTCAGGCAGAGAGCAATACCTCTTAGGACAACAGAAGATGCTACAGCCTGGGAACACTAGGGATCCTTCACACATTCGAGGGCTGTTACTCCTTGCACAGCACAGAAATACCATGAATTGGCAGAGAAGATCCAGCTCCCACCCTGCCCCGAGAAGCACTTAATGGAGAGCAGACAGGCACGCCTGGCCTTACAGCTCATCATACAGCCACAAGCATCCCCAGAAGATACGGCATTTCTTGGCATTTCCATGCCACGTCACCACCCTGCAGGTGACCACGCACCCAGCGTTGCTGGCAGCTGCCCGCCGCAGCACGCAGCGGCCGGGGCCACCCCTCCACGACCATGGGGTGTAACAATGTGTGACAGACCCCAGATGCAGAAAAAAGTGTGAAATAGCATCTGCTGCTGACAGCACACGAAGGTATCCACGAGTAAGGGGAAATACAATCAAGAACTCTTGAAAGAAAAAATTTATTCTTCTCCAGGGCTGTCCACCTTCTTGATAAATGGGGTTCAGATTATACTATTGCAGCTTACCAA
This sequence comes from Nyctibius grandis, assembly GCF_013368605.1. Classification (NCBI taxonomy): domain Eukaryota; kingdom Metazoa; phylum Chordata; class Aves; order Nyctibiiformes; family Nyctibiidae; genus Nyctibius; species Nyctibius grandis. The sequence goes on along the minus strand of NC_090669.1, from coordinate 22,525,476 downwards.
AGGGCCACATAGCAAATAGGCTTTTCCATGATAGATGGTGGTGACACAAAGCTGGTGACCACTCACTGTGCAGCCCTGCCCCAAGCCGTGACCCCAACCCATTTGATGTTTCAGTACAATGTAATTTTCCAGAACATTAAAACCATCAAGACCACAAAAACATTACAAGGTATATTCTACATTTAAAATATTTGAGTTACTCCAATTGGATTCAAGCAAATTAAAGCTCTAAATTCATTTATCTCCTGCATAACCCTATGCCTTCATGAGACCTTTATGTTTCATATTTGAAGCAGAGGAAGAAAAAAAAATAGAAGTCATAGCCATAAGAAGGAAATTGGTGAACATTTCAGGAACTTTTACTGCAGAAAAAGCATCCTTTGTCTGCTGCTGGGATGTACATCCTCTGCTGCATCAGGCTTTACTATTTTTATTTTTTTAAGAAAGCAAAACGGTTTCCTTTAAATAACATACAAACGACAGGAGCAAGACACAAGCTTCACTTTGAATGCTGTCTGGTTTTCTGCGTTTGCATGGGACAGAGCAGGGTGACCAGAGCAGGCCCTGAACTCGTGGATCTTTCTCTCAGCTGTGCTAACAAGGTGCTTCTGAAGCTGCGAGGAGCCCTCGTGAGCTGTCCGTTTGCAGAAGCACACCGTGAACCCGCTGCACAGAAATACAATCGGCTGCTCCGCTCCTTCCAAGTCCTCCAACGCTTCAAACACACGCAGGAACACACCACAGGGCCCCCGTGAAGGTGGGCAGCTGTAGGTGTACACATGGACAATGGCTTATGAATTTACAGTCACCAAAGAGCTGCTTTTTTGCCCCAAAGGGCAGCCCGTGTGTCCGTACCCGCACAGCGCCAGAGGCTGCGGGCAGTGTCCCGTAACCCCGGCTGCCCACGGACAAAGTCTTGTTTCTGGAAGTCCCCACCAGCGGTATCAACAGCCCGTGAAGGCACCCGAGGAGCTGCAGGGCCTCCTGAGATTAACCGAAGAGGAAACTATCAGAACACAAAACCTTTTCAGCTATTATTTTTAATTTTTCAAAAGAGCCACATGCTTTTAAAGTGCGTTTCAACAAAAGGCAGTATCTTTTATTTTTATAAATAGACAACTTTGAAATGTATTCTCTTTAAAAATTATGCCATTTCTTTACATCTTAATTAATGCCAAAAGCTTTATTTTCTTTCTCAGCAGTGTATTAGAAAGCTGCTATTAATGTAATTTAATTTTTGTAAGGAGCAGCATTTGTTTTCTATTTTTAAAAAAATAGGTGGTTCTGAAATCCTGGCCTGTCGACATCGCTTAAAACATTCCCATTCCATGCCTCTACGTAATAAATTAAATCAGTATTTTAATTGTGCCCATGCTTTGTGGTTCCTGGCAGTACAAAAAGATCTTCTGTGAATGCACGTCCCAAAAAAATCCTACCGAGTGATTAATTACTAGTCTGGAAGATATAAATATGCTTTTCAGTAAGGACAGTACGGACTGCTGGAAGCTTTGGCCTTATATATCTCTGTAGGTCTCTTTCACCCAGCAGACATCATCTTAATTCAAACAAGATTCCAGCTTCAATATTTACTGGCAGTACAAAAACCCCTTCTCTGCCCATTTGCCCTATTTAATTAATACAAGGCATATATATTTGAAATTGAGCAATATGAGGTGTTTATTCATATTTTAGATTTCTGCTGGTTTTCCTCATCCTTAAATAAGCCATCCAACACGGTATCTTCAGTCCTGCACGTTCTGGACAACATGCTCCTCCAGGATACTGTTGTTACTGCACCCAAGTAAAGGACACCAAGCTGTCATGATCACAGCCCCATAGATTACTTTCCTCCCTGCCATCCTCTGGTGTCACAGCTGGTGGCTTCGCTCTCTCCTTAAACCCTCCTGCTCCAAATCAATCCTGGGAGAACCCAGTGATATTTGCAATCTGTTCCCAGCTTGTCATACAATAAAGATACAAGGAGAAGATTTTTATCTACCTTCCCACAGGAACACCATCAAAATTAAAACTGAAGCTATTCCACCTGCACATCTGGAGCAAGCCAGTGCCACCCCAGCTGACTGGTGAGGCCCAGCTGGAGGTCCAGCAGGAGCTCCCATCACCTCATGGGGACCATCTCCCAGCAGGGTGAGAAGCAATAGGCAGGAGATAATTCGGTAGAAGGAAAACTAATCAAAACCAGAAGTGAGTTGAAAGGACCTGGAACCAGCAACAGAATATTGAACTTCTCACAGTCAGGTCACCAACACAAGCCAAAGCAACATAAGTGGAGATTACTGCTTAATGGCCTGAGAGAGGTATTGATGGATCATAATCTAGCTCCTTATCATAAGGAACACAATTTGTTTCACTACAAGCAAGAACATGACAAACAAAGACTAACTCCATCCTTACTCTTTGAAAAGATCTGTCCTTAGTCAAGGAACAGACTGAGATATGAAAGAGAAACGTGTGCCTGTTGAGGATAGAAGACTAGAGTTTTGCAATTCTCTAAGCACCAAAATTCACTGAAATCACTGGTGCCGTTGTGATTGCTCATTAACAATACACATCTTCCAGCTGACATTTCTCATTTGGACCTTGTGAAAACCACAAATCAAACATACATAAGAAGGTAGCCAACTTCAACTGAGGAAAGGTCTTTAAAAAACAAGAAAGAAAATAAACCTTTGATAAAATAATTGCTTCTACTGTTATTTTTTTTGCTATTGCTTCAAAAACAATTTCTCTTTCTTTCTTGTTCATCTATCTGGTGTCCTGCTGTTGCACAGATGAAAGGTCCAGTCTCTTTAAAATTTCATGCAGGGCTCTTTAGAACATCTCAGTTTTAAATGCCCATGGCAAAGACAACAAAATGTAACAATAAATGGAAGGCAGATGAAAAGCCCTGTTTATACACTTCACAAAGGTAGTGCGTGCGACAGAAGGTATATTCTCACACCCAAGCATCATGGCAATAACCATTCTTAAAATCACTGAACCACATAACTTACATTCACTGAAGAATCGACCACAACTCAGCATCCCAAAAGCTATCTGTAACTTATCAAACCTAGGTACCGTACAATTATATCACCTGGTAAGAAAAGTTTTCTTCTCCTTCTGTCCTCAAAGTAGAGGTTCTTCCAACATTGCACTAGCCTGACCTTAACGACAGAGGACACAGACTTGTGGCCGCTTTAAGGGGTGTAAAGTAACGACCTCAGTGGAATAAAAGCACAAGTTGTGTGAGATGGATATTGCAGCACAGCCACAGGCATCGACGTGGACCACACACACGTCCTACCACCCATCAGGTCCTCCTTGCTCTTTGCAGAACTCATGTGCTTCCCTGCACATTGGGAGAGGAGCCTGTAGAGGCACGTGCACATTGACGCAGGTGGTCTGGATTTTACGTGGACACTCTAACAAGCAGCTGTTTCCAAACTTTCCAAAAAAGGTCTCATTTCCTTTTCCTGGAAATGGAGTACATTCCTCTTAGGAAGATGAGTAGATTTCACTGACATTTCCTTCAGGTAATTTTGCCACTCACAAATAGCATGTTTTTTACCAAATTCAAGACAATGGGGTCTCACAACCTATCTCAAAGTTTCTACAGCTCGTGAGCCAGTGTGGTAACCACCACCATCTGAGGCAGCAACGTTCACATCGGACAGGTTTGTGTGGTTTTGTTGCATCTTTTTGTATCTAGTAAGTCTAAAGTATTTTACCAGAACGGTCACTGAATCTAAAACTGGAAGCCACAACATCTGTTTCATATATCTCTGCTATTGCTGCTCTTGTTTACAGTGTTCACAACTCTTAGCACTCTCGAGGATATATTTTTTTAGCTCACTGTGGATTTGAAGCACAAGTGTCACATCTGTGGTGCCAAAGCACCTAGGGAGGAACCTGTGGACTCCCTGCCTGCAAAGAGTGGGGACATATCTAATTTTAAAAAAAAACTAAAAAAAAAAATCAGAGGAACCAGTTGCCAAACCTTGGGACACTTCAGGACAGAAATTTATAGACTATTCTTCACAGAACCATCCTGATACCTAATCGTATTCACACTCCAGATATGACAATACGGACTTCGACAGAAGACTGGAATATTGGAAAAATACTGCAGGTATGTGTGCAGGTTCAGTAAAAATAGTCTAGTATTTCTGATTATAAAGAATGTTGAGCCTTTTGCATCAAGAGTGCGAAGCAGTGAAGACTGTGACAAGAGAGGAACCCCTAAGCATAAGAGAAACAAGCCCCAGGTGGGTGAGCAGCACGAGAGGCAGAATATCTCGTCTGAAATAGCACAAGTGTTCCTAAATACAGAGGATTTTTGAATTGCTTGTTATAATACACTGAATACAGATGCCACAAAGACAGATGACAGGATCTTCCCCTTTAGGAACAGGGTAGTTTTAGCTGCGTAAACTCATTATGAGTGGAGTTATATTTTGTACACTAAAAACGAGAAGAACAAACAACTGTTTCAAAGCGGCGAGCCTGAAGGTTTAGACTCTCAGCATCCTGAAACAGAAAATGTTACCCTGCAGGAATCGCTTGCATTAATCAAAACGCTCTGCCAGCTAATCCCACATTGATAACAAGGGCTAACCACACAGGGAGATCAGGTATGTGACAAGGACGGCACAAAGTGAAGATGATCCCACCAGGAAACATCTCTGCCATAGCCTAGAGGCCTAGTTCGGAGAGCTCTGTGCAATGTCACCCACAACAAGACAACTCATCCTGTATCCGAACGAGCTGCTGATCGATATGCTCATCCTGGACACTCCGTGCCAAGGCAGTCCCAAGGAGGCAAATCAAAATCAGCAGATGTTCACCAGAGCAGCCTTGCAGATAAAGGATGGTATCACAGAGCGAGGCACGAGTGAGTCACGGACTATTCGATACCCAGAAATGAGTCATGGCTCAATAAATGGGCTTGCTCTGGCCACATCCCTTCCTCGTATAGGGCCAATAGGACCAAAAGACCCTAATTGCATCAGCCACAACAAAGGAAACGATAAGTCTTTCAGTCAAGACTGAGCTCGTGCATCCAGAACAAAACTGCTCCAAGTGATTTTGCAGCCAATTTTTGTGAAGTTATCAACAGGAATATGAAGCGCAAAAATACTTTCTGTATTACCAAATAACTAAGGAGGTGAGGAAGCCTGGAGAGTCCCAGCCAGGAGCAAGTCCATCCTAAGCCCACTGGACCTGTTTTCCACAAAACTGGCTTTTACTTCCTTCCTACTTCAACAACAATCACATCATCTACCAAATTTGAAATTCCAGCTTCAGCAGTTTGGGGTTTTTTGGCTATGCACACAGGAGGAATTTAAAAGGGACATTATTTTCACACTAAGATCCAGAAGTCCAACAGACACTGAATTATGTAAAGAAATATTTGAACAGATACCAGGCAAAAAAAAATTCAGCTTTAAAGAACTAAAGCAAGCTATCAGTTACTGAAACACTGAAAGACATTAAACCAATAATAGTTTTGTATCAACTCCCAAAAGATTATTCACATATTAAAACAAGAAATAATGGACTTTGCTTGGTACATCACATTACTATAACACACACGGGCTTCAGAAATGTAAAAGATCTCTTTAGGTATGTTTTTGTAGAAGGGATTAACCAAAGATCAGTTTCAAGTTTAAATCTTTATTTTGCTTGTGTTGCACTCAGCTTTCTGTGCAGCTGCATACAAATAGTTCGTATTCTTTAGTCTGAACCAAACACTGGGACCAAGGAGGGAAAGGTGGGTCGGCCCCGGCTCTGCTTCCCCCCCTGCGGCCATGGTCACCCCAGGTTTGCTGGCGGTGGCAGGAAGGAGCCGATGCCCAGCAGCGTGCCAGCAGGAGCAGTTTGCTTCACAGGATTCAATACACACGAGTCCTGCAGAACCACTTTCAAGTGCCTCTGTCCCAGCTGGGGTGGACATGCATTGCTTCGGGCTTTGAAGGCTGAAAATAACATAAGTGATTTTGCACGATAATCAGACCACTGCAATATTTCCACCCAAATAGCTTCTGTAGGACCATAAAGGAAGGTGTAAGTAAAAGGAAATCTCTTTTACTCATCCCAGACTTCAATCACATGAGAAGGATAAACGGTGTTTCCTTCGAAAATGATGTATGTGGTACACAACGTGCTATCATACCAGAAAGCTCTTAGTACAAATTGAAAAACTCAGTTCTATTTTCTGTAAGTAGGGAAGAAGTAACTTGGGGTTATCCTTTTAGCTTACTCATGCATTATGGACTCAACAGGTTAGTCCTGGTTTTTAATACATTATTATTAATTAGACACGGCATGGCCAGAGGCAGAAAGCAACCAGAAGAAAAAGCAAAGATCCAAACTCAATGCATCCCAGGCCATGGGACTCTGCTCGCTGCCCGGCTGGACCTTCGCTGCCTTTGGCTGCCCAGGAGACACTCCTGGTCTCCAGGCTCCAGGAGAAGACGGGCACGATGGGGAGAGCAGCGGGCCCCATCTCCCCATGTCACTGAGCACCCTTTGCTCTGCAGCCACGCAGCCCCCGAGGCAGAGCTCCCACCCGCTGCCTGCACCAGCCTGGCCGTAACTCTCCGCAGTTTTCACCCACTTTTCCTGCAAATCACATCGGTGGAATGTATCTCTTACCTAAATCTGAATATTTCACATAGTAGTAACACAAAAATTTGGCAACTGTGATTTGCCTCATTAATGGGACATACAGAGCACAAGTTTATTGCGTTAAGATTTTCCACAGAACGAGCATTGCTGATCAGAGCTTGATGCAAAAGAGACTGAAATATTACTTTAATGTCACTAAGTTTTACTTTCCCAAAAATCACATTTTCTCCTGCAACAGAATTTACTTACAATCGCAATTTTAAATTAAATGCAATCTGAACTAATTCTACACACTTTCCAAGGACGTTCCAGCAGCATCCTCGTTAGGCACCCTGTGCAATTAGCCCGAGTCAGTGGAAAGCATATTTTTGCTCGGCCTTTCTACATCTGTGTTTTCCCTAAAGTCTTGACTTCCTGGTTTACTGCTCAAACGCTAAAATACAGCTCTCCTTCCATAAAGTATTTTAATCTAAAAATAATTTGAACCATGTTTATTTTTAAGAACTTTTACCCTCCCAAAAATAATGTTTAAAAGAAAGCAACTTTAAACATTAATACAGAGTAAGTAATTGCTGTTGCTTTCGTTGCAGATAAATCACTTTTAATCTAAATTTTTTTTAAAAAAAAAGATCAAAAGTAATATTAATCGTGCTGGCCAGGGAGCAAAAGGACATTCCCAGACATTAACTGCTTTCCAAATATGAAAAACATATTAAATATCTCTCTTAAAACAAGATGTTTTCCTCATGTTTCCTCTGGGGGAAATCTGCTGGGCACATTCCTCCCCAGGCAAGGCTTGGGCATCGCCAGCCAGGCTTGGCCAGGGGAGCACCCGCTGTGCACCAGTACCACTGGCACACCAGATCTCCCGGGTTAAGCCCTGGTGATGCCCCTCACCACCAGCCTGGGCACCCGGCAGGCTCCAGCACCAGGACGTCCCTGTCCCAGACGGCACAGGATGATGCTGCCCTGGTGGCACAGCCACACGAGGTGCCCGTGCCAGCTCGCCTCCCCGCTGCCCGTCACCAGCCCTGTGCCAATTAACCACAGCAGCAGGGCTGGTTTACACGTGAATTCTGCACCAGGAGTCATCCTGTTTCTGCAAATTGATTTTCCCCAAACTTTTACAAGAAAGCACACATGGGAGCTCCCACCCCATCCAGCTGTCACCACGGCACACGTGGATCAGACACCACAGACAGATTTCGCTTTTATTTAATCATGACCTGTGATTTCTATTGCAATACGATCAGAGGCAAGAGGGAAACGCGCTTCGGCAGCGTAAGGAAATACAATTAGGGTTAGACCCAAACAAGATACAGTAAAGCTGTTTTTCCTTCAGCCAGGTCCGTCCAGGCTGGCACAGAAGCCCAGCACACCCTCAGTCGTCTTTGCTCCCCCCACACACACATTAAGAGCGGAAAAACACGAGTCAGTGGGAAGGTGCTGCCTCGGGCACACAGCTTACAGGAGCAAAGCGGCATTAAATCCAGTTTGAATTTGTTATGAGGACAAAAAGAAAGCGGGGAAAATGATGCTCAGTGCTCTGTACTGGCCACAAAGAAAAGGCCACCAAAAGCATCACTTCTCCCAGTAGTTTTTTTCCCCTCTCCCACCCACAGATTTTTAATGATTTAAAGACACATCAAGAAAATACAGCAGCTTTCTTCCAGTACGGGAACTGGGGAATGGCGCTGCCAATCCAGCCTCCTCCACCCATGGTGGGGCACAGCGGGTACCAGCCACAGGGATGTCCTACGGGCAATGCCACCAGCAGCCGGTCCGGCACACAGCCACCCACTGCCAGCAGCACTCAGGACCTTAATGTCCAGTTTCCTTAATGCCCCCTCGTACTGTTCCTTACGAGCTGACATGTGTTAAACCACGCGGCTCCAGCCTGACGTCTACTGCCCCACAGCCTCCCCGTGGCGTGGCACGAGGCACAGCACCTCTGTGGCAAGGCTGCTGGCATCCCTGGCTCCTGAAAGGCAGAGCTCTAGCTAAAAGGAGAGGGATGACTGTTTTCTCAGCAATAAAGGCTTTTCACCCTCCCATCAGTAACTCCTTCTCCCCCCACATTTACCCCGCTCCCCCCCAGCAGCAGGACAGACCCGCAGCAAGGAGAAGGTTGCCAAGCAAAAGCCAAACCTACCCTTGAATTTCGTTTATGTATTTATTTTTAACTGAAGCCAGTCACCCTAATTACTTTCAAGGCATGTGAATTCTGGTCACATGAATTAGAGTTTTCTGTCAAAGTAATTTTCCTGAAAGAGTTGTTTCTCTGGAATAAGCTCCTCATCTGCTAATCCATCAGAGCCACAGCCACCAGCCTTCCCAATACAAAAGAATACAGGTTTTTTTCCTCTCAGATACACAAGGAAGAATTTTATTAGGCTTTAGTGTACATGTATGATTAGAATAACAGAAAGAATAGTTTATTTGTGAAAGAGCTGACATAAAAACAATACTCAAGTCCTCAGAGGATAAGGTAGATGTTTTTTAGTAGGGAGCATTTAAAAAAAAAAACACAACCAAAAAAACCACCACACAAACACACAGGTCCCTCACTTTTTCAATCTAGTTTCTTCTCCCTACCTCACTAGTATCATTTTTTTTAACAGAACAGCAATAGTATTTGAACTGTTACTGACTCCTAATGAATTAGGATTTTGCATGTTTATCATCCCTCATAAGAAAAATCTCCCACACACCCCAGAGATAAACAGCACAAAGCCCAACGCAAAGCGATAAAACTTGTTGGAAAGCTCATAAATACAGACCTGAAAACGTTTAATGTGAAAGAGATGATAATGCTCTATTTCCCTGCACTTTGTAAAAGCAAACTAAGAGTGAGCATCACAGGCTTTGTAAAATAAAGCTATTCAGTATCTCACATCAGTATGGTAGCATACTGCATGGTCCAGATGTTACAAGTCCTATCAAAGCAGGAATTAGCCATCCCTAACTTACCTGCCAGCTCCCAAGTGCAAAGTTCTACGCTTTGCCGACTGCTGATGGCTCTTGTGTCACTCACAAATCAGGATGCAGGGGACGCTTCAGCTGAGGGGTTTCATGGAGTGAGAGGTGGCAGGAAGGCTGCCTCTGCGTCCTTCACATGTCCCATGCGGGTACTGACAGGACCGATCACATTTGTGAGGTGTTTGGGCTCACAGCAATAACACCCACCAGCGCCTGTCCCTGCCTGCGATCAGAGAGCAGAGTCTTGAGGGTACCAGCCAGCTGTGCCCAATCCTTCAGAAGGCATGCCCTTTCTTGAGCTATACCACCAAAAAAGGAGCCTACGTAACTCATTATTGTTTTCTGATTCACTGCTAGATTAATATTCAAACAGAAGACATACAGTCTCAAGTTATTTTCAAAACATTAAGAAAAAACAAATATTAATATATTGATTTAAACTTCTGGTGAGCAAAAGTACTTTAGACTACACCCTCAGCTTACTGCTTGTAGGTGCATCTATGCCACTGCCAATGCCAACAACAGACCCGTCACATTCAAGACACCGTGTATAATCGATACAGTAAAAAACAAACAAAACCAGAAAACATAAGTGAGGCTTCTACTGAAGCTTTTTTCCTGCACAGAGTGGATTCTCCACTACGAAAGAGACAGTGATCCCTGCTCCAGCAGTACTCAGATAAGCACACACAGAATGCCCACAGGCTACAGTTTTTCATTTTCCTCTTGGCCGATCTACAACTAAGCTGCCAAAATAAACAAACTTACCCTTCCAGTCAGGCTCAAAATGAACCACCAAACTGAATTTTTATGTCATAAAAGGAAGCAAAAAAATAAGCAGGAACAGTTAAAATGCTTAAAATATCGACACTTTTTTCCAGAAGAAGGGAAAATAAATTCATGAAGACAAGCTATTAAGCAATGCTTTCAGACGCTAATCACACAACCCTTGATGCATCACAATCACAGTTGTCTTTCTAAAGTCAATGAAGAGAGAAAGTTTGGCCCTGTGACATCAGGGAATAAAAAAAAATAGACTTTTAGGTCAGAAGAGGAACAAGCACATATTTTGAAGGCTAACTCATCTAACCCATTCTTTGCAGAACAACAACTCCATTAAACTACAAGTTTTTTGAGTGACATTTTTGCTGCCCAGTGAAAGCTCCAGAAACAACCTGGAGAGGAATCCGAAGTCTCCCTGCTGACTCAGAGACACAGGGATGCCCCAAGGCCACCTGAGCCAAGAGCCAGCTCGGCTTTAAAGAGCTGGTATTGATATTGTCTGGAGACACGGAGTTTTCTCCCTAGGATCCAGACTACTTTCATTTCTAGACCTAATTTGAACTTCTGATCAAATTATTAAATATTTTATTATGTACTGAAGACCTGAAAGATGAACTTTTCTAAAACGCTGAGAACACAATAAGCAAAATGAAAACAGCGTAGACCCGAAGACTACAACAGTCACCTCCTGCAATGCCAGTCGGCTCATTTCAGTGTTATTTTGGCACAGTCCTGCCTCTGACAGGCCAGGAACCACAAACAAAGCTAAGCCGTGAGATGCAGCACAGCGCCTGCAGGCTCCCCAACCAGCACCAACACAGCACTCGCCACATGCTGCACATACAAAGCCACTCAAGATGTTTCACTGGACCAGTGTATCGTGTACTGACTCGTGCAAGAGATTTCTCTGACCACTTGGTTCATTAAAATGTCCCTTTTAATTACATCATGCAAACTACTCGCTCTTCAGAACTGGCGAGGTGCAGTCACCATTAGATAACACTCACACTGACCACTCCAGCAGGAGCCTGCAGCCCATGGAGTGCAATAGCTCCAGTGGTTTTGGCCACACAAAGGGAAGAGAGCACTGAAGATTACTCCAGCATCCATCACACCAGCCCAGAATCCCACAGCTGATGGGAGACAGCTTTCCATTCTTCCTTGCAGCAAGGAAATTGCCTTCCTTCCCCTCCCTGGGAAACAGAAGATGCAAACCTCACATTAGGTATTGCTATCTCGTGTTCTTAGGATGAATAATTCAATGTAAATATTCATAGAGAAACACCACGAAGGAAGTCACTGGTATACACTCAAACTGCTCTGTTCTTTTGAGCAGTTATAATGTAAATTCCCAAAGACCAGCAGGATAAGACAAAGAAGCTGTACAAGTAACTGGTACCTGTGCATGGGACAGCAGACCTGGAGACTGGAATTCTTTAGTTTCACTTCACTAGAAGTTATACCTGTGCACTGTTCCCCAAAGCCCTCTCCAGAAAAAAGCATAGAAAATTCACGTATTTCCAGGTTTGTGACCAACCTTGCAGCACAAGCAGAATCTTTCTGCTTGTAAGATTCATTTCACTTAAGTTTATAACAGTTCTCTTTTTTCAAGATAAAACCAGACAGCAGGCTCCTTACAGAAGCTGTAGCTCTGTCCCCATTGTTCAGTGTGTAATTTTTCTTTACATTTGAGCTATAACTGAGCACACACATGCTGCTTCATTTATCTCCACTCTTCTCATTAAACTAATTACTCTGTAAAGCACTTCAAATACTTTAAAATACCAGCACACATTTTCAGCTTGGCTCAATAAGGCCTAGATATGAGCAACGTCTGTGGATCCGGTATCTTGGAACAGGACTGCAGGCTCAGTCTCAAATATATCTTGGAGCAGTCCAGCACTATTTTAACTTACCAACACCTAAGGCACCAAGGAATTGTACACAGCCAAGGAAATTCTCCAGCAGCAGATCACACTGAGCACTCTGCATCAGGAGACTGAGGAAAAGGATCCCAACCAGCAGCCGAGGTCCCAGACAGCCCTTCAGAGGGCTTCCAACCACCCTGCCCCTCTTCTTCACAATGCAACTCAAGCATCTGATCTTTTTTCCCTGGGGCAGGTTTTGGCATGCTGCTTGCTTATCAACACGGCTCTACCATATTCAAATTCTCATTATGAACAAGGAAGCACCAATATGAAAACAGCCCTTGCTGCTGCTACACACATTTTTGCTTACAGTAATTAAAAGAAGTTTCCGTTCTTTTTATCAGATGGGTTTTCAGAGGCCAGAGCCTGCAGTTAAGGGAAGAAGGCGGGGTGGGGGGGGATCAGATTTTAGCTTGTAAACTGCAATTTTGCTGGAATCATTAAAAAAGAACGAGGATTCCATGATGTCACTTTTACAGCCGATGTTCTGACTATAACTGCGCTTTACTGACCTGCCAGTTTGAAGTACTAGTACACCAATTCACCACTTTGCTGCATAAAACAGTGTAAAAATACCAATTTTAAATAAAAAGCCCATTTTGTGATTCACATATACGAAAGTACAATTCCCAAGTACCTGCTGTGTCAAGTAAAATACATAAAGCATTATCAGGAAAACACACTGGAAAAATGTGAGTGCCACATAAAACAGTCTGGAAGAGAAACTTAAAATGACTGATGTGATGCTTGTCTTTTTTATGTGCTTTCACCCTTCTTCCACTTACTGCACTCATTTCCCTTTTTAAAAAAAATATTCCCCCTTTATACACTGCCTTTGTTCAACCCTTTCAGAGGATAACAGAGCATTAATAAAACAGGTAGGCAAATACACAGACCAAAACAGAGCACAACATATATCACACTCAGTTCCACATGAAGGACAAGCTTTGACTGGGAATTTGTGTGGATGTCAAGACCAAATTACCAAATTAATTAAAATTTTATATGTTCTTTTCCTTGCTCTTCTCATGGAGGGGGAAAAAAAAAAAAAGAATTATTTCTACAACATATATCTTAAGACAAGACAACTGCAGATCCAACAGAGAACCAGAACAGAGTAAATCCCTGGAACACACATTTCCAAGATTTCACTATTATTCATACACAAAGGCTTAAAATAGCTAGTGATTTGGACACAAACAAAATGAAGCATTGTCTGCAGAGATTTTGGTATCCAATCCTTGAATAAACTTAACATATAAAATAATATAGTATTATGTGTATTTTAGAATAAATGGCAGGTTTACAATCAGCTCTGTTTGTTAGGTCCTGCAGAAATCCAGCGCGAGACCCCGCGACGTTGGTGCAGACCAACAACATGCCAGAGGGATGGAGGGCACCACTGAGGCACCAGGACAGGCATGTGGCAAGTCTGCGACCGACCTCAGCACCACCACAAGACTAGTTTCCTTTCTTCTGAAAATAAAATAAAATAATCCAGCTGCAAACTAGTGGGAAGACACTGTGGTACCATGGCCACAGCTAATGGTTTCTGAAACATGGGTCAGGCCGGGCTGGGGGCAGCAAGAGAAAGAAAATTCTGATTGTTATGGACAACTAAGTGCTCCCCTGGAGAACCGAATTTCGTCTTGCCCCTGGAGAGACAACTTCTACGAATTTAAGCCACTCAGTTAAATCGGACTTGCCAGAGGTAGTCGCTAATTGTACGTTCCACAGATACTGACCTCCAGCCTGCTAACGGGGGTGTCGTTTGCAATGTGCTGGGTATTCTCAGACACGAAGTTAATGCGATTTGTTTTCACACAGGGTGCTCAACAACACTAGATGCTTTGAGTCACACAGTCTAGATAACTTTCAATTTAATCTCATGGAGTTTCTGACTGAACCCTGCTTCTGACATTTCCATAATTAGACATGTCTGACATTACATTTTAACATTATTTTTATTTAGCATTTTTGTGTGCAATTAATAACCTAGACTAAAAATAATATGTATATATACAATGCACTATGAAAACTAAGATATTTTTACCATAGTATTTGAAGACTTTATTGAGGTTCTGTGGAGCATCTATCTCTTTATATGGATAACTAGAAGCAAAGAGGAATCCATCCTGATAACATGCAAATAAGTATGGTGCATTCATACGAGACCAAACACTGAAGTAATAAAAAGAAAGGAAAACTACACAGCAGGATAGATATTTCCAGCATTAATGTAGCATTTTCACCTGCTGTGCAGACACAAATTCTTTGTACGTGAATTAACACTTGTTCTTATTTGTTTTCTCACCTTCTTGATAGAGCAGAAGCCCTATGTGCATCTTTACTTTCAAATAATATTAAGAAGCATTCATAGCTGCAAAGATTATTTCCATTTCTACCCACATGTGGAAAATGTGGTTGTTATGTACTGTTCCTTGGGGAAAAATTTAAAAAGTTATGCCAAAAAATAAGAAGAAATGTCTGTTTGACTCTCAGCCTTTTATCACTAAAATACCTTTTAAAAAAAAAAGAAAAACTTACATCCTCTACTGGTCCGAATTCCAATGAAAAGGTCTAAATCAATTTAATAACATAACTTCTACACCTGCTGGTTGAGCAAAGCTCAGCAGGGAGCTCCTGGACTTTATGCAGGTGTAGACTGGGCTCTGATTTCTTACCTTAATGTTTTGTATTAACATTCTTTTAAGACTCATACTAGCCTGAAAACAGTCCTGCATATGCAATTGGGTCATGCGTTTACTTTCATCATTCTTCTCGCAAGGTTTAACTAGTTTCTTGTAGATAAAATTTCTAAAATATAAATATATTTTCATGGTAGCCAGATATGTTTTAATGTCAAAGCAAACAGCACGAAAGGAGATGGTTCTGAGGAAAAAAAAATCATTATCCAAACATAACAAAAGGCAGAGTATTGCCAAACTCACGGTTATCACAGAACCTAGAACAGACAACTGAACAACAGAGAAGTACAAGGACGGTTCATCGCCCTACTCCGCTTGACTGATGCCACTCAGACAACAGAAAGGAGGCAAACCCCGTTGTTTTCTCCACCACAAAGGTCTCCTTGGGAAAGGCATTACAAAAACCAGTTGTCTGTCCCCAGATGGCAACGGGAAGCCAGAGCTCAGCCAGTTGCGCCTGCGCTGGGATGGTCCTACGCAGAGAACTGCAGAGCTGCAGCTGCGCCAGTGACACTTCTGGATGTGCTGGGAGAATGGGTCTTGGACACGGCTGAGAACTTGTCAGTGTTCAAGAAAGCTGTAATGATTCAGCCATACACCTTCTCCTTAAGCAAATTCACTCTCAAGCATGATTTATAACTGTTATGTTCAGATCAACACCTCTCGTCTCTCTCCTCCTGCTTTGTCTCCCCAGTCCAAACTAAAATCATGGCCCTTTCTTTCACATGTATGTCCATCCCCAAGACTAAATACAGACAGTTTTACCAAAGCACACCCTTCAATTTTTGCACCAAAGCACCACAAATATCAGATGTACCTTATCGTGCCTCTTCAGACCAACCCCTCCTCTGGCATAACGCTTGTAATACATCCACAGTGGCCAGGCAAGGTGTGGACAGCCCTTGCTCACGGCCCTGTTAGCACCACCTCCCTTCTGTGTTCTGATGGATGACTCTGTATTCTGAATTCTGATGGATTGTCGCCATCCATCATGGAGTATCAGCCGTCCAGGGGAAGGACTCTGGTTTACACCCCAACAGCAGCAGGGTGCTGATCGCTCAGTAGGGTGTTTGCATGCCAACATGATACAGACAGCGAAGAGTAACGATTACGAATCACCTACTGTACTTTGAGACGTGCTTCCAGTCAACACCTCGTACGGAAGTTACGTGCAACCCACAGCACACAGAAGGCCCAGCCTGGCACATCATTCTTACAGGTAATTCTTACTGAATTCGTAAGAGGCTCCAAGACATGGAACTCAATCAGTTATGCTGTATCGCTTTCTATCAGAACACACATGCATCATACTTCACTCAGCTCAGCAAGTAAAATCAAAGTGCTTTCAAATCTCTGGTATTCTTATGAGAAGCAATGATAGAAGAGTCCTGATTGCCTTTGTTCTGCTAATTAGGAGGAAAAAGCCTTGGAATAAGTTTTTGCCAGTGACTGCATTAGTGAACACACAGTACAGTAATCAAGTACCACAAGAAACTCCTGTAACAGATAATTCTGTCTTTCTGCTTTCTTAAGCCTGACACAAAGCTGTAATAATTAGGATAATGAAGTCTAAGCAGCCCTAGTAAATTCAGCTAAATCCAGTATCAACACAGTTGGGATACTTATTTGCATGTTTAAATTACTCAAGTGGTTAATTTTATAATTTCCTTTTCAATTGCTGAATGCTTTACTTTTAAAATTAGTACCCTGAGAAGCAGCGGCACAGTGCATGGTGCTGTTAAAGTTAAAAACTTGTAATACTTTACAAGATTATCATAATATTGCATATATTATTTCTTATCTAATAAAAATTTAATTGTGCATATAATTTGATAATTTAATACCAATAATTTGTTATACTAATCCAGAATGCATTCACTTGGTTTTTTTCTCAGTAAAAGTTACATTCAAGGCTTCTGTGAATAAACATTCTTATTATTAGAACTCCCAATTTTGCCATATTTTGCCTGCAGTCTTCCCAAATTGGACAAAACTCATACCCAGTGAAATCGTACCCTTTAATGTTACTCAAACATCCTTAAATCCAGCCTCCTGTTGTTGTGGAAGGTGCAGAACACTAAGACAGGCTACCTCACTCCATTAATGAGGTTCTGATGATGCTCCTTTGGCACATCTTCAACACAGACAAGGAACGATGACAAAGCCATGACAAGAATGAACAGCATTTTGCTGCCAGAGGAAAAATTCTCCCCTACTCCTTTTCCACTGGTGTGCAGCTTTTAAGAGAAAGCCAGATCTCTGGAAACCATTACAAACAGCTATCCCAGTAAAACAGGACCTGTTTGCTGCAGAAGCTGACTCATTATGACCTTCCAAAATGTCAGATTCCATACACTACGCCAAAAAGCCACGCTCAACATTATCTGTTTATTTCCTCACACAGGGATGAAAATTCAGCTACTGGAAGTGCTCGATAAATGGCACAGGCAATGGTGATTTGGTTTACAAAACAAAGGAGAGAGTCCCACTGGTAAGGACACTGCCACCATAACCCTCATTTCTCTGAGGTTTGTACAATACGTGGATTTCAGAAAAAAAGGAATCTGGCAGGTTTTACTAATAGCCCGGATCAATCCTTGTGTGACTCTGGGTTTCATACATCCACCTCCTTGCATCAATAGCAGGTTTGCAATACTGACCCTGTCAGTTCAGTGCACCCTTCAACATGCACAGACGCTATGTGTAGATTTTAATAACAGACCGCAAATGGCCACTGAAAACATCTTTAAAAGCACTTGGAAAATCCCATTTTGTTACATCACTGCCAATTACTGTCTCTGGCAAACTAGCTTCTCGACTGGTTTGTTGATGTACAATCTGGTTTTCCATATCCTGGGGGAAACAGCGATCTCAGGAACCTCCTAATGAAAGTAAAACTCACTCAACAGGATCACAGGAATGACAAATTAGTTATCTTCTGTAGAAATTAAGAATATTTTTCTCATGTGTTCTACTGACACATTATTTCTTTCCTGTTTTCTAACTTGGCTCTCTGTGGACCCTATCAAAATCTCCAAAGACACCAAGGACCACTGTTAACAGCTCTACACCCTCCCTCTCCTACTCGCCACGGCAGCCCTCGAGATTTAACACCCATCTGCCTCCCACCAATCACGTCGTGTTACCGGTGCTGCTGCTGCTCCACATCTGCGGGATGCATCCAGAGACGCCAGCCTGAAATCATGCCTTCTCTGCACCAGGAGCCATGAGGCTGCTCAGATAAATTCTGCTCTAGATCGCTAAAACAGACGAAGAGCAGGAGGCTGCGTACAAACAAAATGTTAGAGCTCGTCTCCCATAACTCCTGCTTCGCTGTACTCTTGTTTAGTTCCCTCATTCTAGATTTCATTTTAGTTTTTATATTTCTAGTTTCCCTGGCCAAATTAACAGCAAAGTTTTCAAAAAGCCTGTTTTTGGTAAATTCATTTCTACCCTATTCTTCTAGAGCTCAGGAAGGCATTATCTGAACACAGCAGTGACATAAAAGTTCAAATTATTTTACAGTGATGACACTCTTTACTTCAAAAACAAAACAAGAGCAATATCCACTCCTTCCCAAAACTGAGCAACACAATTCCTGCACCCATGTGCCCAACAGCAAGTCATATTAATGTATTTTACCAAAAAGTTTAATCAGTTACTTCACTAAAAGAATACCAGAGGACGCTTTTACCCCACTGCAAATTAAAAAAAAATATCTTCAAGTCCTAACAAATTTCCACCTTCATACACATTAAAACATATACATACCTAACACTAGCTTTCTGTACACAGAGAATAAAGGGTTATTTTGCTCACATGAAAACAAACTTTTCACAGAACATAGTTTTTGCAGAACTACGCTAACTTCCTCATGCAAAGGTCAATGAAGTAGACACAGCAATCTTCTAAAGCTTGCTGCTAAGAAAACTGACTTTTAAATCTGGTAAGCCTATATGCAATCCTAACATAACATACAGATGACCTTACTAAGCTTCTCTACCTTCCATAAATTTAGATTAATTGTATCATTTTATTTAAGTTCCCAACTTGCTGTGCTGTATTAGCATATTAAAATTAACTCTGCAGGCTGTAATCACTTTACCTTAATAAACCAACTTGCCAAGGCAAATTTGATAAAATTAGAGTACCCTCTTGTGGTGTTACCTTCATACCCCAATAGAACATTTCTTAATATTATTTTCTAAAAAAATCTTCTTCTATCAAGCTCAGTGGATAACTAATTAACCTTTTCTAGAATCCAATATGAGCGAAGGGAAATTAAAAGGACTACCACCAGAATCTGAGAATGGATGAGCTAGAACGACATTGTTCCATAAGCTGAGAAAGTAATCCTAAGGCAAACCTTATGCATTTTTACATCAACAAACATAGCATACAGTGCTTTAATATGAAAACAGTGTTTGGGTAACTGTCTCCACAATGCAACACCAGTAAAGAATGCTTTCCATTAAAAAAAAAACACCCAAAAACCAATCAGCTTATCAGTTACAAAAGCAATTTAAGAGTTCACCATTCAATGACTATATCTCACCTTCTACAATGCTTTTCCCTCACTAAATGTAAATTACTCTGCCCCTTTGATCCCAGATACCCCCTCTGCACAACTCCGAGTCTTCCATTCTCCAATATTTGTACACACATGTACATACACACCCCCTCCTCCTCTTACCTCAAGAGACTTACAAAAACGACACAGAAAGGGATGAGCAAGTGAAAGGGAGAAGGATCTCTCTCCCAAAACCTGGATTAGGTTGGTCTCCCCACCAGCCAAGTTGGGCAGACACAGTCAAATTTGGGCTGAGGGGTAGAAGACATGCAGATGAGAGAATATTTGAGAGTAGTGTCCAAGGGGGGAAGCCAACACCAGGCTGAGCAGGGAGTGAGGGGGAGACGCCAGGCGTGTACCCACCATGGGTCGCAGTGCCTCTCCACAGCATCTAGGAGGGCTTAAACACAAGCCTGGTTCCACGGTGGCAGTTGTAGCTACAGGAGAAATTCATCTTTCTAGAGAAGGTATGGAAAACAAACGCGACATCCCTATTATAGATGTTTTGTTACAACATAATTAACACAGCACAGTATTGAGAACAACGGTAAATTTGGTCTATAAAATGCAGACCTAGGCTATACAGGATTTGTAATTGCCTCATATTAAAGCCTTGACATAAAGTAAATACATTGTAAGTTCCTGTTAGTTACGGAAAGAGTTTTGAAGGATTGAAATGCAGTACCAATAAAGCCTTTGTAAATGCTATCCTAAAATATGTGTTTCTCTGAAAGAAAATAGTTGCCATAGCTGGTTTATTCCCCCCCCCCCTCCATATTTTTCTGTATCAGGCTTACAGAGAAGTGGCGTAAAACCACTTTTGACTGCTGAAAGAAGGTGTGTTTTTGCATTATTCTCAAGTTGTGACAAACCAGGTATTAGGACCAGCAGAGGTGGTAAAGTATCCTATTAAAATACTGGTGTATGTGTAAAAGAGGGAGTAAACATGTCAGTGGCAAACTGTGAAACAGAGCTTCTCCATCTTCCACAGGGACCGCTGCCCCCACAAAAGGAAGCCATGCAAAGCAAAGTTGTGCTTCCTCAGCCCAGTGACATAGTTTCAACACTCTCTAAACAAGAATAAGCTACATCACTACCAGCAACATTTCTCAAACATGTCCAATACAAGAATTCCAAAACACAACACCTGTATAACTGATTTTCCATTTTCTAAATGACACAGCTGTAACAGAATGAAAAAGTGGTTTTGTCTAAACCATACAACGGAGCCATGGCAGCACAGGACAGAAACATCAGCTACATCAACCTTACCATGTTAAAGCCCCTTCAAGGCCAATTTACTGCATCGTTCACACCATCTTGGCCTGGGCATCACGAGAGTTGAGAGGAATGCAGGCAGGTTACATTCCTTTCCTTGAACATTTGCATTCAAGGGCCTTGGGGACCAGTGAACCCCCACAGGACTAGAGACTGAGGTTTCTCAGAACTGGATTTTCCGGAATATTCTCAAAGATTTTCTCCAAGAACTGGTAGTAAGCACTTGAGGTTTGTCCATAGCTCTGCCCATGAGAGCAATGAAGTGAAAAGCGATTCACCCTTCACAATAGTAATTCTGTGCCCTTGCAATGATTATTGTGACACTTAACAGACCTTTGTCCTGTCTCCTAAATTCCGTGTCCCAAGGAAACACCTCAGCTCCCCAGCTGTACACACAAACCTCAGAGGCATCTCCTGATAGATCCTGGATAGCCTGTACCATGCTGCTGCCCTGACTACACACCAACCACACAAGCTCAGTGGCATTTCAGAGTCAGGGAACCTCGCTGGGACAGTCTTTTTGACCAATCTCACAGAACAGCCTACACACGGCTGTTAATTCCCACCTATTTTAATCCCATCACCTACCCAGTGCAACACATTATCTTCCAGCACGATAGAAGTAAGCAAAAAAAAAAAAAAATCTCTCCTCTCCATGACAAATGAAACTTTACAGACAAAATTGCATACATTCCTGATATTTGACTGCGGATTAGGGACGGAAAAAAGAGAAATTCTGAAAGAAATATATTTAAGGAGGTTTTATTCAGGCAAGAGACTACCTCCTGCTTAACATACACAAGCCATTAAGAGTTTTTTCAACCAAATCATATGGACCTGCATATCCAGTACATGTTAATTCTTCTTTCTTACAGAAGCAATGATGAAAGCATCTTGGCTTCAGGATGGACTGGTTAAATTCTGCTTCAGCACTCAGTTCTGCCTTTCATTTTCCTACTGACTTTCTGAAATTCCATGGAAAGACATTGTTGTTAAACAGCAGTGAGTGTTATTCTCACAGCAGTGTACACTAATAATAATTCAGTGTGGTGTCATGGAAGGCTGTGAGCTCTTACTGAATTTATTTGAAAAATAAAGTTTGTTTTTTTTCTCAGAGATCTTTACTTAAGTCAGCATGGAACTCTTGTAAAAGATAACTACCAATAAGTCACAACTACCCAAGGAACAGCCTTTTTATTTTATTTTTTATTCCTTGCTCACCATGACAACATAATAAATGAGCCCCAAGAGACTAGAAGTGTATAACTATTTAAAATTTTATATTTTATCTTTCATTGTATGCTTCCAGACATAACATTCACAATCTGTTTTTTAAAACCCTCTTCAGTGTCTCCAAGTGAAATACGCCAATTTTCAACTGCAATATACAATAATCAGAAATACATCTTAGCTGTGATTCTAGGTAACAGTTTACAAAACCAGTCTCAGAGTATTTTTGGGATCCATTAATAATTACTCTCTCCTGTAAAAGAAAAGCAACAAGCCAACAGTTTCAACATCTGTTTTTTCAATTGTTGTTTTGAGTTCTGCTGGATGTCTCTGTATTCTTTCATACATGACTAATAGGAAAGATACAAGACTAATAGGAAACATAACTGCAACTTCACTTACGGTTGGTTTCAGTTAACAGATGGTCTTTAAACTATCCAACATAAAAGCATTCATTTTAGAAAAACTGACCCCAAAACTGCTTCATAAAATAAAGTATTTTGATTTTTTTTTTCCCCTCAAAGCTTTAGGATCTTTCAAGACCCTACAGTATAAGAGGCCCCAGGGTTAAAAAAAAAAACAAAACACACACTTACTTCTGACCTTAAATATCAGAGACTAAAGGTTTTGCAATATAAGTATCAGAACTAACATACACAGCTATACAAAGAGGTGGGCCTCCTAGACTACATCTTTTCTCACTAAATTTCAAGCGCCAACATAAAATCACAGCAGAGAGATCTGCAAAATCCCTATGCTACAGATGACTGCCATGATAGGTCAACCCAAGTTTTAGTTTTCCATAAGCTAGTGCAGCACTTATGGTGGGGCCTTCGGCTGTTGGAATAGCTGCTTCCTTCTGGATAAGTAACTACCACGAGTCAGCCACAAAGAGACACTTTAATTTCTCAGTAATATGCTTTCACAGGCATATGAACTAGGGTGATAATAGTACAAGTCCTACTTCCAAACTATTTCATGTAGAATTTGGTGAATGAAAAATTATTTGTCCCCCACACACCTTGTACAGTTGAAGAGTGTTTGCTCAGGATCAATAAATAGGTTTGGCAAGACTGGTGTTGTTCAACATTTCTTGTTCTGACAATACCACTGTATGTTGGCCCTGTTCTAACGCTTACCTACAAACCTGCTGCTGACCACGGTCAAAGCGTAGCCAACCAGACAGGCCTTTGGTCCTTTTGTTCAGTGTTTTTGCTCATACAACACCACATTCAGGAGCCGTGGGGTAACTTCGCTACGTGTCCAATCTGCTTGCAGCATGGCTTTTCTTAAAGGTCTGCCCTCAAAAGAAACCAAGAAGACCAAAGAAACAGCTATTGTCCAAAAGGCCTCCCAAGCCCATCCATCACAGTTTGCCTAACCTGGGGACAAATGGGTACTGCCACAGCACTGCTGTAGTTATATGGGCACCACAGCGCCGTGCTGGTTTAAATACAAACAAGGTTTAATGCCACTGACCTTTTTCAGACTCACTATTCCATATGTTATGACAGCAGCCCAATTGGAGCCTAAACTTCAAGAGCAACTTCACACACAGTTTTAGATTAACAGTTAAAGATTATTATATTCAAAATATTACAATGCTTCTTGCAAGTCTGCTCTCCTACTTTAATTTCAAAGGTGCCTGTGCAACAACACTGGGCAGCTGAGCACAAGCGGACTTCACACAACGCTCAGCACT
Source organism: Nyctibius grandis (assembly GCF_013368605.1). Lineage (NCBI taxonomy): Eukaryota > Metazoa > Chordata > Aves > Nyctibiiformes > Nyctibiidae > Nyctibius > Nyctibius grandis. Next base: position 22,501,668 of record NC_090669.1, on the reverse strand, counting down.
GCTGAAAGCAGCGATGTGTCTCTTTCCCAGCAAGTGACTGCAGGTGGCAGCATTTTTATACGGAAAAAACAGAACTCACGTTTTTAATATTCGATTTATACTCCGATTCTGAGCCCCTTGCTCACATGCAAGGATATTTACTTTTGCAATCAGTTCCTCCCACACAGCTACGTTTGTTAATGAAGTGCCCACACAAGCCATCAATGTTTTGGTCTAGACAAGAAGCTAAATTTTCTACCATTCAAAGATACATTCAAATACAAGTTTAGAAACAGGTGAAGCAACAGAAGCTTGCAAAATAGCACTATACCCTATCAACATGGCTATTTTAAATGGAGTATTTTTATTACTCCCTAACCAGAATTCTTTCAGCTTTGCAGAGAGGTATATGATCACTTTTTTTTTAAAAAAAAACCAAAAAACAACAAACCACACACAACACAGCTCTAGTTTAAAAAGTGCTACTAAAATCATACAAGAATTAGCACTGGAGAAGAAGTTAGTGAATAAACCAAAGTTGAAAGTAAGTTTCTTTCTTTCAGACGGTCTGTTTTTCCAGATACATCATCAGCATCTGCATGTTAGCAATTTTTCATTATTTATAAACGTATTACAGGAACACAGCCAAACTACAAGCCAAGAAGTCCAACACACACATTTTTAAAAATAGGGAATGTGTCTTGGTTATAGAACAAAAGAACTCATTTTATCACTTGGCTTTACCGCTTGAGAAAATGGCTCCTGGTGTGCTGAACTCCATGATAAATGTGCCCCCTCTAGATCTTTATTGCCCTTGTAAATCAAAGGACTGACAGCAGTTAATAAGAAAGCTTTTGAGTGGTTTTGAAGTTTTGCTTTGTACAAATAAAATCTCATATTAAAGAATTTGCTAGTCCTCAAGGTGTGGAAAAATGAGTATGACTAGAACCTGTTGTGCTTTCTTTTTTTAACTGTTTGTTTCCACTATTTTCAAAAAATCATTTTGTAGCAAGGGTACCAGAATCAAATAAGAAAATCACTCTACTGAAATAGAAAAATTTGAGTCAGTGACTCAGTTATTTAAAAAAAATTTAAATCTTTCTGGTGTTTCTATACCCTGTGATGTCTGGACAGGGCAACAAAATCAGAAGTGTACAATATAAAACATGAAAGATTTTTCCATAATTTTACAGTAAATGTTGACAATACTTCTACAAACAGTTTTTAACTAAAGAAAGCGACGACTCTACATCCAAAAATTATCAAAATTCCACTGTGATAGTGTTGTAGGGAGGATAGGATTATTTGAGTCACCAGCTAACCCACAGATACAGACAAGTTTCTAAACCCATTGGCAGAAACTACAGCAACATTCACAGATGGCCAAATTACAGAAAGTAGCACGAGTTCTACTTATCTACGTACCTTTTGGTCAAGCAACAGCACCCTACAGGGAAACGACGACATAAATTACTACAACACAAATGTTTAACCATCATATCATAAAGCGAACAGATCCATTTATAATTACAGATTTAAAAGTCTGCTTTAGAGATTACATTCTGGAACAGCCATTTGGAAAAGATGGTTATTTAGAGGTCTTCAGAAGCAAAGGATAAGGACACTTTATGGCATCATGCATTGAGTATACAGCATCAGCATTTCACTGAATTACAGTTTAACCAAAACTAATCAGAATTAATGTCGTGGTGGCTTTCTGTTTTGCTTCCATGGCTTGCATTATCCTTGTTCAATTCCAGACAGCATCATTCCTTCTAAAACAGTTTATGGCACACCCTGGCCAAGGAAATCTTAACAGGAAACTACAGTTATTTGGACAAAGCTAAACGTATTTATAGGGAAATAAATATATTTCCTGTTCAAACTGGTAGCACAAAGGTATTATGTGACAAACTATCAACAGGTCTAAAGACAGGCCAGCTTCTCTGGGCTGGATTTTAAACATATTTTAGAAGGCATCTCAATGGAAATACAGGTTAGTGGACATTGTCTCTAACTGTTCAGTTCTCCCCACTCCAATCTAGGAAAAGCAGTTTTTCTTTAAAAACAAAGACAACCAGTATTAAAGGAGCACATTAATAAGCATCATTTAGGATTAGGATACAAAGTATTGGGCATCAGTATTTCCCAGCCACATGGATCTTTTGCAGCCAAAGTCCCAAGGATGTCACTTATCACTAGCACACACTGGAAAAAGCAAATCAGAACTGAAGTGTTGCTGCCTTCTGCATGATTTATCCTCCTCCCTACACCCGAGCCTGCCCTGCCCACAGCCCACCATCTGCTTGCTCATGCAATCTTGCTTCATGCACTCTGCCCTTCAGGGAGGCAGAGAACCCTCTTTATCTGGGAGAGAGCGACATGCATAACCAAACCCTCCTTCCCGAGGAGAGGCTACTGACCAGCGAACAGCAGCTCCTTCTCAGACAAGATGGAAAAACACACATCAAGAGCCAGACACAAAGCAGGCTGTAAGTCTGGGGGTGTAGCCTACCGCAGAGCCATCCAAGGCTCAGTTCGTGGCCTTGATGGACTGCGGTTGTTACTGGGGCATGCTGGTATTTTCATTTAAAGCACCGTTATATTTCTAACTCTCATCATGCGAAAGAGCACCTAGAAGTACAAACTGAATGTATTCAGTAGATGTATGCCTTCCCTAGCCTGCAATCAGACTCTTCTGTGACTCTGCCAACAGAATTACCTCCATTTGTTTTTTTCCCCCATTACAAATTTCCATCGCCCCCCCCATACTGACAGACTGAAAGGAGAAAGCAAGAGATAAGGCCACTAGAAGTGTCCCTCAGCTGTGCCATCGTGGTTTTGTAGGGCAACATTAGTCAAATTAGAAAACAGCTGGCCAGCAGAGACTCCACAAAGCCATGCTTGATGGCTGCCCAGAGAACATGTCACCAATCTAATAAGGATCTAGGCCCTAACAGGACACGGGACATTTCACAGAAATAAAAACCAAGTTTCTGAAACATCTAATTATGGCACAGTTTAAAGACAAGTACTAATTCCTGATGGGAGGTCCAACATTCCTGAGGTGGAAGTGTGATCCCCAGGACTGGAAAAGAGGTCAGAACATGACCAGAGATGTAGAAACTATGCAGAATCTGGGTACCAAGTTTTCTTCCTGCTGCTTCACACCAGCTGACAGTGGCAGATCTTGGTTTAGAAAAGCCTACAAAGATGTCTTTCTGTGCCACCAGTAAGTATAACCTTGCACTTGAGGAGAGTTTACAACACCTAACAAATCAAAAGGAAGAGAATAATGGCAAAAAGTGAATTCAGAACGAAGTTACAGGTGGTACCATTCAAGACAGTGCTCACTTTCTGCAAACAAACTTCGTCTTAAAACGCAGTTGTAACTGACAGTACATGGAAGGTACACCTAGCTCAAACACAGATACCCACCTCCCCAGACAGCACAGCGTGTCTCTGCCACTGACTTACACCTTGAGGCTATCAAGGTCATTATTAAAGGAAGACTAAAGGTGGTTTAACACTTATAACCAGTTTGATTTTTAAACTACTTTATGGTGGTTTATTCTTATTTTTCAATCCAGAAGTTATTCTTAAACTTCTGAAAACAGTTATGTGGAAGTTTTGGGCTTTGTGGGAGTTTTTTGATTGGTTTTAAACCAAAATAAAAGCTCAACAATTAATGATGGAATCTCACTTGTTCCATTTAAAGAACAAAATGCAGCTCCCTCCCTCCCAACTTCAGGTCAGTTGCCAGGTGCTCACATACTGCAGCAGCTCTCTAAACTTTGAGCTTCAGCTCAGAAACCACGAGCCAAATCATATATCAGTATTGATGTTCACCACTCTACAGTTAAATTACATCAAGCATCAATGTAATCAACTCATTAGCTGTTTTTTATTGAGCACCAACATTCATTACTTACTTTTCAATTCTTTGATTAAGCAACATATTGCCTGTATTCCCAGTCTACACCTACCAGCTGATTAGCTCAATAATACTGATAATCTTCTCAAGTCAAAAGAGCTGGGAAGGGAAGGAACTGAAATCCCTATGAGCAGACTTAATTTACTCCTTTTGTGTGTAACATCAATACACTAAACTACTAGCAATACAATCCAGCAAATGAAACTTCAAATGTGCTAAGTTAGAGAGTAATTTTAACAAAAAGTCACAGCAGGTCATTAAAATGCCCCTTAATTGTTTCTAGATCATACTCTGTTATCCTTCCACAACCTTCCTGGCATGCTGAGATTTTAAATCTCTTCTGACTGATGTAAGAACCGAGAACAGAACTGAAGTGTGATTGTCACATACGGAGGCTGAATGCCAAAGGTCAAAACAGCTTACTGGTATGCTGGCCCACTGCTCCAAATTTTATATCTTTTCTGTCCCTCGGTTATTGCCTGACATGATTTAACAACTGTAATTCCTTATTTAACGATGTCAAAGGTTTTTAGGAAATTGACTGTATTTCACCAACGATATATTTCTTCTTGATTACAGAGTGGTTAAAATGATTTTAAACCAAGACAGCAAAATAAAGCAGTAATAAAATCAATAAAAGGTGCTTAAAACATTCCTTCTATTAGGTAATGGCATTTAAAATATCCGTAGCTTGTAATAGCACTTAGGATATGCCCAAAAATCAATGGGCTAAATTACTTATTGAACTAGTTAATTTGAACATTGAGTTTTATATGTATATTGATAAAACAAGCTACAAGACAACGGGTTATATGTGAATTTCACGGTCAGATGTCTCCCTCTGCTGGGAAAAAACCTCTAAAAACTCGACCAGAAATCTGTTTTAAGAGCAGCAACACCAGAGGATGTAACGTCTGAACAACTCCAGGAGAGGGCTCTGATTCTCTGAGAGTTTGTAAATGAACCCTGCTTTTGCCGAAATCTGCTAGGTGTTAAAAGATGCTAAAGAGCAACACAAAACTTGCGATTCCCCCCAGAATACCGCCATTTGGTCAGACCTGAGAACTGTGCAAAAAACCGTATAACGTGGGAAAAGCGTAGAAAACAAGGGATACCATAATGCTTTAAAACCAGTGAGGCTACCCTCAAGAATTTCGCTAATACTTTTCATGTTAATAATTCCTCCATCATAGATTCAGGAATAACAGCCTCAGGTTCCATTTTCTTGCTAGAAGTAACATACAAAAGAGATGCAAAAACTCTCCTACAAAGAGCAGCCTAAGCACTCAGCTTCCTTTAGTCTGTTTCTCCTTTAAGTGAAGGAAAGGTGTACTTCAGAGAAGATAAATATTTACAAAGTAAGAGAGGCTGAAGGATGTGGTTTTGCCTACAAACCAAAACAAACTAGCCCAACACAGTCCCCTCGGACAAAAGCAAACAGTAACACAGATTTCTGCCTATTTACGCAGACTTTTATCACTGCAGCACTGGGAACCCTGAAGGCACCCGAATCAAGAGGCAAGGTGATGGAGTGCTGCCAGACCAGGCTGCAACAACCCCGGAGTTGCAGAGACAGACACAGAAGTTAAAGCAGAGCACGCAGCTAAGGGCAGGGTACCACCTTGTATATGCCGGTAGCACTTTCCCTCTCCGTCAAGATGAGGAGACAGCACCCCTGCATTTTAAACCTGCAGCCTAGTTGTAATGGGAAGATTACTACATCGTTCCGAGGCCGCTCCCTCGTTCTTTGAAAGGTCACGGTGAGGAGGAGATGTTCCTGACGGCGGGAAAAAGGCAAACGCCACAGCGGGAGCCGGCGAAGGCTGGCCAGCCCCTGGGACCGCTGCCCCGGGCAGAGTTATGGGGCAAACGCTCCTACAGGCCACTTAGTCAGCAGGCGACAAGGGGCCGGGCGCGGCGGGGCTGCCCGCCCGCCTCCCTCCGACCCTGCCCCCTCAGACCCCCCCCGACAGGAACCGGCCCCGCAGCCGCCCCCCCGCAGGCGGAGAGCGCCGAGGCGCAGCTGCCGGGGAAGGGAGAGCGGCACCCCCGCAAGCCCCCCGAGCCAGGGCCGCTCGCCGGCTGCCCGCCTCCCTGCTCCGCCGGCCCGGCCCGCCCCTCACCTCCGGGCGGAGCGACGCCACTTCCCCAAGATGGAGCCGCGGCGCCGACAGCGGAGACTCACCTTCCCAAGATGGCGGCAGCGCACCCGTCCCCCGCGACCTCTCCAAGATGGTGTCTCGCGGCCACCGCCCTCTTAAAGATGGCGGCGGCGGCCCCGCCCCGCAGCGGGGCAGGCTGGGAGCGGCGCGGCGCGGCGGGGAGCGGGCCTGGTGCGGGCGGTGGGGCCGGGCTGGGCTGGCGGCGGAGCGGGGCCGGGCGGGCGCCATGCCGGAGCTGGCGGTGGACCGGGTGGTCGTGCACCCGCTGGTGCTGCTCAGCGTCGTCGATCACTTCAACAGGTGGGGCCGGACGGGCGCGGCGCCGCGGCGCTGAGTCACGGTCACGGGCCGGGCCCTGAGGGGAGCAGGGCCGTGAGGGACCCGTGAGGGACCCGTGAGGGACCCGTGAGGGGAGCGGGGCCCCGGGGCGGGCAGATCGGGGTGGGGGGGCCCCTCACCGTGCGGGGAGCGGCGCGCCCGGGCCCGGGCCGGTGTCTCCATAGCGGGGGCCGCGATCCGCGGGTGGCGGCGGGAGCGCGGCCTGCGGGAGCCGCCGGAGCCCCCGGCCCGCCGCCGCTGTCCTCCTCAGGAGCCCGGCCGGAGGGTGGGGAGGGCGCGGGTGCGTGAGGGGCCGTCAGCGCCCTTCCGGGGGCGCGGGAGCGGCGTCCTGCGCCTTAACACACGGGTGGGGGGACGTGGGGTTTGTTCCCAAAGCTGAGCGGGGGTGAATCAACACCCCGGGGTGGTTTGTGCCTCATGGGATTTAATTGCGCCGCTTGACAAGGCGTTTTAATGTCAAAAATAAACCCCAACATCTCCCAAGGCGAACAAGCCTGCTGTTGTGAAAGCGAATTGTGGGTGACACCGAGCAGTTGAGGAGCTTACTCACTTTTTTATAGCCCATTGTCGTGCGGAGAGGCCGCAGCGGTGCTTATTTTGGGTCACGTTCCCCCTCGTTTGCTGCATCGGACCACATAGTCCTCGTCCTGCATCGCTGGGTGACGGGGTTTGGTTCTGGGGGCACCGAAACGCCTTTTTCTGGATGTAAATTAACAATCAGTAAAAAAACAATCATAACGCCTCTTCTTCCGTTCCAACACACACTGTTTAATGTGCAGAAATTAGGCGAAGCAAGCGGCCCGCTGCCACCTTCTCCCCCGAATCAGGCTTTTTGCGGTAGGAACTGACAGTCTTTTCCATTTAGAATAGGAAAAGTTGGAAACCAGAAGCGAGTCGTTGGTGTGCTGCTGGGCTCGTGGCAGAAAAAAATACTAGATGTGTCCAACAGCTTTGCAGGTGAGTTTGGGTGTCCTACCCTTGTTCAAAGCTACTGAATTATTTAGCAGATGGACTGCGGTTGAGGTTTTTTAAGCCACCCTGCCAGAGCACAGATTGTTCCCTCCATGTACAAATCAGGCAGAAAATGCTAACTGCGGTCAAAAAAACGCCTGTTCCAGCCAGCCTCGTCCTGCACCTTCCCTGCAGTGTTGTGCAATGTGGGATGTTTTGGGAGCGGATGGAAACCTCTCTTAAAGTGCTGGTGAATATTTTGCTGCATTGGACTCGCTGACCTCTGCTCAGCGATCAGAAGCTTTACTTCTTTTCCTTAGATTTTGTCCAATTAAATACTAGTCCTTTCCTTAAGTGTGTTGTTAATAGTGTTGAAATAGTTTCCATATGATAGTAAAAGCAGTTCTTGAACACATGGCTTTTGCTGACCCGTTTGTGTTAGATCATTTCCTTCCCAGTGGGGCTACTCTGTGACAAAGCAAAATTATCTCAGTTTATATATGGAGTTTCACAGTTTATATGGAGTTGTTCTCCCAAGTGTGGATTTTTTTTCCCCAGTTTTTGGAGGAACTTTTCTCTGTTTGAGTTGAAGAGGTTTTTTTGTTGTTTTGACAGCCTTTCAACTATGAAGCTTTTACTATACCTGTAAATTAAAAGGCTGAGACCAGTCTTTGTTCTCAGAACTGAGCCTGTGTACACGCTAACTGATAAAATAACTCGTCGTTTACTCGAGGGTAAATAGTCCTTACTTAAAGTGCCCCATGGTGTTCTAGCAGTCTATAAAAGTGCTGATGATGTATTCTACACTGAAGACTAGACTTCTCTCTGATGCTGGACGTTGTCCACTGAGGATAACCCTCAGGATGCTTTGTGTTTCATTCCTCAGCTCTGAACTGTTAGTAATTATGAGACAGCCTCTACCTGAGAGAACTGGCGGGCGCTGCAGGTTAGCTTGTGCAGCGTTGCGTTGCGGAACAGCTGGAAGTGATTACACTCTCCTTCAGTGGCCAGAGATACCCTAAACCACAGTGTTTCTATAAACATCTTCAGTCTGGAAGTTGGATTCTTAAATATTGATATTTTTATTCCCAGTACCTTTTGATGAGGATGACAAGGATGACACCGTGTGGTTTCTGGACCATGACTATCTGGAGAACATGTATGGAATGTTTAAGAAGGTCAACGGTAAGTCGAGGTCTTCTTGCAGCCAGGGTTGCTCTTGTTAATTTTCACCCTTGATTTGCTAATTCAGCCTCTGCTAAATCTTTCTGCTGTTGTCTTACCACGTGATTCTGATTTGGAATCCTTTCTGGTTTTGCTCAGCTAGAGAAAGAATAGTCGGCTGGTACCACACAGGCCCTAAACTGCACAAGAACGACATCGCCATCAACGAGCTGATGAAAAGATACTGTCCTAACTCTGTAAGTGTGGCACTTTTTTTGGTTTTGGGGGGTTTTCCCCTCTCTCTTCCTAAATGGGGGATCTGGGAATCCTCAGCCCCCACCTTTGTTACTGGTGATACAGCATGTTAAAGACCTGGTAGCTGTAAAGTGATTGAGGGACTCAGATGAGAGTCTTTTGAAACAGCTGTAGATGCCTTTTGTCCATGCCTGAAGTTGACACCTCCGAGCAGCCAGTGTACCATTGCTGTGGAGCAAAGAGCTGACTTTGTTTTTTTTTCTAGTCCTTGAATGAACCCCAGTTTTCTGAAATGTTTGCTTTTTCCATAAGGTGTTGGTAATTATTGATGTGAAGCCGAAGGACCTGGGGCTCCCCACAGAAGCTTATATTTCAGTTGAAGAAGTTCACGATGTGAGTATTTAACATGTCTCTCTGCCTTTTCCTGGGGAAAGGGTTTCCATTAAAAGATGGCTTAAGGATTGCCTTATTTTCTGAAGGATGCACATCCCACGGCACATAGTTGCCTTTTACACGTGGAGTGTTGCATTTGCTAGTGAGGGCCTGTGACTTCCAGCTAAGATCTGCTGAAAGCAGAGTTTAAATCCCAGTCATAGTAGAAGCATCTGTAACTAAAGCTCTCATCCACCGATGCTCTTGGAAGAAGAGCTGTGCGTTTCTGTTTGACCTGAGGAATTCCACAGCTCCAGCTGTTCGTGTGGTTTAGATGCTTCTTACCTGCTTCTGTCATGTCCATGGCCATGAAGAAAGTCACAGATTGGAGCACTTTTTAAGATGTCGCTTTTTCACGTCAGCCTGTTTGCAGAGGTGTTCCCAGTAATTGTGTGCTTACTCATTGGTGCACCAGCCAGTGCCGAGTAGGTAGGTCAGGCATGAGCAACTTACTAATCGCTTGCAACACCGTGCAGACAAACAACATAGAGCAGTGAGTCAGCTTTAGCTGTTTATTTGCAATTTTTTGATCTAAATTACGTTCTGGATGTATATAAAAAAGTTTGATCCTTTTGCCTTTCTGAGGCAGAGAAAAAGCTGCTCCCAGTGTTGTAGATCTTGGATCTGCAGGATTTGTTCTCAGTTTTCTGAATTCATGATAGTCCCAGTGGTGCTTTCTATTTACAGCTGAAAACACATGGGTAACACTCAATTCTCAGAAATTCAGCCTGTGGATCTTTTAAACATCTTCCTTAATCTCCAGGGCATAAATTGTAATTTTAATGAGATTGCTCCATATTAGTATATTTTTTTCTGGAACTGCGTATGTGCTTCTAACTGAGAGCAAATACCAGGATGACAAAAGGGATCCCAAAATGTAATAATGTTGTATCAGGAAAGAAAGAAATAATTGTGGTATTTAGTGAGACTTTCCCTTCTACCCACCAGTACATAGACCCGCAAAGTACATTAACTGAAAATTACACAGAGCACAAGCAAGAAGAAATGGCTGGCAGCTCTGGGCGGGTGACAGTTGGTAACACTAATTGAACCAAGAAAAATCAAACTGGAGTCTTTTCCTCTCTGATTTCTTGTGGACTGTATATAACTGCTGTGCTGGTTTTATTCATAGTTTCTCATACTCTAAAATTCCATGGTTTTAAAAGGCATTTCTCCCCTCGGCTGTGGGGAGAAACTATTATTTGCCATAATTCGCCCCATTGCCTCTTCCTGATCCTGGAAACAGGCATCAGTTAATCGTACACCATGACATTGTGCGAGTTGCCCCGCGGTTGGCGTGTGAGACCCCTGTTGTGGTCAGCAGCTTTGTGTGTGCAGTCAGCGGCGTGCTCAGCCTGACCGTGTCCCGTGTCCTTGCTCCTCGCAGGACGGCACTCCGACCTCCAAGACGTTTGAGCATGTGACTAGCGAGATCGGAGCAGAGGAGGCAGAGGAAGTCGGTGTCGAACACTTGCTACGGTAAGTGTCTGGAACGTGAAAGACTCGCCCAGCAGTGCCCGCCCTCCTGGCACCTCCCCGTGCCAGCTTCCTGCAGGAAACGCGGAGCTTGTTAACGCGCCGCTTAAATTCTAAGAGCGTATTCATTTAGCACTCAGGCTTGGCATAGTCGCTCGCTGCTGGTGAAATGTGTGACTGCCCACTGAAACTCTGCCAGATGATGAAAACTACATTGTCATGCTGTCACAGCTGCAGAGTATCGCAGCGTTTAGAGCAGCCTCCAGCTGCTGTGCACCTCCCAGCGCAGGATGCCATGGGAGCGTTGCTGAGGGGTGTGTAGCTCCCCAGGCAAAGAGAGCAGTCACCCTAAAACCACGTCGCCTTTTCACCAGTCAGAAATCCCATGGTGTTATTTCTCTCTATCCCTCTAACTGGTGTTACAAATACTATTCCAAAGAGAACAGGGTACAACCATGATCTGTTCTAGATACCCTTTGTAACGTACATCAGCTTGTTCTCATGCTTTGACTTGAAGCATTCATTCAGTTTTACCTCAGCTGTGCTTCAAACAGAGCTTTTCTTTTTAAGCTGGAAGGACCTCTTAAGTGAATATGCCCACCTGTTAATGAGTATGCAAATGAACGTTCTAACGCTGATTGTTTCTGTTGTGGTGTTTCAGAGATATCAAGGATACAACGGTGGGCACTCTGTCCCAGCGGATCACAAATCAGGTCCATGGCTTGAAGGGACTGAACTCCAAGCTTCTGGACATCAGGAGCTACCTAGAGAAAGTAGCCATGGGCAAACTCCCCATCAATCACCAGATCATCTACCACCTTCAGGATGTCTTCAACCTGCTACCGGACGTCAACCTGCAAGAGTTTGTCAAGGCCTTTTACCTGAAGACCAATGACCAGATGGTGGTGGTTTATCTGGCTTCTCTCATCCGCTCCGTGGTTGCCCTGCACAACCTCATTAACAACAAGATTGCCAACAGGGATGCAGAGAAGAAAGAAGGACAGGAAAAAGAAGAAAGTAAAAAGGAGAGAAAAGATGAGAAGGAAAAAGAGAAGGAGAAGAGTGATGTCAAGAAAGAGGAGAAAAAGGAGAAAAAGTAAAATGTGTAGGTTTTTTATTTGTAAATTAAAAAATCTTGTAAACTTAATCACTTTGCTGGGTTCTTGTTGAAATGGTCAGTGCTCTGCGTTCCTCTGCTTTGGTGTCTGCTCTTTGTGTCTGTCAGCACGGGGCTGGACAGAGCTGCTCAAAGGGGCAGCTGGGGCAGGCCTGGCCCTGCGGGTCTCAGCACGGGGCAGGGCAGGGGGAGATTTCTGATTTATTTTTAGTGCAACACACCCTCTCCACCACTGCTCCTTAGTGGCTTTCAGGCCAACAGCTGAGGATTTCTGCCACACACTCTGTTAGCCTTCAGGCTATGTACACACCTTACCAGTCATGGTGTTTTTCACTCCCGTGTGAGACCTGTTGTGTTATCACCAGTTCATTTTTGAAGCTAAGCAGGAAGAGCTCTGGAAGCACCACGCACTGAATCAGAAAGGCTGCTGCTACTGCTGGCTGCTTTCACCCAGCTCTGCCTCGTGCTGGGCTAGTGGTTCTTTGCTAGCCTTTCCAGCTGGCCAGTGACAAGAGCTGGGTTGGGTCTTTTTTACCTGACACTTTTTAAAAAAAAAAAAAAAATTGCAGCTAAAAGCTACACTCGTGGCTGCTGTGATGCTCTGCAAGGATGGACACACAGAGGGGGGAGAGGAGGGGATCCTGCTGCGGTGAGGAGGGGAGGTTGGGCATGGTGCTACCAGGCAGTGAAGAACATCCCTTCCAGCAGCCCTCGGGTCATTGCCACATCAGGCTTGCAGTGTGCATACATTAGTCCTGCATTTTTTCAGAACTAATTCATTACAATTAGCAAATTTTGTGCAACATGGACATCTGCATATTTAATCTGGTTAAAACCCTGTCCCTAGACCCCTCACTGCCTGTCGGTGTAACACAGTGGGCACAGCACCGCTGTCCCAGCTTCCACGGCTCTGTGCCAGTGGAGGGACCAGCTTTGCTGCCTGCCTGGGGTGGTACCTGGGCTGCCAGCTCTGCACAGAGCGCCCTGCCAGCCTGTCTCTCGCTCCTGGGGCTTCGTGGTTAAACCATTTGTGGTGGCACCGAAACAGGATGTCCCACAGCATGGCACAAGGACAGACGATTAAGGAAAAAAAAAAAACCCAAACCAAAAACCGAACCCCACACCAAGACCCCACCAGCCAAGGCAGCTGCTGAAAAGCAGTCGTGGCAAAATCACTGGGTGCAGGCTGTCCCGTGGTGACATGAATAGTGGGTTTGTTTAGTTCTGCTTGTGCTGGATTTTTCACTGACCGCCGCCAGCCTATGGCCGTTGGCCTCGTTCACCTGATTTTGTTCCACCAATGCAGCTCTGGTGTCACACGGCAGCACAGGGAGGCTGCTCCAGCTCTGGCAAAGCGTCCTGGAGACGTTTTTAGCCGCATATGATTATAGGTTGGGTGAAGGCAGGCAGGAGCGCGGCGCCCAGCCTGACCCACGCAACGTGCACGTGATAAAAATACATATTACAGCTCCGCTGACGAGCTCCGGGTGCCCATCACAGCCCTTCAGCCGGGTCCCCACGCAGACACCCCAGGGGCTGCCCCCCCCGTGCGACACACCGACCAGGGACACGCACCTCGGCAGCTGCTTATCGTTTATTGCACAAGAAGTCGGCGTCGCTGAGGCAGGATGGTGCGGTACAAAACTATCCGGTTACCAGTCACAAGCTATCGCGGTGTCTTGTATCCACAGACGTCCTCTATGTACAGCCACGTACACCGACGCACGCGCCGCCGGGGCAGAGGTGGCATCCAGGGGCAGAGGTGGCATCCAGGGGCAGAGGCCTGATCCTGCCCGCAGCTCCGGGAGCTCCTGCCACCAGCCCAGCCGGCGACAGAGGAAACACAGGGAGTTTGGGCCGAACCCATGAACCAAGCAATGGCCAGGTGTGCCCCGAGCGTGACCGGAGCCCCCACGGCTGCTGAGGAGCACCAGCTCCAAGCAACGCCCCGCTTAAATATTAAATACAACAGCACGGGGCCACACGCCTGCAAATCAAACCACGCAATGGACGTGGTTGGCCAGGCCCTGGGTCGGGGCGGCTGCGGGAAGGGGCTGTCCTGGCCCTCAGGGGGTACATCACCCCCAGCCACATCGACTGGGGGTTCCCTGTGACCTTTGCTGGGCGCAGCACAGGGCCCAAAAGCGACCTGGGAGTCGGTTCAAAAGCCACTGCCCCTCCTCACCTGCACGTATTAAAATGCCATGAAAAGGCAGAAAACGCAGAGGAAAAATAGCCTGTGCCAAAACCAGCTCTCACGTAGCTGTCTGCGAGGGAACACGGGGAGCCGCGAGCACCGCACGCTGCCCGCCACGGCCAGGGCTTCGCCCCGTCCCTCAGCGCCAGCCCACGCCACTCACGAGCTGAGCAGGGCCAGGCTCGTGCGTCCGCCTCCCTGTCACACCTCGAACTTGTTTGGGGAGGGAAACGTGGACCCATTTCCCCCGGGGCTGCGTTACTGCAGTTCTCACACAGGAACAAGAGCACCGGCGTCCGCAGCTGCCTGCGCACCGTCCCGCGGAGGGCTCGGCGCGGGGCTCCAGCAGCGCTCAGGGCCCTCCTGCCCTGGGAGAGCACCACAGCTCCCTCACTCCTGTCCAAATCCTTCCGTCTCCTCGATCGCGTACAGCAGCTTCTCCTTCAGCTGTTCGTAGCTCTTGTAGGGAGGGAGATCCAGCCGGTTAAAGCTGGAGGGACAGCAGAGGCCGTGAGCCGCGCTGCCATCATGGTTCTCCTCCCCACGCAGGGTCCCCTCCGCCCCCAGCTGCAGGCGATGCACGGCCGGGACCCGCAGCTCCGTCCCACGGGAGCGCAGGCGGAGGGCGCCCGGGGCCCCGCGGGCACTGCCAGCCCTTCTCCCCGTGTGCTCCTGCCGGGGCCGAGGAGAAATGACTTACCATGTATGGCTCCGAGGCAGCCACGTCTCTTTGCCAACTTTATCGATGCAGAATTTCTGGGGCCCGTTGCTGCCTGTTAACGAGGAGCACAGCAAAGCTCATTACACGACCAGGAGCTGAGAAAGAAAACCCTCCGACACGCCGTTAGCCGGCGGATCGCACCGTCGCACGCCCTTACGGTCCTACAGACACATCAGGGCAGAGATCCATAGCAGCACTCGCTGCCTGTTCCCCTTGGCAGAGAGGATGTACAAAGCCCGAGAAAGGAGAAGGCTGAAACGCACATTCCCAGCACAGAGAGAACAGTGTGGGCTCCTGAGAGGGTGGTTAAATAGCAAGTGCTAAAACATATCGATCCTCTACAGCCACAGGACCGAGCGGGTCCATCCGGGAGCTTTAAAGGACCTGGCTCAGGAAGTCTGAGTCACTGAGGTCGCTTTTTAACAGACTGTGAATGCTGGAGAGGTTCCAGGGGGCTGGAAAAAAGCTGATGTACCAGCAAGAGTAAAGGAGTGGTCTGAGCGAGCTGGTTAGCTCAAGAGCGATTCCAGGAAAGCAAGGGAAAGGCTGGTATGGGCCCCAAAAAGTAGCAAATTAAAGGATGAGAGCAGAGTAATGCCACACTGTGGTTTTCTGGAAAAGGGGTTTCATCACACAAAAATAAAAATTAAATAAAAAATAAAATCTCTTTCAAAATGAGATTACAAGCTGGCCTGACAAAGTTAACCGTGGCGGCACAGTTCACGGCTAAGGAATGTCTGGGCACGGCACGCCACCGGCTTAATCGCCGTGCTCGGATGTCACAGCTGCCTCACTGCTTACGTGCTGTGAGCTGCCCTGAAGCCCGTGATGGACACACGGACAGCCAGGTCCCACCCGCCGGCCCCTGCACCCAGCCACTGCCCCCGCTCGCCTCCCTGGGACCCCCCACGCACCGATGAGCTCCGCGAACCCCCCGACGGGCAGGCGGCAGGTCCCCGTCACGAACTGCAACAGCCGGATCCTCTTCTCGTTGTCCATCTCTTTAACCACCTGCAACGAGAGCGCGGCAGGAGAGTGGGATCCCCGACACCCCAAGCCGGGGCACCATCCCGCAGCTCAGCTCCTGCCGCCAGCACCCCGCGCCCTCGGGACTGCGCGTGGTCCGGCCCTCGCCTCCCGTCCCGCATCCTCGGGGACTCGTGCGTCCCAAGGGGCCCACAGGGAGCGGCTCTGCCTGGCTGTGCCCTCCTCCAGAGCCATTTCTGACCCCTTCTCTCCTGGCCAGCACGGAGCAGCACCGCCTGACGGGCGCAGCTCTGTCACATCTCCCCCTCCCACCGCCCTGCCCCAGAGCGGCAGCTCTTGCTAGAAGCACGCTGACCACTAAGTGCTGCCTGCCGTCCTCTGCCAGCCGCAGCCAAATGCTTCTCACTGAACACAGGCCCACGGTTGTATTTTGTTCTTCCCGACAGCCTGCGCGGCTGCGTGCCCCAGGCCAGCCCTGCCCGCCCCATGCCCCAGGCAGGGGATGGTCCCCAGGCTGCGAGCGGGTCGGAGGTGCTGCCGGCGCCGGGACTGACCTGCCAGAACCACTGGATCTGTTTGCTGTTCTTGGTGTAGTGCCGGTAGATGGTATTCTTCTGCCAGTCGTTCATGTCGATCTCCTGCATGCCGCAGAGCATCAGCTGGGGACAGGGGACAGTCAGCAGGGGACACAAACAGGGCCCTGCACCCGCGCTTCGGAGCACTGACTCCTCCGGCGCCGGGCTGCGCCAGGCGCAGGCTCCAGCCCTCGGCAATGGAGGCGTCTGGGGGCAATTCCCCCCCTCCAACGGGATGTTTTCCTGCTAATGGACCCAAGGAGCCACCCCACAGACCCCACCACCCGGGGCGGGGGTACCCCCGTCAGCAGAGCTGCGGGGCAGAGGGTGCGAGGGGAGCCCGGGCACTCTGCCGTCACCACATGCCGATCCCAGGGCAGGCCCGTGGCGCCAGCTCACCTCCAGCTCCTTCTCGTCGAAGTACCGCAGCCACTCCAGCGGCACCACCTCGTTGAAGCCGTCCAGGAAAGCCTTGGTCTGCTCCTCCACGCCCCGCGTGAACCTCCAGTCCGTCAGCAGCCTGCGAGGGCAGACGGCGGTCGGCAGGCAGCCAGTGCCGCTGGCCCGGCGTGGGGAACCCCCCCACGGGGAACCCCCACCCTGGGAGCCGTGGGGGTGCGTGGGGAGGGGGAGAGGGGCTCCTGCAAGTCACTGGGGCTCCCCTCAGTTCCCACGAAGCCGTGAGCAGCCGGCAGCCCTGAGCACGGACCAGCCGCCTTTGGGAGGTCGAGGTGTGCAAACCACGTCCCCCGGCTGGAGCCCACCGTCAGCGGAGGGCCCTGGCAGCCCCCAGCCAGCCCAGCAGGGGACAAGGCAGGGTGAGCAGCCACGGGACAGGGAGAGGAGTCTCACCCTCTCCTCTTTCCTGAAAGTACTGGCAACCACCCAGGCAGCAGCCAGCCAGACCGCAGCGGAGCTTGGCCGACCGCACCAGCCCATACTTGTCACAGGCCACGTAGCCCAGGGAAGCGGCCATGTCCCAAGCCCCATGTTCCCACCCCAGAACTGCCCCGCAGCCATGGGAGTAGGCGCCCGGTGGGGCCCTCGGGACGGCCACTCACATGATGTACTCCTCCTTGTTCTCCTCCGTCACCCGGATGCTCTCGCCGCCCTCCTTCAGCTCGTGGGTGGTCACCTTGCCCAGGATCTCCATGTCCTGGATGAAGTACAGCTCCAGGCCGCACTCCTCCAGGCTGTTCTCCCTGCAGGAGGACACCGGGATGTGATTTCTGACAGAGGAGGGGCCGTGGGGAGCAGTGCTGCCTCCCCGCAGCAGGACGGGCCCTGGCCAGGAGGGAGCGTGGGGCACTCACTTGGTCCAGACGATGGAGTTGTAAAACTCGGGGTCGATGGATTCCAGGTCCTTCAGCGTGGGCCGCTTGTTCAGCATCCGCTTGTAGAAGGGCAGCGTGAAGCCAGTATCGATGAACTTCCCGTGGTACAGAGCCTGTGGCGGGGAGGTGACGCCGGGTGACAGGGGACCCCAGGACAGACCCGCTGGGTCCCCCCGACAGCGGCTGGCCAGTGTGGGGTGTGCGCAGCCCCTCTCCCCTCCCCACCCCAGATTCCACCGCGCCTCCTGCTCCCCTCGCAGCTCTATTGAGAGCACTTGTTTAAACAGAGCTGTGCCGCGGCTGCCCCGAATCCCTGGCTTCCAGGAGCCCCGAGGCAAAGGCAGCCAAAAATAATGCAGACGCTTGTCTAGAACGGCCCAGCGGTGAGTAATAGTCTGGGGTTTTATTGGTATCCTGCGCCGCGCAGGGCAGGGCAGGGCAGAGCGGGGACCGGGGCAGCGAGCAGCCGCCTCCTGCGCCCACCTCAGGGGGCTGCGGGCCGGGGACCCTTCCCCGAGCTCGGGGAGCCCCTGACAGCCCCCCTGAGAGCCTGGCACTGGGCGACCCGCGGCACGTTGGCCTTGGGGAGTACGAGACGGACGGGAGGAGCCGCTCCGGGGCTTGGGCAGCTGGAAAATCTCACACTGCTGGGGCTAAAAATAGTCGCCGGAGCTGCAGACCCGACAGCACCTGGGGTGGCAGCCAAAGGCCTGGAGCCATCCCCGCCACACGGTCCCTGGGAAACCCGGTCCCCTCCGGCCCCTCGGCCGTTCCCCGCATTTAAAATGCATCCCGCTGCGGCCTTCCCTCAACGCCCCGGCCCCCACGGCCCCACGCCCGAGCGAGAAGGGGCTTCAGGGGGGTGACAGCACCGAGCTGAGCCCAGCCATGGCCCCGCCGGCCACCCCTGTCCCTGCACAGCCCCTGCTCCCCAGGGGGGGACGCAAACGAAGAGCCTTGTCTCCCGCCACCCCCAGCCCCTCTCGCGCCGGCACCGCGGGCTCTCACCATGGCGATGAAGCGGCCGATGAAGCGGAAGTAGGTGAGGTGGTCGGGGTTGATGGAGGAGGCCGGGTTGATCTGCAGGCAGTAGTTGTTCTTGCCCGCGTACTCGAAGAGGCAGTACATGGGGTTGAGCACCTCGTGGGACAGGAGGAAGAACCACTCCCTGGGGCGAGAGGAGGGGGCAGCGCGGTGACGAGGGGCTCGGGGAGCCGGGGGCTCCACAGCACACCCACGCAAACCACGCGCCCGTCCCCTCGGGGTGCCGGCGCGTCGGGCCCTGGCGTGACTTGGGGAGGGTGTCCCCGCCCCAGGGGTGCTGCGTGGGTTGTGAAGAGCTTCTGGAGACACCAGCAGGAAACACCCCTGTTTGCCAGAGGCCCCGCTCAGAGCACCGGGCATCCCGCAGGCACCCCGTGGCTCAGTCCCACCCGTACACACATGCTGCTGTGCCCGCACCCCCCAGCCACGCACAGACACCCCAACCCCCCCGCGCAGGCTCCCCCGGGACCCCTCCCCGAGCTCAAAGCCACACGGGACGGGCACGGTCCTGGCTTTGCTCCCCCGGCCGTGCAGGGAGACAGGAGTCCTCAGACGCAGAGGCAGCCCCGCAGCCCGTCCGTGGTTCTACCCTGTGGTAGAACAGCATGACGTAACCTACCATAGGGTAAAACCACTGGCAGGACACAGGGAGGCGGCGAGCAGGAGCCCTGCACCAGCACGGGGGAGCGGGCGAGAGCGGCGGGCGGGGGGAAGCGTCAGCCCAGCACCAAGACAGATGCCCTGAGCGAGCTGGCGGGGGCTGGTGGGGACACGGGGCCCCCTCCAGCCGAGACAGCCCATGCTGTGCAGTAACACCATCCCCGGGGCAGGCAGCAGAGGCTGCAGGCTCGTAGCAGCTGCATCCCGCCACGTCTGCCCGGCACGCACCGACCATCCCGGGAAACACAGGGGCCAGTGGGCTGCAGGGAGAAGAGGCCGCTCGCCTCATCGCCTCCACGCCCCAGGGGCTGCAGGCGTTGGCACCTGGCGCTGGGGGCTGCAGGAGAGCCCCAGCCGCGTCCCCCGGCCCTCTCTGTGCCAGGGACAGGCTGCTGCCAGGGACAGCTTTTAGGTGTTCCACCGTTCCCAAAACCCACGCTGCTCCCCATCCAAACACCTCCAGGCTCCTCTGCCCAAGCAGGTGCTGCAGGAAGGCCGAGGACCCCGAGTGCAGGTGCCAGGCTCCCCTGCTGCCCTACCCGTCGGGATCACGGCGCAGGCAGGGCACAGCCTGGCGCGGGGTCCAGCACGCTGGCGCTCACCTCGCGATGCCGCCGTAGTCCAGGCCCTCCTCCCCTCGCATGATGATGTACAGGCGGCGGCGCAGGTCGTACGGCTTCATGTTCATGATCTGGGGAGGAGCACGGGGAAGGGTCACGGCGGGCTGGCGCGAGGGCCGGCTCCGCACCTCCCCGCTCTGCGGCCCCGGCACCCCCTCACCTGCTGGAAGGAGTCCTCGAAGAGCGTCTGCCGGGAAACGCTGATCTTCACGTGGCTGGGCAACGCGTTCGACTACGGGCAAGGCAGAGACACGAGGCTTGGTGCAGGCTGGCACAGCGGCTCTCCCTGCCCGCGGGCTCGGGCCATCCACGCACCCACCGAGCCCAGCAGCCCCCGAGCTGCGGGTGCCCTCCGGCCGCTCTACTCACGTGGCAGAGGAAGCGGAACTGGTGGTACTTCCAGCGAAAGCTCCGGTCGTACGCCCCCGGGGAGCCACCCTGCTTGCTCCTGCAAAAGCAGCACAGGCATCAGCATCCCTGCCTGCCCTGGGGCGAGCTGCCCCAGCAGCCCCATCGCCTGCCCGGCGGGAGGAAGATCTCTGCGGTGCAGCTCTCCTCTATCACAGCCAAACGTGAGCCCCTAAACCCACTACTCGGTGTCTTTGCAACAAAGCTGACCCACTCCCCACCCTGTGTCACAACCCCAGGAAGGCAGGAGCTGCAAAGAGGCAGCTCGAGCCGCAGCTCCCCGCACACAGCCCGGCTGCGGGCGAGGGGCCGGCCCACGCGCGCTTACCCAGACTCGAATCCCGGGCGCGGGTCCTTGAAGGTGGTGGTGCGAGTGTTGTGGTCCACGAAGTAGCGCACGCCCTCGTTCGTGTACTTCATCTCCCAGCCGGGCGGCAGCGGCGGCTCCTGGATCATCCTGCAGACAGGGAAGGGGTGACTGGGCAGGCGCCTCGGGCACCTCACCCTGACCTGCCACCCTCCACACGGCTGCCCTCGGGGACCACCCTCGACCTGCAGCTCCGTGCCAGGCAAAAGGAGGGATTTATGGTACGGGATGAGCGAGCACCCGCCTGCACCCTGGGACAGGAGCCCTGCCCGGGCTGCACGCTTGGACCAGCCACGGCTACGGCTTTGCTCTCTGTCTGCGGGAGAGGTGGTCCCGGGGGACACCTGGGCCAGTCTCTGGAGAGCCGCAAGCCGGAGCCCTCGGAGCCCAAGCAGAGCCCTGCGGGAAGGTGACAGGGCGAGAAGAAAGCACCTCCTTCCGCCCAGCCAGCCCTGCAGCCCTCCCCATCGCCTGCTCCTCAGCCCCAGGGATTCCCCATCTCTGCCCCCAGCCCCACAACGCCAGGGTCACAGCACCCAGCCCTCCAGCACTGCGGTCTGCAGGACCCACGGCCCCGGCACCGCCAGCCCATCGCACAGACCTCCCGGAACCACGAGCACCCTCCCTGCCCTCCCGCAGGCCGCCTACCCCTGCGTGCGAGGGTCTTCCCACTGGGTGGTCCGCGTGTTGTGGTTCACGTAATACACCCGCCCATTGTCCTGCCTCTTCTCTGCGAGCAAAGGGAGAGGAAGCGTTAGCCGGGGCGCCCTGCCCAGCACTCCCAACAGCAGCCCTCCCCTGCCCAGCTCAGGAGAATTTTGTCAGCTCCCCCATCCCACCTCCCCGCCAGCACTGGAAAAGGCAGGATAAAAACCCCTACATTTCCTCTACATGCACAGCCCGGCTTTCTCCGGTGCCCCCAAGGCCAGCACGTGGGGAGGTGCCACGGCCGGGCCTGGCCCTGCCAACGTGCTGCCCGACCCACACACCGCCCCAGGAACCCCCTTCCCAACATGCTCCTGACACTATTTCCACACTCAGAAGGGCAAGTGTCTCCCAGCCATGGCTGATCCTGCACTCGCTCCCCACCGTGCCAGCCCCCCGGCACCAGCACCCACCCCAGGCACCCCCTGTCGTCCCGCCCGCCGCCGCCGCTCTGCCTCTCGCCCACCAACACGTGTGCCCCACACGCAACACGCCTCCTCCTCCTCCACGTGCCTGCGTCACCGCCCGCACGCACGGCCATCTCCATGCCGGCGGGGACGCCCTGCACGCACGCTCCCTGTCACCTCCCTGTCACCACAGCCCCCCTCGCTGCAGCTCACTCCCGGACTGCGGGAAGCAGCCCCCACGCCGTGGCTCTGGCAGCCCCCACGTGCGATGACGGGGACCCCATCCACCCCAGGGACCCCATCCACCCCAGGGCGCTCAGCCCACGCAGAGCTGTGCCTCCCCCAGTCTGCCCAGCTGGCACAGGACGGGGCCCCTCTCCTCGCTGATGCAGGGGGTGGGCCACCCAGCATGGCAGCAAATACTCCAGCACCGACCCCATCGAGACCCCCCTCAGCAGCCTGGGCCCCTTCCATCTGCTCCGAGCTCCCCACAGCTTCAACCCCTCTCCTGCCCTCCCTGCCCACCTGCACCCACGAGCATCCCAGCCTGCCCTCCCAGGGATGCTCTCGCCACGGAGGGGGGGCTCTGTCCCAGGGACCTTTCAAAAGGTCCCGGCACACGCTGCTCGGGCCATGGGGCAGGACAGCCAGCCCCGCTCCTGCCGGCTCCCAGCCGTGCTGCAGACCGGGCAGAGCATCCCGGAGCACGGCAGCAGGACGGATCCCTGCGCCGCAGAGGAGGGGTCTGGGGACGAGCGAGGAGTTGGATCCCCAACCTCTCCCCCTGTCCAAAGAACAACCACAAACACTTCTGCCTTCAGTAGCTGAGACTGGGAACTCCTCCAGGAAAAGGGGGGAAAAAGGGAAAAAAGCTGGATTTCAAATCAGAGATCATGCTAATCACGGGCAGGCTCAGCCCCACACGCAGCAGCGCACGGGGGACGCTGGCTCCCCAGGCACCACTCCCATTAACGCCAGGGACAGGAGGGAAGGAGCTGCTGAGAGCACCGTCCCCCCCGGGGCAGGCAGGGTCCCGCTGGGGTGACAGAGGAGCTTCCCCGTCGGGGCGGCAGCTGAGGCAGCTCAGTACTTACCCCAGCCAGGAGGAAGGGGCCCGAGAGGATCATTGTCGGATGGGGCGCCGGACGACTAGAGACAGAGAGGGTGAAAACACAAAATAAACACCACGGCAGGGAGGCCGGGGAAGAGCGGGGCGCGGAGGCGAGCCGTGCAGCCCCCGCTCCCGCTCGCCGCCCCTTGGCCTGCAGCTCCCAGAGAACTGAAAAAAAAAAAAAACCTGCACACCCAAGGGGGGGTTAAAAAAAAAAAAAAAAGGAGGAGGAAAAAAAAAAAAGCACAACCTAAAGAGGGGCTGGGGCAGCCAAGGGGGTGGCGGGGCAGGGGCCGTGCGCCGGAGGGGAGCGGGCCGGCGCGCGGGGTCCAGATGTGCCCGGCTGCTCGGCTCCCGCCGGCCGTCCCCACCAGATACACCTCCAGCCTCCTCCAAGAACCACACACAAGAAGGGAAAAAATATCGCAGGCCTTTCCAATGAAATCATTCCCACAAGCGCTGTCCACGCCCCGCGCTTCCTGGCGGCGGCGGCCCCCTCCTCGCAGCGGGGCTCGGGGTGCGCTCGCACTGAGGCCACATTCATGCGCCCAGACGGGCGGCTCCGCGCCCCGCCGCCCCCCCAGCCGCTCGGGGGGCCACGCACAAAGCACCTTTCTTCTTCCCCGGGGCGGGCAGAGCCGGCGGCCGTCACCCAGGCTGAACCGGGGGATGCCCCGGGACCTGGCAGGGGGAGAGGGCTGGAGCGAGGCCCCGCTGCCCCTGTGCGCGAGCCCCCTGGCCCCACGGAGGTCCCTGGGGATGGAGGCGCAGCCCCAGCAGCCGGGGTTCAGGGGAGAAGGAGGCCTGCGAGTGCTTTTAATGATGAAATAAGAAACGTGTTGTTACCAAAAGGGCTTTTTCATTGCACCTCCTGACACCCAGCTGCTGGAGGGGGGCCGGTGGCCCAGCCCAGCTCCCAGCCCGCCATCCTGGCCCAGGGATCGGAGTCACACCGGCCTCAGGAAATGCCACCGCAGCCAGGCCCGTCCCTCCTGCCTGGGAGGCAGCCCCAGCCCCAGGTATGGCTCCAGTTCAGGGTGCCAGGGTCCCCCACTCTGAGACAGGCACCAGCACTGGGGTGCCCCATGGCAGCCCAGCACCCCGGGGATGGCCTGGGGCACACTGGGGACGGGGCTGGCACGGTCCCGGCCTCTCTGAGCTTCAACGTGCCAGGCTGGGGTGCGGGAGGCAGTGCCCCGGCCGTGGCCAGCCCGGCACGGTGTGCCTCAGCCTTGGGGCAGCCTCTGCTCCCTCCCTGCCCAGACAGCCTGGCCAGAGGCGCAGCGGAGTCACAGCCAGAGGTATCACCTCACTGTGACCTAAAAAGAACTAATTAAAACTAAGAAGGCAGAGAGACAAGAGCCTGGGGCAGAGCTGCGGGGAGCCGGCCCTCCTGCAGCTCTCTGCAGCCCCTGGAACAGCCCTGCGAGCCCTGCGGCACCAAGGTGGCTGCTGGAAGGGGGGTCCCTGGCTGCACCCCGGCCCCCCGAGCCACGGAGAGGGCTCCGCATCGCTGGCCATCACCTCCCCACCCTCCTCTCCCGGCAAGGGCAGGTGGACGCTGGGGACGGGAGGACAAAGCAAAGCAGAAAGGCCCCGCGGGAAGGAGGCAGAGCGCGAGCCGTCGGCGCTGCCAGCAGAGAGCTTGAAACTAAAACTACAATCGTTTCATCAGGCTAAATTTGGAGCGCGAGTCCCTCCCTCCGCACCGCGCGGAGCCCGGCCAGGGCGAGTCGCCCGGCGCTGGAGCAGCTCCAAGGCTGGCGCTGGCGGAGACGTGAGCGAGCGACAGGCCCCGAGCCCCGCTCATCGCCGGGGAAGCCCCATCCCACGCCCCTCCGGCTCCCGAGGCAGTGGAGCTGCTGTGGTCCAGCCCCTCTGCGAGGCCTGGAAGGGCTGGTGAGATGCGTGGGGAGAGACGGGAGAGACGGGGGCTCCCACAGCGTCCTCAGCGTGCGCCCAGCTCCGACAGCACGCAGCGAGCCCTGCAAGCCTCCCAGTCAGCAGCCAGGCTTGGCTGATGGGAGCCAAGGGAGAACGCGTGTGCCTGGCCACGCTGGCACTGAAGGGACACCGGGGACAGGCTGCTGAGGACACCTCCCACCACCCTTCAGGGCCGTGCAAGCTGTTTTATAAAAAGAAAGTTACTCCCACAGGGTTCTCTGCACGCAGCAGAGCAGCTCGTGGGCTCTCCTGAGCTCGCCGAGCCGACAGACCCCACACAGCCCAGCGAGGACCTGGGTCTCCCAGGCCAGCCCAGGCGAGACGAGTGGGAGAGCGGGGCGAGACCCCCACCGCCGCAGCCCCCGGCTCTCACCTGGTACAGGAACCTCTGGCTGAACTGCTGCATGGCTCCTTGGAGCTGGTTTCGCTGGGACTGCCACTGCTCATAGTTCCTGACGTACTCGGCCGTGGGGCGCTGCCACGTGGTGGTCCGGGTGTTGTGGTCCACGTAGTAATACCTGCCTCGAGGATCCACGCGCTTCTCCCACCTGGGGAACCAGAGGAAGATGTCACTGCCCGTCCTCAGACAGCTCAGCGGGTGCCGCTGGCTGGTGCCTCCAGCTGCCAGGCGGCAACGCAATGCTAATGCTGGTGTGAAGGCAGCAGAAAGAAACCCCCGAGGTCGGGAGGCACAGCAGAAGGCACAGACCACGGTCCTACATCGAGACCTCCCATTGCCCTCGTCTGAGGGCTGTCCCCAGAGCCCTGGACATGCAGCAGCAGCTTCAGAATACCCAGCTGCTGCCCCTGAGTGTGTTGAAACACGACTGAGAGGAGCGCTGGGCTGTGAGCCCCTTCCCCAGTTGCCACACTCCTCAGTTGTGGTTGAGTTCTGCCTCTCAGAAAAGCAGGTGAGAAAAGCAGCTCACAGTCCTCTGAGGGAGGACAAGCCGAGAGCTGCCGGGCCCGAGGGTCCGGCTGTGAAGGGTTTTCATTTCGCTCTCACACTGCAGGCTGACCTCAGACACTCGCTCTCTGGCTCCTTGCACAAGACTAAGACACCCTTTAACACAAGAGCTCTGCTCCCACCTCCAGCATAACCACGGTTTCACAGCTGAAGGGGCTCCTTTGGACAAAGACCCACCAGAAGGAAAGACAAAAGATGGGCAAGACTTGAAGCACCTCCCTGCGAGGGCACACGAGGCCCAGACGTGAGAGGCCCCTCTGAGAGAGCCCAGGGTCCCACTCCAGGTTTGGGGCACACCGAGCATGCCTGTTTGTGCTCACCAGGAGCTCAGCTCTCATCTAGAAGCATCTGTTTTTCCAGGTGACACAAGGCCGTGTTGCTGCTCAGGGGGCCTTTGCTGGTGCCCCGTCCCAAAGGGCCTTCCCTCTGCTCTGCCCACAAGTGGCTGTGCTGCTGCTCAAGTGTTCAGGGATTCCCGTGGTGTGTTTAAAAAAATAATCCTTTAACAGAATCATAGAATCACAGACTCGTTGGGGTTGGAAGGGACCTTAAAGCCCATCCAGTTCCAAGTCCCTGCCCGTGCAGGGACACCTTCCACCAGACCAGGTTGCTCCAAGCCCCATCCAGCCTGGCCTTGAACACTGCCACGGAGGGGGCAGCCACAGCTGCTCTGGGCAACCTGGGCCAGCCAGGGTCTCACCACCCTCACAGCAAAGAATTTCTTCCTCATATCTCATCTCAATCTCCCCTCTTTCAGTTTAAAACCGTTCCCCCTCCTCCTATCACTCCGTGCCCTTGTCAAAAGCCCCTCTCCAGCTTTCCTCTAGCCCCTTCAGGTACTGGAAGGTGCTAGAAGGTCTCCCCGGAGCCTTCTCTTCTCCAGGCTGAACAGCCCCAGCTCTCTCAGCCTGTCTCCAGAGCAGAGGAGCTCCAGCCCTCTGAGCATCTCCGTGGCCTCCTCTGGACTCGCTCCAACAGCTCCGTGCCCTCCTGTTGGGGCCCCAGAGCTGGACGCAGCACTGCAGGGGGGTCTCAGGAGAGCGGAGCAGAGGGGCAGAATCCCCTCCCTCGCCCTGCTGGCCACGCTGCTGGGGATGCAGCCCAGGACACGGTTGGCCTTCTGGGCTACGAGCACACATTGCCAGCTCACGGTGAGCTTCTCATCACCCATCACCCCCAAGTCCTTCTCCTCAGGGCTACTCTCAATCCAAGAAGTCAGAACACAACAGATTGGAAGGCGCCTCCTTTTTACAGATACTGAAAAGACCTTTCTGAGGACACAGGGTGTGCCTTCAGGCCAGCGAACACTCAGTCATCTCACCCCTTTTCTTTGTAGGAATGAAAAGCCCTTCCTGCCACCAGCCCACCTCTCCCCTTCTGTGCAGACCCCCATGCGTCTGCTGCACGTTAGCTCAGCATCTGAGACACCAGCTGCCCCCCCAGCCCCCTTACCCCGGAGGAAGAGGCCTCTCCCACGTGGTGGTCTTGTTGTTATGGTCTACATAGTAGACTCTACCATTAGGCAGCTCTCGCTGTTCCCACCTGCAAGAAAAATAAAAAATAAATCATGAGACAGTTGGTACTCGCTAGCGCACAGACCGGACCCGGGCTGAGGGGGAGCTCCCAAACCGAGCTGCCCTCTGTGATGGCAGCCAGGGCGACTGCGTCCCGCTGCGGGGTTTCCCGGGCGCCCGTCCCCACCGCCCCAGGGCCAGCTGGGGAGAGCAGCACCCTCGGGAGGGGATGGGGAGGAGACCCGGGGCAGCGAGACGGCGCCTGTCCTCTCCTCGAGCACAGAGGTGAAGCTGGAACAAGGCACGTGGGTCCAGCAGCCTCAGCCCCTGCGGGGCAGCACGAGCCGGAGCCTGTAGGACCAAGAGCCTTCACCAGCACCTTTGTCTACTTTAAATCACACCAACAGCCTCCCTAGAACTGTCTGCACGTGTGCCCACACGCTCGGCCTCCCCAGAGCAGCGAGCTGTGAATAATTAATAATCACCTTATTACCCAGAATGTCCAGAGAGCTGCGTCTGGAGGATTAGCAAGCTGATCTCCTCGCACTGCTTAGCTACAGGTTCTAACCTTTATTTAAAATGAAGCATGACAGCAGGTCTGCATGGCAGCAGTCGGGCTTGCTAAGACCCTGGGAGAGGTGCTGCAGCAGCCTGCGTTGTGAAAACAGGCGTAATTTGGAGCATAAATCCCTAATTTCCTCCAGAAAGTAGGAGTGTCGGTGTAAGATTTCACACAGGGTCAGTTTTATGCCCTGTGAGTTTTTGATGTAGTTTTTGTTTGGTTCCTCTTAATACATCTTTAAAGGGGAGCCTTTGAGCTCGGGCTGGGGCTGAGCTTTCTCCTTGGCAGCCCTCCCGCTCCCCGCTGACAGACACCACGCAGGAACATCGCACGGCCAGAGGGCACCGGGCTCGGAGGTGCGACGGGGAGGCCTGGCTGGACACGGCTGCGCTGGAAACCGCCCTGTGCCTTCGCTCTTCCACGAGAGCCTGTGTCCTGGCAGAGGGGAGCGCTCCGCGGAGCGCCGCGCTTTCCTGTCAGCAGAGAGCGGCGAGCTGGCAGCTGCTGACAGACAACGTGTTCTCCTGCCACGCTTCTGCTCCCACGGGCCTCCCTCCCGGTTCAATCTTCAGTCTCAATTAATCATCACAAAAAGCCCTCGGAGATTAATATACCAGCAAGGGGACACAGCTGGGCTCGCAGAAAGCAAGCAGCCCTCGCGAAGGAGCTGCTCTAAGGGCTAATGCCCCGTCGCCCGGGCTCACACCGCCCCTGCCCACCCTCAGACCTCCCCAGGGGACGATGAAGCCACCGAACGGTGACCCCAGCCACAACCACACACCTGGGGTGACCCCGACACCGCTCTCGGAGAGGTGGGAAGGCAGACACGGGGCAAGCCCCGGACGTGTCCCCAAGCCCTGGCAACGTGCCGGCAGCTGGGGACCCCGATGGGCCAGCAGCCACGTGGGCAGCCTGGAAAAGCTCTGCCCTGGGTGGGAGGTGATCTTGTGCTCTGAGATAAGGGAGTCGGTTCCCTGAAAGCAGGAGGGGAACGTGAATGGCAGGCTCGGGATGCAGCCAGGAGATTGTCTAACCCAAATCTGAGCTGCTGGCTTTGCTCCTACGGGCTTCTCGAAAGCGCTGTCAGCATAACGCATCTGCAGAGAACAGGGGACATCTGCAAACAAAAGCCACCAGGCAGCAGAGCTGGGTCGTTCTCACCCCTAGAAGAGACCCATGGACACCAGTGGTTCTCGCTGGTGGAAAGAGCCCAAGGCAGGACCTACTGCGCCCGTCCACCTTCAGCAGCGAGGGGCTGCTAACACTGCCTGAAGGAGCGACCAGGTGAGAGCAGAGCCAGCACCACTCGCTGCTGTTGTGGCATCAGGAAGTCCCTGTCCCTCCACCCCATGGTCAGCCCTTTCCCAGAGAGCTGCTGCTGGTGGCAGCTACTGATTTATGTCCTCTGTCACTGTCTCACACCCTACACAAACAGGTGACAAGCTCACATGCTCCTCAGGTCAGCAGCTCCCTGGTGATCTGAAAAGTAAATTTGCTGAGGGCTGCCTCGCCCTGGGGACAGCGAATCACCGCCGTTGAACAGCAAGCTGTGACAAACTCCTTCCTGCTGACACACAGCGATGGCCTCAGGAGCTGGGGCACTGGGGCAACCCGTCCTTCGAGCTCCTCGCAGGCTTCTGCACCCCACCTGCCACCCCGCAAGGGACACAGCGCAGTGAGACGCACGACAACGGGCTCTTCTCCTGGGGACCCTAAGTCCAGCCAGCGTTCCTCCCCGTGCCTGCTGCCCCAGGGCCACCAGCGAGGCAGCTCAGCAGCTGGACGGGGAGCTCTCACCCACGTGCTGCGAGCACGACACGTGTGACGTGTTGGTCCCCGCCAGGTCCCCTCCGAGCGCCTGC
Organism: Nyctibius grandis; assembly: GCF_013368605.1. Taxonomy (NCBI): domain Eukaryota; kingdom Metazoa; phylum Chordata; class Aves; order Nyctibiiformes; family Nyctibiidae; genus Nyctibius; species Nyctibius grandis. The sequence goes on along the minus strand of NC_090669.1, from coordinate 22,471,874 downwards.
GAGGCTCGCAGTGGCGGTGGCTGCCGGGAGGCGCGGGCAGCATGAAGTGGCAGAGCTGAGGCAACCCTGCAGCGCAAACAGAACGCCCTCCTTATGTAAGAAACCACAGCCCCGCGCCGGCTGCCAGGCAGCATAATGTGCCTCTTTGTCCGGGCGAGCCAGCGCTGCGTGTACGCGCGGCGCTAACGACCGGCTGTCCCCCGCGCAGGAGCATCCCTGATAGGAACCAGATGCAGGAGCCAGCAGCTCTTGCGCCCTCCCCGCTTGCACCATCGGTCCCCTCGGAAACCCCCGCCTGAGAGCCGGGACCCCGCGCCAAAGGCCTCGAGCGCTGCGACCGGCGGCTCCTCGGCCGCACACGCTCCTCAGCTCCGCAAGGAAACACGCCCTGCCCGAGCCAGGAGGGTGTGAAGTTGGTTCTGGGCGCTGTCGGGGCTGGAATTATTCAGAACACCTTCCAGCACCCTCCAGCCGCTAGAACAGACTCCCGGTTGTGTGAGAGATGCCTCTGTGCCCACCACACCTGGTGCAGATGCTCAGAGAGAGCTATCTGAGCAGGATAAACAGCTCCGAATCCCCACGTGAACCCAGCCACTCTCGACTCCATCTCCCCTGCACGAGCAGGGAGGCTGGGGCTCCACGCACCCACCGGCACGCGGCTGGGAAAAGCTGCCACCCCCCCAGCCGCCAAAGGGACTCCCCACGCTCCCACGGGTGGAAGAAGACTCTTGGAGGATGAGGCAGGGCTCAAGCAGAAAGCAGGAGGGACATGACAGCTTTCTGGCTCTTCAGAGCTGGAGTAACCGGCTGCTCTGCAGGGGACGTGGCTCCTGCGAGCGGCAGAGCAGGAGCCATCGCCCACGGGCTCCACAGTGCTCCACACGGCCATCCCCGTGGAGCCAGGCCAGCGAGGGGCCATCCTCGGTGCTCTGCACAGCATGCTGCTGACAGCTGAAGCGCCCTGGTTTTGTCTGGATCCTTCTGCCTGAGACACCGCCGCCTCTGCCAGCCCAGCCAGCCGCGTCCCCACCTCCCAGGCTGGGCCCCAAACCACCAGTCAGAGCAAAGCCCTGGCGTGGTGAGCCAGCCAAGGCTCAGCTGCCCTACACCAGGTCTCAGGAGATCCCCAGCAGCTCATTTATGCCACCCCAGGGCCACAGCGTTTTGAGCAATCCCTGTGTGGCAAATTCCTGTTTGTGCAAATCCCCGTTAGCCCCGAGCCTGGTCTGGGAGCTCTCAGGGCAGGGCTCACACCACGGAGACCTCAACGGACTCACTTCTGCACTCTCCTTCACCTGGGAAGACCTCGATACATGGTCTCCACCTGACCAAGCAGGTCAGCTGCCACCCAAACCAGCCCAGCACGGGAGTGTAACTCGGACAGCACGTGCAGGAGGGTTGCTGCCCTTCTTCCTCCCCTACAGACCCTTCGGTGGGGACAGGGAGGCACAGATACACAAGGTGCTAAGCAAAGGTGTCTCCAGAGATCCAAATCCTGCCAGCCCAGCCTGGAGGACAGCTCGCTACCCCTTCACCGCTCTTCTCCAGCCGTTTCCCAAAGTTTTATCCTCCTCTCCATCCTAACACGCATGATTTTCTGGTGTGTGAGCACCGCAGGGAGATGGGCACAGGGAAGACACGGGCCACCCTTCCACCCGGCTGGACCAGGTAAATGCAAGCCCAGCGTGCCTCAGAAAGCAGCACTCACAACCTCCCCAGACACCCGAATCGTGAGGTACCCGCAGGCTCCCCTCCGCCCCGGGAAAGAAACAACAGCCTGCTTCCACCTGGGGCTGGGCAGAGGTGGGGAAAAGGAGACCGTCAGTCTACCTGGTAGGAGCAGAAAGGGGCATGAGCTCTGGCTGGAATAAAGACCTTTTTCAGAGCACTGGACTTTTCCAGCTGCCTGGAAACAGGAAGCACCCAGGCCGGAGAACAGAAACCCTCACACACCCCGCATAAAGGCACACTGAGCCGTTAACCCTAATTACCTGTGACTGACACACGAGCGAGGCCCTGACCTTCCAGGCATCGCCTCAGCCAAAGGAAAATAAACAGCTCCCTTCATACGAAACACAAGCCATTTTCAACACCCCCCTCCCACCGCTTTGCGTTTCCAGTCCAGAATTAAAGGTGTCTGAAATACAAGGGGGGAACGACCCAGCTGCAGCAGGCAGGGGGGCTGTGCCCAGAGCCTGCCTGCAGCCCCGCCAAGAGCCAGCACACCCACCGGCACGGCCCAGCCAGCCCCGGCTCTCCTGGAGCCCCTTCCCCACGTCCTGCAGAGAAGGAGGACGTGGCGCATCCACACCGGGCAGAGGAACGGGCACAGCCACGCGAGGGTCCTGCCCGCCTCCCCCCAGCAGTGGCCAGCGCCTCTGCGGTGTCTCTGGAGGGCATGTTCGTGCCCTCCTGCTCAGAGGGAGCTCCCTGGAAATCCCCGCTCCCTCTCTGATGGACTTTCCTCTGACTGATCCCTTCAGCGGCCCCAGGAGAGCAGAGACACTGCTGCTCCCCTGGGCGCAGATGCTGAGAGGCTGCTCACTGCAGAGACCTGGTTCACTGTTTGTTATCCCCAGACCCACAGCGGACACGGATCAGACCCCGGCCCAGCGGAGGAGAGGGGAACCCACAGCAGTCAGGCCCCAGGCAGACGGCTCCAACCACGGAGGACAGGCCGTGCTGGGGCAGGGGGCACAGGGCTCCCCGACAGGTGCCCCAGGCCCTCTCTGCTCTGCTCAGCACCAGTATCTCAACCGACTCCCGGTGCAGCACAGCCCCCTTGCTCAAACATCCTCTTCCAGCACGCAGCAGTGCCCCAGTTTGCTCGTGTCCCCCCAGCTGTCCCTCCCTCCCCGAGGGCCACGGGCACTCCGTCGCGCTGGGCCTGTCGGAGGAACGACAGGCTCAAGCAGAAGGCAGAGCTTACCCGGGGGGCAGAGCATCCAGGGCTGGCGCCGCTGCCCGGGCCGGCGCGGTGCTGGAGGCAGCGGCTGCCTCCTCTGCCTCTCCGGAGCTGGGCAGGGCAGGGAGGGCAGGAGCGACGGAGCCGTCAGCCGCGCTCGCCGCCGCCGGGGTCGGTACGGTCGCTCCCGCTGCCGGCTTTTCCTCTTCGATGTCCGCAGCACCCGCTGCATCTCCGTTCACTGGAAAGGCAGAGGGCAGAGACGTTAGCACCCAGGAAGGGCAACGGGGTGCCCGGCTGATCTACCACACCCACGGTGGCAGCCACCACCACCCAGGCACAGGACTCACGGTGCTCCCAGCCTGCGGCAAAGGCAGCACCTCCTTCACCAGCAGCGAGATCCCTCTGGGAACCACTGCCACTGCCTTCTGGCCCCAGCCAGCAGCAGAAGGTACTTTGCATTTGCACCCAGTATCTCCTCTGCCACTTGCTACCACACTGCCTGCCTGATGGGAACTCAGGAGCTCAGGAACGGCTGGTGCTGGGTCCCCCCGGGCAGAGGGAAGCCCGGGCTCAGCCAGTCACTGCACTGGTAAGAGCTAAACGTTGCTGGGTTCCACTGAACTTTTGGAAAAGGGAAGGAGAAGAGACAGAACAAAGGAAAATTACAAAGAAAACTGATGAGGAGGAAAATGCAGACCAGAAAAACGAAAGGGAATTTGTTTGACGAATATTTATTAGATAGCCAAAAACCCGGAGAGCTGGCAGCCCCACAGAGGACAACTCGCGCTACAAGACGTCCTGGTTTCAGGCAAAGCAAAAGCATTAAAAACAAACCAGCAACAAGTAACGAAGCAGTAAGGGGCGCAGACAGAGCTGCATAAGTTAGGGCTGAGAAACACAGAGAACTGTAAGGGAAATAGCTGTGCCTGCAAGCCCAAGGGGTTAGAAATATTGTAGGAAAAACCTCACAACAGTATGAACCCCCTCAGATGGGGGCCTGAAGGACCACAGCCTGCCAGACCCAGCCGAGGAGGTCTCTGACTGCCACTCGTTTCTAGCAAGCCCTGGAAAGGGTGATTTGAGAGGCTTCAGCCACACTGTGCCAGTGTTCAAAGGGAACCTGGAGAATGACCCAGGCAACTGCACTGCGATCGGTTCGACCTCAGTCCTGGGAAACGCCGATCCAAAGTTCACCCGATAGGAAGGGCTCCAAGGGGCACACAGCGAGGGCTAAGCCACGTGGTGGTGGAGAAAACACACCGTGAAATAATCTCCTTTTATTGCTGGATGAAATTACAGCTGTGAGTGACAAACGGAATGGGGACGTTCTTGCAAGAGTCTGCTCAAAACCCACGATAGCGTCACCAACGTGTACCAAACTGAGGAGGAAGAGGAGGGTTTCTAGAGGCATTCCACAGGGCGCAAGATGGTGCCCAGCACTAATCCCAGCCACCCAAAACACTCATGTCCCCATCCCCAAGGGTACAACCATCACTGGCAGGAGTCACAGGAGACACAGAGGTTGGCAAGGAGGGAGGCACAGCCATAAAGCCACCAGGGAGGCTGGGGCCGAGCCAATAAAATGTGCTTTAGACAAACCAAAGCCAAGGAGCCAAGCTGTGCTCATGGGAACAGAAACTCTGTCCACGGCCCGAGGGAGGGTCCCCTGCACAGCGAGGGTGCTGGGAAGGGCTGGGTGGGCACGGGGGACGTCACGCAGCCTTCGCTCCCCGCACAAGGGACGAGCCGCAGCCCCAGGGAGGGAGCACAGACTGGAGCGAGAGCTGAAAGGCAGCATTTCACATCAGCCTTCCGCTCCCTCATCTCCCTCCCAGAATGGGTTTTGGCAAAATTGAAATTGCATTGCTCCAGGTTTTTCCAACGAAATGGAAAAAGAAAAAGAAAATCTTCCTTTCGGGTTGAAGAAATATTTCCTTCTACCCGAAACAAAGCAACTCTGCTTCTCCTTCCAGGTCTCCCATAAAAGCAAAAGAAAGGACGGCGCTGCCTGCAAAAGCAGCGCAGGGGAGTGGGAGGTGCCGCGCTGCTCAGCTGGCTTCACAAGAGCCAGAGGAGGAAAACAGACAAACCGCTTGTAGCGTCGTAGTTGGGCATGCAGCAGGTCCTACTCCCTGCTCTACAAGGTATTTATGGCTTGGTGGGCAAACCCAAGGAAGGACAAGAGAAACCCTTCCAGAAATACCCTCTGGCGTAAGAATCAGCCCCCTTCTGGGAGGTGGGTTTGTGCCTTCTCCGACGCCCGACAGCAGCTGCTCCTCCCCGCTTCGGGGGCAAAGAGCTCAGAACATTCCCACTGAAGACTGAGGGGCAAATCCAGCTGAACACTCCCAACCTGGAAGAAAGCCCGCTCAGCCGTGGTGACTGTCCTCCTCGCTGGAGCACCAGTGACGTTGCTGTCCCAGCATCCTTTTAAAAACCTGGAGCTGGATGCAGTACTTTTGTCAGAGGGACTCCAGAGAGGAGCCACAGAAATCATTCATGACAGGCAGAACAGATCCTAGCAGTGCGCGCCTCAGAGCTGCCCAGCTTATCAAAAGGAAAATCAATAAAATCAATCCATTCACAGGGAGAAAATCCCCAGGCACTACAGGAGCCGTTACCTCAGCAGAAATCCATTTTCTCCCACAAAACGCAGCCCCGAGCTCTGTCCCTGTCACCTCCCACGAGCGCTGGCTCACCTGTGCCATTGGCCATGCCGTTGGCCGTGCCGTTGGCCACGCCGGCGGGCTGCGTGCTCTTGGCTGGCTGCCGGTGCCGGCTCCTGGCGCTGGGACTTTGCTCTCCGCCCCCCGCGTTCTGCCTGGCCGCTCCAGCCGCATGTCGGTGCGTCCTGCACGGGAAATGAACACGGGAGGTGAGACACACCGCTGGCCTCGCAGAGAGAGCCCCACTCCTGCCTTCTTCCTCGGTCTTGTGCTGCTTCTCCCCCAGCGCGGGCACCGGGCTCCCCCGAGAACGGCCGGGACGCAGCCACGTGCCTCTGCTCCTCCAGCAGTGCCTTGAACATCATGCTGCTTACCCGGACCTGCCAGCCCGCCCACAGGTCCTGGCACCCAGTGCCAGAGTCCCATGGAGGAGTAACCTGGGTGCCAAAGACCTTGCTTTGGCTTGCGGTGCTCACCCCAGCCACCCCACGTGCTGAGGAACAGCCCCGGGCACGCACGGCCAGAAACCTGCTTGCAGCACCAAGCTGCCACAGCCCTGGCACTGCTCCATCCACCCCTGCACCAAAGCTCCCAGGAGACCCCATGCCAGCACCAGCTCCTGCACCGCAGTGCCGCGTCAGGCGCGGTGGGAACCCTCACCGTGCCTCCTGCCCGGCTACGAGCCTGGCACAAAAGCAGGTGAGGAAGGCACAAGAGTCCCCTGCTGCAGTGACAGGCGGGGAGGGGGACACGGCAGTGACGCCCTGCAAGGGGGGATGCTGCCTTCCCGTGTCCAGGGGACAGAGCCCGGCCACCTCCGCCCAGGATCCCAGCCCGGGGCAGCGACCAGAGGGTGAGGGCTGCAGGGATTAGGAAGGCGGTTTGCCCCAGCCAAGTTGTCCCCTTAAAAGGGCAAAACCCGCAAACTGTCCCCACGTCTCAGGGCTGGAGCCGGGAGGGGAGAGCAGCTTGGCAGCGACAGGGCACAGCAGCAGTCATGCCGCCCTCACCCGCTCCAGCGAGCCCTCGGGTCCTCCCACCCGCTCCCAAGCCGCTCTCCTTGGGGAGCGGCTCATGACAGCGGGCAGAGGACAGGCTGGGACGGGGAGGAGACATGGGAGAGCAGGAGATGGTCGTTGAAAATAGACCAGATAAGAGCCACGGGCAGAGCAGCCCGTGAGCAGGAGCTGCTGAGGCCGCTTCGACCAGCCATGGACCCCCCCAGGAGGGCAGCCCCGCACAGGGGCTCCTCGAGGCACCCCTCAGATGGTGAACTCGCCCCAGAAACCCCCACTATGGCCAGGACACCGCCATGTGCTGGGGGTTTGCTCTGGCCACCAGCACCCAGGGACTCAGAGCAGCTACGGCACGGAGCGGGTTCCTCCTCCCCGGGTCGGGAGGGGAGGGTCACTCCACGGGGCTCAGCGGGGCACACTGGCACCATGCATCCCCCTAAAGCTGGCCAGGACCCACCACCCACCCCACACTCCCCCAGCAGTGGGGCTGGGAGGCGGTGCAGCCCCTGGTGCCCTGGCCGGAGGGGAGCGGGCAGGTGGCACCAGGGCAGGAGTCGCCCCGGGAGCGGCCCCCACAGCACGGCACAGCACGGCACGGATCTGTCCCTGCCCTGCGCAGCGCAGATGAGCTCAGAGCTGCCCAGAGAGTTTTTAGAAACCAAAACAGGATGTTTCCAGGCTGCCAGCCGGCCACACAGGGTTACCAGGCCTGAATTAGCCGCCCCGCCGCCCAGCCCAGCCCTCCTACGAGTGCTCCCATCTGGGCATTGTCTTTTAATAGACGCGTGGAAACAAACCCAGCGCGGCCACGTGAGAGCGGCGGGGCTGGGAACGGGCTCCTAAAATAGGAGCGGGGAGAAAACAAGTCACCACGCGGATGGGAACAGCCTCTGGCGGCCACGCTGGGGGGACGGAGGGCAGCCCCCTCCCGGGCAGCTGGCAAGACCCCCGTCATCCCCCATCCATGGTGGGCCTCGGTGGCTGCCCCATCGCGTGCTCTGCCCCTCTCACCTCCAGGGCCAGAGGGAGCAGATGGTGCTGAAGAGGAAGGTGGTGTCAGCCAGGGTGACATCAACCTTTGAGCTCCCCCACTCCTGCCAAGGCAGAGCCCCCGCACCGCTGACGAGGGCCCCGGGATGAAACCCAGAACGGCCGCCGCCTCCGGCTGCAGTGGCCAGAGAGCCCTGGCACGAGATGCCAGCAGAGGTGGCAGCACCAGTCTCGGTCTCACTCGGACACACCAGATCATTCAGAGGAGGGAGGGCAGAGCACACAGCCAGGAGCCAGCACCGACTGCGGAGGATCGGGGCACAACCACCAGGATATACAACCAGGAGAGCCCCGGTGCCACGTGGGCACAGCGAGGGCTCAGCTCCAGAAACAGGGAGCTGAGAAATTCCCCCTGTCCCTGCGAAGTGGGGAGGAGGCAGCCGCATCCCCCCGCACCCAGCCCTCACGCCTGCGGTGCCGGGAGCAGAGAGGGCACCCACGTACCACCGCCCTGGGGCCGGGGCAGGAGGAACACCCCTCGCCCCACAGCAGCAGGACGTGCAGCCAGCAGCTCTGGTGCCTGGCTCTGAAACCCCAAATGCAGTTTTTTCCCGTTACCCACCCCCTTCCAGCAGCCCCAACACCCACCTCCCGGCCCCGAGCACCCCCCCGGCCCCTCTGGGGTAGCAGCAGCGCCCGCCTGTCCCCTGCCTCTTCCAGGGCTGCACCTGGCCATCGCAGCCCCCCCAGCCTTTCACTGCCGCGGTGTCACACCAGAAGCCACATGCTGGGGACATCCCGCAGCCACGCGTGGGGCTTTGCAGAGCGAGGGGTCTCAGGAAGGGAAACGCTTCGTCTGAGTGACCCGGAGGAGCGTCTCCCACCTGCCCTCGGGGATGCTCATGCCCGTCACCAGCCGAGCAACTTCTGGGCATCACATGAGCAGAGAACAGCGCGTGACAAGTGACAGCAGTTTCCCACGGCCACGCTCAGGTCGCAGCACCCGACGGGGCTCGCCAGCCAGAGCCTCCCACAAACCAGGCTACTTCATTCCCTGCTGTCACAAGCAGCCCCTTCGGCCACCACAAGACAAACGGGGATTGTGGCAACTCTCTCGGCACCAGCTCCCAGCCGGGGACCTCTGGGCTCTGTTTTCTCTCCACGCAGCAGCAGGCTGTGGAATTTCACACCCCGCCACCAAGATTAGCAGCAAATCCCAAGATGACATTTGTTCAGGAGAAGAAAGAGAAGCCCTGACCAAGCAGTTTCCCTTGAGGGGACAGCGTAGAAATAGCTGAGGAGCAAAGAATGACCCTTTTCTTTGCGTCCTGCCTGCGAGCGGGTTTGCCAGCATCCATCACCAAGCCCACGAAAATAAACACGGCTCTGTGTATAAACAGTGAACATCAAACAGCATTCCCGAGCGCAGAGCACCCGCACTCCGCTCTGGAGAAGGCAGCTGCCTCCGTGGGGACGTACAGCGGAGCTCAGCCCCACGTAGCAGTGCTCCATCAAACTGTGGGGCTGTGTCCAGAACAACCCTAAATTCAGGTGAGCGTGGGGTGAGTTGAACACTAGCTGGGACGATTCCTGTGCCAGAGCAGCCATGGGACTTTCAATGACTGCAGGCACACCCGGAAGGTCTCTGGCAGAAGTACTGGCCAGACCTCCCCACGCTTATCTCGCACGCTCGCAGGTCGAGAGGACACCACAGGCAGAAAGGACTGACAGGCAATGGGAAAGCAGTCAGGAATCAGAAGTAAACAGTCACCCTCATCACCAGGCCGAGCCTCCCAAACTAGACCGTTTATTTCCAGGCTTCCTGGCACCTCCTGATAGCTGCTAAGTGCCTGCAAAGTCCAGCTGCCATCGGGACACCGAGCACCCTCTCACCCAGGGGAAGGCTTTAACACCTGGACAGCAGGAACCAAGAGCAGCAGGCAGAGCAAAAGGGCCCAAACTGTGTTCAGCATCTGCTCCCTATTTCCCATCCCTCTCCCTCCTCGGGTGGGAGATGGACACATTATGTGGAAGGACAGGGTCACTTTTTAGAGCCAGAAACATTTCTCCCCTTCTCTCATCTCTTGTATGTGCCTGGCAGATGAAGAAGGAGCAGAAGAGCTCGAGGTGTGGGGCTGTTGCTGAGAGTGCTCCTAAGCCTGGGGGCACGCAGACCCTCTTAGGGAGCAGGCTGCAGGCGCCCTCTCTACATGCACACTCCTACCCAGAACATCTGTATGGGCTGCTGGGCCGCTGCCACGCTCTGGAAATATAAATAGGTGTTAAATTCAACTCCATGTTGACAGTGTGACACGTCTCTCAATAACCACAGCTCCAAAAGGAGGAGCGCGGAGCCACTCCAGCCGGGTGAGGAGGCAAGGAAGGGCACGGTGCCAGGCAGAGGATGGCCTGCTGCCCAAGCAGCTCACTTCCTTTGGAAGCAGCTGTTATTTCCCTGCAGCTCTGCTTCTCCTGCTCTCCCTGGACCTTTGGAAGTGTCCCCCCGTGACCATCGCCCGGGGGGGCACTGTGCTTCCCAGCCTGGCCCAGTGCCTGGCCAGGGCTGCGATGGAGGCAAGAGCTGGGGTCCCCGTAACCCCCGTTTGAAGGGACCCCTGCAGACCAGCCCTTTGCTGTTTGCCTGGTCACAGCCTGCCCCACACCTCCCTGATAGACCATTCCTGCAGCTACCAGTAGAGCAACCAGTGGAAACCATCTGGGCCACCACAGACCTGATATTCCTTGAGAAACAAGTACATTGAGAGGTTCAGGTAGCCGCAGCCCAGCTGCATGGCCACCCCTCAGCACCTCCCAGCTCTGCTGCCCACCCCAGCTCCACACCTCCTACGGGCTGCTTTGCTGGGGGCTCACTGGGAGCTCCGGAGCGGGGTCCTCTGCACGAGGGTGATCCAGACACTTCCCAGCTGCCTCACGGCCGCAGGAACCCCCCAGCAATGGTCTAACAGGTGCTGCCAGCGCAGGACCCTCACCTTGGTCTGCTTCCAAAGCAGTTTGTACTGGCAGGCTGGTGTCTGCTCTCCGTGGCTGCAGCCATGCTGCTGGGCTCCCGTCCGGGCACCTGGGACCCTGAATGGGTGAAGAAAAAGTGGGTGAAGAAAACAACCGAGGCACCTACTAGTTCCAGCCTCCTTCCTTCCCTCCCTCCTTCCAGAGAGGAGGCCCAAAAGCACGACAGCTCCACGTACTACAAGACAGACCCTCCAGCACACAAGGACCCCCTGCCCTTATGCTGGGGTGCTCCTCTCCCACCGCCGTGCAGCGGCACAGCCTGTCCCCACAGCACCAGGGAAGGCAAACACGGGACTTGGCAGAACTGGCAGCACCAGGAGAGCGGCTGTGTTTAAGACTCCCAGATTTCACAGGCTTCATCTCCCAGGAAGGGAAGGAGCCAAGGGAAAGCAACGCACCACCCCCTGCCCCATGCTCCCCAGGCAGCCCCGATGGGTCAGACACCAGTTGGCATCTCTGCGTCCCCTCTGCCATGGGGAGCCCTTTCCTGGGCGGCTCATTAAACACAGAAGCCACTTCCCCAGCCCACACGGGACAGAGAGGGAAGGGCTTGAGCTGCACGGGTGGCTGGTGGAGGGCCCAGGAAGGGCAGCGGGGAGGCAGGGCGTGAGCCTGTCGACGCTCCCGCTCCTGTCCCACCACGCGCTCGCTCCCACGGGAGCCCACGCACAGCGCGGGGCCGGGGCAGGCAGAGGCCAGGGCCTTACCTGGGGGAGGAGGCAGCTGCTGGCACTCGGACACTCGCTCAGAGGTGCCGGGGCCGTGCTCTCAGCCCCGCTCCTCTCCCCGCCTCGTGCTCAGAGCCGCCGCGTGCACGGGCGGCACTCACCCTCTGCCGCGGCACCGCCGTTAGGCAGGCTTCCCAGATCAACAGCAGGCCCGTCCAGGAAAATCGTCAGCTCTCCACCGGAGACAACGCTGCCTTTGTTCTCCGTCTGCAGGTCCAGGGTCAGCTGCCTGTTCTCCACTGTGGAGACATGGAGAAAGAGACCAAGCAGTCACCACTCAGGATGCCAGCCGCGATGGAGGATGGCTCCACCACCCCAGCTCCCCCACGGGACGGGACGTCAGCCTCCCGGTCCCCTCCAGGCCTCCCCACGCCCCCAAAGGACAACGTGCCTCCTCCCTCGGGGCCAGTGGTCCCAGTGAGCACCACCGGCGTTGGCCCCACACCTACATGGACCTACCAGCATCACCAGAGGACACCCAGCCAGCCCCACGACCAGCTCCTGAGGAAGACCCTCCTTCCCCAGCCACTGCTTGCATAGCAGGGCCACTCTGTGGGGGCTGAGCTGCCCCAGGGCCCCTCACAGCCAAGACCACCATCGCTCACAGACCCAGGAGCTGGGGCTGTAGGGGAGATTGTGGCAGGAAAGCCGAGGGGTCAGGCTGGTTTGACACGACACACGGGGCAAGAAGGGTCCTGCATGAGGGTGACCACCAGCAGGTGCCTGGGACACGAAGCACGCTGATGGCTACGTGCCCAACAGTGCCTGAAGCCCTGGCCTCCTGCAGAGCAGGAAGCAGCATCTTTCAGAATCAGGGGTATCCTCATGCCACCTAGAAAACCCAGACAGGCGGCAAAGGAAAACCCCAGGCACATCCCTCCATCCTCATCCCCACCTATCAGTTCCACTGAACACGACCAGCACAACAGGCTGCCCCCAAACACACAGAAACGCCCCCCTGCAGCATCAGGCCGCCTTCGCAGAAGCTTCTGGAGTGGGTGGCATGGGCTGGGAGGCTCCTGGGGAGAGCTGCCAGCTCCACTCCCCTCCCTCGCGAGCCAGCTGGGCTCCAGCAGCTCAGCAAGCCTCTGCCAGTCGCAGCTCCGCACGCAGCTGGACACGGTGGCTGTGCTCAGGGGTAACGGCCCCGGGAACACCGCTCACCCCCGGGTGACAGGCAGGACCCCCAGTGCCCGGGGGCAGGCCGGGCTCTCGCACGGCCGCAGCGATGCCTGCCGGAGCCAGCAGGACCGAAACACCCCGCTCCGTCACACAAGGCCAGAAAAATTTGGCCGTGCCAGCCTGGGACACCGGCCCAGACACTTCCTGACTCATTTGCTCAAACAATATTTTTATTATACACAGATTGCTCATGACACAACGGCACCATTTTTTAGGAACCTGCTTTGTCCCGGCCCACCGTGGGGATGGCGTGCGGTACCCGCCCGCGGGAGCCGGACGAGGAGGGGAACACGCTCCCCACGGACCCCTCGTCCCATCTCTGGCTCCGGGGTGAGACACGCTGACGGGGCCCCAGGGCGTGCAACTGCCACCCAAACAGCACCTACGGCTCCCGGCTGCCAGCCCAGCACCAGGGCGAAGGCGCAGAGACCACGGTGCCGCTGCACACCGGCGTGGCCATTGCCAGGACCAGAGGTAGCCACGCACCTCTCGTGCTGGCCCAGAGAGCGGCTCCTGCCCCCTCCCTGGCAGTGTTCAAGGCCAGGCCGGATGGGGCTTGGAGCAACCTGGTCTGGTGGAAGGTGTCCCTGCCCGTGGCAGGGGGTTGGGACTGGATGGGCTTTAAGGTCCCTTCCAACCCAAACCAGTCTGTGATTTTATGATCACCAGCCAAGGGACTCTGCGAAGCCTGGTCTCACCCATCTGCCTAACGGAGCTGCTCTCGGGTCGCTCCCGAGGGGCCCCGAGCTCACAGGCTGTTTTAAGAGCCTGAGATAGAAGATGCTACTGAGCACAGCCAAAAACCAGAATAAATTCAGACCCTGTTTCTCCCCGGCTGCTCCCAGCCACGGGGATCTGCGTTGTCCCCGAGCCGTGCCCGCACGCTCCGGGGGTCCCCGCGGTCCCCTCAGCTGAGCACACGCTCGCCCCGCCGGCGCTGCACAGGCCCCCTTTGTGCGGGCGGGAGCAAAGACAAGGTGGCTCCAAGTGGAGGATGTGAACATGAACCTCCCAGCCGGCTTCCTTCTCCCCCTCTCCACCCCCTTCAGCTTTTTTAAAGAAAATAAACACCAGCAGAACCTTCCATTCACTGTCCCAGCCCAGCACGCGGGACGCACAAAGGGACATTGCTGCTGCCCCAACAGAGGGTCCCCTGAAGGGCCGAGCACAAAGGCTGCCTGTGTCCCGTCGGCAGCCAGAATGTCAGAGGGATTATTATTATTTTGGGAGGGGATCGGGGGGTGATTTGGTCCTGAATAAGGTCTCAGTTCAGCTACTTCCAGTGCCCCGCACACAGCATCAGAGCTCCCATTTAGCGGAGGTGAGCTGGAATTCCCACCCAGCCCATTAAGCGGATTTACGGTTCCACGAAGCGAGGCTGGTAGCAGCCAGCGTGATAATGGCCCTGGGCTGAGCCCGAGGCTGAGCCCGAGCCCTCTGGGACCTCCAGGAACCACACACGACTGATGCCCGTGGGCACGAGCTGTGGCGTGGGAGAGGGCAGCCCCTCTGCCTCCTCCCTGGGCTGGGTGGCTCCATCCTCGCACGCGCAGCCAGCCAGATGCTGCTTCCCACCCCCTCAGCTCCCCAGACCTCTTCACGCAGTCCCACTGGACCCAAAGGCCGGTTTCCACACGATCACAGCTGTATCCACCCGCCCAAGCGGCAGCCGGGACTGCTGCTTAGGCAAACAGAAGTGCAGCAGATCCTCCGGGCTACCCTGCACACCACGCACGCCAGCCAGCAACCTACGTGCCCCCCGTCAATCCGCAGAAGAATCAAGTCCCAGAGCCAGAACCCTGCCCTGGGAGCACCCTGGCACTGGACAGAAAAAGCAGGGCAGAAGATAACACCAGTGGGGCTGCGCTGTGCCAGCTTCCCCCAGGTCTCGGGGCCCTTGAGCCACCCCAGAGCTCTGGGCTGTTGGGCAGGCAGCACCAACCTCCCCGTGCTTGGCAAGTTAAGACTAGCTTAACCGCTGTGCACACCTGCAGCTGAAGGGACGCCTCTGTGCTGGAGCTACATTCCCTCCAGGAAGAAGCAGGGGGAAAGTTCGACCTTCTCCAGCCATCCCTAAACCAGGGAGGAACCCAGAGTTACTGGGTTACCCAGATAATCTTTACTGTCCCAGGTAAAATGGAAAAGCCTCCCCAGGCAGGGGGAAGCTTTGCCCCTGCTGCTGGCCCAGTCTCAGCCAGTGTGGCTTAGAGACAACTGTGTCCCACTCCATTTATCTGCCAGGTATAACCAGGAGGGCCTCAGACTTTGTGTCTTTCCTCTGAACCATCACAGCCCTGGGAAGGAAGACAAGATGGGGAGAGAGAGAGAGCATCCAAGAGCTCCAGCAGCTCTGCCTGGGGCGCAGCAGCAGGGAAAGAAAAGGCCGTGCAGGGTTTGTAAACCCCGGCGTGTGGTGCCACTCCAGAAACAGGAGCCTGTTGATGTAACTTGCGACCCGAGCAGCGAGCACCAACAGCGAGCGCTTCCCTCCGTGAGCCGCAGCCTCTGCGGCAGCCGGGGGCCGGGGCGGGGGCTGAGCCATCGCCAAGGAGCTGTTTTACGGGGGCCCTGGGAGCAGCTCCAGCTCGTTCTCTGTGATTGAGCCCGTCCTTACCCACCTCTCCGTCTCCCTGGCCAATCCCCTCGGAAAGCGGGAGGGCGACGCCTGCCAGAGGAGAGGCCCCGGAGGCGCCTGCCAAGGCGGTGGGAAGCGCTGCGAGCCCGAAGCAGGGCCGGAGCCGCCTGGAGCAGCAGCTCTGTCTGATGGCTCGGGCTGTTGGCCCAGCACGCTCTCCCCATCGGCCCAGGAGCTCAGGCATCACCTGAGCTCTTTTTCCAGGCTCCAGGTCTCAGAGCCGAGACTTTTCCACCTGAAGCGAGGTGTGATGGGCAAGAGGGACGACAGGGGATGGGGGGAGCCCTGCCCACGCTGCCACAGACGTCATGGGCAGCGGGACCACCACCCCTGCCCCAAACACATCACTCCTGCCCCAAAAAGACACCACCCCTGCCCCAAAAAGCAGAGCAACCAGAACAACTCTCCCACACCAAGCAGAACAACCACAGGAACACGAACCGAAGGCCGCAGCCACGCTCACGTATCAGTAACCTACAGAAAACCTCACCGCAACCACAGCAAACCCAACCAAGCTGGAAGCGGGTCGGCTGCCCGGCAGGACAGCCCCTGGGGAAGGCACGATCCTGCTGAGCGCTCCCAGGACGGGGAGGGGACAGCCAGACCCCCAAGGGCAGAGGCGTTTCGGTGCCTTCCCCCAGGCAGAGGGTCAGGGGCTGTGTTAGGACATTACACGTCTGCCTGGGCATGGTTTGAAATCCCAAATGCCCTTTGCACGCCCCTGTGTGACCTGCCCCCCCTCCCAGGAAGGGGTCTCCCAGGCGCCCGGGGATGCAGGCTCCCACGGGAGCTCGGGGGGCCAGCGGCAGGCTCTGGCCCACCCAGAGCTGCAGCAAAGCCCAGAGGCCAAGCAGTGAGTCCACGGAGAAGAGGCAGGAGCAGACACCAGGCAAGACGGGCAGACAAGAGCACGTGGCTCGCCCAGGCAGTGCCGGCTGCCCCCAGCCCCCGGCAGCCCCTTCCCGGCAGCGCAGGGCAGGCTCTGTGGCTTTAAAAGTCCTCCCTCCCAGCCCACGGCGTCAAGGAAAAAATCTGACACGTTTTTTCTGGTGGATGTTAACGGACAAGCTAGAACAGCCCGTTGCCTTTTCCATTCATTTTCCACACAGCCCCCTGGGACGCCCGCTAATGAAAGGGCCGATTGTGCCCCCGCGGAGGAGCCGCAGGTAGGGCGGGAGCAGCCGCAGCGCCAGGAGCCCCACACAGCATCTGTGCAGCTCGGGAAGGAAAAGCTGCAGGGGAGGGTGCCCCGGGGCCGAACCCCCACCGCACGCTGTCTGACAGCCACAGCCCAGCCCTGCAGCTACCCGGGGTGGGCGTTCAGGTGCTCCAGGGCTTTGCGAGATCGCGGCAGAGCTCCCTGCGTGGCCCTCGGTGCTGCCCAGGGCACGGCAGCCCGCCCAGCATGGGGAGCACGGCCGGGACACCAGCACGGGGAGCACGGCCGGGACGCCGGCGCGGTTTCGTAGCCCGCAGCTGGCAGTGCCAGGGGAAGCAGCTCACCCCAGCCCCTGGCACAGGGGAGAGTCTGACCCAGCCCCGTATCCCCCAGGGCACGGGAGGCCCCTCTCCCCTCTCAATACCGGGTCTGTCTCTCGCAAGCGGCGGAGCTTAGCTTGGAAAAGACAGAGCCAGCCTTCAGCAGCCCCGCGCAGCCCCGGCCCTGAATGGCCGCCTTTATGCAGGAGCTGCTGTCACGAGCCACGCTCTGGCGACCACAAACGGCAGCAAATAGCGGCGGGGTTTGTGTTTCCGCACAGGCTGCACGCCCTGCCTAGCAGAGGTATGGCTTCCGTCACCCCCCGGCCCTGACAGGCGGCCCAGGGCGCACAATGGCACCTTGTTCCCTCCCGGGGCGGGGGGCTGCAGGGGAGCCGCCGTGGCCACCGCCTCTGCTCCCCGCTGCACACCTCCGGGCAGGCGAGGCGGCAGGACACGGTGGGGCCGAGGGACCCCGGGGGGGCCCAGCGCGTACGTACGTTTCCCACCGCCCTTCAGCAGGTTGCGGAGGCTGACGGAGGCGGCGCCCAGCAGCTCGTTCCTCAGGGTATGGCAGCTCCACACCTTCAGGTCCAGGTGGCTCTGAGCCGTGACGTTCCTGCAGAGACCAGAGAAGGTGGCCATCACCGTGGCCTCGTCCCTGCTCCACGCTCAGGGAGCGGGCAGAGCCAGTCCTGCCAAGGCCAGGGAGCAGAGGGAGGCCGTGGGGCAATGGGAGACCCCCCTCCTGCCACCCTCCCGGCCTGGATGTCCCCAACAGCATCCTCGTCTGGGGGTCAAAGATCTCCGACGCCCGAGTGGCCCCAGCCGATGGCACAGGGGGAGCACGGGGCCAGCGCCGGCACCAGCCCTGCACCACGGGGTCACGGACACTTACAGGATGAGGATCTCGTTCCACAGCAGCTCCGAGCTCCCGATCTGCTTCCCCGTCTTCTTGGTCTCGCTGGGCAGCCCGTCGCCCGCCACCTCCACGTAGCAGCTCATCCGCGACGGGCGGCTCTGCGCCTTGGGCCTCACGGAGACGACTGCGCAGGGGGACAGGAGAGGGTCAGGTGGCCGCAGGGACACCCTGTCCCCAGCCCCACACACACCCCTGTCCCTGCCAGCTCAGGGTGCCCAACTCACCACAGAGACAAACTGCTTTTGGGAGAGGGGGAGCAGAAGCGATTCTCCCGACGGCAGCAATGGCTGGTTCCAGGCGCTCCCATCACCAGCCCCCATCCCTGCCTGTCCCCAGCTTCACCCACCCCTTAGCCCCACACCTGAAGGCTGCAGGAGTGTCACTGTCCCCACAGACACCACCCTAGCCCAGGGCTTGGGGGCAAGGGGGCTCTGCCGGAGGTGCTGGGAAGAGGCACCCCCCAGGCAAGGCTTGGCCGCCCCCCAGCCAGCAGTGCCCTGCGCGGGGCTGCAGGGCAGAGCCAGGGACATGGCTCCTGGGCACAGGGACGCAGCTCCCGGGGTCGGGAGCCATCTCGCGGCCACGGGAGCACCGAGGCGGCCCTGGCAGGGCCACGGAGCCACGTCCCGATGGCAGCGGGGGAGAGGAGGCGGCAGAGCCCAGCCGAAGGCCGCTCATGGGCCGCAGGGCAGCGCTGGCCGTCCCCAGTCCCTGCTCCCCCCGAGAAGTCTCCCAGCCGGGGGTGCAGGCAGAGCACACACCCGCACCACACACCCCCGAAACCCGCATTCCCCGTCGCAGGACGCCCGGCCCCACCTCCGGCGAGGCAGCAGGACCCACCTTTGACAGAGAGCTGGGACTTCTCGCAGGGTGGCCCGGCCCTGGCCCTGCTGGAGCTCGCCGCGGCCATGGCATCACCCCTGGCTGGAAGCAGAGAGAGAGGAGACCCCTCAGCACCCGCCGAGCGGAGGAAGCCGGCGCTGCACCGGGGTCCCAGGTCAGCCCCACTGGGCCGTTAGTGCGAGGGAGGCTTGGCAGTGGACAGGCACGTGCCTGGCAAACACAGGTTCCCTCTGGCTCCTGACGAACCAGCCCTGCACCCCAGGCAATGGCAAGGCTGCGCCCCAGGGAGAGACACCCCCTTCGGCCACGCCGGCACGGCCTGAGGAGAGCCAAGCCAGACTGGGCAGCGCTCAGCCCTCGGGACACCCCACTGCAGCTCACCCCAACCCAACGGTTGCTGCCGATCGCAGCCGGCACGAGGACGGAGCAGCCCCCAAAGCCTGGAGCACACACGCTGCCTCACACCCTGCTGTGCTGTCGAGCAGCACCACCGGGTCCCGAGCAGCCCGCGTGGCCACCGCACGAGGGGTCCCCGGGGAAGGACGGGGCAGTGACACCGACAGGACGGAGGAAGGTCTGGCAAGGGGAAGCAGCCGCATCCCTCAAGGACAGCCCAGGTCTCTTCCTGGCAGCAAAATCCCACAGGAAAATCGATCCCACTGACTCTAACACAGCGTGGAGGGGACGGGGACCACAGCTGCTCTGAACACAGCAAAGGATCACGCTGTGCAGCGGGCTACAAGCCCAGACCTCCACCTCGCCAAGCGCTCAGCACTTCGGCGCCACGTCACTGTCACCGCAGGCACAGCGCTTCCCCCTGCCCCTTCTGCTGCAGCTCTCTCACAGGGAGAGGGCAGCGGGCAGGAAGGACGGGAGCTGTCACACCCGGGGACGCCGGCAGAGCACGTGGCTGGGCGCCTCTGCCGAAAGGGCTGACCATGAAGGGGAAGGATGAGGTCACGCATCACGCAGGAGCACGAGGTGCCCGCTCCGGGCCCACAGAGTCAGCTATCGCCTCGCACCCTCCTCCTGAGCCCGCGGGCAGCAGCCCGCCCCTCCGCACCGCCCAGGCAGAGGGGCTGGGGAGGACGCGCCGAGTGCGGGCGCCTGCAGCGGGTGTCAAGGTCACAGATCAGCGGGGCAGGCGGAGGCATTTGCTGCCCACCCCCGGGCAGGAGCAAGGAGGACCCGCAATCCTGGCTCCCGAGGCAGCAGCGAGGGCTCAGACGGGGTCAAGCCTGATCCCCCTCCCACGGCATTGAAGCCAAGAGCACCCGTCCTGCCCAGCCCCACGCTGCCATGCCTGCCAACCTCTGCCTCCCCGACCAGGGGCAGGGAAGCATGAAAAGGCAAGAAGAGCTTCTCCAGCATCTCCAGTGTCTGCCAACTCACACAGGACTCTCTCTCTCTTCCCTGCCCTCTCCCCACACCCTCGTTACACCTCACCAGGCTCCATCCCAAAGCCAGGTTCCTTTTCAAATCCTCTCTCATGAACCAGGGTCTTCGCTCTCCATCCCCTTCTCCGTGCCAACCCTGTGCGACCTCACCCCCCCCAGCACAGAATCACAGAATCATCCAGGTTGGAAGAGCCCTCTGGGATCATCGAGTCCAACCATTGCCCTGACACCACCATGTCAACCCTCCCGGGGACTCCGTGCTCAGACAAGACCTGGCCGGTGCCCTGTACCATCCCCACCTCTGCCTGGAAAGCCTCCCTTGGTACCAGCCTCACCGCCATCCCCGCGCTATCAGGTGGTGGCCAAAGGCTCGCTGACACACACCGACATCCTCCCCTCATGACAGGGGGGAGACCTGCCTTACACAGGGAAGTATTTCACAAGACTAATTGCACTTGCTATTACAGCAGTTACTCCTGCTCCAGTTATCCTGGCCCACAGATCGCCCCAGCCTTCCCCGAGGATACTGGTGTTCCTCGGGTTCGTTATGACTCCACGGCGCCGCATCACCACCAAATTCATTAGCGCCGTTACGCCGGCCCACAGGAAACAGCCGGGCACACGTGCCGCTCTGCCAGCCTGTGACCAGCCCCTGGGCCACACCGACCCGCCAGCTCGTCCCTCAGGACCACTAACAGCAGCGACCCATGCCTCAGCGAGTCTCGCTCCCCTGCAGCGGGGTCCCCGACCCTCCCTCACAGCCACTGGTGCTGCTTTTGCTCCTCTCCAGTCACCCCCACAGCGATGCCTCGCCGGCCCTGCCACCCTCTGCCACAGAAGGCGATTTGGGGCTCGTTAATCACCGAGTGTCACCCGTTACAGTTCCACTTCCCAGCCCTCGCCCCGCACACATCCCCCGCAGCCCGGCCGCTCTCCCCCACGCCCGCCGCAGCCGGCGCTGGGGCACAGACCAGGGCCACTACAACACCCCTGCCGTCCCACGACAGAAGAGGACACCAGGCCAGACCTGGCGCAAGGCGACGGCAGAGACCCACCCGTTTGGGCTGCGCCTGCCCTTTGTTCCTTTAAATCTTGGCTCTTTTCCCCATTTTCCCTTTTCCTGCTCCGACGCCATTTCACCGTCGCTTGCTGTGACTGCCCTGGCCGCGTTACACACCCCTCTGCCACCACCCCCCGTGCCCAGGGCCACCTCCAGCACAGCTCCCATCTCCCACCGGCCTTTCTCCATCCCCTCAGACACGGTTTGCTGGGACACGCTCCGCAGAGCCGGACAGTAACCGGGGCAGGCCCGAGGTGCTCCCCTCCGGCGCACGTCTCCCTCCTCCCAAGGCCGAGCCCTCCCCGCCCCAGCCTCCCGGGTGTTCCCGCTGCCGACGCCCCGGCCTCACCCCCGGGGCAGCGGGCAGCGCTGCCGCCGCTCCGCTAACGCGAGGTTTACCCGCGGGGCCGCAGGCCCGGGAGCCGCGCTCCCCCACGCACCGCCGCCGCCGCACGGACCGGGCCGGGTCCTGCCCCGCGGCCGGAGTCGGGGGCCGGTTCGCCCCGCACAGAGACAGGCCGGGCAGCAACGGGGAGGCGAAAGGAGCAGAGCGTCCCCGCCGCCCGGGGGCACCGCGAAGGGCAGGCGGCGGCCGGGACAACCCTCCCCGCGGGCCCCGCCGCCCCGGGCCGGGCCTCACCTCACCGGGCCGGTACCGCCCTGGGGCGGACAGAGCCCGCGGCCGAGCAGCGCCCGGGGCGCCCCGTCAGGACAGGAGCGCCTGGGGGGGCTGGGCCAGGCGGACCGCACCGGAGAGCCCCGGCCTCCCCCCACCCCGTCCCGCCGCCCGAGTTACCGGCTGCCGCTCCGCTCCGCTCCCGCTTCCGGCTCCGGCGCCGCCGTCATGTGACACCGCCCGCCACGTGACCGCGCCGCCCGGAAGCGCTCCCGGCGTGCCCCGCGCCTCCCGGCGTGCCCCGCGGCCGGACCGGGGCCATGGCGCGCGTGCCGCACGTCGTGGCCGACACCGGCGCTTTCCTCAGCGCCGCCCCGCTGCAGGTACCGGGGGCGGGGGGCCGGGGCGGGGGGGGAAGGAACCGGGAGGGGACCGGGGGAATGGGTCTGACGGCGCCGCCCGCAGGACATGGCGCAGGCGCTGTACACCGTGCCCGAGGTGCTGGCCGAGATCCGCGACAGGCCGACGCGCCGCCGCCTGGCCGCGCTGCCCTGCGAGCTGCGCCTCCGCCGCCCGCGGCCCGACCTCCTGCGCCTCGGTGAGTACCGGCCCCCCGCGGCCCGGCGGCTCCGCGCCCCTTCCATCCCTTCCCTTCCCGTCTCCCCGCCCCGCAGTGACCGACTTCGCCAAGAAGACCGGGGACTACCCCAGCCTCTCGGCCGCTGACCTGCAGGTGCTCGCCCTCACCTGCCAGCTGCAGGCCGAGACCGAGGGCCCCGGCTGCCTCCGCTGGGAGCCCCAGGACAAGGTAGGGCCCCCGCACCCCGCCCGGGGATGGGGCCCCGTCCCCGGGGTGCCCCACCGACCCCCCGCGCTGCCTCCCCAGGTGCGGCTCAGCTCCACCCCGCGGCACCCCGAGGCCCCCCTGCACCTCGCCGGCTTCCACCTGCCCGCCAAGGTGAGGGACGGGGACGCAGCGCCCCGAGGTACGGCCCTGGGGACGGGGCTCTCCAGGGCACGGGGAGGGGATGCAGCCCCGCAGAGCCCGCGGGCAGCAGTGGGCGAGGGACCCCCTGTCCTGTGTCCCCCACAGCACAAGCGCCCGGGGAAGGGCCAGTGTCAGCCCAGCCCTGAAAGCAGCGCGGCCCCGTCTGAGAGCGACGAGTTCAGCTCGTTCCTGTACTGGCGAGCCCCCCTGCCCAGCATCGAGGAGGAGCTGCAGGAGCTGCTGGTGAGACCCAGAGCCTCCCATCCTCACTGTCCTTCTTGCCCGGGTTTCTGGCCGGATCGTGACCTGTGCTGTAGCTGACCATCTCCTCCCCCCCAGAAAGCTCAAGCCATCTCCGTTAGCCCAGAGGCCACAGAGGAGCACCAGAACTCTGAGGACGGGGCCAGTGCTGAGGAAGAGGAGGAGGAGGAGAGTGACGACGAGGGTTGGATAACACCCAGCAACCTCAAGCAGGTCCAGCAGGACACGGGGCACTGCGACACTGCTCCTGTTGGCGTCCAGGTCGGCTGCGTCACCACTGACTTTGCCATGCAGGTGGGTGCTGGCTGCTGCCCTGCCCGGGGGGCTGGGGGACAGATTCCCAAATCACTTGAACCTCTGGGCTGCTTAAACCAGCGCAGCGAGACAGAGCAGCGCACTGCTGAGTCCCCAAGATGAGAGGGGAGATGTCCCTGCTGAGGACAGCACGAGAGCAGCTTTATGACAGCTCCTTTTACCTGCGAAGCAGCCAGTTCAGAGGACCCTGCCAAGCCCGTCGGCATCGCTCCCGTTGCCCTCTCGCTGCCCGGGCTGGCAGACCCCGGTTACAGCTCCTGGCATCCTGGTTTCTCCCTCCTCGTTGCAGAACGTGCTGCTGCAGATGGGCCTCCACGTGCTGGCGGTGAACGGCATGCTGATCCGCCAGGCCCGGAGCTACATCCTGCGCTGCCACGGCTGCTTCAGGTGGGCGTGCGGCGCGGGTGCTGATCCCCCCCGTGGGCTGAGCCCGTATTCCACGGCCCGGGGAGCAGTAAACCCCCTCTGTCCCTGTCTTGCAGGACCACTTCAGACATGACCAAGGTTTTCTGTCCCCACTGCGGTAACAAGACCCTGAAGAAGGTCGCGGTGAGCGTCAGCGAGGACGGGAGCCTCCACATGCATTTCTCCCGCAACCCCAAGGTGCTGAACCCCCGAGGGCTCAGGGTGAGTAGCTGCATGTGACGCGCTGGGCGGCTGCTGCTGGCACGAGGGCCTGGCCTGGGGTCAGTTCCTCCTTTGCTCAGTTCTCGAGAGGCCTGTGCACATCGTGAAGTCCCTCTGAGCCTTCTGAAGGGAGTTTAACCACCTCTTTTCTCTTGGCAGTACCCGCTGCCGGCCCCCAAAGGAGGGAAGCACGCCAACAACCCTCACCTGGTGGAAGACCAGCCCTTCCCGCAGCAGCGACTGTCCCGCAAGGCCAGGCAGAAAACCAACGTCTTCGACCCCGACTACATCGCCGGGGTCTCGCCCTTTGCCGAAAACGACATCTACAGCCGTGCGGCCAACCTGCAGATCCGGGACGCGGCCCTGGGCGGGGGCAGGCGGCGCCTGAACCCCAACGCCGTGACGAAGAAGTTTGTGAAGAGGAGGTGAAGGGCGGGAGGGGCCCTGGGCACCATCTGCCTGATGGCTCGGGGAGGGCGAGGCCTCTCCCAGGACCCTTGCAAAGCCCCAGCCTTTCCTTCCACACTTCTCTGGTGCCTGGAGAGCGGCCAGTGACTGGGGGGGTGACAGCCAGCGGGGTTGGGGCGGCTCTGCCCCGGGGTGGGCTGCCAGAACCAGGGGAGCCGGGCAAGGTAGGGGTAGGGGCTTCTGCGTGCAGCCCCCGGGTGCCCCAGGCAGCGGCTGCGTTGCCAATAAACACGCAAACCCCCAGCGCCGCGGCTCAGTCTCGTTTCTGTGGCTGCCTCTGCCAGGCTGACGGGTGGGGTGTGCCTTCCTCTGAGAGGAAGAGGAGGCTGAGGAGGGTTTCTTGGGCTGTTTTTGTTTGTCCCGTGGCAGCACAGTGGCTCAGGACCGCTGGCATCGCCTCCCTCGGGCAGGAGAGCCCCCAGCCCGGGGCAGAGCTCTGCCTCTCCCCCAGCTCCCTCCCAGACCGAGCCCCGCGCTGGGTGCACTGGGACAACCACTGCTTTGAGCACTAAGTTGCAGGCTGGGGTTTGGGTAGTGCAGGTGGTTACTGTGGACTTCACACCACAAAATCAGAAGGAAACACTGCAGTATTTTTTCAAGAGCACACACACAACGTGGTGCCTTTTCTTATGCAACCACTCCAGCGGGATCCACCGCCGGCACAAACCATGGCGGGCTCCAGCCTCCCCCGTTCCCTGACTCCATCCTGAAGAACAGACCCTTCCTCCCCGCAGAGAGATGATGCCCTTGGACAAAACACCACAAGACTTTACGCTGTAAAATGAAAACTTTGTTTTATTCTTGACTGCAGCTGTTTACAGAAATATAGTTGCGAGTATACAAATGTCCCAATAGAAGCAAAATATTTTTATTTTTTAATATTCAACGAGTTATCACAGGAGAGCTAAAAACATAGATGCAAATGAAGTATCCCCTCATAGGACAAACTGAAAACACCGGGAATCAGTGCTTCGAAACCCCCAACTACGAAAGCCAGATACACAGAAACACAACGGAACCTCTGGTGCTACTCTCACGTCGCGGGACAGGGGAAGAGGCAGCTCAGCGGCGGATCAGCGCGCTCAGGAACGCATGGCAGAAAGGGGGACACCACGCAAGGGTGCAGCTGCTAACAGAGGTAGAACGCTCTGCGCTGACGTTGTTTGGAGCTTACTCAGTAATCATGAGCTCAAATGGAAATATTTCAAATCGCCTCATGTCAAATAGTGTCCAGAATAAAAAAAAACTTTGGGAATACCCTGGTCTGCTAAGCAGGATGCTGGAACGCGTTCCCAGTTCTGCACAGCCAGACCTGCCACACTCTCTCCTTTTGAACAGGAGCTTCCCCATGACCCCAACCGGGACAGCCGTGCTGCGTGGGGACCCACCTCACAGGGGCACTGGGGCCAGACCTTCCCCCACGCCCAGAGGGGCACTTCAGGGATGGGTGAAGGCCGTTTCCCTGAGCAGAACCCGGGACCCTTCGCTAATCTGAGCCTGGAACCATCTGAATCTGAACCATGGCTGGCCGAGCTCTGGAGCCTGAACCAACCACCTGCAAAGAGAGTGTCAGGGAGTGTCCCACGGCAAGCAGGGAAGTCCTCGGATCCCACTCGAATGTGAGGAGGCCGTTCCGTGAACTGCAAGAGCAAAAATTACAGCTGGCCACCTCTGGGACCAGCGGGTGTCAGCCCTGCGAGCGGGGCTCCGAGAGCAGAAACAAGGACATTGGCTCTCGGTTTGGCAGGTGCCAAAGCCCGGACCATGACAATAGTGTCTATTGATCGACCTCAGGTCGAGCTGCAGTGGAACCCAGCTGGTTGGCATGAAGAGCCGTGGTGGACAAAACACATGCGGTTGATTTTATGATCTGGATTTCTTTTAGAGTTTGATTTCTCACACAATCTGTGAGAAATCAGTACAAGTCGGGGCAGGGTTCCTCACGGCTAGAAACCAAGGAGAGCTTTCACCAGCTTACAAGGAGAGAGTTCTCTAGATATTGACTGTTGCAGCACAAAGTCAGTTAAAAAAACCCAACAAATTTACAGATGTCTGCCTTTATCAGAATAGAGAGGAGGAATGACACATTAAGCTTCATCTTCCCGATCCAAACCGGCCCAGCTGAGCAGCAGCCGGGATCCTTTGCTATGCAGGAACGATTAGTAACTCCCCAGGAGAGAGCTGCTGGCATCAGCCCGGCTCCTCGGGAGCAGCACAGCCACCACCGTTCCCTGTCGGCATCAGCACGAGCTGCTGGGAGAGCGAGAAGGGAAAAGGTCCCGGAGGCAGGAGCTCCTCGAGGGAAGCTGGGGGGATGCAGAAAGCCTGTGGCTGCCAGTCCTACCACTTTGCTAATGCCACATCTGCAATTATTAATAAAAATATATAAAAATAGAAAAGTGTCCAGCTGCTCTAAAGCCGTGGGTACGAGCGACGTTCACAAGCAGAGCAAGTTTCTGGAGCAACGTTGCCGACAGCGCCACATGTACAGTGCTGACACGTGCTCAGACAACTATTAACGAGTTACTACAAAAACCTTGGTAAATAACCTCATAGGAAGGAAAAGGAATATTCTTTCAGGTATATAAAAATGTAAATATAACAGTATTCTATGCATGTGTCTACCAGTTATTTATATATAATGACACACGATTCCTCTATATACATATGTACACCCCTAGAATATCCAGGCACCGCCTATTTACACACCTGTACAGACTGAGAAAGGACAAGCCTCTCCTGCGTGACCCGCAGAGCCCCACACACAACTAGGGAATTTTACAAGTACACTTTTACAGGAGCTTTGCTGCTGCTGCTGCTTTTTTCTGCTTATCTAAACACCATTTATCACGTGTCCAGCAGTGACCCTCTGCTCGACTCCCGGCCTGCGGTGGGCACAGACGCCCGTCCGTGGGCTCAGGTGACTCCTGTCACCACTGGTCTGTATATGAACACCAAGTGCTCACAATCTATCCCAAGAGACTACTCCAAATTAAGACAAAAACCCCAAACAAACAAAGCATCTCAGGACTCGTTTCCTTTTAGCTTCTAAAATAACAGAGCTGCCACCAGCCCCCCTGGGACACAACACACCCCGATTCCTTGGAAATAAATTTTGCACTAATGAGAAGTCACCAGTGATCCGTGTTTCTTCTCGCCTTCCACCTGCAACTCACAGCTCAGAGCATGCAGAGCAATTCATTCTCCTTGCTCCTGCTCTACCACCAGATCAAGGTCCGTAACCCCTCATGCTCCTCTCCTGTAATTACTCTCCTCCAGAGGCAGGAGAATCAAAACCTGAAAATTCTTTTCTGTTACTGAACGTGCACGTGCCTGCACACCCCCCTCGGTGGAAACCACGTGTAGCTTTTTTAGTCCAATAGCAACTTTCTTGATTTTGCTTTTTAATAAATCACCTTTCCTGCTACTCAAACAGGGATTTAAACTATGCTTTAAGACAAATGCAAGCTCCTGACTTGTTTGGTGTTCTTTCTGAGGGCTCTGACAAGATAACAAGAGAGCAGGAAATCTATTCAGACAAGTTTTCTTTTTAGAAACTATATCTTAAATCAAAATCACAACAGCAGCTTTAAAAAAAGTTCAACCTATGTAAATGAGGGGAATGTCTACTGATGGAGCTGCCCAGACTCGTAGTATTTCCAGTAAAAAAACCTGCCGAAGTTACAAACACTTAACTGTTCTATCTTCAAACTAAATAGGAAGTAACCACCCTGTCAGTAATTAAAAGTAATTATAATAAAATGGTTGGTGATTAAACATCCACTGTGAAACAGCAAGGCTGAAATTATTCCTTGAACTATTTTTATGTTAAAATAATAGCAAAGCGTTTGGCTCGAATAACTGCTGAAAGACCAGACAGTGAAGAGGCAAT
Organism: Nyctibius grandis; assembly: GCF_013368605.1. Taxonomy (NCBI): domain Eukaryota; kingdom Metazoa; phylum Chordata; class Aves; order Nyctibiiformes; family Nyctibiidae; genus Nyctibius; species Nyctibius grandis. The sequence continues at coordinate 22,443,851 of NC_090669.1, read as the reverse complement.
TAATAACAAAAAACGTGGACTTGCTAATTAAGCACAAAGAACCAATAACTTCCTGCCAGAGGAGATGTTTAGCTAATAACTGTATTGTCTGTTTTCATATCATTTTTATTTATATATATATCTATATACACGGTGTATGAGCAGAAGTCACGCCTGGTGACCCACAGGTCCGTCCCCCTCGATTTTAATCCGTGCCCAGCAATTGCTGCTCTGTAAACCACCGTGTGCAGCTGGAGGGCACAGCCCGGGTAACACGGGGGATCAGGTTGTACAGCTCAAGAGCGAGCTCAAGCAGCAGAAAAAAAAAAACAAACAAGACAAAACCCATCCCAGCAACGCAGCTCTACAGTTTTTCATTGTCACCTGCTAATATCTTCTGTATTTAATTGCTGCTTTGTGGATATGACAGTAACTTTCCCTTTATAATAATGTTGGGAACTTATTTATAGAGACCAACATCTCAGTATCTTCTAACTTTCTCAACCCAAATGGGCTAGACCAGATACGACCACCTCGCCCCCGCAGGCCAGCCCTCCCTCCACGCACAGCTAACAACGTGCCAGCGCGAGCACGCAGAGGAGTGGGCACAGGGAGGGGAAAAAAAAAAGCAGAGTAAGCTCCAATTATCAACTGCTTAAATCACAAAAGTAAATGTTCAGGACTGATAAAACACAGACGTGGCTCACGCTGTTCTCGGGTGTTTCTGCCATGAACTCCTGCAGCCTGTCTTTAAGCTCTTTATTGGCTGATCAAACCTCTCTTCAGCTCCGTAACAGCTGTTTGCAGGCAGCAGCTCCAGCACTGATCAACCGCTGAGCAATCTCTTCATTCAGAACACAAATACTTTTTGTAACCAAATCACATGTTCAAAGTGTTGTACATTTAAACATTGACCTAAAATGAGCGAGAGAAATTTAACCCAAGGAAGGTGTTATCCAGAAGTGAAAAATGGGATAGCACAGCCCTTTTTTTTTTTTTTAAATTTATTTTTTTACATTTTTTTTCTCTTCATAAGCGACCTAAAATCCGCAGACAACTCACACATACCCTTCCCCGGGAGCTGTAGCAGTCTTGGTATGAAGTTCTCTTTTGGACACCCATCTTGTGAACTGGAGAATTGGTCCCTGACTTGGCGCTGACCGACAGCACTGCGGAACACGGAGCAAACGGAAGCAGCACGCAGGGGAATTTCTCATTCCTGTTACTTCTTCTGTGTAAAGGCCCCAGCTGACACCCAGCAGCTTGTCCTGGGACTGCGATCCTGCAAAAGCCACCAGTTCAGTGGTGAGTCACTGGCCATCGACTTCCAGGACCATCTGGAAGTTGTTTCGGTCCGTAATTCTCGGTCTTGCCCAGAGCACTCAGTCAGTGCTGCAGGATCGCTCTTCTCATGTCACGAACCACAACAGGATTTGGTTAGTATTTTGTCTTAGCAGGTAGGGAAAAAAAAAACAGCACAGAAAGAAAAAGTATGGTTGAGGATTATAAAGCAGCTCTGGACATTACAAAGCAGGGAATTCTTTTTATCATGATTAAAATTTTAAACATTGTAGCGTAATCATAAATTAAGAGTTAAACCACAGAGGCGCTAATAATAAAATATTAAATAGACGAGGATAGTGGATAAAAAGCTGAATGGCTCATTCTGAATGAAACCCCGTTGTTTTCTACACGCCTACGGGTTTCCTTCCTAGATGGTGTTGCTGAGTGACAGACACATCAAAACACACAGTGAAGCTTCTCATAGTCGGAACAATAAATTGCCTGATGGAATGGCGAGAGATGAACAAGTTATTTATGTTGCAAAAAGTACTTAAATACTCAATAAAGACATAACAAACCCCACCCCACCCCACTGTTATCAGACGCCACGTTGTGGTAGAACATCAGACAAACTCACAAATTTACCACAAAAATGTGTGGCAAAAAAGAATATTTTATATATATGTATATATATAAATTTTTATATTTATGCCAATGTACTCACTCAGTACAAATAGCAAAATAGTATACCATTTCCTAAATACAAAATATAGCTTTCCAAAAAAATGAAACACACATTAGATATAAACCATCCAAAACTTGAACGATTGAAAACTGTATTCAAAATTAAATGACCCAGAGCAGGTCTCTTTCTGAAAAGTTCCCTTCATATCGGCAAGAAGCCTTACTACTGAAAACGTAATTCAATGCCTCTCAATGCGAGAGAGAAAGAGAGAGACAGAAAGAGAGAGTGAACGTCAGGACAGACCGACAGACAGGAAAAACCATTAAAACAAACAAAAACTCTACACGGCTCAACTACGCACACAAGGAAAAGGGAAAAACACGCAGTAAACAGACTCGAGTAACTTAAAAACCATTTACAGACTGGTCTTTGTTATTTAAAATAACAAAAATGACAAATGACGTGATACCAACTACGCTCTACCGAGGCACAACAGCCACACGGGGCGGCTGTTGGGCTCTGACTGCAGCGACAGCTTCCTACGCGCAGGAGGAGACACACGCACCTGGGTGAGGCCGTAGTGAGTTATCACAAAACTGTCCGGAGAGTTGGAGCACCCAAAAAATCCACATGCCTCACAACTGCACGGGCTGGAGTGGGTGGTTTTTACATTCGGTAACATCGGTCAGATCGAAACGTGACCATCTAGAAACGAGACTTGGGGACTTGGCAGGAAAAAAAACCCGATCACTTCGCAACTGCCGTGAGCTCAAAATGCCACAAAGATGCAACAGCTCAGGATGAAGTGAGGTTTTCACGGGTGCTTACAAATGGTGTCATTTTCCCCCCACTTGGAGTGAAAAGCTGAAGATGTACATCGTCATAACAGCTGGAAAATGACGGGTTAAGGGGGATTCCTGCATTGGGAAGGTGGTGGAGAAACTGCTTCCTCTGCCCTTAATCCTTGATTATTTGTCAAAGCGTCTCCTGACTAAGCAATTTAATGCCATGGATTCCTAAAAGCTGCTTCTGGTTTTTAAAGCCAGTAGGATACTTATGTCTTTTTTTAAAAAACGCGATACGAAACTGAGGGAGAGAGAAGGAAAACCATGAGGAGAACGAAAGGGAGAAGGCTGGTTTGAGAAAGGATAATGCAGCTTCCCAGAGCGCTAACCCATGCAGCCAGAGCGAGAGGCACAGGGAGTTCTCTCCTCAGCCAGGCAGAACGGTCCTCTCAAGCTAAAGGTATTTTCAGGGGTAAGATTTTAAGAGCAAAATTTAATTGAGAGTTCCCCTTCGTTTCGTCGTGTTGTCAGAGCCACCAAGCCCTTGCTCTGTGCACAGTTACATGTAAGAGACATGGAAAACCGTTAGTCACATTCTCAGGTGGGAAGCACCCACCTCTGGCTATCAAGCAGCAAGCAATCCTCTGCTTGGTTATTACAAATATTATCAATATTTGTCATTGCCACCTACTGCAATTAACAAATCGCAGTATTGGCTCTCCCACTCAGCTGTAAAACGTGCGACCCCGTCACTTACTGACAGCTACGAGTCGTGGCTCATGTCAGGCATTCGATGTTCCTGCTTCACAAGCTTTGCTAGTCAACAGAGGGGATGTGAAGAAGGAGGAGGAGGAGGAGGAAAAAAAAGGTAAACATGAATTATCTTCTAACAACAATAATAACTGACCAGATATGCTTTGAATTGAAAGAGCACCCCGCTGTTACCGAGGTTTAGGGATCAGTAACAGCCCAATCCACGCCCTAGTAAAACAAAGCATAACTTTTCAGCATTATTGGCACTACAAACACTACGGTCACAGCCTCAGGTGCCAGACGCTGCAGTTGGCCACGTGTGTGCTCTTGAGAGGAGAGGGCCACTTTTTGACAGAAGCAATCAGTTCCACACAGCCTAATCCAGAGCCGGAAGGTCTGAGAGGATCTGGGGAATCATCACTTTTTTTCTTCACAGAATTCCTGCAGGAAAAAACAAGCAAGTTAGGCATAACTCACAAAAGTCATCCTCTTACTTCTGTGGAGGTCCTTCAACTTGAAAGGGGCCTTCACAAGCAGACAGGGAACCATGAGCAAGTATCTGAATGTGGCACTCTTTTGTAGAGCACATTACTCTCCTTCCACTCTCTCTTTTTTATTTTTTTAATTTTCTTAAAAGTTCATAACTTCATATATAGAACAGTTTAGATTAGTGCAGTGTATCACTTAAGTGAAACTTACGGGGGATTCAGGATGGCACCACAGTTAACTAGAGCCACGTTACACACTGTGGACAATACCAGATTCCAGAGTCCTCGTGGTTCTCGGTACTCAGTTGTAGTCAAAGCCTCTTCCACCTCTCTGGAACAGGCACCTTCTAAGAGCAGAAGGTTTCCTAGTGACAGCTGATCGTGTTGAGGTGTTATTTCCCCAATCAGCCTTAAGTTTTTAACTGCAGTCGTACTTCATAATGCTTTTACCTGTCAAGCTGTCGGTGATCTCCTCTCCCTCCTAATAAAGTCCTACACCGTAACAGCAGATGACAAAACATACAGCAGTTGAACAAGATGACCCAGTCTCGACTGTTTCATACAAATTCTGACCTCTGACTGTTTTTACTAACTCTTCATTCTAGCCACTGGTATTGTATTCCTAATTCAGCATTACTGGTATTTCAGCTGACCTCTTAGCGCACGGTGATACACTCCGAAGTAAAGACTTACTGAATGCATAATTACTGTACGCACGGCAGTAAAGGACCCAGAAGCCCAAACACATTACTTACTTGGCTAATTAAAAGGAGCCAGCCATATTGTTCCCTTGGTTTTGCAATGACACAAGCAGGTCATCTATTTTCTCCATATTCTGGTTGGTTGCCATAGCTGAAGGTAGCGGAGGAGTCTCGGGTATCTGCTGGGAGAGCAGCGCTGGCACTGCTGCTTGGCCCTCGCTCGGCGGCTGACCTGGCTGGCTTATGGCCATCAGCTCATCCGGCAACGTAGCTGGTCCAGAAGTTAGCAGCTGCCCACAGTCTGTGAAGCAGGAAGTGAAGAACAAAGGACCATTTAAGTTAGGTTAACACACGCAGTGAATCAGCTAACTGCTTTACACACATCCACACGGACTATAACTGTGTAGAAAGTTACACGCACTTTTGCTCACATGACCACCTCTGCTCATCACTCCCTCAGGGTATAAGCAGAGGTTCAAGCTGTACGTATTGAATATATGGACTCTGTATTATGACCAAACACTACTAACACCCCAGAGGACAAGACTCAGCTAGAAGAAAACAAAATGCATGGCGTAAGAGAAGTGCTGAGCACGCCCATCCTTTGTCTTTCTTAACTACAGATGAGCCTTTTTCAGTGCAGCCAAGGTACCCACTCGCTCCTTCTGCAAACCTGCAGATGGTGTCTCACCTCCTGCCATTTCTAGCGCTATCTTCAGCTGCTTGGTTGGCTGTACGTGGCCTGACTGTCCAAGAGTTCACGCAGCAAAGCACGTACTCATGTACAGCCACAGACCAGGCACACGGCTATGGCTGTCTGCCCACACCTTCTGTAAGATGCTACAACCATCACCTGCATCTGCTGCTCCTGGAGCGTCACAGGTAGGTACAGCCCTCTACAGACAGATGAAAGGATCCACATCCCAAAGAACTTGTCATAGAGGGGTTTCAAATACACTTCAACAGATGCTTCTCTGGACTATGCAGCTTAAAAACCCCTTCCTTTCAATAACGTGTGGAGAAAGTCATTGCAACATTGTGGAACTCAAATGCAGCAAGAGAAAGATTAGTGGGGCTGTCTGAAGAGGGTGTGACTTTTTGCCTTTTTTTTAACCATGTGTGTACATGTATTTTATCTATTATTTGCATATGTATTTTAATAATATATTTCTATATAGATATACACAGAATTCTAAGATGGTTTTGTCACATCTTAATCCTAAGCATAAGACCACCAAGAGGTATTTAAGCTAAGAGTTCTCACTCAAAATCAGCAGTGTAAGTGTACATTCAGAGCAATGTGACCAGTACATTTATTCTGTAGTAGCGCTACATTATTTCAGGATTTTCTTTTTTTGGTAAGGAAATATATCAGAATTGAATAATCAATTGTCTCGTGGACTCCAATTAGCAGCTCTTCTAAATTGCAAACTCAGAATTAGTCATCTACCACTTACTGTTCTGAATGCCAAACAGGAATATTCCTGATGTTTGCTGAGATGAAGCAGGAGAATTCTGCAGCTGGTTGATAGCACCTCCTGCTGTGTTGTGAAATAAAGCAGCTTGTTGCTGTGGAGGAGAAGCAGTTCCCTGCATTCCTGCCATGCTGTTTTGAGAAGAGTACATCGGAGACTGCTGCAGCTCTTGCTGGCTCATACTGTTCTGCAAGGCAGACATGGAAGCTGAAGAGATGAAGAGGGTGACTTGTTGCTCTTGAGAGCTTGGTGACCCTTGGACCAACTGAATCTGGGGTGAGTTATGGAAGATGGCTGGCTGCTGCGCTTCAGCCTGGCTGGCTCCAGGATTCTGAAGAGAAGACACTGTAGTCTGACTCTGGAATTGCATGGGCTGCTGCTCCTGGTTCATCGATGCCATGTTAGTCGGTGGATGAAAAATGGACTGGCCTTGTTGCTCCTGGTTGGTAACTGGGTTTTGATTTGGACTGAAAATCATGTTCTGCTTCTGAGAAGCAATTGTACTCATTGCGTTCTGATTACTGAACATCATGTTCTGTTGCTGCTGCTGCTGCTGTTCTTGAGATGGAGGACTACTCTGAATAGCAACTATCGAATGCTGAGGCTGGAAGATAGCTCCTTGTTGGTTCTGGGGAATTGAACTGGACTGGATGGAGCCTAACGACACTTGAGACTGAAACAAACCTTGCTGAGCAGGCTGAGCCTGGGGCTGTTCTTGGGGAAGCATAGAGCTCTGGATATGAGAGATCTGTGTCTGCTGCTGGAAAGAAGTCTGCTGCTCAGTGTTTGTTGCCGTCTGAAGAGGAGAAATGGAATTTGGGCTTGTAAAGAAGGACATCTGTTCTTCCTGAGTTCCAGGGTTGCTCATTGAACTCTGGGAAAGGAACATGTTGGCAGACTGCTGGTCTTGAGGAACCGAAGAGTTCTGTAACACACCCATGGCGTTCTGCGAGTGGAACATGGGAGGCTGCAGTTGGTCTGAGGAATTGGTACTGGTCTGGTTGTGGACAATGGAATTTGGACTGTGAAAAATAGAGCCTTGTGCTTCCTGGGACATATTTTGAGCATCACCAATAGGACTCTGAGAGTGAAAAAGCTGAGCCTGTGAATGTGGAGACTGCTGCATAAAGCTTCCCGACTGAATAGACATGATTTCTCCGCCTTGCTGGAACAGACCACCTCCTTGTTGTTGAGTCCCACTTGCCTGAACAGTCATCATGTTTTTGGTAGATGAGAAGAGATTAACTTGAGATGGACTTTCTCCACTATGCTGCATTTGAACCATGGTCTGAAATACGGTACTTTGCATCTGTTTACTCTGACCTGAAGCTTCTTCTCCGTCTGCAGAATTTGATGCCTGAAACATAGTAGGTCCATTGTTGGAGACCTGCTGCTGAGCAGCAGGAGTCGCCTCACTTCCAGAAACACCAGGAGATGAAGAGAATAATTCACACTGCATTTGCATGTCTTCGCTTGTTGATAACCCACTCATGATGTGAGAAGCCTGCTGGTAAACAGGTGACTGTTGGAGGGCTCCATTCCCTGAAGCTGTTGAAGAGAACAAATCAGACTGCATCTGTGTTGCAGCTTGGCAAATGTTTTGTTGGATTCCTATCACCATCGCTGCAGAAGTCTCCATCGCCTGCTGCTGCTGCTGCTGTTGTTGCTGTTGATTGGACAATGCATTTTCAGGCTGTGAGTGAACATTTTCTGCTCGTCCAGGCAAAAGGCTTTCTGGTCTGGAATGGACAGCTGCGTCCGAGGAGGAAAATATCCCAGGATTTACGCTGTTTTGTATCTGGCTAACTTGCTGAAAGATATCTGCATTGAGCTGATCTTGAACATCCTCACTGCTGTCTGAACCAGAAAATAAAACAGAAGATAACTGCTGTTGAGCTTCCAATACCTGTTGCACCAAGTCAACATTCCTATTGCTGCCAGTGGCAGTGTTAGTCGGAAAATTTCCAGCTTGCAGTTGCTGTATAGTGTTCTGTAACTGACTCACGCCGCTTGCTGATGAGAAAATACTTGATGAAATCTGTTGCTGCAATGCCTGTGCTGGTTCCGAGAGCGTAGATTGTTGTTGTTGTGATGCATCGGCTAATTGTGACAAAGTGACCACTGTGCCATCTGATTGCAAGACCTCCCTGGTTTGGGAATCTCTTGTTTGGAACTGTGCAGCCTGCTGCAATAACGCATCACTGTTCTGCAGCTGACCTGGAGTAGAGACTGCTGAAAAGCTACCAGGCTGGGAAATGTCCTGCGTTTGGATAGTAGTTAGTGTCTCTGGATTAAACACCTTCGGCTGTATTTGTTGCTGGTTTTCATTTTCAGAAGGTAGGTGGGAAGCAGAAGTTGATATGCCGGACATACTGTTTTCCAATGTTTGTTGAGTTGGTCCAACCACATTTGAAGCCTGAAAAGAGCAATACATTAAGCAATTCCTAAGCTTACTCAGGTTATGCTTATAAAATTTCCACCAATCCACTATATTCAGGAAGGATCAGATGGAAGGTTTGATGGTGATGTATCTCTCCATACATAACCAAACAAGGAAGGAAACTACTAGCAGTGGAAATGCTACTTCAAGGAAGGAGTCACGGTACAATTTAATCAAAGCAATGCTAGGAAGTGATTAAAATAATGTTCTTACAGTAATTTACTAGTTCTGTGTCACAGGACAAAAAAAGCTCATCATAGTATCACTAATCAATCTGTTTGAATGCGGGAACGAGGTAAGTTACTTCCAAAGGAAATACCCTCTTATTTTAATCATGCTCTGTGATATCTGTTTTGCCCAGACCAATCTCAGACACAACATTTTCCCCGTGTTACTCTTCTCCACTATTAGAACATGGACTGATGCGTAGCTGTAACTAAGACTATTAAAGCTACTATCGTCAGATCACAGTCAAACTCACCTTGAAGACAGGGGGAGATCTTTTTTCTGCACTTACTTCCATCGGAGCCACATCTTCATTCTTAATCATACTGCTTGGCATGAGTGGAGTTATCAAGGCACTAGGAAGAATGTTCACCTTCTCCAGGTTACACCCAGTGGCTTTCACTGCTGCAGTCACAAACGACAATGAAAGAAGGGCAAAGGAATGTTACCATCCACTATGCAAAGGGTTGCTAGTGGTGGCCCTACCATAAGAGCTCTCATCCTCATCTAAGATGCTAATATGCAGAGATATCATTGCAAACATTTGAATACTTCAAATAATCCTAGAAAACCTGAAACCTTCAAAGGTTATTTCTAAGACTAGCAGCAATGCCATAGTTCTGGTTTTCTTCCATTTTATATCCTTCTAGACCAGGACAGCCATCCACCAACTGCTTAAACTACAAACAGAAAAGCTGAAGACATCTTTCCATAAATTACCAGATTTTAAACTTTACTGCACTTTAACTGCACAACTTCTCAATTTCATTTTGAAAAATGTCTGTTTTCAGATAACCATGTGAACAGAGTGCTCAAAGCATTCAGACTGTATTTTTATTCTGTTAAATGCTGTAAATCAGCATGCCAGCTCTGTAGCAAGAGCAAATTGTTATTTTGCCTTTGCAGTGCCTGTTTTTTCGATGTTATTTTAAAGCAGAAAGGTGGCTTCTTAAAATGAATTAGATCTTTTTAGTTTTAATTTTAATTTTTCCCGATCCACATAAAAATATTATATAAGCTCTCTGAGATCTGGTATGTTCGTTCCCAGGGATGTATTTGGTTGGAAGAATGAAAAAAAGAAGTCAGCTTAATAATGAAAAAGAAGTTTCAAAAGCAGAGAAACACTGTTGGCTTTGGGCTTTTATTATGTTTTTGTAATACACTTAGTTTAGAACTTCTGAAGAGTCACCATCTTATCAAGGCATACACACCCTCTTTCCCTTTTTTCCCAAAGCTGGAGATGGAAACCACCACTAACCACTTGAAAACAACGCTCCAGCACTACTGCAGCGTTAGAAGGCAAAGCCCTGGACTACATGCTTGTAGTTCATCTTCCTCAAGTTTTACAGAGCAGCTTAGAATTATAAATTTGTTGTCTTGAAATGTAACTTGTCATTGAAGTCTGTCAAATCTGCAGAGTCTTAAAATGTGAGAGTGAAGAATCTGCAATGGCTCTGGGAAGCCACGTTGTGGTTTTTTACATATGCAGATGTTGTAATAGAAATTATTTTAAGGAATATTCACAGATACCTGAGACAAAGATTAAAACTGCCTGTGATAGGAAGGGCAAGGCCCCGTGGCTCAGTACCTGACTGTACATGCCCCTGGCAGCAACAGTTCGTTCTGTTTGGCCAGGGCTGCTGGAAATGATGCCCCATGACGAGCTCTAGGATTTTGCTCCCAGTGAAAGGAACCAGGAAGGAAATGGCATCCCACTGGATCCCCAGCTGGTCTTTATCATTTCAGAACAGGGAGGAAGGATGGGCTGGGACATATGCAAAGTACATAGAGCAGACAAAATCGTCTGATCAACCTAGAGTAGAGTAGGTACAGGAATGAACCGCCAAGAAAGAGCTGGCTAGCAGAAAACCCACACAAGAAAGTAAATTAAGATTTATCACATAAATTAAATGGAAGACATGAAGCAACAAAAATAGCACATTGTGTTCTTATGAACAGCAGATATTCTCCTGTAGCAGCTGGTACCTTCCCTTGGTTAAGCCTCCATACTAAACTAGACGGATGTCAGGCTTGCCCTGATATATTAGTTATTACTTTCCTCATCTTTCTGATCTTGCTACTAGAAATCTTGCCAGTCCTTTTTTATCAGCTTGTTTCATTGCCCTAAATAATTTTGCACATTTCTCCCCCAAATATTCTCTGCAGGTTTAAACTCATCATACCTTGTATTATCCTCCCTAACAAGTTGTAAAGTCAACTTGTAAATACATCCCCTGCCAAGACCAAGCTATTAACTGCAAATATGGGCTTCACAATTTTAACCCGAAGCTATGGATTCCTATCAAACTTGTGATCACGTTGTTAATTGGCTTCCCTTCCAGCCTGCTTTCACCAGAGCAGGCTATGGAAATTTCCATTAACATTTGTCCACTACCATAGTTTTAACAATCAACTAAGAAGCATTTCCTTCCTCTACTTTATTTCAATATCGGAAGGATCAATTCTCTTCACACTTGAAAACCAGGCAAACCTAAAACTTGTTCCCTTGGAACAAAACAACAAACTTTGCATGGACAGAATGGTCAGGAAAGAAAAAAAAAACAACCTCACTGAAGGGAGTAAGCTGAAATTGCCAGAATTAGCATTCTTAACGAGACCCCCTGAAAGCAGCCTTATAAAACTACTGGACAGCTTCCAAACAATACCAAGTTGGCACATTCATGTTTTTCAGTACTCAATTCTTCCCCACCACTACCTTTATGTGTGTTTTTGTTTAAATTAACACTACATAGTTTCTAAATCCTTTGTTATTAACAGCCATCTTAGGTTTCTTTCTTTTTCCTTCTTCACTTGCAAGCATATTAAATGAAGATTAGACTGCAGGGCCTGAGGCACGAAAAACAAAAAGAATTTTTTTAATATTATTTTTTGCAAAGTTTTTGTTCTATACTAGCTCATGTTAAAATATACTTAAAGGAATACTGGTATAAAGTAAAATATTCAGAATCAGAAAACAAACCTCACTGTAAGAATACGGCCGGATTTTATAAGCACAGACTTATCTTCACAGGATGTCTGATTCATTCCTCTGAATTTGGGTAGGAATTTATAGTTAAATTATTAACAACAATGATAAGAATCAATTTAGTACCTTTTATAGCCTCTTCAAAAGAACAATGTTGGGCTGGGCTGGAGATTTCCTTCTTCACATTAACATTCAGAGTACCAGCTGTTGAGACAAAACACATTGAGAACTTCCTTATGTTAAAACAGCAAACAAGCAAAAAAAAAAAACCCAAAGCAAACCAAAACAGTTACTTACATCTTAAAGAAATTAAGGTTCTTTGAAACCCACACAAACTTTTGCACTGTGTATTGTAATATAGATAAATAAACAAAAATACGTGACATGGTCAAACTTCAACTTTCCCCAGGATAAAGCTGGGCGCTATTTTTTGGTTGTATTTGGTGCACTGTATGTAACATTTTTCCTGCTGAGCTTTATTTTGAACCTTATTCTAGAAATGGATGCTACATTATAAGAACAGCTGTCTCCATGCAGCTGAAATCTGAGATACTTGCCACACAAGTGAGAAAATCCAAGCTTTAGATTTTATTATTTAACAGAGCAAACCTCGCCAGCAAGAGGAGTTTGAAAAGATCCATGTTACTTAACACTTCTGGTGTATGGACTAAATACTACAAAATTAGAAACGAGATGCTCAGCAGGTAAAACTGCCCATTCCTTCCTCCAGTTTTCTGTTTCACATACATGTATCCGGAGTGTACGTAAATGGTTGCACATCGTGGGATCTTCCAGCGTTGGTCACCACGTATATTCCCACAGAAACAGCTGAGGTTATTTGCTGGTCGTGATATGGTGGCACCTTCACAATAAGGTGATTCTGCAATGCAAAAATAATTTTAAAACCACATCAGAAACCTTATTTCATTATTATTGACCTTGATTGTATTTACATCCATCAAAACAGAAACAGACTAACAAAACACCATAAAAAACACAAAGACAATGGGGGAAACATGATGAAGTTACACTTTCAGTGAACTGATTATTTGTGCTGGAAGAGATATTTTCAATAATCTGCCTATATGTTGCTCATTGGCAACTCACAGCTCAAATGGAAGGTGCAGAAAGGAAAGACAGACAAAGTCCAGTACTTTAATCATAGCCTTATGCCCGAGATGCCTCACTGAACTGCAATCAGTTTGCCATCAAACTCTGCTGGACTCGGACACTTCCCTGTTCTGCTGAATCAGGTCTTTGTTCAGTGTGAACAGATGGAGGATGCAGTTCCATGTTACACCCAAGTGGATTTAACACTGAGCAGGCATCAAAAAACAGGCCTGCAATCATTCATCAACAGCGACGAGTGATCTGTCTGCTCCCCAACTACCTCCCTACCCCTCTGGAAGTGAGAAATCATTTCTGTCGGCGCACACGGAATGCTGCCTTCAGAGGGGGGAGCAAGATGACATTTGTCAGACATCATTTACATCTAATAATTTCTCTAATTTCGGTCCAATAGTCCATAAAGACACTTAGTTGTGTCAAAAAGAATAAACAAATATTTTGTAAAACATTTCAGAGTGGAACAGAAATTCAGCCAGGTATAAAGACTATGGCGTACACACAATCTATTTCCACTCAGTAGTAATCTAATGTGTAAGTAATCTAATCTAAGGAAAGCTACTGGAAAAATTGTATTAGGCCTTGTAATTACACTGGATGTAAGGGCAAAGACTTGCCCCCCAAGTTCATACACCACGCTCCTAGTGTGGTATTTAAGTTCTCGATTAGAAATTGAACAATTATACTTGTGTAAATCCAAAACAATGATATTCTACTGGACTCACTAAAGAACTTTATTAAAGAAAAGGAGCATTACTTCTAGAAATGCACAGGAAGAGGGAAAGGCTTATTCGATTTTTCTTTGGAAACAAAGTTGGAGTCTTTTTTTTAATTTATTAAAATACAATAATAATAATAATGCAGAAGTACCTGATGAAATAATTCCATGTCTATTTCAGCTTCTGCCTTCCAAGAATTTTCATCTAAATGAAAGTTAAAAAGCATAATTTATTGCACATCCATATAAGGCAATTTATTTTAGTGCCTTCGATTCTGCTGCTCAGTTTGCTGTCTACAACTAAACTTTATCAACCAACGTAAACCCAAACATCACGCTCTCTTCAGCACCCCAAGCCGTTACTGCTTTCACACTAACCAGAAACATTCTCTTGGAAAATCACTTTTGTTCCCTTTAGAAAGTTCTTGCCAATCAGAAAAACTTCCTCTTCACCCTTGACTGAACAACTGTGCAGACTTTTCTTTAGGATCTCTGGAACTCCTGCTGGTTGAGCTGCAATTGAAAAAAACACATCGTTTGTAATCAAGAAAATATCAACATCCGAAACCAAAAGCTTTTACTTACAGGATTATAAAGGAAAGAACAAAATAATTCCTGAGCTTCTTCCTCTACTATATCATTCATGACAAAACTTTTCAGAAGATAATAGTTTATATTATTTCCTCACTAAATGTAATGACCTCAAAAATAATCACACTTAGGTGAACGATCCACTAATAATCTTCTCCCTTTTCTCTTGCATTTCTTAAATCTTCAAAGCGAAGCTTTCAGTGTTTGAGCTAAAGCTCAAGAAGTGTTCAGGAGAGAAGAAAACCTGGTTCTGTAATTTCCTGGCATAGAGAGCAATAAACAAATGCATCAGCCCTTGGATACAGCTGAAGCTCACCTTCAAATGTATCTTTAAGCTCTTAAAAACATTTCTTACGAAGCTTATTTTGTCCTGCTATGCCAAAGGGTAGAAGCAGTCATTCCTGTATTACCTGGGGGTTTTTTCAGTCTTTTTTTTTCATGCCGTAGCTTTCTGGCTGGTGCAAGAACTAACCCAGGGCTCTGAGCAACCTGGTCTGGTGGAAGGTGTCCCTGCCCGTGGCAGGGGGTTGGAACTAGATGACCTTTAAGGTCCCTTCCAACCCAAACCATTCTGTGATCCTGTAACTTGCCAGACCTATATACTTCTGCTAATACAAACCCTTGCAAGAGTCGTATCTCTGTAGCTGGGGATTATAGCAATTTATATCCTATAAACTAGCAAAGAGAACATGGCTTAGAGATCCACATCCCTGGAAACCCCTGCCCCTCAGCCAGCGACTCCGATGATGGTTTACATAACACATATTACAAATTGTCTGTGCTGCAAAACTCCTTCTATGCTTCTTAAAGCATAAATCAAGCAAGACCACGTGTGTCAAATGAAAATGAGCACCAAAGACAACTTAAATACAGATATACATCTTAAAATAACATATTTTGAGTTTGTCATATTTAATATGTTATAAAATAATTCCACTTTCTGATAAAGGTTTCTCAACCACCTTTTCTATTCACCATAAAATCCTAGTGGCATAAGCTCATACTTGTGCTTTGCACTTCCATGGCCCACTTCCAGTGTTTAATATCAGTATTCTCTGGGCTCCCTACACAGAACATACATACTGCAACACTCCAAATTATTTCATGACCTTTCAGAAAGGTTTTTTCTACAACTGTTGCAGCAGGTTCCTAGGCAACCATTACGCAACTACTACATATGCTCAAGGCACATGAACTTCTGAAAAGAGTAACTGGATTTAGGTTTGCTAGCAAGTTAGCAAAGCCTATTTAAAACACAGACCTTAAATAAAGAGCCTGCACCTACTTAATGCCTTTCCTGTGATCTCAGGAACATCACTGCAACTTTGACAGCAACATTAGTTATAAAACACAACACAAACAGGCTCTGATGAGTGAAAATGTAAACCTTATCATGAGAAGGTCCAGTACACATCTGTAATAAGATGCAGCAAACAAACCAGATGTAATGTGCTCCAGGAGATGAATAAACAACAACACTTTACACCACATTGATCAGCCACTATACATGTACCAACACTATTTGGCTGGCTAAGGTCTACTGCAAATCACCATAACTTTGGAGTAAGTGAAGAGAGCAGAAGCACAGAATCCTGGAAAGAGCCTCAAGAATTAGTCCCCTCTCAACATTAACATCGTGATCACTTTTACCCACATCATTCCTCAAAGATGCAAGTCTAACCAGAGTATTTTGTTCCTTTGTTTTTGACTTCCAGCAATGGAGATGCTACAAAATTCCTGCACAATCTCTTAGCTGCTTACACAATTAGGAAGATTTTCTTATCAACTGACCAAAAGCCAGGTCGCTAAAAACTAAACCAATTTACTCCTTACTGTATTTTTTTAGAACTTTATTTATGGAAGGATAGCTTTAATTTCCTTCTTTCCTTCTTCCTTTTCTTCTAACATCCCTTAGCATGTCATCATTCTCACATGTTCTGCTTTTTACTCACTGCCCGTACCTCAAAACAGAGCTACAGATATAAATGGATGCATTCAACAGAAACTGAAGACCACGAGGAACCCTCATACACCAATGCTGCAATGGCCTTGCCAACAAGCTAAGCAGAAGTGCATCAAATACACCTTTTTTAGCTAAACAGCCTTTTTTAAAATCGGTCTCTAAAACATCTCAGACTCTCAGCTTCTACTGACAATAGCAATTTTTGGATTGTTATGTGTTTAAGAAAACACCAGATGATTTCCATTCCCATTGCTGCTATGATTTAAATAGTTTTATCTTTAACCAGTAGGTTAATGATACAAACAAAATATATACATAAATAGCTTTTAGAGATTTTATAGAAAATGGGTTTTTTTCTTAAATCTGACAATATCAGGTACTACAACGCTACACTGACTGGAATGGAGCTACAGAGACAACCGTATTTCTAACAAATGTACTTATGCATTTTCCAACAACATAAATACATGAATCTGAGAACCCCACCAGTTTAAAACACACTGGAAAAAGATTTAGCAAAAAGTGGCAGGAGGAGGGAAAAAGAGGAATGGTAACACCTCAAGCTGATGGTTCTGGAGGATCACCCCGAACACCAAACCGGTGCCTAGAGCACAGAACATGGCTGAAGAGAGGAGGAGAGTCCTCCTCCACATCAGCAGTGGCACGTCTTTGGTTATCGGCCTTTTCAGGGTTTCTGCAGGGTTCCTGCTCTCCCTAAGTCTTGCAAAGGGATTCCCTGGGGGAGCAGAACACTGGCAGGAGAGACGGGCTACACTCTGCCTGCTGCCCTGGGATCGCACGGCGGTATCTGATGTGGAATCTCACAGGTTTTTAATTATCTCCTCTTCCAATCTGTTCTTCGCTGGCAACAGAGCTGCAGTTCTGACGAGTTGAATAGGCACCCTGACACAATAGGTACTGACAGTGTTTAGGAAAAAAAACCAAAACCAACAACTTCTTTTTATACAGTGGGAAGAGCACAACACAAGCACCCAGGAGCTTGCATAATCATCCTATGTTCCACGCAGGAGAAAAAGCTTTCCTATCACCTCGTTCACCAAGAAGTATCAATAATCCCATCACCAGCTGTATAAAACACATTTCCCTCTCTCTTCTCTTTGACAGATGAGCAGAATTCCCCATCACTGGAAGTCACGACAGACTGTATACGCACAGGCAGCCCCTGATGTACTGCAGCCTCCTCCAATCTCATTTTCCCTGTTGCTCATTATAACCCAACCAGTCCACGCAGCCATCTGTGCTCAGTGCTAACCAGGCATTGTAATGAACAGCTAGAAAAAGTTTCATTCTTGCACTGAACCAGAACAGATTCAGCCCAACGAACCACAACTGTAAAGAGCCATGTGTACTAACATATTAGAAGTCCTTTCTATCACTGAAAGCTTACAGATGAACGTGACAATACAGAAGAGATTAAAACCTGCATCAAAAAAGTCATACAATAAGTTCAAAGCAATCATAACAAAAATTCTGACCTTTTAAAAGGCAAAAATTAATTTAATAGAAGTTATAACTACTTTTAAATACTGGTCAGTCATTTCATTAACACCCCACCCCAAACAAAAATCAATCCATGTGATCTTAGCCATAGCAATTCTGAAATAATCACAGATTAACACTTGGTTTTTTTTCCCCCCCAAGGCATTTTATGCCAACCACACTAAAATCCAGAGTCCTCTAACATCCCCTTTTTATTTTGATACTTACTGCACAAAATTGGGGAAGAAGGTGTCTGAAGAGTCAAAGTTGATCCGTCTTTGCGAGTGATGTTAACACGAAATACCAGCCTAGCACGTGTGCTTTTTTTCTTGGAACCAGCAATCCCTATCCTAGCTTCAACATCAGCATTTCTCAGCTTCAGTATTCCCACGCAATCAACCCTAACAACACAAAATAGTTGAGAGTTTAATAGAGTTTGAGAAGTTCAGCATCTTTAATAATCTTTTGACTAGTTACACAAGCCACAAAGTCAAAACTCTTGAAGTAATTACTGAAATATTATCAGATTTTTGTTTATTTACATGAAATCTCTACATGACCTTTCTCATTACATAGCCCAGTTTTCAATTCATCCCTACATAATTTGGATGATGAATCATGGGAGGAAGGAATATGAAAGTAGTACGAATAAAACAGAAAATGCAATATAACAAAGTAATTCTGGTAAGCATTCAATTTATAATCACAGATCTTCATTCTTCCATTCCTGGGGCTAGATCTGGGTTTGTAAGATTATTACTACAAAATATTCTGCATTCACTTAAAGCAGTAGTAGAAGAAAACTTACTGTAGTCATATTATTTTTTATGCTCAGTGGAACTTGGAAGTGACAGATACGTCATATCATAACTGTGGTCCTACGGGAAATGTATACAGGGCCAGGGTGAGAGAGTGATGCAGTGCTGACTTGCAGAAAGACATGCTAGCTGCAAAATGATTTCAAGCAAAAACCAACCAAACAAAAAACAAACACAGCCTGAAGTGTTAAGAAGAAGAATATTGTAAATTTACCAGGATCTCAGGCCCTACATCCAAAAAGTACAGGGACCATCTGATCGCTCGTTTGAGCAGAACAAATTTTTGTGCTGCATCAGGGCCAACAAGCAACAGGCAGGGAGCAGGGAGGAGGGGAGAGGGTGATTCAGAAGGTGGCACTGGCCTTACCATCAATAGAGAGGTGCTGCAGCATCACTGAAATACTGGGAAGGTTCCTTTTGTCACATCAAGATATCTTTTGAGAAAACAGCCTAGGCAGAACTTTTCTTCCTAGGTAATTCCAAATTCATCTCTCTAGTATCTCTATCCTTATATGGTTTTACATTAACACTTGAGGACAGTTATAAAACTACTCTCCAAGAGGCAGTTTCCAAACTTATAGGAATATATTTTATATTAAAAACATCAAATTGATTCAGTCTAACTGTACTACCCTGCTGAAGAAGCGGACACTGTAAACTGAAGAAACATTTCTTCTCTTGAAGCAAGACAAGCTTCTAAGGAAGGAGTGGCAGCTTTCAACCACATTCCATTAAAAGACGTTCTACTGAAAAGAATACTTTGAAAGAAGATCACTCCCTTTCTGTGTATTAAGATACATGTGAAAAGCTTATTAAGGAATCGCTGACATCTCAAGTTTCTTGGGAGATCTGAACCACACTGGCAGATGAGGCCACTTGCTCAAAAACCTACTGCCACCAGAGTGAGCGCATCCCTTCCCAGCAGCGGCCGGGCACTGCCCACATGGATCTGCAAACTGCAGCCAGAACGTTGCCTAGACCTGACCAGAGCAGCTCTGTAAAGCTGGCAAAGCAGGAGGCTTCTGTGACAAAGGGCTGTCTGGTGGAAATGACAGAAATGGAACAAGCGAAGCAAAAGAGGAGAAGAGAAAACCAGAGTTGAGCCTCGCTATCCACAACTCCCAGCCTTTGGGGCCGAAAGGGACCTGAAGATGCCAATATTCTCCTTCCCTCTTCTGATTAGCAATGCTGCACTTGTTAAAAGACAAGACACCCAGCAGAACCAGCGACCAGTTTATAGGTCATGTAACGCATGAAGATGCACGTTATTGTTCAAACAGAACATGAAACTCACGTAACGAAGTTAATTGATAAAGTTTTAGGAAAGCCCAGGTCAAGCATTAAGTATAATAAACACAAACGGAGAATGAGATTTAGAAGTTTTTCTTATACATGTAGCTTCACTAAGTGCCTGGTGTGTGCCAAGATGTTCCACACTTAACTACTAACCAATTCCATTGAAAAAGGAAAATCAGTTTCTGAAAACAAGCTAATAAATGAAAATATTAAAAAAAAAAAAAAGCTACTCACGCAAGTGTCATATTGTTGCTTGGGTCCAGTCCAACCTCAATAACTGTAGTCCCCTCTATATCCACCTCTTTACAGGGAGTGGTGTTTCTCCCAGTAACTCTGCAGGCCTGGTAGAACCCGTGCGGCTTCACTCGACCGGAGTCGTTCCCCACAAATACCTGCAGCACCACCGGCTCGTTGTGACCTTCCAGCTGAAACAACACAAATTACATATTTCAATTGGCCAGCAATGCCTCTTAATTAAAAGAGAGAACATTTTATGCAGTTGAATTTCAAGTGAATCTGCTCCCTGTGTTGCTGGAAACAATCATAAGGGAAGAAGAATGAAAATTATTCATCTAGTTTATAAACAAAATACTTATATTTTTTATCTTTTGTCATTTGTTCTTCCATTAAAAGACAATTCAGTCATTTAATAAACAGGTGAAATGATTTATTATTTATTATTATTAATATTTTATTTTTAAACCAGCTTGAATCCTATCTGTCTTCACACAGAATTATCCCAACTCCAACTTTCAGGCCTCTTATGACCCCTTACTCTCACCCCAACCATGACTATCTCCCCATCTCTTCCCAGGATCCTCTTTCCCCACCAGCATCTACATCCACCAGTCAGCTGAGAAAGAGAACGTTTGCTGTGGCTGCATCCAAAGTTGGTGAGCATTTGTTGGTCAGTCTGTGCATGCCACACTTCTAGGGTCCCATCTTCATGCCAGCCGCACCTTGTAACCTTTGTGAAACCAGATTAAAATTGTTTAACGCTTGCAAAACCACTGGCTGAGTCAGAACAGGATGAGGGGGAAAGCAGAGGGAGGAACGGGATGAAGGACTGTATGGTCCAACCATGCCAAGCTAGGTTTGCTTCAGACACCAAAATAAAAATTAAAACTGGCAACTCGACATCCCCTACTTAAAGTTTACGAACAGTGTTAGGATTCACCGAAACACTCAATAAATAAAAGCAGGCCAGACATTCATTTCACGTAATGACCCAGCAGTCCTCCTGCAATCCAGTGTGCAAGCCGTAATTATCCCAGAACACGTCAGTGAAAGAAGCATTCATTTTTATAACACCGACATGCTGGCGTGAAAGGGTTTGTGTCCTTGTAACGCCTTTTTTATTAGCAGAACCCCACTGTGGTGCTACATATTAAAAATACTCTGACATAAAAGAAGTCTTGAAGTAAACTTGGACATTGTATCATGAAGTAACCTCTCATTCTTTTTAGGTAATAAAAATACTCCAAGTAAAAAGAAACACTAGATCGCTGCCAAATTCCCAGGCCAGAGATGGGAGTTCTTCACCACAGCATTCTAGGAGGAGGTAAAACAAGTATTTTTAATGTTTTCATTAAGCCACAATTGTCACTAGAGGATTTCTGGGTGACAATGTTAACGTTTCATCCCAGGCCTGGAAGGCCAGTCAATCCTTGCAGAAAGCAGCTCAATCTTTACTAGTAAGGAGATGCAAATGAGAGCACAATCCTCCAGAGGATCTCTGAGGGGATCAGTCCCTGACACACTTAGAAAATTCAGTTCTTCTCCATCTTTACAACACCCCCCAAAAACCCAAACAAAACAAAAAGCCCTCTTGTCCTTCACATATTTTTTCCCACTAGCTCAGATTTCCTGAACATCCACAGACTCATTTTGTCTGTCCGACCCTGGCAGACTTTTATATGCAGGGTATGAACTAGTTTGCCTACTGGTAAAGCAAGCTTGAGCTTCCAGGAATTCAGTAACACAAGACTCTTTCAAACAGAATTTTTACTGATGGGCGCTAAAGGGTAAGTGGGAAAAGAATTAAAAGGAAATTCAGCTGAACAAAGGCCCATTAAGAAAATTCACATAAATGAGCACTAAATCACCATAGCAACAGGACTATATGAATGGATTCTTTTCTTATGAAACTTTACTAGATTTCTACATTACTCAGGAGTGAAGTGCTGGAGATGTTTCCAATAGTGTTGAACAGGACTGTAAAGATAAGTATACTTCTATACTCTGTCAGCACTAGTCAGCACAAATTTTAAGGGCTGTAGCATGAACAAACATTTCTTTGTGGACCTGGTAAATTAGTTTGGGTTGAGAACTGCTTTGCTGCTTTCTCAAAGCGGCATAACTATGAAAAAAGTATGAGATGTCTTTTATCTTTCTTATTTGTATGATAACAACTGTAGCTGTCTACTCGCTCTACCTGCTGGCCACACTCCTCCCAATACAACCTTCACAAGCACAGTCCTAAAGCTCTCAGATTGCTTCCACCAGGCTACGTAGCCATCCTTGCAGATGGACAGATGGATGAAGCCTTTCACGATGAGAGAGGTCTGTGAGCAGGAGACTCCTGTTAGTCACCTATAGAAAGCATCATCAATTATCTTCTCAGTCAGGCAGTCTGTAACAGATACCAAAACATTATCCCTGAGTTTACTCCCTCCTCTGATCTCAACTGGCCAGTCTCCAATTTCATGCTGGAGGTCTGTGCAGTCCAGGAGCTCCTTATGATACGTGATGTCCTCTCTTCTTTCTAAACAGCTGCTGCACATCCACGACTGCCTTCCAGCCATGTACACCACCCCAAGCCTCTGCGATTCCAGTCAAGTCACAGCCCTGTGACTACACGGGAAGAAACAAGACCTGCAAACTCACACTCTGTGCATTAGTGTGCAGTCACTGCAGAACAGCCTCTGTATGTTCTCCCTTCTGAGCAGGAATGTGAAACACCTCTTCGTAGCATTCTTCCTTGTGTTTCTCCTCCGTTTTTAGCTCCTCCTTCCCTTCTGGGCTTTGGTCTCCATCCTCTGACAAACTTACAGTAAAACCCTCCTCACTAGGCTGGCAAGCCTGATCACAAACAATTTTTGCCCTCTTTGAGTAAGGTGAATTACATTAGTCATCCTTCTGTCCCCTCCAAATGAAGCAAGACGAACAAAGCAGCTAAATGCTTGCTGGAGAAACCAACTACATGGTCAGGCCTGGGATTCCTGACTGCATCTGCTCTATCCGGATCCTTCCCCTTGATTGGAAGGATTGATGACACCATTCAGTCCTGTGTGCTGCTCATCCCTGCCTCAGAGCGAGTGCCACCAACACCTAAACTTTAAGGCATCGAAGTCTATATAAGAAACAGGCTGCATTTCTTAAGTGTACATACAACTGCTTCCTCTTTTCTTCTCCCCATTCTCCAGTTCTACTAATCCACGTGTACTTCACTACTGCTAACTAAGCAGTACGACCCACAAAGTACACCTCAGTTAGATCTTTATGTCTGTGCTTGAAAGACAGACATTGGGTACGTGGAATCAGACACTTAAAAAAAAAAAAAAAAAAATCAAAGTGGGTTGTTTGGTTCTTTTTTAATAAATGAAACCTAGTTTTATGTCCTTACCAATAAGGCATAATGATGGCCCACTGCCATCAGCAATCAAACAGTGACAGCATTTCACTGTCCTAGTTTTGTATGCTTCAAGTGTCTATGTACACAGTTGGTATAATTGCAGTCTAACAGGACACGCATCACAGATCACATAGCATTGCCTTGACATAAAGCTCCCTTCCTCCCTAACTTTGTCATGCAAACAGACTCCTTGTCACCTGCAAGAAGAGGTACAGTACAGTCTCCACAGCAAAGAGACTGCAATGTCTCCCTCCTTCCCTCTAAAAATAAGAGATTCTAGGCCTATTTGAAGCAAACCAGCTCCCATTCTACTAAAGCATCCCTTGGAAAGGGATCCCTGTATCCCCTAACGCTAACAGCCTACCTTCACAGTTGGAAAGCCTTGCTGTGTCCGGTCCTTCACTGAGCCGCGGCTGCCTTCGGTCAGATAACGAGCCCTGTGCTGGGTTTCCGGCTGTACCACTATCTTCAGCTCCTTCCCCTCACTCTTAGTCGGATACTGACCACACAACATTGGGGTCTTCTTCCCTCCAGCTCCTTTCTGGTTCTCTGATGCTCTGGGAAGTCAAAGCAGACCATTGAAAGATGTTATAAGCGGCTCCGCAATAAAAACAAACTAAATCACAGAAAAGCTAAAAAGATAAAGAGTCTGTATTAATGGATAGAAAATTTATAGGTGAGAGCAAACTTTGGAATTCTCTTTCTGACAGAGAAGGGAACCTGCAGGGTGAGGAGGAGCGGTGCTTCCCTGCCTCCTCCATCCACTGCAAATAGGAACTGCTTTTCAGAGAGTAAATATAAAGGAAGGGAAAAGCAATTAGCATTAAACTGTGTTCACAAACAGAAGAAGGCTCATAACCTGCTTTTTCGTAGCATATGAGAGAGCCTGATATTATCTGAATAAGCTGTTTCGCTTCTGTAACAAATATACATATGTACACACACACACTGAATGGACTTAAGGTTACATGACACTTCTTTAAATAGGAAAACAGCCTCATGCCTGTCTCCGCCTGAACTTGCATATCCATGCAAACTCAAATACTAATTTCTGTCAAAACAGATTGATAAATCTGTGTTAAAAACAAATTAGTTATTGTAAAAAGCTCGGACATAAATGCACAAAGCCTGTTTCTCTCCAGGTGCGTACCGTAAGATGCACTGTATCTTGTGTTCAGTTCCATAATTAAAACCTGAATGAAGAAGCCCTCCAAAGTATAACACTGTGATCAATTTTGTGTTCACTTTAAAGCACAATGGAAAATAACTCTTGATCTTACATAGAGCAGGTTTGTATAACCTGAAGTCTAATAAATTCATTTAACACTAGCAAATGTAAACATGCCATGGCAAACGTACAGGCAGGAAAAGGGCTCAGGGAGTTTATGCAGAATGCAGTTTTCTTTTTTACTACCAAAAAGTAGTTTCTGACAGCTAATGACTCTGAAGAAAGCAGTTTAAAAATAACAGGTGTGAACTGCCTAAAAAACAAATCCTGTTTCAATGGGCAACATACAGCAGCAATTTATCCAGGGGTTTTTCTCAGGGAGAAGGGTGAAAGAAATGCTTTTTCTCTAAAGTCGTTTACTGAGAGCTTTGCCACTGCATGAGCTTTTCGCTGACCCGAAGGCTGGGGTAACCCAGTGCTCTCTTCCCAGTTACCAGATGATTTATGCTAACATCAGCACCTTTCCTAAAGCTCCTGCTCTGCAACGAGTAGCACCAGGGCACATAGTACACAAATACTTCCCAGGGATCCCCCAGCCCCTGCTCAGCCTGGCCAGCGCTTGTCCTGACAAGGGCCTTCTCCTGCCCCACGGAAGGTCGGGCACGGTGCCCCCTGATTCCACCACATCTCATACCCCTGAAAGCCCTATTTGCCACGCTCCTATTTCTACTAAGCCCTCCAAAACCAGTGGAGAGACAGGATCTAGATATAAAAAACTGCACGAGTACCATCTTTCTGCCAAGGAGTCCTGATTACCCTGCCACAGTCTAGTCAAACAGGCCGTTTAAGAAAATAAAAATGCTATATAAAAACATACCTTCTTTTAGGAAAATAAAAGGGACAAAATTCTTCTTCAGTGTAGCATATACAAAGCCTGCGATACACTAAATAAACTGTAATTAACACCACTATGATCTACGCTTCTGTACAAGTTAAGCAAAAACGCTAATCGAACTCAAGCTCGTTAGATAATCACTTTCTCTATTCTTCCTGTCAGGACATTACTCCAACAGACTAATAATTAAAAGGAATACATTTACGAACTTTCAGTGACTATCTTCTCTTTTTCTCACTCAGAATTTAAATCACACAGCTACAATCTCTTGGCTCCCCACAGGGAACGCTGAGCGACCTGGGCACTGCCACGTCATGGGAGGACGCTCCGTGTGAAGACACCACAGGGACTGCCGAGTCTGACCTTGTCACACCTCCGAGTTCCAGCTCCGTAAATTAACAGAGGAGACTGAGATATCACTGAATTTTGAAGGGAAGTGTTACGGAGGCAGCCGTCAAAATGGAATTCACTTTTAACACTCAAAATGCCAAGTTGTAGCAGCGTGACCTTAACGCTTTGGCCTCTCCAACACAACTATGTTTTCCTGACATTACTTTACTCCTAAAACCCAAGTTACTTTAATTGTCAACATACTAGTATTTTAAACATTGTCTCATTCATGTGAAGAGATGCTGCCTAACAATTATTTTGAAAGTCTTCCCTCTAGAAACCTGAAGTAATCATTACTTTCAATCAGATTAGCTGAACGTGAAAGCAATTGTAAAGCCTTCACCAGAACTTCTCGGTGGTCTGTCTTCTCAGATTATGAGGATATATCATTTATGCATCCTTTTAACTTAGTTTATTTATAATACTAATATCCATGCACATACAAATAGTAAAATATGTCATATACACACATTTGTTTATTAGCTTAATTGCTACCAGACAATGTGTCCTCAAAGCTAGCACTCCTTTTCTAAAGAATAAAAGTGGCAAACCCCATGATTCTATGAAAGCAGATTTCCTGAGTTAAGGTTTGCCTGGTCCTGCACGGGCATCAGGGCTGTTCCCAGCAAAGACCTGAAAGTGAAACTGAGACCAAGCGTGTCGGAAAGCTGAGACTCTTTGCCCTAAATCACCATCAATTCACCCGTTTCTAAAAGGGCTTTCACAAAGTCCAACGGTTTCCACAGGAACATACTCTTGTTGTTCCTAGCTCTTAAAGACAACTGACTAGAAGTGTCTTTTGAGGCAGACGCTATTTCCACTCCACAAATTAACCAGGGAGCCTTCCTTGCTCTTTTCTTAAAGCCAGAAGTAAATGAACTCCCTTGGCTGAACTCCATCGGGCTGGAAAGTTAAAGAACAAAAAAGTCACTACTGTGACCTAGATTTGTAATGCTAAATCTCCAGATTCCAACTGCAAAATTAATTTTTCTAATAGCTTGGCCATTTCTTATCTCAGAGCTTTTAAATAAAAGGACAATTCCGTTACATAAGAGTTTTGCTGCCGTTCAATCCAGCCTGTATACGACACGTTAGGAAAAAAGTTACACTTATCTGTCCCTGCACTCAGAGTGTTGCTGACAGTACTGTGTTCACTGGGCAACCCTAATATTTTAAGGAATGTTATCATCTCATGTTTACTAAGTTTCTAAAAGAACTTACTAAATCTCCCCTTTCTGTCCAGAGATCACATTTACAGTCACACAGCTCTTGCCTTTCAATAGTCTCTTCCCTTTGTAAGGGAGAGCCCGACCTCCTTTGTGCTGGGTGGAGGCAGCTTCCTAGCTCCAAGCAGCTGCTTTACATATGCTAATTTGCTTCTTCAGGTCCGCCATGTACTTATGTTTGACTTTATTATCAGTTCCAGCTGGTGAAAGCGAGAGATGCTGGACAACTGGAGCCAGGCTGTTGTAAGGGGAGACCAGAAGAGGCAGAGGTCGGAGGAGAGCGGGGCGGGTGGCAGAGCCAACGCGGTGCCAGCCAGCTCGGCTCCTCCGAGGCGGTGCCCAGCCCGGCACACTCTGGAGAGTTTCTCAGAATCACTTCCTCACAGTGAAATTTTAAGTATGGAACTGCAATGACCCTGGGAATACAGACTCCAGGCTCTTTCTCTTTGGAAGATGAGAAGTTCATAATCTTTCCCATCAGTCAAATTTTAATATTCACCATTATTGTGATGAACATTAGAACATAGTGCAAGCACATATATAAAAGTAAAATCAAACAAAATACACTCCCCCCCCCCAAAAAAAAAAAAATTAAAAAGCCAAATCTATCCACTTGACCATCTTAAAAGTACTAAAGAAGCCACAAGTTAAAAAAAATAAAATAAAAAATGTATCAACACACTATTGTAAACTGATGGATTTTTTCCTCTTTAAGCAACTACTGAAATGCATTTAGTGAACAGTGTGAAGTGGGAGAGATGAGAGACCACCACCCAGGCGTGCCCATGTACAGACACACGCATGCACACAACCCAGAAGCACAGAGAGAAACAGGATTAGAGATTTATTTCTGAAAAAATCAAATACAGAAGTGAATTCACAAGAAAAAACAAAATCTGGTTCACCACATCATCTTAACATTTTATAAAAGGTAAAGCATGTGTTAATGTAAATCATGAGAAATCCTAACAAACCATTAACTTCTACTCCCATCACTCTCTATCTTATAAATAGAGACAAACAGAAGCAGGTAAAGTGCACAGACTGAAATCCTCACATAAAATCCTGCAAAAAACATTAAGGTTTAGGGTGCGTCCAAGTCCACTTCTGCCTTTCCTTTTAAATACAATAACTTTTTCATTGCCATCTTATAAATGGAATTGTGCAATCTTTTAGGAATTTCACTTAAACAAGAATACAGATGAGCTCATCAGTGCTGCATCCAATTGTTGCAGGGAAGTTTAGCTTTATCTTCTAAATAAAGGTTAAAAGTCTAATGAGAACTTATCATGGTCTCGGACACAAAAGGGAACAGCAGAGAAGGGAAGGGATTTATGTGAGAACCTGAGCAGAATACTTGATGGGGCGTGGGGGGAGTTTTATTAGTTTGGTTTTACATATGGCGATAGAACTTTAAAAAAAAAAAAGCAGATACCAACCCATTTCCTGCTTTTGAGTTGCCTTTGCTGTCCGTGCTGAGCTGAGAAAGGACATAGTGAGGCGCTTTGGCACTGTCGGCATCAAATATATCCATGTTGGACTCTTCACAATCTCGACGTTTGATCCCTGGCCTCTGCTTTGGGTTTCGTTTGCGCGATTTACGTGGCACCTCAGTGTTATCATTGTAGGAACTGGTACTCATGTTACTGAAGTTGGAGGGTGAATCCTCCATCCATATACTGCAGCTCTGTTCTGACTCCAATCCACAGCCCTCATCCTGGCAGGACATCCGACTGTTGTCCAGCAAGTCCTCAGGTGGTGGCGAGATGTACAGGACTGTGTGTCTCTTCGGCGTTGACTGCTGCTGCTGGGCTGCGTTACTGGTTAACTGCTTTTCACTTACCCCTCTGGTACTTACCCCCACGGCTGAGGAGCAGCTCTCCACTTGCATAGCCTTGCTGTCGGTGACTGAGGTAGAGTAAATGGTAGGACTGGAAGAGGTGGTAAAGGAGCTGCAAGCACCGCCCATGGAGGAAGAGGAAGGAGCTGAAGAAGCATCTGCGGTGTATAATTCAGAAGTAAATACAAGACACATGGTTGTGTGTGTGCTGGCTATAGCAGTCCCATTGAAATAAAGTGATTTATGAACCGATTTCTTTCCCCCAACAAATATTTGGAATTTGGAAAGTTTTAGAATGTAAATGCGTAAAGCAATACAGCCTAGCCAGTACAGCGCTTTGGAAATGTCCAAATAACTTAGTAATCCACTGTAATCAACTCTTTTAAAACTTAATGTTAATTCGTAAAAATGGCTGCAAGTAAACAGAGCTTTCATTGCCTCAGCTGGACTAATTATTTGTGTAGAAGCCATTTCATCTAAAATAATGGAAGCCCCAATGCAAAATGCTTATAATCCACATTCAATGCCAATTAAACCATTTATTGTTGGAAATTTTTATTTTTGAAAAAGACGGGACTGTGCTTAGCCACAAAATATTAAAATAAGTTTCTAACCTATGAAGCAGAGAACTACAGGTCATTTTTAATGCAGACACTCCCTGCTTCAGAGGCAAATCCTGGAATAAAAATATGAGAAAATAAATGAGAAAAAGAGCTGCTGATTATTCCATCATAAATGAGAAATAAAATATAAAATCAACTGAGTTGGTAGGCAAAATGGAACTGGTATCAGTCACTGTGACATAGCTGTTTATTTTGAAGGTTCAAAACAGGGGTGAGGTATCTGTACTGGGGACATGCTGATGACACAAGAAGACAGGGAATTGCTGTGATTTGACTCTTTCAGTCTCCGAGACTGATTTCTCTCAGACTTTATTAGCTGAGTCCCTTACGCAGGCAGAGACAGCTTGGGACAGACCTCTGAAAAATTCATATTAAGCAGGATATTCTAAACAATGTGATGGTGACGTCCCCGGAGGTCACACAGATCAATCTGTTTAGAAACATGGAAGGACAGCTAAACGATTGAAACAAAACCCTGAAGATTTCTGGAGAACATCATCGTTTCCACAGAAGAATTTTAATGGACAAACGAGCTGAAAACGTAGGCTAAAATGTTTGAGAGGAAGCAGCACGGACAAACGTAGGTCTGTCAGTATTTGTTTAAATCAGCTGTCGCTCACTGAGGAATAATGGAATTTTATATTCAGATTTAAACTTCCTAGGGGGGAGATGCTATCTGCTGTATTTCTGCACTGCTGACCACACCTTACACCATAAACCAGAATCACAGAAATAAACTAGTTTTGGAAACAAATTGTACGTAATATATACACATAATTATACAATGTGTGTTCAGTTAGTCACTGATGTCACAGAGGTAATACCTATTATTAAGAGAAACATGGTGTTCTCCTTTTTGTTGGTTGGGATTTTTTTTTAAATCCAAAATATTATATTAATCCCTCAAGTCTAAAAGGCGTAGAGATAGTTGAACTATTTATCCCGTTTAAGCTATTTAAGCTCTTCAAAAGTAACAGAATAAAGTATGTTCAGCCATTATATATATAATTAACTGACAGCAAAACTTAGCAAACCTTCCTATAAATCACTCTACTTGTGATTACCAGGGGGTATCAGTGACTGATGATAAAGAATTATTAAACCATTATTGTTTCTTACAGCTTTCCTGTCCTAAATGAATTTAAAAGTAAACCCCCACTACTTCAGACTGTAAAATTACCGTTTATCAATAAACTATTCTGCTTTTATCTTCATAGGAAGTCCTTCCCCCGAACCTCCCAGCGAACGAGGAGCAGACGAATGATACCAGTTCCATTTTCCAGTTTGTTCTTTGGCATATATAGCGGCTGAAACTGGAGAATTCAGTCACTTTGAACTGCATTCCAATTTAAAGGCAAATTTATCCTTTCTATATCATGCATTAATGCAATGCTTTTGTCAAAAACATTTATAGGATTGGCAAGAACTATTAACTCTAGATATTAATTTCAGTGACAACATTTAGGAGCTGATTTGCAGCCACTTTGAGTTGAGAGAGATCGTTGCTACTTGGGACGTTTACTTTGTTTTGTTAAAATAGAATTAGTTTCCATTCATCACTGATACACTCGGAACCAAACAGAAATGGGCAGCATGCCTACAGCACGTGTGCTGCATGCAGGAACGCTGCAGGGCTGGGTTACTGAACACCAATATTTCCCCCATTTAAAATTAATTCTTCTTCTAACATGAAACTGAGCACCATGCACAGTACAACGCAGCGTAGGCACGTCCCAGGTTTGCCTGCCCGTGATAAAGACTGTGACAAATAATTATGTCCATTGAACCAGGTAGCAGGGCTCTAGAACTGGAGGACTTTTCCTCCAATAGATTAATATTAAAGATTGATCTTTTTGCAGCAAGTCCTGGGAATGTTTTAGAAAGGTCTTTTAAAAGACCTATAAGAAAAATTTAAGTGACAGTCCATACGCAGGTCTGCATGGAACAGGTATGTGCCACGCACTGACCATACCCTGCTTAGCAAATGGTTCAATGCATACGCTGTCCAGAAATGCAACAACTGTACTTTTCCCTCACTTTCCTAGGAAAAAAAAATAAAGAAATCACTAAACAGAATCCTCTTCAGCATATCGTTCTTTTAGGGTGCAGCATTTTGCACTATTTAAGTTGCTACCATTATTGCTATCCAAAACAACTTCTCCTCCAGGGTTTTTTCCTAGAAGTTGTATGTGTGTGAATATGTGTATAGATTTTTCCTTTATCCATTCATACCTTTCCTTTATACATTTAAAAAGGAAAGAAACACTGTCCTTTATGAATTTACCAGAGACAGCCCTGTGGAACACTAAGATTAGATTATCGAAAGAAGATCAAGCTAAACAGCAATGGCAAGAAAACCTCTCTCTTTAGCCTTACATACTCTCAAATTAATGCCATTACCATCCATAAACATGCAAATGTTTTAAAGTATGTACAGGCCAGTGTCTTCTCTATTATAATAATTAAAAGTATGTGAGAAAGTATGACAAATATTACAGCCAATGAGATAAACTGGCTATATCAGAACAAATACAAAAATTTAAAACCCATTTTGGGGGATAAATTAGTAATTGCTTTAGTAACATTTGAAGTTACACAAATACTGAGAAACATAGTAAAATGTATGTTTTCTCACAGAGTCTGCAGGCCTTCAGCCAGCTCATCTTCCTTTGAACTAACAAATAAAGAAACAGGGTCAACCAAACAAGAATTCACACAGCTCCTATAATGAATAAACCACTGTATGTTTTACACGGCTCCCATTTCAGTTTATCAATTTATTCTAAAGCCAGTAACAACCCACACGTATCTGATACCCAAAGGGGATCTCTTAGCTGTATATACTGCATTTTGGGGGAAAAAAAAAAAAGTTTATTCTAAAGTTTTCAGTAATTCAGTAATTCAAACTTGACTGGTATTGCTTGAAAAGGTGAGAGCGTTTTGCATTCCCTGGGTTTGGGGAATGAAGTTTTCCCCCATCTGCAGGTACTAGACAAAATACCACCATCCTTTTATTTGAGGTTACTTTCTTTAGACACACGTTAATGGGAATTGTTACAGGTGGCTCCTTCGTTTGCAATTTAACAGTGCTTGTAATGACAAATATATAGTTTAAATGAGTACGTACATTTTGAAATACAAGGCTGAAGATATTTTAACACAGCCTCAAAATAAAAATTGCTTTCAGAGCAACAGCACTGAAGAGAAGCCAAATGCATTTTATGGCAAGGATGCAGCCACAGTATTATATCGGAACCTGCACCAGCATCGCAAGGTGGGTTTTTTATTTTTTCTTAATTAAAAAAAGAGAGAGAAGAAACCTACTTCCACATTACAGCAACTTTGATCACTGTTGAAACTAAACCTCCTGAATCTCTTCCTTGCCATCACTGTAACACGAATGGCAGCTGAAATAAGTCATTCCCTTTGCTGCCTGCCCTACAATCTTTTCTTCTCTGAGAGGCAGAGTGATACCAAACAGTTCAGCACCAGGAAGCCCTGGTTCTGTTTTGGATATCGTAATTTACACATTGATAATAAGTGATTCTGTAATGTGTAAATTGAAGATAGACAATAACCAACAACCCAAGTGGTTAGTGCTGGAGTTCAGAATGCAAAGATAACGAGTTACTCCGCACTACTCCTACGACAGCTAAATTTCAGAGCAACTCCCGTGTTGATGACACCAGTCATTTGTACATTCACCTCCCAGAAAGTCTGAAAAGCTGCCTACTGCTCCCACACATCCACCTCACCGTCAGGCAGTGAACAGAATTACATTCACAACCAAGAGACTGAGTGATTGAGGTTCTTTCTGAAAACCAAAAGCAGCCAAAAAGCAGGCAGTGGAAGGAGGGATGCGACACGCACGTGGCACAAACGCATGCTGCTAAAAACCACAGGCTAATGTAAAACCAGAGACTAAGGGAACACAGAGCAAAGAGCATCCCCGTGAGCAAACCAGTGCAGTCTTTTCCTTTTCAAAAACATAAAGCATTGCACAAAGAAAATGTATTACCTCCTGAGTTAGCAACTAAGGCAATGACAGATATTTCTACATCCTATTATCTCGTGAAGTCAAACAAGGCATTCAGCCTCTAAAAAAAAGGAGGTCTGAAAGGCAGGAGAAAGAGAAAAAAAATCACTACTCGGCATTGAGGGAGTCTTGTCTTTAGATCACACTTAGGTGGAGCCAATCTTGAAACCCTTGTTCATTCTTTCCAAAGAGATCCTTAAATACCACAAGGATCATCAAGCCCTCAAAAAGAAACAAATAGCGTCCTGACGATTTTTTTTTTTTTAATTGCATCTGGAGTGCAAAGCAAGTCATTTCCCAGACTGGAAAGCTTAAGATGGCAAGTGTAAATAAATTGGAGATATCTTTGTTTTTGTAAGTTTTTCAGCCACCTGTGCATGAACAGCCAGGAGTAGCAAAAAGCCATTTAAGAACTTGCCTTTCTCTGAACTTATCCTGCAACCCATGCGATCCCCTGTGCTACAGTCAGAAAACAACTAAGTGTCAAAAAAGAAAACTCCACACACAGGGTGAGGTTTAGGTGGTGTATAAGCTTAATAGATGAAGTGTACTCATTTATTAAATTTGTTAATTTATCTAACACATCATGTTCTTGGTAAGACTTTTGTATGTTAATTGGTTTTTTTGAACACTGGACACAGAAGAACAATTTCAGCACAAACCCACAAGGATACTATGTGCAAAATTTCCAGCATCAACCCTTGTGTTGCCAAAGGTTTTAAAGGTAAAACCCAGAACTTACAAAGTGGCTGCAAACCTGCTTTCAACACCTCACATGCCAAACTTGGGTTTCTACTTTTCTTCTGCTTGTATTACTCATGTAATGTCAAAAACTTTTCCAAAAAGTTTAGTTTCAAATCAGTATCAATCCACTATTTAGAAATAAAACAAAAAAAAAAAAAAGAAAGAAAGAAAAGAGACTTATGAAGAAGTCTGAAAACAAGACCGACCTATACCCTGGGTGAGATTGGATGGGTTAAGTGTCTCTGGCACTATTTGTCTTCACTATTGACAGACACTGTCACACAACCCACCACTCGATGCCTGTCTCTGAATGGCGAAGCTAGAATGCAAGTTAAGTGTATTAATAGAGAAAAAAACTAGCATCCCAGCAAATATAATAAAGCAATCCAATTCACCAGTCATTAAAAACACTCAGATTCAAGATAGGTAGGTTAATTTAATTTACATTAAGCCCAACAGTGTAAATTCCCCTTACATTCACATGCTGAACCAAGCAGTGTATTATACTTTGGGTACATACATCAATCAGTCTGGGTTTGTTATAAATGACAGCCGTTATTAAATTAACGCTCGAGTTTAGGTGTCTACGTAGAATTTTTGTTAGTGGCTCACACACCCCAATTCCATGGATCTTAGATCCTCCCCACTGGGAGCGATAACCGGCTGTGCACAAGCAAGTCAGAACTCCAGGAGCCTCAGCTGCTCTCTCCAGGCTCTACCTGTCATCTCCTCAGCTCCCTCTGGAGCCCGCTACCCTAAAAGAGCAACTGTATGACAATCTGACAAAGATTCAACTTAAGAAACGGACTCTTTTGTTCTTTAGATACATAGTTGTTTTTTTCTATGAACTTCTCTTGGCTTTCATGAAGCCTTCAACGCTGGCTACTGCGAGGAGGTGCCCAAACCGTAGTACAATAACACCGTTCTCTTTTTGCCCTTCACTGTCTTGGTCTTTCATCATTCATTAAGGAACAGGAAATTCTCTTGTCGCAAAGTAATTCTCAAGCTTTTCTGATGTAAGAATAGGAGGCACTTAATGCAAGAATTCGCCATAAAAAAAATCTCTCAGAATGATAAAACAGCTCGTGCTTGATTGAGCAGTTCTGAAAATTGGGTTTAGTGACTACATGAGATTCAGGAAGACTGAAAATAATTTAGGAATAAAGAGATGATCTAGAGTACATTGATACAATCCTTTATAGGAAGGATTCCTTTATATAAGGATATACGAAGCTTCCTTCAGGGGCAAGAGCAGAACTTCTGCCTTAGATTTCCAGCGGGCAGAGTTTAGCCTGTTTAAGAGGCTGGTGGACAGAGTCACTTGGGAGTCAGTTCTGAAGAGCACCTTGAATCCTGTGTCCAGTTCTGGGCCCCGCACTTCAAGAAAGATGTTGAGATGCTGGAACAAGTCCAGAGGAGGGCGACCAAGCTGGGGAAGGGTCTGGAGGGTCTGACCTCCAAGGAACGGCTGAGGGAGCTGGGGGTGTTTAGCCTGGAGAAGAGGAGGCTCAGAGGTGACCTTAGTGCAGTCTACAACTACCTGAAGGGAGGTTGTAGCAGGGTGGGCGTCGGCCTCTTCTCCCAGGCAACCAGCGCTAGGACAAGAGGACACAGCCTCAAGCTTGGCCAGGGGAGGTTCAGGTTGGACATTAGGAAGCATTTCTTTTCAGAAAGGGTTATTAGCCATTGGAAGGGGCTGCCCAGGGAGGTGGTGGAGTCACCATCTCTGGAGGGGTTTAAGAAAAGCCTGGCCATGGCACTTAGTGCCCTGGTCTAGTTGCCATGGTGGTGTCAGGGCAATGGTTGGACTCGATGATCCCAGAGGGCTCTTCCAACCCGATTGATTCTGTGATTCTGTGATCTGGTTTAAATTAATTCTGTAAGAAAGAAGTATTTGACACGAGTGAAGCAAGCACACTGCAGGCAGAAATCCCTGGAAGACACCCTCCTAGGAAACCACCGGAAGGCGCTTCCAGCCAGGAGGAGGTGGGATGGGAAAGGGAAAAGCCGACAAAGAAATGGAAGTTTTTACAGGCATTGGAGACCAACTACAGAGAGGAATCTTTTTTTCTGATAATTTGTTTACAACATGTAATTATAAGCCCAGGATAACAGAACGAGTAGCAGCACTGATCTCCCTTTTGAAATTTCTGGTAATTATTTCTGTATCAACAGGAAAAACTGACTAATGACACCAGGAAGGATGATAAATTGACAAAATATTTTCATTAAAAATAAAAATTAAGAAGCCTGACTCTAGCTACTCAGAAAAAACAAAACGAAAAACCCCACATCTCCATTTTGAAGCTTTATTAGAATCTTTAGCTTGAGAATGATGAAAAGCCTTATGCTGGCAGCGGAAAACATGACCCATACCCCTTAGCACCTAAGGGTCTCTACCCCACAGATGATTCAAATATTTTTACCCATTTCTCTACAATAGCAATTGAGACACAAAGCCTTATTTTCATAATTTAAATGACCAAAACTGCTTATATCAAGTATTTCAATAATAATTCTGATGAAAAAAGCCAATCACTGGTGTTTGGGACAAGTAGTTTGTCCCTTTAATTGAAAAGGAGCACAAAATTGACACAAAAAGGTAAAACTTTTATCATTTACCAAATATTTTCCCAGGATGCAAACACAGATGTTTGGGAGCCAGAAAAATTCAACGTATCACAGATTAATTGTATCCAAACACGAAGAATGCAAAAAGAGATCAGTAAATACGTTTCAGTGGCACAAAATCCGCTCCCCTTTTGTTACAGCAAGAACACAGCTCTTTTTGTGGAGAATTCAATTTGAGATAAGAACTGGAGACTGTCAGAATGGGAACGATGCAGGAAATACTATCCTGGGGAGCAATATAAAAAATATGGAAAGATACATATTCACTTCTGCGGAAAATGGAGAGCGGCTTAAGAGATCATCGACAAGCTGAAGCAGCTCATTCCAAGATCTGCTACAGAAGAACGAATGGATGATAAGCAGAGAAGCAAGTTTCTGTAAGTTTTCTGCACTGGGGTTCGGAAGGTTTGAGCATTGGTGTTACTGGAGACAAAATATGAGAATGCAACACTCGTTTAGAGTACATGGTCGAAAATATTCCTGAATCACCCCCAAAAGACAAGAAGGTGTTGACCTACCAACTAGGAAGACACCTTTGAGAAAGGACTTAAAATTAATTTAGCAGTGTGAATTTTGTTTGAAACACTTGTTCAGTGCGTCTTGATCAACATGAAAAATTTGTTCAACCTTTAAGAACCAACAACTGAAAAGAATCAAGCACCCTCCTTGCAACTGGAGCTTGAAAATATTGTGTAGAAGGCATCATTAAAGCTTCAGGCACATTTCTTTCATATAAGAAATCTCCAGGCACAGCTTACAATGACATTTCTCAGCAGGACACCCTCATGCACTTCAAGAGTCTAGAAGATGATTCATATTTAATGTGTTTATGGTACCGCACCAGGCAAAATCCTCCTTTTCCTGTCCCCGAACAAAGACACTCACAATTCAAATAGCAAGCACCAAGAACAGTTTCTAGCGGTAAAACCAGATCCTTTTCCTTCCTTCTGCTTTCCAGAATAACAGAATTAGAAGCCTGAGAGAGCAGCTTAGGTTGTGAACATTGCAGCTCAAAATCCTGGAGTTCTATTAAATTATACTTGCTTGTTTGATATTCAGAGAGTGGGTAACACCTCTTTTGTCTGGATTAATGAATATGAGATACACATTTATTAACAAATTAATGAAAATCCAATCAGCAACATTCCATTTTAATATTCTTAAAACTGTTCTGTAAATCATAAAACAAATTTACAAATGGAAGAACTAGAAGTCTGCCCCTGCGAGGTCGTCACTGCTAAAAACAGCCCATCCTGCTCCTCCAAAAAAAACAGATTAGTTAACTGCAGCAATATATATTTCTCACCTATAATGTGATTTACGTGGAACAAAACCACACAGCAAAGTGACTGACAGAAAAGCCTCAAGTTGAATTTCAGCCACACACTACCCTACTCTGTGTTTTGGGAAGCAGAGAACAAACTGTGCTCACTATTACAGGAGTAGTAAAAAGCTCTCACCACTTTGGATCGCTCCTTGTAACATAATCCTCTCATTATCGAGAGTAATCATACCTGCAATTGGCTTCCCCACACAGTGTGCTAGCAGCAGTTCAAATCAGCCCTTCCTTTTAAAAACTTTTTAAAAATTCCTTTTAAATGACATTACCCACAACGCTCTGGAGACTGAACTATCACTTCCCAAAAAAGTGAGCTTTTAGAGCAAGTAAGAGCTGACATAAAAATTGAAAAGGGAAGAGAGAGACACTGACACAAAACAAGGGGAAGATTTCAGATGGAGGAGCACCAGGTTGCCGATGTCCTCCTTCCTCCTCACCCTATCATCTGTCCAGTGTCAGCTCCTTGAAAACATGCCTATAGCCTGCTATTAAGGACTTGATATATGCAAATGAATCTAGTCTTTTAAAATAGATATGTAAAACATATATTTATGTTCTCCTGTATAAGCCTACAGACATGGCAAAGCCCAGGCTGATTTTCCTCTTATTCTCCCATTAAGAAATCAGAGCCCAGCCCAGCCAGACTGTGCTGCGGGTACCAGCACCAGTTCAGAAGTGCCAAGTTCAAGATGGCTTCGAGGAGGAATCCTGATCAGTCACCCCACAGCAGGACTTTGTAGGAGGGGTGACTGTGACTATAAAACAATGCACTGAGATCCACTCCAAAGAGTAAGTTCACCTCTCCTTGTACCCCCACCTACAGCTTCTGTAGACATTGATGTTCCTTCCTCTGTTCCCAAGAGTTCGTCCCCAGCCTTAAAGAGATAAAAAGCCTGGCCTCAGACTTACCAGAAATACCCAACCCTCTGCCCACACTTGGGGTATAATATATCTTTTTTATATATATATTCCTCTATCTCTCTCTGTTACCTCCTAACACCCGAGGGAGGAGCAGGGACTGTTCTTTTCAGCTTTCTGCTCTGCCTTTATCGTTCTGGAACATGGCCTACGGACCTGTTTTGCAGGTAAACATTTATCTAAGATGCAGGTATTTTCTTTCAAGGACGTGGTGGAGGACAGAAAAACAAAACCAAACAAAAACCCCACTAAGATGCTACACTAAAGCTATCTATCTGATACCATTCATTGGCCAAAATGGTGAGGCTTAGCCTTCCCCAGCGCCTGTGGGGTTAGCAGCACCAGCTCTGGGCTGGGGCTCACCTCTCCTCACACGTACACTGCCCAACTCGCTGTTCAATTGTCCTGGTCACCACAATGAGGTGTTTAGAAAAGACCGAGATTCAATTGTTCTTGCTCTCACTGCAGTGGAAAGTGACACAAGCAATCAAAACAAACTAGCCTTTGCTCTGTTTGGGTTTTATTGTTTGGTGGGTTAGGTTTTTGTAAAGAAAATTTTTAACAACTTGGAGAACTGTAGTGGCTTGTGCTGAATACTTCTGATCCTGATTTAACGGCACACAGAAACTTAACTGTCTGGTCACGACACTGATGGAAGGTCTCCAAAGCCACAGTTCGGTAAACAATTTAAACCAGCACAAACTGAGAGCCACTGAGTGAAGCTGGCTCCACCTCTTCTCACTGCTCCTTCCTCCCCCTGTTACTCCTTTCCTCGTGCCTCCAAACCCACTTGTGCAGACCCACAGTGAACCCATCTGGGACGCTCTAACCTGGAGCAGGGCCTTCATCCAACGCGCTCTGCAGCACGCACATGACAAGCTCTTCTTTCGGCAGCGGTA
Source organism: Nyctibius grandis (assembly GCF_013368605.1). Classification (NCBI taxonomy): domain Eukaryota; kingdom Metazoa; phylum Chordata; class Aves; order Nyctibiiformes; family Nyctibiidae; genus Nyctibius; species Nyctibius grandis. The sequence goes on along the minus strand of NC_090669.1, from coordinate 22,403,696 downwards.
TCAGCTCAACGTCTTTGTGAAACCACGCTCTCTCCGACACTGAAAAGTGTTCTTAATTGAACGAGTAGGTCTCCTTTCAGTGTTAACAAAAAATCTCAACACTATTTTTTGAAGTTCTTCATTCAAGAAAATTGTGCTGCAGTTTAACCCAAACACAGCTGACCTGTTCTTAGGTTTTTTTAAAGGAACTGGACTGGCTGTTAGCAGACACTAAATACCTGCAGGTAACAGACATTTAGTTCCATTCAAGTTTTTAAGTCTTTTCTGTTAGATAAAGAAGTAATTAGCAGTTCATGTCTCTCTGTGGATTTAGAGTGTAACAGCGTTTGTGGGATTTTTTCCTTTGCTTGTTGTGAAGATACTTGTTTCTGCAGGATTTGGTTGCTGCTACGTCTTTGAACCAAACCGAGCATTAAGTATCTTCATTTTAGAAATATATGCCCGAATTCTTTTTTGAAAAAGTGGTATAAAAATATCAAATCCTTTCAATATAATAAATAAAAACATCAAATTCTTTCAATGACCGAAGTTCCACTGTGCACAGTTAAATCCACAGGTTCTCTCAGAAGAGGTCTGGCAAAACATGAATGGTGAGCAGTGCTGTAAAGTTTCTCTGACCAGTCTACAATCACTTCAGTTTCTGATCAGGATCCCTGTACCATGCAAATCTGGGAAACATTCTCACACAAACATTTAATGCATCTGAACTCAGAGAGAAATAAGAATAATGCAGCTATTGGAATCCTCACCTTAAATATATACATTTTTCTCAAGCAACAATTTAAGGCCAATTAGGAAGGTGGAACATGACCTTGTAGGAAATATGGGGATCAAATTATGCAAAAAAAAAAAACCAAACCCTTATCCAATGAAGAAAGATGCATCTATCATGAGCATAATGATCGCTTTTTCCTCATTGCACAGATGTTTACTAATATATACAAGTTACTGACAAGAATTTCAGATGCAAACCAGCACTAAGACTAACCTCACAAATCAGAACTTTGTCCTTAAATCCTGACTTCTTTACGTTTAAGGAAGATCAATGACAGAGTCTTTAGACTAAAACATGACTGGGAGTAAGATAAAGATGCAGATAAGAAGGTCATGCCTCATTTTTATATGCTGTCAATTAGAAAAATAACTAATTTAAACTTATCGGTTTATAAAAGTGCCATCCTGACATATATTATATTCTCATGTATTTGAGAATTTTGTAATACATTACAATTCAGAGCTGTGTGGGAATGGAGTTTAAATACTAAGCTTCCTCAGGCCTCTTAAAGGAAAACATGACCTTTCTTCCCCTCAGAGTCTGGTAAAAGCTTCGTGGCCCAGAATGGAATCTCCCACGCCATTTTTTATCCTAGCTAGAGTTTGCTGGTTTACAGTCGGTCAGCATTCTGCCCTAGGTCCAAATAGGTATTTATTAGCTCTGAAGGCAGGGTGCATTCTAGGAGTTAACAGGCCTGTGCTGCAAAATAACAGCAGCAAAACAGGTAACTTCTTATGAAATATCTCTGAAATACAGCAACCTGGAATACCTGATAATTTAGATCACCCAGTTTAATTTATATTACCTAAATTCTCCTAGAATGAACTCTGCTACTTCTCCACAAGCTCTTTTTTACAATCAAAACTTTGCCAGCACTGTTCATGTTGGCCAGAACGTTACGAACCTTAACAAAGCAACCGAATAAAGGAGAATGCTTACCAGCAGCAACGACAGCTGGAGGCGGCGAACCTGCCTCGCCACCACTTGTTTGGCTCATGGATGCTACGGATGTTTCTCTGGAAGGTGGTAACTGCAGCTCCTTTGGGAGAAGGTCATAGACAGATTCTGTTGAACAGAGGGAAGACAAAAAGGATTTAATCAAAAATTTATTCCTGTTCTGTCAGAGAAAATAATGGTTTTGTCTGAAAGATATGAAGGATAATCCAACCTTTTCAACGCTTTTTGAAAAGGTCACATTAAGCGCCTGGAGATCTTAACATCATGGAATACAGTTATTTCAGAAAACAAACCAACCACAAAAACATTAAGATACACATTCTCAAGACCGAAACAAAAGGAGACAAGTTTGTTCAGAGAAATAATTCATGCATTTCCACAGAAACTGTGCTCATTTAGAACAAACATAAAAAGTTCACACAAAGATCTTTGACAAATAGCCTAGATCATAGAATCACAGAATCGTTTTGGTTGGAAAGGACCTTTAACACCATCGAGTCCAACCATAACCCAGCACTGCCAAGGCCACCACTAACCCGTGTCCCTCAGCACCACATCTACACGGCTTTTAAATCCCTCCAGGGATGGGGACTCCACCACTGCCCTGGGCACCCTGATGAACTGAATCAACAATTCTACACCACAAAACTTTATGAAATTCCTTTATATGCATTTAGGTGCCTGAGACAGATATGGAAAACTCAATGTGCATTTTTAAAGTTCTTTTTTCCCCTATGAAGCAACAATTATACTCGATTGATCCTAAAGTAAAATATATTTGTGCAGCAATTCTGCAAAAACTAGAAAACACACAGAGTTGTTGGCTAAAAAGCTTTATCCACATTAGGCCCCGTAATAAATGAAACATACTCCAGACAAATGCAGAGCTATACACACTCCCAGCAACATATAATTAAAAATATAACACATACCAAACGCTGGTTATGCCACAAACCAGAAGAGTTACTGTACTGGGTGAGAGTGCTAATACTCCCACCACGAAATGGCATTAAAAGAGACCAAGAAGACTTTAACATTGTTTACAAGATACTACTTGTCTGTTACGCACAAAATCACACTCAACTACCGACCACGGCCGCGAACCGGCGGTGAGGCGTAACCAGAGACAGCTCAAACTTCTTCCATCTGCTGAAAGGTTTTTTTATTTACTGTTTTTAGTTCCACCCACTCTTCCGAGAACTAACTTTTCAGTAACTTGACAAATAAACAGAACATTTTTTTTTAATTTTAAACTGATAATCGAAATATTGGCAACCAGAGGCTGCAATCCAAATCCCACGCAGAAATCTCTGCAGAGGTTTTCTGTAGGAGTTACCCATAACGCTGAGACAATGTACAAGTGAAATATTTTGAGGCAGCTCAAGTTAACTAACCATAAATTCGCACTTTTATTCTTTGGAACAATCTGGGGAAAAAAAATATTTACTTGTCATTACTGAAGATCTTAAAAGGTACACAAGGCAAAGGGAAAAGACAAGACATTTATTCATACTTCGGCTCCTGTTTTACTACGAGGAACAGCTGCATTAGCATTTCGCTCAAAGATCAGTTCCCTTTTTAAAATTAACTTTTTCCTCAGCTATTAAGGCCTCATTTCTCACTCTTCTGAACTAGTGATTTTCAACATCATAAAACTGGCTTTCAGAGTAAAATAAATTAGACCGGTTTAAAATTGGTTATGTAAAGATATGGTTACAATGATGCTTCTCATTTTATATTTCATTTACTTTTCCCCAAAAAAGGTTAGTTGTTTTTTTCAGTGATAATGCATTACACTATTAAGCAGGAGTACCGTGTACTTTTTGTGTGTATGAGCACTTATATAGTTTAAACATACTCTAAATTTTAGCTTTTATTAAGAAAGATGAATCATGCCTTTATTTTTTACCTTACAGTTTTTACTGAAGCTGCATGTGCATACAGACTTGGACCCAATCCAAAAATTAAAAACAAAACTAAATTGCCTTTAGAATTGTTACGAGTCAAATACCATCTCCTTATGGCTGCTGTGACAACGAGGGGGAAGGAAGGGGGCTACCAGGGCACAGCTCTATTTTAAGATGGGAAGGGAGTGCAGAAAGTACAAGAAAGAATCCGTTAACTAAACAATCAAAAAAGTTATACTGACATTTGAACGAGAATGTCTGAGGAAGGTGAAGGAAGGAGAGGAAAGGTAAAAAATGTTTTTTATTCTCCTGAATGTACTTCTGCCAGTGAACTACAAGTGCTAAATTCATAGGAAAGAGATGCAAGAGGTGTTCACTCCTAATTTAATTCTTTTTTTCACCCGGAGTAGGTAACAGTTGTTAAAAATCTACCAGTCAAGTTCTGGCTGGACCACCCACTGATGAAGAGTAGAGAGATCGTGCTCCTTTTTGCATGCCAGGTAATGCCCACCCCAGTCACCACGTCACACGGTCACCATCAGGCACTGGCACCATAAGGACAGCACAACTTAGCAAATGTGTCCTTGTAAATTCAAATGTGGCTTCACACATGGAAGCATTGGAGCGAGAACCCTATTAACGTGCTTACTCTGACTGCTCTCGGGGATTTTCAGTCCCACTTCTCCCTCCTTCACAAGCTCTGAAGCCAGTCCTCACGTACAAAGCCCGGGGAAGCTCGATAGAAGAACAAAACGTGTGTTTGCAGCTTTCTACAAACCACCTCATGCCCTACGAGCACAGAAACCCGGCCAGCGCCGCACGTTTTGCAGACGTTTGTTATTTGTTGTGCTGCATTCTGAGAAAGCTGCTGTGAACCACAAAATCCCAAGCAGCTTTCAGAGAAAATGTTTACTCATTTCCACGTTGAATAGCTCCTATCAGCTTGGCTCAGGCATGGCTATCAATACATCAAAAAATTCTCCAAATAAAATGTGGTGCTTGGAAACCACAAGATGTGTGTGGGTCTATTTTCTGCTGAACTACTGATTTTCTTCAAGATGAGTATCTTAATTCAAGAGACTGAAGAATGAAAGGTTCAGGTTTTGTTGTCTCTCAAGAAAGCCTCTTTGAGGAGAGAGTTGCTCATCATCATAATTCTGCCATGACTCACAAGATACTTGGTGTTGAGTACAAAGCCTCATTTCCAACAGCTAAGTTATTAGGTAAGAGTGAGCTTTTCTCTTTGGGTTCGTTGTTGGCTTTTTTTTTTGTTTAAGAAATTGATTTTTAACTCTCAAATGTGACAAAGGTTCTGTCAAGTTTGTTGATTTAAAGGGATGCTCAGATCCGAAACTCCCACAGCGTGTTTTTTCTCAGGGAACACATAATTTTAGCAGTAATCCACAACAAGCACAACTAAAAATCTTTGTGAATAATTCTAACAATATGATGAAGAGAGGCAGGGAGGGAGGGAAAAGCTAGCATTAGAACTGAAGCACATTCCCAAAGATCACAAGACCATTAAGAGCACATCTTTGATTTCATGCTTCATTGATAAAAGACCAAACTATTTGAAACACAGTCTAAAATATGACACCCACGTGTTTTTATCCTGATACACTTGGATAGCACACCTAAAATCGATGATGAGCCCTGTGCTGATAAAGGAAGCTGGCCTTAGCCTTGACAGCTGCAAATACGAGAGGACGGAGCAAGCTGTTAGGGGGGAAGGGAACATGCTTAGGAAGTCCCTGTGAGGCACAGCCAAGAGAACACAGACGTGGTGGGAGAGGAGAACAACGAGCACCATGAAGGCTCCAAACACCCAGCACAGCCCTGGCCACCATCAACGCCTCCTCTGCCTCCCCAGTTCTTCCAGGCCTATCTTCCCTCTGCGCTCATGGCTCCCATGACGTCCCTCCCCTCCCAGCAGCGTGAGAAATACCGCGTAAGAACATCCCAAACAGGAGTGAGGGAAAACATGGGAGTTCTACTGGGTAACACATGAGGAGGAGAGAGATCAAAACCATGGGGTTAACACCATACAGGAGAGACATAGACCTGTTGGAGAGGGTCCAGAGGAGGCCACAAAAATGGTCAGAGGGATGAGGACAGGCTGAGATAGTTGGGGTTGTTCAGGCTGGAGAAGAGAAGCTCCAGGGAGACCTTCTTGCGGCCTTTCAGTACTTAAAAGGGGCTTATAAGAAAGACGGGGACAGACTTTTTAATAGGACCTGTTGTGACACGTCCTATTAAAGGAGAGAGAGATTCAAGACTAGATATAAGGAAGACATTCTTTACGCTGAGGGTGGTGAAACACTGGCACAGGTTGCCCAGAGAGGCAGGAGATGCCCCATCCCTAAAAACATCCACGGTCAGACTGGACAGAGCTCTGAGCAACCTGATGGAGTTGCAGATGTCCCTGCTCATGGCAGGGGGGTTGGGCTAGCTGACCTTAAAGGTCCCTTCCAACCCAAACCATTCTGGGATTCTATGAACACATGGCAGAAGCTGAAGGTCAAATCCAAACTTTGAAGAAAAATAACTCCTGGCCTTTCTTCAGAGCAGATGTAGCTTCACAGTCTAAAACACATCTTTAGTGAACTGGATTCCTTGGAGCTATCATTCCAACACATGTCTGAGGGACCTGAAATCGTTTGGGTACCTTTAAGAGAGCTTGCTGCAACAGACCTGCTCTCCACAAATCAGACTTCAAATGAAACTTTGTGTTTTCACCTAAACACAGGCCAATGTTTATATATGCTGCACTATAAATAGCATTAAAGCAAAAACTGACAAATTCCAGAAAGATTAGAGTTATTGCAAGGAAACTGATTCTTCCCCAGAGGATACAGCTTCCCCCTGTGCCCGACACCGTATTTGAACAGGTCAGACTCCCTCCTCTGTTGATCAGCTCACCTCTAGCACAATGTTCTACACAAACGTGCGCACACACACACGAACACTGAGTATATGAAATTTTCTGCTATAATTTTATGTTTATTCATGTGGAAAACACCCACAAAAAAGGCTGTTATGGGAACGCAGTATTACATTTGAAGGCAAAAATAAAAATTCAGCATCATTATGTATTTCTATCTAATTAGCAAGAAAAAAATACATAGACAGAATTCCTGTTTTCAGCAGCCACTGTGTTGGATCGGCGAGTCAAGTTGCAGTCAGCTGGCAGCAAAGCGTCTTGTAACTTGTTGCTGATTTCAAATCCCCTTGACGAAGGTACTGGTTGATCTCAAGTTTCTGGTTTTGTGGCTAGAAGTAGCTCCATTTATGTCCAATATCTCCCCGAGACACATTTTCTTTCTCCATAAGGAAGAGAGAAACACGTGTTTCAGGATTACTGTTTTTATGAAATATGAACAAGATCGACACACAAAATAACAAAATACAAATGATCAGCCAAGAGTCACACACACTCATTTCCACGTACAAACCTTCACCTGCATTCACGTCATCAGCTATTACACATCCTATTCACAATAAACTTCAGAATCTCGTATCATCCCTCAAAATACCTCAACCAGACTGACTAGCTGAGCCCAAGCTTCGCAGATTCTGCTGCTGAAATCAAGGACACATGGGGACAGGCAGATTTACAAAAAGTATTGTAAGTGTCAAATTTCTTCAGCTGCCCTTTATCCGATTATCCCCCTCCTATAATCTCTCATCTGAGATCAGCTGCTTGTAACTTTGATCTTCCTGCCAGTTACACTGACAGTTCAGAAAAGTGTATTTCACGTGGCTTATACTGACCACAACAGCACCAAACACTAGGTCAATATCCAACACCCCGAAATCTTAAATCTGGGGAGGAGGAGATTTTGTTTGTGTACTGCTTGAAACCGCACAAAACATTCAGAATGGAAATATTAATGAAGAATAATCAAGTAATATGATACTGGACTTGCTTGTTCCTGCAGCACATCACAAAAACCAGTGCACTCGAGCCAAACAACTGGCATTACAGCACACTTGGCTACCTTGGAACTGAGCCAGCGTCCAGCCTCAGGTGAAAGGGATTCACCACCACCTTTCCCAAAGAACGGCAGGAGCAGCCACAAATCCTGAAGATACACAAAGGACATACAACACCGCTAGAAGGGATGCTCACCTAGTAGGAACTGCTACACACAACTGAAATCAGTTCATTTTAAGTTAAAAGGACTGAACAAAAGCTACCTGTGAAAGGGCTGGATGCACTATGATCAGCTTGCACAAAGATATATCCTTGGGCCAACGTGTACCTGCTCAGCCCCAGAAGCTGGTGACAGCTCTGCCTCTGAGGAGAGGCCTCGGAAGGATTTAGGCAAAATAACTCATAGACGGTAGGAAATGGTGGATGAAGCTGATCTGATGATATTACAGTGGAGGTGCAAAAGGCTGGTGGTTCATGACGGCTTCGTAAGTGCTCCTCCTCCTGTTTTACTCACTTCACCTTAGTGCGCACATACAGTTCCCCTTTTGAAGAAACCTTTTTAGATTTCCACACACAGACTAACCAGGCTAAATTACAGGCATCTGGGCTTACAGCAGAATCCACGTGCTCCAGCCTTTCCTCATCACCACCAACAGAAAATTCTATATTGAAATTTTTAAACCGTTCTTATCACCCCGGTATCGAAGGACATTTCAGGAAGACACCATGCCTTGTGACCAGGAACATTAGGTTCCTCCTTACTAACATGGAAAGTGTGATTCTATTTAGACTTTAATCTTAGGAACATAGCAGCTAAGCTTATGGAAGCAAAGGGAACACAACACAACTTGCTCCTGTTCGGGAGCACTATGACAACTGTAAGATGCTGTGAGAAGTCACTGCAGCTTTGGACGTGGCCCAAAGCAAGCCTCGCTTTTTCCAAAGCTTACGTATTCCCACCCTGGAGAGTGCTCTCCCTCGTAATGAAAAAGGAGAATTCTCATTTCAGAATTTCAGATAACCTCCCGTGGTCAGAACAGCAGCCACTTTCAAGTAAAAGGTCTCTTGTTAAATAACACAAGTTTGACACTGAAATGGGGACAGATGCTGGCACTTCAAGAGGAGATAGATGCTGTCACTTCAAGAGGAGATAGATGCTGTCACTTCAAGAGGAGATAGATGCTGTCACTTCAAGAGGACGGAAGGCAGGAAAAGAAAAGAGAAGTAGTTTCCTCAAAATAGCTAAGGAAAGTAGTGGCAAACAATCAGTTCAGCTGTAATGCAGCAAACCAAGTACACATGGATCCAGTATTCCACCACACGCAGCACTTGCAAGACTTTTCTGCAGCTACCCACCTTTAATGAATCTTGAATAACTTTTCGGTCGCATCTACATAGGAATTTCAGCTATACAGATTAGAAACTGCAATTTCTAGTAATTTAGTGCCTCATTAACTCGCACTGTGCTAGGACTGGTTCGTGACATTACAAAAGAACCCGTCCGTCCTCAGACTTTTGTGAGGCTTTCTTAGCCTACCGGTGAACTTAATTGAGATCCTTCTGGTTGGTTGACCAGAGCTGCTTCTTGTAGCTCAGCACTCGGTGACGCTGGGAGCACAGAAGATCGGAAAACAGCACAGAATACCAATTTCCAATGTTTAAAAGTAACAGCAGGCTCATCCATGATGAATGCAGACATCCTGATTTTGTCAGTACCACCAAACAGCTTAAACGTTATGGAATGCTCTTCAGATACACCAATGATTTGCCTACGCTTTGCTACTCCATACCAGAAGCAAAGCCATGCCACCCAGAACTTCCACGCATGGAAGCCAAGTTATAAACTTGATGGAGAGCTTTGCCCTGACCTACTAGCCAATGAGGCCATAACTAACATAGAGGGAGACTGATACCACCATCTGAAAAGGTCATCTACTCCAGACTGCTACAGGTCCACAGAATCCTGCTATAGAATTGAGAGCAATACGCAGTAAAAGAGCCATTTCTGCTTTCTAGCATGTAATTTCCCCCTCTCTTTTTTTTTAAGCAATAAATGTAAATTCAGTCGAATAACCAGTTAACCTGCCAACATCTCCCCACTATTTCAAGTTTATTTTCAATAACACATAGTTAAGAACAAAAAAAAAGGAACCCAGAAAAGAAGTATTGCTTCTGCCTTTAGCTGCAGCCATCCCTCCACTGCATGTAATAGCCTCTAAATCACTCTCTGATCATCATGTGGAAAATCCCTTTTTTGCTACAGCTTTCCTCTTAACAACAAAGATGTCAGACATCACTTAACCTGGCTGCAGCTCCAACTGCCACACTTCAATGCCACTTCTCCAGGTTGTTCCCCAGGCCCAGCCTTGAAGAGGTTGATGAAATACAGCCCCAGCTCTCCCCCAGCCTGTTCCATCATGGTGATCTGCCCCTGGGACTTCACCCTCTCTAATGCTGGGGGCTTCTTCAGCAGCATCCCTTTTATCCCCACCCCTACACTAAAAGGCAATGACAGCCTTGCTGCTCTCATGTGGGAGAACACGATCAGTAAATGGGTGATGATGATAACCAGTCAAATTGTCTGCAGAAGTGGCAGAGACAGGGCATTTTCCACTTGCAGTTGGCCTTTTTTGCCTTTAAGGGCAGGTACATCCTGGAAATCCCTTACCACTCCTATGACCTCACGAACAACAGCAAAGTTAATCCTTGTCTTTTAATAAGCTCCCTGCACTGAATGGCTGCCCATTTGATCCCCACTGATACCAGTCTCCTCGACATGTTTTAATACCCGTACAGATTTGGCTGCTTCTTCCAAGGCCATTTCTTTGCTGTAGCACATGACAGTCACACCAGAGATTAGACAAAACCTTGGTGTACTCTTCTAATCAGCTGGCAGCATCCAAGCAGAAATCTCTTCTAATGATGTACTCTAAGCTGATGAAAAAAAACAAGCAAGCAAACAGGCAAAGAGAGTTGTTTATATGGAACTAAGATTAAAAAACAATTAGAAGTATGAGAACCTGCCTGAACAAGTAGCCTCTGCAACACGGAGGTAGGCAAGAAAAGTGGAGCACACACGCTCAGCAAATTAAAGAAACTCTATAAAGGAAAAGATAATGGTGTCTGTATTCCACCACATCCCCAGCTAAGCATACAAATTCAGGTTCAGAGTACCCAGACACACACGTATAAAGATTCTAGGATGCTGATCAGTGCACACAGTTTTGGACTAAACCTGTATTACTAAGGTTCCAAATGTCAACTAAGGGCCTGACTGTCACTCTTCACTCCAAAGGTATAAAACTATATATGTAACTGAGTATCTTTCAGAAACCTTCATCAGCAGGAGATGCTGAAACCAAAAATCTATTCTACACCTGAAAAATCTAGGCCTCTGAATCTGCCAGAAGACCTTGTGGTTTGTTTGTTTAACTTGAAGTTCTGTTCTACTCAAAGTCCAGTGTCTAGGATAAACAATATAGTTTAGCGGTTGAGTTTATTGTATGCCACCGATTCCACCACAATAGCTTAGTTCACAAAGAGTTTTTAAAGAATGATGAGGGGGGGTGGAACAGGGGGAGTGTTACATCAGCTCTAAATATTCAACATCTAATCAAAGCCTTGCTTTGTTGCAAAATGTTGGTGTCATGTGAGCCCCATGGATTTTTCTGCATACAAAAGCTTGGGCGTGGGAATACTTTGAAGCAAACTATTTTGCCTGCCAGGAAGAACCTTTAAGGGCCAGCTAGTGAGCCCCTCAGTTCTTAGCCCTCACCACAGCTCCCTCCATACATCCACCCAAGACAAACAGGTTCTCCTGCAGATCCCAGGAAAAGCATTTACTGAACAAGTTTGGCTACTAAAGCCCAGAGAACGGAGGATACGTTTCAGAAACCTCAGGCCACCCTCATGTATAACAGGCATCAGATCCAACACAGAAACTCCGTGTTTCACAGCACAGTGGCTGCTCTCGCTTCACCTGGGTTAACTGGGAGAAGTAACATCAGGACCCACTGGAGTAAATTCTGCAGTGAAAATATAGACAGTCTATTTCTTTTTTGTCTCCGAGCTAGCAAGACGAAACCTTACTACAGCTGCACTGTGAATACACACCTATACCTCTGTGCAAATGAAACAGCATTTGCACGTAGCCAGTGGAGTATTTTAAGAATCGTTGCTCCATGAGATGGCCGCTGGTAACGGGGCTGGCGCAGCGCAGAGGAACAGGGACTGCACAGAGGGGAAGCCAAAGCAGGATAACGAGGACTCAGTAAGAAGCTCAACAGAGGAAGCTTTGAGAGGCTCAGAAAGGCAACTAGAAGAAAGACAGAGCGTAAAACCAGAACAGAAACAGACTGAGAGAGGCACAGGCCAGAGGAATCTGTGACCACTAAAGTACTTTCTTCTCCAGTGTGGTGGTTTGTTGGTGGTGGTGGGGTTTTGTGTTGGGTTGGGTTTTTTTTCTCCTTTCTTTTTTGTTTGGTTGGTTGGCTTTTCTTGAGTACTCTGTAGGAGATACAAACTCTCCCTCGCAGAAGTGAAAATCACCCACAACAACTGCAGGCAATGGCAGCTCTGCTTAAGGTACAGCAGAGATTTTATATGATAAAGTTACAAAAAAGATGTGGAAGAAGGAAAGAATAGACAACAGAATAAATCAGCTTTTGTTCTTTATCTGTCAAAAGAGGATTTATGATATATTACAGGCTATCATACTTTATTTTCTAACATCTTTGCTGAGCAAAAGGACGCAATACAGTACTTAATTGTCTCGATGTAAAATGCTTAAGGTGTCTGCAAAGTTGTCAGTCTGATTACTCCTATTTTTGCAAACGCAGAAACTGAATTGTGGGAAGAACGTACCTCACAAGGCTCCCCAGGCAGCCAGCCAGCAGCAGGGCACAATCGAATTTGTCTTACTCAGTGCTCGATCCACTAGGTAACACTTACTAAAACAATGCTTTTATTTCATGTCCTTGAGTATGTCTCAGAATAATGTGATTAAACACAGAACTCAGTTCAAATTGTCAGTGTAACCTAAAATACGTAACGACTACTTACTTCTGTTCCTGTACACGTTAACGTGTTCTAAGTTCCCCAGCACCACCTGGACCACTATTTTTCACACAGCTCTCAAATGAAGATATGTCAGCAAGACTCTTGGCAGGCTTCCTGACATTGTGCTGGTGCTTCCATTTCAGTAGCACCTCTGAAGAGAGGACAGTGGAAACAAACTCTAGAGTACTACTCCCTCCCTCTTTATCTGCCACACTGTATTCAGAGTATCTGTATATGGTGAAGCAGTAAGGGACTGGAAGCAGGTCTTCCCACCCGTGCTCCTGTTATTGTCAATACTGGCAGAACGATATTGCTGCTACAGCAACAGTGGCAGGTTTTCAAAGAAACTGCAGTGTATACAAGGATGTTTTACACAGCCAAACAGAAAATCTTCCTTCCAGTTCCCCCTGGCTTCAGACAAAAGAAGCAAACCCTAAATCAACACGATTCATGAGCACATAGGGAAAGGCAGATGCCTCGGTTCTGCCTGCACTAGAAACCTTTATGATTAAAAAGTTTTATGCTGGTGTAGCTCCACTCTGAAGAATCAGCAGAGGCTCTGAGCACTCCGTGTTGATGATGTAGCACTGGACACTGCCAAATCCAAGTCTTGCCTGCAAATGCTGCTGCTCCAACGCTGAAATGCACATTATAGTATGTTAGTGAAGAAGAGAGAAGAGTTTGCTGAAAGACAGCCACTTCTATTTTAAAGGAAGATGATCAGTAATATATTATTAACCATCAAAGTCATTAAAATTTTATCACAACTGTAATATCATTATTTCTTGTACTTAAAAATAAAAATGAAAGCTAGAAGTTGTTTCTTGCATTTTTTTTTAAAGCACAAGTATCAGTACGAAGAATGCTAGTATTAAAAAGGTAATTTTGCAAGCAATTCATAACTGAACGAAAATCAGTTACTGCAGTATTCCACTAACCTTCAGAAGAGCTGTTAATCTCAATATTCAGGATTCTGCACAGCAGGGTAGGGTTGAGAAATTAATCCTTTTAAAGTTGAATTTCAACAACTGACAAAGGCATGTGTTAGCTGAATTCTATTTATGGCATTCATCCAAATATCAAATAAAGCTTTCCTGGCTGTGTTTCAGTCACCCCCATTCACAGCTCAAAGAGTACTTCTATAAATGTAGACAGACAGTATAAATCCTGTGTCCTGTTTGCATCCAATTTTACACATCTCAGAAAGAGAGAACAACATTATTTAGTAATTGTCACTTCAAGAAATGACCACTAATGACTTACTGAAAAGTCTGTCCTAGGCAGTTGTAAACTCCAGCCAAAAACCCAAGAACTCAAGAGATACTACTGAAATACCACGGCGGACAAGGCAGAGCAACTAAGGACTGACAGACTGCACGTACATGAACATAACAGGGTTTGCCACATATGAGGAGTAGTATTTGAAGATGCACATCTCTCTCACAAACAACCCAAAATGGGAGGAAAAAAAAAGAAATAAAAAAAAATATCTGTTCACAATACTTTAAGAATTAAAAAAGAAATAAATCCAACGTTGCTATGTTTTAATCTTCTAGTATGCAGAAAACTGAGCTAAGCTTATGTTTGGAAAGAATCCAAATATGATTGGTATGAAAATTCAATTAAGGCCTTCAAATAACCTCATTCTGCCATACAACAGTTATATACAGTTGTTACAACAATGGCATTTCTTTACTTGTGATTCTACACTAAACCAAGTTTTAAGGATAGTTGGTTTTCTCCCCGTCTTCACATTCTGTCACTACAAAGACTTCATTTCTCAAATGCTCAGAGAAACCCAAATACAGTACGACCAAAGAATATTAATGAGCTATTTATCAGCCACTTTAACATATTGCTGTTGTTTCAAAACCCAAGTTCACCAGAAACGCAGAGGTAACTGGGTGCTCCAGCCAGTTATGTTAGTCCCGTAGGTGCAACGCACCATCCGGACTCAGAGGCGCACAGAAGTCCACCCAACCCTCCACTTACTATTCTCTCACAACAATGTTTCTCAGCCTTTTCAGGTTTGTACGATTTTTTCTGACAGGGTTATTTTTGCCATCTCTTACATTTGCTGTAGAACAAGAAATGCAACACCAGCAATGGGAAATATATGCACTTTTTGAGGCTGTACCATGATATTTGACCTTGAAGAATAAAAGCGTACAGGTATTTGGACAGACTTTCAATACACTGCAACCACCTCTCAGATTCAGTATTTTATTACAAACCTGGGCGTAGAGGCTATGTTCACAAGGCTTGACACGTCCTAGTAACTCCTACCACGATGGCTACCACCTCGAGCTCACGAACCATCTTCACGCCTCCCTCTCTTTACTCACTTTAGTAAGACACTGACAGTAAAAGGTATCCTCTTTCGTCATCCCCAAAGCTGAGAAATATTTATGCTTCCTACCATCATTTTGGTTTCTAGTCATAATTCAAGTACTATGTTTGATGATAAACATGATTTTTAAAAACAAACATAAGTAATGTTTAACAAACAACACTCCTTGGCACAGTCAAAAGCAAGCTCTGCTGAAGGCCTGACATCTGTAACACCACTGCAGCCAAAGTGACTACTCACGTCCATGGAAGAGACATGTTGTGTGAAGGTGATGGAGCCCGAGACTCTTGTATCTCACCAACTTCTCCCTCCGGTACTGCAAGATCCCAGATTAGGAGGTAAAACTGCATCAGTGTTAAAAAACATTGAGAGCAACGAGAGACAGCCCAGATGCTTCACACACATTTCGCACAGTCACAAGGCATCTCGGAGCACGGCACGCGAGTCCCAGATTGCCTGCTCAGCTTTCTGTCACATAGAGCACCAGCAGCAGCGACTCTGAACACGCTCGTGCCGGAAATTGGAAAAAAAAGAAGAAAAGGAAAAAGAAGATTACAGATAAAATCCTTTTTTAGTGTGCCTGAATGACACCACAGAAGCACGTGTTGTGGACAGCACTGGTTCAAAGTGAGCTTTCCCCAAGCACAAGGTGCTGTGGTTCCAGCTCAGGCTGTACATCTACGAGCCCTTTGGTTCTTTCTAAGGAGCAGTGCTGCTGGCACACACCAAGCCTCCTTACACTGCAGATAAAGACAGATGCAACTAATGTGGCGCGTACCCAACCCCAGGCAAGCCTGTGGGATAGAGACTGCACCTGGAAGGGATTCCTCAAGGAAATAACGACGCAAGTTGTTTGTAAAAACAGGTTTTGAAACTATTAAGCAAGTTCTTCTCCAAATGTGTTCACACATGACTCTCAGAAGACAAGTGGGAACCTAAGCCAACCACTTCATGGCAAAACGTGGATAAAAGATTCCCTTCTGTACTCCAGAGCTAAAACTCCAATGGAATCAGAGGGAGAGCAGCAACAAAATAATCCGTGGTGTAACTGCTCTGGAACTGCCAAGCTGTGTAAAACTTAAGGATGGTCATAACAAATCAAACTAAATATTGATTAGCCCCTATGTTTCCTCTGATAGTAGCAAACTATAAGGAAAGGTTTACAAGAACTAGTAAGTTTAGAAGAGTATTTCTATTAGAATACATCCCAAATTCTGAGAACCAGCTACAGACTAACTCTCTAGCTTACGGGCCTCCCTGAACAGATATAACCTCTACAAATCTAACCGCTTCTTGAATCATTTACTCTTTTACCAACTAAAACCTCTGTCAGTTGTTTCCACAAGTAAATGGTGTGCAGGAAAAAAAAAAAAAAAGGAAAAAACTACTCTGTCTTTTGTTTTAAATTGCCTCCTGGTCACAGCATTGTCTTCTATCCCTGAAGTCACGAAAAATTACAAATAAGCACGGCCTGTTTCTCTGTGCTATACCAGTCACAGCTTTCATACTCCTATCCCCTTCATTCAAATCATCTTTAGTTTTTATCTACAGTTAAACTCTGCAACACCTTGTATGTGCTAAAGCTTGACACTGATTCAAGAAAAGACAATATAATGGAAGGTCAGTCCACTGAGAGTTAGAGATCATGGGGATAACTGGCCAGCGTGGAGACAAAGATCATATCTAGATGGATACAGCATACCTGTCAAAAGCTTTTGGGGATTTCACCATCCCTTGTCGAAGACTATCCCCCACCACCACCAAACTGAGCTATCAATCTGCTACGACCAGCTTCTCAAAAGCCATACACTGTTATACTTAAAGATCTCTTCAGCTCAATTAAATTGTCTTTCCTTACTGGACTTCTAAGGGGGAAAAAAACCCTTGTACTCAGTTTCTTCAACAGATAACTAGTATCCCACTATATAAAGTATTTGTTCCAAATGCCCAGAGTACATCAGCTGTCTTTCCTGTATGCCCAAAAGCTGAATTCAGTAAAAATAAAGCCTTAGATTCCTTGGCTCAGGTGCAGAACGGTAGTAATCTTCCTAAATGAATTCTTTTGCTATTGTATTAATGTACTGAAATACCTGCATGGCAAGGAGTACTCAAATTTACTCTAAACAATATAATCCCTTCCTTGCTACCACACCTTCAAAAGCACCTTTTTTACTTAAGTGGCAGCAAATAACTTAACTGAATCACTGAAGCTTAAACTGAATCCTTCCAGACCACAAAATAAGAAACCAAATGATTTCCCCATCTGATTAAAGAGCAACTCCACTCCAGGTGCAGTTCAGGTTTCAAGGTGAGGCAGATGGCCCTGTCTAGAATTCAGATGCCCTAAAAGAAAAGCAAAGTAAGATTTATCCCCAAATGAAACCTGCACACAGGCTAAGGACGGGCACTGATCACACTCATGCAAATATACTTACAGACAAGAGATGATGAAGTTCTTTCTCTATCCCTAACGAACGCAGAGAAGAGTTTAAAACTGCTGACCGTGTCATGTGTGCCTGGAGCACAGAACTCCAGGAATGCCCAGAAAGTCCCTTTCAAAGGAACACAGTCATATAAACAAGTGTAAACCCCTTTCTTAAGGGAGCACCACGGCAGTCACCTCTCCCAATAGGTTCTGAACCTGGTAGATACCTCAGCAAAACTAATAACAGGACACAAAATCTCAGTGAACACTTCCTACAGATTTCAGGAAAATAAATGGCTGTATCCAAAAGGAAAAACCTGACTTAGTGCCCCAAGAGGGAAGTGACTGCTCCGTAACACCAGACATGAGAATTTCCGATGTGGGAGCTCACAAACATCCCAGCAGTAGGAAAAGCTGTTCAGAACTCACAGACTGCCATGCATTTAGGGCCATGAAGATGAAGGGCCTGGAGCATCTCTTTCACAGGAGAGGCTGAAAGAGCTGGGACTGTTCAGCCTGGAGAAGAGAAGGCTCAGGGGGATCTTGTCCTGATGGGAGGGAATGAGGCGCCCTGCTGAGCAGCGCCCAGTGACAGGACAAGAGGCAATGAGCACCAATTAAAACACACTAAACTCCATCTTAATTATCTTAACCATGAAGGTAGCCTAACACTGGCACAGGCTGGCCAGAAAGGTTGTGGAGTCTCCACCCACGGAGATGGTCAAAACCCAACGGGACACGGTCCCAGGCAGACTGCTCCAGCTGGTGCAGCTTCAGCAGGGCCTTTGGATCAGGGGATCTCAAGGGGTCCCTGCCAACCTCGACGACTGTGTGACCAAGAGCTGGCACTGCCTCCTGAAGTACTCACTCTGCTCCCCTCCCACCCCCTGCACAACTGGGACATTTGATTGTTTTCAGAGGCTTAACCTAAATCCCTGCGGTCTGTAGCATTTATTTATGAGATATAACCAAGACTATCAGGAAGTTCGTTCCTCGGTAAGTCTGCTTTAATAGGAATACATATTCCAAGCTAGGCCACCTTTTCCCTCCCCTAAGAAACAAAAACATACTCAAATATTTTAAACCAGGAGAAATCCTCATTCCTAATATTAAACTGAAGACAGTAAACTTTAAACAGAAGACAAGAAATATTTCTTCACCGAGTATACGATTGGACGGTGGAATTTCTTGCTGAATCCAAAAACTAATCAAGAGTCAAATAAAGAACTGAGTAAGATTGTAGATACTCCTGTTGTACCCCAAACGGTTAAGCATACACACAAAGCACACTCACTGTGAAGGCAGACGTACCCAAATTGTGAAACGTGCGTTCTTAGTGGGACTCGTGTTACTCAGACGTGCAGTGCTGCTTGGCGTGAGCTCTGCAGCTCAGGAGGAGCCACTGCTGCCAACGCTCGCCGAGGACAAGCACGGAGGGAAGCGGAACGTAATTGTAACGGAGGCACATTGTCACAACCGGCATCTTCCTGCCCCACTTTACAAAGCAGTTTGCATGCCCACTCTCAGTGAACAGTCATATTAGTGGGTCATGTTCCCCTACGCACAAGAAAACAGGAACTGTCATAGTTCAGAGAAGCTACGAACTCTGCAGCTTATTATTTTCCAATCACTCTGTAGTGCTGCTATCACAACCTACAGATTCTTCTGCTGAGTGAATCCATAAAAAAAATAAATAAATCAGGCCTCTACACAATGAGAGACTGAAACAACCAGCTTGTAGCGTCAGTTTTTCTAAATGGGAGTGGAACTCCAACACTTCGAAACTTTTTGTTACTGTCTTTTAAGTCTCTTTCTCTCCTCTGTGCTTCACCTTGTCTGGGCATTAATGGGAACTGCTCTCCATCTTCCTTTTGCTTGCCAAACAGCCTGAACTTCACCGCAACTCAAATCTGCTTTTAGTACCAAAACTTTGCATGACTTTGGCATATTGCATTAGTTTTATACACTTTGTAAGGTGACCCAACATTCTAATTATTTACAAAGCAACCGAAAGCCTTTCCAACTGCTGTAGGGACAAGCAATCGAGGGGAATTGGAGAACGACTCTTCACAGCATATTTAGGTACATAGTGAAAACACTCCTCTTAGCCTGGTGCAGTGATATTCACGAGACAGCCCACTCAGAACTACACGAGTCAATGCCATAATTTAACTGATGTTGAGCATTTACACTTCAAACTGCTAAAACACTGCATGCTTTCAGGAACAGCAGTTACTTAAGATTTACTATGTGTCCATTAGAATCTGCTATTACACCACAGCTTAAAGTTAGATCTGAGAGTTCGCTTCGGTCAGTTCCTAAAAGAATTGCTGTACTTGCTGGCGAGAAAGCCAAAACTTGTCGGCATATTCAATCTCATCAGTTTACTCTTTACATAAACACAGAGAAGATAACAAAAACGTGACAAACTGCACAGACATGACCACATACCTTACTTCACCTGCACTTTGGCCACTCGTCCATTCCTGCTAGGCTTTACCAGCATACCTAAACGTCAAAGGGAGTTCGGGCCACTGCCTTTTTGCATAAAAAAAAGCACTACTACTCCTTCATTTTCTCCAACTCAAATAAAGTACATTTCCACATAAAACTAAGTAACCTGTGTAGCGGTGCAAAAATCAGATCAAGGCTCCAGGCTGACAATCATTTTTAGTCAACAGACCCCAGAAGGTAACTGTGCTGTTGAAAACTTACAAATAAAGATCAGATGCTTGATAAAAATTGAAAAATCTTAACTTACAATGTGGGAAACATGATAAAAAATTTACTTCTTGACTATACTAAACAGCAGTATCCTACAGACTCCCCTTATGAGTGGCTATAATGGATTTTAAACAACCAGAACTAACTGAAGCACAAGTACTCTTGACTCATATTTTTGTATTCCAAAGATTCTCAGATCTCTATTAGAGCAAGTATCAAAACTGCACAAAGAACTTTCCAGAACAAAACAAAATATAAGGGACGCATTTCTCTCCGTGCCAGAGCCAGTTTAGCAGTTCTACCTCACCCACTACCTCCTCCACCACTTAACCCCAGTCCTCGATACCCTCTTTCTTGCCCTGACACCACTACTTGTGCAGCTGCACAGCAAACCAGACCAGGGAGCAGAACAATGTTAGAAAATCCTATCAAAATACAATATACTCATCCGAGATTGGTTTCCCAATCCCATTCATCTTGCTGCCACAAAAAACAATTGTGCTGGCACGATTCAGAGAACAGTACATGGGTGAGAACAGACGGCAGGGAGAGAAGGGTCTGTTTAAACAGCTCCGTCACTGGAATATTCAAATTACAGTGTGAAAAGCTGTGAATTCAAAATCCTCCCCCCCTACCCCCAGCACCACATGTAATCACCTTGCAGCGACATATTCTATAGCTTTGTTTTTAAAGCCAATAAACTCGTAAGATTCAAAGTAGAAGTGGCCATTGACAAGGCTGACACAGAATTTAAGGAACTTTGGTAGAATCCATTTCAGTTGACTTAAGTCAGAATGTCCCGAGGGCAGCTGGAAGAGCTGCAGCAGGCGGGTGCACGCTCAGCACTGCTTGGCCAGCATCACACCTCTATGAGCTACAAAAAGCAGCTAAGTATTATTTCTGTTCCTAAAAACTGCTACCACTAGTTCTAAAGTTTAAAACTAAAAGCAGGTTCTTACTATTTTTCTAAAGCATCTGTTCCATCCCTCTTTGATAATCCAATCACTGCCTTACTAGAGTTATCCCTTAGATCGTGGAAAGAAAAATTCTGGTGGGAGGGGAAAAAAAAAAAAAAAAAAATCACCAAAACCCACGTGTTGTATCCACGATTCTCAGTGAACACAAGTAGATTACAGTCATTTAACATTTAAGCATGGAGGAAAACTGAGTTTTGACTATATGACATTTTTAGGGCAAAAGAGCTATTTAGGAGCCTACCACCATTTTTCTTGTTGCTTCCAAGTTCCAGAAAGTCTCAGTTTTACAGTTACTCAACTGTGTAAAGCAAAATCTGGGGGAGATGAATAAAAAGTTCTGATCATACTTGCTGCTGTGCAAAAATGTAACTTTATTAGTACACACATGATACTTTGTAATTGTCCAAAATGAATGTATCAGCTAAATTAATCACATGTTTAACCAGTTCAGATTTAGTACCTGACATCTTATGGACTGCTTTAACCACAGTTCTGCACTCAGCCTGTTTACAATGAATAGCTCACCTTGCTATATTTGAATGTTGCAGATGATATTCAACCACACAACAACTAGCCTCAGGTTTTAGGTTTTATGCTCCAGTGATTTTTCTACTCCATTACTAATTTGTATGCACATTTTGGTTGTTTTATTTCAGAAAGGACAGTGTGTTATGCAAAGATGGGAATTAAACCTATTACATTCTAACCGTTTTCAGCACTCAAGAATGCATACCTTTTTTATAGCTCATTATCTTCTTATTAGCAGATAGCACCCTTCCACAATGGTTACAAAGCAATACCTTTTTTTAATAGTGATTACACATAAAAAGATGGGTTTTCGTCCTTAGCACAAGCCAGTTCCTCAGGAGCTGCGGGGTTGAGCTTCAGCAACAGGCCTTGGAATCAACACTTTGCATTTCTTTTCTTTTTAACAGCTACAACCAGCCACATTCCAGAGGCCTGCAACTTAAGCACAGTTTCACTATCATTTTAAGCCAACATAAGCTGGCACTGCTGCGGAGAGAAACAGTCCCACCCTTCCCCGCTGCTGGTTTTCACATGTCCTTTTCCTTGAGTCAGCACAAGCCATTCACAAAGACCCACAGCAAACATGACCAGGACACTCACCTAGTTAAAAATCAACATTTCTCTTCCCCTTTTCCTTTTCGTGGTTGGGGGGCAGGGTGAGAAGGAAGAAGGGAAAAGCTGGGTTAATTCTAACATGATCAGTTCCCCAATCCAGTTCACTGCATGGCCACGTAGGTGTTGGCATGAGCAGAGCAGCAAGGAAAAGATAGAGGATAAGACTGCTTTAAAGTGGAAATTCACACTGGCTGGATCTGCTGGTGGAACCACACCTACACGAGTGAAAACTGGAAGATAAAGTATTTAGATACTCAAAGAAAAATATTCTCTTTCCCAAGCTATGCATAAATGAAAAGAAATCACTCAAATGAATTATCAGATCAAATTTTAAATTAATGACTCTCCCTTTGTCTGTATTGCCATTTCACCTTAGGTCTGTGTGCTTTTAGAAGTTTGGCTTAACATTGTTAAAGGAATATGAGAACAAAAATCTTAATTGAAATGGCCATGCAAGCCAAAACTTTAACACATAGCATGGAGACAGACTGATGGCATAACCTGGTCTGTCCAGGGAATGGGATAAACTGTACCATAGAAAAATCACACTAGTGTGAGCTACATCTTGATTCACCGGGTTTTCAAATACAGCTTCACTTTTAAGAGCAGGCAAGTGTATTTTAATCAGTATGCTAATACTCTTCCACTTTAATTTCAATAAAGTTTGTATGTTAGAGACCACCCCAGTCTTACAGCTTCTCTCACTTTCATAATCTTTGTATTTCCAAAACACCACAGCGATCATCACCGACAAACTTACAAGACCGGTATCACGAAACCGCAACCACCCCGAGGCGCGCACAGGAATGCAACGCAGAGGAAAAGTGACTGGCCCCAATTCAATCTGGATTCCAAGCTGCGGGGTAGCTGTATTGCTAAAAGGAGAGCAGTTATGAGAACCTACATGCTCCTAACACACCCTCATCACAAATGCATATTTGTGGCTTTCTCACTGTGTTCAGACCTTTCCCTTTATCTCATCAGTTGTATTCACACTCTGATCCAGAGCATTTGTCCACAGGATAAGTTTATCTGTATCTATCTAGGAAAAAAAAAAAGGGCATACTGAAGTGTGTTCTCATTAATCAGATAACCACTAATACCTTTTCCTAAATGCAGCTAAAAATCATACTAATATACCTCAGAGGTATCAATTATTCATTCTGTACAAGTATATTCATTTGTTCTAAATTTTAATTTAAATTGCATTTCAACTTAACATCTCCTTGATCTTTTATTATGACAAAATATGAAAAGCAAGCCTTGCTTCAAGCTCTTTACAACCATTCACTGCTTTATACACCTCTATCATATGCCATCTTGTTTGGATCAAGCAGCTCATTATGGTCACCCCTATGCATCAAACATCCTTCTCTGGACCTTTTCTGGCTCGGATCCTACATCAACACCACCAGAAGAGAGAATACACTCTGGATTAATCAGTGTGAGATCCCTTTCCTACCTCAAACAGACACTCAACCATTCCATTCAATATAAAAAATGTTGAGAATTCAGCACAAGACTGGCGAGTTCACAAGTTCTGCTCAATTAAGCATAAGTCCTTGAAGAAATTTCGCAACTTACATGGAACCTTTTTATTTTAGATATTTTACAAATTACTTTAACAGTGCACACTTTTCAGATTTCCAGTACAATAAATGATAATTTTGTTGGGGTTTTATCACCTGTATTTTTTAATTTAACTGCCTTGTTTCAGAATACTCTTCTGTTGCCCTCACTAGGACTGGAGCCAACTGGAATATATACTGTTAGATAACAGGAGAGCCTTAAAACCCATCTTTAAAAAAATTTACTAACGATTATACACTGGTGATAACTTCAAGATCCCTAAAGAGTGAGACAATGACTTAGAGCAGTTTGAGAGCTTTAAAGATGTGCTTTGATTCGTTAAAGTCTTTATTTCTTTCAGCTTCAGCACTAACGACACACAACTCAGAGTTAACGAGCGTGTTACTATTCGTTCCAAAAATTCTAAAAAAAATTAATCTTTCCTGTAATAATATTAAACTCTGCCTTCACTTCAGGGTAATAGAAGACCTTCCGTTTCCTTTGTCATACGCTCCCAACATTGCTCCCCGCAGTTGCACCGGGGGCAGGTATGTTCAACAAACTATTACTAGTGACTTTCAAGTGTTTCACATAAGAGAAAACGAGTTAAGAACTTGTGTAGTAGCTAACACCTCTCCTAACACACACATCCTCATGACCGTGCGCTTGTCAAAACTGAAACCCAGATGGTATGAAAACAGCCATTCCGTTTGTTTACTTTCACCATTCCCCACGTCCCGACGCCCCACGGACCCACAGGCCGTGCCATCCCGCTCCCTCCCCAGCCCCGGGGCACGGCGCTCCCGCCCAGGCACGGTCTGAACCCCCGGGCCCGGCACCCACCGCCCTGCCGACCACCGGTCCGCCACTTCTCGGGCTCTCCGACAGTTTTAACCCAAATCCGAAGGGTCACGTCCCCTCCGGGGCCGCCTGTTCCACCGACACCCTCCGCCGAGAACCTGAACGAGCACCTTTCGGGAAACCCCGGGCCGCCCGTACCCGCCGTGCCCCGCTACTCCGCGCTCCCAACTCCCGCCCGGAGCGGCCGCCCCCCGGGCAGCGCCGGGCTCCGCCGGGGCTCGGCCCGCATCCCTGCCAACGGCGACGGACACGGGGCGGCGAGCGGGGCCGCGGCCGCGCTCCGGGCCCGGCACCGGCAGGCAGGCGGGGGGGGAGCCCGGCGGCGCGCAGCCCCCCGCCGCGCCGCTCCCGCGGGGGCCGCCGCCGGGCCCCGAGCGCAGGAACCTGTCGGGACACATTCTTGAGGCCGCCGCGGCCGGGCCAGGAATGCGGCCGGGGGAGCGGGCTCGGCCCCAGCGCGGACCGCGGGGCCCCTCGCGGCCGAGCATCCCGGCGCAGCCCGCAGGCCGGCGGCGGGGAGGGGGGGCCCTCGGGGCAGGCGCAGCTCCCCATCGGCCCCGGAGCGGGCGGAGCGGGCCCAGGCGGCAGGGCCGGCCGTTAGCGACGGTTAACGGGGCGGGCACGGCGGCCCCCCCCCCCCCGCGGCCCCGCCTCCCCGGCCCGGCGCCACACTCACCCTTGGAGTAGAGGGACTTGGGGGACTCGAGGTCGAGGTCGGCGCTGAGCAGAGAGATGAAGTCCGAGGGCATCGCAGCTCCGCGGCCCGGCAGGGGCGAGGGGGGCGGCGGGAGGAGGGGGCCGGGCCGGGGGGGGGGGCGCTGCTGCCTCCGCCGCCCCGGGCTGGGCAGGGGAGACACCGGCGGGCGAGAGCGCGGCGCTCCGCACGTCGGGGCCGCGAATCGGGCCGGGTCGGGCCAGGCCGGGGGCTCCGCTCGCCGTCGGGACCGGGCACCGCCACCCGCCGCCGCTGACAGGAACCGGCTGCTGCCAACGGAACGCGCCCGACCGCCCCCTCCGTTACCGCTCTGCGCCTGCGCGGCCGCCGGGGAGGGGGCGCACACAGGGAACAGCAGCGCCGCCGGCCCGCGCATGCGCCGCGGCGGGCGGGGGGACGAGCCGACGGAACAGCCCACGGCCGGGATCTGCGCGCCTGCGCAGAGGGACCCGCGGCGCCGCCGCCGTTGAAGCCGCAGCGCGCGTGCGCGGGAGAAGGAGCGCGGCGGGGCGCGGGGCGCGGGGCGCCGGCCGGAAGAGCCGCCGTGGTGGCGCGAGGCGGGAAGCGTCTAGAACGGGGCTGAGGGCAGCCCCGGGGAGCTGAGGGCAGCTCGGCCCTGAGGGGAGCCCCGGCCCCTCAGGGGAGCCGAGGGGAGCCCCGAGGCTGAGAGGAGCCCCCGGCCCCTGAGGGGAGCCCCGAGGCTGAGGGGAGCCCCGAGACTGAGAGGAGCCCCTGGCCTCTGAGGGGAGCCCCGGCAGTGAGGGGAGCCCGGGGCCCCTGAGGGCAGCCCAGCGCTGAGCCCCTGGGCCATCATGGGCGAGTGCTTGGCGCTGCCTTCCTGGCCTGGTGTGGGAAGAGGCGAGGGGCACGCACAGCCAGGGCCGGCTGTGCTTTGGGGGCAGCAGCCATCGCACCTTGATCTGCTGCAGCGTGCCAGGGGCTGGCTGCCCTCCATGCCCTGCCATCAAAACTCACCATGCAGAGAGTCTGTGGTCCCAACAAACTCTGATTTATGTTGTCCCAAATAAAGAAATGGGTATTTCTAAGCAAATAAAATATAAATGTGGAAAGAACGTCACCAGTGTGTTTTAATTAGGTGAAACAAATGTGGCATACACCTTAAGAAAAGTACCCTGGATCTGGGTAATCTGAAGAACATAACTACTAAACAGTTGAGGTGAGGGAGTTTGGGAGCCCTGCCCCTGACTGAAGGTGTCAGAAGGGGGGGGTAAGGAGAGGTCACCCACACAGGTTTAAAATTACTTTTCCAAGGTGATAAAAATCTGCTTTGGAGATGGGGTAGGGATCGGAACCGGAGGGGCCTTGCCGTGTGAGTGAACGGAGGTGCTGGGTGAATACTTAAGCTGTGAAAAATGGAGGAGGAAGGAGCTGTGAACAGCTGACACACGCCTCTGGCTCAGCAGAGGATCTGGTTTCCCTGCGGGGACAGTGTCACCGAAAGGTTGGCTCCCGGCCCTCCCGCGGCCAGCTCCCGTGCCAGTCTGCTCACAGATCCCAGCAAAATGGCTCTCCAAAAACACTCGTCCGCTTCCAGAAACTCGCCGCACCCACAGCGAGGGCAGCGGGGCACGGGAGGGTTTCTGGAGACGCCTTGAGCACCGTCCACTGCCGGCTGCCCACCGGTCACCGCGGAGCGGCCTCCTGCCCGGTGTCTTCACCAGCCATCCGACCGCACTCCTGCACCCGCGGCACTGTTGCTTCCGTGCTTCGAGCGCCGGGGTTTCGTTCCGCCGTGTCACCCAAGGCGCCGAGACGGTGCCTGTGGAGTCGGTTTGGCATGGGTGTGCTCGGCGTCCCGGTTCCCAGCCCTGCCAAAGAATGATGGCAACTGCGCGGCAGGCGTGTGGGTTTATTTGAAGCCGGGTATCTCTTTCATCACAGACGTGCTGCTTTAATCCCCCAGAGCTGTGCCAGCTTTTCCCCTCCTCTGCCTGACTTCATGATCACTTGGGGTGCTTTGAGTAACCAGTAAGTACAGCCATCCCTGGGACCAGTTTGGGCCGCTTGCGTGCTGCCGTGCAGAGCCGGAGCGGCCGTCGCGCGTGGTGCTCAGAAGGGGCTGCCGAGGCCCGCTGGACACATCCCCGGCCGCGTGCTGCTGCCTTTCAGAAGCGCCAAGCAAGTTTCTCCGCTGCCTGTGCCCGGAGCTTGCGCAGGCCTCTTCCTCCGCTCTCGTAGCTCCTGTGCCAAGCGGAGCGGGCAGACGGCATCACGCGAGGACGTTGTTTGTTTGCTTCAAGCCAGGCACGAGTATCCTCCCCGGTTAAAAATCTTCCAGAGGGTTTTGTTGTAATCACTGTGCTGTCACTCAGCTGGCAGGTAACGTTTCCTTGTGGAAAGCCCAGACGCCACCTGCACAGCTACACGACTGCGAAGGGCTCGCGGTGCGGCAGGGACAGGTCACCCTGTGGCCAGCAACTGCTTTAATTGCCAGTACGGCCGCGGGTGGCACGGGGACATCCTCCTTACAGCCAACCCCACGCCAAGTGCCCCTGCCCGACCGAGGAGAGCTGCGTTCACATCCCGAGGCCGGTCCTGCACCCACCGAGGCGTTATCCCGGGCTCCCCGAGGCCGGTCCCGCCATTAAAGTTATGTGTTCTGTGTGATTAAGGTATTTTCTCTTTTTCTAATGAAGTTCCTCTCCCTGCAGAAGCAGGTGGATAGCAGCAGGTGTGAGGGGGAAGGAGTCTAAACCAGGATCGTGGGGATAAATTAGCGGGTTCATGCGTAATATCGCCAACCCCATCTGCAATTTCTAGGCCTATGTAGGTGTTTTATTTTCTAACTGTGTTAGAAAGACTGTCAGAAAATAATTAGGCTCTGTCAACAGTTCCCCTATTCCCAGGTTGCTGCTTCCTGACTCATTAGAGCTGCTGAGGTTGGCAGGAAACTTGTTTTACAGTAATTTCTGTTCGCCGTGTCCCTGGGGAAGAGGCAACACCAAGCGTGTGACACCGGCGTTAACCTCATCCTCGTGACGGAGGCACGGGGCGGCTGGGAGCCGTCGGGATTGCCGCACGGCGTGAGGCACCGGCACCGCCGTGTCCCCGCGCTGGGGACCCCGGGCTGCGTGGCTAGCGGGCGGGCAAGCTGCGGTTTCAAGGTCTAGAAGCTGGTGTGCGCAATTGGCTGGTTGCCTGAACGTTGGGCTGGTTCGTAAGGGTTTTAAGAAGAGAAAACGGGGCCGTTTAAAATGCATTAAAGAAATCATAGAATCATCGAATGGTTTGGGTGGGAGGGGACCTTAAAGGTGCCATTATAGTCACAGTGGGAAATATACAGAGTCAGCAGCCGCTGAAGCGAGAGCAGACGTTCTCAAAACGGGAAAAGCAGGACAGCCCTTAGCAATGAAAATACACCAGCTGCTCGCAGAGATCTTCACTACAACTGAGCCGTTGTAGAGCAGAAGGAAAATGATTGCACAATGCTTGGTAATGGTGAACTCAGTGACGATCCACTGTGGATCACCGTGGACTGGATTCTGCAGCAAACCCCACTCACCCCAGAGCCCTCGGCGTCGCGTTGCTCGCACGGTGCTCACCCACCAACTGCTGCTCTCCTGACGCGTTGCAAGAACAATTCCATCGCTCGGTTACGAGCTCTGCGGGTCGCCTTCGGCCCAGGCTCAGCTTTAACTGATGCCATCAAACAGATTTTCGCCTGCCATAGCTCACCACGTTCTCAGCTTTAACTAATAATTAGTTTTAAGCAGAATGATTGTCATGCAATCATTCTTCTCCTGTTATAATTCCCACCGAGGTGCAGCAGAGATCCTGCGCCTCGAGCACAGGCGACAGGAGCTTGTCAGGTTTGTAAATACAGGGGACACCGGCTCCTCCAGCCCCACCACGACAGGCGCCCGCCCAGGCTGGCAGCCGGGCAGCACCTTTATGCAGGGATGGATTCACTAAATGTTTTGTGCCTGGTTGAAAACAGAATCGTGCACCTTTTCGTTGTACACATTTATTGAACATGGCAGATACACAGCCAGCACGTCTCGCTGGGCAGATGGTCTCCGGGCACAAGGAACAGCATTTCATGGGTCCCCCGGCTCAGGACAGGGCACTGCCCAGCCACCCTGGGGCGGCAGCCGAGGCTCCCAGGTCTGACCTGGGTGGCATGGAGAGCTCTGTGCCCCGTTCTCTCGTCGTTCCTTCCCTGTATCAGCAAAACCAGGGATGCGCTCAGACCTCCCACCCAGCCTCCACACACCACCGACCCACCTAACAGTTACATTCTGCTTTGTCAAGGAAATTCCCTTTACTTAGCAGATCCTGAAGCCACAGACCAACGTGCTGGAAGAGCTGGAAAGATTCACATCCCAACACACGAATCATACCTTACACTGTCTCTGCCCTGTTGGAAGCCGACTGCACGATACACAAAACCAGAGGAACAGAGAAATATCCTCCTCATTCCAAGACAAAACCAGCATTATGCACAAATCCAAAATGAATCTCTTTTCCCTTTTCATTTAGGGAGAAGAGACCGGATTTATTTGGTGCCCCCCCCGCCCCGGTGTACATTCACAGTAAGAATGAGTTTTGTTTCCAATACATGTGTCAGATCAAAACCTCAGGGAGAAAGAAAAATCTGCATTTCGAGAAGCCACATGTCAGTTCCCCCTTCTGGCATTGCCACAGAGAGCACAAAAGCACCCAAACAAATCAGGATTCAAGGTATAAATTGTTTCACAGAACATACATTTTAAAGGGACAAGTACAAATATTACAAAATGAACAGAATCGCTTTTAAAATACTTATATTTGTTTAACCGTTAAAAACAGACACGTACAGAAAGAGGTAGCAAAGCTAACAATTTCCTGCTGCTCCAATTAGTGTTGCCTGCATGCACGGGGAAAGTTACTGCGGAACCGAATCTCCGGACATCTTTTCTGGAAAGAACTGCAGACAACTTGCAGTTTATTTCTAACAACGCTACGTGAAGGACTGAGGCAAACCCACAGGCTCACGAGCAGCTGCTTCACGTTGTCTGGCTTAACGAAAAGGCATTGAAAGAAAAAAGGTTGTCAGTGGTTTACTTCAGAGAGCAAGAGAGAGTGAGGGAGCGAGCGCAGGAGCACGCACACGGGAGGGAGGCCACACACAAATGTAGGAGAATACCGGGAGGTTGCGCTTGGACAGGTCCGTGGGTCCCAGAGTTAGGATAGAGTCTGGTATTAGCTTGGTCCCATGGATATCAACATCACTTGACAGCCTCAAAGCTAAAAGCAAGGCAGAAGAAGTTAAGGGAAGCAGAACTCGACGTGCTGCGTGCATGCGCTCGCTCTCACACCCTCTCTTTCAGGCTGAGGTCCCAGCGAGGTCAGTTCAAGAGGTTCTCCCATCCAACATGTAATAGCGATACATTAAACCTATGACCAGCGCTCCAAAGATGGGGATTAGCCATGTTGACCAGAAACTATGGGGAGAAAAAACAAAAAAAATTAAAAAATTACACACAACATAAACCAGAAGAAAGTATCAAGTTAATAATTCATTCGAGATGTTAATCACTTATTACATGTCTGTTTTCATCTCAGGAACTCTCGGGACCTGTCTCCCATCAGCTAACAGACCAACCATAGGGGCCTTGGCTCACGGGGCTGGGCAGCTCTGGCAGTCCCCGGGCTCAGGGCTCTGCCCAGCCCCTGCCAGAGGCCCCTACGCCTGCAAGGGTGGCTTGGTGGCTCATAAAATAGCAGCTGAATTGCTGAAGTTTCCAGCCTGGCACATACAGAAACCACTTTGGGCTTTTTGTTGTTGTGGGCTTTTTTTTTTTCCCCCCCTTAAATAAATCAGACTGTAATTTGTGCTGTACAAACAGCTGAGTTGACTCAGGGATGGAAACTGCTACAGCTATCCCACAATAAATCTTCCTCACTCATAAACTAGAGGCCACAGGCTCACCTTCAGCAGCCTCCTGTGCAAAAAAGTTCTGCATCAGCTACGAAAGACGAGGGCCCTGTTCGGGTTGTGAGCACTCCTGGATTTTCAGCTAAACGGGGCTGGTCACAGTAAAGATCCTCTAAAAAAATGCCCATCACTGTTGTGTTACCTGCAGCGACCACCCAAATTGGCAACTTATTTTGGACTATCTCCTTGCTGGAAAGGCAGCACAGTAACATCCCTGGGTTTTTTCCTGCCCATTAAGAGTTAATATGCAGTTCTACAATGGAGAGTCCTAACCCCTCAATTTCTTACTCTTATTTTTAAGAGGATACTATACCTTGCTTGGCCTGAGGATGTCATACTTGGATCCTGCAGGAAGAAAGAGGGAGTTAGCAGGAAAAAAGAAAGATTAAACATGTGCTAATAAGCCTACGAGACTGAACACGTGATTACAAATACAGAGGAAAAATAACCCTCCCCTCCTCTCCCAAACGCCCTCTGCCACAAGCGCGGATGTTCTGGGAACGTTTGCCCTCCTCCTCACCTCCACATTCTTTCCATCAATCCAATCCCTCCCACCCAGTCATCAACATCACACTGGAACTTGCACCCCTCTCAAAAACAGGTCTTGCTCACTACCTCACAAAATAGCCCGTTGTTTTATACACTGTGGACGATAAGCAGCGCTCCGACAGGGACAGTCCTTCCCCCTCCAAACCCCTGCCCACGGCCCAACTGCTCGCCTGCTGCCTGACCCCTGAACCACACAATGTTCTCTTCAACTTTCCCCTTGCACGCAACCTGCACACAAACTTTTATACTTCTCCTTTCATAAAACTCTGAGAATTTAAACACTTTTTCCCCCCCCATCAGCTGCAATTCTCATTTAGGCTTTCATCAACACTACAGCCTCCTCCTCGATGGCTGTTGCTGCTCGCCAGTTTAATTAACACCTCCCAACCAAAAATCACTTTTCCTGCCCATCCTAAACACAAGTATCTCCACTTCTTGGGAGCCCTAGTGCTTGCTTTTCTGCCACGATACATTCAGTGGATGCCAAACATTGACACTTATCTGTGGGGAGCGACCTCTGAGCTGCCACAAGAATATACACCTACAACTTCTGTGGTCTGTGTTTATGAGAGAGAGTTGAACCAAACAGTAAATTCTAGGGTGAATATATGCATAATCACGCAGTGTTATAACTAAGGGCAGGCTTCACCCAGCCCGAGTTCTTCTTCCTATGGCTGACTGCAGCGAGCAAACACTCCCAAGGGGTTCAGTGGCTGCTCTCCCTGCGGACAGCTTCCCCCTCGATTCCTGCTGCTCTGCAGTGGCCTGGGTTTGACCACCACCTAATGAGAGCCTTGTTGAAGGCAGAGCTGCGCCTTGTCCAAGCCTTCAAGCCAAACGAGAAGAGAAGCCAGCCGCAAGGCACATGTTTACCTCTGAGACATGAGTCTATTTATTACCATCATCCATTTCAAGGGCATTTTTTCAACGCTGTGCCCTGTTCTAATCCAGGAGTACCTGAGTTTTAAGCAACACCAATGATTACTGGGGCAGTTAACAGAGAATTCTTGTTTCACAGCCAACCCCACGGTGGCTGTGCCTGTCTCCTGGCTTGAAGAATGTACCAACACTAACAGTTCAGTGGTCAGGACATAGCGGGTAATGCAAAAAAGTGGCCTGTGGCTCAAGGTGTGGAAACAACATCGCTGATGTCAGGGAAGAGAGGGCACAAGCAAACACTTCCAATTTCACACTGAGATGACTGCTGAGCTTCAGAACAAAAACAAAGGTATAATTTGCTTGGAAGATTTATCCATTACCGTAGTTTGTGTAAACACAAAGCCACCAGCTCCACAGGAAAAAGAAAAAAAAAAGGCTTGTGACAACTTCTGTGTTCATAATATTGTTTCCACAGCATTAAAATGGAAAAGTAAAACACTAATAGCTTACCTTAGAACCTTCATTTTTACGATCATGCTGTCAAGGGGGAAAAAAAAGAAGAAAAAAAAAGATAAGAGACTTCAAGAGAGACCTGCAGTCTTTATGAGGGCATTGTTCTGTACACAGTCCTCATCACAGGGTAATTGCCTGACTCAGTTTTCAAAGGACTCCTTCCTTCAGCACCCAAATGCACCGTCTTTGTAGCAGGCAGGAAGCTGGTGTTTGTGCCGTGCCCCTGTGATCTCTCACCCTCCTGAATTCTAAATTACAAGGCAAGGGGAAATTATGGTACCACCAGCTAAGGAGGGAACTGATTAGATTAGCTTCTTTAAGTGCCCCTGATTTAATTGCAGTGAGAAATCTGTTCTGAATGGTGGAAAGACTAATTTAGTTCTGTTTCCTCAGCAGAGATCCTCTTTCCTCAACAGAAATCCTGAACAACAGAGACTGCCTAAAACCCTTAACTACTTACTTACTTCGCAAGACACATCATGGTGTATGTGTTTAGTGGGTTACACAAAGGAGTGTCACTTTTACACAGTCCCAGGCAGTGTCTGAAAGAGGCTGTCACAGCCAGCTGGTCCTTACCGGGTGGATCTCCCCGATGTAGTACTGCTTGAGCATTTCCCTGGCATCTGTGGAATGCCCAACGTCTTCAAAGCTCTCTGTAGCATCTCTACCAGCTTGTTCGAGCAAAACTTCTTCTCCACCTGGATGCTGGAAGAGAAGATTTCAGGTGAGCAAAGGGTTAGATGCAAAAAAGATACCAAGAGTCTCACCAGCCTTCCTTCTAAACCTTTCTGTTCATCACGGATGCCTCAAACCAACACCATCAAGAAAATCTACCACAGATCTGATTGTCCAACCTCTCCTTCAGGAATCGACAGAGAACGACGTGTGCTGCACAGCCTGGGAAATACCACGCATAAAATAAAAACCCTTCCAAACAGCTTGCACAGGGAAGCACGGCTTCACACCCCACAGCCAAGCTATCCCTTCTGTGATTCTGTAACGGATTTGGGCACAAAAAATAACACAACAGAAAGGATATCCTCATGTAGCTTTTCATGGGCTTCACTGCCTAAATCAGACTGCCTTGCTTGCAGAGGAGCCTCTCCTGCACGATTTTCTCCTTAAGAACTTTTCTGAGGCAACTCAGCTGCTAGTGAAGCGCAAGACAACACTGCCTTTACAGACACCAGCGGAGGAAATTATGTTCTACTTCTTCAGGTACTACAAAAAAATAACATTATTTGGCTGACAGCCTCTCTCTGCACGTAGCTGTGCAGTGAGTGGAGGAGAACAGAAGTTACAACAAAAGCACCAAATCCCCAGGATGCTCCACAACGACACTGGCATTTCTGTTGGTGGTAGATGGTCACGGGCAAGTGTCGGACCAAGAAGCACGAACTGACAAAAACCTGGTGCAATTCTGTTTTCCTTGGTGGGTTGGGCTCTTCTCTAGCACTGTCAATACCATTATTCCAGGAACAGGAAAGCGCTAACCACAGGGCCAGCAAAGTACAATCTCTTTACAGTGTCAGTGTGAACAAATAGTTCAAACTATCAGCTACTCCAGTTACACCAATAAAGTGGTCAGGCTTCTGAGTGCACACACAGGGACTAACCTGGTTTTCTACAGCACCAGGCAACAAGCACTAAATATGCTAGTTGAGAAGATGAGACTTGTTCACTGCTGCCTGAAATTCCTCTAGCAGCTACGAGCCTGGAACTGGAGAAGACGTGTCAGACTAAATTTCCAATCAAAGGACTAACACACCTGTTTCTCTCTGTAACATCCTTTCCCTTCCCACAGACACAGAACAGTTGGCATTGCCCCTCTTCCTTCAGTTTGTCTGGTTTTGCTGCCAAAAGTCTAAATATCCCCACTTGGCTATCACACCTCATACCAAACGTACTCAGTATGGACACAAAAACAGTCCAGTTGTTTACTCCAGTGAGCTGCTGCAATCCTCCTATCAGAGCTCTTTATTCTGAATAAATCCCTTTATTGTCCAGGTATGTAACAAATCAACACGGAGCTTTCTCAGCAGCCACGAAGGGCAAAGTCTGCAGTCCCAGGACACAGCGTGGTTAGCAGTCAGTTATTAGGTTGCCTCAGCTGTAAAACCAAGCGAGGCTCCAATCTGCTCATTCCCTCCGTGCCTGGCAACAGGTCTCGCTGCCCGTTCTCCCACACCAACCCTCAGGCTCGCTTGATCTCGGAGGGAGTCAGGTCAGGGACTACCCTACAAAAACAGAAAAGGAAGCGATTATCTGCTGGGGTAGCTGTGAACGAGCTCACTGCAGAGTTGGATGCGTCCCTCTGTTCACATGAGGGAGTTAATGGGAACAGAGGCTGCAGCAAGACCACCCTTTAGATCATTTCTGCACCGCTTACATCACACTCCCAGACTTGGCTGCAGTAGCAGGATGCTGTATATTGTCTATGCATGTTACTGTCCAATTTTCAACTATTTTATAAGCACACTTGCAAAGATCCACAGAAACTAAGGGATGAAAAGCTGGTCATTTACTTTAAGCCTTCGAGAAGAACTCCTTAGGGATGTCTCACCAGAAATCTTTTTTCAGATGGAAAAAAACAGGAACTGAATTTTAAGAAGACAACCTTGCTTTCCTAATCATCCACCCTAAAAGGGCAGACAAAAGCCTGCAGTAACAGGGAACACGCTGTGGATAGTGGCTTTCAGTGGCATCCAGTCTTTGCACACACAAGAGACAAGAACGGTAAATTTTACCCCTCTTTACATCTTTGGGTCTGAAGCCTTTCTATGCACTCGCTAAATCCACAAGTAAGAAAAAGACTTATTTATTCATGCACATCTGTCCTTCACTGTAACCACCAAGCCAAAAGAAAAAACTTCAAAACATTCTGGCCCATCATATTTCTGAAAAGACTCCCTGGTCTAGACAACCACAACTGCAGCCAGACAATTCTTACCTTGTCATACCCCAGCAAATGTCAAACCAGACCGTTTACACAGGAAGTCATTTACTCTGCCACAAAACTTCCCAAAGCTACAGCTCCTGCAGGAAAACATGAAAACTGAAAGTGTTGCAAAATGGGGGAAAAAAAATGTACTTCCAGAGGAAACAATGGCTGAAAAATGAGAACAAGAGGTGGGCCCAAGTGCCATTCCTCGGAAGTTTTCCTCCACAACAGTGATAGAACTGGAACCTCCCTGTCACTGGAGCCTTCAGCATGCACCATAAATCAAGTACGCATCGACAGCACCGTTAGCAGTCTGGAAGCAGCAGTTCTGGAAGGGGATGACCCACGCCACTGAGCAGAGCAAACAGCTTCACAGGGAGAACCCTGTCATTTGGAAGTGAAAGCACAAGAGCCAGCACGAGTACGAGGCACCCTCCAGAGCCCCCGGCCTCGGTGGGGCAGAAGAGAGGCCAGCCTGCTCTTGCCTCAGCCAGGAGATTTGGGGGGGAAGAACCCAAGGGTCCCTCATGCTCTGCAATACTCACAGCTACAGCAGGTGCTCTCAAAAGCATCATTTCAGTGTGACCTTTGAATCAAGTTCTCCAAATTCCAAATGGGGTCCAGCGAACAGCAGAAGTAGGGAGTTGTACAACCCCATATTCGCTTCAAACTCACTTTAAATACGCCACTGATGCTCTGAGGTGGCGAGCAAAGAAATTTTGCCCTTAATGACTCTCCCCCTCATTAGCAGCTCATATAGTCCATCTTCTGTGTTCAGCCAGCCAGGTTGTCTTTACTCACGAGGCCTCAGAAGATGCTCTGTCTGTGTGGCCTTTAGAAGGGACGTGGAGCGAGCAAGAAGCAGCAGCAGGTCAGAACCACAGGCACGCAGCAAAGGCTTCCGAGTGTGCAACACGGGAACTCGCTGCAGAAGGCGAGAGCCTGGAGCTGCCTTTTCACAAGCTCCTGGTGCCTGTTTGCTGGTCTGGCTGGCAACCGCCGTTACAGACCCGCTGTACACTACAAACGAGCTCAGAAGCAACACTAAGCTCTACGACTAATTAGGTTGCTGGATCAGGTAAGGCAAGATCATCAGGCTGAGGAGGGGTGCAAGAGCTTTCATTCCTAGCCCCCAGCATTAGAGAAATAAGCCAGGAAAGGGAAGAGTGTTGCTGGGCAATAACAACGTGCCAGTACCATACAAGCCAGAACACAAGGGCAAGCAGCCACCCAGACACGTGGTGTTCGTCAGCCACACACCCTTCAAAGCTTGTTGTAAGACAGGGAACAGGTTTCCTCGAAAACACCTCTGCAAAGCTGGAGCAAGTCAGCATGAGCAAAAACAGATCTCTGACATTCCTCCTGCTCCCTCGCAGAGTTCTGGTGTCAGATACACCAGAGTACGCAGGAATTAAATGCAGAAAGACAAAGAAAGGTATTTGATATTGGGTTCTTACTGCTGGTGCAGGTAAGAAAGGAGGTAAGAGTCTAAAAACTTGCTGCCTCTTTGGTGTAAGCAACCATCTGCTACTTCCCTCTTCTTTACTTTCGTCTCAGTGATAATGATAATGTTCTTAATTACCAGCTCTTCTGCGCACAGACCCTGCCTTAGCCTTGTACGTGCCTGGAAAGACCGTAACTTCTGTTAGAACCATATCATTTTAAAGAGAGGCTGTCAGTAGGAGAGTATTTCCTTCTTTTGAAGAACGTTATCCTTGAAACCAGCTGACCAGTTTGGGTTAGAGTTGTCACAACCCAGGCTCGTTCCACTCGGAAACCGGTTCAAACAGATTTCTAGTCCCACTTATCAGGGGCATCAGAAGCAGCAGCGCATGCCAGGACACAAAGCTGTGGTGGCTGCTGCGTCTTGTGGTCTCAGATAGCAGACAAAGGGCTATACTGAAGAAACATGCATCTCCAAACTCTTCTAGTCATATGTAAAAGTGGAGATAAACCATGTCCCTCTGTCATAAGAATGCTTGTAAAAATGAGCCAGTAATTACAGATTGTGCACAAGGTAAAAGCCACAGATGTTAATGCCAGCGTGGTGAGGGCCTGAGTGTGAGCAGTACCAGACCTCCAAGAGCCTTCCGGGAGGTACGTCTGCCTTCCTCCGCTTCCTCACTCATCATTCACACCCACCCAAGCAGCCAGCCCTTCTTGCTCTAGCCATAGGCTACACTTGCTTTTCTAGACTGCTGCCATCAGGAGTAATAACATGTATTCTGGTGGTCCAGTTACCTAGATTTGGGAGAAAATTATATGATCGCCATAAGGCTATCTCAGATTTTAAATAATCACACTTCATCTCAGGCACCTACAGGTTTTCTAAAGCACAAAAGATCACAGTCTCTCAGACACATCTGTGACATTCCAGTTGTCTTTGCACATCTCTGGCATTTTGTTCACATTCTTGTAATTCAGTAGGATTTTGCAATGTGATAAATGTCTTAATTGTTACTCCGATTACACAGTAAATAACAAAGTAAATTGGAAGTTTGAGCTGATCTCTGCTTCAAACACCACACAGATCTTGAGCTGGCTAGCTAATGGCTGACCTGCTGTACCTAGTCGCAGGCATCATGAAGCAAAATTCGACGACCTTTTAGCAGTGAGGCTTCTTCGAGATTGCACAACCGCTCCGAGGTAATGCTCCAGTGGAATTCAGCAATCCTGTTCAAATAATCTGTGACCAAAGGCCAGAAAAGGCAACAATTAGACACTGCTTCAGTGACTACACAGGATCAAGGGGAAATATTACCCAATGAAACCCTGATAGCTGCAGTTACAGCAACTCGGAGCTCTAAAGCAGAACAGTTTATCAGACAACCATAACTTTTAAACAAGACAAACACTCCTGGTTCTGATCAGCTACACGTTGTCCCCCTGTCACTCGACTGATTACAGTGGGGTAACAGATATAAAGTGTATTTTTGCCAATAAATTAGGCCTTGATCTACATTTACAAGTCTCACTCTGTCAGTGAGGGGCGTACGTAGCAGAGCGTTGTGCCAGCATGGCACAAACAGCAGCCTTATTCTTCTTCCTTTCCCTACTCCAAGTAGATCTTTTTCAGGTCATTAAAACACAAATGGGATAAAGGGCTTGGAAAAGACAATGTGAAATATCATCTCAAGGTAACATTCAGGGCACTGCTAAACCTGCCTCAGTCGGGGAGAGTGAAGTGTTTTTCTGGGCTCATTTATACTGCTGTTGGTGTCCCAGGGAGCACGTCCCAGCTGGTATCTTACACAGAGAACTCCGAGGTGAAGACTGTGACCATGCCCTGAAACACAGCCTCATTCACGCTGGGGGAAATATCTTGAAAACACTTCTCCAACTCTTAAGCCTGAAAAGCAACAAGCAGTGACCATAACTGGAACACGGAGACACGGGTAAGACAAGGCACGTAGTTTCTGCAAGTACTGTCCCAACCTCCAGCTGGTCTTGGCTCTCCCTAAACCCACAGCGTTTTGTTATTTAGAAACCAGCAGTTAATTGCTTTTCCACATTTTTGCCCGGTCTTCCCATGAATCTGCTTAACCTTCTTGCATCCACAACAACCTTTGGCAAGGAGCTCCCCTGGTCCGCTCCCTGTTGCGTGAAGAAACACCATTTGTTTGTTTTGAACCTCGCTGCAGCCAGCTTCTTTGATGTCCCCGGGTTCTCGTACTAGACCTTTACATGCAGGCAAACAGGAAAGATCTCAGAAACTAGTGGAATGGCAAACGTTCCTCTGAATCCACCCGCCACCCTGCCTGTTCCGTTCGATCAGCAGAGGTGGCTGGGTGCACGCTCTCGGGGGTTTGACAGACACCAGGTTCAGCTCAGTGCCGGGGAGCCCAAACACTGGAGGAAACATGCATATAGGAGGCAGCCTACTGCTCCAAAAATCCTCATGTACCAGCTGGAAAACTCCTGCTCTTGTGAACTGACCCTGGAATAGGAACCTGAGTACCTGAATCCTGCTCACAGCTCCACCATTTAACAGCTCCCTGAGTTACTCACACTCAACACGATCATCTTCTCCTTCCCACCCTGACTATAGGCTCTCTACAGCACAGTTTGCACCTCGTTGCAGATACACACGACTACATGTGCAGCTGGTCCCTCACCTCAGCCGGACCCACGGGATGTCCTGTAACACAAACAGCTGAGCATCAGCTGGTAATTCCTCATGCCACTGCTGCTCTGTAGCACCAAACCACCACGCT
The DNA here is from genome assembly GCF_013368605.1 of Nyctibius grandis. NCBI lineage: Eukaryota > Metazoa > Chordata > Aves > Nyctibiiformes > Nyctibiidae > Nyctibius > Nyctibius grandis. Next base: position 22,363,267 of record NC_090669.1, on the reverse strand, counting down.
TCCACCAGGCACCATCCCATGTACTTTACTTTCCAGTGTACTGGGTGCCTAGAGTCTCTCTCCAGTACCAAAGACCCAAGAACAGCAGCTGCTCAGCAGGCAGCTTTTCAGATCCTGCACCTGAGATTCTGAATGAAGCGTTATGATGCTGGATCCAATGAACTAAACCTATTGTGTCCAACAATAAAGCTACACAGAAAGCCACTACCTCCAGCTGTCAGGCCACTGTAAAAGAAAAAGCTGCCAGGTTATAATTCTCTCCTCCTATCTGATAAGCCTCTACACCCTCACCAAGGTGGCTTTGTCATACATTATGACTACAGAGCAGACATGCTTTAATCATACATGCCTGGAGGAAAATCAGAGTTTAATTTAGACAAGGAAAACCAGCAAGCAGCAACACGCCCATTTTCAACGAAATGCTCTTCTTTCAGAGCTCATTCAGACTAACTTTTGTATGTTACCCTGTAGATGCTACAAAGGGTGTGGGGTTATTTTAAGCTGCAATAAAAGCCCTTTGAAATTTTGTTACCATTTCTTCACAGTCTATTTTCAGCTCCAAGTACTAATGATCCCACTCTCAACCTTCTCAAAAACAGAAGTCAAAAGCATCAAGTCCAGAAGCAATTTTTGTCCCCACATCCAAGGGAATCGGAGATTACACAGCAGAGACTGCACCCCTCCCGAACCCCTCGTGCATGGTCACCTCTGCGAAGGCAGCAGTGCAGCAGATGCTCACCATTACTTTCTCACAGAATCAACCAGGTTGGAAGAGCCCTCTGGGATCATCGAGTCCAACCATTGCCTGACACCACCATGGCAACTAGACCAGGGCACTAAGTGCCATGGCCAGGCTTGTCTTAAACCCCTCCAGAGATGGTGACTCCACCACCTCCCTGGGCAGCCCCTTCCAATGGCTAATGACCCTTGCTGAGAAGAAATGCTTCCTAATGTCCAACCTGACCCTCCCCTGGCCAAGCTTGAGGCTGTGCCCTCTTGTCCTATTGCTGGTTGCCTGGGAGAAGAGGCCGACTCCCACTGCGCTTCAACCTCCCTTCAGGTAGTTGTAGACTGCACTAAAGTCACCTCTGAGCCTCCTCTTCTCCAGGCTAAACACCCAGCTCCTTTAAGTCCCGAGGTGTCCCTGGAGATGTCACAGTTACACTACTGATCCAGCTCAATACTGTTTACCCTACAAGACCAGAAGTGAAATAACGAGGCTTCGGGAGAGCTGCACCTCCCGTGTAAGGCATGCCTGAACGGATTTCCTAAGAAAACAGGAATTGACTCAAACGAGTAGAAGCACAACGCCTGCGCTCGGCTGGCCTTTGCCCACACAACCTGCCATCACTCTCCCGTTCCTTGCAGGCATCTTTGAGCAGGGGCAGGAGCTGTCCTGAGCACACACACACCGCACAGGTGGCCAGCAGCGCAGCGGCTCTCCCGGGACCCCTCCTCAGGGACCCCTCCTCAGGGCCGCCGAGGCCCGGCAGCCTGGGGCCAGAAAGCTGCTTCAGGGACACAGGAGCCCCCCCCACCCCGGGGCCTACTCGCCCTCCTGCCCCTCGCAGCCCCCCCTCGCCCCGGGATCTCTGCCCCACCCGGCACTCCTCCCACCCCTCTGCTCCTGCCCCACAGCCCCCCGCACCCCCAGGCCCTCCCCTTCCCTCTCAGCCCCACACGCCCTCCCCAAGCCCTCCCCGCTCCCCTCAGCCCCCCCAGGCCCCGTCCTTCCCCCCGCCGGCCCCTGCGGGGACGGGCCGGGACCCCGCCCCGCCCGGCCTCACCTCCTCCAGGAAGCGGGTAACATCGTAGACGCGCCCGTGGATAACCAGCCAGGCCTCGCCGCTGGAGTTCCGCTTCCCCACCTCCTCCAGCGTGAAGAAGGGCCCGGCCTCCGCCGCGCAGCCCCCGGCCTCCGTGCGCTCCCCGGGCTCCATGCTGGCCACCGGCAGCTTCGCGGAACCACAGGCTTGGCCCACGGCAGCCGCCGTAGCGATGGCGCCCGCCCCCTACAGCTAACGGCCCGCGGCGGCTCCCGGCCGAGCCCGCCGGCCAATGAGGAGCGAGCGGCACCGGCGGTGGGGCCACTGCTGGCGCCGGCTGCAGCCAATGGGAGGGCGCGGCGCCGGGTGTTGACCAATAGGGAGCGGCCAGAGCGACAGGGCGGGAAGGCGCTGGGCCTCGCCTCGCCTCGCCTCGCTTCGCCTCAGGCGGCGCGGCCCGGCCCGGCCCTGCGGGGGCGGCCCCAGCTCCCCTCAGCCCCCCGGCTCCCCTCAGCCCCCCGCTCCCCCCGGCTCCCCTTGGGGCGCGGCTCCGCCGCCCCACGCTGCCTGCGCCGACGGAGAACGAGGTGCCCGTCAGCAGTCTGCCCGTGGCGGTGCCCGGTGTCCATCCCTGGCCTCCGGTGACTCTCCGTGCCCGGCCTGTGGGGCGGGTGAAGGGGAATAGTCCTGTGGAAACCGAGACCACCTGGGAGGCGCCTGGTCCTGTCAGGGACCATCCGAGCTCGCCTGGCCGCAGCACCCGTCCCGCAGCCGGTCCGCAGACGCCTGCGACAGGCCGCCTCGGCGTCGTCTCTGGTAGGAAACGCGTTTGGAAGGACTGTGCGGCACTGCTGGATGAGCGGAGCCAGCCACCCGCAGCGGGTGCGGGGACAGGGAGCCACAGGTAGCCACGGCCTCGTCAGGAAACATGTACAGGGTGTGTCTGGCCAGAGCCGTTCGCCAGGGTCCCTTGGCTGGGCTGCAGCGCTCCGTTGGTAGGCTCGTGGTTCCACTGCCAACGGGAACGGCTTTTTTGCTGCTCCTTTTGCTTTGATTCCTTCTATGTGTATATAAAATAGATGGTCATCTCACAGATCTTTAATCGAGCCAGTGCACACCTCCAAGTGCTGTGATTTAATCAGTTTGTAAAGGAAAGTGTTCACATGCAGATCTGGTGTGAGTCACTTGGTAAGTTCTCTCTTCCATGCCAGCCACACTGAACAGGTTTAGGGACAGAGAGACTGGAAGCTCAGGAGCCTGAGTAACTTGTAAACCTGATGGTTTTCATTTATGAACTCGCATTTGTGGCTGTGGAATTTATTTTCTCACCCTTGCAGTGCAGGTGTAGTGCTAGACAGTGGACTGTTTGTTTTAACGTAACTGCTGAGGGGGCAGAAATGCCCCGTGTTGTAAGATGTGCTAATACTCCTACCAACACTGGCTAAAGGTTAAAGGTACACGCAAAGGGAATCTGAGCAGGCCAACATCCGTGCTGTTTGCTACAGCTGGGATATTACAAGGAGCTCAAGTGAAGCAGGTACCTGTACCTGGCTTGCTGCTAAGCTGGGATCTCTGTGGGAATGAGACATATGGTCTAATGGTACACTGGGAGATTTATCAGCTCAGAGGTGTGATGGTAGCTGACCGTGCTGTCTGTCCACATCCCCTTCAGTACAAAGGCAGGTCAGCTCCTTGAAGACCCCGGGCTCTATGTCAAACAAATCTTCTAGGTCACTCTCTGGTAACAAAGAAGGTATCTTTTATTACTGGAGAGAAAGAAATCACTCCAGTGGTGCCTGCCAACCACAGTCTTCAATCCAATTACTGTTGCAATGCACAACCTTTGCAAACGGCTGAAATTCTGGGCTGAGACCTGGCATGGTGTCTGGTTTTCGTACCTGGGCTTATCCTGGCCTGGTTCTGTTGGGTTTGGACAAGAAAATGGGGATCGAGGTGCAACCAAAGTAGTAGTAAGGAAATAAAGCCACTGTAGTAGAAGGCATTCGACTCAGATCAGCCTAACTCGTGTAGGATTCAAATCCCCCTCCTGCTGTCAGTGTGCTCTCTGCCTTAGGACGTAAGCCATAAATCTGGATCTACCACAGCAACAGTTGAACTTTACTGAGTGTTTCACGTCCTTTGGTACCTGGTGAGGTGGTGACTTTTCCTCATGCAGGCTGTTGTTCCCAGGTACCTTAAGAAGGTCGGTTCTCATACCTGTATCAAAAAGTGTTTGTCTTCATCAGAACATTTAATGCCTTGTGCTTCCCAGGGAGCCTGTAGCCTTTCATCAGCGTTCTTACTCATGCTCTGCTGGCACAGCAAGCTGGGGTTTCTGCTCCTCCAAAAGCCTGGCAGGCCGCGCAGCGCATGGTTGCACGCACTGCCTTTGCTGTATTGCTCTGGTGGATTGTAGGCTTTTGTGTGGCCACCCTCTAATTAAACTCTGTGTTACTTTATGACGTTTATTGAGGCAGCCATAAAGACAGAATATTTCTCCGTCTCTCGGTGCTCCTTGCACTGATGTGACACACAACCTTGCAGTTCCCTTCCTGTGTTACCTTGCTAGGAGGGACGCTCCCCCCGGCCCCCGCCAAGCTACATACTGTAAGCAAACGTGGGATTTCGTCATTGCTGCCACAACATCCTTCTGCCCGGCCTTGACGAGTGCAGTCATGTATCATTTCACCCACAGAGCTGCTGTAAAGATCGCTCTGCCCTCTTGCTTTGACCAGCCTACCCATCTCTTGGCACATTTCTCTGGCCCCATCCCTTGGCTGCATCAAAAACTACGTCTGTCTTTCTAGATCATCCCAGCACATCCCTGCCTGGCTGGATTTCCATAGGAAGTACCTACCTCGGCCTCAAATTGGTTCACAGCATCAGTTTCTATGACCTACTTGATACCTTTTTTTTTTAGTAAGTGCCTTTCTGCTTTCTCCTCTGCAGCTCTCATGCTTGGAGGGTTTCTGTTTTGCACTTGTGCAGAGCGCAGTGCCATCCTGGTCCATGACGGGGCTTTCTAGGCACATCAGCCATACAGATAAGGAGCATGGTAACAATCGAGCTCTATATTTATTTATTGAGCAACAGAATTCAGTCGCTGCCCTTCCTTACCGTTACCAAGCCCAAGGAGAAGTCAGAAACCTGTCGCGTGTCTGCCTAGAGAGCAAGCCCTTTAGGGCAGGTGCTGTTGACTCCTCTCTGGTGCCGCGCAGCCGGTGCTCCAGGACAGAGCAGAGAAGGGAGTGCGTGGTGAGCAGGTGCCCCTGGTGATCTTCCTGTTTTGGTTTCCACTGTAACTCGTACAGAAAGGCGGACACGAGACTGCAGCAACGTGCAGATCTTGTTCCCTGGAATGTTTTCTTTCATCTGTAATCACTTCATCGAAACCCATAAATCAACTAGTTAAGACTAAAAAGCACAAACATGGCTGTAATTTGTGCCTTCCTGCCCAGTGTTTCTTTTGGCACAGAAAATACCAAACCTTTTCCTGAAAATATTGATGATGACTCCGGGCAAGGGTTAGGTGAAACTGGACCACGAGGCCACTTGCATTCCAGGTCTGCTGCCTGCTTCCATAATCCTTGCTGCCTTTTCATTCACGCTATGGCTCCTCCAGCTGCTGCTGTCCAAACCATCCCAGGAGCTCCAGAAACCTCATCGGTCCTGTCTAACCTGGAGCAGTTCCATCTAACAGGATGGGAAGTGATCTACTGAGCAGCCCTCCCAGGAGCTCTGAAGGGAGGACACCTTCACCGTGGAGATGCAGGTGGGCACGAGGTGGGGGTGGTGGCAGCCCTGGAGGGGCAAGGACGGGGAGGCAGAGGCAGGAGGCTGAGGAGGTGGACCAGGACCTGGTGAGCAACATCTCTGCTGCTTTTCTGGAGCGAAGCCTGGCTTGGAGAGGGCAGGTAGTCCCCAAAAGGGCAGTGTTTGAAAGGCCGTGGGGATGGCCCATCTCACACACTAGTGCTGCGGCTGAGCGGCCTCTCCTCGAATCGAGGGGAGAACGGTGAAGTTCAGGAGTCCAGGCCCTGTCACCTGATCCTGCACCTTGTGACAGAAAAAGAGCAAATCAATTTTGCTCGTGAATATCTCATACGGAAAAGTATTTTAATCAAAGCCTGTCGCTCTGTCACCTCTCAGCCCAGGAAACAGCCGCCGGTATCTCTCCCTGCAGCCTTCCTAACGTGTACGGTGGTGACTCGCTGCCCGTACAGCTCCCTTGCTGCGCTTGCCCTCCCTGGGGCAGCCACACTGCCCAAGCTGAACCCTTCGTTCTTGCACAGATTATTTTTATCTCACTTTGTTTGCCAATAAAAAATCCCTCCCAGTTTTACTGTTTTCCATTTGGCACGTGAATTTTTCTCACGTGTGATTCCTTCTCCGCTGGCCAGGGGCGGAGGGAAGGGAGGATCCTGGATAACCTCATGCAAGAGGAATTTTCACGTGCTTTTCCACCTCAGGTGAGAGGAACAGTGTCAGTGATGTTCCTGGGCCAAAGCGGCGCTGCCTCCGAGCGAGAGAGATCCTGGAGCGGCAGAGAACCACCCCGTAACCTGGGGGATCTGCTTGGCCATCGCCTAAACCGGCCTCCTCGGGGCACCAGTTCCTCTCGGCCCTCGCTTACTGGGATCACTGGGAGGCTGGGGCTGCTGAGTCCTTACGCAGAGTCTGGGTCCCTTGGGGCCCGTGTTTCGTTGGGACAGGCGAGGGGGGGGGGATTTGCAGGTGGCTGGGGCACGAGGAACGGGTGTGGACTGTGTGTGGAAACGTCCTGGCTGTTCACAAGGCTGGAGTAAAGAGCACGAAGGGAAATATCCCAAATAAAGCACAAAATAACAACAACTGCCTGATGCGTGCAGGGCTCGGTCACGCCTCCAGCTGCAGGTTGTGCTTGAGCCTCGTTAAGGCTGTTCCCCCGCCAGCTCCGGGCGGCTGTCCGTGCGGGCAGAGGCGGCACCGGCTCCGGGGGAGGTATGAGCACAAGCGTCACGGGCACCTCCGGGCCGCGCCGGCTCCTCGGGGGATCTCACCGTGCACGGGTGGCCGTTCCCCTTCCGCGCCGTTTCCCAGCTGACATATGGTGACAGGCGCTCCGCAGAACGCCTGCGCCGGGGAGGCCTCTCCCCACGGAGCCCGGGCGGCGTGGGCGCGGCAGGAGCCCGCTCCGGTGCCCGCGAGGCGGGGATGGGCGGCGGGGGGGGGCCCGGCCCCGGGGGACGCGGCTGGCTGCGTCCCGCCCGCCCGGCAGGGGGCGCCAGCCCGCCCCGGCGGCGCCGCGGTGCACGCTGGGAGCTGTAGGCACGGGCAGGGGAGCGCCGCGGTGCACGCCGGGAGCTGTAGGCGCGGGCAGGGGGGGCGCCGCGGTGCACGCCGGGACCTGTAGGCGCGGGGGGGGTGGCGCGGTGCATGCCGGTCGCGGCCGGCGCCCGCTGCCTCATACGGCTACCGCGCCGGAGGGGGCGTGGCGACGGCTCGGCGCGATCGTCACTTCCGGCGGTGGTGCACGTCATTTCCCGGCGGGATGGTGGGGAAGCGGGGGCGGGCGGCGCGGCGGGAGGGGATGGCGGCGCGGGGCGGCCTCTGCGAGGAGACGGTGAACGGCTGGGTGCTGCAGTTCTACTTCCACCAGGCCATGGCGGCCTACCGCTCCGGGCGGAACCGCGACTTCCGCCAGCTCCGCGACGTCATGCAGGGTGGGCCGCGCAGGCCGGGCCTGGGGCGTCTCGGCGACGGCCGGGCTGAGAGGGAGCGTCGGGCCGGCCGTGAGGGGGGGCGGGGGCGGGCCGGGGACAGTCCGTGGGGGACTGGCGGGGGGGCGGGAGGGTCTGGGCCGCGAGGGGGGAGCGGGGCTGGGGCTGGGCTGGGCGGTACCGGTGTAACCTCTCCCTTGTCCCGCAGCGCTGCTTGTTCGGCCCCTGGAGAAGGAGCCTGTGGTGGCCCAGATGCTGCGCATAATGCAGCTCCTGTCACGGATCGAGGAAGGCGAGAACCTCGGTGGGTCCCCAGCCCTCCCAGCAAGGCCCCCGGGACCCCCCAGTCGTGGCTCGCAGCCCGCTCCCCCGGCCGGAGCATGCCGTGTTCTGTGGCTGTGTCCCTGCAGCTCCCGGGAGCTGTGTTTCTGCACAGAGCAGAGCGCTGGGCCGAAGCTGTTAAGCTGTAGGAGCTTTCCCCTGATGGTGAGGGGGCAGAGAGCGTGGCTGTTCATGTCTGCGTCACGCTGCCATAGCCAAGAGTGGTGTGCTCACACCCGGGCTCCAGGGCTGTCCTGCTGTCCGAACCCTTGTGGCTTCTGAAATGCTCCCCCTGGACTGGTTAGTTGTACTCAGGTGCTTCTGTAGCTTTCCATGCTCGGGAGGGGGGTTCCTTCACATCTTCATCCTCAGTAGCTCTCAGATTTGCACTCAAACTGAGGAAGCAGAGTAACGAGCTCTGTGTAGGTCGTCGCTGTGAGCGCCTCGCAAACCAGCAGCTGTGAATTCTTGTAGATTGCACCTTCGATAAAGAGTCGGAGCTCACCCCTCTCGAATCGGCGCTCGGAGTCCTGGAGCTCATTCAGAGGGAGTTCTCTGTGGCTGAGAAGACGATGGAAACTGTTCAGAAGATGGTGAAGGAAGCTGTAAGACCTTTTTCCATAAATACTCTGCTCGTCTTTAGTCTTAGAAGGGTCTTGTGTAAATGACAGTGGGAATTGCCTTGCGTGTAGAATCCCATAGTTAGGACTGACTTGGCCACAAACGTGTATCTTCAGTGTACGTGCTTCTTCATCAGTTAACGTAGAAGTTGTTTCTCTGTGTAAGTTGGTACTCAGCTGTTACCTGCGTGCTGTGCTTGATTATTATACGTGCTTTTCCAAAGCTCATCTAGAGAGTATGGTCAGTCAGTGTCAGCAGAGGAACTAGTATTTGTTTTCTTCTGTAGGCTGTTATTGTCTGCATCAAAAACAGAGAGTTTGATAAAGCATCAAAAATTGTCAAGAGGCACATGGGGAAGGAGCCCAAAGGCCAGGTGAGTCTGCGCCGGGATGAAAAATGGCTGTATGAGGACTGTGAGATCTGTCTTAGCGGGTACTGGGGATGTTTGGGATGGTCTGATTTGTCTTCTGGGGAGGGCAGGGGCACTTGTGACCCGTATCACAGGCGTAAAAGGTTTCCCTGAGAAGCCTCTTGGGGACACCTGAACAAAGAGAAAGGGTAAGTGGGATGAAATGGAGAGTCCTCCCTGAAAGTGGGACCCTCAGTATGGCATGTTTGTAAAGCGTGTTGGTCATTGCTTTGGAGCTCCCTCCGCTGCTGACGTTCCTTCACGTATCTTCGTGGGTCTTCCAGGCATCAACACTCGAGGCCAACTCAAGCTCACACGTAGAGTGTGAGTTCAGAAGAAGGGCTGGTTCCAAACCCAGGAGTCCCTGCTCGTGTTGGCAGTGTAGTGCCTGTTCCTCCAGCCTTATGGCAGTGTAAATTAGTTGCTCCTGGAGAATGTCCAGTGGGAAAGGCCCAGTCCTCACCCATCCTGCGGTTGTTCTTTATACCCTTGTACCTGTTCAGAGCATTCTTGCCTCCTCTCTAGAAAAAGAGGAACGAGTTGCTGGCTGTCATCCGGGAGAAGAATTTCACACATCCAGTGGTCAAAAACTTCTCCTACAAGAACTTCCAGCAGAGCGTGTTTCAGTTCCTGAAGGCCTACGTGGATGATTCGGAGCCACTGCTGCTCACGGTACGTGTCTGCCCTGCTTACCTGGCTTCCCACCCTGCACTTGTGCCCGCCCCAGTGAGGGGCAGCAGGAAAATGGCACGAGGTGCAGATCTGGGGAGAACTGACGCTTACTTTGCCACAAGGTAATGAATTATAGTAATTGGGCTTCTGCGTGCCTTCAGTGCCAGTAATGAGTTAGAGTTTAGGCACCTGATTAACAGTGGGTTAAATCCAAAATACTTCAAATTCAGTCCATTCCTGAAAGGTTTATACAGTTGAACACGTTTTTCAATCCATGTAACAAGTTTTAATTGACAGACGTGAACTCTATACATGGTGCTGATGGGTTGAACTTCAAGTAGCAGCTTAGAATGTCATCAGGAGGGGGTAAAATCGGGTGGTAAGACAAGGATTCGTCGTTGTAACGGTTACATGCTTTTTCTCTGTCCAAGATAATGAAAAAGACTTTGAATTCAAAACGTGCCAGAGAACCGAAATACTCCGCAGTGACTCCTGAGTCTGCAAATGGGCCAAAGGACCAGGCAGCTGCTGCAGAGCCCTCGGGAGGGGCAAAGGGCCCGGCAGGAGCTCCAGAGCCTGCTGAAACAGCGAAAGACCCAGAGGGAGCTCCCAACCCCACAGAAAGGGCAGGCGACCCTGCAGCAGCTCCTGAGCCTATGGAAGGAGCTACTGACCCAGCAGCAACTCCCGAGCCTATGGAAGGAGCTACTGACCCAGCAGCAACTCCTGAACATATATTCGAAGATGCCTTAGAGCCTATGGAAATATCTAAAGAGCCAGCAGCAGCATCTCCAGAACTTCCAGGAGTGTCCTTCAGGGACTCGGAAAGGTGGGCAGAGGAATCTGGCCCTGCGTTGTGGATGAAGTGTGGCAGCACTTCTCTTCTCAGGGGTAGTTTTGCTCTGTCCAGGCAGCTCTTAACTTCCCCGAGTGCCAGCCCGAGCAGGTCTGCCCCAGCACGCCCCAAAGGTGTAAGACTTTGGACTGGATCACAGTAAAAACGTTACGGTGGTTTGGTTTTATTCTGAAGAAATGTGGTACTTTGCTAAAGTGAGGGAGGGCAGTGGCTGCCAGGTTTGCTGTGGCAGAGCAGCATTTGGTGTCCATCTGGTTCAGCCCTTAGTTGAGAACAGCAGAAGGGCACCCAGTGCTGCCTCTAGCAGGGAACGTGGGCATGTTCCCTCGAGACCTGCTTCCCTGGCACACCGCACCGTTCAGGAGGGTGGACTGAAGGGTTGGGAATGCCCTCTGGTAGATTTGATTTGGGTCAATGGTTGAGGGTCACACTGCAGGGGAAAAGCCTGATTTCAGTGAAGTGGAGCCACCTCGGTGCTGTCTTCACAACCTGCTCAGTTCTGTTTGTTTTGTAGGCAGCCCCCTGGAACCGTAACCACATACGGGATTTCTGTTCTGAGAGAAGCTTTCAAGAAGCTGTCGGACTCCCAGGATTCTGATGCGCTCTTCACCAAACTGGATGAAACAGACTTTTCTTTCCCCAAGCAACTGTCTCCTTCTGTATCCCACAGAACCAAGAGACGGAAGGAAGAGGAGAGTCAAGATTCTGAAATATCCCCTAAGGGCAAACGCTTGTTGACCGTAAGCAAACTGGTCATGGAGCAAGACAGACAGTGCAGCAAGTCGAGTGAGAGCCCAGACTCTTCCCAGGAGCCAGTTGTATCGTCTGCTTCCAGACCTGTTCAGAAATTGCATGAGCAGCCTGTCTCTACTAAGAGTGCCAAGTACGAAGCCCATCTCTTGTGGTATATTCTAATCTGCACCCAATCTTTTGACTTGCAGCTGACGTCAGTAGCATGAACAACAGAAACCTTTATCTTTAATTCAGGATGAGTATATTGACTGTCCTTGTCTGCTAGCACGTGTGGAACTGGGCAGAGTAAACGCTCTGTTGTCGTTATGCTTTGCTGTTTGGTTAAGTGAGAGGAGAAAATGATCTGGCTTCCACTGGCAGAGAGTCAGAGGTACTGTGGTTAGTGTGGGTAGGTGGTTCCAGCGTGCGTATCGCAGGTAACATGGGTTTCCCTGCACTTCAGTTAGTGGTGCTGAAGCTGGAAGGAGTTCGTAGGTGCATCTTGTGGAACAGATTAAACTCTCCTTTCCACCTCTTGAGAAATACACACTGACCTTGTGAAGCTCTTTCTTCCTGAAACCTCAGTTGGTTAAGGAACTCCGAGCTGTAGCTTTCTGTTTTTTCAGAGTGAGTTACTGCTTACCTTAAGGCTGAAATGGTTATGATAAGAGGCAGGAGTATGTCAGGGGTTTTTCCATTTTATAAGGATTTCTCACAGAAAACAGCCTAACTAACTTTAGCAGAAGTCTAAAATTAACACTGATAGAAGACTCCTAGCTTAAGAGTCCTGTGAGTATCTCCTGTAGACTGTAACAAGGGTGTAACAAAGCCTCCTGCTTAAACATCTGAGTTGCTCTTCTTTTGCTTAGTGAAGCAGACAGCAATAATGGTGTTTTGGATCCCTAGGAGTGAAACTGGGAGGGCTGAGGAGAGCTTGATGTGTTTGAAAAGACAACTAGAACACAATTTCCCTTAGTTCCTGGCTTAAGGGTGTCAAGAACAGAGGTTTGGTTTCGAAGGGCGGGCAGTGAAGGTCTCGGTGCTCTGTGTAGGTTGGCTGCTCTGGAGTTGGATTGTCTTTCTCTGAAGCACAGGAGAGCGGCTGCAAGTCGAGATGTACTGTGGTGCAGCTGGCATCGATGCAAACAGGGGAGATCTCTCAGATGCCTTGCTGGTGTGTCATGCTCAGGGTTAAACTAACTGTCAGAGATGAAGGGGAACTGTAGTTAATAAATTTCCTACTCTTTCAAGGACTTGTGAGGGGTGACACTTGATCTCTCATGGTTTTTTCCATTAGTACATTGCAGCTGACGTTGCTGTCCCGAGGATACATCTGGAGTTTATTCTGAGGGTGCTGGGGAAGGTTGTGGGGATAGGATGATTTGTGAGCTCCTCCAGAGCAGAGTGCTGTGGCTGACCGCCCTGGGAAGGGGCCGGACACGGCAACTGGGGTGCGATGCCCCAGTCCAACCAACCAAACTGGTTGGTTTCCAGTTCACCTGGAAAGTGATTTGTTGTCTGTGCTGCTTGTGTGGATGTCGTGTCTTGAAGCCTTTTAAGTGTCAGACTCGTGGCAGCAGTGGTGCTGATGACGTCTGCCTGGAAATCTGATCCTGCGTGTCTGCCTGTAGCTGGTTCTTGAATGTTTATGTGCAAGAAAGAGGCACTGAACAGTGCGACTTCGTGTAAGAATGGAGAACAGTTCCTTTCCTGTAGGCATAAACGGCTTCAGTTATATAGGATGCGATAGCTTTGGGTGAACCTTTTGAAGGTTTTTAACACAATTTCATCTCACAAGTTTGTGCTTGAGGATTGGAAGCAGGTGACAGCGTTGAGGACCTGATCTCATAGAGAGGCCTCTGTAGCTCGGTTGACCTCAGTAGTGTTGGTAGTGAAGCAGTAAGAATTAGATGCTGCTTGGGAAGAGAAAAGGCTTCTCCCCTGAGCTGCTGGCAAGTCTGTGCCGTACACGAAGGCCTGGGCATCCAGCTGTGTGTCTGTTTGCTGTACGTGCCTAATTGTGTAGTTCATACCCACTCGCTTGTTTTTGCAAAGGCTGGCTATGAAATATGATATTCCATGTGCATGTGAGTGTATATCACACGCTGCACCTTCAGATGGGGCTCCTAAGGATTCACCCCCCTCAAAGGGGAGTGGAGGAGGTGGCGGCCTGTTTATGTATTGCTTTATGGGTGCATTTCTCCGCACTGCGTGCTCATGATGGGCTTGCCTGCGGTGCTCCGGGTGGCCCAGGAAGGTGGTGGAGTCCCCATCTCTGGAGGGGTTTAAAAAAAGCCTGGCCATGGCACTTAGTGCCCTGGTCTAGTTGCCATGGTGGTGTCAGGGCAGTGGTTGGACTCGATGAGCCCAGAGGGCTCTTCCAACCTGGTTGATTCTGGGATTCTCCCCCTAAAACATTCTCCCTAGCCAGTAGCCAAAGTAAACGCTTACCTGCTTTCAGGTCCTTCCAAGGACGGTGGAACAGCTCCTTTGGCGAAGAAGAAAAAGACTGTTGGAGTGACGAGGATGAGCTCTTCTCAGATGCAGGTAAGAACACAGCCCCTGTTGCAGGTGTTGACTGATGATTGTCCTGGCTTTTGGGCTCATTCATGGGTGTCTCGCTGCCTTCTGTGTGACTGAATTTTGAAACCTGAAATCCTAAAAGCCCAAGAAAATAGGTAGCTGTCCCACTCTGAGATATTTGTTCTTTGTGCCTCTGCCCTGACATGCATGTCACAAACTCCTGTGCAGGTTTCAGACTAATCGTGCTTAGCTTATGGGATGTAAATACTGGAAATACAGCTCCTTCCCCGTTCCCACTTCAGTGCCATGAACTAAAGGTTCAGTTTCCCTTTTCAGCCAGATCAGTTTTCCAGTCCAGTTCCCTTTGCAGCCAGATACGCAGCTTAGCTGGTGAACAGGAGCAGACAATGGCTGGCTGATTCCAGCCTCAACACGCAGCGTAGCCACGTCCTGGATGGACGCCCCTGCTCTTGATGTATCGGCTAGTTTGAAACAAAACAGATCTTATTGGAGAGCTTTCACAGAAAGCAGTTGGGGCTTGAAATGGCAAGGCTGTGCATGCTATAGCTGCAGAAAAAGGAGGGATAAAGGAAGCTGGGTTTACTGCCTGTCACGGGATGCTCTCGTAGGCTGACTGCACGGTTCAGCAGTCTCTCGAGGAGGTCTGTACCTCCTGAGTGATGGTGAAATGTGACCCTCTTGTGTTGTTTTTCAGCATCGATTGGGGCAATGAGCCACAACACTACAGTCTTCGGTTCCAAGAAACAGGTAATGTGAAGCCTTTTAATCCTTTCAGTAAGGCCTGAAATCAGGGCGTGTGTGTGTAGAAGAGCAAACTATCGGGCAGTTTGAGATATGTTGGTGAAAGTGTTCCTTGGTGTGCGTGGTTCAGAGCTCGGTTTGCCGAGTTCCCCGCGTGCTGGAGAGGTTCAGCACCCTGTTTGGGTGAGGGACACGCAGACAGCAGCTGTTACCTGGGAGGAGGTCCCACGTTTGGTGCTACTGGGAACTCTCACCCTTGCTTGCAGGAAGGCAGCTGCTGGCTCTTGCACTGCTGTACACCACGCAGTGCTTTGTTTCTGCAATTTTTTCATGTTTTGCCTCCAGTACAAAAATCTGAACTTGCAGATTATTTTTAACACTCTACTGGCATGCAGTTAGGCAGGGTGTAGGCTGCAAGTACTTTGTATCTCTGATGCTTGCTCTTGCATCAGAAGGGAATTCCTCTTTTGCATGTTGTGCTTTGGGGAGCAGAGCTGCTCCTGAGCTTGTGCTGGAGCTCAGCACTGCTTACTGGTAGCTGTGAGGAGAGCACATCCCCAGTGAAGTGGTTATGGAGCGTTGTGTGTGCTGCTGACAGGAGAGCTCTGCCTTCCCTTCCCCACCTGTGCTAGTGACACGGAGGAAGCTCACACGCCAGGCAGGAGTTCCAGCGCGGTGCTCCTCCTGAGGCTGCGCTCTGTCCTCACACACCACCTACTCTTTTGTAGAAATGGACAATACAAGAGAGCGAGTGGATCAAAGAGGGCGTGAAGAAGTTTGGAGAAGGGAGATGGAAGGCCATTTGCCAGAAGTACCCCTTCCAGAACCGCACGGCAGTGATGGTCAAGGACCGCTGGCGGACCATGAAGAAGCTGGGAATCCTTTAAAATTGGGAGCCACGGGATCTTTGGTGCAAAAACCACCTTATTTTTCTTTTGAAAGATGGACTGGAGCAGTAGGAGGAGGGAGGCTGCTGTGCTCGTCCCTGCTGTGTGCTGGGGCCGGCCTGGTGAGCCTCTCTGGCTCCTGGCACCCAGGACTGCAGCAGGTGGGAACCACATCTGACCAGATCCGAGGAGCCTTGTGTCTGAGTTGTAGCTGCAAGGGTTAGGTCCTCTGCCCGATGGCATGCACTCGGAACTGGCCTGGCTCGGCTCTTCCCTTTCCCTCTGACAACTGCAGCCTCTGTAGAACGAATCCCAGCCTGGTGGGCTGCTGAAATGGTGGTTTCTTCTGCTCAGATGCTGTCAAATGCCAGGATAATCCCCTCAGTGGCTATTTTTATGTGTTTTAATTGTCTAAGCTGTGAATCGCTTGTTTCATCTGTTTGCACTCGGTCCCCTTTGGGGGAGAGAGGCAGCATGTGGTCCCAGAGCTTCTGGGGAGAAGAAGAGATTTAGCCAAGGTGATCTGCTTTGGGGTTCTTTTACATTTCATTCTGCTTTGTAACGGCTAGTCTGTGAGTGGGAATTCCTCCCTCCCAGCTTTAAAAACATTATTTTTTTGTTTCAGTACTTTAAATGTTGGTTGTTCCTGTGTTAAAAGTTCCCATGCTTACTGATTTTGGTCCCGTCTTGCTGGCAGTTCTTCCTGGTAACCTCCTCCTGTGTTCAATGCCTGCAAGCGCGTGCGCTCCGAGGGCGCTGCCCCTTTCCTGCCTTCAGGTGCCAAAGCCGGAGTCCACATCCGAGCAGTCTTCTGGGAAATAAAGTTGCTTTGTTGTTGGATATCAAGAGCTGTAATAAGTGTGAGCTTGCACCTTGCGGGTGGGCGTGTGGCAGTTCGAGGCGCTGGGGCACACGCAGGGCTCCCCCTTCGCCCCCTGGGGCTGGGGGTGGCGTGTGGGCAGTATTTGGGGTGCAGCAGCGACGCCCTGGACGTACGAGGTGCTGTAGGTGTGAAGCAGGAGCTTCTGGACTGATTTCTGTTGAAGGGGGCATGTTCTCAGAGCAGGCTCTCCTGGCCCCGCTCCTGCAGGCTGGGGCTGGGGACAAGGCTGCTGGGAAACACCTGCTTCCCCGCTGGCCTTCGGCAGCAGCTGCTGCCATGAGCTGCCCTCCTCACCTGGCTGCGGCTGTGTGTTTCCCTCCCTGTCTGCTTGTAAAAGCGTTTCCCTGTGGTTGGAGGAGCCCTGGGGGGTAGATGGGAGCCCCCTGCGCTGGGAAGGGCCCGTTCTGGGGCAGGGGGCTTGCTGTGAGGCACAAGCTGGACCAGTAACGGCGTGAGGCCGTGGCTGGTTGTCGTGCCCAGCTGGAAGGAGACGTGTTCATGCTGCGTGAGGCTGAGCCTGTGCTTCCCCTCTCTGCACAGCGAGAGTGTCACAGCCCAAAGGGCCGGTGTGCTGGAGAGCAGCTGCGGGTAACGCTGTCTGCCCTGATCGGTCAGCCTGGGTAGGGCTGTGAGACCTGCTTGGAGTAAAACACTTTTCCTGCTTCATTTGCTTGTTGAGGAGTCAGAGCCTGGCAGAGCGTTGGCCAGCGAGGGGAGCGGGGCTGTCTGGGCGGTGCTGCTGGGGACCGCGGTGCCCCTTGGCAGCAGCCTCTGGGGCAGCTCTGTGCCACCTCCAGCCCTGCACCAAGACGTCCCTGAGAAGCAGCCCGTGCCGTGCTGCTCCTGACACCAGCCCCGGCGCTGCGGGGCGGTTAATGATTACCCGTGTCACCCCGGCTCCCCGCTCCGTCCCTGCCCCGGCGGCGGGCAGCGCTGGAGGCCGGGGGAGCAGGATGCTGCTGCTGGTGCTGCTGACGCTGCTGGGCCCCACCGGCTGCCCCAGGACCGAGCCCCTGAGCGGCTCCAGCCAGGAGCCCCTCTTCCGTGGGGCTGATCGCTACGACTTCGCCGTCGTCATCCCCGCCGGCGCCGTGGAGTGCTTCTGGCAGTTCGCGCACCAGAGCGGCAACTTCTTCTTCAGCTACGAGGTGAGTGTTGGGGATGCGTCCCGGGAATGTTTCTGGATGTGTTTAAGAAAAGCCTGGCCATGGCACTTAGTGCCCTGGTCTAGTTGCCATGGTGGTGTCAGGGCAACGGTTGGACTCGATGATCCCAGAGGGCTCTTCCAACCTGATTGATTCTGGGATTCTGTGGAAAGCTGCTGGTGGGGTCGGGGAATGGCCGCGCTGGCTCAGTCCTGCCAGGCTGCCTCCTCCGAGGGTGCCGCAGGTCCTACAGTGGGCCATTCTCTGTCACCTCAGTCCTGCGACCAGGCTTGTGGGTGGAAGGTGGCCCCGTGGGATGAGGACCAGCTGCTGGCAGCCCCCAGGGTGGAGGCGGTTTGCCCTCAGCTGAGACACAGACTGGCTGTGGTCACAGATGCTTCGTTTCAGGGACCAGCCTTTCTTAGGCATCATCAATCCCATTTATTTTTTAAAATACCTGTTTTAAGCCATGAAGCAGTGCTGAGAACCCCAGAGGCGCTGCGGGGAGCTCTGCCCTGCGCCGGGCCGGCTGCAGGCTGTTCCACTGCCCTCGGCTCTCCTCCGAGACGCAGCTGGCAGGCGCGCCGAAGGTCTCAGCACGGCCCTATCTGCTTTCCCCGTCCCTTTCCCCCAGGGGAACCGCAGCCCGTTATCTCCTGTTTACACTCTGGCTGAAGGAGAGCAGGGGCACGGCCATGCCCGGTGCTGGTGGCTTCCCCCCGGCTCTGCGCTCAGCAGAGCAGCCCCGGGGGAACACAGCACGGCCCCGGGGCTCAGCACAGCTCCATCACCCCACAGCACTGGCAGCACCTGATCCAGGTGGCAGGGAGCCAGGGTGGGCCACGGGGTGGGAGACATGGGGTCTGGGCGAGCACCCGCAGCACTATGCGTGGATGTTGGGAACTGTTTGTTACCCAGGGCTGCGGGTTGCAGGTGGTTTTTCTTTTACATGTAGCTGGCAGCTCGCTGGAGGCTGCTCCTGGCCACGGCCCACAGCAAGGAAGGGGGCAGCTCCCCACGGACCCCAACCCAACCCTCAGGAGAGGCAGGTCCCCGCTGGGTCCCTGCCCCGCGCACAAGGGCTCCTGCGGGCTCCCACGTTTCCTGGGTGCCAAGTCAGGCCCCCAAATGCCCCTCGGGTGTTTCCTGCCTCCAGGTCCAGCGGGCGACAGGGATCGGCAGCAACAGGAACATCCTGGCCACGGCGAGCGACCCCAACGGCTTCCAGCTCGGCGCTTCCCAGCACGTGCGAGGACAGATCAACTTCCTCACCAAGGAGACAGGTCCTGCTGTCCCACTCCCTGCCCTGCCCATCTGGCCAGTGCTTCCCAGCACTGAGCCGTCTGATCATGCCTCCCACCCTGACGGGGAGGATGAGGGCCAAGTGCTGGGGACGGGTCTGCCTGGCAGCAGCTCTTCTACTCAGGGAACAACAATCCCCATTTCTCTCTTCAGGTTTCTACCAGCTGTGCCTGGACAACCAGCAAAACCACTTTGGCCTCATGCAGGTGTATCTCAACTTCGGGGTCTACTATGAAGGCTTCGACGGGGAAAACAAGCAGCCGGAAGAGAGGAAAGAGCTGAACGACACCCTGGAAGCGATCGGGGTGAGTGCCAGGGCGAGCAGGGGCTGCTCCAACGCAGTGGAGACAGCCACGTCCTCCCAGGGGAACCCAGGGGGGTGTTTGCTGTTGGCTGAGCTGCAGCTTCATTTAACACTGAGCCCAGCGGGCAGCTCTGAGTGCGGCTCTGCCACCCTTGGCCCTGGCTCTGCCACCCTTGGCCCTGGCTTTGCCGCTGCCCAGCGCCCACCTCCCCTCAGGTCAGCATCCAGAAGCTGCAGCTCCACATCTTCCACATGTGGCGGTTCTACAACTTCGCCCGCATGCGGAAAGGGGCCGACTCCTTTCTCCTTGAGTCCAACTACAACTACGTCAACTGGTGGTCGATGGCCCAGAGCTGCGTCATCGTCCTCGCCGGCGTCCTGCAGCTCTACTTCTTGAAGCGCCTCTTCGCCGTGCAGCCCTCGGGCAGGCAGACGTGCTAGCCGTGCCCGGAGCCGCAGGCAGGACTCGGTGACACAGCGGGAGGGAAGGGCAGATCCTGCCTGGGGGAGGAAGGAGAGTTCCCCCCGCTCCTGCCCCTGGCTGAAATCACCCCGACAGAAGGATAGCGCGCTGCCATCGCCCGAGCTCTGTGCGCTGGGCCGCTTCGTTACCTCCCTGCCCCTCATTAGTGTCCCAATGTGCCTTTTCTACCAGGCACCCAATAAAGGAAGCCCTGGCGCACGCTCAGGGGTGCGAACGCAGCCTCCTCCCCGCCGTCCGGCCTCAGCCAGCCCGGGTGAAGCAAGTCCTGCCCCATCCCTCCCTCCCTGAAGCTCTGCTGCACCGAACACAGTGCTTCTCCCCTCCTGAGGTATCAGGGGTAAGGGCTGACCTCCCCCGAGGCTCCACACTAGACAACAGACACTCTTGGAGAAGGAACAGGCTTTATGTGACGGCAGGGACAGGTCTGGCACAGGGGGAGCTCCTCCTCACGTTGGCAGCAGCCCCCCGAGGGGACAGGGCTGCATCCTGGCAGCTCCCTGCCCCTCCACCCGGCTCAGGGTGGGCTCCCCGTGGCTCCCCACGCTCCTGCTGCACCGCCGGTGCAGGACAAGGTCCGTTCTGCCCAGGAACGCTCACGCCTTCGGCGCGCTGGAGCTCCCTTAGGTCAGCGCATCCTCGCTCCGCACGTACTCCCCAACGTCAGCCTGGTGGAACACCACGATGGCCATGGGGTCCACCTTGCGGCACTCCTGCGTGGACTTGGCAGCCACCCCGAAGCCCTGAGGGGATGAAGGGGAGGTGAGAGAGAGTTTTCCCCGCGCCCCAGCCCAGGAAAGCGCAGGGGCTGCGCCAGCCACTCACCAGCGGGACGTCGGCCATGGAGTACACCACCACGCCCTGGTACTGCGCCGTGTTCTCCGTGATGCGGCCCAGGCCCGACTTCAGGACGTGGTTACCGTAGAGGAAGGACTGCTCCGAGCCGGGCTTCACCCACACCTTGTACTGCAAGAGAGGGCCCGCAGGTGAGGGCCGGGGGGGGGCTGGCATGGGGCGGGGGGCGGCGGGGGCCGTGTCCCACCTTGGCGTAGGGCGCCAGGAAGTCCAGGGCCGTGACGCTGAGCCGGAACTTCTGCGTCTTGGTGAACTTCCCGAAGCAGGTGCCCGGTGCCACCAGGCTGTCCCGGGGGACGCTCGCTGCCACCTTCAGCAGCTTCTCACTGCGGGGAGAGGGGGCGCAAGGCTGGAGCGGCGCCCGGGCCCCGCGCTGGGCACCCCCCGGGCCCCGCCGCTGCCCCCCCGGCCCCGCTCACCTCAGGTAGTAGACGCGGTCGCGGTGCAGGCGGAAGCAGTAGGTGCCATCGGGCCGGTCCACCAGCAGCTGGATGTTCTCTCCGATGCTGCGGGGACAGACCCCGTGAGCCCGGCCCGGCGCCCGCCCCCTTCCCGCCGCGGCTCCGCCGGGCCCAGCCCTCCCGGTTCCCCCCCCCGGTCCCCGGCCCCTCACTATCGTCCTAGCTTCTCGAACACCGCCCGCGTCTCCGCCTCCGTCAGCGGCCGCATCGCCCCGCGCCGCACACGCGGAGCCGCGCCGGTACCGGAACCACCGGAACCGGAAGTAGCTGCACCGGAAGTGGCGTAGAGGCTCATCGAGCCGTGGCGGCCAGAGCGGCGCCATGGCGGCGGAGGAGGCCCGGCTGCTGGCCTGGCTGCGCGGCCCGGCGGCGGCGGCGGGGCCCGGCGGCCCCGAGCTCGCCGCCTACGTGGCGGAGCTGGCGGCGCTGGGGCTGGCGGAGCTGGGCCGGGAGCCGGCGCGGCTGGCGGCGGAGCGGGCGCAGGTCGGGGCGGAGACGCGCCGCTTGGCCTTCGAGCACTACCGGGCCTTCATCCGCTCCGCCGAGTGCACCGGCCGCGCCGGCCGCGGCTTCGGCGGCATCGAGAGCCGCCTCGGCAGCCTGCTGGAGCGCCTGCCGGCCCTTCAGGATGCCTGCCGGTGCGGGGCCGTGGGCGGCGGGGGCACCCGGGGCGAGCCCCGCTGCGGGCTCGGGTGGGACTGGGGTCAGCGAGGGCCGGGGGGAGAAGGCACGGGTGGGAATGGGGGGCAGGGAGGGGGCGCAGGGAGGACTGGGGCTGGGGTGAGGCTGGGACAGGGCCTGAGGATGCAGGAGCAGCCCGCAGTGCTGAAGAGGCCAGTGAGGGCTGAACTGGGGGGGCGAGAGGGTCCTGGTGCTGGGCCCAGTAAGGATCGGAGCTGGCTGGGACTGGGGGTGAGGGCAGGGCTGGGAGCGGCCTTGTGCGGTGCTGGGGAGAGGCCAGCGTGGGTAGGAGGGTCCCAGGGTCACCCGCTGCAGGGGGACCCTCGCGCTGATCCCGTCCCGGTCCCGCAGGAACTTCATGCGCGACGCCGAGGAGATCGCGTGCAGCCGGCGCATGAACAGCCTGACGCTGAACCGGCACACGGAGATCCTGGAGATCCTGGAGATCCCGCAGCTCATGGACACCTGCGTCCGCAACGGCTACTACGAGGAGGCGCTGGAGCTGGCTGCCTACGTGCGCCGGCTGGAGCGGAAGCACAGCAGCATCCCCGTGATCCAGGTAGGCCCCGCTCTGCCCCTGCCCCGCGGCCGCCCCACGGCCCCCCGCGGCTGAGGCCTCTCTCCTGCCCCAGGGCATCGTGGACGAGGTGCGCCAGTCCGCCCAGCTGATGCTGAACCAGCTCATCCAGCAGCTCCGCACCAACGTCCAGCTGCCGGCCTGCCTGCGCGTCATCGGCTACCTGCGGCGCATGGACGTCTTCACAGAGGCCGAGCTGCGCGTCAAGTTCCTGCAGGCGCGGGACGCCTGGCTGCGCTCCATCCAGGCCGCCATCCCCGACGACGACCCCTACTTCCACATCACCAAGACCGTCGAGGCCTGCCGCGTCCACCTCTTCGACGTCGTCACCCAGTACCGCGCCATCTTCTCTGACGAGGAGCCGCTCCTGCCCGCCGAGGGGCAGGCCCTCAACGAGGGGGCCATCTTCCACGGCTGGGTGCTGCAGAAGGTCTCCGAGTTCCTGCGGACGCTGGAGCGCGACCTGCGGCGCGGGGTGGGCGCCCGCCTGGACTCGCTGCTGGGGCAGTGCATGTACTTCGGCCTCTCCTTCAGCAGGGTGGGGGCCGATTTCCGCGGGCAGCTGGCCCCCCTCTTCCAGCGCGTGGCTGCTGCTGCTTTTGGGAAGGCGGTGGAGGAGGCGGTGGAGAAGTTCCGGGAGGAGATGAATTCCTACACGCTCATCTCCGCCCCGGCCGTCCTGGGTGGCAGCGCGGGGGTGCCGGTACCCGTGGCCCAGCCGGGGACGCTGCAGCCGCCCATGGTGCTGCTGGACTTCCCGCCCCTCGCCTGCTTCCTCAACGGCCTCCTCGTCGCCTTCAACGACCTGCGGCTCTGCTGCCCCATCGCCCTGGCCCAGGACGTCACCGCCTGCCTGGAGGACGCGCTGGGCGAGGTGAGGCGCCGGGGGACAGAGCTGTGACTTGTCCCGGGAGAACACGGGGACGGGCTCCCCCTGCCCCCAGTATTTGTAGGACAGAGCTGTAGAGTCATGTAGGTTGGAAAGGACCCTTAAGATCATCGAGTCCAACCGTTACCCCAGCACTGCCAAGGCCACCACTAACCCATGGCCCTCAGCACCACATCTACACGGCTTTTAAATCCCCCCAGGGATGGGGACTCCACCACTGCCCTGGGCAGCCTGTGCCAGCGCTTGACAGCCCTTTTGGTGAAGAAATTGTCCCTGATCTCCAACCTAAACCTGCCCTGGCACAACTTGAGGCCGTTTCCTCTCGTCCCGTCACTTGTTACCTGGGAGAAGAGACCGACCCCCCCTCACTACACCCTCCTTTCAGGCAGTTGTAGAGAGCGAGAAGGTCTCTCCTCATTCTCCTTTTCTCCAGACTAAACCCCCCCAGGTCCCTCAGCCGCTCCCCATCACACTTGTGCTCCAGACCCTTCCCCAGCCCCGTTGCCCTTCTCTGGACTCGCTCCAGCACCTCAAGGTCTTTCTTGTAGTGAGGGGCCCCAAACTGACCCCAGGATTTGAGGTTTGGCCTCACCAGTGCCAAGTCCAGGGGGACGATCCCTGCCCTTGTCCTGCTGGCCACACTAGTGCTGGTACAAGCCAGGATGCTGGTGGCCTTCTTGGCCACCTGGGCACAGTGCTGGCTCATATCCCGCTGGCCATCGACCAACACCCCCAGGTCCTTTTCCACCAGGCAGCTTTCTAGCTGCTCTTCCCCCAGCCTTTAGCGGTGCGTGGGGTGGTTGTGACCCTTTGCCATGTTGAACTTCACGCAGTTGGCCTCAGCCCGCTGATTCCCCTTGTCTCTGCGGCTGGGGAGTTGTCTGCGGGGACAATTAAGGAGGAATTAACGACTCTGCCTTTCCTTCCAGGTGACTAAAACCATCCTGGCCTTCCATCGGGCGGAGGAAGCGGCTTTCAGCGGGCGGGAACAGGAGCTCTTTGCCCAGTTCTGCGTCGCTTTCCTGGATGACCTGCTGCCCTACCTCAACCGCTGCCTCCAGGTCCTCTTTCCCCCAGCACAGATCGCGCAGGCGCTGGGTGAGACCCCGGGGGACTTGCTTTTTGTGGGGGGGCAGCCACGGGGGAGGCAGAGCTGCTATTGTGGCTCTTCCCCCCCCACCCCAACATTTTGGGCCCTGTCCCAGTGTTGCCACCTCCCTGGGGGCTCCCTGTTGCCCCAGACCCCCACCCAAGCCCCCCCCTTCTCCCTGTCCAGCAGGCGTCCCCCCCATGCAGCTGCAGCGCTTCGGCCGCCTGGGCTGCATCGACGTGGTCGCCCTCAGGGAGCCGCTGGCTTTCCTTCTGCCCGAGGAGCCCACCCCGGAGAGCCCCCCGCGCCCGGAGGGGGGCGAAGAGGCCGTGCCCGGGGACCCCCTGCCCGCACAGGCGGAGGAGACCCCCGCCGGGGGGGCTTCGCTGCCGGACATCCCCGTGGCCACGGGGTAGCGGGGGGCTGCGGCTGGGCCGGGCTGTGTCACGCCGAGACCCCCGGCCCTCGGCAGGGAGTGGCCCCCGGCCCCTGCCCGTACCGCTGCCCACCGGACCCGCTGCCCGCACCGGGCATCGCCCCCCTCCCGCCTCCCGCCTGCACCGGGCGCGGCGCGTCCTCCGCGCCGCCAGGGGCCGCTGTGGCGCCCCGTGGTGCCCCGCGCGGGCGGCGGGCATGGCGGCGGCGCTGGCGGCGGGGCGGCGGCTGGCGGGGCGGGCCCGGCCGGGCGCCCCGGGCCGCGGGTGCGGGGACGGAGCGGGCTGGGCCGAACGGGAGCGCTCGTACTGGCGGGCGCTGCGGCGGCGGGTGCTGGGCCCGCCCGCGCCGCCCTTCGCCGCCCCGTGCCAGGTGGGGGCCCCGGTGCTGCGCGGCGCCGCCGCCGCCGTGGGCCCGGAGCGCCTGGGCGGCCCCGAGCTGCGGGCGCTGGCGGCGGCGCTGGCGGCCGGGCTGCGGCGCTGGCCGTGCCTGGGGCTGAGCGCCCCGCAGCTCGGCGTCCCGCTGCGGGTCTTCGCCGCCGAGCTGCCCCCCGCCCGCTGCCGCCGGTACCCGCCGGAGCTGCGCCGCGCCCACCGCATCGAGCCCTTCCCGTTCCGCCTCTTCGTCAACCCCGCGCTCCGCGTCCTCGACGCCCGCCTCGTCACCGCCCCCGAGGGCTGCGCCAGCATCAAGGGCTTCTCCGCCTATGTCCCGCGCCACTGGGCCGTCCTTGTTACCGGTACGGAGCATCCCCCGCGGCACACGGGTCCCCCCCCCGTTACAGGGGTCCCCCCCGGCACACGGGTCCCCCCCCGACCGCCGCTCTCCCTCCCGGGCAGCAGGCGTGGACGAGTGCGGGGAGCCGGTGAGCTGGGAGGCGACGGGCTGGGCCGCCCGCATCGTCCAGCACGAGATGGACCACCTGGCCGGGATCCTCTACATCGACCGCATGGACACTCGCACCTTCACCAACGTCGCCTGGATGGAGCTCCTGGACTGACACCCGCTGCCCCGGGGCCTCGGCTCGCCGGAGCGGAGCCGTGGCGCAGCCCCCGGTGCGTGCCCAGCTCCCGGGGCTCCTCCAGCGGGGCACTGAGCACCCGTCCTTACCCTACCCAAAGCAGCAGCACGGAGCCACGGCGCCGGAGGCTCCCACTCGGTGTAACCGTAGCCAATACACTCTGTGAGGGCTCAGCGCGGCTCCCGGCCCTTTCCTGCCCACCTTCGCCGCCCCGTGGCTTCCTGGGTGCTGTGGCCACAAGGAGCCCGGCCCTCGTTGGCCTCCTTGCTCCTGAAATTATTTTATGGGTCTAGGAACAAGCGCTGCTGCCAGGGGTGTGTTGGGATCCCCCTCTCTGGGGCTGGTCTGGGGTGAGGGCAGGCAGGCGCTGGCTGTGCAGGGCGAGGGGCCGCGGTGGAGGGCAGAGCCAGGGTATGAGGCCTGGAGTGGAGCGTGGGGGGACCAGGATGGGGCTGGGGGGCCGGTCAGAGCCTCAGAGAGCGGCCAGACACTGGCTGAAGCTTTTGGATTGTTTTTATTTTCATATAAACAAGACAGAACCCAAAGCAGCATTAATTTAAAAAATAAAAAAGAGCAGGAAGAAGAGTGGGGTGTGGTGGGGGGAGCCCCCGGCGGCCCAGGCCATGCTCAGCCCCCCCAGGTAGTGTCAGCCCCCCCGGGCCGTGCTCCCCGCACCCCACCGGTGCCGCAGTGCGATGGGGCGAGGCGTGGGTGGAAGAGGAACCTGTTTGGCATGGCCGGCGTGGCGAGGGGGGGCTCAGCGGGGCCCTGCCGGCACGGCTGCCCCCAGCCCCACGCCTGCCCCCCTCCCCTTAACCTTCCTGGCCAAAGTCCTCCGTGAACTTCTTCACCTTGAGCAGATCCTCGGCGTTGACGGTGGGGCGGGTGGTGGCCAGCGAGCGCAGCATGTCCGACTGCAACACAGGGCGTGGGGGGGGCAGCTCAGGGTGGGCACGGGGGGGGGTGGGAGCTGCCCAGGAGCCCTGCTCCTTCCTCAGCGCCCAGCCCTGCCCTGGGGCTCAGCACCCAGGAGTGAGGAGCCACACACACCCCTGAGGCCACAGCCCTGCCAGGCCCCTGGCCCGGAGCGAGGTGGCTGCGCTGGAGGAGGGAGAGGGAACTGGCAGGGCCGGGGCCGCGGCGTTGCCGTGCCAGGCGCCCATCCTGCTGGGGGCTCACCATGCAGACGATGGGCTCCATCAGCTTGTCGCTGGGCACCTCCATCCAGGTCATGGCGGTGGCGCCGGGGTCGCCGGGCGAGCACGGTGTCAGCAGGTCGTCCACGAAGGTGCCGGGGTTGGTGCGGGAGGGGCCGCGGACCTGCGGCAGAGCCGGGGGCACGGCGCTCGTGGGCGGGAGGCACCAGTGCCAGCCGTGGGGACCCCCGGGGCGGACCCCCCCCCCACCCCAGCTCACCTTCTTGAAGTGGGTGGCCGACTGCACCTTGCGCACGGGCTGCATGAGGGCGTCCCGCACGATGATGCTGATGTCGGCCCCCGAGTAGCCGTCGGTCTTGCGGGCCAGCTCCTGGACGTTGGCCTCGGTCAGGCAATGCGGCGTGTTCCCCAGGTGCAGCTTGAACATCTGCGCCCGCGCCGCCTCCTCGGGCAGCGGGATGTAGATGCGCTTCTCGAACCTGCGGGCAGCGCTGGGGGTGAGCCCCCCGCTGCCGGGGCACGGCCCCGTGGCTCCGGGGGCAGGGGAGGGGACCCTCGTGTCCTGCTCACCTTCTCCTGATGGCCGAGTCCAGCACCCAGGGGATGTTGGTGGCACCCAGCACCAGGATCCCGTCGCTGCTGTTCCCCACACCTGCCCGGGGACATGGTGGGATCAGAGCCCTCCCCAGGGACCCGCAGGATGCCCCTGCCTGCCCCAGCCCTCTCCCCCCCACCCCAGACCCCGCCGGGGAAGCCCCTGCACCTTGCATCTGCACCAGGAACTCGGTCTTGATGCGCCGCGCCGCCTCGCTCTCGTTCTCGTTGCGGGAGCCGCACAGCGAGTCCACCTCGTCGATGAAGATGATGGAGGGCTTGTGCTGCCTCGCGAGCTCAAAGAGGTTCTTCACCAGCCTGGGCACAAGGGCAGGGGACAGGGTCCCTGCTCAGGGACCCTCCACAGCACCATCGGCTCCTCCTGCCCATGCTGGCACCGAGGAGGCGCGTGCCGTGCCAGGAGAAGGGCCAGCCCCGCGCCGTGGCAGCTCGGGATTGCCCGTGCCCCCCCCCCAGGACCCCTCAGCTGCGCTAACAGGGGTCCCCGATGCTGGTGGCTCCCAGGCCCTGCACGTCCCTGCTGCCAGCTTACTTCTCGCTCTCTCCCAGCCACTTGGACATCAGGTCGGAGGACGACACGGAGAAGAAGGTGGAGTTGTTGGCCTCGGTGGCCACGGCCTTGGCCAAGTAGGACTTGCCAGTGCCAGGGGGCCCGAAGAGCAGGATCCCTCGCCAAGGCGTGCGCTTCCCTGCGACAGAGCCCAGCGTCACGGCTCCGCCGTCCCTGCGCAGGCCGGATCCGCGTGGGCCCGCAGGGACACGTGTCCCCACAGCTCGGGGTCACCTCTCAGCACACACCCGCCCCACGGCACCTCCTCCGTGGGCGAGCGGCAGCCGTGGCGCTGCCATGACCCTCACCGGTAAACAAGTGCGGGAACTTGATGGGCAGGATCACGGCTTCCTTCAGGGCCTCCTTGGCCCCCTCCAGGCCGGCCACGTCGCTCCATCGCACGTTGGGCTTCTCCATCATGATGGCACCTGCGAGGGGGCGGCTCTGCTCACGCGGCCCCGGGGAGACGGGCACCGCGCTCGAGGGCCGGGGGGGCCCGAGCCCCGGTCCCCGCCACCCCAACCCCACTGCCCCTCAGCATCGAGCACAGTTTGGGGGCTCCCCCAGGCCGCAGTCCCCCTCCCCGCAGCCCCCCTCACGAGGGGGGGTGACCCCACGGCCAGCCACCGCAGCCACTCACCCATCAGCTGCTCCTGCAGCTTCTTCTTCTCGGGGTTCTCGCCCTCGCTGTCACTGTCGCTCCTGGGGAGAGGGGACACGGGTGAGGAGAGGGGCCGGGCCCAGTGTGGCAGCAGGGTCCTGCCAGCCGCGCCGTAGGGCAGGGGGGGTCCCTCGCACCCCCACGCACCCCTTGTTGTCATTCTGGGACTCTTTGACCGGCTTCTTGCCCTGCCTGTCCTTGCTGCGCAGGTACTCCTTCAGCTTCTCCGCCCGGTCCAGGTACTGCACGCACTTGGCGCGGATGCTCTCCTTCGCCTTGTCGCTGTGAGCCTCATCTGCAGAGACCCCCCCCCGTGCGTCACCCGCGGCCCTGCGTGACAGCCAGCACCCCCGCGGCCCCCTCCGCAGCCCCCCGGGCCGTGGCGGGGGGCCACCGGCCCCGTCTCACATTTGATGGCGTGCAGGAAGTACTCCACGGCGTGCTGGTACAGCCGCAGCGCCTCCTCGTAGTTCTTGGCCTTGTCCTCCTCGGTGGCTTTGGT
Organism: Nyctibius grandis; assembly: GCF_013368605.1. Lineage (NCBI taxonomy): Eukaryota > Metazoa > Chordata > Aves > Nyctibiiformes > Nyctibiidae > Nyctibius > Nyctibius grandis. The sequence continues at coordinate 22,334,410 of NC_090669.1, read as the reverse complement.
GACCAGGTCGATGGCCTTCTGGCGGGGGAGGGCGCAGCGCCGTGAGCCGGGGAGCGGCACTGGGACCGGAGCAGGAGGAGGCCCTTACCCACCCCCGCGGGGGCCGGGCCGGGCCTGCTCGTACCGGGGTGGCCTCCGGGACGCGGCAGGACGGGGCCCTCCTGCCTCTTCGCCACGGGGCAGGATGAGGCCGCCCCAGCGGGGCCTGGCGCCGGGGCAGAGCGAGGCCTGGCCCGATCGGCCCCGCGTGAGGCCTTCCCCCCTCGGCCGCCACCGCACCGGCCCCGGGTGAGGCCTTTCCCCGGCCGGCCCCGCACCGGGGCGGCGTGAGGCCTTCCCCCGGCCGGCCCCGCACCGGCCCCGGTGAGGCCTTCCCCCGGCCGGCCCCGCACCGGCCCCGGTGAGGCCTTCCCCCGGCCGGCCCCGCACCGGCCCCGGCCCCGGATGAGGCCTTGCCCCGGCCGGCCCTGCACCGGCCCCGGTGAGGCCTCCCCGGCGGGGCGTGAGGAGGCCCCGGCAGGGCCCGTCCCGGGGGAGGCGCAGGCCGGGCCCGTCGCCGCCCGCTCCCGGCGCCCCCCGCCCGCGGTACCTGCAGGGTGGACGTTGTCATCTCATCGCCCGGTGCGGCCGCTCCTGGCGCGGCCTGGCCCGGTGCGGCGGCGGCGGCGGCGGCGGCGGGGCCCGCGGGACCGCCCGCCACTGCGGCTCTGCGCAGCGCCCCCTGCCGGCACCGCGGGGCGGGGCCTCGGCGGGACACGCCCCCCGCGCCCCTCGCCCCGCCCCGCGGGTGTGTGTGCGCACGTATGTACAGACACACACGTGTGTGCACACACAGGGACATATATATACACACAGACATATTTACATATATATATAGACATACACATACACACAGATAGACATACATATATACACACAGACAGACACGCACTTCAAGAGAGATGTTGAGGTGTTGGAGCGAGTGCAGAGGTGGGCGACGAAGGTGGGGAAGGGTCTGGAGGGTCTGACCTACGAGGAACGGCTGAGGGAGCTGGGGGTGTTTAGCCTGGAGAAGAGGAGGCTCAGAGGTGACCTTAGTGCAGTCTACAACTACCTGAAGGGAGGTTGTAGCGCAGTGGGAGTCGGCCTCTTCTCCCAGGCAACCAGCGCTAGGACAAGAGGACACAGCCTCAAGCTTGGCCAGGGGAGGGTCAGGTTGGCCATTAGGAAGCATTTCTTCTCAGCAAGGGTCATTAGCCATTGGAAGGGGCTGGCCAGGGAGGTGGTGGAGTCCCCATCTCTGGAGGGGTTTAAGAAAAGACTGGACACGGCACTTAGTGCCCTGGTCTAGTTGCCATGGTGGTGTCAGGGCAATGGTTGGAGTCGATGAGCCCAGAGGGCTCTTCCAACCTCATTGGTTCTGTGATTCTGTGATATATATACACACACAGAGGCAGACAGACATACATATATATATATATATATATATATATACACAGAGATATATGCATATATATGCACACACAGACATACATACGTATATATACACACATAGACAGACATATATATATACATACATATACACACACATACATACAAATATATATATACACAGACATACATATGTATATATACACACATAGACATATACACACAGACATATTTTTTTATATATATATATAGACATACACATACACACACAGGTATGCATACATATATATACACACAGACAGACACATATACATACACACACACAGAGATAGACATATATATACACACAGACATACATACACATATGCACACACAGCCATACATACATATACACACACATATACATACAGAAATACATATATATATATATACACACAGAGATACTTATATACACACAGACATACATATACACACATGTACATACATATATATATACACACAGATATACATATACACACATAGACATATATATACACACACAGACATATTTTCATATATATAGACATACACATACAAACATGGGTATACATACATACACACACACACAGACATACATTTATCACAGCATGTCAGGGATTGGAAGGGACCTCGAAAGATCATCTAGTCCAACCCCCTGCTGGAGCAGGATTACCTGGATCATGTCACACAGGAACGCGTCCAGGCGGGTTTTGAATGTCTCCAGAGAAGGAGACTCCACAACCTCTCTGGGCAGCCTGTGCCAGTGTTCGGTCACCCTCACCGTGAAGAAGTTTTTCCTCATATTTCTGTGGAACCTCCTGTGTTCCAGCTTGCACCCATTGCCCCTTGTCCTGTCAGTGGAGGTCACTGAGAAGAGCCTGGCTCCATCCTCAGTTTCTCCCCGCCCAACTCTCCAGCCTGTCCAGGTCCCTCTGAATGGCTACGCAGCCTTCTGGTGCATCAGCCACTCCTCCCAGTTTGGTGTCATCAGCCAACTTGCTGACAGTGCACTCTATTCCCTCATCCAAGTCATTAATGAATATATCGAATAGCACTGGTCCCAGTACCGACCCTTGAGGGACTCCGCTAGACACAGGCCTCCAACTGGACTCAGTCCCACTGACCACCACTCTCTGGCTTCTTTCCTTCAGCCAGTTCACAATCCACCTCACTACCCGATCATCCAGACCACACTTCCCCAGTTTAGCTGCGAGGATGCTGTGGGAGACCGTGTCAAACGCTTTACTGAAATCGAGATAGACACATCCACAGCTTTACCATCATCTATCCACTGGGTTACGTCCTCATAAAAGGCTATCAAGTTGGTTGAGCATGACTTCCCCTTGGTGAAGCCATGCTGAGTGCCCCTAATGATCCCCCTATCCTTGATGTGCCTAGAGACAGCACCAAGGACAAGTTGTTCCATCACCTTTCCAGGCATGGAGGTGAGGCTGACCGGTCTATAGTCAGCCGGGTCCTCCTTCTTGCCCTTTTTGAAGACTGGAGTGACAAGGCAGGTCTCCTGGTGCCCTTTCTTGACTTCCTACCTGCTGGGATGCTCTGGTCTTGAGCTTGGAAGAAGCAGTCCTTGAATGCTAACCAACTATCTTGGGCCTGCATATATATATATATATATATATATATATACACACATACAGATGTACATACATACATATATATACACACACACACACACACGAGGCACGAGAGCACACCTGGACACACATGTGGGCTCCCCTGCACACATGGGCACCTACAGACACCCTACACGTGTGGGCACACGCACCGGCACCTGTAAACACCCGTGCACATGTGTGTGTGCGCGTGCACACCCCTACAAGCCCCCACACGTGTGTGCGCACGCAGAGGCCCCACGCAGCCCCTCCCACGTACACCCCCCCTCATAGCAGGTGCACCCCTGGGTGCAGGCACGTGCACACCCCCACACACACACACACCACACAGAGTGTGTGGCCCCACGTGCCAGCTCCTCCCGGAGTGTGCCGGGACCTGCATTGCCCCCTGGGCAGTGGGCACCCCCCACCCCACTACCTGTGGGTACCTGTGAAGCCCCCCGAGCCCGCCCATCCCCAGGCTGAACTGGCCCCTCTGCCCCAACCACCCCCACTACAAGAGACACCCCAGCACCCCCCCAGCATCCCCATGCCAGGGCTTGTCCAGTACATCCCAGTCTCTCTCATACCGGGCAGCCCAGCACTGCCCACCCACTCGCCACGTGCTGTACTGGGAATTAACTGTGTTCCCCGCCCCCCCCCCCGCCCCCCGGCAGACACACACACCCTGACACGCATCCCATGACACCCACAGCCCTCCGGGCACCCCCAGAGAGACTCGGAGACCCTGGAAAAGGCAAGATCTGATATAAATAGCGATTTACAAAGAATACAAAAATAGAGGGGCCGCGCGGCGCCCGGGGCCGGGGCTGTAGTGCTTGTGTGCGAGCCACGACCCCGGGCCGGGGTCCAGTGCCCCCCCCGGCCCCCCCCCAGCCAGCGCAGCCCAGTGGGAAGCAGAAAATGTGCAGAGGAGTTTGGCTGAGGGAGGGGGGAGCCCTGGGGGTCCCACTCCCACCCTGCCCAGGGGTCCCCCCAGCACCCCGGGGTGCAGGAGCTGCCCCCCCCCACACCTCCCCGGGGGAGGGAAAGTACAAAAAGCGAAAGTGCATCAACCCACACGTGCCCCATCGCGTGTGGGGACAGTGTGACCCCTTTGGGGCAGACCCCAGGCGGGGGGGGGGGGCTCCGGGGTCCCCCCAGCCGTCAGGGCCGGGCTCGCCCCACTCCAAGGCACTGGCGGTGAGATCAGCGATGGCTTCGGGCCCGGGGGGGTTAAAGCTGGTGTCTGTGCCCCAGCCCCCCGGCACTGGGGGGGGGCCAGGACCGCCGGCACGGCACAGGAGAGGCTCAGCCCCCCCAGCAGCCATCCTGCCGCAGCCCCGGCGGCTCTCGGGGCGGCGAGTCCCGGCCCCGGCAAGGCACTGGTGGGGCAGGAGGGGCGGGGGGGGCCCCCCCACTTCCCCGGCTGGTTTAGGGGGGGGGGCCGGGGCCGCCTACGCCAGCAGCCCCATGCGGGTCACTTTGGCCGAGAGGAAGGTGTGCAGGATGAAGACGATGGGCTTGGGGCAGGAGTGCAGGTCCAGCGCCTGGGGGGGATGGAGAGCGGCGTCAGACCCCCCCCCTGTGGCACCCAACCCACGTGGGGGGCACCGGGGGGCTCCCAGCCGGGCCTGGGGCTCCCAGCCAGCGGTACCAGGCAGCTGCAGGACAGGGGGAAGCAGGAGGCACCCCTGGGGGAGCCCCCCGGCTGCCCCCTCCTCACCAGCTCCCCCTCGGGGCCCCCGAAGTCCAGGTAGAGGGTCCTGATGCCGTCGTCTGCCGACATCTTCAGCCTCTCGTAGGGGTAGCGGAAGAGGACGCTGCCGCCCGGCTCCTCGCGGCTGATGGTGAAGCCGCCCTCGTAGTGGATGGAGAGCTGCACCCCCTGCCCCCCCAGCGAGCAGCCTGCGGGCACCGGCACCGCTCAGCCCCCCCTGCCACCCCCAGACCCCCGCAGCGCGGCTGCCCCGCTCCCGCTGTGCCCCGGCAGGGCTGGGGGGTGACCCCCGGGGCACGGGGGGTCCCGTGTCCCCCAGCACTCACCCACAGACACCTCCTGGATGAGCTCGGCGGCGGCGTGGCAGCCCTGCACGAGGACGCGGGTCCAGCAGGAGAGGTCCCGGTGGGTCTCCACGCGGAAGACGTGCATCTCCACGCCCTGGCGCGAGCCCGTGCGGGTGGCAAAGGTGAGCTCCGAGCCCAGGGCGGGCGAGCGGCGGCCCGAGCCCGAGTGGACCAGCCTGGGGTGGGGGGACAGGCAGAGGGGGGGTGGTCAGGGGCACAATGGCAGCACCAGCACCGTGCCGCCCCGCTCATTTTTGGATCCCCCTCCCTGACCCAACGGAGGAGCCGGAGGCGGCCGAGGGGAGCAGGTCCCCGGCAGAGGGGCAGAGACCCCCCCCTGCCAGCCCACCTGGTGGCCACCAGCGGGTAGCTGTGGCACGGGGAGGCCCAGGCATCGCGGGTCCAGGGCATGCCGTCATACAGCAGCAGGTCCTTCTCCGTCACTGCCATGAGGACCGGCCGCCACTGCTGCCGCCCTCCGTCCAGGCGCGCCTGGAAGAGACAGTGAGGGGCACTGGGGGGCTGTGAGCGCCTGCCGCTGCCCGGGCACCCTGCTCCTGGCACCCGTGGTGGGGCTGACCCCGAGCCGGCAGCTCTGCAGTGCCGGGCTCTCGGCGGTGCCCACGTGGAGCGAGGGAGTGACGAGTGTCTCCAGCTGGGAAATGCCAGCGGGAGCGGGGCCGGGGGCACGGGCAGCGCTGGCTCGGCTGCGGCGATGGGAGGGTGGCAGAGCCCGGTGCCAGGGCTCCCCAGCAGCCCCGCGGCTGTAACCACAGCCCCACTGGCGTTCTGTCCCAGGCAGAGCAGCACCTCGGGCACAGCCGCGGTGGCACGTACCTGCTCGGCCAGCCAGGCGATGTGCTTCACCTCCCTGCCGCCGGCCGCGGCGCCGCCGGTGCCCAGCGCGGCGTTGAGCTCAGCCAGCACCTGCGGGAGCAGGGCGGCGATGTTGGCGTGCAGGGCCGTGAACCAGGCGTGGGCCGTGGCCGTGTCCTTGCAGCGCAGGATCAGCGTGTTCCTGCTGTCCGGCGAGTGCAGCTCGATCAGCCTGCGAGGGGACGCGGCGCTGGGTGGCACGGGGACGGCGGCACCCGCCTCGGCGTGCCCCTGCCCAGCCTGGCAAACTGGCCACACTGGTTTGGGGCTCTGGCTGTGCCGGGGAGCCGCCAGTGCAGTCTGGTACCAGCCCTGCCAGCAGGCAAAGCTGGGGTGGGGGTGCAGGACCCCCTTTCATGGGCAGGGAGGCTGCCAGGCGCCCCGGGGGGCTCGGGCAGCCCCCGCGCTCACCGGTTCTCCAGGTCGGGCATGCTGAGGTTCCTGGCGGCGAAGCACATCTTGAGGGGGATCACCTTGCGGTCGCGGGGGCCCTGGTGCTGGGGGGAGCCCGAGTCCTCGCTGCCGCTGAGGCTGGGTGACTGCGGGGCGGCCCCCTCCCACGGCAGGTCCGACACCAGCGACGGCTTCTTGATGTAGGGGGTCACCTCCCGCATGAACTTCACTGGGGGGGAGCAGGGGGGGGACACGTCAGGGCCGGGGTCCTGCACCCCTGAGCCACAGCCCCGCACCTCGGGGATGCTCTGACTGTGGCAGGGGGTCCTGTGTCCCCCCCCCCCCAGCACGCCTTCCTGCCCGGGGGTGCGGCAGAGCCCTGGGGACACCCCGGAGGGTCCCACCCTGCCCTGGACGGAGGTGTCCTGAGCAGGGGACAGTTGCTGGCGGCTCATCCCGGCTGCCGGCGTCAGGAAAGGGAAGGGAAGGCGGCGCAGCACAATGGGGCCGGGCGGGAGGTCAGGCTGCAGCCCATCCTGAGCCGCCCTGGCCGCCGCACTGCCAGGACGGCACCCGCCGAGGCCCCAGCGCCGACGGCAGCCTGACCCCACGCCACCGCTCGCTCTGCCAGCAGCCGCCTCCGCTCCCGGCAGGACGAGGAGGAGGAGGGTTTGCAGCCAGGACATCCCGGCCTCCTCTCCAGGCCAGGGAGGAAGGAAGGAGCCACCGGCTCCCGAGCCCAGCGCAGCCAAAGCAGAGCCCCGGCGAGGTGCCAGCACCGCGGAGCCCACCCCAACCGCAGCCAGGGCGGGCAGGGGCCGGGGAGCCCGGCTCACGGTGCTGCCGTGGGCTCACCGGTGCCAGCGGCCACGCTCGGGGAAGCCAACGCCTTCCAGATGTCAGGGAGCGTCACCGGAGCCGCCTGCCAGAGCGGGTCCAAGGCCGCCGGGCCGGCAAGAGCCACCCGCAGCCCGGCTCCGAAGGGGGAACGTGCCGGGAACAGCAGCGTCCGCACCCCCGGGGCCGCGGGGAGCGAGAAACCAACCCAAAACAGCAAATAAACCCTCATCTGCCCCGAAACGGAGCTCGGATGTGGTGCCGCGGGGCCTCGTCCTTGCAGCGGGCGGCACACGAGTTAATATTAGCCTCCCGCCGCGCTGATCCCGGGATTACCGCCCGCCCCGCGCACCCCTAATCCCGGGGCAGCGCCGCGGGGCCGCGCGGCAGATGTTTGCCAGATGTGGGCAGCTGCCCCGCGAGCCCGGCGCCCTCCAGCCAGCCCCCGGCAGGGCTCCAGCCCGCGGTGCCAGTGCAGGGCACGGCCACCATGTCCCCAAAGGTCAGGCTCGCCGAGAGGCCACCCTGGGCAGCCGGCAGTGCCTCAGCACCGTGCCGGGCGCTGCCAGAGGAGCGTGGGCTCAGCAGGGCCACGGCCACGCTGGTGGCTCTTGGCGGCGGCTGCACCAGCTTGGCCACTGTGGCCAGCGTGCCCCAGCACCGAGCAGGTACACGGGACTGTGCCTGCCAGTGGGCACGGTGCCAGACCCAGCTCCCTGCTCCCGGGGGCGGCATCCATGGCACAGGCAGGAGCACCGAGTGCCAGCGGCTGTAAAGCTGGCACCAGGTCGGCGGCACCTGCAACCACCCCTTCTGCGGCTGGTGAGCCAGCGGCTGGTGCACAGCCACCCTGGCACAGCCACCCCAGCACAGCCACCCCGGCACAGCCACCCTGGCACAGCCACCCCGGCACAGCCACCCCGGCACAGCCGCTGCCGCCCCACCTACGTGCTCACCGCAAAGGAAACCCAGCCGCCCCCTTCACCCATCACCCAACCCACGGCAGGAAGGTGGCTGCTCCGGCTGCGCGGCGCTAGCACCGGCCTCGCCGGGGCCGAGCCCCCATGCACCACCCGGATGGCATCGGTCTGTCCTCAGGGCCGAGCCCCTCCTGCCACCGGCACCCGGAGGGGAAACACCAAAGCAGCTTCCCCACGCTTGCACGTCGTCGGCTCTCGCAACCATCCTTCCCCCTTGCCGGGTGCCGGGCCCACGGTGCGCCCGCCGGCCGCAGCTCCCTGCCGAGGCGGAAGGGCTCCCTGCCCCCAGTGTGCCGTGGGCCCGCGGGCACCCCGGGAGGAAGGTGCCCGGCACGGGTCCCCGCAGCCAGCCCCAGCGCCGGGGCAAGGGTCCCCCAGCAGGGTGCCAGCGCAGGGCTGGTGCTCCCGCGCTCCGCCACCAGCCCCGGCACCCACCGGTGAGCCCGGTCTGCCGGGGCCGTGGCACCTCCGGGGGCTGCCGAGGGGGACGGTGCAGCCCCTGCCCCAGCTCCTCGCCAGGGCCCAGCGATGCCGGCGGGTCCTGCCGGGCCGGGCAGCCACAGCCGTCGGACGAGCTGCCCCAGTGGGCTGTCACTGCCTCCGCGGGCGGCCCAGCCCAACGCCACCGCTCCACCTCGGCCCCCGCGGTGCCCCGGCCATGCCCGAGCCACCCCGTGCCGGGTGTGGCCGTGCCAGGAGCCCACCTGCCCGCCCTCGTGCCGGTGCAGCGTGCCAGCCGGGCGAGCGGGAGTGCCTGTCACCGGGGTCAGCCCAGCCGGGCACAGGCAACCAAGCCCAGCGCCCGCCGGGCACCGCGCACCAGCGGACAGACGGCCTTGCCAGGACGGTGCGTGTGGCACCATGACCTGTGTGGGCCATGCCCTGGCACGAGGGGCTCGTGTCCCCCCGGCTGCCCGGCGCCCCGTGGCACGAGCCCCGCGCCACCGGGCCAGGCGGGTCCTGCCCGAGCTTGTCGGGCTGCGGGAACAGGTCGGGCAGGAGCCGGTGGCTCCGTCAGGGCCAGCCCTGCAGCCGCAGGGACGGGGCCCAGGGGGACACGGGCAGACCCCAAAGCCACCCGCTGGGGAGCCACAGCCCTCCCCGGGGACTCGGGGGGCACAAACACCCACCCGGGGGCTCCGTCCCCAAAGACGGGGGACGCCGTGTCCCGGGGGGACGCCGCAGCCAGGGGACCCCAGCTCTGCCCCGGGGGGGTCATGGTCAGCACGGATGGCCCGTCCTTGTCCCCAGCTGGGAGCGGTCCCCGTCCTGTCATAAGCAGGAGCACCCCGGGCACGGAGGGGACACCCCGCCCCTGTCCCCGGGCCAGGCGGGGATACGCCGGGACCCAGCACCGGTTTTGGAGGGGGGACACCTACCGTGACCGGGGTGTGGTGGGGGGAGTGGGTTCCCGCAACGGGAAAAGGAGCCCAAGGGGGGGTCAGTGAGCCCGGTGACAGCGGCAGGGTGGGGGACCCAGTAATGGGGCGGAGAGGGCACCCGGGGGAGGAGGGAGCACCGGGGGCCGGTACCGGGGACGGCGGAGGGCGGGGAGGGGGGGTTAGCCGGTACCTTCGAGGATGACTTCCCTCCCGGCTCTCTTCAGCGCTTGAACGGCTTGATCGTGGGTGGCATCGCGGAGATCGACACCGTTAACGGCGAGGATGGCGTCGCCTAACCGGAGAGCTCCGCTCCGTTCCGCCGCCAACCCCGGGAATATCCGCGAGATAAGCACCGGCATCCGATTCTCCCGACCTCCTTTGATGCTGATCCCGAGTCCTCCCGCCTCCGCTTTCACCACCCGCACCCTCCGCACGCAACCGGTCGCCGCCGCCGCCTCCCCGTTGCCGTTAACCACGCCGTTCACCGCTGCCGTTTCTCCTCCACCCGGTTCCGCCGTTAAACTCAACGTCTCCCCGTTCAGTTCCGCTCCTACCCGGACCCAACGATCCCGTAACAACAACTCTAACAAGCCCGTTTTACAAGCCCGGGTCCACACGGCCATTGCAGCCGCCGCCGCTACCGAGAACCGGGAGGAGTGGGCGGGGCTTCGGAACAGCGTTGGCCACGCCCCCCGCCCGCATGGCGCGCTGCGATAGGCTCTGCGTAAGAGAGGAGGCGGGGCTGGGACGCTCCACCCCTCCCTCCGATGCGACCAATCGCAGCAGCGGCGGCGACGCCGCCGCTGCTGCGATTGGTCGCACCGGAGGGAGGGGGGAGGAAGACCCGCCCCGCGCTCTCTTTCGCGCCCCGCGCTTTATTTCACGCCCCGCTCGCCATTTCCCCGGGCCCTACTTAAAGCCACGCTCCCCCCCGCCCTATTTCTAGGGCCTTTTCCCCAAGAAGGCCACCAGCATCCTGGCTTGTACCAGCACTAGTGTGGCCAGCAGGATGAGGGCAGGGATCGTCCCCCTGGACTCCGCACTGAGGCCGCACCTCGAATCCTGGGGGCAGGTTTGGGCCCCTCACTCCAAGACAGACCTTGAGGTGCTGGAGCGAGTCCAGAGAAGGGCAACGGGGCTGGGGAAGGGTCTGGAGAACTTCTGAGGAGCTACTGAGGGACCTGGGGGGGTTTAGCCTGGAGAAAAGGAGGCTGAGGGGAGACCTTCTCGCTCTCTACAACTGCCTGAAAGGAGGGTGTAGCGAGGTGGGGGTCGGTCTCTTCTCCCAAGTAACAAGTGATGGGACGAGAGGAAACGGCCTCAAGTTGCACCAGGGCAGGTTTAGGTTGGAGATCAGGGACAATTTCTTCACCAAAAGGGTTGTCAAGCGCTGGCACATGTTGCCCAGGGCAGTGGTGGAGTCCCCATCCCTGGAGGGAGCTAAAAACCATGTAGATGTGGTGCTGAGGGACATGGGCTAGTGGTGGCCTTGGCAGGGCTGGGTTAACGGTTGGACTCGATGATTTTAAAGGTCCCTCCTGACCAAAACGAGTCTGTGGTCCTATAAGGGTGCTGAGCACCAGCAAATCACTGTCTGGCTGGAGCCCAGCTCACTCAAGGATGGAAGTTCCTTAACCCCAGGGCAGTGCCCCAGCGCTCGCCAACCCACCCGGCTGCTGGGTGGGACGGTGAGAGAGAAGCCAACGCTGGGACCTGATACTGCTGAGCAGAGCAGGCAGCCAGAAGGCAGGAGATCTGGGAGATCCAACCATAAGGCAGGAGATCGAGGAGATCCAACCATAAGGCAGGAGATCCAGCCAGAAGGCAGGAGATTTGGGAGATCCAGCCACAAGGCAGGAGATCCGGGGTGTCACCTTGTCCCCACAGCGCCGGGAGGAGGACTGGCATGGGCAGGGGAGCCCTACAAGGCGTCAGCATCCTCATGCTCAGGTCTGCGTCAACCTGACCCGCAGCTCCGACCCCAGGGAGCCCCGCAGGGCAAGGACGAGCCCCGAGCCCGCAGCCCTACACAACAGCGGGGTTTATTCCTACAGCACCCCGGGGAAGCAGCACCGGCGGTTCCCGTGGCTGGAGCGGCTCGTTCTGCTCTCAGGTGCCGAATTTCTTCTGTTGGACGGGCAGGGGCAGCTGGGTCTTGACGTCCATGATGGGCCGCTCCACCATCACCAGGCAGTTCTCGTCCAGCAGGTCCGCGAAGAGCAGGGGCTGTGGGGCAGGGGGGGGGGTGGTGAGAGCGGCCACGACCAGGGGCACGGCCTGGGGGCTGCGCTCTGGGGTGATCAGAGCCCATGAGGTCACAGCAAGTGGCTGCACCGTGACGGGGACCAAGATCGAGCTCTGCTCTGCCGCTTAGAGTAGAGCAAGTGTAGGGCCCTGCACCTTGGGAGGAATAACCCCACGCACCGGTACAGGTTGGGGACTGATCTACTGGAGAGCAGCTCTGAGAGAAGGACCTGGGTGTTCTGGGGGACAACAAGCTCCCCATGAGCCAACAATGTGCCCTTGGGGCCAGGAAGGCCAATGGTGTCCTGGGGTGCGTGAGGAAGAGTGTGGGCAGCAGGTCAAGGGAGGTTCTTCTGCCCCTCTACACGGCCCTGGTGAGGCCACACCTGGAGTAACTGTGTGCAGTTCTGGGCCCCCCAGTTCAAGAAAGATAAGGAGTTACTGGAGAGAGTCCAGCGAAGGGCTACAAAGATGGTCAGAGGGCTGGAGCATCTCTCTTGTGAGGAGAGGCTGAGGGAGCTGGGGCTGTTCAGCTGGAGAAGAGCAGACTGAGGGGGATCTTATCAACACTTACAAATACCTTAGGGGTGGGTGTCAAGAGGAGGGGACCAGACTCTTCTCAGTGGTGCCCAGTGACAGGACAAGGGGCAACGGGCACAAGCTGAGACACGGGAAGTTCCATCTGAATATGAGGAGGAACTTCTTTACTGTGAGGGTGGCAGAGCCCTGGCACAGGCTGCCCAGGGAGGGGGGGAGTCTCCTTCTCTGGAGATATTCAAAACCTGCCTGGACACGACCCTGTGTGACGTGCTCTGGGTGACCCTGCTTGAGCAGGGGGTTGGGCTGGGTGATCTCCAGAGGCCCCTTCCAACCCTTAACCATTCTGTGATTCTGCTTGGGCGCCCGGTGCTGGTACGGCACCGGCAGCGACCAGGCACACGAGCAGGCGAGGCCACAGGCGCAGGGGACCCCTCCAGCACCCCCTCCTCGGCACCAACAACACCATCACCCACCTGGAACTTCTTGCAGATCTTGAAGGCGTGGAGCTGCCGCTGCCTGGCCGTCTCTGGGAGCTGCTTCAGGGTGCTCTGGTTCGTCAGGAGGGCACTGTCGTCCGGCAAGGGCTGCGAGGGGGGCACACGGCATGGGTCAGCGCTGCCCTGACCACCACCGAGGGGATGGGGACAGCTGAGCTGGGGGGATGCCCTGGGCACCAACGCAGCCCTCCTGAGCTCACGGGCTCACCAGGGACTTGTCGAGGACGCAGAACATGTAGACGTCGTGGAGCAGGATGTGCGAGGGGTTCTTGGGGTTGAAGGTGATGTGGGTGATGGGCGAGTCCCTCTCCAGCCAGGCCCGGTGCAGCCCGCAGCTCTGCACCGTGCGGCTCCAGGCCGTGTACTGCTTCTCGGGGATGCTGAACTCGAACAGCTGGAGGGGCAGGAGAGGGAGGTGGGACGGCGTGCGAGGTCTGGGCCTCCCCGGCATCCCCCCCCCCCACCAGCCACAGCTCTCCTGCGGTGAGAAAGCTCTGAGGGGGGGTGAGAGCCGCAGGGAAGGGGCCAGGGCCACGAGGGTAGCGACCAGGCAAGCTCCTACCTGCTGGTCTGAGTAGGCAATGACGAGGTTGTTGGTGAGGGGGTGGATGGCGAGGGCCGTCACCGCGCAGCTGTAGGTGGGCACCGTGCAGTGGTGCTGCAAGGCAGGGGGACAGCCGCTGATGGGAGCGACCGGGGCACCCCCCCGCCTTCCCACACCCCCAGCGATGGCTTCCAGGGAGGGGTCCCACGCGCTCAGCCCACCCTCAGCCGGCCCCCCAAGGCAGGAGGGCAGCGGGGGTCCCTCCCGCAGCACCCCGTGGCGCCCAGCCCTACCTTGAAGCATTTCAGGTTGTAGATGTGGATCACCCAGTCCCCGCCGACCGCGGCCACCCACTGCCCGTCGGCGCTCGCCGCCAGCAGGTAAACGGCCTCGGGGCACCCTGCCAAAACACCCTCCGGCTGTAAGGGGTGCTCAGGCCTGCAGGGAGCCCCAGCCCCACACCCGGGGACACCCAGACCCTGCCCAGCTGGGTGCCCTGCTCCCCCACCGCTGTCAGGCCATAAGGGTGGCACAAACACGGGGCAGAGGCTGCTGAGGTGGAAGGACCCCCACGCCCCGGGGCAGGAAAGGGGGGACACGCTCAGCCCTGCACACCCCTCTGCGGGACTCAGAGCCCAGGGACCCCAACCACCCCCCCGGCTCCCCCCCAGCCCCCCACCTGAGGGCGGCCGAAGCGTGTGCAGGAGTTTGCAGCCCCCCGGCTCCGGCAGCTGGAGGACGTGGACAGAGCCTCGAGCGGAGGCGACGAAGAGGCTGCGGGAGTCGGCGGAGAACTGGAGCTGGTAGGCCGGGAGCAGCAGCTTGGGGACCTTGGGGACCTTGAAGGGGCAGAAAGCAGCGCTGGCAGCCACCTACCGCTGCCGCCCTCGCTCCCCGTGAGCGCCACCGGCCATGCTGGGACCCCACAGCCCCCCCCAGCACCCTCCTCACCTTCGTGACGCTGACGCTGTCACCCTGGTACCGCACTCGGTAGAGGTGGAAGCGGGAGGCCGTGGAGTAGGCGACCCAGCTGCCGCAGGGCGAGACGCAGCTGCAGTAGATGTGCTCCGGACCCTGGAGACGCCGCGGGGCCGGTGAGATCCCCGGCACACGCAGCCCAGCCCTCAGGGAGAGGGGCAGGCACCAGGGCACACCCCAGCCCCAGCTCAGCCCTACCTTGCTCTTGAGCTGCACGAGGTGCTCGGGCACGCGGCGCAGGGGCAGGACCTCGCCGTCCTTTCCTGGGACGACAAGAAACCCCGCGGTGCATCGATCAGCACAAGCCCTGCCAGGCAGGGGATGCTGGCAGAGCAGTGCCCGAGGGAGAGCCCAGACCCTTCCCCAGCCTCTCCCGAGGCCGAACTCCCCATGGCTCGGCCCTGCTCCGCTGGAGGCACGAGCGCAGCCTCGCACCAGCTGTGCAGCCCGTGCCCAGGCACACGCCACGCTGGGAAACGCAGCCGTGGCCACCACACCAGGCAGGGCTGTGGGGAGGCAGGGGCCCGGGCTAAGCCACCCCTCTGCTGCCCAGACAGCAGGACCATCCATGCCCCACACCCCACAGCGCGGCCATGGGGCTCGCACCGGAGAGCCAGGCCTTGCCACTCACCGGTCTCGTTGGTAGAGCCAAGTCTCCAGAGCTCCAGGTGCTGGGAGAACTGGAAGAGGAGCAGCCGGGCTTTCCTGGCGCAGGAGACGAGGCGGCGCTGCGTGCAGGAACGGGCAGACATGAACCCACAGCCTGGCAGAGAGGGCTGGGCCAGAGCCGAAACGCCCTGGGGTGCCTGAGACGCCGGGGCGGGGAAGGACCAGGCCCCGTGGGATGGGAGCCCAGCCATGGAGACCCAGCAGGACCAGCAAGACGAGCTTGCCAACTTCTACCCCCTCAGCCACTGAAGGCAGGAGCCTTCAGACGTGTCAGGGGCAGGGAGGGGACCTGGTGGGGCAGGGAGGGGACCCGGTGGGGCAGGGAGAGCCAGCCCTGCCAGCCTGCCTCGCCAGGCGAGACCCCCCCCACCTCATAACATCACTCACGTGGGGGAAGGTGAACTTGCGGAGCGCTGCCTCGTAGCCCTTCTTCTGCATCTTCTCCATCAGCGGGCGGATCACCAGCTGGGCGTCCAGGCCTGGAAGCCAAGCAGAGCTCAGCCGAAGCGGTGCCGGGGGGCAGAGAGCCAAGCCCCGCCGGCGAGGCGCCCGGTCCTACCCCCGGAGATGAGCGCCGTCGAGCTGTGCGCCACGGCACGCACGTCGTGCGTGTGGTGCTGGAAGGGCTTCGTCCGCACCCAGCGCTTCTCCAGGCCGCCCATCCTCACGGGCAGCAGCTGGAACTGGTAGGTGGCCCCGGTGGAGGTGCCCACGACGATGCTGTCCTCCTTCTGGCGAGAGAAACGGGGCCGGGGTTTGCGGGCGCAGAGCGGGAGGACGGAAGGGCAGCAGCGGGAGGCAGGCAGGGACCGGCGGCTTCTCCCCAGCCCACGGGAGCCCCCCCCGCTGCCTGGGGGGGGACGCGGGGGACTCGCCTACCTCCGACACGGCCAGCGAGAGGACGGCCGAGGTGCTGACGGTGTGGGACTCCTGCAGCGTGCCCCGCTGCCAGTCCCAGAACTGCACCCTCCCGAAGGAGTCCGCGGTGACGACGGCGCCGCTGGCGAGGAAGGCGATGCCCCACACGACGCACTCGCGGTTCGCCTTCCGCATGTGGTAGTTCACCATGATCCTCTGCACCGTCTGGCCTGGGATGGGGGAAGGATGGTCGGGGTGGCAAGGGGATGCCCCCAGAGCACGGGGCGGGCCGGTGCAGACGGTCCCCGGGGCAGGGGACACGCGTTACCTGAACAGACGTCGAACACGCGGAGGGCACCGATGGAGCCGGCCGCTATGTGAGTGTCTGACGGGTGCCAGGAGAGGCACAGGATGCGGCCTGCGGGAGGGAAGCTCCAGACGTGACCCCGTGGACTCGCAGCCCCTCGGTCACCGGGACCGACAGGCGGGACAGCGGGACGATGCCGCCGCGGCACCGAGCCCTCCTGGCCTCACCTTTCCGCCTGTCCAGGTTCCGCTCGAACTGGATCCCCCCGGGCACGACTTGGAAGAGCTTAACGGAGCCGTCCTCGCAGCCGATCTGCCGGGGGGTCGCGTCAGCGCCGGGGGACGGCAGCACCCTCTCCCTCCGCCCCCGCTCCGGGGCTGGGAGCCCCCCCGGTGCCGGGAGCACTCACCGCCAGCTGCGTGCCGCTGCCGTTGGCCGCCATGCTCCAGATGGGCCCCCCGCCGCCGTCCACGGAGTGGGCTGCGCGCAGCCCGGCCAGGTCGTACTCGGTGATGGCCCCGCCGAGGCCGGCCCCGAAGAGCCGCTCGCCCGCCGCCCAGCACAGCGCTTCCACCGAGCGGGCCTCGTGACCCGGGATCACCTGCGGAGGGGCGACCGTCACCCCGCGGCCCGGTACGGCCTGGTACGGCTCGGTACAGCCCGGCCCGGTAAAGCCCAGGAAGGCCCGGTACAGCTCGGTAAGGTCCGGCTCGGTAAGGGCCAGCCCAGCCCGGTAAGGCCCGGTACGGCTCGGTACAACGTAGCACGGCCCGGTAAGGCCCGGCACGGCTCAGTACAGGCCGGTAAGGCCCGGTACGGCTCCTCACCTTCTCCTGGAAGTAGTTGGCGGCGAAGTTGTAGATCTCGACAGCGCCGTCGGTGCGGGCCAGGGCGAGGCGGCCGCCGCGGGGCGGGCAGGCCAGGCAGCGCACGCCGGCCGGCACCAGCCCGAAGAACCGCACCCGGTGCACCTCGAACTCCCCCATCCCGCACCGGCACCGGGCCCGCTCCGCCCCCACGTGCGCCCGGCGCACCGGAACCGGAAGTGACCCAGAGGAGGCGCGACCGGAAGCGGAAGCAGGAGCGCGGCGCGGCGGGAGATTCGGGCGCTACCGGGAGACGGCGCCGGCGTGGCCGGGGGTGCGGGAGCGGGGCGCGGGGGGTGAAGGCCGGGGGCGCGGGGCTGGGCCGGGATCCAGAGGCCGGAGGGGCCCAGCCCGCAGAGCGGCCCGGCCGGGCCCGATCCCGCAGCACCGGGGCCGCTGGAGGGCACCAGCGCCCCGCGCAACCGCGGCGGCGGCCCGGGGGGGGGCTGCGGGGCTCGGGGTGGGTGTGGGGGTCTGTGGGGCCCGGGGGCAGCTGCAAGGGCCGGGCAGGGGTGTCCCGGGGGGAGCGGGGGCTGCCCCGTCCCCCCGCGCTGACCGTGTCCCCGCCGGTGCTCCGCAGGGCCCGGAGCATGGTGCAGATCGTCATCTCCAGGTGAGGCCGGGGCGGGCTGCGCACCCCGGGAGGGCCCGATCCTGCCCCCCGGCAGCGCCCGTGGCCCCGATCCTGCCCCCCGGCAGCGCCCGTGGCCCCGGGCGGGGTGCGGGTGAAGCCCCCTCTCTCTCTCCCGCAGCGGCGGCGCTGGGGGCCTGGCGCAGTGGGTGCTGGTGGAGCTGCAGGGCGAGGTGGAGCCCCGGCAGAGCGGCGGGCTGGGGGGGAGCGTCCTGGGAGACCTCCACTACACCCGCCAGGTGAGGCAGCCCACCGCCGCGCCGGGACTGCCCCGCAGCCGGGGCCTTGCCTGCCCTCACCCCCGCCTCTCCCTTCTCTCTCCAGGGCGTCCCCGTGCTCATCGTGGGCCACCACATCCTCTACGGGAAGGTGGTGCCGCTGGAGAAGCCCTTCGCCGTCCTGGTGAAGCAGGGAGCCGGTGAGCCCGGCCCCGCGCAGCCACACACCCACTACACCGTCACTGCCCTCATCAAAACCAAGCTCCTCTTCAAAACCCGCCCCAAGCCCATCATCACCAACGTGCCCAAGAAGGTGTGAGCGGCCGTGAGCTCTGCTGCCAGGCAGCCCCGGGCACTGTGGTGGGGCTCAGGGAGATCCAGGGCCAGCCCTGGCCTCAGCCCTAGCCCAGCCCAAGGGCTCTGGGGCCAGCGTGGGGTGCTGGGTCCCGTGCCTGGCCACCCAGAGCCCTTCCCAGGGCTCATCCCTCCTGTAATGACTCCATTTGGGAGCTGCCAAGCTCTGGGGCACAAACCAGCTGCCCTCCCTGGGGGCTGCCCTCTGCCCAGACTCAGGCATTCCCCCTGCGCTGCCAGCTCTGCCTGTCCAGGGTACCCCACACTGGTGCCAGCACATGGATTGTTCTCCCTGCTGCTCCGTGTCCCCCTCTAAAAGGCAACAGCCAATCCCTTGATTCCCACCCCACAGCATCAGGGCAGGGGCACCCTGCCCTCTTCCCCACACACTTTCTCTGTGCAAGTCTTTATTTTGACAAATCCATCGGGATATAAAAAAACAGACTTGTGTTTTTTTTCATATTACAAGCCCGCAGGTTAAAAAATAAATAGATTTACAAACAATCAGCAATCAGTATGAATACCAAAGAGCTACAAAAGTCGTCTAAAAAAACCTTGTATTAAATAAAAACAGAAAAAAAACATCTAAATGCTCACTTGTAGAAAGGTTTTTAAGCCCAAAAGGGGCCAGGGGAGACGGACGGGTGAATTCTGACCGTCTGGGGGCCGTGGCTTGGCCGGAGCGTCACCACGGCCCCCCTTGTCCCTTGTTTCTGTGTGCCGGCGTCCCCCTCGGCTCTTTGGCAAAGCTGAAGGGAGGTGCTGCCCTCCCGGGGCAGCCGGACCCCCCGAAAAGGGGCTGGGGGGAGCCGTGGGGCAGCGGCAGCAGCACCAGCCAGCGGTGCCGGGGGGAGGTGGTGCGGCGTGGTGGCGGGGGGCTGTTTTGCCGTAGCACCATGAGAGGGGGAACTGTGAGAGTCCCCCTAAAAAAATAAAGCACCGAAGGGTGGAGGATCCAGCTCCACAGCGCACCGGGGTGCTCGGTATGGCACAGGGGGGGATGTTGCCGTCGCACCGGCGGTACCGAGGCTGCGCCCAGCACGGCACCGCGCAGCCCCGGCTCGGCCTCGCCCCGCTTTGTCCAGAGAAATGAAAATAAGGGAAAAACAAAATACAAAACAACAACAAAAATAGCAAGACTTGAGCAGAAACGCCGCGGCGGGTGCGCTCAGCGCTGCCCGATGGCTCAGTGCCGGGCGAGGAGGGGCACCGGCGGCGCTCGCCCCGGCACTGCGGTGCTCAGACCTCGGCGAAGGCCAGCCCGCACTGCTCCGGCCGCTTGCCGCAGCGCCGGGCGACGATGGCCAGGTAGAGGGTGAGCAGGGCCACCCAGTAGCAAGCGTAGAGGATGGCGCCCGAGATGAGGAAGGCCACCTCGGTCTCGCTGAAGAGGTCCTGGCTGTAGGCGGTGTAGGCCAGCCCGCCCAGCAGCACGGCCACCCACACCGACACCGGCAGCAGCCCCACGAAGTTCACCACGACGGTGCGGCGCCCCGACGTGCCCCAGCCCGACTTGGTGATGGTGGCGATGGCGAACATCTTGGCGGGCAGGAGGCTGGACATGTAGAGGAGGGCGTAGAGGGACATGAAGATCATCTCGGCGTTGCCGCGCAGGAAGCAGGCGTAGGTGGCCTTGATGATGCCCACGAGCTGCACGGTGAGGAGGAAGAGGAGGATGTTCCAGACGCGGCCGCGGTAGAAGAGCTGGATGACGGTGGCGATGAGGAAGAAGGGGAAGAAGCCGGTGACCACCGACTCGTAGGTCATCCAGAGGTGGTGCTTGTGGAACCACAGCGCGTTGTAGAGCCACTCGCGGAAGTAGGACTTGCTCCAGCGGGTCTGCTGGTTGAGCCAGCGCAGGTAGCGGGTGGGCGTCTCCGTCAGGCACTTGGAGCGAGCCGTGTACTTGGTGCGGTAGCCCAGGCTGAGCACGCGGTTGGTGAGGTGCCGGTCGTCGCCGAAGCTGCACTTGCTGCCCAGGAAGGTCTGGTGGTACCAGTCCTCGAGGAAGTGCTGCAGCAGGGCGTTGCGGTACATGCCCAGGGGCCCGCTGATGCACTGCACGCACCCGAAGTAGGACTGGCAGGCGCGCTCCACGTTGAAGGCCATCCAGTACCGCACGCTGCTCAGGAAGGAGATCCACGAGTCGTACTTGTTCAGGATCTGGGGAGGGGATGGGTGTCAGCCCCGGCGCCGCTGTAACGCCCCCACACACCCTCCGGGGTGCCCACCCTCGTGGCTGGGGTTACCTGGACGTCGCCGCCGACGCCGCCGACGCGGGGGTCGGCCTCGAGGATGCGGAGCATCTCGGCGGTGCAGGCGGGGTCCAGCACCGTGTCTGAGTCACACACCTGGGGGGCAGAGGGAACGTCGAGCCCCGCTCCCGCCGCCCACGCGCGCCCGGCAGACAGCCCAGCCCGCAGCCGGGCAAGCCCGAGCCGCGGCCGGCGAGACGAGGCAGAGCCCTGGAGACCGGCAGGCGGTGGCAGGGAGCGGAGCGCCCCGCGGTGCCCGGACCACCGTTGCCCCGGGCCACCCAGCCCCGCGGTGGGACTTGCCCCGGCCACCACCCCTCACCCACGCGTCGGGGCTTGGCACCCCGCACCACGACACGGCGTCCCACGGGGTGACACCAGCCCGGGGCGCGTCCTGCCCGCGCCGAGGCGGCGATGTGGGACCCAGCGGTGCGCTGCCCGCATCCCCCCCTGCCCGCTCGGCCCGTGCATCCACCTGGACGTAGTCCACGGAGTCTCCGAGCGCCCGGAAGGCCGTGTACATCACCTCCCGCTTCCCGCCCCACTTCTGGAGGATGCAGGAGTAGGTGGTGCCCCGCACCAGCGCCTGGACGCGGGCCAGCCCTTCCCGCAGCCCGGCCTCCGTCTCCCCCTCGCCCCGCGCGTGGAAGTTGCTCCTCCAGACGTAGCTGCCCGCGCGCTCGGAGCCCATCACGTCGTGGAAGATGTCCAGCATGTAGGTGTCGTCGGGGCCGTTCCCGTCCACCACCATCACCACTTTGAGGTCGGGGAAGGCGATGCGCTTGACGGAGCGCAGGCACTTCTTCAGGTAGTCGGGATCCTCCTGGTAGGCGGCGATGCAGAGGGCCACCGAGGGCCCCAGCCGCACCGGCCGCCCCTCGCCCCGCATGCGCCGGTGCTCCAGGAAGGCGAAGAGGCTCTGGATGAAGAGGTGCAGCCCCAGGATGGCCCCGTAGAGCCCGAAGGAGAGGTAGTGCTTCTCGGTGTGGATGAACTGGTACCCCGTGACGTAGGCGGCCAGGATGCCCCCCAGCACCGCCAAGGCGAAGAGGCTGGTCCCGACGACGCGCAGGGCCGTGGAGAGGCTCACTGGCATCTGGGGGGGCACCGGGCAGCGTCATGGCAGGGCCAAGGGGACAGTGGCAGGACCCCCCAGAAGGGGCAAGCGGGGGATCCCGCTTGTGTGCTGCCCCAGGGCCACCCTGTCCCTCACTGGTCACCAGTTTGGGGGTGAGACCTTCCCAGTGCCTCTGTGGGGCCGGGCGAGGTGGGGGGGTCCCGAGCATCCCACCGCACAGGGTGCTGGCACCCACAGCCCCGAGAGCCCAGCAAGGACGCGGCTGCTCCCGGGGCCCCCGGTGACAGCCGGGCTGGAGGACAGGGAAGGGCACGGGGACATCGGGGACCCGGCCCCAGGGTGGCCCCGAGGGGGAGGCTCTACCTGGGCACGGCCACCCCGACCCCCGGCCACCCCGGCCCCGGCAGCGGGGGCAGCAGCACCCGGACCCCCACCCCGCCGTGGGACGGGGACCCGGGAAGGGCAGCGGGGACTGCGGGGGGGCACAGGGGGGCACGGGGGGGCTCGGCCGGGGGGCATGGGGCGGGCAGGGCAGGGTGAGGGGGTGCGGGGTGGGGGGGGCAGGCGGGTAGGGGGCGCAGGAACCCTCGGGGGGGGCGCGGAGCCGCGGGCAGAGCCAGCCCCAGGGACCCCCCCGTGCTACCGGCAGCGGCTCCCGGGCAGCCCCCGCCCCACCCAGACCCGACCCGACCCCCCCTCGGTCCCGCAGCCCCCGGTACCGGCTCCGCGCTCCCGCTGCGGCCGGTCCCGCAGCGCCGCGGGACCGGGACCGGGACCGGGACCGGGACCGGGACCGGGACCGGGACCGGGACCGGGACTCACCGTGGCGCTGCCGGTGCCGCCGCTCGCCCCGGCAGCCGCCGCCGCCGCCGCTGTGCGCCCGGCCGGGCCCGCGCAGCCCCTTTATACCGCGGCGGGGCCGGCACCGCCCGCAGCCCGCGGGGGCCCCGCCCGGCACCGGCACCGCCGGCACCGCCACCACCACCCCCGGCACCGGCGCCGGCACCGGCACCGCCCGGCTCCGCCCGCAGCCCGCGGGGACCCGCCCGGCACCGGCAACACCCGGCCCCGGCACCGCACTGCGGGAGCCGGCACCGGCATCCCCGGGCACCGGCATCCCCTGGCACGGCAACGGCACCGGCACCGGCGCTGCAGCGACACCAGCATCACCCAGCGCCGGCGTCTCCCGGCACCGGCATCCCCGGCGCGGCAGCGGGCACCGCGGGCACCGGCACAGCACCGCACCGGGGACCGGCCAGGGCAGCGCCGGGCCACCCAGGGACACCGCGGGGTCCCCCCCCGTGCCACCCCCTGGGGCTGCTCCTTCTCCCCCTGTCCCCTCGCCCCACTCGTGGGGCCCCTCTCATGACCCCCACGTGTCACCTCCCTGTGCCACCATGTCCCCCCCATGGCCATGAGCCACCTGGCGATGCCGGGGGCCTGCCCCACCGTGTCACCCCATGGCCAGCGGGCCACTCCGATGGCAGGGGACAACCAGCCCCGGGAGGGACCACGCTGAGTCCGGAGGAGCTGCAGCCTCGGCTTTGGGCTCAAATCCAGCACTTTTAGGTTCCTCGCCCTGACACGGGCCATCGTGTCCTGCTGGGCTGGCAGCCGGGTGTGAGGTGACACCGGGACAGCGCGAGGTGACACCAGGAGGAGGCCTGGGAGCTGCGGAAGGGGATCCCTCCAGCACAGCACCCTGGCCAGGCTGCTCCCCCTCGGCTGAAACCCCGTGGTGATGCCAGCTGGAAACTCCCCACCGTAGGTGCCAGAGCAGCGCCCGGAGCGGGTGGTGAGGAACTGGTGAGCCTGTGGGTGACGGGGACGGGGCAGGGACATGCCAGGACCCTCGGGGGCTCCATGTGGCCCAGCTGAGCCTGGCAGCGGTGGGACGTGGAGGCGTGAAACCCGTTGCAGTGCGGTCAGACCCGGCGTGGTCGTGCCTGTGCCACTGCCACGGTGCTGCCGGGCGTGCGTGGGGTCCCTGTGGCTGCAGGCGCCGGGCTGTGGGCAGCGGGGAGGGAGACAGGGGCAGCGTGTCCTCGCCCCACAGCCCTCCCTGGTGCCCCTCGGCAGGATCCTGGCCCCTCGGCAGCTCCCCGCTGCCCCTGCACACCCAGCTGGGCAGCGCAGCATGGCATGGCACAGCACGGCACGGCACGGCACAGGGCAGCCAGGACACAGGTAGCCAGGGCCAGGCACAGCCAGGCTGGCACTGCCCGGTGCGAGGGGGCTGCCCAGTGAGGGGGGCTCTGGGCCAGGTCCCCAAGGGCTCCAGTGTGACCCCACAGCACCCCTGTCCCCCACCCTGCTCCCCCTGCCCGCTGGGTGCCTGGCAGCTCCCGGCGCAGGAGCGGGGCCCACGGTGCTGCAGCACCCACGGGGGGCTGCCCTGGCCGCAGGGAAAGGGGTGACCCCGGTGCTGGGATGTCCCCGAGCACACGGCAGCGAGCGGTGGTCCCGGCCGGGTGCCCTGTGGGGTCCTACCACACTCCCACCACACATGCCCCAGGGTCTCCCCAGTAGCTCCATGGTCCCCCCAGCATCCCCAGGGTCCCCCCAGTATCTCCAGGACCCCCCAGCATCCCCAGGGTACCCCCAGTAGCTCCATGATCCCCCCAGCAGCCCCAGGACCGCCCCGGCACGCCCATGGTGTGAGCATGGTGCCAAGGGAGGGCCAGGCAGAGCCCCTGGGGTGCATGGGTGCCCACACTCAGGGGTCAGGCAGCAGAGCCCCCCCTCCCTCCTGGCTCCCCTCAGGGGCACCCACAGCACCCAGTGCGGTTTGGCCACACGGGAGCCCGAGGCACTGGCCCCATTGGCTGCTCCCCTAGCCCAGGGCTGGCTCTGGGGGGCCGATGCCCACCCTCCCGCAGGACCCAGGGGCTCGCCAGGGCCCGTGCCACCACCCCAGGCTGGGACACGGCCATGACGGCACCCACGGCTTCGCGCAGCTCCCAGAGACGTCACGGGCGCAGGGCTGGGCACGTCTGCGTTTAATCCCCAGGACGCTCCCCCTGCCCTGGCCGCAGGGAGCCCGGGGGCAGCCGCCCACCCCCCCCAGGCTGCGGTGTCCGACAGCGCCCCGGGTGGCACAGTGACCCCTTCCCCCGGGGGAGCCGCTCGGCCCCGCCACCAGAGCAGGCAGAGTCCCTTTCTGCAGCCCCGGCCCCGCTATGGCAGCACCACGATCTTCTTCTCCAGCGCCTGCGGGGGGAAGAGGACCCTCCTCATCACGGCGTCCAGCTCCTCCAGCGCCAGCTGGGCGTGCAGCACCGTCGCGCCGTCGGGCTCGGCCGCCACCACGTGCTTCAGCAGGCGGTAGAGATCCCGCAGCACGTCCCGCAGCACCTGGCAGAGCGGGCAGGAGAACCGTCAGCGACCCCAAACGCAGCCCTCGGTGTGCCCTGGTGTGCCCCTTCCACCAACGCTGCCAGTGCCAGGCCATGGCACCACCACCAGCACACCCCACATTTCCCCACGTTCTGGCAGCGCAGCCCGAGATCCACACTGCAGGGATTCCCACGGGGAACCATCCGTTTCCTCCACGGGAGCTGAGGCCCGACACACTCATTGCTGGAAGCGGGGAGGGAGGCTGCAGCCCACGGGAAAATGGGGCATTTCCCAGTCCAACCAGCGACAAACAGCTCCCACGGCTCCCCAGAGCTGGCACCCCAGAGGGACGCTCCCCAAAGTCCCCTCTGTCCCCGGCAGGATCCGGCGCTGAGGGGGCCCTTTCGTGGGGGAGGCACAAGCTGGGGGTCCCAGCCCCACTGGGAAGGAGCCCTGCAGCTCCGTGGGGCAGGGGCCGTCCCCGAGGAGCCCCACGCCGGTGCCGAGGGATGCCCAGAGCCTGGTGGAGGCTCCCCTGCCGCGGGGACAGGCGGGGAGGTGACCCACCTCGGTGGCCTTCTCGCTGAGCCCCCGCAGCAGCAGCACCACCACGTGCACGGCGGCTCTTCGCACCGCGGCCTCGGGGTCCCTCTTGGCTATGGCCGTCACGCAGGAGGTGACCTGTGGGGACAAGGTGGGGGGGGCCATCAGCAGGGGCAGGGGGATGCAGGGGGACCCCACAGCAGCTGGGCATGGTGGTGGGGGTGTCCCTCGGCAGCCTGGGGCTGGAGGATGAGGAGGGGACGCTGGCACCCAGCCTGGGTCCTGCTGGCACCCAACCAGGGGGATCAGCTTTTTGTGGGGCCGGAGCCCCCCACCAGCCCTCGGCTGCTCCGTGGGCAGGGTAACGAGGTCTCATTAATCAGGAGGACGAGCCCCTGGCAGGCGGTAACCGTGTCCCCAGGTGCCCCCCTGCAGCGTTGCCACGGGTGGAGCAGGCACCACCGCGCTTCCTCGGGCTATCAAGGACAACCAACACCTTTACCCGATTTCAAAGCTTTTAGCCCTAAAAATCAGGGCCAGGATTTCCCAAGTGTTTGCTTCAGCCCAATGACCCTCACACGCTCCTGTCCTGTGCGGACACCCCGTGCTGTGAGCCCTCAGCAGCCCTGCCACCCGCTAACGAAGCGCCCTCGTTAATGAGCGATGGCAGGGAGCTGGGGCAGTCGGTACCTCCTGGACGATGCCTCCAAGCTGGAAGCCGAGGCGCTGGCAGAGCTCGCCCAGGTTGGAGAGGCTGCTGGCCCGCAGCGCGCCGTCGGGGTCCCGCGCGCCCCGCAGGAAGGCCCGCACCAGCGGCTCCCGGTGCCGGCACACCGTGTCCCCTGCGAGAGAGAGCAGGGTGGCACGTCAGCGGGAAGGAAAACCCCACAAACCCTGGCAGAGCCAGGATCGGGCCCCCCCCTGGCAGCACCACCAAACAGCTGGATGCAGCTGGGCGAGAGGTGTCTGCTGCAACATCCCCTCCGGGATGGGAACAAGCTGCTGCAGTGGGATGGGGACAGGGACGGGGACAGGGACGGGGACAGGGCAGGAGGGAGGCCCGGCGGTGCCCAGGCAGCAGCAATTTCTGGAAGCGCTGGGTAAATCCTCACTCTTCAAATCCTGACGCTTTGCAACAGAAACAACTTGGTGCAATTTGTTCTATAAATACGCAGGCGAGCCGGGACGCGCCGGAGCCGCTGCCCGCGGCGGGAGCACCGCGGGGAGGGGGGTGAGGCCGTGCCCACCGTCCCGCTGCCAGCCACGCCACGGGCAGCGGCCAAGGGAAACCCAGCGCAGGGCAGGGCGAGGGCTGGACGCACGGACATGGCCCAGGGGCCTGTGGCAGCCCCAGAGGATGCCCTGGCCCGGCAGTGGGGCAGGGGAGTGGCATGGGTCAGGGAGCACCAGCCCCGGCAGGACGCTGGCACAGCTCAGGGATGTCACTGCAGCCAGGGGACACCGCCGTGGCAGCCGTGCCGCAGAGGAGAGCTCCGGCCACCTGCTCTCGCCAGCTTGGGCGATAGGACAAGGTGATTTAGGACGTGTCCCAACAGCAGTTGCCAGAAAGGCCTCATCCAGCTTGTGCCCCTCAGCCCTGCGTGTCCGGGCGCCTCCCGGCAGCCTCCAAGCCCAGCGCTGCCGGCCACCGGCTCCTGCCCACCGGCAAACCCCGGCCAGCCGCCCCTCGGCTTCCAACACCCCGCGGCGGGGCCAGGGGAGCTGGGCAACGAGGAGCCCCCGATGGCTTTGTCCCCCAGACCCGGTGGCACGGCAGAGAGCAGCGAGGGGCCGAGCGGTGCCGCTGCTGCCAGCAGCGCCGTGCCGGCGGGGACTCACCCAGCGCCCGGGTGACGCGCATCAGCACCTCGCCCAGCTTCATCCTGGTGACGGCAGCCGCGGCGTCCTCCGTGCCCCGCGCCGGGCACCCGTACCGCGCCAGCAGGATGGGCAGGATGCGCTCCGGGTACTCGCTGGAGAGCAGGGCAACGCCTGGGGGAGAGCGAGAGGAACGCGCCGGTCAGGGGCTGGCACGAGGGCGGCATGTGCCACCGCCCTCGGCAGAGGAACCGCCGGTGCCTGCGCTGCCCTTGGTGCCCCCTGCGCTGCCCCGGCCCCGCAGCACATCCCACGGCGCCGGGGCAGCCCAGCGCTGGCTCTGGTTGGGTGCCAAGCTGAAAAAAATCAGTAATTTAGCAGCTGGCAGCAGGTGCCCACTAATCGCTGCCGGTTAATGTTCACTGACCAAGCACTGCCTGGGCACACCGGCTGTTGGGCGCCGCGGGGCTCACCCCGGGCTGGCCTGGCATTGGGGCAGCCGGGTACCGCAGGCGATGCTCGCTGCTCCCAGCCATCAGGCACACGCTGCTGGCATGTCCTTGTCCCCACCGGAGCTCCACAAGCCCCCGGATTTGCCTGGCACGGGCTGGCAGCCAGAGCCCGAGCGTGCCCTGTGCCCGCTGTGTCCCCCCAGAATCACAGAATCAATCAGGTTGGAAGAGACCTCTGGGATCATCGAGTCCAACCACTGCCCCCGAGGATGAGGAGGGCTCAGAGCCTGCACGTGGGACACGAGCTGGGCCACGCTGTGGGGCTGCGCTGGCTTTGCCACCCCTTGGGCTGGGGGCAAGCGCCAGGCTGGGCTCTGGCACTGCCGGGCACCTCTCCGGTGGGGGAAGGCAGCTGCTCCCTGGGGAAAGGGCGAGCGGCAGAGGCTGCTCAGCGCTGAGTCAGGCCGAGCCCCAGCTCCCTGGGAGCTGCCGCCTTCACCTCCAACCCCGTTCCCTGGTTATCGGAGGGCACCTGGTACGGGTCACCCTCCGCAAGCCTGGGCACATCTGGTGGGGCAGCGACCTCTCCTCTGGCGGCACCGGAGCGTGGCTTGGTGGTTCCCGGAGCCGGCTCCGGTCCCAGCCCCAGCAGGGCTGGCTGGTGGGGGGAAGCCCAAGCGGGGCAGCGGGGAGCCCGGCTGGCACCGAGGGCAGCCCTGCGCGTGGCACGCCGCAGGAGCCGCCGAGTCCCCGCCGCAAGGAACCGCGTCAGGGTTAATCACAGCCGAACGCGGAGGCAGCTGCACCACGGGGTGCATTAATCACCCGGGGACGGTTGGAGCGTTTGTGTTGCAGCCACAGGGCAAGGACAGGCCCGTCCCACTCAAGAGCGGACAGGCAGAGGGAAGCACCGCGATAAGCTCCTTTGCCAGCTGCTGCCGAAGGTTACCAGGGCTCCCACGGCGCCGGTATCGCTGCGGGTCATGGGAAGGGCACCTCCCTTGTCGCACGGGATGCCTGCATCGTGCTGGGTGCGGAGGCACCTGCCTGCAGACCCCCAAGGGCAGCCTGGTGCCCCGGGGCAGCGCCGAGCGTGCCGGAGCAAGCACAGCCCGGAGGGTTTCACCGGGAAGCGGCACCCGGTGCCCCCAGCAGCAGCCTGGCGTGGGGAGGAGGGCAGCCAGCAGCGAGCGGAGTGGCAGCCGCTCTCCTGCCAGCCCACGGCCCACCTCCTGCCAGCCCACGGCCCACCTCCTGCCTGCACGGCCGGGGCTGGGTACGTGCCCACTGCTGCTCAGGGAGAGCAGGGAGACGCGGTCCGGGAGGGCAGGAGGTGCTGAGCCCCCGCCCGGCCACAGCTCTGCTGCTCTTCGCTCTCACTGCCCAGAGCCCCCCCACCATAAAACCTCCTCCTGCAACGTGCCAGCGCTCGTCCCGGCTGGGCATCGCTCACCTTGGATGGCCGAGAGGTAGACGAAGGCGTCCTCGTGCTGCACGTTCTCCAGGAACACCTGCAAGGAGGAGGGAGCACATCAGCAGTGGCCCCTCTTGCCTGGCGCCTTCAGCCCATGGTGATGGTAGGGTCAGGGGGCTCCGATGGCATGGACCATCCCCAGCCCGCCGGCACGCTCTCCCCCAGCTCCGTGCCCGCCGCAGGGGACCACGGTGGGTGCCTGGTACCTGGAGGAGCTTCTCCTGCTGCTGCAGTGCCTCCGGATCCCGCCGTGTGATGAGGCTGGCGAGGCGGCGCAGGGCGGCTGCCCGGCCAGGGGGCTGCGGGTCGTAGGCCGATGCCAGGAGCTCCTGGAGCCCCTCCGGGGCCGGGCTGTCGGCACACGGGGCTGGAGCAGCGCTGGGTTCACGGCTCACGCTCTGCTCTTCGCTCTGCTCCGTGGGAGCCGAGGGGCTGCTGCGGCCGTGCCGTGCCGGTGCCCAGTCACCCCCCGGGTGTGGGGCTCCGCCAGGGATGCCGGCAGGGCTCTGTGTTGCCATCCCCGGCTTCTTCCCCAGCACGCCATCGGCAGCGGCGCCCACCGTCTCGGGTGAGAAGGCCCCGTGGGTGCAGATGGCGATGCGCAGGTCCGTGGCCAGCTCCTGGGTGAGGGGCTCGGGGTAGGTGCGGGAGAGCTCCTCCAGCAACGGCACCAGCCGCTTCAGCACGGCGAAGTCACCGGATTGCAGCTGTGGGGAGGGAGAGAAGCAGCGCTGGCACGGCGGCAACGGGAGGTTCGGTCCCCGGGGTGCTCCTGGCACGGCACGCAGGAGCCGTTTTGTAGCCCACGGCAGCACCAAGCTGGCCACTCTCCATCCCCGCTCCACGAGCCAGCGCGGGGGCTGAGCTGGGGCCGTCCCTCCCACCATCCTGCCAGGCTTGCCTTCGGTCGTGCCGTCGCTCCTGCCTGGAAGGAAGCTCCAGGCCAAGCAGCTGCGACCTGTCCCGAGGCTGCAGCACCCAGGGGGAGAAGTTCCTGCCCTAAACTGGACTTAACTGCTCATCCCAGAAGCAAAATCTGGGCTGGAAGACCTGAAAAGCGATGCTTTAGCGGAGATTTTTGGGGAGCTTTTGGATGATTGTGTAAAAACCCCCTTGGCAGCTGCCTCCAAAACCTTGTGCGTCCAATTTGCCCAGTTAAGTTGCCCCATTAACGCCGCAGTGGGAGCCAGAGCTCGCCTGGGAGGGGGCCCAGCAGAGCCGCGAGACGCTGGTTTTAAGTTTTCTCCAACTAATGTTCTTTTCCCAACGTTAGGAATTTAGCAATAAGACACAATAAATTATCTTTTTCCATTAACAGTTGGATTTCCCTTCGGGCGAGCCCAGGGATGAAGCAATCCTGGCAGCTCAGTGATGGAAGCGCAAGCCAGAGCGATCTGGCTAACGAACGTGCCATCGCTCCCCGTGCAGCAGGTAACGGAGTGAGGTGCTGGTTTTATAGAAGATTTTCAAGAATGGAAAGTTCTTGAAACACCAGGAAGGTTGTTGTGCTGCAGAGATGGAGCCCGTGGACACGCCAGGATGGAGAAGAGGGACTATTGGTACGTAAAGATGCTGCCTGTGGCTGCACTGCTCCTTCCTGGGAGCAGATTTGGGATTATGAATTAAATAATTGGGCTCTCACGGGTGCTCTGCTGGGATTGAAACCTTGGCCAACACCCTGGCACAGCTCTGAGGGAAAATAATATATATATATACATGTATACAGGCTGGGACTGACCAGGGAACCCACCGTGGGGAGCACCAGACCCCGGAGCACCAGCTGCGGCTCCCCTGGGAGCCCGGTCTCCCCGTGCCCCACACCCCCGAGCCCCCCGGCTGTGCCCCCTCCTCACCTGGACGGCTCCGCCGAGCATGGCGGCCACGAGCCCCATGGCCATGGCGAGGGTTTGCGCCTCCGCCGCCGCGCCGGGGCCCCGCGCCGGGCTGACGCAGGCCCGCTGCAGCGTGGCCGCCACGAACTCCTCCACCTGCCAGCGGGGAAGAGCGGTCAGGAGGGGGGACCCCAGGGCGCTGCCCACGCCTCGGGCTGCCCGCCCGGCGCCACGTGCTCGTTAGCTCTCGACATCTCTGTTTGCATCTATTCAAACGTTTCCGGCCCCAGCCTTTCTCCAACCCGATTTCCTACGAACCCTTCGTGCTTCCCTGTTGCTGCCACCACCCCGACCTTCCCGCTCGGACCCATCCCAGTTGCCTTCCCAGTACCTTCCCAGCTCCCTTGCCATCACCCTGCCTGCGTGAGCAGGCTCAGCCGTGCCGGGAGCCCCGGTGAGCTGGGGGATGGCCGGGGTGCTGGTGAAGCCCGGCTGTGGATGCACCAGGGATGCAGGAGGGAGCCAGGCTCCCAAGGTGGCTGCAGAGGTGCTCACGCTGCCCATCTGCCCGGCCACTGCAGCCCCAGGACAAGGCGATGGTTAAACTGTGGTGGCTGCTCTCAGGAGCAGAAACCCCCTCGGGGGCTGCAGGGGCAGGGGGAGGCAGCCCAGCCCCTTCCCTGCCTCCTCTCCCTGCTCCACCACCACTGTTCCGTGAGATGGGAGCTGGGAAGGCAACTGGGACAGGTCTGAGCAGGAAGGTCGGGGTGGTGGCAGCAACAGGGAAACACGAAGAGTTCGTAGGAAATTGCGCTGGAGAAAGGCTGGGGCTGGAAAATGCAAATAGACGCAGAGATGGTGAGAGCTAACGAGCTGCAGGAAGGCACCTCGTGCTGGCACAGGGCCCGCAGCAACGGCCAGAGCAGAGCAGGGATTTAGCACGGCTCAGATAAGCTTCATCACAACAAAAGTCACACCTGCCTGTACCCCCGGAGCCCCTGGGGAAGAGCCCAGCCCCATCCCTGCCCCAGGCTGGTCCCCCCCAGCCCCCTGCCCTTGCTCAGGATGGCTCTGGGGGGGTCCAGCTCCTGCCGGCTGCCCCACGGCTCCCCTGTATCAGACACCACTCACCCGACACTCCAGCCGGGCCATTTACCACCCGTGGCACTTCTTTGGGGATTTTCTCACACCACTTTTTTCTCCCCAAGCCCATAATGATCCCGCCTGGCTGGCACTGCCCTTCACTCTTGGCACCAACACCTCTCATCCCACGGGCTTCCTATGCTTCTAATCCATCTTGAAATTAGTGAGTTTATTTTCTCCACGTCGTTGCCAGCTGCACCACACCGCACGGCTCGGGGTGAGCTCACCGGCTGCGGTGGCACGCGGGCCCCTGGCCGTGCTGGACCAGGGTCCTTCCTCCACACCAGGCACGTTGCAAAATAAAGAGGAACTATTCTGCTCCAAGCACGAGGGCAACAAGGTACTATTGCACCAAACGCCACATTTCCAGCCCCCAGGGCACAGGCACTGGGTGCAGGCAACGTGTTTCCTCATCAGCGGAGGAGCTGATGGCTCCGTTAGACACCTCCCTGCTGCAGCGAGGAGCGGGGCTGGCTGGGGAAAAGGCGCAGCTACCTTCTGGGCTGGTTAGTCCAGAAGTGAAATGCCGTCAAACAGCAAGAATAGGGACTAAAAACAAGTGTCCCAAGAACATCTGGTCTCCCAAAACAGTGACGCACGAGCTGAAGGGGTTTGAAGTTGTATTTAATGCGAAAAATAGGAACGTCACGAACAAATAATCTACCAGCAGATAGCTACGGAGAGAAACAAAAAGTTAAAGCCCGCCTAATCTAGAAGGAAAGAAAAAACATCCTAATCTAGAAGGGAAAAAATACCGAAAAAATAAAACATTGGGGCATGTTTGTGTCTCATGCAGGAGGAGAGCATCCTTGGCGTATCAAGGAGATGAAGTCAATCGCACTTCGAGGTAAAAGGTAAATAAAATATATTTTGAGGGGGTTTGGGAAGAGGGATCCTGCTTGCTCACACCATGTTAAGCACAAAGCCACGCTCCAGCGTGCCCACAGCAAGAGCAAAAGCCACGGCAGGACTCTGTGCTGCAGAACCGGCTTAAAAACAGCTCTGTGCCCACTGCCCCAGCCCCAGGGGGGAGCACAACGGCTTTTTGTCTGGGTTTCTGCTCTGGTGGTTGTTCCATTTTATACCAGACTCAGCCGGACCCAGGAACCCTGCAAAATCCTTCCCCATTTTCCATCCCGACTTTCTGACCCAGGGAGCTGGCCCTGTGAGGGTGGGTGTGAGGAGAGGCAGGTGAGGACAAAGCAGCGCTGGCTGCCGCGCCGCGGGCGCCGCAATGACACCGGCTGGGTCCCCTCTGTCACTGCAGAGCGCACACAAAGGCTCCTTTGTCCCAACGTGAGGAAACCTGCGCCAGCAGCGACCCGCTCTGCTCGAGGCAGCTGCAGTTAACCAGCACAACCAGGTCACCGAGGTTAAAAAAAAACAAAAATCCCAAACCAAACAGGATGAGGAAGTTAAAACACCGATCAGCTGGGGAACGCCGCGCTGCCCTCGGCGCCCAACAGCCTGCCCGACCTGGCACGGCACGGCGCAGCCCGTGCCCTCCAGTGGTGCTGCAGCACGGGCTCGGGGCGCACGGAACTGCCGTGTTTAACAGAATCACAGAATCAGTCAGGTTGGCAGAGCCCTCTGGGATCATCAAGTCCAACCGTTGCCCTGACACCACCATGGCAACTAGACCAGGGCACTAAGTGCCATGGCCAGGCTTTTCTTAAACCCCTCCAGAGATGGTGACTCCACCACCTCCCTGGGCAGCCCCTTCCAATGGCTAATGACCCTTGCTGAGAAGAAATGCTTCCCAATGTCCAACCTGACCCTCCCCTGGCCAAGCTTGAGGCTGTGTCCTCTTGTCCTATCGCTGGTTGCCGGGGAGAAGAGGCCGACTCCCACTGCACTACAACCTCCCTTCAGGTAGTTGTAGACTGCACTAAGGTCACCTCTGAGCCTCCTCTTCTCCAGGCTAAACACCCCCAGCTCCCTCAGCCGTTCCTCGGAGGTCAGACCCTCCAGACCCTTCACCAGCTTGGTCGCCCTCCTCTGCACTCGCTCCAACACCTCAACATCTTTCTTGAAGTGAAAAGAAGGACGTGGCTGCCGATACCCCGGGGCTTTGTCGTGACCAACCTGAGCGATGTCCGTGAACACGGTGTCTGAGACGCTCTCGCACAGCGTGGCCACGAGCTGCAGGACCAGCAGCTTCCTCCTCTGCCCGGCGTGGTACCGCTCCAGCTCCAGGAGACTCCCTCCGGGCGCCGCAGCCGCCTCCGAAGCTGCCTCGTCCTCCGCAGCCACGCGAGTCAGTGCCTGCCGGGAGGGAAGCGGAGGGCACGGAGAGGCGATGGTTAAATACAGGCAAACCAGTGCCAGGAACACCGCGGCCACCACGCCAGTGGTCCTGGGCGCAGCAGGTCAGCGTTACCCACACCTCCACCCTGCTGCGAAGGGCTCCTGGTTACCTCCCCCCTCCCAGCCTCATCCCCTTCCACACGGACGCCTGCCAGCATGGTGTCCTCATGGACACCACACAGAGCACCACCGAGCACGTCTCCTAGGGCCACCCGCCCTCTGGGCCACGAGGCGTGCTGGGTCTCTGCCTGCAGCCTTGCTTTCAGCAGTGGCTCCTTGCAAAGGCACCCGGAGCCCCCCTCGTGCTGACCCTCACACGACCAGGACCTTCCTCTCGGTACGTCAAGGTCTGAGAGCTGCCCGCAGCTCCTGGGTGTCCCACCTGCGTCACAGCAGCGTCCCCACACCCAAGGTGCTGCATGACTGCGGGGACGGGGCTCTACCTACCAGCAAGGGCACAGAAAGCGCAGCCCAGCCCAGGAGGGAACCGCAGGGGCTCAGGGCAGGACCAAAGGGAGCAGGTGCCCCACTAGAGCCAAGGAAGCCACAGGGATCATCCACAGCCTCCAACACACCATTAAACTTCAGACTCTGTTGTCCACAGAGCCCAGGGGGAATGAGGGTTAACCCCTTCAGCGAGCAGGGCTGCCTCCCTCTCCCCAGCTCTCCCACCCGGCACGCAGCAGGACTGCTCCACCACACGCCCTACGCCAGCTCAGCACTCCCGGGGCATGTAAGGGGATGCTTGGTCCCCTTTGCCATCTGCCACACAGAACGCTTGGGCCAGGGAAACCGCTCCTGCAGACGTGCCCCAACCAGAGACTGGCTTGCCCTCACCTGCAGGCAGCGGATGAAGAAGTCTCCAGCTAGACCACTCTGCTGGCAGTGAGACAAGAGCTCCACCAAGTTCTCCAAGCAGCACTGCTCCGAGGAAACCTTCTGGTAGAGGACCTCATCTTCATCACTGAAACAGGGCACTGTGTCATCAACACGGCCCCAGACCCCTCCAGGGCTGGCTCTGTACTACTCCACGGCAAGGGTTATCACACATTGGATCAGGCTGCCCAGGGCAGTGGTGGAGTCCCCATCCCTGGAGGGATTTAAAAGCTGTGTAGATGTGGTGCTGGGTGACATGGGTTAGTGGTGGCCTTGGCAGTGCTGGGGTAATGGTTGGACTCGATGGTGTTAAAGGTCCTTTCCAACCCAAACGATTCTATGGTTCTAAGGTGAAACCTTGCTTCTGCCTCCTCTTGGAAACCTTCCCTCACAGCTCTACCAGGGAGCAGAAGCCTGGAGGCAACTGAGTCAAACTATTGCTCAGTTCATTTGGTCTACGTGATCACGCACTTGGTTTATTAATTAACCTGCATTCATTAAAGGAATAACATTAACAGAAACCATGAGCGCAAAACACGTGTTTAATCCAGCCATCCTATAAAGAACGGGATCAGCGCCGGCTAATTCATGCCATGGTCAGAGCCATAAAAACAGGACAGACACAGGCAGAGCCACGGCTGTTAAGGAGCAATTTTAAAGTATACCCAGTTTAACCAGTGCAGACCCCGGGGGCCAGACCTTCTTCTAATTCAGGTCAGGAATAGACTGAAATGAAACCAAAACAAGTGTATTTGTGCGGGGTTTTGTTCTGGGTGTGCACAGCTCCTCACAGACACTCTCGTGTGCTCTGCCTCTCGATGGGGTTGCCCTGGGCTCACACCTGCCAGCTAACAGCTACCCCTCTTTAAACCAAATGTCACGCTGCTCAGCAGTCCCCGCTGCCGTGGCAGGAGCCTAATGGCTGCAGTTTATTCCCCGCAGGGCCAAGCTCTGCCTCTGCTTGTAGGGACCATATGTGAGAGCAGGAGGGGAGCTCAGTCGCTGGCGCCGCCGCACCGGCATCGCTGCAGGCCTCGCTGCCACGGTGCCACCTGTGCCCGAGGGCTTCCACGATCTGCCACGGGACAGGCTCAAGCTGGAGGGTGCAGATTGAATTTGGGGAGTGGAGGGACTGAAGGAGTGTGTCCTGTTCCCAGACACACCACAGGCCGGTCTCAGGACTTGGGACAAGCACGCAGAGAGCACACACTAATGCTCAGATAGGTTTTCAGGGCTGAAAATCAGAGCTCTGCGCCGTGTACAAGGAACCCGGAGGCTGCACAGAGCATCGCCTGCCCGAGCTCGGTGCAGACAGACACCACCTGGGGGTCTGGGGGGATGAGACCGTGGTGGGACACCACCAGCAGCTCCACACTCGCCTGGGCTCTCTCTGCCAGGCATGCTGTGAAAAGCCCTGCGTGCTGAACGATGCCTGGGGACTGCCCACCGCGCCTGGCACTGCCCCGACAGCGCTCACCTGATGGTCTCCTCCACCTCGACGGCGGCACCACCCTCGCTGCCCGCACGGAACCGGCACCGCGGGTGGAGGGCGCACACGCTGCTGTTGAGCCCCGCGAAGCCTTCCAGCACGGCCAGTGACACCTCTCGCTCCGACTTCTCCAAGAACCACAGCAGGATCTCCTGGCACGGGGAGCTGGCAAGGAGAGGGAAAGCAGTGGTGAGCTCGCTCTGCCCGCTGCACCCTCAGCACTACGCTGGGGCCACGCGTCTCGGGGCAAGGGAGAAGACAAGAGCGAGCTGGAGCGACCACGGGCGCTCCTTGGGCTGCTCTGGGCTGACAGAATCACACAGAATCACAGAATCGATGAGGTTGGAAGAGCCCTCTGGGCTCATCGAGTCCAACCATTGCCCTGACACCACCATGGCAACTAGACCAGGGCACTAAGTGCCATGGCCAGTCTTGTCTTAAACCCCTCCAGAGATGGTGACTCCACCACCTCCCTAAAGCAGCTCCGCAGCTGAAGGCATTGCTGTCAGTTTGTCAGGGGATCAGCAGCACATCCTGCCCTTCTGGCGTTCCCAGACGGAAGGATCTGGGTCCTTCAGGAAGGATCTGGGTCCTTCAGGATCGCAGCCCAGCGAGGAAGGAGCGCTCTGCCTGCACAGCGTGTCTGTACAGGGACAGCCACCTCCACGCGGCCTCCGCACGCCGTGCCCGGTGCTTCGTGCCAACCTGACAAAGCAGAGCTGTCAGCTGTGCCAAGGAAGAGGAGGGAGACGGGGAGCACCGTAAGGTGGCACGGAAACCCCTGCCAAGGGAAGACGCAGGTTAATGAGGTGGAGTAGCTGTGCTGTGCCAGGGGTCTGGGAACCCGAGCACTTCCAGGCAGCTGTGGTTTTAGCTACCCCTGCCAAATTCCTCTGCAAAGAGAGCAGCGACTCTGTTCTCCCAGCAGCAGCGTTAACTTGGCTTGTTCTACGAACCTGCCACAGCGCTCATTACCCTTTGAAGTGATTAATGATGTTTTTAATAATAGCAGAGGCTGTGTCTACACAGCCCTTTTAGGGAAAGCCTCCAGTACCCACGTGCCGCTATCACCAAAGCAAAGCGTAAACCCACCAGGAGGGGATTTACTAGGCTGGCCCAGACCCAGGGCAGCCCAGGGAAAGCCTGGGAGGAGAGAGGACAGCCAGCACCTGGTCACCACTGCCTCTGCCACCACGACTGACTCACGTGGCGCTCACCATCATACGTCAGTCACGGGGGATCTGGGCACGGCGCGAGGGACAGCTGCCGAGAGGCAGGTCCTGTCCCAGCTCGGAGAATGATCTTGTATTTCCAAAAGTCAGCGCTCAAGTTAGTTGTTTTATCCAGTTTTTATCCAGTTTCTAAATCCCTCCGACACCCAGCCAGGTCCCAGTGTCACCATCTCCGTCCACAATCACGATCCCAAGGCTCCCGTGGGGCACGCCTGCCTCTACACCCAACGCTCTGGCTCCAGGGAAGGCAAAAACTAACACGAGAACTGCTTCCTCAGGCACAGGGCTTCCAGTAAGGTCGTGCACCGTGCCTATGCCTGTGGCTACTGCCTGCTTTGAAGGAGAAAACTGGTCTCAGCTTCTGTACATGCCCATGTAGAGCACGTCCTTGGAGGTGGGCAGAACAGAGAAGACGAAACCCCAGGAGAAGCCGTGCACAATCCTTCCTTACCGTAAGTATGACACATTCTGCTTGGCGAAGGAATAGAGGGAAAAAACCACTCCCAGGACTGACTGTAAGGATCCCAGCAGCAGGCTCGAGCTGTCATTTCCAACCACGTACACCTACGGAGAGAAGGGCACGGGGAGGAGAGTCAAACACCTGCGTGGAGCAGAGGGGAGGCAAAGGGAAGGACAGAAAGCACGGCTGGTGCAGAATGGCTGCTGCCAGGGAGGGTGGCAGAGGATTTTCAGCCTCTGTTCCTTTCCGTCTGGAGCCTGTTTTCCCTGATCATGCCACAGTCTCTATTAAAAGCAGCCTTCAGCATCATTTTTCTCCTAGCATTTGCTTAACCACGGCAGGGCTCCAAGCTACAGGAACACTGCAGCTAGCTGTTCAGGAAGCCTGCTGCTTAGGGGTAAGGTCTTGCGTTACAGAGAGGTGCAACGGGCACATCTGAATTAGCAAAGCTACAGAAATACTGCACCTAGAGCCAAATCTCAAACAGAGAGACCAGTCCCTAGCAGGGCTGGTGTGTGCTGAGCTGAGCAAGCGGGTTGCAAGGGCTTTGAGGAGGCTGCAGGGCCACGCTCCTCTCTCCCATCCCAAGCAGCACCCTCCCGAATCAGCCTCCTCCACGAAACCAGCACCCCTTTTTCCAGGCAAATCACTGTTACCAGCTCACAGCACACAGATCCCACCTTCCTGCTCACAGAGCACAGGAAAAGAGCTCACACAAGCCTTAGGTCACTGCATTTCCTTCTGAATCCTGTTAAAGGAATTGTCCAAAACTACACGCCAGGTAGGATGCTTCCAGTCAGAGCCATGATGCTGGGAAAACTTGGTCTAGAAAATGGTTGAATGCCAAGCCTTGCCCAGCTGGACTCAGGGGTGTTCAGGTCCCTGTTTTAGCAGGCTCTATCTCCCTCCACAGCTTTTCATTTTAAAAAACAACAGGTTGGGGGAAACAAAGTCTTTTCACAAGTTCTCCACGGGACTTCCAGCTGCGTGGGCTGGCGAGCTACCTGCTCAGAAGACACTGTCCCTTCCCCACACCTCCCACCTCCCCAGCTGGAGAGCACTGAGTAGAAGTGCCCTGGGGACAGGCCACAGAGCTTTTGCCTGCTCGAGGCAGTGTGACAACCCAGGTAGGAGGGAGATGGTCCTGATAAGGTCCTGCCCTGCTGTATTGATGCAAA
Source organism: Nyctibius grandis (assembly GCF_013368605.1). Taxonomy (NCBI): domain Eukaryota; kingdom Metazoa; phylum Chordata; class Aves; order Nyctibiiformes; family Nyctibiidae; genus Nyctibius; species Nyctibius grandis. The sequence goes on along the minus strand of NC_090669.1, from coordinate 22,294,655 downwards.
CAGACCTTTCTTCCTGCGCTAATCCCCGTGGAGCCATTCTTCCCAACCAGAACCTTTTGTACACAAAGCCTCCCTGATGAAGCCCCAAGGATGGTTTCCCACTCAGCATCAAATGACACTTGCTAGGCAAGAAACCCCCCCCAAATCCGCAGGGCTGGAGCCTCCTAATCTGGCTGCTGTCAGGCCATTAAGGAGGGAGCCGCCCCAAACCCCCCCAGCCCTCGCATTGTGAGCAGCAGCCACAGCACAGCCCTCCAGACTGGTCTCTGCCTGCCAGCTAGTTACAACAGATCGTTACTACACGAAATACTACAACAATGACAGCATTTAAGAGCTTAGCCTGCCTAGGGGCATGCCAGTAAGCAAGTCACCGGCTTCTTGAAGTTGAATTCCTGGGCTGGAGATGTCCTTCTGGGTTGGAAGGCACAGCAGAAAGCTGGGCTGCTGTCAGGGCGAAGCAGTGTGGCACTGGTGGTACTGGTGAGAATGGTGGAAAAAAAGGAGCTATGAGGGAAGGTTCCAGAAGAGAGGCTTCCACAAAAAGCCCTGTTCCTTCGTAGGGAGCACAAGAACGGGCCCCACCTCTCCCCCAAACGCCAGAGCCGAGATCTGCGCTGCTGACCACCCTGCTTGTCGCTGCAAGGGACCCCTTGCAGGAAGGAGCTCCACAGAAGGTCCTACATCTGCACTGTCCTGCCCATAAGACACTTCTCCTACCAGGGAAGGTGGTGTGTTATCAGCAAAGCCAGAGCGTTTTTCTGACTTCCTTCCATTTTCCTGAACATTTACCTTACTTGTCCAGACAGGCTGCAATGCCTTTATCCTCCCCGCCCCAAGAGGTATCAGCAGGGGAAGATGAACCGCTGGGGACACCCAATGGGGACCAGCTGCAGTGTCCCCCCCATTTCTGGGACACCTGAGGTGAGGACACAGCCACTAACAGCATCTCCCCTGTGGCTGAGCTGCTGCCCACCCTCTTTTCCCCCGCACCCACAAGCTCTCTGCTCACTAACTTCCCAACTTCCTAACGCAAGAGCTGGCTGCCGCCCATCCCTCCACGAGGGGTTAATGCTGCAGGAGCTGTAGAAAGGCTTCCAGCTCCCCAGCTCTGGCTCAGGCTGCCCTCTGCAGACCTGGGAGGCAGGGAGAGCAGCTCCCAGCACAGGGAGAGCAGCTCCCAGCACAGGGAGAGCAGCTCCCAGCAGGTTCTGCCTCCCACACAGGTAACCCTGGGCTCAGTACGAGCCAGATTATCAACGCTCTGTAGGAAGGAAACTGAGGCACGGAGGCACTAAGAGGAGGGTGGGCCAGCGACAGCCTGGGAGGAGAGCTCAGGAACCCTCCAAAGATCCAGCACACACAGGATTCCCTGTGATCTGTCCTTCCCCCTGACCAGCTGCATGCCTCTGGTGCTGGCGGGCGAGCGGCATCATCTTGGACAGGGACTGACAGCCTGTGGCAACCCGTGCCAGGCCAGTGGTACTCCTGGCTGGGACCTCCTGCCTGCTCCACCGTTACCTGCTCTGCGACCACAGCCTGAGCCCTGAAGCTGCACACCCAGACACAACAATTTAGCAATGCTCAGAAACTCCTGCTGCAGCTCATGGAGAAAGAGGATATGAGAGCTCCATGGAGACTCCTGGCTACCAGCCCACTGCTCAGCCTCTCCTTCCTTTGACACACCAGAAAGACACTGGGAAAAAAACACCAGCAAGAGCTCACTGCCATCTTGCAGAAGGTTCTGGGGTGAGAATGCTTGACAGGCTTCAGGCAGTGCCTCTGGTATCCAGCATAAAGCTGCAGCCCCTCAAGTGCAGTGCTGCATACGAGGTTATTCGGTGCAGCTCTCGGCCTCACCATCACGACTGCAGGAGACACTGGCTTCTGTCACGGTCTAAGACACACTCCAAACTGCTCATAAAGCCCCAAACCAGCTCGCTCTTAGAGCAGTTTTCTCGCCTACCCTCAGGCCCAAATCAGACACGATACCTTGAGCACATCTTCCACACAGCTGCCGAGCTCTGCCTCTGTCACCAGCACGGTCCCTGCCGACAAATCTTCCACTGCCAGCTCTGAAAACAAAGGGCAGACACATATCAGCACCTCCACACGCTGAGGAGTCTCCAGCAGAACGGCAACCTCACCAGGCCCACCACCAGGAAGCACTTTGGTAGCTCTCTTGCCTTCCCTCCCCTCCATCAGGGCAGCATGGGAACCGACGAGCCCTCGTTAGCGGCGCTAAATATCGCTGCAGTGTTGTAAACTCTGCATGGTTACAAGCAAATCAAAGCAGACCACAACTTCTTGAGGGGTTATTCCCCAGAGAGCTGTTTTGGTCAGCGTGGGGAACCGATGGCTTCCGTCTGGAAGCCCAAAATGAGGCTGTCAGACTGGGAGAGAGTCCCAAAGAGCACATGGCAGAAACCCCCGCTGCTTGGCTCTCACGCTGGAGTAATTTGACTCAAGTGCTAGTAAATACGGTGCACCCAGCCACACAGACGCGTTCACAACGGACAGAGCTGGGCTTGCACGCCCCACAGCCCCGCCACCAGCCCCCGAGAAAACAAATGGAAAGACAAAGCTCGGTGAGAAGAGAAACCAGACCCTTCTGCCACGTGGGGCTCGCAGGGACCCGCCGGTACCTGCCGTCTCCGCGCACCGCAGGAGCGGTGCCAAGAGGGGCCGGAGCAGGTGCTTCTCTGCCAGCTGAGGGTGCTCTTTGGCCATGGTGAGCAGCGTGGTGGCAGCCACTCGCTGGAACTGGCGCGCTGTCGCTTTGTCCTGGATGTGCAGCAAGCCCAGAACCTGGAAGGAAAGTCCACAATAAAGGACCAAAGACCAGCAGCCCCTCGGAAGCAGGGCAGACCATCTCCTTGCAGCACCAGCATGCTGCTTTGTGGATGTTTTGGCCTGACATTCCACAGAGGGAAGAGTTGGTCTCCTCCCCGCACACGTGTTAACACAGGACGTGTTTCTGGGCTCAAACCAAGAGCCTGCAGCACTTCCACAGCCAAAGGCTGGAAGCAGGAGCTCCACAGCAGAGAGCTCATCGCAGTACAGAACAGCTCATGCAATCAGGCAACATTACCCAGCACTTCAATCAAATATGGACAATTCAAGAGTAGGGTGGAAACACGTCCCACGGCCAGAGCAGCAGAATAACATCTCCACATTGTCCTGGTTCAAGCAGAAGTGACAGTACCAACACTCTCCAAGCCAGGAGCTGGCTCTGTGTTCCCGGCCAGAGCTGGCGTGCTGCAGGGAGGGGAAGGGAGGGACCCACCTGGGGGCACACCAGCCTGTAGTAGTCCTCGAGGGAAAGGCACTGCTGCGGGCAGGACGCCAGGATCTTGGCAACAGCGTCGCATTTTCTCCAGTCCACGGCTGCTGCTTCAGCACCAGCACCACCTGCAACACCGGCAGAGAGCCCAGCTCAGCTCAGACTGACAGCAAACAGCAGGGCCAGCTCTGGTGTCTGGCCAAAAACTGGATTTCTAGCTTTTATTACTCTCTTTAAACCGAGCATCTTTCAGGTGACACCTGAATTTAATGACAAAAGGAGGAAAATTACTGTCCAAGACCTTTGATACTGGAAAATAACTTCTACAAGAAGGTGTATGAGCCTAAAGGTGGAGGCAGGTCATGCCTGGATGGTGTCATCAGGCTGGAGGAGGCTTTGGCACTAAAGACTGTGGGATTCAGGTTTGAGAGAGCAACAGTTTCCCTCCCTGGCAGGAAAGGGAGAGCAGGGGAGCAAGGCTGCCGAGCCCCGGAGCGGGACGGGCCTCACTCCACGTGCAGCAGCTCACAGCCCCGTGCCGAGCACGGCTCCCACCCAACCGGCACCACGGCAGCTCCTTGGAACGACCTGCGCTCCGTACGCACACGGGCTGCGACCCCACGGAGCCAGAACGGACCAAATCGGTTCAGAGACCTTCAGCCTGGACCTCAAACGTGACATGTACTCCGAACTAATGGCATCTGCAGTTGGAAGGCACGAGCGTCACAGAGTCAGCCGGGCCTGACAAAAGCTGTTTCCCATTTCAGCACCCTGACAGCCTCCCGAGCCTCTCCTGGGACGAAACGTCTCCGACACATCATCACAGTCTCTTTCAATCTGCGATCCCGGGAGCCAAGAGCTGCGTCAGAGCACCCTACTCACCGCCTGTTCCCTCCATGATGCCCCGAACCACCGCCTGAACCCCGTTGGGTCTCATCAGCCTCTCGGAGAGCAGCTGACCACAAAGGCGCCGCAGCCACGCCGGAGCCCGCGCCAGCCCTGGCTTTGTTTCTTCCCCAGGAGAGGGAGGACTCTGAAAGAAAACAAAGGAGCGTGTTTGCACACTCCCGTGCAAGCCCTCGCTAACAGGCATGCAGCCTGCGCCCGGCCCCGCAGGAGGTGAGACAGGAGCACAGGATGGGGAGAGGCTTTAAGTAAATCACTTCTTCATCCAGGGGCACAAAGTGAATTAGGGCTTAATGAGAGAGGCCGGCCTTCCCACGGCGGGTACAGCTCCCCTCCTTCAACGAAAGCCTCTCAGGTCAGGCAGCAGCTCTGCCCCGTTACCAAAACGGCGCACTAAGGACTCAGGGGACAAGTCAGGTTCGATGCAGGTAAGGGGTCTGCAGCGGTGACCCCCGCCAGGACCTGGCACAGAGCGCTGGGCTGTGGCGCTCAGCCAGTGGCCCCGTGCTGTCCCCTGTGTGCACCAGCAGCTCCTCGCATGCTGACCCCAACCCGTGGGGACCCGCGTTCACCCACACAGCCCTGTACATCGGGGCTGCCACCACCACGCGAGCGATGCACACCCAGCAGCTTCGGGGACAGGGATGCTGCACCAAAGTGGGTTTTAAGGCGTCAGGATGTTTCTGGGAGAGCAGCACAGGCACCCTGGCTGCGTGGGAACACCCAGACCCAGCACCACGGGCGGCACACGCGCCCCGAGCGCCCTGCGCCGAGGACGGCCCCGCTGCTGCCGCGTACCTGCTTGTGCCGGCCCTGCAGGACAAGCAGCTCCCGCACCGCCAGCGGCTGGTAGACGCGGTCCAGGATGTGCCGCAGGGCCTCCCGGCACCGCACTCGCTCCGCTTCTGAAACGCCCTGGAAAAAAACAAACCCCAGGGCGGTGAGGACGGCTCGGCCAGTGGCATCAAACCCACCGGTCCCAACCGCGTGCCGGTGCCCTCCAGCCCTTGCCACGTCCCATCTCTTCTCTCACGTGGAGATTAACGCGCACAGCTTGGGAGCAGCCACCGGGCTGGCCGCCCGCGGGGCCCAGCAAGCCCAGCATGGCCACAGGCTCAGCCACGGAGTGGGCTTTGGGTGAGGCCAGCAGCCCTGGCACGTGTTTGGCAGGGCTGGCACACGCGGGCACCGACCGCACCGAGGGAGCAGGAGCAGCGGGGGCCCACGGACCTCACTGAGGGCGGCGGGGCCGTGGCCCAGCAGGCAGAGGCCGGCGAGGAGGAGGCCGAGGTGGCGGGCGAGGAGCGGGCCGCCCAGCGCGGGGTGCTGGGCCAGCTCGGCCAGGGCGGCGGTGGCGGCGTGGAGCCGGGCCCCGCGGGCGGCCAGCGGGGCCGGGGACGGCGCGGGGGGCCCCAGGTGCTGCCCCACGCCCGGCGGCAGGTACGGCACCAGGCCCAGGCCCACGGCGGCCCGCAGCGCCCGCCCCACGGCCCGGGCCTGCGCCACGCTCAGCGTGTCGGCGCTAGGCGGCGGCGCGGCCCCGGGCGCGGCCCCGGGAGCGGCGGGGGGCGGCGGCGAGGGCGGCCAGGCGCTCCTTCAGGCACAGCAGCAGCGCCAGCAGCCCGCAGGCCGCGGCCCAGCCCGGCTCGGCCTCGCCCGCCGCGCCGGCGGCCAGCGCAGGGGCCCGGGCCAGCACGGCACGGCGCAGGCCGCGCAACGCCGCCCAGCCCGGCGCCCGCCGCAGCCGCTCCTCCAGCGCCGCCGCGTTGCTGCGCAGCGTCTCCGGTCGCAGGGCGGCCTCCGGGCCGGGCCCGGCTTCACCATCCCGCTCACCGCGCCCGGCGGGCAGCCGCAGCAGCAGCTCCAGCGCCTCCACCACCTGCGCCGGCTCCGGGCCCGGCTCCAGCTCCGCGCCGGCCGCCATCTTGGCGGCCGCCATGACGGGGCGGAGCGCGGCGCTCGGCCGCCATCTTGGGGAGGTCGGGCGAGGGGGCGGAGCGACGCCCCCGCCGCCATCTTGGGCGGGGCGGGAGGAGACGGCGGGCAGCGCCATGTTGGGGCCTGGCCCGGCCTAGCGGGTCCCGGCAGCCGCTGCCCGCCCCGGTGGGCCGGTGGCACCGTGCACGGCAGCTTGGGGCTCGGCTTCCTCCCAGCAGGGAGCTAAGGGGACACTGCTGTCCCCGAGCCGGGCAGGCCTGGCCTGGCCCTGGTGGTGTAGGCCCCATCCCTGCTCCCCACAGGGGTCAGCAGCACCAGCCCCTCTGGCAGGGCAGGGATTTCAGGGGAGCTCCTGCGCCGAGCACGAGCTCTGGCTGCATCCAGGGAAAGTTAGCAGCTTCCACAGGGAAAACAGCAATTCTGTCTGAGAAGGGAGAGCCCAAACGCGTCACCTTGTTGTGATCGGCAGGTGGAGGTGTGCCAGGGGGCATTACCACCTGCTCTCGGGTCAGGGGCCAGGCCCACCTTTGGAATAAACAGCATATGCGTGTGTGTTGCAAAGCACATAAATCAGCAACTTGCCTGCCCAGGACTGTAAGGAGACAGAGTGATTGCAAATCCTTCTCGCCAAGGCTTCTGCGCGTTTAAAAGCCTTGAGGCGCTGCAGGGTGTGTTACTCCATTGTGTTTCCTTACCGGGCAGGGCCTCTGAAGGGAGATCAGAGCAATTACAGGGTTGGACAAACATCAGTGAGCTTTCACGCTGGCTTACCAACAGCCTCACCTCTGCTGCATGGCCTGAGCAGGGCAGGGCGTGGGGCCAGGCACTGCGCACGCAGCCACCATGATAAGGCACAAGCCCGGTGTCCTGCTCCTCCTGTCCCTAGGGCCCATCCAGGCAGACTCAGCGCCAGACAGAGCCATGACCTGCTGTTAGCTGCCAGCCCTGCCTCCTTGCAGCTCCTGGTGATGAGAAAACACGTGCTCTGGTACGGATCCGTCCCTGTTACACAGAGCCGGGCACCTGCCGTCTGCCCTTTGGAACATCTCTTGCGGGGCAGGCTGGCCCCGGAGCACGGGCACAGGCAGTGAAACCAAGAGAGCCACACACCGAGAAAAGGGCTTTTGATTTTCTTAAAACAATTTATTATTTCAAATTTATATAAAAACCATACAATCAATTAATACTAGACCATTGCTGGCTTCCCAGCCCCTATCAGACCCTTTTCCCATGATAAAAAAAATACAAACCACGACGACAGCTAAATTTCAGTGAAGCCATTTGATTTCCGAAAGCGCCTTTCATTGACTGCACAATAATTACACCTGGCACGGCCCAGAAGGAAATCAAACCATAATCTGGGATACAGAAAAATAGAAATCTGCCTGTAAGTACTCTATCAAATATAATTCCCTCAGGTATAGCACGTGATAGCACATTTTTGGTCTGTGTTTATTGATCTCCCTGCCCCGCTCCGGCAGAGGTGCGGTGCCGGGGCTGCCCCACGTCTCTGGCGCGGCGGCAGGTCGGTGGTTGTGTCGGGGCTGGGAGCACGAGGTATTTCGGAGAACGTCAGAGAAACCCTTTCCCCCACGGCAAAGGGAGGGAGGTGGCGGGGGCCTGAGGAGCAGATCCTGGCCTGTGCACCGGGAGCGCCTTGGCTCCAGGACGGGGAACGGACTGAACGGCTCCATGCCCTGCCTGGAGCTGAGGGGGGCCAGGAAACACCCCAAAAAACACCCCCCCCCAACCCCGGTGACCCCGAGCTTCCCCTGCGCTGAACGAGGGGGATGTGGACGCCAGGTTGAGGGGGTGTTGGAGCGGGGTTTGGCCACCCCCTGGGTGGAAGCCAACGTGGGTCCGGTGGGGTGAAATGAGGCGAGCCACCTGTGCTGGGTGGCTGCTGGTCAGGGGGGGTCTGGGGGGGCGGTCCTAGTCGTCCTCCTCCCCGCCGCCGTAGAGCTCCGCCAGCTTCTTGAAGCGGCTGCCCCAGTCGTTGAGGTAGTCGTAGTCCTGGTCGCGGTCGGAGGCGGAGGAGTTGAGGGAGCTGAGCGAGGTGGCCTCCGAGCCGCTGCCCTCGTAGTCAAACACCAGCAGGGAGTCGTAGGGGGGGGCCGTGGGGTCCGTGTCGGCCGCCTTCAGGTTCTGGGGGGGCAGGAGGGGTCAGCACCTGTCCTCCCCCCCAGGGTGGGGGGCACCCCACGGGTGCCTGCATGGGTGGGGGCTTCCCCCCCAGGTCCCCCCCCAGAGCACAGCGTGGGGCCGGGGCTCACCTCATCGATGAAGTTTCCGATCTCGTCGGGGTTGGCGGGCCGGGGCCGGTACTGGGGGGCAGCCATCAGCGGGGGGGCCACGTCGTTGCGGATCACCTCAGGGCGGGCGTCCAGGCCCCGGTGCAGCTGGCTCAGGTCATAGTCCTGGGTGAGAGGGGACACACACGAGGAGATGATGCTTGAGGGACGCCCGTGGGCACCGCCATGCTGGGACCTGCCACTGACAGGGCAGGAAGGACCAGGGGCACAGGTGACCACAGCGGGGGACACGGGGATGAGCAGGCATTGCGCACCCCAAGCATCCATTGTGGCTCGGGGAGCAAGGCCACCACTCGCCGCAGGGAGGGTGCCACAGGGACCCCGCGGGCAGGGTCTGGCCGGGCACAGGTGCCCCACCTGGTCCTCCTCGCCGCCGCCCTCCTCGTCATAGTGGTAGACGTTGTCCCGCATGTCGTCCTCGGGCGGGAGCAGCGGCTCCTTCACCACCTTCCTCCTCCTCACGAAGAGCAGCAGCAGCAGCAGCAGGACTGCGAGCGGAGGGCACCGGTGTCAGGGCGTGGGTGGCCCCGGGGCGAGGCTGGCCCCGTCCCCGTCCCGCAGTACTCACTCAGCAGTGCCAGGATGCCCCCCAGGATGCCCAGGACGGCGGGGACGCCCAGCCCGCCGGCGATGAAGGCTCGCCGCTCGCAGCTTTTGGCCGGCCCTTCGCAGTCGCACACCCGGGCTTTGACCGGCGTCACCTGCACCTTGCCCTGCCCGTCTGTCAGCCGCACGAAGACGCTGTAGTCCCCCGGCTCCAGCTCCTTCACCAGGCTCAGCACCAGCTCGTCTTGTGCAGCAGAGAGAGAGCGGTTGGGCTCGGGGACACGTCCCAGCTCCCCGCATTGGGGACGTCCTCGGCACCCGGTGTGGGGCTTCACCACGTGGTGGTTCCCCAGCCCGGTGCCCATCACGGAGGCTCGGGGGAGCTGAGGGGCCCTGGGGTCTGGCCCTTGCTCGGTGTCCCCCACCACCCCGTGCCAAAGGGGGGGTGACCAGGCCAGACCACGCGGCACCTTACCTTGTCTGGTCACCCTGACGGTCCAGTTGGTGCCGGAGCCGTGCTCCAGCGCTGCCTGGAAGGGGTGGGTGTTGGGGGGCAGGTCCTTGTCGACGATAGTCAGCGTCTGCTCCTCGGGCTGCCGGTTGCAGATGTCGAAGACCCGGGGCTCCGGCATGGGCCCGTTGTCGTTCACGTCCTGGAGGAGCAGGAGCAGCGTCCCCGTGCCGGTGGCGTCCGGCGACCCTGCGGGGCCGGGGGTTAGCGAGGCGCCTGGGGAGGGGGTCCTGGCCCCGGCCCCTGCCCCAGGAGCCCCGGTGGGACACGGGCGGGTGGCAGCAGCCCCTTCCCCGAGGGCAAGGCTCCTCACCGCTGTCCACAGCCAGGACGATGGCCTTGTAAGTGCTGTTGATGGCGTGCACCGACTCCCGGTCCAGTGGCTGGGCCACCGTGACGATGCCGTTCTCGGGGTCGATGGCCAGCCACCCCGCGGGGTCGCTGCCCATGCGGTACCTGGGGCCAGCGAGGGGTCAGTGAGGACGGGGAAAGGGGCGCACGGCACGGTGCAGCCCCTCAGGCACCCCAGCACAGCCCCCCCGCCACCGACCCCCCTCCACTCACGTGATTTTCTGCCTCTGGTCCCTGTCGGGGTCCTGGGCCGTGTAGGAGGTGACCTGGTGCCCCAGCGGCAGGTCCTCCATCACCTCCACCCTCTTCACCGGTGGCACGAAGACGGGGGCTTCGTTCACGTCTCCGACCATCACCAGGACGTTGGCCGTGGAGAGCGGCAGGGGCACGGTGAGGGGGACGGCGTTCTCCACCGTCACCACGAGGTTGTACCGGCTCCTGGTCTCATAATCCAGGCCCTGGGAGACGGGGGCAGCAGAGAGGAGCCAGGGTAACGCCGGTGCTGGCGGGGAGGCAGCCGGTGCCGGGGCGGCCGCGCGGCGGCAGGACCCACCTTGGCGGTTTTCAGGATGCCGTCGTTGGTTTTGGGGTCGGTGGTGATGGTGAAGTCGCCGTTCTGGTCCCCACTCCGGATGCGGTACACGGCTTGCCAGGCAGGGGAGCCCCGCACGTCCCGGTCCGTCGCGTGCAGCCGGGTCACCACCACCCCCACCTCGTTCTCGTTCACCGTCCCCTCGTACTGCAAGAGAGGGGACAGGGACGGTCACCTGGGTGCTCCCGGGCACCCCAGGGTGGGGGGGCTCGTGCCACGGTGGCCCGGGGAGCGCAGCAGCTCGCGGGAGCCAGCTTGGGTACCTCGTTGGGGTCGAAGACGGGAGGGTTGTCGTTGGCGTCGGTGACTTCCACGATGGCGGTGGCGGTATTGGTCAGGCCGTTGCCCTCCTGGTCTGCAGCCTGGATGATCAGCGTGTAGTTGGGAGTGGTCTGCAAGGAGAAATCACCGTGTTTAGGGCCGGGGCAGGGTCCGGCGTGTCCCCCTCGTGGTGGAGCAACACCTCCGGCACAGATCCCCGACAGGCTCGGGGCTGCAGACACCCCCAGAGCAGGGGACAGGGACACAGGGGTGGCGAGTCCCCAAACCAGCCACACCCCGGGGCTCCAGCATCACCGTCTCTCTGCGGCAAGTCCCACCACAGTCCCCCAGGACGCGGCGAGGGCGCCCACCTCCCGGTCCAGCCCTGTGCCGATGACGCTGATGACGCCCTTCTCGGGGTCGATGGTGAACATGCGCTGGGCGCTCTTGGGCTCCTCGCTGAGGATGGAGTAGCCGATGATGCCGTTGTTCACGTTGACCCCGTCGTCCGCATCCGTGGCGTTCACGGTCATCACGGACGTGCCTGGGCACGGGGACGAGCAGGGGAGGTTTTACTCGTGGGACAAACCCCACCAGACACCTCGGCACGGCTCTGGCTCGGGGCTCTGCGTGGCCCCAGCCGTGGGGTCCCCCACGCACCCGGCTTGGCGTTCTCCTCGATGTAGCCAACGAAGACTTGCTTGGTGAAGACGGGCCGGTTGTCGTTCTGGTCGGTCACGGTGATGATGATCTCCATGGGGTCCTCCACGGGCTGCCCGCTGGCCGACACGGCGTGGGAGAAGAGCTGCCAGGGGCACCGTCAGCCCGTGTGCGGCCCCGGGGACCGGCCCCCTCCCCAGCCCGGCCCCCCACTCACGACGTATTTATCGATCTCCTCCCGGTCCAGCGGCTTCGTCACCTCCAGCCACCCCGTCTCCCGCTCGATGGTGAAGACGCCCACGGGGGGGGTGTCCGCCCCCTGCCCCGTGATGCTGTAGAACACCCGCGTCTCCTTGTCCTTGTTGGATTTGATCTGGCGCCGAGGTGGAGGGGGGGGTCAGAGGGGTCCCGGCTCTCCGGGGACCCCCCCGCCCTGCGCCCCGTCCCCGTGGGGCCGCGTACCTGCACCAGCTTCTTGGGGAAAGGCCCCCGCTCGTTCTCGGGGCAGTTGATGGGGGGGATGACCCAGTCCCTCTTCTGCCGCCGGAGGCCATGGCCGGGCTCGGGGAAGGTCAGCACGGCGGGTGCCGCGTCCTACAGGGAGAGCAGCTCGGTTTGGTGCCGGTGTCTTGCCGAGCCCCCTGCGCGCTCTGACCCCGGGGAGAGGGGCTGCGGTGACCCCGGGGAGAGGGGCTGCGCTTTACCTGCTGCTGCTGGTGGTGGTGGTGATGGCGACGGTGCCGCCGCCTGCTCAGGGTCACCCTGGCCGAGTGCTTCTGGCCCGCGGCGTCCCAGGCGTGGACGGAGAAGCTGATCTCCGGCTGCCAGAGCTTTATGGGCCGGGTCGCGGAGACGCGGCCGTCCCGGCTCACCTTGAAGCGCATGTCGTCGGAGAGGTACAGGGCAGGCGGCTGCTCGCCGCAGTCCTCAAAGCTCACTGCGGGCAGGGAGGGCGGGTGGGCACGGGGGATCCCAGCCTGGGCACGGGGCTTTGGCACGGGACCGGCCACGGCACAAGGTGCCGTGCCACAGGATCCCTGCCAGCCTGTGGGGGCTGCCAGGGCTGATCCCCAGGCTGGTGGGCTCTGGTGCCCCAGTGCCTGGCGACCACGGGGGTCCCCAAGCCCCCACATGGCCGGGGGCCACGGCCACGCGTCCGCAGCAGGGACAGCCCAGGCTGTGAAGGTGCTGGCACCCAGCCTGCCCAGGCACCCTTGGCACCTCCGACACCGACACCCCGGGGACAGCAGCCACCCACCACGGACCGGGACAGACGGCGTCCTGGCGTCACCAGCTTGGCGCCCTGCTGGGGCGCGGTACGAGCCGGGACGGGCACGCGGGGGGCCACGGCCAGCCCGGGGAGGCTCGGAGGTCAGCTGGCATCACATGAGCTGGGGCCGCGCCGCCGGCAGCTCCCAAACAAACACCCTTTGTCTGGGAGATGGTTGGTTTGAACCAGCGGCACCCGGGCTGGAGCCCTGGCCTGCGCGGACACCATCAGCCCTGGTGTGGCTCACATGGTGCAGAGCGGGCACCGGGGCTGTGCCATGCCCAGGGTGGGGGGCAGGACAGCATACCCCAGCACCGGGCACGGGGCTGGTGGGGTTACGTCAGCCCGCACGCAGCCCAGGAATTCGGAGGCGGGTGGGGAGCGATGGCCGAGCCCCGGGCTGGGGGCTGCCCCCCCTGCCTGCCGTCGTGCCCCCAGCCCAGCCCGGGCAGCTGGGGCGGACCCACCGGCACGATGCCAGCCCGGCTTGGCCCACGGCGGGACCCCCGGCGCAGGCTGTGTGCTGGGGGAGCCGGTGGGGCCGGCTGGGCAGGAACGTGCCGGGGCAGGCCAGGGAGAGGCACCCCGGCACCCATGGGCGCAGGCGCAGCGCTTGGCACCGGGGCCCTGGCACCGCGCCGGACGGATGCGGCGAGCGGGCAGCGCTCAGCCCCCAGCCCCACGCTGGGTGCCGTGAGAGCGGGTGCTCAGCGCTCGCTCCCCCCTGCCCGCCCAGCCCGGCACGACCTGTTTTTCCAGCTCCCCAGCAAGGGAGAGCCGTCCCCAGCCATCCCCTCCCCGCGCTGCGAGCCGGGGGCCCCTCTCCGGGCGGGCAGGAGGCGAGGAGAGCTGGGGAGGGTCCCTCGGGATTGTCCCCCCCTTCCAGGCCCCCCGCCACCACCCACGGGACACTGGGACAGCCAGACCCCTGGGCAGGGGGCTGAGACCCCGTACTGGCACGGGGCACAGGGCAGTCCCCCCCCCCAAGCCACCCCACATCCTGTGGCGTCGTGCCGGGGCTGACTCACGGGCAGAGCTGGGTGCCACCACCCCCAGCTGCCGAGTGCCACCACCCCGGCGGTGCCGGGAGCCGGTGGCGATGGGGAGGGACGCACGTCAGCCCGTGGGCAACCGGGGCAAGGGTGCTGCGGGCGGCACGTCCCGCTGACGTCACCCCGGTTTCACCATGACTTCAGACTCTCGAGGTTCCCCCACCCCGAGCTGGGGGGGGGTGAGGGGACACCATCCCACCCCCCTCGCATCTCCTGGGGCCGGGGGCCAAGGGTCCCATCCCAGCCCCAGCCACGCCGCGGCCCCCGCGCCAGGTGTTCGCCTCTGCGGGCGCGGGGCCTGTCCAGACCCGTCGGAGGGAAAACACCGCTCACTCATCAGCCTAATTACAGGCTGGCTCGTCAGCCCGCCCTCAGGGTTTGGGGTGCTGCGTGGCACAGGGGGCGGCATTGCCGAGCGCCCACCGCGTGGCCAGGCAGCGCCAGGCTGGCACACGGCCCACGGGGGCACACACCGACGCCGTCCCCTTCCCTCCTCCCACGCCCCGTCTGCGCCTGGGACCCGAAACTGGAAGTGCTGGTGCTGGGACGGGGGATTTCCAGCACGTCCCAGCGCTGGTGACCAGCCCTGCGCGGCGGGGAGACGCCGAGGCCACGCAGCTGCCCGTCACCCTGGTATCGGGCACGGCGCCAACGCACACAGGCTGCTGCAGCCGGGCGGCTTCGTTAATGATCAACCCCAAAGCTAACGAACGGGCGATTCCTGAAGCGTGGGGCAGGGTCCGGCTTCCGCCTCGATACCCGCAGCCCTGGCGGGGGGGTTTGGGAGCCCCCGGTGCGGCGCTCGGTGCTCTGCACCCCTCAGCCTGCCCCGGGCACCCCCGGCAGACCGGGGTGCCAGCACCACCGCCAGCCATTAACCAGCGCCGACGGGCCAAGCACGGCACTGGGACCCTGCACCCGGGCACCGCGCAGCCCCCCAACCCCGGTGCCAGGACCCCCGTGGGCAGGCGAGGTGCAGGGCAGGACGAGCACCGGCACGGCCCCACGCCCGGGCCTGCCAGCCCCGACAGGTCTGAGCCACCTGAGTCAGCGCCGCCCGCGCCGGCGCGCCCCGGGGAGAGGCACCCGCTGCCCCCGCGCCACGGCGCCGTCCTGCCGCGGTGGGAGCACCGGGGCCCGTGCTGCCCTGGCCCTTCAGCACCGGCCCCACCGCCATGGTGTGACCCCCACAGCCACGGCACCGTCCCCATGGCCCTGGCCCCATGGCCACCCACAGAGCCAGGCAGAGACTGTCCCTATTGCCACCCTGGCACCACACTGGCATGGAGCCATGGCTTTGTCCCCCATTGCCAACTCCAGTGCCACCCACCCAGCCCATCCCCACAGCCACCCAGTGCCACCCACCCAGCCCGTCCCCACGGCCACCCCCGTGCCACCCACCCAGCCCGTCCCCGCGGCCTCACCTCGTCCCAGCGCCCGTCCCGCCGCCACGCTGTCCCGCGGCACGGCGAGGATGAAGGTCTCGGCGGTGAAGCCAGGCTGGCACGGCGCTGCCCGCTCGCACAGCCGGTGACCGGCCTGTCCGGAGAGAGGGGTCAGTCCCGGGTGGGGTCCCCCCCCCCGCCCCGGGCAGGGTCCCCCGGTCCCGTCCCTCACCTGGAGCAGGAGCAGGAGGAGGCAGAGCGGGGCCGGGCAGCCCCCCCGCCGCCCCATGGCTGCCGGTGCCGGTGCGGACCCGGTGCGGTGCCGGAGGGATCGGGGCGCTGCCGCCGCGGAGCCGCAGGTGCGTCCGGTCCCGCTCCCGGTCCCGCTCCCGGTCCCGCCCCGCAGGTGCGGCCCCCCCGGGGCACCGCCTCGCCCCGCCCCGCCGGGAGGCGGTGCCGCCCCCGGTACGCCGGTACCCCCCCACCCCGTACCCCCAGCCCCCGGGGCACGGAGCTCCGTGGGTGCCCGTCCAGGGCAGTGGGAGCTGCGGGGGGTCCCGGGGCGCACCCACCGCCCGTTCCCCCTCAGGTCCCGGCTCTGCGGGGGGCGAACGTTGTGCCCCCCCAGCACCCCCCTGCCCTCATCCCCCCCGGCCCCAGACTTGGCAAAGCTGGGGGTGACCCCACTGCATCACAGAGAAGCCCCCAGGGACCCCCGGTGCCACCCGCTGGGGCTGGGGGCTGCCGTGCCTGCCCCTGCCAGCACCGCCACGCGTGGGGCAACGGGCACCCCGGGGGGGGGCTGCAGCCGGGCAGGGCTCCTGCTGCCCTGGCACGGGGGGGAACCAGGAGGGATTTGGCACCGTGAATGCCCAGTGTCACCGGTGCCACTCACGGGGGGCTCGGTGCCCTGCCCACCTGCACCAGCACTGCACCCCCTGGGGACAAGGACACCCTGGGGGAGCCCCATGGGCACTGCCCCCCGCACGGACGATGCTGCGGGTACCACAGCGGGGCATTGAGCAGCCGGGCAGGGGGATGTGGTGGTGGGGTCTCGGGAGGGCACACAGGGGCTGGGGTCAGCACCAGCCCCCCAGGGGGGGCAGCAGGGCCCCCGTGCCCTCTCCCAGGTCACAAAGCCACGAAGAGGCTGGAGCAGCTAAAAAAAAAATCCCACATCCTTTATTCCACCTGACAGCAGCTCACCTGGGCCGTAGCGTCACACTGCCTTTATTTCATACGCTTAAAAAAAATATAACCAAGAATAAAACCACAGGAGAGGAAGGGGAGGGGGCTGCCGCCGAGCGAGGCGGGGGGGGGCACGGCGGGAGGGGCAGCCCCAAGGCACGGGCAGCAGTAAGGCGTGGGGTGGGGGGCAGCGGGGCGGGGGGGGGTCCTAGTCGTCCTCCTCCCCGCCGCCGTAGAGCTCCGCCAGCTTCTTGAAGCGGCTGCCCCAGTCGTTGAGGTAGTCGTAGTCCTGGTCGCGGTCGGAGGCGGAGGAGTTGAGGGAGCTGAGCGAGGTGGCCTCCGAGCCGCTGCCCTCGTAGTCGAACACCAGCAGGGAGTCGTAGGGGGGGGCCGTGGGGTCCGTGTCGGCCGCCTTCAGGTTCTGGGGGGGCAGGAGGGGTCGGTGCCCATCCTCCCCCAGGGTGGGGGGCACCCCATGGGTGGGTGCGGGTCCGGGCTCACCTCATCGATGAAGGTGCCGATGTCGTCGGGGTTGGCGGGCCGGGGCCGGTACTGGGGGGCTGGCAGGAGGGTGGGGGCCACGTCGTTGCGGAGCAGCACCTCGGGGCGGGCGTCCAGGCCCCGGTGCAGCTGCCGCAGGTCGTAGTCCTGGAGAGGGGACACCCAACATGAGGAGGGGACGGGTCAGGCCACCCACGGTGGCACCAGCCCCCCCCCAGCCCCCCGGGACACCCACCTGGTCCTCCTCCCCGCCGCCCTCCTCCCCATAGTAAAAGACGTTGTCCCGCGTGTCGTCCTCGGGCAGCAGCAGCGGCTCCTTCACCACCTTCCTCCTCCTCACGAAGAGCAGCAGCAGCAGCAGGATCACTGCGGGGGGAGCACCAGCAGCATCCTCATCAGCGAGGACGGTCCCCCTGCCCCACGGGGGGTGCAGCCCCACAGCCCCGGGACCCCCCACTCACACAGCAGGGCCAGGAGGGCGCCCAGGGCGGCGAGGACGAAGGGCAGGCCGGTGGCGGGCTGGGATCTCTGGGGACAGCTCTGCACCGGCCCCTCGCAGTCGCAGACGCGCGCGGTGACGACGGTGAGCTGGGCTTTGCCGGGCCGGTCCAGCAGCCGCAGGTAGATGCTGTACAGGTCCGGCTCCAGCGGTGCCACCAGCCGCAGGGTGACGGTGTCACCTGCACGAGCCCCGCACCGTGGGTGACCCGCAGCGACGCAGCCCGCCTCGCGCCGAGCATCCCCCCCACGTCGTTACCTTCGTCGCCGACCTCCACGGCCCAGCTGTCCCCCGAGCCGTGGGTGAGCTCGGCGCGGAAGGGGCCGGTGTTGGGGGGCAGGTCCCTGTCGGTGACGGTGAGGACCTGGGGCTGGGGGCTGCGGTTGCAGACGGTGACGTCCCGCGGCTCGGCCTCGGGGCCGTGGTCGTTCACGTCGAGCAGGGTGAGGAGCAGGGTGCCGGTGCCCGTGGCGGGCGGCGAGCCTGCGGGGAGGAGCGGTGCTGGAGGCGGGGGGGGTCCCCAAAACCAGCACCCTCACGGGGACAGGGGTGCCCCGAGCAGCGGTGGGGACAGGCAGCCCCCGGCACCGCTCCGGGCTGCGGTTCCCGGTGACGGCAGCGCGTGTTGCTCACGCGGGACGGGGGAACAAGGGCCCCTTTCAGGGCGCTCACCGTCGTCCACGGCCAGAAGCACGGCGGTGTAGGTGCTGTTGTTGGCGAAGGGCGACTCACGGTCCAGGTGGTCCCGCGCCGTCACGAGCCCGTTCTCGGGGTGCACGGCCAGCCAGCCCGCCGGGTCGTGCCCCACCAGGTACCTGCGGGGCAGAGGGGAGCTGGTCCCACGGCGGGGGGCGGCGGGGACCCCCCCAGATCCCAACCCCAACCCCGGCCCCGCTCACTTGATCCTCTGCCCCTGCGCCCTGTCGGGGTCCTGGGCCGTGCAGGAGGCGAGGGTCTGCCCCGGGGGCACGTCCTCCGGCACCCGGGCGACCTGCACCGGCGGGGTGAAGACGGGCGCCTCGTTGACGTCCTCCACGTTGACCGTCACCACAGCGGTGGCCGTCGGCAGCTTCACGGCAAAGGGGACCTCGTTGGCCACGGCCACGTGGAGCACGAACTGCTTCTTGGCCTCGTAGTCCAGACCCTGGGAGAGGGGAGGGGACGGGCAGCACCCCACTGCGGGCAGCGAGGCGGGGGGACACGGTGGGGGGCACACGCACCTTGGCGGTGCGGAGGATGCCCTCGTTGCTGGCGGGGTCGGTGGCGATGGCGAAGGCGCTGCCCTCGTTGCCGCGCACGATGGAGTAGACGGCTCGCCACGCCGGCGTGCTTGGCTCGTCCAGGTCGGTGGCAACCAGCCGGGCCACCTCCCGCCCGGCCTCGTTCTCCGGCACGGCCGCCTCGTACTGCGGGTCGGGGGCACCGTCAGCGCCGCGGGCACCGGCCCGGCCCCGTCCCGCGGGGAGAGGGTCCCACCACAGGGACCCCACGGTACCGTTTTGGGGTCGAACTCGGGGGCGTTGTCGTTGATGTCCGCGATCTTGATCACGGCCAGCGCCGTCGTGGTCAGCCCCTCGCCGTCCAGGTCGGCCGCCTGCACGGTCAGCGTGTACTCCCGCACGCGCTGCGGCGGACGGACAGACAGACACGGCGTCACCCCCCTGCGCGGGGCCGAGGCCGCCCGCCCGCCGTGCCGCGGCGCCCACCTCCCGGTCGAGGCCGCTGGCGATGACGCTGAGGGTGCCGGTGGCCCTGTTGATGGTGAACATGTGGGGATGGGGCTCCCGCGGCTCCTGGCTGAGGATGGAGTAGGCGACGACGCCGTTGTAGGTCTCCACCGCGTCGTCGGCGTCCGTGGCTGTCACCTGCATCACGGAGGTGCCTGGGGACGGGGATGTCCCGGTGAGTGGGGTGGGACGGGGCACCCACATCCCCCCATGGGAACGGTCCCAGGGCTCTCGCCAAGGGAGGCGAAGCTGGGGGTCCCACCTGGCAAAGCGCCCTCGGGCACGGAGCCCCTGAAGGTCTCCTGCGTGAACTGGGGCTTGTTGTCGTTCTGGTCGGTCACCGTGATGATGATCTCCATCGGCTCCTCCACCGGTTTACCGTTCTCGGACACGGCGTGGGAGAAGAGCTGCGAGGTGGGGGGGTGAGCGGGGCGTATGGCGTGGCACGGCACAGCATGGCACAGCATGGCACACCAGGCAGGGACCTACGTGGTACTTGTCGATGTGCTCCCGGTCCAGCGGCTGCGTCACCTTCATCCAGCCCGACTCCTTCTCGATGGTGAAGACGCCCTCGGGGGGGGGCGTCCGCTCCCTGCCCCGTGATGCTGTAGAAGATCTTGGTGTCTCTGTCCCGGTTGGATTTGATCTGGGAGGAGACGTGGGGGGGGGGGTCAGTCCCCCCCCTCAGTGGCATCGCACCCTGCCCTGATGCAGGGGGGATGGCCACCACCAGCATCGCTCCCACCCTTGCTGCCCCCCGCCCCGACGCAGGGGGGATGGACCCCCTCCCTGGCACCCACCTCTGCACCCAGACCCCCCGGCCCCCCCCATACCTGAACCAGCTTTTTGGGGAAGGGGCCCCTCTCATTTTCAGGCACCTTGATGGGGGGGATCACCCAGTCCCTCTTCTGCCTCCTGGCAGCGGCACGAGCCCGGGGGGCCTCGGGGGGCTCCTGCGGGATGGGGGTGGGTGAGGGCGCAGCTGGCTGGGGGGGTCGGGGGGGGGGGGGCAGCCAGGCAGCGTTACCTGGGGGGAGCGCCTGCTCCGCACGGGAACGGGGGCACGGTCTGGCTGGCTGGTGGCATCCCGGGGGGGGACGGCGAGTGCCTCGCCCCCCCCCAGCAGCCACACGGGGCCCCCGTCCTCCCGCGCCCCGACATCGGGCTCCTCGGTCCCGTACGGCCCCACGCAGCCTCCGGAGCTCGCTGCGAGAGGGTGGGGGGTCAGGAAGGCCAGCGGGGGACCTGTCCCCGAGCCCCCCCCGTGCCAGCAGCCCCCCCCCCAGCCTCCTGAGCCAGATGGGGCAGGGGATGCCGGGAGCGGCGCAGGTTTCGGCGCAGGTTTCGGCTTTGTTCTGCAGATGATGGGAAATTCCTGAGCAGGCAGGGCCCTGCCCCAGCCCCCCCCCCCGCCCCGGTGTGTCACCCCCTGCCCCAGGGCTCCCAGCCCCCCATGGCCAGCACACAGGGCACAGCATGGGGCCACCCCACCCCGCTGGACGTGGCCCAGGGCCCTGCACCCCGGCCGGGCGGCGGGATTAGGGGATTAGGGGATTAGGGGAGCTGAGCCAGCTCCGGCAGCGGCGAGAGGCTGCCAGGGCCGAGCGTCCCCGAGGGGCCGGGGAGTGGGGCTGGGGGCTGCGGGCGGGGGGACACGGGGAGCGGGGCAAGGGGAGCTGTGCCCCACGGCCACGCCACACCGGGGCGGGGAGCGGGCCCTGGGGCCACGGCGGGGCCCCGCACCCCCGCAGCAGCCGTGCCCGGGGGGCAGCGCCGAGGGCCCCTCCCAGCCACGATGGCCACGATAAGGGACATCAGTGGGGCTGGAAGGGCCCCGGGCACCCCGGCGAGCAGGGCCGGGGCACGGGGAGCCCGGAGGAGCCCCCAGCCCCGCTCCCCGGCTGTGGCACGGGTCGCTGCTCCCCCGAAGGGCCGGGCAGCACGGTGGGGTCCGGGTCCCCCGCCCCGCTGCAGCCCCCCTGGGGGGGCCGGGCCCCGCCGTGCCCCCGGGGTCCCTCCGTGCGGCCCCGCATGGCACCGGGCACCGCCCGTCCGGTGCCCGGGGCCACGCGCTGCCCACCGAGGGGTCCCGCAGCGGCACGGCCCGGCAGAGCCCCGCTCCGCTCCCGGGGCTCCCCCGAAGGCAGCGGGGCTGCGGCAGCCGAGGCGGGCGGGGGCCGGGGCCGCTCTCGGCACGGCGAGGCCGGAGCACTTACCGCGGCCATTACCGAGCGCAGCCCCGCTCCCCCGGGACGGCGCCGGGCCAACGGGGCCGACGGGCCCGGCGAGCCCCTGCGCAGCCCCGGCCGGACCGAGTAAGGGGGCCCCGGGGCACCCAGCCCCCCGCCAGCCCGGCGCCCGCCCTACGGGGACCCAGCCCTGCCCCGGCCGCTCCCCACGGGTGCCCCACGGCGGCACCGGGGGCACCGGCATCAGCCGCCGCCAGCCCCGGCGGGGCCGGACGGGCAGGATGGGCACCGGGGGTGCACAGCCCTATAGCGCAGGAGCGCGGCCAGCCCTACACCCGGGGAAGGGCTCGCCCCACGGCCCAGCCCCACACCGCGGGGACCCCGGCCAGCCCCACACCCGGGGCAGCGCCAGCTCCCCCCGAAAAGCACCGACCCCACGGCCCGGGGGGCACAGCCAGCCCCAGAGCCAGCCCCAGAGCCAGCCCCACAGCCCGGGGGGCGCAGCGGGGCCGAGCACGCAGCGAGTGGGGCCCCGCCGCCCCCAGCCCGGCCCGGCCCGGCCGCCCCACCGGCGCCCCGATCCCGATGGCGGCCGGTGCCCCCCCGCCGCGCATCCCGGGGGGGGGGGTCCTGGGGGTCCCGGTGGGTCCCGGGGGTCCGGGTGGAGCCGCGCCCCGACGGCGCCGTTACCTGGTGCCGGGAGCGGCCCGCGGCGCAGCCCCGGGGGGACGCACGACCGGGCCGGGGGGGCGGCGGGCGCCGGTAGGATAGGCAGGAGGAGGAGGAGGAGGATGAAGAGCGGGCAGAGCCCGGAGCGCGGCCGCGGCATGGCCCGTCCGCTGCCGCCGCCGCTCCGGTCACCGCCCGCCCCGCCCCGCCCCGCCCGCGGCGACGATCGCGTCGCTCCAGGTGAGGGGCGGCCGCGCAGGTACCGCCCCGCCCCCGGCACCCCCCGGCACCCCCCGGTTCCTCCCGGTTCCTCCCGGTTCCTCCTTTCGGCCCCCCTCGGTGCCTCCGTCCCCCCCGCCGCTGCTCCCCCGGTACCTCTGCGCGGCCTCGCAGGCACCGCCCGAGCATCCCGGTATCTCCGGGCGCCTTCCCGGTACCGCCGTGTGTCCCTCCATGTCCCTCCGGTGCCTCTGGGAGCCCCCGGGCACCCCGGTACCCCCGCGATACCCCCGCGGCTCCCGCAGCCCTGGTACCGGCCCCACACCGGGGCTGAGCCCCTCCCCGTGCGACCTGTCCCCCTGCCCGGGGCCGGGCTGCGGCTCTTGGGGACCCCCGGGGACCCCCCCTGGCAGGGGACCCAGCACCCTGCAGCGGTGGCTCTCCCAGCACCCCGGGCCCACGCTGCCGGGGGGGTCGGGGTGCTCCCCCTATGCCAGGGGGGTCCCATCGGGCACCAGCTGCAGCGTTGCCCCCTCCCCAGCACCCTGGGGGGCCCGGCTGGCCCCGGGAATCGCCTGGGGGTCACACCGCGATGGGTGTGGGGGCTCCCAGTGTCCAACGGAGGGGGCTCAGCTCCCCAGGGGGGCCTCAGCACCCCACAGGGCATCGAGTGTCCCTGGTGCTGTGTCCCCCCTGCCAGGGGCTGATGGCTGGGGGTGGCAGGGGGGGCCCGGAGCCCCCTGGGTCCCTCCTGGGCACCCCTCCAGGCTCCACTTGCCAGCACCCGTGGGCTGGCGCTCGGCGTCCCTGGCAGGACTCGGCCAAGGTCACGGCTGGCCGCAGGGAAGGTCCTCAGCTGGCACCCGGAGGAGCAGCCAGTGCAGCCGGAGCCATGTTGCCCTGCGCCTTCACCCTCCTCCTCCTCCTCTTGCTGGTAGGACTGTCCAGATGGATGTCTGCGGGGGGGGCACCGCAGGACAGCCCACCCCAGCCCCAGGCAGAGCTCTGCCCCCCCCAGCCCCACTCTCGGTCCCGCAGGACGTGCTGACCTTCCCCGAGCCCGGCCATGGCCTCCGGCGGCAGAAGAGGGACTGGGTCATCCCCCCCATCAACTGCCCCGAGAACGAGCGGGGGCCCTTCCCCAAGAAGCTGGTGCAGGTACGCGGCCCCACGGGGACAGGGTGCAGGGCGGGGGGGTCCCCGGAGAGCCGGGACCCCTCTGACCCCCCGCTCCGCCTCGGCGCCAGATCAAATCCAACAAGGACAAGGAGACCCGGGTGTTCTACAGCATCACGGGGCAGGGGGCGGACACCCCCCCCGTGGGCGTCTTCACCATCGAGCGGGAGACGGGGTGGCTGGAGGTGACGAAGCTGCTGGACCGGGAGGAGATCGATAAATACGTCGTGAGTGGGGGGCCGGGCTGGGGAGGGGGCCGGTCCCCGGGGCCGCGCGCGGGCTGACGGTGCCCCTGGCAGCTCTTCTCCCACGCCGTGTCGGCCAGCGGGCAGCCCGTGGAGGACCCCACGGAGATCATCATCACCGTGACCGACCAGAACGACAACCGGCCCGTCTTCACCCAGGCGGTTTTCCACGGCACCGTGCTGGAGGGGGCTGAGCCAGGTGAGGCTGATGCTGCCGAGCAGGAGGCAGCGCCGGGGGGGACGGGGGAGATGTCCCCATCACCGCCCGCTCCCAGGCACCCCCGTGCTTCAGGTGCTGGCCACGGACGCGGACGATACGGTGAACTCCAACAACGGGGTTGTGGGCTACTCCATCCTGCGCCAGACGCCGGACCAGCCCCAGCCCCACATGTTCGCCATCAACGGCAGCACCGGGGTGATCTCCGTGGCCACCGTGGGGCTGGCGGCACAGGTGAGCCCTGGGCATGGTCCCTCAGCCCCCCCGCACCCCCCAGCCCCATGGTTTGGGGGTGACGTGGCCTCTCGCTGCAGGTGGTCCCTGAATACACCCTGGAGATCCAGGCGGCCGACATGGCAGGCGCTGGGCTACTGGCCACCGCCACCGCCCTCATCAGAGTGCAGGTGAGGCGCCGAGCCCACCCCGTGCCCCCGCAGTGGGCAGACGGGCAGGGTTAGTGCCACTGCCTGCTCCTGGCATCCCCTCCGTGTCCCCGGCTGCCACATTTCCTGGGATGGCAACTCTGCCACGGCTCCTCCTGGCCCAGCTCCCCGACATCCCACTGGGCTCTGGTCCACCAGCTCCGGAGTGTGGGTGCCACAGGGCTCTTGGGCGCTCCTCCCAAGGAGGGGGGGGAAGCCACCTGCGCCGGCTCAGCCCAGCCGGGGAGGAGCGCCCGATCCTGCCCCAACCTCTCGCCGGGATAGCGGCATCCAGCCTCGCCAGCTCCGTGGGGAGAGGCCGCGGCGCCAGCAAGGGCAGCCGGGGCAGGGGATGGCATTTTGTGCGGTGGCACCGGCCACAGGCCCATGGCTGAGTGGGATGGAGGAGAGCCAGGTAAGCAGGATGGCAACGAGAGCAGGATGGCAGCAGCCCCCAGGTCATGCCCCCACCCAGTCGTGCCCAGCGGGGTGGGAGCACAACCTGGGGGTTGCCAGAGGGGAAGGGTCTCAGCCACCCCTGCCAGCATTGCCCCAGGCAGCTCTGGAGCACGTGCAGGGTTAACATCTGCCCGCACGTGACCCTGCGGGCAGGGAAGGCAACAGGGACAGGGCTGCTTCCTCCCTGGGTCCAGGTCAGCCATTGCTGCCGTGCCACGGCCACCGCTGGCGAGGGGCTGGGGGCACCCGGGGGGCTCGTCTGCGGCACTGGCACAGGGAGGGAGGGAGCTGCCGCGACGCGTCCCAGCCCCGTTGCCTCCTCTGCCTCAGGCCGAAGGCATGTCCGAGACGGTGAACAGCACCCTGACCACCCACGTGCTGAACACGGCTACGGGGCTGCCGGCAAGCGGGCTCGCTGTCCAGCTAGCCCAGCTGCAGGAGCCGGGGCCGCAGTGGACGGAGCTGGTGGAGAGGTAGGAGAGCTGGTGGCAGCAAAAGGGGCAGGGGATGCTGCTACCTGTCCCCCCTACCCCAAGAGACTTCCTGGTGACAGGGCAGGGGACAGCCACCACGTCAGGGCTGGCTCCTGACCGCAGGCAGACAGACGGGGACGGGCGCTGCCTGCTCCTGCTGCCTCGGGGACAGGCCAAGGCTGGCACCTACAAGCTGCGCTTCGAGACGGCGGCGTACTGGGAGGGCCTGGGGCACGTCAGCTTCTACCCCTTCGTGGAGGTACGGGGGCAGAGCGGGGAGCAGGGGATGGGGGCCACGGAGCAGGGGTCTGGGGGCCACGGCCAGGCTTATAGGAGCCGCCTGCTCTGCCCCAAGCAGCCCCCCAGGCCCGTCTGCAGCTCTCTGAGCCCCCCTCGCTCTCCCCCAGGTCGTCTTCACCATCGCTGACCCCACGCAGAAGCTGCACCTCCCGCTGCTGATCAGCCCTTACTCCTACACCACGTACCGGGGCAGTTAGGGGACAGGATGGGGGGGCGCCCGGCGGGGGAACGTCGCCGCCGACACCATTAAAGGCTTCAAACATCACTGTTTGTCTCAAAAATAATCACCTTCCTGGGGGCAGCACACATGTGGCTGCTGGGGGGGGAAACGGGGGGGGGCCCCGGGGGCAGCATGGGCAGGGGGAGAACCCCAGGGGCAGGGGGGACCTGGGGGGCCCCGCTCCAGCCTGCTGCGGTGGGTGGGATGCCGGGAGGCCTCCGGCTGCGCGCTGGCACAGGCAGAGCCGACGCAGCTGCCCGTGGCTGGTGGCAGGGGGGCTGCTCTGGAGGGAAGGACCCCCAGGGAGGAAAGAGAGAGGGTCCTCCAGGTGCTCCAGAAGGTTCCCTGGGGTCAGTTTAATGGCATGGAGCACCAAGGGGGCCCAGCCCGGCCTGGCACGTCCCTCGGTGCTGGCTGGTGTCAGGTGGGCACCGCGACGAGCCCTGCGGGGCCCTGCCCCACCGCCTGCCCCAGCACGGGGCTGTCCAGGGGGGTGAAGCCCAGGTTGTCCAGGGGGATGCCGAAGGCCGTCAGCTTTGCCTTGAAGGTCTGCAGCATGTCATTGTAGGCCTGCGAGAGGAGCGCCGCAGGGTCAGCCCAGAGCCCAGCGCCAGCCCAGCCCCTCCTCGCCTGGGCACGGGCTGCCTGCACCCCCCTGCACGGGGTGGGGGGACCCCAACACACCCCCCTAGGCAGGGCAAATGGGGAAACTGCCCACCCCAGGGCACGAGGCAGCTCAGCTGGCTACTGCGAGCACCCTTCCCTCCGCTCCGTGCAAGCCCTGCGGCACAAGGTCCCCTTCCCACCCCCGCAAGGCGCAGCCACCCCCCGACAGTCCCCAGCCCTGCCCGGGGGGCACAGGGCAGCCCCCTGCCCCTTCCCTCACCTTGCAGACTCGGGCCAGCTGGAGCTGCATGTCCCTGATGGTGCTGTTCTTGGAATTGAGGACGTCCTGCAAAGGGACACGGCGCATTAGGCAGGGGCTGCTGGCCCCGGGGCTGCGGTGGCCGTGGCGTGGCAGAGTGCACGGAGCTGCAGCGTGGCGGCTGAGCTGGCACCGGGGCCTGGCAGGCGGCCACCACCCTGCCCCCTTGGAGCCAGCGCTGCCAGGGACAGCCAGCCCCCAGCAGGGGCGAGGGACAGGGACCTCCTGGACCGCCCTGCCATCATGGTCTGCAAGGGGGGGTGACGGCAGCACCTGCCCCGGCAGCACCGCCCTGCCGTCGCGGCACCGGGGGAATTACAGGGCGAGAGGCTCCCCGGGAGGACGCTGGTGGCAGCTGAGCCAAGGAATTCCAGCAGCTGCGGGAGAGCTCGACGCCCTGACGCCTTCCCAGGAATGTGTTTTTCCTTCCTGCTGCGGTGGCACCTGCTCGGAGGTGCCACAGCGCTGCCCACCCTGTGGCCCCGGAGCCTCGGCTGTGGCTGTGCGCGTCCCAGGGCGCCCTGGCAAGGGGCTCTCTGGGTGCTTCGCTGCCACCCACCGCAGAGGGGACCTGGGAGGGGACTGGCTGGCACGGGATGAGCGGGAGGGCACCCTGAGTGAGGGGCCCACACCCCCCGCGTCCCGACCCAGCCAGGAGCAAGCGCTGCTTCTCCAGTTACGGCTGTGGCAGGCGCCAGGAATGTGGGTCTCCGCGCCCAGGCTTTCTGCAGACGTATTTTTAGACGTTGCAGAGCCCCTGGGAACCCGTCTCTGCAGCCAGGGAGGCCGGGCTGGGCTCACGGGGGGTGACAGCCCCTGCACAGAGCACCCCGGGTCGCTGACGGACCCCGTGCGCAGCCGGCTGCTCGGCAGCGCAGAGCACCGGTGAGCCCTGCTCGGCCCGGGGCCATTCTCCTCCAAACAGGCCCCACCTGACGGGGAGATCGGTGCCAAACCCTGACACCCACACGCTTTGCTCTCGAGGGAGAGCCGGGGTGCCCTGCGGCACCGCACGTGGCCCTGGGAGCGCCGGGAACGAGCGACGCGGCGGCTACAGCCACGTAGGACCGGGGCGTGCAGGCTCCAAGCCTGCATTTGCCCCCAAAGCAGCCCCTGCCCCCCAAATCCAGCCCCCACGGGGCCCCACGGTACCTCCAGCTTGTGTGAGGCAAAGGAGAGGGCGCCCGGGTCGAGCTTGGAGGCTGCTAAGACCTCGCCGAGCTCCACCTCCTTCTGCTCCAGGACGCCCAGCAGCCCCTTCAGCTTGCGCTCCAGGAGCAGGTTCTTGAAGCCCGTCTTCTGCTGCACCTCCTTAATGGCTTTGGTGAACTTCTGGTAGAGCTCATCTCGCTCCGCCTGCACCTGCCCCCCCAAAGACAAGCACAGGCTTTTCGCACAGTCCTCAGGACCCCCAGGCTGGTGGCCACCTGGGATGGCAGCAAACGGGTCCAGGGAGAGCCCGGCTGCTCCCCAGGGCACCTGCAGGGGAGGCAGGGGCTGGAGTGGGGCTTCCCTCCCTCCCTGGCTGCCACCGGTGCTTCTGCCCCCTCCTCCCCTCCGGGCAGGGGACACCCCGACAGCAGGATGGGCTGCAGCCCCCCTCGGAGAGGGTCCCGCAGAACACGGGAGTCCCCCCTCTCCTCCTCCTCACAGCTGGCTCACAGCTAGTTAATAAGTGTCCTAATTAGGCCACACTCTCTCCTCCACAGCCTATTTCTGAATGCACTGAATACGCTGCTGCCTTAATGACGGATTGTTAACGAGGCCTCAGATCAACGTTCATATTCCTGGGGATTTCCACAGACGAGCTCTTTTCTGCCTCACGGATTTATCTGGGTTAGCGGAGGGGGGAGAGGCCGAGCCTGGCAGCACGTTGCCACCAGGACCCATCCCGAGCCGCCCTGGCACGGCGAGCGGGGGGAGCGACCCCTGAATGCTGGCAGAAGAAGGGAGCGAGCTGTGGCCAGGGGTGGTGGCCCGTGACCACCTCTCCCCACGGCCCTGGCCCCGAGCCACTGCTGCGGCCGGTCCGTGGCAGGCCGGGAGGGGACCGCCGGAGCGTGCGTGATTGCTTAGCAGAGTACAAGGCCAGGCCTGTCTGCTGACCGTGGGAGAGCAGCTTTGTGGGAAGCAGGAGTTATCTGGATTAGGGCGGTGGAAAGCCCTCGGCTGAGCACAGCCTCGCTGCTGAGCCCTCCTGCCCCGTCCTCCACGGAGGGGATGTGGTTTGGAGGGGGAAGCTTGATGCCCAGACCCACCTGCAGCTCTCACCTTGCTGAACCTCTGCTCCAGCACTTCGTGCTCCCACTGAAGATCCTTCAGTTCCTTCTGGGTGACTTTCAGACGGGCTTTTGTGTTCTGTGAGCAGAAAGGGACAGTTAAAGAGCACGGTGTGGGAGGACACGCTCTGGTAAGGAAGGACAGTGACCAGCAAAGAGACACGGGCGAGGAAAACCAGGCAGCACCCACAGCAACTCCCTTCCCTCTCTGGGGTGGGGGCCACTCCAGCTCCTCACCACCAGAGTCCTGGGAGTCCCCTCTGAGATCTTACAAACTGGAAGGGACTCAAAGGCCTTTGGCCAGCCAAGGTCACAGCTGAGCAACCACCCCCAGGGTGACTCGGGAAGGAACAGGGCTGGCCACTCACCGTCAGGGCCTCCTTGTCCTTGTCGTAGTGGGCCAACTTCTTCTGCATCTCAAACAGCTGCTCCTGGGCCTGCTGCAGGGGCTCCTTCAGCTGCTTGTTCTGGAGCAGCACATCCGCCTTCTCCTTTTCCAGGTGATTCTCTCTTTTCTTCATCTCCTCCATCTGCTCCTGTTCTTGGGAACACAAGTGCCAGCTCCTGGGGGCTGCCCAGCTCCTCAGAACCTCCCACACCGTCTGGACACCCTCCTGCTGCCAGCCCAGCCAGACACATCTCCCTGCACACAAGAGCTTCGCTCCTGTAATGTGGTACAACCCTCAGGAGAGCAGTAGCACCCACGTGGCTACCTGGGAAGTGGCCAGATCTGGGTGAAATCCTCCCAGGACGGGTCCCTTGGGGGAAGGGTGGCACTGCAGGCCAGGGGCAGGCAGTACCTTCAGCAAGCTGATGAGCGCCAGGTTTTTGAAGGTGATGTCGTTGTAGTAGCTCTTCATGTCGCTGAAGGCCTTCTCGTGGTTCCTCACCAGCTCGCTGATGTGGCTGTTCTTCCTCTCCTCCACCTCGTGGATCTCCGTCTTCCTCCGCAGGTCGAGCTCGTCCCGCAGCACTTGCATCTTCTCGGCGTACTTGGCCTCGATCTCTGGGGGAAGGCACAGGGGGGCTGAGTCAGGACCTCCCGGAGACCCCACGTAACCCCAGCTCCATTAGCCAACGCCAGCCCGGCGCGTGCCACAGCGGCGTGACTCGAGGACGAGACGCTCGTTAGCGGCGTCACTGCAGCTGCCACCAGCACCCGGAGCGGTTACGCTGGAACGGCGGAGAGCGGAGCCCAGAAATAGCCTCCTTGGAAAAAAGAGGGCATGGAAACGCTCCAAGCCAGCCCCTGAGAACCCGAAACGTCCCCTGAGGAGGGGACTGGAGCGAGGACTCTGCAAGGGCTCCTCCAGCCAGCCCACCCCGCAGCCCGGGGCAGCGCTGCCGGGCAGCTGCGCTCAGTGGTACACCATGCTGGGGGTCTGGCAGCCCCAGAGCACAGGGCAGCAAGAATTGGGGGAAAAATGACCAGAACTGGGGTCAAACCAGCCAGAACTGGGGGAAAACTGGCCCCCTTTCTGCTCGAGGCTCTGCTAGGGAGCCCAGCAGAGCTCCGAGGAGACTTCCCCAGCACGCTGGCAAAGGGAGCTCGTGCAGGGGCTACGCGCACGTCCTGACCTTTCACTTGTCTCTCAAAGTCGTTGTACAGCTGGGTGATCTCCTCCTCTTGTTTCTGTTAGGGAGCAGGTACATGTCAGAGGCAGACAACCAAATCCCCAGGGATTCCCCCCTGCTCCCCAGGAAAGGCTCCCTGCTGCCTCTAAGTCCATCTGTCAGCGGTGCCTGCGGAAAACCCCATCCCACCCCACGGAGAGAGGCTCCCACTCCCACGCCGTGGCTGGGAGGGCTCCGCTGGTGGCCCCACCACCTCCCTCCGTGGCAGGGGCACCTCGCCCACAGCTCCAGCCGTACCAGGCACATGTTTTTCACCGCCTCCTCGCTGACCAGCTCCTTCTCCTTCAGCTCCACCTTCAAGGAGCGCATGTCTTGACGCAGCTCCGTCTCCTGGGCCCAGTGATCCTTCTGGGCCCGCTTCAGGGACAGGGTGCCCTCCGCCTTCAGCTCGGTGAGGTTTTCCTGGTGTTCGTGCAGCAAGTGCTTCACCTTCTGCTTGTAAACCTAAAGAGAAGCCACAGACTGAGTGAGGGGCTTCAGCAGGAGACGTGCGGAGCTGGGGTATCGCCGAGACCTCCTGACTAGCATCCCACCCAGCTCCTCCTCCTCTTCCCCCTTCCCTCTCCTCCTCAGCGCCTGCAGCTCGGGGCACTCCCACCACCTCCCTTCCCACCTTGATCTCCACTTGATGTCTCTCCTCCGCCTGCTCCATCTCCCGGTCCTTGTTCCGCAGCTCCGCTCTCTTCTCCTCCAGCTGCCGGCGGGTGATCTCCCAGAAGGTGTGAATCTTGTCACGCTCCAGCTGGAAAAAGTTGCGCTCTTCCCGTTCTCGGTCCAGCTCCTCCCGGAGACGCACAACGTGGTCCTGCAGCTGCAAAGCCAAGGGGAAGAGCCAGGTAGGGGGGTGAGGAGGCCCCTCAGGTGCCTAAATACTACTGAATCGTAGAATCACATAGGTTGGAAAGGACCTTTAAGATCATCGAGTCCAACCATTAACCCAGCATTTCCAAGGCCACCACTGACCCATGTCCCTCAGCACCACATCTACACGGCTTTTAAATCCCTCCAGGGATGGGGACTCCACCACTGCCTTGGGCAGCCTGTGCCAGCGCTTGACAACCCTTTGGGGAAGGAATTGTCCCTGATCTCCAACCTAAACCTCCCCTGGGGCAATTTGAGGCCGTTTCCTCTCATCCTGTCACTTGTTACCTGGGAGAAGAGACCGACCCCTCCTCGCTACACCCTCCTTGCAGGCAGTTGTAGAGAGCGAGAAGGTCTCTCCTCATTCTCCTTTTCTCCAGGCTAAACCCCCCCAGGTCCCTCAGCTGCTCCTCATCACACTTGTGCTCCAGACCCTTCACCAGCCCCATTGCCCTTCTCTGGACTCGCTCCAGCACCTCAAGGTCTGTCTTGTTGTGAGGGGCCCAAAACTGCACCCAGGATTCGAGGTGCGGCTTCAGTGCCGAGTCCAGGGGGACAATCCCTGCCCTAGTCCTGCTGGCCACACTAGTGCTGGTACAAGCCAGGATGCTGGTGGCCTCCTGCCCCAGCAGTAACGTGACCGAGAGCGCAGCAGGCTGCAGTCACAGAGCTCTGGGCTGAGCAGGATGCTGGGCTTAGAGTCGGGGAGAAGGCAGCGAGGGCCTGGAGAGCTGAGTGCCCTGGAGCAGCGGGAGGGAGGGTGGGATGAGGGTCTGCTCTTGCCAGGAACAGTGTGAACCCCCCACCCAGCCCAGACAGGCGTCAGGCCGTGGAATGAACCCCGGCCGCTTGTCTCTGTCACCCTCCGCCACCTGTTGTCCCCGGAGCCACGCGCCGAGCAGGGGTCCTGAGCGCTGCCCTACCCGGGGGTGGGCTGGGAGACGGGGCACCTCTCACCTGCTCCCTGGTCATCTCCTTCGGGGCCAAGGCATCCACCACCGCTGGAGCTTTGCTCCCTTTCCCTTTTTTTCCGGCTTTCTTTTTGGGCGCCTAAGGGAAGGAAGCGAAACGCAGGAGCTGCAGCTGTGCCGCCCAGGGCCCCCGCACCGGCCCGGGCCGCGCAGCATCCCGGCTCCCACGGCGGGGACGGCGTGAGGAGGGTGACGGGAGTGGAGGAACCCCCGAGACCCTCCGGGACACCCGCGGCTCAGGCCCAGCCCCGCAGCGAAACCCCCGGGCATGGAACCAAGGCGCCGCGCTAAGGCCTGGCCCGCGCTAAGGCCTCACGGGCGTCACCGCGGCGCCGGGAGCGGGCCAGGCCCCGCCGCCCTCCCCTGCCCGCACCCCCCGGCTCCAGGGGACCCCGCGGCAGCAGCCCCAGAGCCCCCTCGTCCCCCCGGCCCGGCCCCGCTCTCACCATGGCGGCTGCCGCCGGCGCCGCCGTCTCCGGGCAACGGGCGCGCAGATCTCGCGAGAAGAGCGCGGCGGGCGGACTCTCCCCCTAGCAACGCCCCGCCCTGGCAACGGCGGCGGGGCCCGCCCCGGGCCCGGTGCCGGGGGGGGGGGGCCGTGCCGGTGCCCCCCCGCGGTGCCCGGGCCCCCCCCCCGCACCCCCGTGCCGCCCCGGCCCCCCCAGCCCCTCCGCACCCGCGCTCCCCCTGCGCCCCGGTTCCCCCCCGCGACCCCGCCGGTCCCCGTGTCGCCCCCGCTCCGGTCCCCTCTGCACCCCGGATCTGAGCCCCCCCGCTCTCCTCCGCACCCCCCCGGGTCCCCGCCGTGCCCCCCCCCACCCCGGACCCGCGCTCCCGGGTCCTTCCCCGCACCCCCTCGGTGTCCCCGGTCCCCCGGGGCCGGTCCCGGTTGTCCCCGTCCCCGTCCCCGCCCCCGCCCCCCAGCCCCGCCCCCGCCGCGGCGGGCAGGACCGTGCGTGCTGCGGGCTGGCACCGGGCCCGCCCCGCCCACCACCGGCACCGCCACCGGCACCGGGCCGGCCCATGGAGGCTCCGGGAGCGGCCGGTACCGCAGGTGAGGGCGGGGAGGGGGGGGTGCGGGGTCAGGGGGTGCGCAGGGAGATGTAGGGTGGGGGGGGGTGTGCAAGGGGTGTGCAAGGGGTGTGCAAGGGGGGCTGCAGAGGTGCACGGGGTTGGGGGGGGTGTGCCCGGGTGCGGGTGTGCACGGGGCCGTGCCAGGGGGTGCCCGGCAGCAGGGGTGGGGGGGCTGCGGGATGGGGGGAGGCTGGAGGCTGGGGGGGGGAGACAGTGTGAGCAGGGGGGTGTGTGCAGGGAGGGCTGGGGTGGGGGTCTGGGGGTGAAGTGGGGTGCCCAAGGGCTGTGAGGACGCAGTGGGGTGTCCAGGGGGTCTGGGGGCGCAGTGGGGGGCCCAAGGGCTGTGGGGGCACAGTGGGGTGTCCAGGGGGTCTGGGGATGCAGTGGGGTGCCCAGGGGGTCTGAAGGTGCAGGGGGGTGCCCAGGGGGTCTGGGGGCACAGTGGGGTGCCCAGGGGGTCTGAGGATGCAGTGGGGTGCCCAGGGGGTCTGGGGGTGCAGTGGGGGTGCCCAAGGGCTGTGGGGGCACAGTGGGGTGCCCAGGGGGTCTGAAGGTGCAGTGAGGTGACCAGGGGGTCTGAGGATGCAGTGGGGTGCCCAGGGGGTCTGGGGACCCAGTGGGGTGCCCAGGGGGTCTGAAGGTGCAGTGGGGTGCCCAGGGGGTCTGGGGACCCAGTGGGGTGCTCAGGGGGTCTGAAGGTGCAGTGGGGTGCCCAGGGGGTCTGAAGGTTCAGTGGGGGGCCCAGGGGGTCTGGGGGTGCAGTGGGGGGGCCCAGGGGGTCTGAGGGTGCAGTGGGGTGCCCAGGGGATCTGGGGGCACAGTGGGGTGCCCAGGGGGTCTAGGGACCCAGTGGGGTGCCCAGGGGATCTGGGGACCCAGTGGGGTGCTCAGGGGGTCTGGGGGCACAGTGGGGTGCCCAGGGGGTCTGAAGGTGCAGTGGGGTGCCCAGGGGGTCTGGGGGCGCAGTGGGGGGCCCAGGCTGGGGCCGGGGTGCCTGGGGCAGGCTGAGGTGCAGGGGGGTGCCGGGTGTGGAGGGGGGGTGCCAGGCAGACACCCGTGTGCAGGGGTGCTGGTGCCGGTGGAGGAGTGCGGAGGGCTGGGGCGCTTGGGGACGGGGTGCTGGCCATGCCGGTGGAGCCGGGGGGGCCCCGGTAACGGAGGGGGCTGCAGCAGGGTCCTACATGGTGACCCGGGAGGTGCTGGCGCTCCCGTGCATGCCCGTCCCTCCCGCATGGCTGTGCCATGGCCCCTGTGGCGGTGGCAGCCCCAGCCGTGCCCTCCCGGGGCACCGGGCCCTTTGGAGCCGCGTCAGGGGACAGTGGCACCGGGCCGGGCACCGGGGCCGACGGTGGCGGGGCAGCGGGAGCGGCGGGTGCCGGGCTCTGCGGGTTGTCGTGAGTCAGCAGAGCGGCGTGTGGGGAGGGAGCCCTGATGCCGGCCCCGCTCCCCGCCAGGCAGCCGGTGAGCCCAGGCCGGAGCGGGGCGGCGTGGCCGGCGGCGTGGCCGGCACCGCGGCGTGACCATGCAGGCGGAGGCCAGAGGGGATTTCTGCGGCAGGGACCAGCGCCCCGGTGGGTGGGGGGCTCGGGGCGGGGGGAGAGTGGGGCTGGGAGGCTGCCGGTGGCAGGGGAGGACACGCTCCGTACGGTGACACCGCCGTGTCACCCACCGCGGCTGGGCACCGCGGTGGTGTGTGGGGAGGGGTGGTGGGAGCGGGCAGGAGTGGGCAGGAGTGGGCAGCCCTCTTTTCCCTCCCCAGGGAGCTCTTCCCAGCATCAGAGCAGGGTGGGGACCCCGTTTCCCGGCTGGAGGGAAGGTGCCAGCAGTGTGGGGTGCCCAGTCCCACCTTGCGGGGTCAGGACCTGGCAGAGCCAGTGGCAGGGCAGGGCCAGGGGTGTCCTGCAGCTCTGGGTACCAAGAACAGGAACCAAACACCCCCATAATGTCCCCTTCCCCTTTGGTCGGGGGGATTTCTGTCCCCTGCCCTGCTGTCACCATCCTGGGGGGAAGGAGGAGATGCCATCCCGTCCCCGTGCCATCTCACCCAGCAGCGCGGTGATGGCAGGGCCCGGTGGCACACGGTGCCGGGGTGCAGCTGGCTTAATCCTGCCCCAGCACTGGCCCTGGGTGGGCTGGGGGTGCTGGCACAGCAGTGCCGGGTGCTGGTGGGTCTCCTGCCCACCCTTGGTGCCCGGTCAGCCCTGGAGGGGCACCCGGGCACGGCTGTGCCATGACCACGGGCTGTGCCATGACCGTGGCCACCTCAGCCCCGCCGGCGCTTGCCGAGAGACAAACCACCCCTTGTCTGGGCTCCGGCACAGCCGCGCTTTTGTCTGGGCGACACAAAGGGGCTGCGCAGGGTGGGGGGCGCGGGGCTGCCGGCTGCCGGCACCGGGGCCGCGGGGCCCTGGGCAGCTCTGCCTGGCCCCCCTGCTCCCCCCTGGGGTCCCGCTGCCCCCGTCCCCCTCAGCTGGGACACCCAAGGGTGCCGGTGGGGCCCCGGGAGGGAGCTGCCATCACCGACGTGGCAGTGCCGGTACCGCAGAGCTCGGCAAGGAGGTGCTGGTCCCGGAGCGCCCGGCGGGGACCCCCACCCACGGGCCGGCCCAGGACCCCCCCGGGGCCCCCGCGGAGGAGCAGGGTGGCATCCCCGTCCCCAGCGCCGGCCTGCTGCAGGTCACTGAGCGCAGACGTGAGTGTGGCCCTGCGCGGGCAGCCCTGCCTGCTCCTGGGGTCCCTGCCTGTCCCTGGGGTCCCTGCCTGTCCCTGGGGTCCCCTGCCAGCCCCTGGCACCCCTTGTCTGCCCACGGGGTCCCCTGCCTGTCCCTGAGGTCCCTGCCTGACCCTTGTGTCCCTGGGGTCTTCTGCCTGTCCTTAGTGCCCCCTCCCAGCCCCTGGGGTCCCTGCCTGTCCCTGGCATCCCCTGCCTGCCCCTAGTATCTCCTGCCTGTCCCTGGGGTCCCCTGCCTGTCCTCAGTGTCCCCTACCAGCCCCTGGGGTCCCCGCGTATCCCTGGGGTCCCCTGCCTGTCCCTGGCATCCCCTGCCTGCCCCTACTATCTCCTGCCTGCCCCTTGGTCCCTGCCAGCTCCTGCGGTCCCCTGCCAGCCTCCGGGGTCCCTGCCCGTCCCTGGTGTCCCCCACCAGCCCACAGCTGGTCACCGCTCCTGCCGAGCCCCCCCCTTCCCCAGGGCGCCCCCCTGCCCCCGCTGCTCCCCCCCCCCGCCCATCCCCGGGGCCTCGGGGCGGTGCCAGCCCCGCCGCTGCCCGCAGAGCCCCTCAGCAGCGTCTCCTCGCTGGAGGTTCACTTCGACCTGCTGGACCTGACCGAGCTGACCGACATGTCGGACCAGGAGCTGGCCGAGGTCTTCGCCGACTCGGACGAGGAGAACGCGGCGGGGGAACCGCCGGGCGGTGAGCGAGCGTGACCGGAACGGCCCCGGTCCCACCCCCGGAACGGCCCCGAGCCGCGTGTCCCCGGTCCCCCGGAGCGGCCCCGAGCCGCGTCTCCCCGGTCCGACCCCCGGAGCAGCCCCCAGCCGTGTCCCCAGTCCCCCGAGCAGCCCCGAGCCATGTGTCCCCGGTCCACCGGAGCAGCCCCGGTCCGACCCCCAGAACGGCCCCGAACCGCGTGTCCCCAGACCACCGGAGCAGCCCCCAGCCGTGTCTCCCCGGTCCTCCAGCCCTGTCCCCGCGTCCCCCAGCCGTGTGTCCCCGCAGGGCTCCAGCCGGTGCCCCGGGCCGGGTACCTGCGCTCGCCCTCCTGGACCCGGACACGGGAGCAGCCCCGGGAGAAGAAGCACCTGAGCGACCCGGAGCTGCCGCCGGGACCCCCGGACGCCTTCCTGCCCCCCGAGCGGCCGCGGGAGCCCTAGGGCTGCCCGCCCGGGACACCGGGGACGGGGACAGCCCGCCCTACCCGGTGGGGCCGGGGCGCAGGACTTGGAGGGGGGCAACTCATCCCCGGGACGAGGCGGACCCGTGCCCGGCGGAGGGAGGCCCGGGGTGAGACCCCCGGGAAGGGAAAACCGGCGCCCCCCGCCCCGGGACGCGGGGCCGGGGCTGCGGGGAGCGGCGGGGAGGGGGTGAGAGGTGCCTCTGAGCCCGGCGGAGCGTGGCCGGTGCCGGTGCCCGCCCGGTCCCCGTGTAGCAGCGCTGTGCTCCGGTAAAACCCACCGACCCACCACGCCTCCGCCAGCCTCCGTCGCCGCAGGGGGGAAGCGGGGGGGCGACCCCCGGGGAGCCCGGTGCACACCGGGGGGGGGTCCGGGTGGGGCAGGGGGAGCCCAGCCGGTACCAGGGCAGCGCTGGCCGCCGTCCCTCCCGGTGTGGGGGGGGACCGGGAGCAGCCCCCGCCGCCGCGCACACCGATGTCGGCGGGAGGCAGAGCCGGGACACGGAGCTGGGTTGTGCACAGAGGCCTCGTTAATGCTACAGGACACCCGGGGGGGGCCCGTGGGGCGGCCCCACACCGTGCCCTGCCCGGCTCCCCCCTCCCGCAGCCCCGGGAACCGGCGTGTCCGCAGGGCGGGGGGGAACCGGGGGTCTTCCCCCCAGAATGAGCAGCGTTAGCCCGGTAGTGTGGTGTAGGGGGTGTATGGGGGGGGCCCCCACTCCTGCCTCCCCCCACACCCTGCCCAGGCCCTCAGCCCCCACAGAGGAGCCCAGGGTGGCTCCTGGCTGAGTCC
Source organism: Nyctibius grandis (assembly GCF_013368605.1). Lineage (NCBI taxonomy): Eukaryota > Metazoa > Chordata > Aves > Nyctibiiformes > Nyctibiidae > Nyctibius > Nyctibius grandis. The sequence continues at coordinate 22,256,655 of NC_090669.1, read as the reverse complement.
CGCTGCTTGCCCTCCCCGGCTGCACCCGTGGGTGCAGTACAGGCAGCGGAGCACGGACCCCTGCCCTGCCTGCACCCCTGCCCGCACCCCTGCCTGCACCCCAGCGCGTCCCAGGGTTGGCACTCCAGGCAGGACCAGCGCAGGGATGGCAGGAGCTGCCGTGGGTCCACGGCCAGAGGGTCCCAGCTACCTCGCAGAGCCGTGGGCCACCCCAGTCCCCAAACGGCCATGGGGCTGCCCGCGTCCGTCCCATGGCCCTGTGGCGGGTGGGTGGGGGGGCAGCCGTGGGGCTGCCCGTGTCCGTCCCATGGCCCTGGGGCGGGTGGGTGGGGGGCAGCCGTGGGGCTGGGCCCCCCCCTCAGGGCTCTGCCTCGCCGCCGGGGTCCTGGAAGAGGGACTGCTTGCGCAGGCTGAGCCGGGCGCAGCGCGGGCACGTGGTGGAGTTGTCGTAGTAGCAGTCCCTGCGGGGAGAGCACAGCGCCGGGTCACCCCGCGGCACCCCCCAGCGCCGCCCTGTGTCCCCCTGCCCCGGTGCCACGCGGATGGCGGCAGGGGGTGGCCGTACCGGTGGAAGACGGCGGAGCAGTCGGTGCAGACGGAGGTGTGGCTGTCGAAGGGGAAGAGCACGTCGCCCTCCTTGCAGAGCTCGCACACGAAGCCTTTCGCCTGGCACCGCTGGGGTGGGAGCGGGCAGAGGGTCCCGATGGTGCCCGGCGGGGACCCCCTGTGCCCCCCCCCGGTGTGGGTGGGGGCTGAGGCGGCTCACCTCGCAGTCCAGCTTGATGTGCTTGGCGAAGAGCGTGTGGATCTCGGTGAGGGAGCAGCTCAGGCGCCCGGCCTCGATGTCCATCAGGTCCTGCAGCGAGTACATCTCGTCGTTCTCCACAAAGTGCTGCCGGTCCTGCAGCTGCAGGGGGACAGCCCGTCACCGCCGCGCCCGTCACCGCGGCGCTTGGCCCGGTCCCGGTGTCCCCCCGCCCCGGGGCCTGACCTGCAGCAGCAGCCGCGCCTCCATCGCCTCCTTGCAGGTGATGAAGTAGGGCTTCATCAGCAGGATGTCCTGGCGCAGCTTCTGCGGGGGGACGGGAACGGGGACGGGGATGGGACAGGGACGGGAGCGGGACAGGGGCAGGATGGGGACAGGGACGAGGTGGGGATGGGATGAAGATAGGGAAAGGGATGAGGATGGGGAAGGGGATGGGATGGGGATGGGGACAGGGATGGGATGAGGTTGGGGACAGGGATGGGGATAGGGATGCGATGAAGATGGGGACAGGGAGGTGATGAGGTTGGGGACACGGATGCAGTGAGGTTGGGGACAGGATGAGGTTGGGGACAGGGATGGGATGAGGATGGGGACAGGACAGAAACAGGGATGGGACAGGGACAAGGTCAGGCTGGGTCAAGTTCAGCCCTGTAGAGGTTTGGGCACCCTCTGCCCCGCTCCCCCACCCCTGCCCTGCTCCCCCTTTGTGGCACCCAGCGGGTGCTGCCGGTGTCCCCCTCTCCCCCCTGCTCACCCCACACTGCCCCCAGCCCCAGCCCTGCCGGGGGGTGTTGTGTCCCCCCCCCCGGCCCCGCTCACCCGGATCTCCACCAGCTCCTCCACGTAGTTGAAGAGCAGCGGGTTGATCTCCCGCAGCTTCAGCACCGGCCGCGACACCATCAGCGCCAGGTACCGCATGCTGCAGCGCGACACCTGCCCCCCGCCGCCGGGGCCACCGTCAGCCACGGGCACCGGGCCACCGCCACCGCCCCGGGGACCCCATCGCCAGGGACACGGCCCCGGGGACACGGCCCCCCCCAGGTGACCTCCACCCAGGACCCTGGGCACCCCCGAGCCCCCACCCCGCCGCAGGGGCACCTTGCGGGGCTCGAAGTCCCAGTTGTGGATGGCGCGGGCGGGCACGACGGCCAGGTCGTTCCAGTGGCAGCTGCTGCAGTAGTAGAGGCCGGTGTAGTCGCACTGCCGGGCCTCGCTGGGCACCCCCCCTGCAGCGGCACGCGTGTTGGCACGTGCACCAGCATGCGCACCGGCACCGGCACACGTGTTGGCACCGCGTCACACCCTGCTCACCCCACACTCACCACAGGACACGTAGCAGCACCCAGGGACACAGTGAGGACCCAGTGTCACCTTCCCATGTGCTGTGCCCCCCCCAGCCCCACACAGCCCTGACCCCCCAGCTCCCCATAGCTCTCAGCCCCACACAGCCTCCAAAGGGGCCCAGCCCCACATCCCACAGACTCCCAACCCCATGCAGCCCCCCAAGGGAGCCCAGCCCCACAAATCCCCCACTCCCAGGCAGCCCTGGCCCCCAGCTCCCCCCAACCCCACACAGCCCTGTGCATCCCCAGCTCCCCCCAGCCCCACACAGCCCCAGCTCCCCCCCAGCCCCACACACACCCCCCCAGCCCCACGCGGCGGCGGCGCAGCCTCACGGAGGGAGACGGGGGCCCGGCACTCGGCGCAGCGGTAGTCCTGGCTGTCCAGCCCGCTCTCGGGGCAGATGCTGAGCTGGTACTCGGCCTGGTGGCTGACCTTGGCCCGCACGCACGCCTTGCTCACCAGCGGCAGGCACTTGCTGTGGCACCGGTAGTAGCACCCTGGGGTGGCGGGGGGGCAGCCGTCAGCGCAGGGTTGGGGCTGGGGAGGGGGACGCAGGGGGGTGCCAGCCCCACCTGTGCAGGTGTACCAGGTCTGGATGAGGCCCCAGATGATGGTGCTGCACTTGTCGCACGTCTGCTTCACGCTCTTGCTCTTCTCCTTGTAGAAGCGATGCTCCAGCACCACGCGGATGTTGGGCTCGTCCTCGCCGGGGTCCTGGGGGAGAGGGGGCGTGGGGGTGTCAGCGTGGACCCCCCCCAGCCATGGAGACCCGCCCCAGGCCCCGCTCCCGCCCCACCTTCAGCTCCTGCAGCTTGAGGCGGAGGTGGATGAGCCGCACCACCGCGTCCTTCTGCCGCTCCGAGTGCTCGGGCAGCGCCAGGATCGCCCGCTTGCACTCCTCGATGGCCTCCCGCAGCTGCGCCGCGTCCGGCGCCGGGAGCAGGCCCTGCGGAGCCGGGGGGAGGGTGGGCTGGCAGCCCCCCGCCCCACACACCCCCCAAGGCCCCACACACCCACCCCCAGCCCCACACACACCCCCGGCCCCACACACACCCCCTGGCCCTACACCCCCCCAGCCCCACACACCCCCAGCCCCACACACCCGCCCCTGGTCCCACACACACCCTCCTCAGCCTCACACATGCCCCCCATCCCCACACATACCCCCCGGCCCCCCCCACCCCCCCCCACCCCACACACCCCCTTCAGCCCCCCACAACCCCCTCAGCCCCCCACAGCCCCCCAGCCCCACACAGCCCCCCTCCAGCCCCACACAGCCCCCCTCCAGCCCCACACAGCCCCCCTCCAGCCCCACATACACCCCCCCACACCCCCCTCAGCCCCACACACCCCCCTCAGCCCCACACACACCCCCCTCAGCCCCACACACACCCCCAGCCCCACACACCCCCCTCAGCCCCACACACACCCCCCCAGCCCCACATACCCCCCCCAGCCCCACTCACCACAGGACGGGAGAAGTGGTCCTCAGCCAGACCCAGGTCCAGGGCGCCCTCGGGGTCCCCCGGGGACGGATCCGGCTGCTGGGCTGCAACGGGGTGAGCGCCATGGGGGGGCTGGGACCACCTGCCCACCCCAGTGTGGGGCTGGGACCACCTGCCCACCCGTGCCGTGGGGCGGGGAGGGGCTCAGCACCCACCTGGGGCGGGGGCCCCCCCGTCGGGGCGCTCGGGCTGCTGCGGGGGGCCCTTGTCGAAGGGGTTCAGGTGGCCCTGGCGGAACCGGGCCAGCCGCTCGTCGTACGCCATCGCCGCCCGCCCTGCGGGACGCCGCCTCAGCCCCCCGCCGGCACCGGCACCGTGTCACCGTGGACAAACCCGTCCCTCCGCCTCCCACGCCCGTGGTCCCCGCCCTGCCCCGCTGCCACCGCCCGCCCCGGCCCGCGGGCACCCCCCGGCAGAGCCCCCGGTGCAGCCCCGCATTGCCCGGCCCCGTTCCCCTCCCGGTGCCGCCCCGCATTACCCGGCCCCGCTCCCCCCCGGTGCAGCCCCGCACTGCCCGGCCCCGTTCCCCCCCCGGTGCAGCTCCGCATTGCCCGGCCCCGTTCCCCTCCCGGTGCAGCCCCCCCGTTGCCCGGTTCCGCTCCCCTCCCGGTGCAGCCCCCGCATTGCCCGGCCCCGGTGCAGCCCCCGCATTGCCCGGCCCCGGTGCAGCCCCCGCACTGCCCGGCCCCCCCCGGAGCCCGCACTGCCCCCCCCCTCCGCACACCCCAGCAGAGCCCCCGGTACCGGTCACAGCCCGCCCGCCAGGGGGCAGCCCCCCCCGCCCCGCTCACCGCAGCACCGCCCCCTCGCTCCTTCACCGCCCCGCCCCGCCCCGCCCCTCCCCGCCCGCCCGCTCTGCCGCCCCCTGCCGGCCGGCGGACCGCACCGCACCGCACCGCGCCCGGGCGGGGCCGCGCCGGGGGACAGCGGGGACGCGGCGTCGCCACCGCCGGGCCCGGGGACACCCGCACGGCCCCGCGGCCCCACAGCCTCCTGCCTCCGTGCCCTCAGCCCTGCCCCACAGCCTTAGCCGTGGAGCCCCCAGCCCCGCGGCTCCTTGCATCCGGAGCCCCCAGACCCGTAGTCCCTTGTCCCCATAGTCCCCAGCCCCATAGTCCCCACCCTTATAGTTCTCGGTCCCCATAGCCCCCAGCCCCATAGCTCCCGGTCCCCAGAGCCCCCAGCCCCATAGTCCCCACCCTTATAGCTCCTGGTCCCCATAGCCCCCAGCCCCATAGCTCCCACTTCCCATAGCCCCCAGCCCCATAGCTCCCAGTTCCCAGAGCCCCCAGCCCCATAGCTCCCAGTCCCCAGAGCCCCCAGCCCCATAGTCCCGATCCCCATAGCCCCCAGCCCCATAGCTCCCGGTCCCCATAGCCCCCAGCCCCATAGCTCCCAGTCCCCAGAGCCCCCAGCCCCATAGTCCCCATCCCTATAGCCCCCAGCCCCTTCCCGTGCCCACACAGCACAGCCTCTCTCCCCCCAGGGACCCCCAGGAGGGAGCAGTGGCCCCGGGGGGGCTGCAGCCCCATGGCAGCCCAGCCTGGCCCCCCACCCCGGGGCAGCCCTGGGAGAGCAGACTGGGGTCCACACCCCCACCTCAGCTGGGGGGACAAGGGGCCAGCACTGTCCTGGTGCAGGGAGGGGGCAGCTGCTACCCCCCACCCACCCCAGCAGGGAGAAGGGTGACAGTGGGGACAAAGGCGCAGCCACCCTCCCGGGTGCTGCAGATGGGTGAGGTGGCACCTGCAACCCCAGCCCTGGGGGGGTTGGGCCTGGGAGGCAGGAGGGTGTGGGGCACAGGGCAGGGGGGCAAGGGGACACAATGGGGACAGGCATTGTCTGGGAGGGGACTAGGGCTTGGGCATGGCCACCCTGGGCATGTGGGGGCCCCAAGTCCCCCCGTTAATGAGAAGGGCTGGGGTGCTGAGCCCCCAGGCTGCCCCCAGCAGAGGGTCCCTGTCCCCCCCCTCCCCAGGAGCCGCAGACGGGTGGTACCTGGACAGCAATAAATTTATTAAGTATTCAAAAAAAATAATAGACACGAACCAGTAAAAAACGAAAAAGGGGGGAGGCAGGAGGGGGGCGTGGGGGGCCGAGCTGGCTCAGGGGGGGACGGGGTCAGGAGACACCGAAGGGACACGCGGGGGGAGCCCGGCCGGGGGCGGCAGCGCGAAGCCGGGGGGCTGCGGGCGGCACGGCGGGGGCGGCGGGGGCATCACTTGGCGCCCTGCGCCTCCGACTCCTCCTCGTCGTCCTCGTACATCTCGCCCTCCTCCTCGGCCGTGGCGTCCTGGTACTGCTGGTACTCGGACACCAGGTCGTTCATGTTGCTCTCGGCCTCGGTGAACTCCATCTCGTCCATCCCCTCGCCCGTGTACCAGTGGAGGAAGGCCTTGCGGCGGAACATGGCCGTGAACTGCTCCGAGATGCGCTTGAAGAGCTCCTGGATGGCCGTGCTGTTGCCGATGAAGGTGGAGGACATCTTGAGCCCCCGTGGAGGGATGTCGCAGACGGCCACCTTGACGTTGTTGGGGATCCACTCCACGAAGTAGGAGCTGTTCTTGCTCTGGATGGCCAACATCTGCTCGTCCACCTCCTTCATGGACATGCGGCCTCGGAAGACGGTGGCCACGGTGAGGTAGCGGCCGTGGCGGGGGTCGCAGGCGGCCATCATGTTCTTGGCGTCGAACATCTGCTGGGTGAGCTCGGGGACGGTGAGGGCGCGGTACTGCTGGCTGCCACGGGCTGTCAGCGGGGCGAAGCCCGGCATGAAGAAGTGGAGACGCGGGAAGGGCACCATGTTGACGGCCAACTTGCGGAGGTCGGCGTTGAGCTGGCCGGGGAAGCGGAGGGAGGTGGTGACGCCGCTCATGGTGGCCGAGACGAGGTGGTTGAGGTCGCCGTAGGTGGGGGTGGCCAGCTTGAGGGTGCGGAAGCAGATGTCGTAGAGAGCTTCGTTGTCGATGCAGTAGGTCTCATCCGTGTTCTCCACCAGCTGGTGGATGGAGAGCGTGGCGTTGTAGGGCTCCACCACCGTGTCCGACACCTTGGGGGACGGCACCACGCTGAAAGTGTTCATGATGCGGTCGGGGTACTCCTCCCGCACCTTGCTGATGAGGAGGGTGCCCATGCCCGAGCCGGTGCCGCCGCCCAGCGAGTGGGTCAGCTGGAAGCCCTGCAGGCAGTCGCAGTTCTCGCACTCCTTCCGCACCACGTCCAGCACCGAGTCCACCAGCTCGGCCCCCTCCGTGTAGTGGCCCTTAGCCCAGTTGTTGCCGGCCCCGCTCTGCCCTGTCGGGGGGGGGAAAGAGGCACCCGATGGCCGCCGGCTCCCTGCGCCCACGCCGGGGAGGGGACCGGTGCCGCCGGCAGCGGCGAGATCTGAGGCCAGGGCGGGGTGGGAAGAGGAAACCGCAAAGGTTTGGCGACGCGCCGGGCCCGCGGCGTGGGTGGGGACGCACCCGCCGGGCGCCCTAGGGACGGCAACGGCCCGGGAGGGGTCTGGGGACCAGGGTGACCGCGTCCCCCTCCCCGAGGACCTACCGAAGATGAAGTTGTCGGGGCGGAAGAGGTGGCCGAAGGCGCCCGAGCGCACGCTGTCCATCGTCCCCGGCTCCAGGTCCACCAGGATGGCGCGAGGCACGTACTTGTGAGCTGCGAGAGACCCCGTGCTGGGAGGGGACCTGCCGCTGCCCCCCCGGGGGTGTCCCCCCCCCACCCTGCGTGCTCCCACGGGGCAGGAGGTGTGCGTGTCCATCCCCCCAAACACGGGGTCCCTCTGGGGCTGGGCGCACCCGTCGTGTCCCCCCCTCCCAGAGCACAGGGTCCCATGGGGCTTGGTGCACATGTGTCCCCCCCCACCGCTGCAGGCTCCCACAGGGCTGGGTCCATGTGTTGTATGTCCCCCCCCCAAACCACGGGGTCCCTCTGGGGCTGGGTGCACCCTTCTCCCCCCACACAATGGGGGTCCCATGGAGCTGGGGGCACATGTCATGTGTCCCCCTCCCCACCCAGAGCACAAGGTCCTGATGGAGCTGGGTGCATGTGTGTCCCCCCCCACAGCACTGCAGGGCCCCATGGAGCTGGGGGCACATGCCATGTCCCCCCCCCAGACCACAGGCTCCCCATGGAGCTGGGGGGCGCATGTTGCCCCCCCAACCCACAGGGTCCCACGGGGTGGGTGCACATCTCCACCCCCCCCCATAGATTCATGTATCCCCCCCCCATCCTCGCAGACCCAAGACCTGCCTGCAACGGGGCGGGGCGGGGAAGGGACGGGGTGTATGTCCCCCCCCCCCCACCCCCAAGGGGGGGTCCCGGTGTGTGAGGGGGGGTCGCTTACACGAGGCCTCATTGTAGTAGACGCTGATCCGCTCCAGCTGCAGGTCCGAGTCGCCCACGTAGTTGCCGCTGGGGTCGATGCCGTGTTCGTCGCTGATCACCTCCCAGAACTGATATGGGGGGGGGACACAGGGGGTCAGTGAAGGGGGGGACACACACTCACACTCACGCTCACAACCCCCCCCCGGGCGCCCCCTTGCGGCGGGGCAGGGCGGGGCGCTGTCCGTGGTGCTGAAGGGCGGCGGCGGGCGGACAAAGGCGCGATGGGGGGGGGCGGCGGGGGGGCGGAGCCCCCCCGCCGCCCCCCCCCATCGTGCCTTTGTCCTCCCGGTGCAGCGGGGGGGCGAGAGGGTGAGGAGGGGTCTTTGTCCGCCGTTACCTTGGCACCGATCTGGTTGCCGCATTGTCCCGCCTGGATGTGGACGATCTCCCTCATGGTGCTGCCGGGGGAGGGAGAACCGGGAGCGAAGCGACACCGGGAGCGCGGGGGGGTGGCACCGGCACCCGCCGCCTCTTTTATAGCCGCCTAGCGCCGCACCGGGCCGGGCGCTGACGTCAGCGCCTCTCCGTAAACCAATCGGTGACGGTCGCCGCAGCGCTGCGGCACCGGCACCACCCGCCCCGGACACGCCCCCCCCCCTCCCCACCGACACGCCCCGACGGATCGGGGGGACCCCCCGCCCCACACCCCGCACCCGTAGAGAGGGGGGGGAAAGGGAGGGACCCGCCCCGGTACGCGGAGGGACCCCGGTACCCTCGGGGGGGAGGGGGCAGGGACCACCCGGAGCATCCCGGAGCGGCGGCGGGGGGGGACACACGACACCCGTCACGGGTGGGGCAGCGACAGGGCACGGGGGGGGGGCTCGGGCGCCAGGAGCCCCCGTGGGACCGGGGTGGGCGGCGGCGGGCCGAGAACAAAGGCGGCGGCGAGGGGACCCTTTGTCTGGGGACGGCCCTGGCTGCGTGTCCCCCCCCCCGCGGGGATCAACGCCCCGCCGGTCCCCGCCCCAGTCCCCACCGGAACCGGGAGCAACGGGGCTTCGAATAAATGGTGGGGCCGGGAAGGGCCGGCCCCCCCCCGGAGCCCCCCAGCCACAGCATCACTGTAAAGAGCCTTTATTGGGTACCGCCAGCCCGGACCGGGGGACGCCCCGCGGCGCGTCCCGTCCGTCTGTCCGTCCGTCCGTCTGTCCGGTGGTGGCCGTGCTGCCACCGTCACCGTGTCCCGGTGCCTACCAGGAGCACAGCACCACCTCCCGCAGCGTCCGCCAGAGCTCCTGGCTCCGGAAGGCGTAGATGAGGGGGTCGACCACCGAGTTGCAGATGATGAGGATGAGGAAGAGGTTGAAGTAGCTGAAGAAGCAGGTGCAGAAGGGGTTGGTGGGGCAGGTGACGATGAGGATGAGGTGGAAGAAGAAGGGCCCCCAGCAGATGAAGAAGACGCCCAGGAGGATGGTGAGCGTGACGGCTCCCTTCAGGCTGCTGCTGCGGTACACGGTGGGCTGCTTCTGCTGGCTGGAGATGCTGCGGAGGTGGTGGCGGGCCAGGGCGAACATGTGGATGTAGAGCACCAGCATGAGGACCAGCATGAAGAGGAAGAAGCTGATGAGGCAGAGGAGGATGGCGTTGTTGCGGTAGTAGGTGATGAAGACGGTGCTGGAGACGGTGCTGGCCAGCCAGACGCTGGCCATGGTCACCACGGCCCGCTGCAGCGTCATGATGCTGTGGTAGCGCAGGGCGTAGAAGATGGTGATGTAGCGGTCGACGGCGATGACCCCCAGGAAGGAGAGGGAGGACACGACGGAGCTGCAGATGAGCATGTCGATGACGTTGTCCATGTGGCGGACGATGCTGGCGCGGATGACCAGCACGCCGTGCTCCATCAGCAGCATGAAGAGCGTCTCCGCCAGGTTGCTGACGCTCACCAGCATGTCGGAGACGGCCAGGCAGCAGATGAAGTAGTACATGGGCGAGTGCAGGTTCCTGTTCTTCAGGATGGCGGCCACCACCAGCAGGTTCTCCACCAGGCTCACCAGCCCCAGCGTGAGGAAGAGCTCGTTGGGGATGTCGAGCCCCTGGCACCAGGCGCCGCCGGCCCCGGCCGTGGCGTTGCTCTGGTTGCCCTCGCTGGCGTTCCAGGGCTCGCGCAGCAGGCGCAGGGGGGCCAGCGTCGACATGGCCCCCGCCTCAGCCCTAGGGCCCCCCTGGCTGGGGGCCGAGCCCCCGGGGCCCCCCACAGACCCCCCGAGCCCCTGGCCCAGCCCGCCAGCGCTCCCGCAGTGCCCGGCAGCGAGGCCGAGGGGATGCAGAGGAATTGGGGACGAGGGGTCCGGCCGCCCAGGGGTGCACCAGGGACGTACCGGGGATGCCGCACGCCCGCCGGACCCCCGGTGTCGTGGCCGTCCTCCTCGCCAGCCCTGCCCGGCGCCGCCGCCGCTGCGCGCCCGCCCGCCCAGGGTGCTGGGGAAGAAAAAGGGCCCTTTCTCTGCCCCACTTTAAAGCCGGCTCCCGCGGCTCCTCCTCCCGAGGAGGGTGGGCACCCGCATGACGGCGGCACCCCGGCAGCCACAGCGGCCACCGCAGAGGCCGGGGCTGCCGGACCCCTGGCACGGCCCTGGAGAGCCCGACTGCTTGGGGTCACCATGTGCCCAGGGGTCCCGCGTGCCCTGGGGGGGGTCCATGCACCCCATGGCCATGCAGCTTGGGGGGCTGTGTGCCACAGGGGTCCCCAAGTGTTCTGTGTGCTCTGGGGGGACTGTGTGTCTTGGGGGGGGGTCCCATGCAGGCCTGCGTGCCCAGGGGTGTCCCTGGGAGCCCAGTGGGACCCTCCCCACTGCAGGAGCCAAGCTGCCCCTCCCTGGGGCTGGGACCTCCATCCCCTCCACCAGCCCCATGGGCACCACTGGCCCCAGGGAAGGTGTTTTGCCACCACGGGGTGGGCGACAGGTCTAATAGGGATCATCAAAGGCGCAATTAAACGCCACGCCACGCCCGCGCGCCGGGGGGAGCCCGGGCAGGCTGAGGGACACGTCCCCCATCTGACCATCATGTGCCTTGGGTTGGTGTTGATGCCCGGAGCCGCTCAGCTGCCGCAGACCCATTCGGGGCCACATGAAAAGGTCGATCCCACGGTCGCTCCCTTCACCCGTGGCTCCGGCACGATGAAAAGCAGCTCAGCCGGGGTGCCAGGCTGCCACGGTGCCTTGTTCACCCCCAGTGCCATCACGGCGAGGAGCTATGGCCATGCAGCGAGCCAAAGCCCCGCTCACCCCCCATGAAAACACGAGCGGGAGGAATCCAGACCAACAGCCACCGGCTGCCGCTCGGCTAAAGAGCACGCCGGTACGTGCCGTGAATTTTTAGCTTTATCAACAAGAGGCATTGAGAGGGGAAGGTGGAAAACGCTGAGTCTGCAAATCCAGGGAGCAAAGGGGAATCCTGTGTTCACTGGTGGGGATGGGGCCGGGGGAGGATGGCCTGAGCCCTGGGGTCTGCGCTGTAGCGCAGACCCCAGGGCTCAGGCCAACCTCCCCCGGCCCCATCCCCACAGCAGAGAGGAGGAGGATTTATTCCGGGTGGTTTGAGCCACATCTACACCATTACACAGCAGAAAAAGGGAAAAAAAAAGTGAGCTCAGGGGTTTAGCACAGCTGATCTCATGCCTGGCTCTGTTTCGGGGAGGGAAGGAGGCATGAGGCTGGGGGGAGGACAAAGGGAACGGGTAAAAAAGCCTCCACGAGGCCAGGAGGAAGAGGAGGCAGGGGAATGGGATGGCAAATGTGCTGGGAGGAGGCCAGAAGGGGCCTAAGCTGCCTTGGGGCTGAGGGACAGCTGCTGGAGATTAGCTCTGCCACATCCAGATAGTCCTTGTCCCCCCACCGAGAGAGAGGGAAGGTGCCCGCGGTGGCAGCATCCCCCCCCACATCAAGAGCAGGCGCCTGGGGTTTGTGTGACTTTATTGGAGCACGACACGATTACAGAGGGGTGGGGACACACACACACGTGCACTCTGGGCTCAGTCCCACTCCCCGTCGCCTTCGGGATTGTCATCTCGGGGGGGTTCCTGGAACTGGATGTTGGCCAGCATGTCCCGCATGGCTGCCATGAGCCTGTTCACCCCCTGGTTAAGGTCCTGCCCTGCTCCAGCCTCGTCGTCCCCGTCGTGCCTGACGTCCCCCTGCAAGAGAGCGGAGCCGGAGGGGCCGGGCAGGGAGGGAGCTGCCAGGGAGGAGCTGCCTGTCCCTCTGCAGCAGGCAGGGAGAGAGAAAACGCCGCTTGCCAAAGCGCATGAGGCTGCTCTGCAACCTGACATCTCCACGCTGCCTCTGCCAAGGGCCCCTCCCTTTGCGGGAACGCTGCGCGGGGGCAACTCCAGTGCACCCAGAGCACCATCGCGCTCCGCTCTGCACCTACCTGCAAGTTAAAGTTTGGCAGCAGCGAGCGGAAGAAGAGAGATAAAGTGCTTTCGTTGGATGGGTGGTTCGTTCTGAAAGACACAAATCACAGGTGAAGGGGCCGGCGTGGTCCTCGCCCTCGAGATGCTGCGGAGAACCGCGCTGCGCGGAGGGACGCGCGGCCCCTCCCGAGCCAGCCCTGAGGCAGGGTGTGGGGGGATCCTCGATGATTTCTCAGCCCAGGTGGCCAGAGTGGCCATTAAAGCCCTGCCTGGCCTGCTCCGTGCTGGCCCCTGGCACCACACACTTATGGGCTGCACCGAAACCTGCATTTACCCCCAACCACCTCGTGTAAGGAACAGCCACCATCTTCCAGCGGCCTTTGTGTGAGCAGCTGGATCCCCGGCGGTGACCACGGGAAAGCAGCAGGACCGGCCCTGCCTGTCGGCGCACACCGCGAGCCAGGCTGCTCTTCCTCCGAGGCGGAGGAGGACGGCGGCTCCGAGCGCCCACCTGCACCCCGGCCCGGGGCTGAGGGCGCGCCGGGAACGGGCCGGCTGTGCCAGCGCCAAAACAAGGGGAGGGGAAGGTACCGAGGGGTGGGGAAGGTACCGTTCTGGTCTGGTGTAGGAAACGATGGAGTCCAGAGGAGGCAGCGGGTCGAACCCCACCACGGGCTGCGAGGTCACCTCCTGCAGGGAGGGAGGAGAAGGAAGGGGTGAAGCTGCGGCGCCAGCAGCAGCGAACACCCAGGCACGGCCAGACCGGCTGGACAGCCCTTCGTGTCGTGCACCAGCCGCAGCCACGTCCCCGTGTGCCACCCCAGGAGGACGCTCCGAGGTCAGGCGGCCATTCCTTGCTGGCGGCTGGGGTTTAAGCCGTGCCCAGCGCCCGCACGCGCAGCAGGGACACGAGTGCCATCACGCCACACGCCTGTGCCGCGTCGGGGCCCCTCACCAGCGGCAGAGCGGCCGTGGCCTCCTTCATCTCCGAGAGGATGACGTGCCGGTAGATGTTCCTGGGCGCGCTCTGGTACCGCATCTTCCTCCTAAAGCAGGGGGAGGACAGAGGATCGCACCGAGCGCGCCGCGGCACGGCCAGCTCTGCGTTCCTGCTTCGCTTGGTGCCTCGTCAGCTTCGTCCCTGGTATCCTACGGCGAAGCCAAAGTCACCAGGCAGCTGCTGACCTCAGATGAAAGAGGGGAACGGCTCAGGGACACTACGCAGCTCTCTCCCTCTCCGGCCCCGTTCCTCTGCAGGTCAGCAGAGCAAACTAACGCTGGTTCAGGACAAGACCCAACACGTCTCTGTCCGGCTTCTCGGAGCTGGGAACTGTTTCCGAGCACCCACCTGCCCCGTGCAATGAACCCCTGTGAGCCGTGCCACCATCCTGCCCCTCCCAGCCAGCAGCAACCCCTCCGCCCTCCTGGGTGCCCTCCAGGGCACAGGTGATGGCCGAGGCCGGGGGAGCAGCACACGCTCCCCAGCGAGAGGCACAGCTCTTAATTCACACTTGTGCAAAGCGGGGAAGAAGAGCCTCTGCCTTCTTCCCCCACAGCGTAACCCTTGGCATCACATCGGCACTTGTGGGGCTCTGAGCAAGCCGCAGCACCCAGGACAGAGCTTCTCTCTCTCCTGCAGAGCCCCCCACCCACGTTTCAGCACCCATCCCCAGTACAAGAGCCGCTCCCCTCCGCCTGCCACACTCACTTGTGCTCAGAGTCCTGCACCAGCGGGTCCTGGGCGTCCACCATGCGCAACACCTCGTGGACGTTGGTCTCCAGCCACGCCATGACGGCCGGGTCCTTCCACAGGGAGTGAGTCCTTCCCACGTAGAGGGACGTCAGCTGGTTCAGGGCAGGAGGCTGGCTACGGGAGACAGTGGTTATTCAGGGCACTCTCCACCTGCAGGTCCCTATGGGGGCTGTAAGGGCTCGTCTCTGCACCAGGCTTTGGCGTGAGAACACAAAGGGATTTATTTTGGGGATAAGCACAGCCACGAGCTGAAAGTTAACGCTGCCCTGGCCCGAGGGGGACCACGGGCCAGGGAACCATCCCGACTGGCCGGAGCCAGCCCGCCCTGAGCACACACACACATTGCCCTCTCTTCCTACACGTACCGACAAGCTTTGGTATGAACTTCTGACCCTCCCACACCGAGGTGAGGCAGCTCCATTAGCATTATCAGGTGCCCATTATGGGAATCCATTATCAAAGCATCTGAGAGCTTACTCAGGGAAAGCTAATACTCCCCTCCGCAGCTGGTAACTCCATGAGCAAGCAAAAACCCCACCGCCAGCAAAATCGATCCCTTTCCTGAGAGCATGGCCAGGGCTTACCTTATCTGAGCATTCAGCCCGAAAAAGGAGTGGGACGAGACCCTGGCATCGGGCTGCACGCCGCAGTGATCCAACAAGGGCATGAGAACTGCGGGAGAGAGGCAGACAGGTCGCCTTCAACAGCCCGGCGAGCGGCACCGGGGCTGGCAGCACCCCGGCGGGCCGGGGCGCGGGCGAGGACTGTGCTAGGGTGCTGCTGGGGGTTGTGCTGCGCTTTGATCTCTGCGTGGATGATGGAAACAGATCCAGAATAAACGAAAAAGAACAACAAACTTATTTTTTCCCCCCACTCCCAGTGAAATAAGGTGCTATTTTCTGCACTTAACGCTGCCGGCCTTTGAACTTGAACAAGGGTTTTACTGCAGTCACCGTGACAAGCAGCAAAAAAGATGGTTTCAGCCAACACAAACCAAAGCTCTGTTTGAGAGCTGGTTATTCCTGCCTCTGCAGCCACACACCCTCCTCCGGGCCCGGAGGGGCTGTTTATCTCCTTTCATGGACAGCAGCTCCGACGGGATGAAAGCGAGAGCGATGGGCGCCCGCAGAGCGCACATCTAACGCGGAGCGGTGCCTCGGAGGGAGAGCCGAGAGAGAGACTCGCTGTCTCTGGTCTGGGCAACCCTGGGGTGAAACGTTTTCCTGCTCAGAGACTCCAGTTCTCACCCTCCCCCCCTCCTTGCACGCCTGTGACCGTCGCTAATGAGGGGCATCAGCTGCTCCGAGGAGGTTGCACCGCAGGTTCAGCCCCTGATCTCCTCCTAGCACGTGGAGGGCTCACGGCTGCGAGGGCCCTACCCGGCTCCGCCGTCCTCTCGTCGGCCCCGCCATGGCGCGGGGTGGGAAGGCTGAATCCCACCACGGCGCGGGGTGGGAAGGCTGAATCCCACCACGGCGCGGGGTGGGAAGGCTGAATCCCACCACGGCGCGGGGTGGGAAGGCTGAATCCCACCACGGCGCAGGGTGGGAAGGCTGAATCCCACCACCAGCCCCCACCAGGTGCTGGTACAGCAGTACCTGCCACCGCCGGTGTGAGCTGTGGCACCCCCCGGGTCTGGGCTCCCGTCTCCCACGGACCGAGGCGATGCCATTTGCAACCCGCAGGCAAACTGCTGTGTCTGCCTGCCTGGGATCCAGCTTTGCTCCCACAGATGAAGCCAGTGACAAAGCCTGCGGGGATGGACCTACCGGTGGGGACAGACTTACCGCTTGGGAACATGATCAACGCGAGCTGGACGAGCCGGGCGGCTCTCTCCCGGGCTTGGCTCAGCTCCAGCTCCGCGCGCTCCTCCTGTTGGCTCAGGAAAAAATAGGCCAGCGGCACCGAGAAGGCAAAATTGGGCAGCTGGGACAAATTCCGGTGACTCTGCAGGATGAGAGAGATGGATTTACCGAGAAATGATGCTGTGCAGAACGATCTCGATGCGGCTGGGCTGTGCGCGGGGTGGGGTTTCTTGCTTGCTGGATTCAGTTACTTTCCAGCCGCTGGCTTGGTGCCCCCACAACTGAGTAAGCGATTCTGAGTTGGTACAATTGTTTGCAGGGCACCAGGATTACAAGAACAAACACCCCACTAGCCTTTACAGGTTGTTATGATGATTTTGGGATGCCAGCCTGGCCATGAGACAGCC
This sequence comes from Nyctibius grandis, assembly GCF_013368605.1. NCBI lineage: Eukaryota > Metazoa > Chordata > Aves > Nyctibiiformes > Nyctibiidae > Nyctibius > Nyctibius grandis. Next base: position 22,240,335 of record NC_090669.1, on the reverse strand, counting down.
CTCAAAGGGCTAAGGGGGCTACAAAACCTTCATGTTCGCTGGCCCAGCAGCCCCCTCCAGCCCAGCGCAGGTGGGGAGAGCCCCAGGAGCCAGCTCTCCCCTCTCTGCCCCTCTCTCTCTCGCCAGGGCGGCCTGTTGGCAGCTCACCTCCCACTCCTGGAACATGCGGGTCAGGAAGGTGTATTCTCTAGCTCGGAGGGACAGGAAATCAATCAGCAGCAGCACACAGAGCGGGTCGTTCTCTGGATCAAGGCTTCGGAGGGAGGCGAGCACAAGGGGAGGAAACAAAGTCAGTGTCACGGAAGCTGAAGGAGCTGTCCTCATTTCTAAGGCAAAGCAGACTTTGCACCAGCATGCAGAGATCTCCCATGACTCAGCAAGCAGGGATAACGGGAACAGGATGGTTCCTGCACGGCCAGAGTGACGCTGCAATGCCCTGCCTGGCCTGTGTCCCCGCAGAGGGGTGACGGCCCCCCCCCGCCACCACCTGGGAGGAAGATCGATGGCCACAAACCGAGTGGGCTGAAGCCACCGTTGTACCTCTGCTCTGGGCTCTGTGGACCAGCCAGGCCCACAGCTCAGCAGCCAAGAGAAAGGGCTGGCCAGGTCCCGTCTGTTTAAGCCTCTGTCTCAATGATGGCCCTTCTCCAAAGCAGCACTGCAGGTAAGGGCACGTGCCCAGAACTAACCTGTGACACCGCATCTGTGAGGAGGGGAAACGAGCCCTCACGGAGCCTGGCAGCAGCGCTACACCTCTGGCTTGCTCTGTCCCACCCGGGTTAGGTTCAGCGTGTCCCCCCCAGCCTGAGACACCCTGCCCCATCCCGCAGAAGCGGGGGCACCTACCTCAGAATGAGCTTGCAGAACTCCAGGGCCGTCCGGGGACAGCCTCTCTTCTCCAGGAACATCAGGTGTTTGAAGAGAGCCAGGAAGAAAGCCCTGCGTGGGGAACAGGAGCAGGTTTTAGAAGCCAGATTTGGAGAGAAGCACCTCGTGCCACTCTAGAACAGGGACCCACGCTCAGCCCCAACTCCTCACCCCCCGAGCATCAGCGCTGCAGCGCAGCCAGGGTGGTCCAGGGAACCCAGCCCGGTGTGGTACGGGGTGCCACAGACCCCCACGATCCCACCTCTCTTTTTATTTTATTTCTTTGTGCAAGCACAGGGACAGCAAACCCGCGCCCTGCTCCATCCCTGCTCCCCAAGGCCCCACAGCCTCGTGCTGTCGCAGACTGGCCGACAACTCGGGACAAGAGACACAAGTAAATGCCCAGAGTCTGCATCCTGCCTGGTCCCAGCCCGCCCAGCCACACGGGGACGGCCACACAGAGCGTGCAGAGCGCGTACGGGGGGAGGACTAACACCCAAACCGGGTGAGGTCAGAGATTGCAGCGTTCAGGTCACAGCACGCAGCCTGCCAGCGAGCGGGTCCTGGAGACCCGAGCAACCTCCAGGTACAGCAGTTTGGGAGGGAGGACTTGGGTCAGCTGACTGGAAAATTCCCAGAATAAAGTCACCTTTCCCCACAGCTGCAGAGCTGTCAGTACAGAGAGAGCCGGGCTGGGAGCAGCGGGAGTGCTGGGCACGAAGGCTGGGCAGGCAGCACGAGTGACCAGGCACAGATGTGAACAGGCAGCGAGTGTTTTTGTGACAAAAATAAGCACTGTTTGGGGGTAAGGGGTACTAACTGCATGAGAAGGATGTGATGGGGAGGAACAGTTAATGCTCTGATAGGAAATCCCTTGGGAAAGAGGATGGTTTGCAAAGAAACCTCAGTGCAAGTGACCCACCAGAGCAAGACCCAGCACCCAGCACCCACCCCAGGAGCCCCGCTGCTGCCTTGCCAAGAGGTACCGCCATCGGCAGCCTTGTTCCCACAGAAAGGGACGCTCAAGGTCCCCCTGCCAGCATGGATGACGCAGCAGACATCGCGAATCTGGGTCCCCGTGCCCAAAGTAGGCCAGGGCACGCCGCCATGGCTCTAGACGTGCCGCCTACCTGTTCTCGGGCCGCCGGTAATCCAGCCTGCAGGTCCCGCTGGTGAGGCTGAAGACGGGGTGGAAGGCGCACTCCAGGCTGTACAGCGCCCGCTCTGCAGACAGCGGGGACAGCGTCAGGGCACGCCACCACCCCGGCGTGCCACCACCCCAGTTGAATTGGCCCAGAAAACACTGATAACTGGGAGCTCTGGCACCCATGAGATAAGCTTGTTCACACTCTAGCAAGGCACAAAGCTACTTCAGAGTACACGCTCGCAGCAGCTACCCAGGCAAGCGAGCCCTGTTCCTGTCTGCAGGTGTTAGCTCAAGCTCTGGTTGTGAAAAGTAACTTCTGGAGGAGGTCTGGGACTGAGGCTGCCACAACTATCTTCACATTGGGAAGCCAGAGATCCTGTCCTCACTTCGCCTCTGGCCCCTTCTATCATGCTGGAGAGCACATGCCCTGGTTACCAAACAGCACATCTGACAGCAGGGACTGCAGCAGGGCATGAGCAGGGCAGGCCGGGGGGCAAGGAGCAGGGCAGGCCAGGGGGCAAGGAGCAGGGCAGGCCAGGGGGCAAGGAGCAGGGCAGGCCGGGGGGCAGCCACCCTCCAGGCTGCCTCCAGCCCCCAGGCAGAGCCCGACAGGCTGACCCGCAAGGTGCTGGGCAGGGAAAGGCGAGGCAGGCTCCCCGCAGGGCTACTAAATCAGACCCTTGACATCCACTGCGTCCGGACAATCCTTCCTTTCACTCTGAAGGTGAACGCTGATGTGCTTTGCCCCAGACTAGCGTGTCCGGCTCTATTTAAAAGCCTCCAGCAAAAGCTGCTGGTCTGTGGGATCACGCAAGGCCGAGTGCTCCCAGCACAGAGCCACAGACGGAGCCAAACCAACCCTTCTGGTTTGCTGCTTCTCTCTCCAACCCAGAGCTGAACCAAGTGCCTTTCATTACTAACTCACGCCAGGACGCCCACTCCTCACCTCAGCCCTTACCTATGAGGTCACGGGCCATCTCCTGATCCTCCTGCATCCGGCACACGTCGCTGAGCTGCAGGAGGGAGTCCACGTGGTACGGGTTCATCTGAAGCAGCAGCTACAGAAGAGCACGAGCTTGATTACACGATGGCACAAATCACTGGTTTCTCCTGCGCTCTGCCTACGAGGCAAGCTCTGTAAGCGTGGCAGGAGGCAAACGCCCTGACACCACGCCTGAGAGAGGGGCTGATCTTGCCCCTGGGTCTGTAGGTGAAGAAATCCTGTCCCACACCATCAGAGCCAACACCCAGGCTGTGGTGCAAGGCTGGGGACGTGCCTCATGTGAAAGGCTAGGACTATGGATTAAAAGAACCCAAGAGCAGTCACGCTGGGTCAGAGCAGAGGTCCATCCTGCCCTGTCTCCAGAAGCAGGTGCCTGGAACAGAGGGCATGACGCTGGGCACACGTGGTGACTCCCAGCACGCTCCAAGCTGCCAACCTGTAGGGGTTCAGGGACCTGCCACTGATGTTACTGGTGTCTCCTCCTGCGAATCTGTTCACTCACTGACCCTCGTACCTTTCCAGCACCTCAGCTCTGCGATGCAGAAAGCTACTGCTCAAGCAAACAGCACAAAGAACTGCCTTTGATCCCAACCTGCCAGCTCCATCCCTGCTGGAAGGGACAGCAGGGAGATCTCTCCCCACCCCACGCAGGATCCGAGCCCTTGGTCACAGCTTCCCCCAGGCACCTCCCTCCCATTTATAAATGGGCTGCTTTTTCCAAGCACGTAAAACTCAGCTTCAATATGAAAATACTGAAGCTACTTCAAGCCTCACGGTTTAGTTTTGGGATTTTTTTTTCCCCCCAAAACTGAAAACTATGGCTTCAAAGGCTCCAGAAGTCCTACATCTGCCAGGCAGTGGCTAGCGTGACCACCTACCCTACAAAGCCTTTGTGTCCTAGGCTGTCCCAGCCCAGCACCTTTGCCTCGGTGCCACTTGCCTGATGTTTTACCTCTTCCCTGCTTGCTCTTAAGTTCCTTTCTAGTCTTTTTTGGAGGAGATTGAGCACCTAGGGTCATTGTGATGGGAAAAAGTGCTCTTCACACACAGCTCCACCCACAAGGCCCTTTTAAACCCACCAGCAAGAGCAGAAAAACACTCACTGAGCAGGACCCCCAAAACCATCACATTTTGCAAGTTGAAAACACAGCAGCGAGGCAGACCTGGGCTGCAGCTACGCAGAACTGTGGCTGTCACCAATAAACCAGTTGGGGGTTTGAAGCACTTCTGGCATCACCAAACCTGTCTGTTGGATTTTACCCGTCACAGAAAATGGAAAGACTAAAGCTGTAGGAACATCTGCAAAGGTAGCCAGACCCGTTCAAGAGAATAAAGAATAAAATGTGCCACAGAAAACCCATCCTGCTCTGCACAGCCGTGTCCGAGCTGTCCCGAGGACGCTGGCTCACGGGTTCATCGCTGCTGCACAGGAACAACCTCACATCGTTTAATGCAACTCCCTCAGCAGGCAGAGCTGGTGAGCTGGAGAGCGCAGCAGAGGGTGGGAAAGCAGAAGGAAGCAAACTTTGTCCAGCAGACAATGACCCCTTTAAGAAATGTCTCCAGGGCATGTACCCGAGCTCATGTGGCCAGGGTTTCCAGAGCAAAAATACCCCAGTTATGGTTCGGCCGGGTGCAGAGCAATTTCACTGTTGCTTATCACTACAAACTATAAATGTTACCATACAGTTGAATGAGCTTGGACACACATGAAGGACTTCCAACACAAAGGCTGTTTTGCTGAGATACCAAGAAAAGACACATTTTTCATCCATGCAAGGGTTTATAAATAGAAGAGCTGTTAGTTTAGATTCCCATTTAAAGATGGGTTTATACAATATTTTTCCTTTCCCAGCTGAAGAGCTGAGACAAGGGAGCTTTATTCCTACCCTTCAGCCAAAAGGTCAGTTCCTGTGAGCTCTTCCAGATGGCTACCTCGGGCAGAGCCACCTGGGCTTGGCCACCAGCCGCTGGGCCTCACTTGCCCCAAGGTGCTCACTTATCTCATGAATAAGGTGAAAGCAGAGCTCAGCCAGCAATGCTGCCTTGCCCCACACAGAGGGGGCACGGGTCTCTACTGCTCGAAATGGGACTGGCAAAAAAGCAGCACGGGGATGCCTCAGCCCACCTCCCCTGCCAGGGAAAGGGGCTGCAGGAACGCAGGAGGTAACAGCAGGGGCAACCCGACTTCACAACGTACCACGATGTTGTTGGGGTCCATGGACTCCACAGCATCCAGGAACTTGAACTGCACTTGCTGGTACTCGCGGTGGTGCTCGAATGTGAAGTGCTGCACTTCCCTCCTGGTGTCCACCAGCTGCATGGCAATACCTGGAGGGTGCACGGGAGAGGTGGGCACCGCTGCTGCCAGCCTGCGAGCACGAGAAGCTCCTCTGCTTTCTCATAACACAACAAGCTCACTCACACTGCTGGGTCCAAAGCCAGATGTGTTTTCAGAAGCTCCCAGAGAATTTCACTCCTTTTCCTCCTGAGTCAAAGTCCAAAACCCACCCCAGAAGCTCAGGTAGCTTCCTCTCCCCATGGCTATTTTCCCTTTATCCAGCAAGACTGCTGTAAGAAGGGAAGTGCACACCACCTGCTCTCTCTAATAAAGGGGGGGAAAATAGCTCAGATGCTAAGATACAACACGACAGAGTTCTCCCTGGCTTTCCGTGTGTGGAGGCTCTAGGAAAGCCAGGCTGGCAGGAGCAGCTGCCCTTGCCAACACGGGGACAGGACAGACACACCCCAGCAGCCAGCAGCAGCAGCACTCGGGGAGGTGGCACCCAAAGCCTCACCACCCAAAGCCTCACCTGTTTTGCTGTAGCGTGGCCAGGTGTTCTTGGGAGCCGTCAGCCATGTGCTGCGGACGTACTGGCGCTGCCTTTGCCTTGGCCTGAGGAAATGAACAAGAGGTCACAGATTCTCTGTATTAACAGAATAAGGCTGAAACCAGCCAGAAACAAGATGATTCAGGGAAAAAAAAAAAGAGATCCAACTTCTTCCCCTGCCACACGGAGCTTTTGCCCAGGGCTTTAACATGTTTGCCTTCAAGACACAACATATCTTCGCTCAGGCTCTGCCCGACTTCAACCATCCCTCTCTGGGCCAGCCAGTGCCTCCAGCAGTTCCACTTCAATAGCTTCTCTCCCCTGTTTTTATCCCTGCCAAGTTCTCAGCTGCCTCTTTGCTTCAAACAGCTTCCCAGGTCCAATTAAGAGAACCCCATATCCCTCTGACTCATCTCCCTTCCCAGCAGCGCCTTCAGATATCAACTCATTTGGTTTAAGCTGTAGTCACAAATCGGTTGATCTATTGGTTTGGGGCAGGAGGAATTCAGAAATCAAGGCCACTCTAAGCAAGCCATGTCTCCTCAGTAAGGGACTGCTGCTTCTTCCTCAAGCAATAAATACTCTTCCACAGGCTCTCTCACAGAAGGCTTCTGCTTCCACCATCGCTGCTCTGAGCTTATATCCCTCTTAGGTGCACATTTGCCAACCAGCTCCCAAAAGCAGGGATTTCTGGATAACACCAACCACAGCGCAATGGGTAACTGCAGAGAGACCTCATGCCCAAGAAGCAGTAGGTCCCCTGGGCCCCTGAAAGCAAGTGCTTGAGACCCCCCGAAAGTATTCAGGGTCCACTCTGTAAGACGTCAGGGACTTTGGAACAGCAACAAGTGACAAATGCTGAGAAAAAAACAAATCTAAGAGTCTGTATTCTACCAAGTTGAGTGAAAGGGCTCAAGAAGGGCATTTGACAGTAAGTGAGAGGGGAAACCAGCAGAAGAAAAAGCAAATGGTAGCAAAAGCCTGGAGAAGTCTCACTCCCCCGGTCATACACATCACAAAAAACACTCTCCTGTCCCAAAAAGCGACTACTACGTGAGTAAGACCCCTGAACACATCGGGGTGCCCTGGGTTCCCTGCCCAGGTGTGGCACCGGGGGCTCGGTAAGCCGTACCGAGGGAAGGACGGACACACCGACTCGGACTTTGAAAGGGGTTAATATTAAATTCTGGACTAACCTCTGATCACCCAGAACAGCGCGAGCCCCAAAGTATCTCTTCAACTCGTTCTCTGGATTCAAGTTTCTGAGAAGGGTGAAACAAGAAAGAGAAGTTAAACATAGCCAGAAGCCTCACGCTCGAGTGGCCAGTGCTCTGCACCTCAAACTGTCCCTGGCCAAGCCCCTGAGCTGTCACACACACACCATGATCTGACACAACACACCGAAGGGAGACTGGAAGTTAGTGGTCAGAACAGGAGGCATGGCAAGCCCTGTTTGATCAGATGTGTGCTTCCTTCGTGGAATACTGCTGCTGCCCTCTCCAGGGCAGCTGGGGCAGGCTGGGGCACTCCCAGGACAGCCACTGGTCAGGATACGTGTGCCTGGAAAACATGAGGTACCCGCTGCCCAGGCTAGCAGCAGCAGCCTGCAATTTGGGACAAGCACCCTAACCCCTGCAGGGAGGCCAGCAAGGATTAAAATACGTTTTTTTAATACAAAGAACTTGTATCAAAGCACGACAGCATCTACAGTTGATCTAACGTTTGTCCCAGAGAAGGGAGGTGTGTTTGAGAGGGGTTTCTCTCTGCCACCCAGTGAGCAGGGCTTGAAGAGAGGGAGAGGGAAGGACGACATCCAGCGCTGCCAACCCTCACCCACTCGGAGATTATCCAGCTCTCAAAGGTTTCTGAATAATGTTTCCTTGATCAGAGATTTCACTGAGGTTTAAAACCACCTCCAGATAAACAAACATTCTGCCTTTACTGAAGTGTCCCTGAACAGGCTGCACCAGCACTGAGTGCCCACCAGCCTCGACTCAGTTTTGATACAGCTTGACCGAAGGTTTCAAAACCAGGACTGGTGAGTTGTCCCAGCTACAAGTTTAAATGTTTCCTCCAGAAAGAGCTGCTGGTGTCTGCACCAGCCCCGGGCTCCGAAACATGCTGGACCCACCAGCCAGCCCATCCCCAACAGGCCCAGATGTTATGGGTCTCTAATCTGAGGCCGATTCATTCTTCAGCTCTTCGACACACTGGGCACTTAGTCCACATTGTTGATGGTAACTTGCAGGAATGGTTGGACAAGCCTAACCAGCTTTCCTGGTGAAATTAGCTGCTGGCAGTGCTCAGCCGTCCTCGGAGGACAGCACATGCTGTGCTGGGGCCTGCTGCTCACAGCGCCTGGCCTGAACGCAGCCGGTCACCCCAGTTTGACTGCAGAGCTTTATGAATCTCAGCAAAGATTCTTCTACAGTCACAGAGTGGTTTAGGCTGGGAGGCACCTCTGGAGGCTAATCTGGGTCAGGCACCCACTCAAACCAGGCTGGACAGCACAGAATACCAGTCACTGCTCAAAACTGAACATAGCTCTGAGAGCAATGGTTAGAGATGGGGTTGTGCACAACCATTACCACAACCCCTTTCAGGCAAGGTCCTGAATCCATGGCCAGATCACACTGGGGGGCTCCCAACTCCCTTCCCCGGGAGAACAGACACCCCTGTCAGGCCCGAGGCCAAAACCAGGAAGGCAGCAAGCACTACCTGTGCTCCACGTAGAGCAGAGGCCTGCTGTCAGTGTTGATTCCGCTCTGCGTCTGCTGGGACAGCCCGTTGGTATCCTCGATCTTCTCCAGCAGGCTGTCGATGTCTTCCAGGTCGTTGTCTTCCTTAAGACAGGCACACGCAAAGACAAGGCAGTTACCACAGCACGAGCCACCGTGGCACAGAGGTCACCCAGCAGAGATCACACCCAGCTGCCTCCGGGTCCTTCGGCTCGTCCCTGTCTCCCTGCGATACTGGTGCAGCCCCTACTACTCGCCCTGCTGCTCCCCCATCACTCACCTCAGGTGTACCCTCTCTTATCGAGGCCTCCTGCCCTGCACCCACCACCCTTTATTCCCTCAGCAATCCCACCCAGAGCCTGCCTTCCCTGCCCAACTGCCCCCGAAAGGGCTGGCTGCTCTCCTCCGCTTGCTCGAGGGATCACGATGGTGCGAAGCTGCTCTTCACACCACCACGAGTTCAAACGTGCCAGCAGAACATCTCTAGCACGGGCAAGAGCTGGCCACAGGGGTCCTCTCCAGCCTAACACAAAGCTCACAGGTCTGTATGTGTCGGGTCTGCCCCTTCCCAGCCAGCCTTCGCCGTGCTTTTATACCTATAATATCATGAAATGTTGGGGTGCTGATTTTAATGATAAATATTTAAATAATCAGCCTTTACTGTCTGCTTTCACACTAAGTTACTGCTGTGACTCCTGTAATAAGGTACCAAACCCTCCCGTGATTTTAACCCAGCTCTAAGGTATTGCACTCCCACCTCCCCCAACTGCTAACAACCAGGAGACTACATCCAGCAGCGCACACTCAGCAGTTGTATAACACTTTCATCCCGATTTTCCTCTATTTTTCCCCACAAATAGCAAGTGACGCATCTCTTATGCAGCCCTTTCACATCCTCCTCATGATGTACGTGGGTGGAACACGGAATTCCATTCAGGACACCCAAACAGCGCTGCCAGCTTGCCTTTTCCAGCTAAATATAGCCACTCCGCGTGGAGGGGAGACATGCAAAGCACATTATGAACTTGTCATGTAAGTGCCTGAACAAAGGCAGTATTCTCTCTAGTTAGGAAATCAAACTGCCTGGGTCTGGGGATGAAGCCTCCCTAGAGCCTACAGCCAGCAGACAGCACCCTGCTGCTCGTTATTCTCAGATTGGGAGAGGAAAGGGGCTCTTTGGTCCGGGTCTCTGCCTGAGTTACTCGCCCTGAGCTCGCCCAGATGAATTCTCGGGGAGGAGGTGGCCAGCTGGGCACCCACACTGGAGTCACAGAATGTGAGGGGTTGGAAGGGACCTCTGGAGATGATCGAGTCCAACCCCCTGCCAGAGCAGGACCAATCTAGGGCAGGTCACACAGGAACGCACCCAGACAGGGCTTGAAAGTCTCCAGAGAAGGAGACTCCACAACCTCTCTGGGGAGCCTGTTCCAGGGCTCTGTCACCCTTACACTAAAGAAGTTCTTCCTCATGTTGGGGTTGACCTTCCTGTGCTCCAGCTCGCATCCATTGCCCCTTGTCCTATCGCAGGACACAAGTGACAAGAGGTTGTCCCTTTCCTCTTGACACCCAGCCCTCATCTATTTATACCCATTAATCAGATCCCATCTCAGTCTTCTCTTCTCCAGACTCAAAAGCCCCAGGTCTCTCAACCTTTCCTCCTAAGGCAGGTGCTCCAGTCCCTTCATCATCCTCATAGCCCTCCATTGGACTCTCTCCAGTAGATCCCTGTCCCTCTTGAACTGGAGAGCCCAGAACTGAACAGAACTGAATTTAAAAGACCCATGAGTGTAATGCATCCAGTCTCCTAGCCTAGCCCAAGTAGTATATTCAAGTACACCCGTTTGTCCCACAGTTTTATCCACAACAAACACAGACGCTGGGTAAGTTCTCACTCCAAGCACACCTCCTTAGGGGCAGAGAGCTTCGTCAGAGAGAACCACCCTTTGCCAGCGAGGGGATGGAGCAGGCCCCACGGGAAGAGCGTGTGCTGGTGAGGCACTAGCAGGTGCCCCAGCCAGCGTTCAGCTATCAGACATCAAACCACAGCGGAGGCGGGCAGCTGGGCACGGGGGAGAGAGGAGCGTGAGCGAGGGCGGGCAGCGAGGGCTCTGCACGGCTCGGCAGAGCCACGGGAGCTGCCCAAGTAGGGCGAGGAACACAGGCTAAGGATGCAAAACCCCTCCCGTGCGCCGGCTCGAAGTGGAGATGAAAGGAGATGTCACTGTGAGGACTGCAGCTCCAAGCATCTGCAGCGGAGCTGCGCCAGTCCCAGCTGCTCGAAGGACCGCGGTCAAAAGCTGCTGTTGCCATTTCTCAATTTTAAATGAGTACAATGCAAAAAAGGAGCTTTTTTGCCTCAAAATCTTTTCTGCAGCCACGTCCCAGTAGCCACTTTGTCAACCCCAATGCAGAAATGAGCCCAGTCGCTAACCCTCAGAGCAAATGTGGACATACCAGAGTCTCCCCTGCTGAAGTTTTCTTGGTTTTCCTTTTCTTTTTTTTCTTCCGTGGCTTGTTGCTCAACGGAGGCTGCAAAGAGAGAGGGACAGCTGTCAAAGCTCCACGGGGAGGAGAGCACTTCCCCCAGGGACCAGCGTGCCAGGAGGGCCCTTAAACATGTTCATCCTTTCAAGTGTGTCAGCGAGTTGAAATTAAGACACAAGAAGAAAATGAAGGAAAGCACCAAAGGTTTACACGTGTAAGGGTTAAACCTCAGCTGACTTTCAGATCAGTGTCTGAGACTACAAAATCAGGCGAGAAACTCTTTAGATACACCAGGTGTGGAAGAAAGCTTTCAGCCCTCCTTCGCTCCCTGGAATAAACTATTTGTCTTTCTAGAGAGCACGACAGTTTCATTGGTCACTCTGATCCCCACAGAAACCAACAGCTGCCTGAAAGCACCACGTGATACAGGCTCCGACGCAGCTGCTGCAGCTCACGAACACCCTACTGTGTTCACACAGCAAATCCACAGGGTCAGGGCCTGCTGGAGGCACCGCACACCCAGAGCCTCCCCAAGCCCTGGGCTAGCTGAGTCCACCAGCGAGCTGGACTGCGCACAGACAGGGGTCTTTGCTCCTCCAGCCACACCGCCTGGCACCCAAAACCCATGGTACACACCCCACATGCTGAGCCCTTCACTCCCCCCCCTCCTCTCCAGTGAGACATGGGCTAGGCTCACCAGGTCCAATTGTTAATTAAAGTGCCCCTTTCCTTAGTGCTTCTGCAAGGAGACACTTCTGAGCCGATACAGAGCCCAGGAGGGAATCTTAACACAAAACAACAACAAAATGCTCCAGGAAAGAATCAGTTCAATGTTTAGTTTACATTGCTTGGAGGCTCCACATCACCCCCTCCAAACCAAACGTGTCACTGAGCATTTACCCACCAGCCCAGCCCCACATGCAGGGCAGAGCTCCACTCATCGTGCAGGGAAGGGAGCAGAGCAGCACGCGCCGTTCAGAACCCCAGGGCACTTTCCTTCCTGCACGCTCTGCCCGACCTCAGCGCTCACAAGGACACAGCACCACGTTTTCCTCAAGAACCTTCACTCCATAGTGGTAACATCTCCCCAGATCCCAGGTACAAACCCAATCCTCAGCACCAAAATGCCCATTCTCCTCCAGATCCGGGGTCCTGAGCACCCGGATTTAAGCTCCCTCCCCCGAGGCTCACATCCTCAGCCTCTGACAAAACCCAGGCACTGGGGAAAACAAACACACTTGTCTGGTACCACAAAGCTGCTCAGCACACAGAGACAGGGAGATAAACAACCTTCTCTCTGCACCTCGCACGGCGACCGCCATCATCACTAGACACCCGTGGTTCTGTTACCGCTTGGTCCAGCTGCTCGGCCTCCTCCCCATCCCTCTGCCCGTCGCCTTCAGCCTCTTCGGTTACAGCCCCCTCGTCGTTCCCTCCTGCTGCGTCCCGCTCGCCGAGCCGGGCATCCCCTCGCTCCCCCCTGGACGGCGGCTCATCCTCCGGCTCCTCGGTGGTGATCTGCGCAAAGAGACGGAGAAGCTGCAGAACAGCCGGCGCGGGGCTGCGCTCTGCCCTCTCCCACACCACAGAATTCCCCAGGGATCGGATCTGCTCTGTTCCCACTGTAAACAGAAGAGAAAAACGTCGCAGAAGCGGCGCAGGGCTCAGCTGCCCGACTGGCTTCGCCAGCAGACAGACGGGGACGACCCCTCGTTTACAGCGTGTCACCCAGCAGGCGCCAGAACAGCCCCGCACCCAGCGGATCACCGGGGGGGAGCGCAGGGCCACGGCGATGCAGCCACTGCACAGCCCGGTTGGCAGCAAAAGCACGGCCCTGTGTGGGCTCAGCCGTTCCTTGGGCAGAGCCTCCAAAGCCGGCCTTGCCTATGCTCACACAGCCAGGCCTCGGGGAAGGAGGGGGCACTGCTGGGGCTGGCCGAGGGGCCCAGGGAGGCAGGACCAGGCTCTGTCACCCCAAGGACCCATCTGTGCCATCAGGGCCCGCCTGACTCCCGACCTCCAGCACCAGGATCTCATGGGGCTGGGAAGGCGACAGGAATAGGCCTAAAACCAGCTTTCCCCATGTTTGAGCCCCCCCAATGCTCAGGCCCAGCTCTGACAACATCCCAACCCAGACCTCCACCCCCTCCCAGGCCTCCCTCCCATTCCCACCCAGTTCAGCCCCACTTGCTGCCCCCTCAAGCCCTCCCAACACCCTCCACCTCACCCCAGCTCCCTCCCCTCCCCCTCGCCCCCAGCTCAGCCTCCCCCAGGCCCTCCCAGTCACCCACCATCCCAGACCCCCTCAGCCCACCCCAGCTGCTGACCCCAAATCACTCCTTCCCACAAACTGCCACCTCCCCCACCCAGCCACCACCCCCGGGTCGCTGTCACCCCTCTCGGTCACTGCCCCCCAGCTCCCCTGTTCCCCCCAGTCACCCCCCACCTCAGTCACTGCCCCCCGAGTCACCCCCTCACGGTCACTGTCACCCTTCAGCCACGCACCCTCCCAACAATTGCCACCCCAGCTGCCCCCTCCCACAGCCACTGTCACCTCACCAGCTCCCCCCAGGCCCCGTCCCCCCACAGGCCCCAACCTCCCCCGGCACTGTCACCCCTCACCAGTTCAAAGCGGTTGCTGACACCGCTGCAGCCCGGCCCGCGGCGTCCCCTCCCGGTGGTGGCCGGCGGGGGCCCTTCCCGGCCAGGGTCCAGGCCCAGCTCGCCCAGGCCCGGCTCCTCCTGGCCCCGCTGCTCGCCCCGCAGCCGCCGCAGGGCCCGCCGCGACATGGAGCCCCGCCGCCGCGCCGCGCGCCTGCGCCCCCCGCCCCCGCGCCTGCGCGGCCCCGCCCCTCCCCAGCGCGCCTGCGCAGCCCCGCCTCCTGCCCCGCCCCACCGCGCCTGCGCAGGCCTGGCCCACGCCCCCGCTCCGCCCTACTGCGCATGCGCGTCTGCGGACGGCTCACTCCCCCCCCCCCATACGCCCCGCCTGCGGCGCCGCGCCCCCCTCGCCATTGCGCATGCGCACTGAGGAGCGCCCGGGACCTGCTTCGCGCCCCCCGCTGGCACCGCGTGAAATATGTCTCGGGTGGGGGGGCGTGGGACCGTGCACTTTCCCACGGGCCCTGTGCGGGGTCACGGCGGGGCACAGCCCGGGGACACGCGTGGGACTCGGGGGACAGGCCCGAGGGGTCAGGCTGGGGTGGCGTTGGGGACACACAGCGGGGCCGGGGGCGGTTTGGGGGGCGTGGGAACGGGGGGCGGGATTTTCCCACGGCTCCTGTGCGGGGTCACGGGTGGGGCACAGCCGGGGGGGGGGCAGCGAGGATGGCCAAGGGGGGATGCCCACGCTTGTGCACGATGGAGGAGGCCACGGTGGAGTGAAGGGGGCAGTAGGACACCCAGCCCCAACCGGAGGGGCTGCTCGTGCCCCCCCAGCACCCTCCGCCCCGGCTCCCCCCACCCACCCACTCAGAACAGCCACACGGCCCCGGGGGCAGCCCAGCGGGTTTATTAGCCGGGGTGGGGATGTACAGAGCGGCCGTGCCAGCCCGCGGCGCTGGGCACCCCGGCACAGCCAGGGCTTGGCACAGAAGCAGGGCTGGGGGGGGGCAAAGGCTGGTGGCTGCAGGCGCCCCATGGCAGGATCCGTCCCCCCAGGGACCGTGCCAGTGTCCCGCCGGTGGCAGGGACGGGAGGGGATGGTGGGGACGGCAGGCGCCCCGCCATGCTGCCGGTCCTCGCCTCCCCCTGGTCCGTAAGGTATATAAATATAGAGGCTGTTTGTATCCGTCCTATGTATATATGTACAGCTGGGTGCCAGCGGGGTCTGCGCTGGGGCAGCCGGCACCCCCGTGCCAGGCCCCTCACTTGTGCCAGGAGTCGCCGTAGAGGGAGCGGGCCTTGGCGGCGCGGCACGGCGCGGCGTTGAGGACGGCCACGCTGCGGCGGCTGGAGCAGATGACGTCGGTGACGAAGCCGGCGCAGTCGCTGCAGACGTCGCGCAGGACGGAGCCCTGGGCGTAGATGTGGGGGAACTCCTCTTCCACCCGGCGCCAGCACGTGCCCGGGAGCGAGCTGCCGGCACAGGGCACCCCTGTCAGCCCCGGCCCGAGGTGGAGGAGGAGCGGGGAGGAAGGCTGAGGGCTGTGGGACTCACTGGAAGGTCTCTCTCCTCCGCAGCGGCAGGGCTTTGGCCAGCAGCGAGCCTGGGAGGCTCTCAAAGCCCAGCGCGTAGACAGGGATATGAGCCAGCTTCTTGGAAGGCATCTTCATCTGCCGGGTGTGTGGGCATCAGGCGGGATGGGGACAGGGACAGGGACAGGGACGGGGACAGGACAGGGACAGGGAGAGGGCAGGACAGGGACAGGGACAGGGCAGGACAGGGACAGGGCAGGACAGGGACAGGGACGCAGTGGTTCCCTTACCTTCAGGCTGCAGGAGCTGCAGACAGACCTGGGGACACAGAGGCTGGTGAGCAGGGCCACCACGGGCACCCTCCCGCCACCCTCCCAGCCCCGTGGCGCGGCATGGCACGGCGCGGCGCTCACCGCTTGCAGAAGAGGCACGCGGCGGGCCAGGAGAAGAGGGGGAACTTGGCCCTGCAGCAGCAGCAGACCTGCGGGCAGAGCGGGGTGAGAGCCGGGGGCCGGGCGGGCAGCGCTCAGCCCCTCCGGCCCCGGTGCCCACCTTGCCCCTCCGCAGGCTGCTGTACAGCTCCTTGCTCTGCAGGAACTTCTCCATCTCCGCCTTCACCAGCACCCGGCGCACGTTGATCATCTCCTCCACGGTGAGGGCCAGGCTCTCCACGGGGTGGTTGAATTCCTGCTGGCGACGAGGGGTCATCAGCGTGGTCTGCCATAGAGCCGTGGCACAGGGCACGGCCCGAAGCATCCCTGTGCCCTGGGCAGAGCCTCGTGGCATGGGCACGGCACCCTGGCACAGGCAAAACATCCCCAACACAGGCAGAGCATCCCGGCACGGGCAGAGCATCTCCAGCACGGTCAGAGTGTCTCTGGCACGGGCAGAGCATCCTGGCACGGGCACAGGGCACACAGCACGACGTGCCTCATGTCCCCCATCCCATGCAGAGGGACCAGGGAAGCCACGGGCACCCCCTGGCCACCTTGTGCCCTCGTGCCAGGCTGTCGTGTGCCCATGGCTGTGCTCACACAGTGTCCCCAGCCCCGGTGTCCCCAGCCCAGCCTGGCCCCGCCGCTGGCACTCACCAGCCAGAGGTGCTTGGAGCTGGTGCCAGGGGCAGCACCAGATCCATCCTCCGGCCTCTCCTCCACAGCGCCGAGGGCAGCCCGGGGTGGTACTGAGCCGGCCGGCAGCGGGTGGCAGCTGGCGGGGACGGAGCCTGCGGGGAGCGACGGGGAGGCCATGGCAAGGCCACGCTGCCCGGTGCCACCTCTGGCCACAGCCACCCTGGGGACGGGGGGACGGGGGTGGCGCGGGGCTGGGGAGCTCCGGCGGGTACCTGAGCGGGGCCGGGGCTCAGGCTGCAGCGGCTCCGGCTCCGGGGGCGCAGCCTGGCCGCCCCCCAGCTGGCTCTGCAGCTGCGCCAGGTCCTGCTCCGAGAAGGAGCGGTCCCGCTTCAGCGGCACCTCCGTGCCCGGAGAATCCTCCTCCTGCGAGGCCGTGGGGACCGTGTCACCCCGGGGACATCCCATGTGTCCCCGGGGACATCCCGTGTCCCCTCTGCCCTCCCCTCCCCTCTCTCGCCTCAGAGATGTTCATCTCCTCCATCTCGGCCAAGGTGGGCGCCTTGAGCAGGACGCGGGGCCGGGGCCGTGCCGGCGCGGCGCTCGCCGGGGAGCGGGAGAGCTCGAGGCAGGAGCTGGAGGCCAGGCGGCCCGAGCAGGCGTGGGGGATGCAGGGCAGGGAGCTGTACCCTGCGGACGGGGACGGGGGTAGGTCCTGGCACCATGGGGGCCTGCCCCGGTGCCGGGCACGTCACTGGCAGCTCAGCGGGGAGGGGACGCTGGCACCTTTCTGGCCGCGGTACGGCGTCTCCACGGGCCGAAGTTTCCTCTCCTGCCTGATCTCCTCCAGGATCTTCTCGTGGAGTGTCCTCTGCTTCTGGGGTAGGGGCCGCAGCCGCCGCTCCGATGCCTGCAGGACACACGGACGGGACCTCAGACGGCAGCTGCAGCTTGGGGCCACCCACCCTCGGGGTGCCCAGCCAGGAGGGGACGGCACCCATGGGGCCTGCCAAGCCCCGGCTGGGCACTGCTGTGCCATGGAGGGGTCCCGGTGCCTGCACCCACCTGCTTCAGGGGGGGCCGGGAGCGGATGAAGTCAAGGATGAGCTCGTGGGCGTCCTTCTTCACGCGGGGGGGGATGTCCCCATCCACCTGGGAGAGGGCAGAGGGGCCGCAGCGGCGTCAGTGCCAGCGCTGATGGGTGGCAGGGCGGGGGGACGGCGTGGGGGCTCACCATGACCTTGCGGAGTTTGTAGTTGCGGGCGCGGATGTCCTGCATGAGCATCTCGAAGGGCGTGAGCTGGTACTCGGTGGGCAGCGGGTTGAACTGCTTCTCCTGCACCTTCTTCAGCTTCACGCCGTGCCGCAGCTCCCGCATCAGCTGCACCCACAGCCGGGCCTGGCAGGGGGGGACGGGGGACACGGCGTCACCCCCGCACGGCCCCGGCACAGCCCCCGCGCCCGCCCGCGCCGCCGTACCCAGTCGGTGTTGCGCAGGCTGCCCAGCTCCGCCGCCGGCCGCTCCTCCGCCTCCTCGTCCTCCTTCAGCTTCTGCAGCATCTGCCGCGGCACGATGCGCTGTCACCGGCAGCACCGGGGGGCTGGCCGGGACCGTGCCGTGGGGGCTGCAGCACCGATGGGCACCCCCAAAGCATCCCCATCCCCACTATGAGCCCAGTGCAGGCGGGATCCAGCAGTGCCATGGCGCAGGACCCAGCGGTGCCACGGCGTAGCGCCCTGGGAGAGGCTGCGTGGCCGAACGCCGGAGCCAGCACTCACCTCCTTGGCATCACGGATCTTGGCGAGGAAGGCTTTCAGCTCCACGGTCTCGGCGAAGAGCGCCCGGCAGACGGCCTGGTAGTGTGCCTGGGCGCCGGCGGGGTCGGCCAGGCGGACGGCGCAGCACCGCATGGCCTGCCCGAAGGTGCGCACGGCGCGCGGCGGCCCCTCGCCCCCCTCCTCCTCCTCCTCCTGCCCCCCGTAGCCCTCGTCGGCCGTGCCGCAGCCGCTGTCCTCCGAGTCGCTGTTGGTCATCAGGTCGATGAGCTGCTCCAGGCGCGGGCTCAGCTCCCGCTCCTCGTTCTCGTCCAGCCCCCAGTCCAGCGCCCGGTAAATGGCGAAGCCCAATGACTGCACCATCTGTGGGGAGATGGCACCGGCTGCGCCCCGGCCGGACCCCGGCACCGCCGGCACCAGCTGCCCCCCTACACCCCCCAGCCTTCGGGGCTGGGGCTGGTCCCCCCCTCTGCGCCCCAGGACCCCGGCACCGCAGGGTGAGGGGGGCAGGCGGCAGTGCCCACCCAAGGACCCTGCACCCGGGCCGTGTCACCAGGAGCTGCAGCGTCCGGCCCCCACGTACCTGGGCTTCGGCGGAGGGCGTCAGCAGCGGGGGCAGCTCTGGGGGGAGGAGGGCAGAGTCACCGCTGGCACCCGCAGCCCCGCACTGAGCATCCCCCCATCCCACACCCCTGGGATGCTGCACCCACCCGGCCCCGGCTGTGGGGCACCCAGCGGGGCCACCCTGAGCCAGTCCCATCCCCAGCAGCCCCTACCCCAAGCCAGGACGCCCGTCGCCAGCCAGTCCCATCCTGAGCCAGTCCCAGGACACAGCTCCATGGGACAGTGGGGACCAGACCTGCTGTTTCACCTCGGCATCGGGCAGTGCCAGCTGTGAGACGGTGGCACATCGGGGCGGCAACATCACCCCTTTACCCCTCACTCCTGGGGCTGGAGGAAGCTGAGAGCTCTGCACCCACGGGGAAATGCCCCCTGCACCCCTCTGGGCTGTGGGCACTGGCAGCGTGGGCACCGGCAGGGTGGGCACCGGTAGCGTGGGCACTGGCAAGCAGGGGTGCTGAGCCCGGCTGGTCCCAGCAGCTCCCCGCAGCCGTTGGGGACAGCAGAGGAGGGACTTCCCAGGGGACGGGGAAGTGGAGAGGTGCAGGTGGACGCTGCCAGATTGCCCAGCCCGGATCTGGCCCCGTGCCCAGATGGAGCTGCCAGGCCGTGTGCCAGGCCGGTGCCACCACCTGCAGCAGGGCTGGGAAGCACCCAGAGCCCTTCCAGCTCTGGGCCTTGCAGTGAAGGGCTCAGATTCATCCCTGGGGAGATGGCTACGGCTGGCACGGGAGGGACTCGGAGCAGGAGGTGGCACAGTGGCACTGGCTCTGGCACAGAGGCAGTGGTGGCTCTGGGAAGGGCGTGGGGCCATTGCCATGTGCGACCAGTGGAGCTGGTGTGACCACACCGTGCCCAG
The DNA here is from genome assembly GCF_013368605.1 of Nyctibius grandis. NCBI lineage: Eukaryota > Metazoa > Chordata > Aves > Nyctibiiformes > Nyctibiidae > Nyctibius > Nyctibius grandis. The sequence goes on along the minus strand of NC_090669.1, from coordinate 22,220,802 downwards.
CCGTGGGCACGTGCCACATCGGTGCGTGGAGGGCAGCGAGGACACGCAGTGACACCGCAGCGTCCCTGTCCGGTTGTGAGCCCCCAGAAGACCCCACTGCCCCGACAGCACCAAGCACCGGGTGCCGTCCCCGGGCGCGCTGGCATCCCCACGGGGTGACGCAGGTGAAGCCATTTGCCGTGCCCTGTCATTAGGCGCAGGGTGCTCCACACCGCCCTGAGCCACCACCCGGCACCGCGGCTGGCAGCCGGCCGAGCCCCACGACAGCCCGGCCCCGTGCCCGGCCCTGCCCGCAGCGGCAGCCGCCCGCTGAGGGGACGCGGCCCCGGGGCCGAAGGTCAGGGACGGTGCGGCCCGAAGTGCCACTCCCCAGGGCTGGGCTGGGGTCCTGTGGTGACACACCGGGCTGGGGTCCTTCTGTGACACACCGGGCTGCGGCCGGGGTCCCCCGCGGGGGCCGAGTGTGCAGGCGTGTGCCCGTGTGTGTGCCAGCGTGTCCCCGTGTCTGTCTGTCTGTCCCTGCCATGTGTCCTGCCCATCCACACAGGCTCAGTGTCCCGCAGCCCCACGGTGGGTCCCGGCCCGGTGAGCCCCGCACCCATGGGCACCCCACAGCCCCCCACACCCCGGGTCCAGCCTCACCGGATCGCCCGGCCAGGCCCTGCCAGTGCCGGTGCCGGTGCCACACCAGCCCTGCACTCCCGAGTCACCGGCCACCACCTGCGCTGGTACCCGCAGTGCCAGCGATGGTCCCGGCGGTGCCAGTGCCGATGCCGATGCCGGTCCCCCTTGCCAGGGCCGGGGGGGTTCGCCCCCGTCCCTGCCGGTGCCGCCTTACTGCCGCCCGGTGCCAGCCTTCTCGCCCAGTCTCTCCAATGCCGCACCCCCGCAGCCGGTGCCCCCAGTGCCGCACCGGTGCCCTGCTGCCGGTGCCGCCAGTGCCTGCCCCCCCCACCTTGCCGGTGCCGCTTCCCCTGCTGCCGGTCCCGGTCCTTCTCCACCGGTGCCGGTCCCTCCCGCCGGGGCCGCTGCGGGTGCCCCCCCCCCGCTACTGCCGATATCCCCCATCCCTCCGCCACCCCGGGCGGGCGGCGCGGTGCAGCACCCCCTGCCGGTGCCGGTGAGCCCCGGTGCCGGTAATTCCCGGTGCCGGCGCTCCCCACCCCCGCGCGGGCGCTGTCTCCCCGCGGCGTCGCAGCCATCACTTACCGGGCGGCGGCGCGGGGAGGACGACGGTGCCGTCTCCGCGGAGGCGGATGTCGGCGGTGCGGAGCGGGGCGGCGGCGGGGGCGGCGGCGGCGGCGGCGGCGCGGCAGCCCTGGAAGCAGAGCGCCCACGCCTGCTCCTCGTTCAGCGGCTGCTCGTAGCACTTCAGCACCTCCTCGAGGGACAGCTCCCGCGCGGCCCCGCCGCCCGCCCGCGCCATCGCCCCATCCCCGCCGCCGCCGCCGCCGCCGCCGCCGCCGCACGGGCGGGCGGGGCCCCGGAGGGGCGGGGGGGAGCGGAACAGAGCGGAGCGGCTGGCGGAGGAACGGACCGCCCCCGCCTCCGCGGCCCGGCCCCGCCTGCGCCACCGCCCGCCGCCGCCGCCGGGGGCGCACACCGGGAGGGCGGCGCGACGGAGGCGGCGGCGCCCGGGGGGGGCACGGCGCGGGTCGGTACGGTATGGTACGGCTTGTCACTGTACGGTTCGGCACGGTACGGCACGGCTTGTCACGGTACGGCATGGCTTGTTACGGTACGGCATGGCTTGTTACGGTACGGCACGGCTTGTCACGGTATGGTACGGCTGGGCTCGGCACGGCTCGGCTTGTCACGTTACGTGACGGTACAGTACGGCACGGCTTGTCACTGTACAGCTCGGCACGGCACGGTTCGTCATGGTATGGCACGGCACGGCTTGTCATGGTATGGTACAGCACGGCTCGTCATGGTACGGTACAGCTCGGCTCTGTACGGCCCGGCTGAGCCCAGCCCGGCACAGCTCGGTACGGTACGGTGCGGCACGGTGCAGCATGGCACGGCATGGCACAGCTCGGCACAGCCCGCCCAGGCTGGCAGGATGAAGGATCAGGGCGCGGGGTGCAGGGTGCAGGGCACACAGCTGGGCGCAGGGCGCGGGTGACGGGGTGCAGGAGGGGCTGGGTGCGGGGTGCAGGGCGCTGCTGGGGGACACCCCCCACCGGGGACGTGGCTGTGGCTCCTGCCCCCTGCGAGGTGGCCCTGGCCCATGGCTCGGCCCCAGCCCAGTGGCAGGAAGCGCCTGGCTCCCGGGTGGCCATCCCACGGAACCCACGTGCCACGCGTGGGGCGGGCAGGTGTAGGGACACGATGGCCTCAGGGCCGGGGGACATCGGGGCACACAGGGCCACGAGCTCCCGGCTGCCTGCGAGGGCAGGGACCCTTCCCTGGGAACCCCTGCGGGGGCTGCGGGGCAGTGGGGAAGGGAGGGAGCCCTGGGGGGCTCGGCTTGGCCGGGCTGGGGAGTCGGTGGAGGGAAGGGGCCAGGCAGGGACGGTGGCACTCCCTGGGAGGGACAGAGAAGAGCTCAGGAGGCCGCGGCAGGGTGTGGGCACAGCGAGGAGGGGCAGAAGCCAGCGGAAGGTGCTGGGATGAGGAGCTGGTCTCTAGGGAGATGATGTCCCATGGGAACACGGTGTGGGGGGACGAAGTCCCACAGCCGCCAGGAAAGGATGGTGTGGCACAGGGCTGACAGCGGGCTCGTGCCCGGGCACCAGCAGGTCCCCCTGGACCCGTGGGGCAGGGAGGATGGTGCCTCCAGAAACACAGCCCAGGCAGAGCAGAGAGGACAGCCGGCGCGCTGTGAAAGGTCAGCTGGAGCAAACTACAGCTCTTGGCATGATGAGCTTCCCATTCCCATGATGGAAGGAGCATAAACCCTCGTCTCAGCTCCATAAACCCTTGTCTCAGCTCCATTAACCCATGAGCATAAATTGGGGCCGATCCCGGAGCCGTGCTGGCAGGGTTGGGAGAGGGATGGAGCCAGCACGCTGGTATGTGGATGCTCGTCCAGCCCACACAGCCAAAGAGCTGCCCCGGGGCTGGACACCTCTGGCAAAGAGTCTGGGACGGTGCCAGCAGGACCATGGAAGAGAAATGCCCTCCAGTGCCCGTCCCAGAGAACCTGAGCGGTGTCAGCTCCGTCTTCGGGGAGGGAAAGGGGAGAACAGAGCTGGACGGCTGGGAGCGCAGCCCTGCGCGGTGCCCCGGGGTTTGGGCAGGGGGAGGACGGACACAGACACCCCAACGTGTCGGTGCACCTCTGGGGTTACCCAAACGCACCGTCACCGGGGCAGGAGCACGTTGCAGGGGGTCGTTACAGTGCCCGCCTCAGCCCCATCCGGACCCGCACGTCGCAGGAGAGCCGCACGGCTCCGGCCCCCCCGGAGCAGCTCTTGGCTGCGACGCTGACGTCTGGCTCTGCCTTCCCGCACCAGCAAGCGAGATTTGAAGGCAACATTTACCCTCTAATCAGCCGGCTTCGGAGCCTGCTTAGGAAGTGACTTTAGAGGGTCCGTGCCGGGCCGAGGTGGCTGCTGGCACACACCTGCCAGCGCCTCCGGACACAGCCAGGGCGGCACCGCCGGGGCCAGGAGCGGGGAGGACGCGCGGCGTTTGAAGGCGGCGATAACCCAACCTGCAGGATTAATGCATTTGAATTATAAAGCACGAAGCCCTTTGCTTTGGGTAGAACTGTAATTAATGTGAAATCAAGATGTAATTAAAAGCTGCTACCGTCTTGGAAAAAATCAGAAGCCAAGTGTGTCTGTGCATAGGGGGAATATAATTAAAAACGAAAGAAATGGGGGGAAAAAAATGAACAGGTTGGGGAATGGCTGCAGAGCACTACGGGAGGGTTAGATCGCCCAGCTCCTGCCCGCCTTGGCATTGAAGGAGGACAAGATGCCCGTGAGACGGCCGCGGAGCCAGGACGGAGGGCAGAGCCCTTCCCCGGCAGCCTGCACCGGGGTTTCATCTGTCACGTGCCAAAAATTTCCTTAAGAAGCCACCGGAGCCGGCGGTGAGCGCACGGGGCACCCGTGGGGTTGGGTGCTCCTGTCCCACCTCCCTGAGAAGCTGCAATAAGCGGGGGGCCAGGAAAGGAGGGAGCGTTTCACAGGGCAGCTTGCTCACGTCACGCGCTGCGTGCTGGCTTCAGACGTGGCCCGAGTGCGAGGGGCTTCCCGGTGTCACCACGCCGAGCTCCTGGCTGCACCTCCCTGCAGGGTTTCTCATCAGTTTGGCCATCACGGTGATGGTTTCCCCTGGTTTTTCTTGCCTTGCTGCGGGAGGAGAGCAAGGCGCTGCAAAGGCTCGGGGGCTGGAGAGGCAGAGAGGGAATCAGAGCGTTTATATCTCCATTTCCTTTCCAGTCTTCTTCATTAATATTTTAATTAAAAGCAATTCTCCGAGCAGACTGCAAGAACTCGGCGTGCTGCACAGATAATGCAGCGAAGGATTAAATATAGCGAGCCAGAAAAGCCACGCGGCCGCAGAGACCTGCCGGCAGCACCGGTAACAGGGACACTCGCTGTCCCGCTGCCAGCCGTGGGCGATGGCGTCCCTGCCCGCAGCGTGGCACCGCACCAACGCACCAACGGGACACGGGAGGGAGCCAGGGACACTCGGGGAGGACAGGGGTCATCCCAGTGGCCCTGAGCCCCCACGTTCCTGGGATGTGTCCCAGCGGCTGGAGCTCAGCTCAGCCCCCCGGGCTCAGCTCCCGCAGCCGTCACCGTGTCCTCCGGTCCCCTGCCTAGGTTGTCCCCACCATCTGCGGGGTTGCTGTGGGAGAGGTTTGGGTTTGCTTTGCCAGCTCGGGGCTCCCCTGACTCCCCAGCCAGCACCGGAGCTCACAGAGGGGGCAAATCTGCCCCTCTTTGATGTGCCCCTCCAAAACCTGGGGCTGCCACAAGCTCAACGATGGCTTTGAGGCTTAAAAGCGATTTAGAAAGGTGATTCTGGAAAGGGTTTCACTCGCTGTCTCCGAGCCGAGGTTCGGTGCAGCCTCCCTGGCAAAGTGGCAGGCCGGCTCCAGGAGCCCATCGCACCAGAGCCGGAGCCTCGCCTGCTGCCGGTGCTGTCGGGAAGGGTTTTCTCCGGCTCTCAGCAAGTGCTGCTGACTCACCCCCTCTGCAATAAACCATCCCCCGGCCAATTCCAGCACAGCCTTTCCAACGTCTGCAAACAGCAGCCAGCCTGCCTGATGGTGCATACCCTGGGGACGTTCCCCTGCCCCTCTGCTGCCATCCTGGTAACGAATCACCGCCTCCTGCCACGCTAACGGCAGCTAAACAGCAGCAGCTCATCTCCAGGCAGGATCAGAGAGAAAATCCCTGTGGGAATTTTTCCTCTGAGACCTTTATTGCCTCCAGCCGTGCGTGTGGCTGGTGTTTTCTGCCCTTGGAGTTGCAGCCTCCTCTTGTCCCCTTCCCTGGGCGGGAAGCTGGGCTGTGAGGGGCCTGTTTCACCACGAGACGTGTCTGCAAGGAAGCTGAGGCTGGGAGCGGGGAAATGCTGCGGCTGTTGGAGCTGGGAGCGGGTCCCAGGGATGCTGCACCGGGCAGAGGCCTGAGAGATGGCGGATGCCCAGGGGCTTCCCTCCCGCCAGGGGACAGCCCTTCTGGCAGCCGTGTCGTGGCTGCAGCCTGGGCCACCCACCCCTGTCCCACACGCCTTTGCAGAGTGCGTTCCCCTCTTTGCGTGGCCCCCGTGTCCCACCGCCCCCCCCCATCACCACCCACCGCCCTCCCCAACATGGCGGCCTCCGCCTCCGCCACTACCAAGACGGCGGAAGGGTGGGCGGGACCCCGCCGCTCTTCCAGCCAATGGGCGGAGGGGGCCTGCCCCGCGGGCGGCCAATGGCGGCGCAGGGCGGGCGGGTTGGTTGGTTTGGCGGGAAGCGGGCGGGGGCTGCCGTGATGGCGGGGCCGGGCGGGGGGACATGGCGGGGCCTGGTGGGTACGTCCGGGCTGGGGGGGGGACATGGCGGGGCCTGGTGGGTACGTCCGGGCTGGGGGGGGACATGGCGGGGCCTGGTGGGTACGTCCGGGCTGGGGGGACATGGCGGGGCCTGGTGGGTACGGCCGGGCTGGGGGGGGACATGGCGGGGCCTGCTGGGTACGTCCGGGCTGGGGGGGGACATGGGGGGACATGGCGGGGCCTGCTGGGTACGTCCGGGCTGGGGGGGGACATGGCGGGGCCTGCTGGGTACGTCCGGGCTGGGGGACATGGCGGTGACGTGTGCTGAAGCAGCAGAGTGAGGGAGGTGTCCTCGGGGGGGCTGTGGGAGCAAGCTGTGGTTATAAAAGGAATCCCAACTTCTCAGCAGGGAGAGCCAGGAAACGCAAAAGCATCTTCGGGAGCGGAGCAGAGCTCCAGGAAGCAGCTCTGCGCCTTCTGGATCGCCATCAGAACCTGAGCGACCTCCTCCTGGAGGTAGGAGCGGGCGGTTCGGGGTGTAGGGGTCAGGCTAGGGGTCGCAGGGGGTCCCAGCTGGAGGTGGGTTACACCAGGGTCCTTCCTAGGGCAACCGTAGAATGAATGTCCTGGGAACAGAGTTTTTATGGTAAGTGAAAAGAAAAAAACAGCACTGTAGGACTAAGCTGAAGTTTAGAGGTCTGTGTTGCATAAATGAGATATTTTTTACTTTATTCCTGCATGTTTTATTGTTACAGACTAAAAATGGTTAAGCATGGTTTGGATTTGGGACAAAAGGAAATCCAGCACCTTTTTCTTGGGGTCAGAACTGGCTTCTTGTGAATATAGGAAAAAAAAAAATCAGGAAAGACTGTTGGGTTGTCTCTGAATTACCAACCATTTCTGCTATGGATGGTTGAGCCGACATCCTGACTTGGCCACGTTCTACCTTCTCCTCACATACTGGGGAGAGATTTTGATAATGTGACTAGACAAATACTTCCCACAGTTCAGCCACAAGGATGTTTCTTTCTGTAAAGAATATTTGTCTTTATAAAAAGAAAAAAGGGGATTTAACTAGAAAAGGATCCGACATTTTGACATGTTTCATCAAATATTTACGTCTGGTAAGGTGCCCTGAAATCTCTGGTTTACCAGGACCCTGGGGGAGCTTGGTGTTAATTTCACTTCAGTTGCTCCAGCCCCTGGGAATGAGGGGGGAACAGGTTTGTAAATGTGTGTAACAGACATCTAAGACTGTTATGTTTTTGTTTGGCTTCCAGGTGGAAGATTCAGTCAAGCCAGGTGGACAGAGTGGTGGAGAGCACCAGGAAGCATCGTCAGAATCATTTATAGGTGAGTGAATGAGTATCTATTGGAGACAGATGTGGGAAAGAGCTTTTCTTTATGTACTGAATATTTGCCTGTTAAATGCAATCCCAGTTTTACTTTCTTTTCATTGTTCTGGTCTCCCATTTGGCTACTCATTTCTTACTTGTCTGGTGGTGACACCACTGGCAAGGTCTGCTCGTTAAATATTTTGATTGTTTGAAAGCGTTACTGTGAGCCCCACAAGACTAAAATGCAAGAATCTGTTTAGCAAGGACATTCCACCTCTGCCTCTGGTTGTTCTGCCCTGTTTTATGTACAGTAAAGGAATGATAGATGGAAATAAAAATGATTTGCAACAAATGACATCTGTGCTGGAAAGAGTTTAAGACTTGGGACTTCTGTCTTCATAGCCCTGTGCTCAAACCCTTTTTTCTCCCATGCTGTCAGCTTTCTGCTTTGTTTCTTTTTTTAGTGTCTGTCCTGCAGGAACAGGCCTCAAGACTGGGTGTACCCACGGCAGTCCTGGCAGCCAAAAATGCTGTTACCAACGTGGAGCGGATCTGCCAGGCTTCTGCAAGCCCCTCTCACGGCCCACTGCTGAACTTGGACCAGAGAGTAAGGGAAAAGGTTTATGTTTTGTTTATCAAGAAAACGGTCTTGTTAGGTTTGACTTTAAACCCTGTTTATCTGTTCTGATAAAGGACCTGAGCAGGTGATTGTTCATTTACACATCTGATATGCTCACAGAAGCATGGCGTTGTTCTCCTGTACAGGAAAGCAGCTGGTTTTGACAGCTTGGAAAGGAAGTTTTTTGTCTGTTGCTGAAGTGCAGCGTTACACAGGTTTCTCTGAGCAGATCCTGTGTTATGACCTCTGGTGTACCTCAGGCTTGGTCTCTTTAATGGTTCCACCTTTATCCATCGTCTCGGTGTGTGATGTAGCCAGGCATGGTGATGGCCATCCGTACAAAAGCTGTGCCCTGACTGCTGGCTCAGGTCACCCCCGAGGAGCTCTCAGGTGTCACTGCTGTCAGCCTGGCTGCCTTTAGTTCACCCTTAAGATGAAAAGTTTGGGCCTTTCCCACGAATTCTCTCCACCATTCAAGCCTTTAAAAAGCAGTAAACAGGGAAAGGCAACAGATTGTTTTTCTAAGAATGTCTTATTTACAAAGGAAATGATTTCTGCTTCCTTTTGGGGGTGATGCCAGAAGAGGCTGTCTTGCTTGCTTCAAACGGCCAAGGATTTGCTGGCGAACAACGTGTTCTGTCGCTCGTTCTTCTGTCAAGAAATGTGGAAAATGAAGGTAAGAACTCATGGAGAAATGTTGCCGTGTTACAGACAACTTAGACTCCATCTATGTGACCTGGTAATGTGTTTCCAACCCTCCCCTCCCGTGAAGTCCAGGGATAACTGTGAAACGGATGAGTGAAGTGCTGTGATTTCCCTTCGGTTTCCCTCGGTGTTTTTTTTGGTGACCTAGAGCAGTCTTGCTGCTTGTGGCCGACTGCAGCGGTCAGCTCCTCCAGAGAGTGACTGTGGTCTTTCTGACCTTTCAAAAGCATGAACTGAATTATAAATAGTGGGGTGTTTTTTGGTTTGTTTTGTTAATTTTAAAGCAAGTTCACTGGGAGCTTCCTTGCCTCTGTAGCGGGATTTGCTTTTTTTTTGAAGAGGACTTAGCAGAGGTTTGGAAGTAGGTGAATTATTAAAATTGTGTGGCCACTTCTGCTGAGAAACTGCCACAAAGGAGGGCTGACAGCATCTTGGTGATCAGGCGTGGGGTTTGGGGGAGCTTGGGAACAGCACTCTTGCCTCTCTGAAGGAGATGTCTAACTGTTTCCATTGAGTACGGCTGGTTCTCACTAGGAACCAGCTAGGGAGCTCATGGCAATACAGTGCTGGGGGTTACAGCATGGTCATGGGATTAAACTCATCTGAGGTGACACTGGGGTTAATAGAAGCTTTGGGGGTATCGTTTTCTTTCCTGTTCAGCTCACACGTGGGGTGGCACGGTCCTAGAAGTCCTTTGTCTGCTTCACCAGCTGTATTCAGCGTGTCTTTGGCATTCTGGTTCTCTGCTCTGTTTGTCTGGGAATGGGGATGAGTTCACACAGAAAATGGCTTGAGAGAAATACGATAGCAGATAAGAGGCTGCATTGCTTCACAAATGTGTTGTCTTGATTTCGTTTGGGTGGTTTGTTTTCTTAAGATACATGATGCTCTAAGTGGAGTTAAGGACTTTTTGTGAGCAGGACAGTTTTGGTTGCTCGCTGCTCTGGTGGGAAATAAGGAAGAGGCTGATCTGCCAGGATAAAGAGGTACGCCCGAGTCTCAAATGTCTGATCCTGGGCTGAAAATAGAATCCTGTGTGTTTTGTAGGCTGATGAAAATCTCCTCGCTCTCAGGTAGACATGGAGATCAAGTGCTGCTGTGTAATTGAGATCGTTACAGTGAAGAATTAGGTTGTCAAAGACAAAGTATGTGAGCGAGTCTAGGGTCATGCTGAGAAGCAGCTGCTAGTTGCTGCAGGAAGCTCGTGGGGCTTTTCATCTGGATGGCTCGTGTGCCCTGGACTCCCAAGGCCCTCTTCCTTCGCAGGGGGTGAAGGTTTCCTTTCTGTGTTGAGGCTGGAACGAGCAGAAGTGGCTGCTGCACCTTTTTCCCTGCCAGCTGCACCCTGGAGTCCTGTTCTGCTGGCACAGGACACCCTCCAGGACACGCTGGTCTGGGTGGGAGCTGGAAGGGACGTTGTGGGGTAGTCTCACCTGCGTGGAGGCGATGCCTAGGGCTGGTTTTGCTGACAGCCAGCCTGGCCTTCTGGAGCAAGACTGCCCCAGCAGCGTTGGCTTTTCCTCTCTGCTTGTATGGTTCAGTGTCTCTTTCTATAGTCTCCTATTGGGAAATGGATTTGAGAGCAGCAAACTCGCTTCACAGAGGCTAATGAACAGTTAATAGGCTAAGCGATAGTTCTCTAATCTGTTTCTGGATCTGAATTAACAAGACTTGAAACTTAGTGGTGTTCCCTGTTTTCTGGGATATCCAGTTGAATGTACAGCATCAGTATTATTCCAGGGGGACAAAGATGGATGTATTTATTACTTGACCAGGAAAATTTAAAATGATGATGCATCTACAACCCTAAACCATTCAAAACTTGGAGGAAGGAAAAATCAATTATAATCTTTCCTCATCTGGTATTTCCTGTGTTGTCATTTAAAACTTGAATAAGTTCTGGATAGTTTGAATAAATGGAATTTAGTTTTATTTTTTTATAGATAGTTTACATTAGCCAAATGTTAATGTTAACTGCAAAATGCAGACTGTGACCTAATTGTGACATCTCGTCAGGACCCTCCAGTGCTGGAAGCCGTGTGGCACCTGCACAGAAGCGACATCATCGGACTGGGAGAGCTGCTGGAGAGGTGAGCAGGGGTTTATAGGTTTGCAGATGTGTTTAATCTCTTAAAGCCTATTGAAACGCAATCGGGGATTAGTCCTGAGAATTCTGGGCTAAGAATATAGTCAGGTGCTGGCAAGTGATCAGATTAGCAGGGTTTAAGAAGTTGTGCTGGGTTAATTAGCACAGCTCAAGGTGCAGTGGCTGGTTGTCTGATGGCTGCTGCATTGGTTGCAGTGTGAAGAGGAATGATTGAGTGAGAACCACCGCTGCAGGCTGTCCCAGGTGCTGTTTTATCTCCCTCTTTGTGCCACTGGTGCAGATGGCTGCATGTGGGAAAGGGCTTGGTACCCCAGCTCCTCCAGTTCATCTGGCTGTGCCGCCAGCTCAGCCTTGGAAACTCACTTAGCCCATAAAAGTTAGTGCTGGTCGTGACAAGAAGTCTTGCTTTGCAGCAGCCCTGTGCTTCCATCTTCACAAAACCTTACCTTTCAGGAAGGGTTGGCAGAGTTAATCTCCAGAGAATAGTTATTCTAAGAATTGATTTATTTTTTTCCCAGCTAAAACCAGCTGTCCTTTGTGGAGCTCAGGTTGTTTTCTTATGGTGTCAAAGGAATGTTACAGCAATTTTTTTAGGCCTTTGATATCGGTTTACTTGTCTCTTAATGGGGTAGGAAAAAAGCCTTCAGTGCCCACTGTACTTCAAATTGAAGCAAACCAAAGGGATAGATTAAGAGCTTAATTTTTTTAATAAGATTTTTATCCAAGTATCTTAAAAATCAGAACTAAAGTCTTCTAGCAGAACCTTCTGAATGGAAATACTTTAATGTCAGAGATGAGGAAGTAATTGAACACTCAATTTCACACATATTTTTTCCTTTGGATGTTTTTGTTGTGGAATCCTCAAATAAAGCTCTTGCTGGTCCAAATTAAAGAAATGAAATGCCCCGTATAGGGCAGGGTCCTGCGGAGATGGTTCTTTCCTGCATCCAAGAGCATGGTGGAGCATAAACCCAAGCACTACAAAAAAGCAGGAGGGATTGAACTGAATGTGCTTCTGTTTGTTCCCAGCAACCCATCTGGCCCCGCAGCGGTGGAGTGGCTGTGCAGGAGCCTTCGTGGCCTCTGTGAACTGGTGGAGGAGTCCCCTGGGGACGTGGAGCTCGCTGGGCACATTCTCTCAGGCAAGGCACTCAGCTGGGCGCTGGTGGAGCGGGGATGGAGCTCGGAGGTGTAAGAACAGAGGCCTCACTTTGCATTTCCTTACCTCATTTCAGCGAGGGGATTATATTTTTATATTTGGTCAATTCAGCATTTTTTTCTTCCCTTACAGAAATTCAAACCAATTATCTTTTATCCCTTTGAGTTATAGCATCACCAGAAAGGGTAATTGCAAGGTGTGTGGGGCCAGGGATGATATATTGAGAGCGTGATACTCCTGCAAAAAGTGTCTGAGATATTTTGGACCAGAAATATTTAACAGTTCCGTTTTCCCCCTGTCATTTTCTATTATTTATTTTGTGGGTTTGTTTAGAAAAAAATCACTACACAGATTGATTGAAGAGGAGTAGTCAAACCTTTGGACCAGTGCAGCTGGTCAGGTACAACCCACATGAGTTCTGCAGTGGTAATGGAGCATAAGAGCTGTAAATGCTTTGCTCTTTATAACCCTTTAAGTTTCTGTGCTCCTTGCACATCGTTCTAGGTCCTTTTGCCTGGGAGTAATTTTAATCCAAGGAAATAAATGATTCCTGCTGACTGCTGTGTAGTGAGTGAGGCTTTTCAGACACTAGTCTTGTGGGGAGGCAGAAGAGTAAGTGATCTGTATTGAAAGGGAATGCTGAAACAGGAATTCCTTCTTGATTTGCAGACTTTGCCATCCTGTTTCTTCAGAATGGCTTTCAGCAAACTTCGGAGCTGGGGAGGAAGCTGGAATTCAAGAAGGTGCCCTATGTAAGGACAAAATGAACCTATTTACAAATGATTTTTAAAAAAGTAGTTCCATTCTATACCTCTATGCCTTGTTGAGTATAAATAAACGTGAGCTTAGAGCAACAAGGAGAGGGTGGTGGTCCAGGTGCTGGAGTGGGTGAGGAGGAAATGGTGAAACCGTAACAAAGACCTTTTTTTTTCTTTTTAAATGGAGAATTTCTCCAAGGTGAGGTGTCAAGGCTTTGTAAGCTTCCTTGGTTTCACCCTGATTGTTTTTTTTTTGCATGTGAATGTGAGGCGTGGGATCCTGGTAAGCATGGGAAATGCTTCCCCTTCTGTCTATTGTGTCTGTTCTGAGGTAGAAGTTAAGCTTTAAATTAAGAGGGACAAAACGCTTTCTTTGAGTCAATTTACTTTTTCTGCATATAACTGTAGCTCTTTTAAACTCTAAATGGTCTTAATTTGTCAATTTTGAACAGATCTGCCAGGCTGTCTTACAAAGAATGTTGACATGTAAGTGTGTTTGTGATTCCTAGCTCTGTGCAGCCACTGCTGTTTGCTGGACTTGTTCATTGCTAAATCTCAAAGGAGAAACCCTTTGCCTGGGATGCTTTTCCTCTCTTGTGCATAATATTTGTGTCACTGATTTTATATCCCTCTGTTTTCCCTTTCACTCTTGTAAAGTCAATGTCTTCTAACACTGCAGATAACCTCTTGCCTTTTATGCTAGTTCATTTTGATGCTCCCAGCTGCACCATCAGGCTGATATCTGAGCTGATTTTTAACAAACCTGATTGGAAGCAATCTAAACTGTTGTAGCACACAAGTTAAGCTAGAAGAATTTTTTTCTGCTTAGTAAGTTAAAGTTTGAATTTACAAAGGTATGTGCAAGTAAGCTCTTTTGCTGGTTCGTGGTTCGGATTTGCAGACTAATGTTTTGTGAAGCCTATTTTATTTTTATGCTGAGCAAAGACATCTGATGTACATGTGAAGTCTTCAAGAACTGTCCCATGGCCAATGTGCCTGTTTCAGCCTGAGCAGCCCTGATGCTGCTGCTGGGAGCTCAGAGGTAGTAGCACCTGATTTGCATTGCAAATCCCTATGCAGAAAGACTAACCACACACGAGGGTTATTTTTGTCCTGTGTCACCGATGATCTTCATGGTAAGGTGCTGTATCCACTGTACAGTGGAGGAAACGTTTGCTTACACCTCTTCATGATCACCTGCACCTCCTCACGTGCCCTCCACCAATATCTTGGGATAATCTGACTGCGTGGCTGCTCTTTCCTGTCTCCTTAGTGACAGCACTTCACCACTGCTCGTGCTGGCGTGTTTCAGCAACGTGCGCAGCGCTGCTGCAGAGGGTAGTGCTTTTCCTCTGCTGTAAGATGCCTGAAAACCAGGACGTGACACCAGAACTGCTCCCTCCCTTCTGCGTCTCATCCTGTGGGTGCTGCCAGCCCCATGTCTCGCAGGGAGCGTTGTCTGTAGGCAGAGATGCCTTACAGACCTGGCAGAGTGCTTCTAAAAAGGGAAAGCTCTAACAGAAGTGCTTTATTATTTAATATGTATGAGTCCCATCTCAGGTGGCGCTTCAGCAGTGTCGATACTTGAAAAATAACCCTTACAAACACAGGACTAGGGGGATTTGGGGAGAAGCAGGCTGCTGGCAGCCAGGCAGGAGTCTGTGCTAACCTGCTCTTCAGCTGACCTTCCCGTTTGTGCAGCCTGCACTGCCACTGACACACACAGTCTGTGTGCCTGAAAATGTATTAAACGACTTTTATATAAGATATTTTTGCTAGTGAGTACTTTTGGGTCACCTTTGAGGGGTTTCACTTAACTACTCAGCTGCTTTGAAGACCATGAGGACGCTTTATGTAAAATAATTCACTGTTAATGCAGACCTTCACAGGAGGAGAAGGACAGGCTGAGAGTAGCATGGGAGCACTGTGCTTCATAGCGCTGATCTTGCTGTACTGAACTCCTGTGCCCAAGGATAACTAGAGTTTATCTCCTTTTCTCTGTTCTCCCCTACTTGACCTTAAAGTATTCCTCAGCAGGGGAGGAGAGTATTACATATTAACACTGTGGACTGCCTCATGGAAGGCATAAGCCTGTTTGCTACCCCAGCTCAGGAAATTTCCTTTTCAGGGTGTTCACTGAATGATCTCAATAAACAAACCAAACTCTTAACTGTTAAAAGAGGAGGCTTTTAAAGGTAGGATGGGACAAGAAACAGAAAAACTGCTGCTGCAGCAGGCTATAAAGCAAAGGGTCTCTCGGGCTTTGAGTGGTGTGGGCTGATGGTCAAGGCAATGTGCTGCACAAGCTGCCAGCCTGTTTGACCTCTACCAGTCATTTTGGGGCAGATCTAGCTTTTGAAGGGATTTCTGCTAAGCAAATGTAACATGAGGTCCCACTGCTGTTACAGATGTGTGGCACTCAGCAGCGTGCTCTGTTTTTGGCAAGGGCAGTTAAGACTTTTGTTTCCAAGGGTTGTTAATTCAAAGCCTGCTTGTGCCAATCCCTGCCTACAGACAGACTTTTCTCCCGTGCAGCTTTGCAGTGTTCACACTCACAGATGCACTGCAAAATTAGGATTGGGTTTGGAAATTAAATACTAATTTATGTGCATTTTTAGATGGCTTAATTATTAGCATGTTCTTGGGAATGCTTCTAAATGGGTTCAAGGTTAGTGTTAATAGTTTCCGAGTCTCTGTGTCACTTTTGAAAAAAAATCATAAGAATTTCGTGCTGCTGAATGGCTTCTGCACATTTCCCTAATGGGGTCACCTTCTTAAAGGGGCACAAATTGCTTGTTCCTTTTAGTTCCTGTGTGTTGTTTAGTGTCACAGTTGCTTCCATTTCAGTTTCTCTCATTGTGTTTTTGTGTCTTTATTTTGGGGTCTAGGGGTGCTTGATGCTGTTGGTAAAGAGAAGCAGGAAGATGCTTCCACGTTGCAAGCTATGAGGTTCTGGTAAGAAGGGCTGTTCCTCTGAATAATCCACTTTTATCCACTGTGATGCTTGTACTGAAATAGGGGGAATGTGCTACTTATGTTAAGTATTCTCCTCTCTAATAAAATATGTGCGTGCACATAAAAATGCATGCAAAAAGATAAGCGTCAGGTAGGAAAGGGTAGGGCTGGAAACAATCTGGGAGCGCCCTCTTGACATGTAGTGAGTTTCCCCTGTCAAGTTTTCTCACTCTGCTTCTGAGCAGAAACCCCTGGAAGGTGCTGTCGTCTTCTCCTCCAATTCCTGCTTCCAAACCCATTTTGTCTAACAACTTTGTACACGTCAAGCCACTCCTGTCCTGTGCAGGGGTATACATTTGACTGAAGTTCATAAATCTGACAGCTACGTAGTGTTGAGTAATCAATAGGTTTTTTAGAACACATACAAAAATGTATATATTTCTGGCAACTTGTAAGATAGATGTAGAAGAAAAATGAGTCACTCACCTCAGTCAGTACCTGGTTGATCATACTTCCTGTGCATTGTTTCTGAATATTTCCTTGTCCTTTGTAGGCTCAATGTGTTCAACGTGTCAGTTTATACAAGCGCGGTTCATCCGGATTCCTTGCAGCAGTTTTTCAGACACACCCTGACCGAGGTTCTTACCTACAACCCCTTGTTGAAAGGTAGGAGTAGGCGGGGAGGAGTGAGTGTCTCCAGGGTGTGTTGTTGTGGTGTGTCCGCAGCTCCAGCCCACCCAGGCCTCGCTGGATGGAGTCCAGCCTGGAGGACCCAGAGCCAGAGAAGCTGCCTGACCCCCTGGCTCTTTCTCCGGGGCTGTATGAGCAGGGTGCCAGATGGGACAGAAAAATTCATCTGGGCTTTAGAGGGCTGTAGTTCAGGAGAAAACTTTAGGTGGAAAATCAGTGCCTTCAAACAGAGCTTCGGCCAATGGCTTGTGAACAGATATTTGGTGTAACATCTAATCTATAGAATCTATGATTCTAATAGCAGCCTTTACGGAGCGGACGTGGGAGAGCTGTGGCCTCTGGGAGTAGTTCTGGCCAAAGGAGGAAGCAGGAGGGAGAGGTGGGGCTGCACAGAGCGCTTGGGGCTAGAATAGTCTGGTCCCTGTGTGTGTTTGGGTTTAAGCACAAGGCATGGCCTTCCACTGCTGACTGGGTGTTTCTTTTGGTAGATCAGAGATACAGGCAGGAAGGCTTCTAACCCGTGATTGGTAGTTGTGAAGCTTGGTGTTTTTAGGAAGAAATATGTTTGGGCTACAAGATCTGTGGTAAAGTCATTCTGGGCTATGATCTAGAGCTGCTTACCTGTTGTGTGGGAGAGCTGTGTCATCGCTGGCTTCCAGCTGAAAGAGACTGTTGAGGAGAATGATGATTCCTTGCTGGTTCTCTGGGCATGCGTTCTGTTGGCCCACAAACGTGTGATCTCAAGAAGGAGCTTTGAGAGGACAGTGCTGTAGTGAAATGGCACGGTCCTTGGTGCCACAGTTCATGTTCCAAAGGTGAATGAGAGAGAAAGGATTTCACATTAGGAAGCATTTCTTCTCAGCAAGGGTCATTAGCCTTTGGAAGGGGCTGCCCAGGGAGGTGGTGGAGTCACCATCTCTGGAGGTGTTTAAGAAAAGCCTGGCCATGGCACTTAGTGCCCTGGTCTAGTTGCCATGGTGGTGTCAGGGCAAGGGTTGGACTCGATGATCCCAGAGGGCTCTTCCAACCTGACTGATTCTGTGATTCTGTGATCAGACAGTTTTTAATGTCAAAGGGAAATCTTGTGTGGTTAAGTTGTGTGTTTTGGTGTATTTTAACGTCTACTGCTGAAGAGTAAACTTTTCTTTTTCTGGGTACAGTGTCTGATGCCATCCACATGCAGAAAGAGTGGAGCTTTACAAGAAGTTGTTCGCTGCTCACTACCTTGTATCGCAAAGTAAGTCTTCCTGGTTTCACAAGAACTTTGCTGTGTTGGGTTTATACTCATTGAAATATCTGAAATGAGATTATTTGAAAACAGTGCGTTCCAGTTGCAGAACCTGAACCAGCTGGCAGAAATTGTAGGCAGTGTGGAGCGTGAAGAAGTAGTACTGCTTTTGTGCAAGTACTTTGGAAGAAAAAGACTTTTGTGCAAAGCTCTTAATGAGAACAAAGGAAATAATTGAAGAAGTGAGTTTTTACTGTTAGAGAACACGACATGACTTCTGAAAGAGCTGGAATATTACTGTTTATTTTAGCCAGTGCTGGTTCCCAGCCAGAATGATACTTGGCCCTGGAAAGCTGATGCAAAAGATGCACGCAAGGTTTTTCAAGAGTCATGCAAAAGCCATCTGCTTGTTAATCCTGACAGTGTATTTCACTCCTGTGGGTGGATGTCAGAGCTAAAATGAATCTCCATCGCTCTTCCAGCTGTTGGTGGCATTCAGTGCAAAGGAGTCTATCTGCCAGCTGCAGCAAGTCCTGGAGACCCACGAGGTGAACTGGCAGCATGTCCTCTCCTGTGTTTCCACGCTGGTAGTCTGTCAGGCTGAGGCCGAGCAGCTCTTCAAAGGTCAGTAGGTATTGGCAAGCCTGCAAGCTCGTGTCTGCTTGTTGCTTCTCAGGTGCTGCGGGGGGAAACCACGCCGACTGCTGTAGCACAGAGTCATCCATAGCTGCTGTTTTGAGATTCCTGCATGGAAAAGAACAGCAGAAAATCTGCTTTTCTGTTCAGTCATTGGCAATGTGAATGCCAGGCCTTGTGCCTGATGCTTCTCAAACAGTGTACAGCTGAGTGGTTATTTGATAATTACCTTAATTATTAATTGGAGTGGTGATTACTGACGCTTAGTTCTTCTATCTCACCTTTGCTAGCAGACCTTGTTAGAGTTTCTTGCCGATTATCTCATTGCTGGATCCTCTGCAATTCTTGAAATCCCAGAGTATTTGACTGTTGAAAGTGCATGAAAAAATATGAGCAGGTCCCAAAGGTTCCCCAAGCTGCAATACACATCCTTCTTTGTGTGGCAGATGTTTTATCACAGATATTTGTCTTCATTTACTGTAGAAAATTACAGCACAGTTGTCAAGAGCAAAGTCTGAGGTTATTGTTTTATGTTTCTAGATCTACTGAGCCATCTCCTGAGGAAGGCCTTTGAGAATTATGACATGGAAAATATGATCACTGCATTCCTGATAGCTCGTCAGGCTGCTCTGGAGGGCCCTGCTGTGTTCATGCCTTACTCTGAATGGTTTAAGGTAAGGCTAAATGAGGCCTGACTGGTAATCTTTGTTTTCAGTATGTGAGAAACCTGTGCATAAGGAGTGCTCTGCTGCACAGCCAAAGCCTAGTTTCAGACAAGATAGCCAGGAATTAGAGAGAGAGAGAGAGGACAAAAAAGAGTAACAAGTGGCTGTATTGGTATTAGGAATGATTTAATATTTATTACTGCCTTTATGTCTGCAAAGAATATTTATTTGGCTTTCTCCAGTCTTCCCTTCTTTGATCTTTCAAGTCCATCGTGCCTCCTCTAGTTATTTGTCAGGAATGCAGACATGTAATTCCTGTTATAACCATAATCTTGGATGTGTTTCAGTATCTTGATAACCAGCACTGTTGTTATTGCGTAAGCTGTGGGTTATTGCAGATGAAGCATTCCTGTTTCCTGGATGTTTGCATGCAGCTGTAATTGCTCTGTTTGACCTTACAGCTAATGGGTTGTTAGCTTTGAGTTGTAAACACGTAGGTATTTTAGGTATGCAAATCTCCACGTAATTTAAACCTGTAAATGCATTTGTATGAGTTTGACAATCTAAACTCAGCCTTTGCTGACAGTGTTCAGGATGTATCAAAAGGTAAACTGCTCTGTTTAGTCCTCAGGCTGGCTTCTTTTCTTTCTAATGCCCAGATAAACCTGTGTAGAAACCAGCAGATTTATGGTTCCCTCATGAATCTCACCCCTTTGGTGCATTTTGGTGTTGCCTTGTTTAACTCCTCATAGTGGCACATCAGAATGAACTTTGAGCATGACGTGGCAAGCGTTCTGGAAACTGGACAAAGAAACTCCAAGAAACCTTCTGTAGAGACTTCTATAGACTTTCTCTGGAGACGTTTCTCCAGAAAGATTCTCTTGGCAGAAAGCAGATATCTGTAACAGCTGTCTGGGATTCGTGTGCTGAGTTACAGCACTGCTGGGATGGGGATTCTCTCCACGCTGAAAGGCTGCGTTGTCATTGTCCCCTGTTCCAGTCCTCCTTTGGGAACGCTGGTGGTCACCACGGGAGCAGTAAGAAAGCTCTGGTCTTCCTCTTCGAGTTCTTGTCGGAGCTAGTGCCCTTTGAAGCAGCGCCGTACTTGAAGGTGAGAAGATGCTGGTACAGATGGTTTTCTAAAGACTGACACAGAACTGCTCCCAAGTGAACATACTTGTGCCTTTGACTAGGTTCAGCATGTTATTAATGTTCTTATAGTAATTGCATTATTTCTGATCCACTATTCAAAACCTTTTCTCCCTGAGATAAGGAAGTATGAGATTCTTTGATTTATTTGACAAGAAGAATTATTAATTTCATGGAGTTAAATTTAAGCACTTTAGTGGGTTTTTTTGTTTGTTGCTGTTGGGGCAAAATTGCATGTCAGTTGCCATGAAAATGGCTTATCTTAAAACAAGCATTAATATCTTCTTTGGGGAATATTTGAGGTAAATGACTGTGAACATTAACCAGAATTTTAGACTAATTTCCTCTAAAAATAACAAATCTTGTTTTGAATGTCCCATTTCAGGTCCATATAATGTACCCACCTTTTGTGCCAACAAAACATCGCTCTATTCTCTTGGAGTACATCGCTCTGGCTAAAACCAGGCTGGCCGACCTCAAGGTTAGTAAAATTTGCCTCTTTGAAAAGAGTTCTGTCAAAATCCTGGCTGTGTTGTGACCACGT
Source organism: Nyctibius grandis (assembly GCF_013368605.1). Lineage (NCBI taxonomy): Eukaryota > Metazoa > Chordata > Aves > Nyctibiiformes > Nyctibiidae > Nyctibius > Nyctibius grandis. Next base: position 22,200,307 of record NC_090669.1, on the reverse strand, counting down.
GCATCTCTCTAACATCACACAGGTTGCTATAGAAGATATGGGGCTCTATGAAGACTTGTCTTCCACAGCTGAAGCTGTGCAGGTACGGCCAGTCTGTCCAACAGCCTTCTCATCAGTCATGGCCCTTTTCCTCTGGAGAAGAGCTTCTTAAAGCTTCTCCAGCTTTAAGACGGAGGGGTTAGTGGCCAGAAATATGCAGATTCTTCCCAGATTTCATGAAAACTAGTCTTACACAAGGGACAAACAGACTGTGATGAGTGTTCTGTGATGAGGCTGCAGAGGAACGCAGCAATTAGCCAGCCAGCTACTGGCCAAGCAGCACCTACATTAGCCAGCCAGTCAGCACCTGCTGTTTGAAGCAGGAAAATGCTGGCTCCCTCTTACCCATCCTGTACTGTGGGGTATAGAAAATAAATGGAAGATTCTGTGGGGGAGGATTTAAGGGACAAAGGGAGATCTACTGGTGTTGTATGGTGTGGGGATGCAGAGCACAGGTTTGCAGGAACTGGGGCTGCGTTAGCTCTGCTGATTGACCATCTTGTACAACGGTGACACTTCCCTCGATGGATTTGCTGCCAATGATTTGATCACATAGGAAAGCATTTTATATATATATCTTGATTCTTTTCAGTATAGCATGTCATCTATTTGGTGTTGTATTCAAAGTCTTCATATTTAAAGGAGATTTGGGGAGGGAATCTGCAGTTTCACACTGTGGTTCATGATAAGTTCTGGGTAACAACAGTGATTGATAACAAAGCATTTGGCTCTATTGCTCCTTCCTATATATTGATCACAAGTATGGCAGTCTTGGGGGCCTCATTTATACAGGCAGTCAACTGGAGTACGTGAAATACAGGCTGGTGACAGGGTAGTTGAAGCTACTGCAATGAAATCTAGTCCTGTGATGAACTGAAAGTCGAAGTGAAGACTTCATTTAATTTCTTCCAAGTCTGATCTGTTGTTCCATTGAGAAACTGGCCTGGGTTGTTGCAGTCTTAAGATGTTTTGTGGCTTGAACAAGGCGGCAGTCCCTCTGCCTGGAGCGTAGTAGCACAGGCTGGAAGCCAAGATTATGGGTCTTATGAACAAAAATAGAATAACAATAAACCAAATTCAGAACAGGCAAGATACTGTCCCTGTGGGGGACAATTGAATAAACGACGTGATGTGAAGCAGGAGTATCTGCTGCAGGTGGTGTGTGCAGAAGGACACAGACCTTTGGGCTGCCCCTGAATAGCTGTTTTAAATAACAGCCTTGCAAGGCAGGCTGGTGTTCAGGCCCTGTCTCTGTCCTGCAGTCTTACTCTGCGTATCAGGTACTTCTTGTTATTCGATTGCGTTTGTTCAGCTGCTTCCCTTCGCAGCAGACAACTGTTACTAACCCTGAAAGAACAAGCAGGAAGATTATAGTCACCCTTGATTCCTCACATCATTCTCTCATTGTTATTTGCGTGAGCCAGCCCCAGGGCCAGGCGCTTCGTGACGTTGAGAAGGCCCTTCAGATATTTGAAAACACAAGGAAGATCCCAACGTCTGTGATAGAAGCCAGGTACCGTGTGCTTTTCAACTCCTCTTGGTTTTAGCTGTAATAATAATACAAGCCAAGTCCAAATCAAAATAACAAAACAAGAAAAATTGAGAATGTGAGCAAAGGAGGTTTGGGGAAATTCTTTCTGTGTTATCCGCTTCCTCAACAGTCGTCTAAGTAGAGGCTATTTTGTGCGGAGAGTGAAAAGGCATAAGCACAGCTGCAAGAGAAGTCCACAATTGTTAAATAAATAAAAAGCAAAATTAAAGAAATTAATAAGTATTGGCTAATCTGGGCTTGATTTATCTGTGGCTATTCCTGTTTCCATGAATATTTCTTATTTGCAGGAGCCAGATGAATTCTTGAGGTAATGCCATGGCACTTTGCAGCTCTGGTACTGTTAATATTTTGTTCTGTTTCTTTTCTGTCTCAGTATTTTCAGGCGACCATATTATACTTCCTGGTTTCTTCCTGCTTTGCTCAGGCCACGTGTGGTTAGTATTTGTTTTCAGCTTTTTTTTGATCCTCCCCTTTAGATGTGTGTTTGTAGACAGGTAATTTGTGCCTAACCTGCCTGCTCTTCTGTTGCAGCTCCCTAGAACCCCAGATGTGCGCATGGCTTTTATCAACTCTTTAAAGAGGTATTGAGATTTCCTGGTGTTATTTTCTGGAGTTCTGGACTTTCTCTTCAGAACATTTGACTTTACATCAGATTACTGGAGGCTTTGACACCTTGCTTGAGTGTTGGCTAACCCTTGGCAGGGCTTTGTGGCCAGGCTTGTGGCTTGCAGGTTGTGGATGAGGTAACTTATCTCTGTAGGTGAATGTCTTCAGTTCAGTAATTAGTTCTCTAGCCACTGTGAAACCATTATCTAGGAGTCCCATGCAGCCCTCTGACTGCAGGCCATGGATATTTTTATGCAAAGTTGGGAGGATGCTCTTTGGGAGAGGGTATGGGAGAAGGGGGAGATGAAATTTAAAGTCTCAGGAGAATGCAGCCTGTCTCAGAACTCAAGCTTGTCCTGTAAGCGTGTTTAAAAGTGCTTTCCTGCATTGCAGAAACAACTTGATTTTAAACCCAGCAATCCCTCTGTAACCTCTCATGAAGAAAAAACGTTCACGACGCTGCGTACAGATGAGGCGTTTGGTCCTGCCTTGTTATTCCAGTCTGACTCTCAAAAAAGACTGCATCATTTTTTAAAATTAAAGTTGTGAGAGAAGCAGCTGAGTTCTAGGGATCCTCATGTAACAGGTTTAATACTGAGTGCCTACGCAGCAAGTGTTGGAGGTCAAGCTTTGGTCTCCCTCACATTAGTGTTTTAGATGTGGGAATGCTGCATGTCACATTGCTTACACCCTTATGTGACCTTAGACACGTACTATATATGACATAGCTATTAATACATGCATTAATAATATATATACAGTATTTTTGTGTCGTGTGTGTTACCCATGTGTAATACTTGCTATGAAAGCCTTGGGTATAAATTTCTGGCCCTCGTGTCAGATGATGATTAAAAAATGCTTCAGATGCTCTGTATGCTTTGGACCCTCTGTAATTACATTTCATAGCATATCTGCTGTTTATGCTTATATTTAATAAAGCTGAAGTTTGAATGGGGTTATGTGGTATAATAAATGCTTTTTTTTTTATTTTAGAGCTGATAAAATACCCTCAAACTTGTACTCCACATACATGCAAGCCTGTCGTGATGTGAAAGAGAAAATGTTACAAGGTAAAAAATAGAACATTTACTTATGGATCAGTTTGAATAAAAGTTAATATTTCCATTGACGCCCTCCTGAATTGAAAACTTTCAAAAAGTTACAGCTGATTAGGTCTTTAATCTAGATGTAAAGATGTGTATGTCCTTTATGTCTTACTAAGGTGTTAAATAGTTACTCTCGTAATGGCTTTCTCTGCCTGTCCTGCTCGGGTGGGATTTTTGCAGACTGTGCAGAGCTCTGTGCTGAGGCTGCAGCTGCTGCCTGACTGAAATCAAGCTCAAATTCATCTCCATGAATCAGCGTTTGCAGCTCGAATGCTTCTGGGCTCCAGCTAGCCTGGGGTGTGAACCTGCTGCGTTGATCCCTTGTGGAATAGCGCTTGTGCTGTCTGAACTCGCCATCACCCCCTTTAAGGGGGATCCTCTACATGTGTTTGGGTGGGGAGGCCCCACTAGTTTCAGGTCCCATCACTGCAGCCACGTTACTGGTGCAGCGTGTATCATGTAATAGATATTTAATGAATCTCCTATCTCTTTCAGCAAGAGGGTGTTTCAAACGCATCTTAAAACGGACAACATCCTCACCACAGGTTTATATGAGATGAAAAAGTCAGGCTAGTGAGCAGGGGTTGTTCCTGGAGTGTGGTGGAGATCAGTGTACTCTGTGTACAGAGGCAGATCTGTAACTGGCTCCTGCTCAGGGCACTTGGGGCATTTGAAGCTCTCTGGAGATGCTGTAGCTCCAGAGGTGTGACCACACAGGCCTGGGGAACCGCAGATGTGCAGGAGTCGGGCTGTGGAGGCTGTCCTGGCAACTGGCAGGGATGCAGGATCCCTGCCTGCTGGGATGGGCTGGATCCCAGGGGGCAGCCAGAGCTCTGCAGGAGGCCTGCAATTACCAGTGAGTTCTAGTGGCACAGCCTCAGCCATGTCCCCTGCATCCTGCTTGGCCTCATCTCCATCCCCTGCATCCTCATCCCCTCCCCTGCATCCTCATCCATCCCTGGGGCTCTTGCACAGAGACTGGATTTAGGGCAGGGCTGAGCACTGCTCAGCTCTAAGCCTGCCCTGCTCACTCTTGCACATGAAGGTGACTCAGCAGTCTCCTAACACCTCGTTGCTTTACAGTGTGTTTGTAACAAGTATTAATTTTAACCTTTGTTAGTGACTTTTCTTGTTCATGGTCGAGTTGGTTCTGGCCCACGTACAAGACGCCGCTGCTGTCTGACAAACCTACTGGGTGGCTTTTGGGGCCGTGCTGTGGCAGCTTGTTGCTGGTGGCACTCTCTTTCTAGTGGTAAAAGGAATTTCCTTTTATTTCTTGTTTTAAACAAAAACCAGAATGGAGTAAGACAGAACATCCGTAGATGTTGCATGGTGTTGGGCTAGAGGAGAAGCTGATGATAATTAAGTAAGGATAATGTGTTGCATTTCTCTCTTGCTTGTCTAGATGCATCAAAAGTAGAGACCAGCCATTCCAAAGAGCCTGTTGAGCAGCTGAAGGCTGAACTGGCTGCACTAAGGATGCTGACTGTGGACCAGGCTAAATATGAAGGTATGCAGGAGGGCAGGTTATAACTACCCATGACTGACTGTTACAAAAGCTGCGTTAATAAAACGTGGCTAATGCTAGCCAAAGCAACAGCATTGCTTACTGGCCACTGGTACCTGAAGGTGGTAATCTTTCAGATCTGTATAATCCTTCCAGCTATGAATATATATATATATTTTAATGTCTGACGTATTTCCCGTGCCTGAGTTTGGAACTTCAGGTCTACATCTTTGTGATGATCCCTTGGTTGCCAAGATGGGCAGCCCCATTCCTGGGGCTTGCCTGGTGACTTGGGCCCCCTCTTGAAGGCTGTGTCCTTTCTGGTGTGAAAAACTATTCTTGATGGGCGTGGGTAATGGGACTGGGGAAAAGTAATGCTGTCTTCTCAAATGAAGATGATGATTACTGTGTTCCTGCTAATGTTTTTTGCTCATTAAGGCTTTTCATAACATCCTTTGGGCTCTGATCAACTGAAGTATATATTTCACTTGTTCTTCTTCCTGCTGTGTGGAGTTGTAAATCTTTCATGCCTTCTGTTCTGGTTCTCCTCTTGTCCTGTCACCTTCCTGCAGATGTGCCAGCACAGATCGCCGTGATTTCGGACAGACTCACAAGCGTCTTGGGCCACAGCAGTGATGAGAACGAAGCTGCTACTTTGAATTCTCCAATCCAAGTTGACATTTCTGCCCCCAGGCTGGACCACGGCCATCAGAGTGTGAGTACCATCTGGCTTGGGGTGAGAAACAGTGGGGCTGAGCAGGTAAAAATGCATCTGGGTAGTATGAAAGGTTGCTTTGTCTGGGGAGAACAGGAAATACACTTCTCCTTTTGTCTACCTTGTGCACAGACTATTCATATGGTTTAACCTCCTGGAAGTCATTGGGTGTCTGGTGGCGAGATCTAGAGATATATTCTATCAGAGCAGCCCTGTGATGAGCTAGGCTTTCTTCACCAGGCTCCTCTAGATGTTTGTTGTGTGCTGGGATCGTTCCTGGGCCGGTATGGGCTTAACTTTCCATCTCTTCTTAGTGCCAGTGGATCTGTACAACTTGCAGTGAATGTCATGAACCAATTTGTCTCCTTGTTTTAGTGTCAGGAAATACACGGCAGAAAAGTGGATCTAGATATCCAGCCCGACAAGTAGGAATTAGCAGTGTCTCTTATTCCAGGTTGTTGATCTTCTGCTGACATCGTTCTGCCAAAACCTAATAGCTGCTTCCTATTTTAACCCTCCTGACAGGTAAGATGCGAGTAAAAGAGTAGGGAAATCAAAACTGGCGAATACACTGAAATTCCAGCACTTGTCCAGGGGTTAGGAGGGACTCTGGGTTGTTCATCCCCACTGCACCAGGCTGGCACTTGCAGGCTGCTTTATTCTGAGTTTCTGTAATCTAAGAACTAATGTGCTTTGATGTATATATGTAAATAAAATATGTTTCTCCTCTGTTGTTACTGATCCCTTCAGAAAAAGGTGGAATTTGGCTCTGCTTTGTGCTCTGTGGCAACGTATAAAAACTTTCCACAAATACCACGTGCTCAGGTTGGCGTTTTCAGCTCAGGGGTGGGGAATGAAGCAGATTCTTTTTGTCCAGGAATTACTTGCTGGCTGACACTAAACATCAGGAGAGGACCATGTTGGTCTTTTGACAGTGAGCACTGATGTCTTAGGGGTGTCTTTCAGTGCTTTTGCAGATCCAGGCACCTCAACCTTCATCCCTAATGCCATATCTAATATAAAATGAGTGAGGCATAACATCTAACACTGCAGGCACAGGAAGAGCAGCATGGTACATCATCTCTCTACCTCCTGTACCCTCTTCCCCCTGGAAGTGACTCTGATTCTGGCCTGTGTGAGGGGGGAGAGGTAGCACTGCTCCACCACTGGACGGACTCTGTTAGTAGCCATGTCCTGCATGATGCAGCAGAAGTCTGTAAACATTATGGTCAACATTTCACTGGAAAATTGCTTTGTTGAAAAATACCAACGCACTGACAAGCTGCCTGTGGTGCCAGCTGCTGACGGTGCTAACAAGGTGGCTGCCTCTCTGGAGTGCAGCGTGCTTTGGCAGCCAGTGCATCTGTCCCTCTCTTTTACACTGTTTTGCCCTGGAGCAGATGACTCTGTATTGAAAACCTGTGCTGAAAAGTAGCTGTGATAAACAAGAGCATCCCAGGAAATTGTTTCTAAACCCAACTCCCCATCGGATCTCCCCTGAGGATGTCTTTTTCTGTCAGCTGGGTAGGAATGCCAGTAGGAAGGTCACTCCTTTGTTTTGTAACAGAAGCTTGTCCTATTAATTCCTTTTTTGCTCTTGCTTTGGTTTTTGATCCCATTTATTGCTCTGCCTCTGTTTACCTTGCCTCTCCATCTGAAAAAATAGCTGTCTGTGCCCCAGGCAGCTCCCTCCTCTCCTTGTTGTCACCTCTGAACCTCTTTGACTGTGTATTATCCAGCATTTGAGGCAGAGCACTGGTGGAGTTCATGTCTTTGTAGGGGTCCTCTGTTCAGATGCTCCAAAAATGACACTTCCTTTGAGCCTATAAATGCAGTGATAATTGTCCTGTACTTACAGACAAGTACGGCTCAGGTTCATTGTGTCTGAGCATTTTTAAATACCTCTTCCTGTATCGGGGATAAAAAGCAGCAGTAAAATGCACATGTGGTTTTTACCTTCTGCAGGCAGGGACCATGTCTCTCCTTGTTTGTGAAGATGATGTGTGGACACAGGAAACTCTTACCTGCGCTTCTGGGCAGGCTCTGCCAGCTTCTTTATCATCAGGTTAGTTTTCCAACCACGAATCATATGGTTATAGCGTGCTGAAGGCTATCCTACCTCCATTTCCTGAGCTGTGGGGCATGCACCTGTCTGGACTGCACTGTGGAGGGACTTCACTAGCTTTCAAGCTTCCAAAAAAATCTCATTTCAGTCAAGTAGTGTGGACATGCTCTCAGGAATGTGAGCTGAATGTTTTCCTACAGAAATACTACTGCAGAAGGTTAATGCATTCTGAGATACATTTTAACAGAAGCTAAAATAAGCAAGTTTGTGAACAGAGCCAAAAGAAAAATAGTAGAATGCTTCATTCCTAAGCTTTGACATTGAATAATTCAGTTGTACACCCCTTTTAAAAATAAAAGACCCCCAAATCTGGGGTGCAGCAGTGTATGGTTTTCTTTTAAAGAACTGCTGGTTGTATTTCCTTTGCCCCATGATGTTGCAAGGGTGAAATTAAAAGGCTGATAGACTAGATGAGCTGTCCTAAACGCTAAAAAGCCTTGAGAGTCTCAGATTTTGCTGGGCTGAATGTACAGCTGGTTGCTTCAAGTTACTGCGTTACAGAAACAAATTTTGCTGCGGGTTGACCAAAGGTAGCTGCACAATTTCAAGGAAGGAAGAATGTGTTTTATGTAACTGGTGCATCTCATCTGCTAAATTGATATTGCTGCACTAATTAGTCAATGGGGAGAAGCAATGTTCTGCTACTCGATTAATTCTGAGGTTTTTTTCTGAGAAAGGTTGTTTTGTTACAAATGAAATGTCTCTCTCTTCAGTTATTTACTTATGTTTGGCTTGCAGGGCCCTTCCCTGAACGATGCTCATATTTTAGGACTAGCAGCTTTTGTGATCCACTTAAGTGAATCCAGAGCTTTAATTCCTGAAGTGGAAGCCAATTTTGGGATTTCTCAGCTTGTTCCTGAAAAGGTCCTTTCTGTTTCTGAGTACTGGAACCGCTTGCTAGTGTGCAGGACAGCAGAGTCGTTTGCCTTCTGCATGAGGTGAGATCATGCATCTGCCACCTCCTTGCTTCCCTGGGTGGTGGGTTTAGGTGTGCCACAGGATGGGTGCTGGTAAAGCTCCCATGCCGCCACGGAGGATTTCCAGAGCATCTGTAGGTGTTTGTGCTGCACAGAGGTGCTGCACAGAGCAACAGGTTGATGGTGATCCCGCGTGAAACAGCGTCCTGATGATTGTCCTGCCTGCTGGCTGGGTGCTCTCAAAGGTTGTAGTTTAGTCTCTGGTTCTGAAATTTGTGCCATTAACGTACTTGGGGTTGGGAGCACATAAACAGAAGTGGTCCCAAAAGCAAATGGGTTTGGCACATGTTGGTTAAAAGCATTTTTAACACTCAGTCTTTTTTTTGAGTTTGGATTCTCATGATTGACCCAACCAGGTAATGGAATTCCTTCTTGTTCTCTCTCAGGTTTTGCACTGCAGCAGCATCTTATCTTATGTGCAAGTTTCCATCCTACTCCCATGAAGACCTGTGTGCCTTGCTTCCTCCTAACCTTGTTAAAAAGGTAAAAGGAAAAAAGTGTTGCTACTACTTATGAGAAAGGCCAGTCTCAGTTCAGTTTCCCGCTGCAGACTCCTGTGCAACTATAACTTGTACAAAGGAAAGTATATAAAAATGCATCTTTGTACCCTCCCATCTTGTGTATTTGCTTGTTTGGCAGCTTCACACAACCAGAGGTTGCACTGGGCCTTTTTTTTTTGTGGTGGAAAAGTGCAGGGTTGTTATGCCTTTGTTTTAGCTGCAGCACATCGTGCCACGGCTGTGCTTGGAAGCTCGGGGGATCCTGCGTGAGGAGGGTAAAACTGACCTAAGCTGGAGTTCCCTGTCATGCCCCTCTCTAAACTACAGAAGAGCCAGCCTCTGTTTGTGGAAGCAAGCACGCTTTCAAGAGCTCTTGAAAGAAAAAGCATTCCAGGTATAAATCTTTTCCGTGACTTACGTTCATCCTGTAATTCTCATTTTTCAGATCTGCCCTTTGCAATTTCCTTATTGGTGATAAAAAGCTTCTTGTAAAACCTTAACGCCTGGAAAGCTGGTCTGACAGTTGGAAGGTGTCATGTGTGCTAGGTGATGTGCTCAGTGTTATTTGTAGATGATAAGGTAGAAATAGAAAACTAGAGGTAAAGCTTTGGTGTCCTGCTTATTGCAAAAGCAGAAGGCTTGACGAGATAGACCTTATCTGTAAGAAAATTATCAGGAACTGCAGAGAAAAGACTTGTCCATAATCTTAGCTTCCTGCTGTGAAGTGATGGTGAGTCAAATAACTGAAAATACTTGTTGCTTTTTTTGGAGCTTTGTCTAAATGTCGCTGTTCTCCTCAACCACCTGTCTTGGGTTGTTTGGCTCTGCCTTGCTGTGAGGCAGGTTAACGTCTCGGGTGTTCTCTTTATACCATCCTTGCAGTGCATCTGATTTGACAGCGTTTCTTTTTAACCTAGTTCATATAAAACCAGTTTGTCTTTGTGCAGAGGAGTTGTCGTGTTACTAGAATGACTGCTGTGCTTGGCTAGCTTGGTGTACAAAGCTAAAACACCTTTGCATTATAACCCTTCTTTGATGCCTACACCAGTCTGTCTGACTACGGTGCTTTGTTCATTTCAGCATTTATTTCTAATAACGTACGTTGGTATCTAGACTTTAAGATGAGCATGTTTGGAAATGTCAAAGGGGTGGGTGGGTGTGAGAGATGCTTTATAGGCTTGCTTCCAGTACATTTTTGAATGCCAGTGGGGTTTTGGTTTAGATTTCTTGCAAGGGAAACCATACAGGAACTTCCTTGGGTTGATGTTTCCTGTTTCATATCTCTTATCTGCATGGGATCGTGTCTGGGTGTGGGTGAAGGTGGGTTTTATGGTGGGAAGAAGGTGGCTGTTCTGCACAAGTTCCTTGCCTTGCAGGTCTGCCCTCTTACCTAAAGCGTTGCTTTTCCCAGTTGTCTTTCAGGGAGTGGCTGCTGTTGGAGCTGGAGGTGTACCCCGAAAAGGATATTCTCTCTGCTTCAGAAAGGTAAGTGCAGAGGGGCTCTGTTGAACAGGGAATAGTTCAAGAGACTTTCCCACACAAATTAAGAAAAAGCATTGAAGATCAGGAAGTTAACAACAAAAGTAAATAAACAAGCTGCTGCGAGACACAAATGCCTGTTGACTACTAGGGTTTGCCCAGAGTTCAAGCAGTGCTAGAATGAGGCACGTGTTTTAACTTGAGGAAGTTCACCAGGATAACCTCTGGCCTGTGTGTGCAGTCCTTCCAAATAACTTTTAACAAAACCTCCCCATTTCTGGAAGCAAGAGATGGCTGATACCAGGACATGTGGTGGTGGCTTGTGCGTAGCTCTTCTTAAACCTGCACTGATGTGGGTGCTTGGGTCATTCTGCTTCACTTGGTGCGTGAACTTCCTTTCACGTTAAGGGAAGGGCACCATTAAAACACCACGATAGATTTCCTCTCTTCTCCTTTTCCATATTGCAGGCAGGATTTCCATTACTGGGCCATCTATCAATGGTATCTTCCTGCACCTTCTGCTTCTGGTGGCTGCGATGGAGACCTGGAGAAGGCGTGTGGCATTATCATCAACACCATTCTGGATTCCTCACAGAGGTATTCGGTATTGTGACGTGCACTTCTGCAGAAGGAATGGTTCTGCTAATGACATTGCAAGCTAGGAGCTGTGAGCTTGGGCCTTAGTGGGGCTGTGGAAGCGGTTCTCTTCTCACTGGTCTGGCTGGGAGGTGGCTCTGCATGACTCACCAGTCTTTGCATAAGAATCTTGCTTTAGGTGACAGGGGTCTGGGGCTGAAGTCACAGATAGTCCCTAGTCTGTCTGTCTTTTTTAATTTGAATTTGTTTTCAGATTTGTTCGGCCAGACGAGCATCAGTGCCCCTGAGGAAGTGGCTGAAGCTGGAAAATAAGGAGGGAGGGTTAGAGGAGGGTTGCTGTCTCACCTAGAGCTTACTGAAGGAACATAAATGTTAGAGCTTTATGTTCATCCGAAGCCATTTGACTTTGTTTGAATTGTGTTATCCTCCTGGGCTAACAAGGTTACTTACCTGGTGTGTTTCTTAATTTCAGGTTGGACCTGGGTAGCACAAAGATGTCCATCAATCCTGATATTCTCTGCAAGCTGCAGGTGATTTCAGACTCTGATGTGTATCTGGATGTTCAATCCTTGAATTTGACCAGTCAAAGTATTTCCTAATACCTTGGTGCATGTAAGGCTGACATTTGTTTCTCAGATGTGAGGAGGGGCATGGAGATTGAGAGAGAGATGTTTTTCTTATTGATCTCTCTGTATTACTTCAGAGAAACACAGAGGGTTTGAATGCAAACTAGTGTGTACCGCTGACAAACACTGTTTTTCCCCCACCTCCCTGTGTAGGAGATGGTGCTGGAGCTGGGGTGTAGGCGAAAGCTGCTCTCTGGCTGCTTGGATGCCCAGAGACACTTCTTGTTTGAGATTCTCCAGGAAAGACTGAAAGACAGAAACCACAGCTCTGCTTTGGGGGAGCAGTTATGGAGGCAGCAGGAGCTGCTGCTGCAGAGAAGGTAATTGCGTTGTTAAATTACTCTATTTGCTGCTGTAACCTAGGTGTGTGTTTCCATTTTTGAGCCACTGATAGTACCTTTGGAAGTGGTCTGTGTACATCTCTTTGAAATGCAGGTTCTTTTCTGGGCAGCTGGAAAAATTCCTTGTGCAGTTTCTGTCAGCATGTTTGAGATCTCTCACGTATGACCCACTCTCACACTTCCCTCAGTATCAAAGGCACGTGCCCTGAGAGTGTGGAGTCTGATTCTCTTCTTGATGGTAACCTCAGTTGTGTTTTTATTCTTCCCTGCCCAAGGATTCTGATAGGGCTCCCTGCATCCACTCTGATCACGACTTGTCGAAAAGGAAAGAAAACCATGTTGGACTGTGAAGACTTCTTTCATTTTGTAAACTCGGAGCTGGTATGTGTCGTTAGCCAAATGATAATTTCTTGTTGGTAAATGTTCTAGAAAAAACCTTTGGGTTTAGGACAGGAGTTAAAATGCAGCCAAACTTGAAACAAGTGTTGCTTTATATAGAAATGAAGTTTCTGCATTCTGAGCTGGTACTCAGGATCTCACAGAGTGATTTCGTGTTATCTGAGTCCTCTTGTGCCAGACACCCAAAATGTTTAAAGAAAATCATAAATCAAAAGGGAAGGAATTAATTTTTCTTTCTCTCCTTCCCACAGAAGAACGTCTGTTCCAGAGGGTATGCGCTCTCCTACGACATCACTGCTCACTTCTTCAGGGTAACTGCTAGCTGGAGTAGACTTTTTTTTTTTTACCAGGACACCTGACTATATGCTATTCTTAACGATGAGATGTGCTGTTTGCACCCTTGTCTTGAGAATTATTGGTATAAATTCCGAAAAGAAGAGCAGTAATCCACCAAAGTGAAGAGAAGTAGTGGTAGAGGTTGACTTTAATACAGTAGAGCCAAGCTGGTGGGGGAAGGTGAAGCTGCTGGGCACATGTTTCTTTTGCTGGGCCATGCTGACCCCTACAGTTATCTTTGATTAGTTTACACATGGCTTGGTGAGGTACTTCAAAGCAGTGAAGACAGATGGTTGCAGTCATCTTGTGATTTATCCTCTTCCAGGGCCTGCTTAACGCCAGCTTGGACTGTGAGGAGCCAGCAGAAGGGGTCAACGATGTTCTAACAGCATGTCAAACCCAGTGTCCCATTGTGCTTTTCTCCACAGCGGTAACTTCATATTTCATCTTAAGAGTGCTAGAGGAAAATTTAGTACCGGTTCAGAGCGTTTGTTTTAAACTTCATTTAATATAGACTAAGTGTGGGGGTAGTAATTCTTAACGCCTTTGGAAAGATTGCAGTGTTTTAGTGCCCCTGGTGTCACTGATCTCAGCTCTGGGCACGCAGCCCTGCTTTTGGAGTGTCACTATAGAAGTGGAACAGAGGCTGTTTGAGGGTGAGAAGCTGGGAGACTCGTCCTGGTTTCAGATGCACTAGAGAGGGGCTGGTTGGTATGTGCCAAGCAACCAAAAAAGTCCATAAAACACAGATTTTTCTCTCTCCTGTGCCTGACTCATGCACTGTTTTACATGGGGTTACATGTTTTTGTTGCACGTGGTAAGCACGTACATCACCTTTGCGGAATGGTTCCTTCATGATGACTGGTCCTGCTAGAGGAGTTTCAGAGCACTGTGGTATAACCATGGTCACAAATGACCCTCTTTGCATTTCCAGGATGTGAAACTTAGAATCACAGAATTGTTTTGGCTGGAAACGACCTTTAAGATCGAGTCCAACCGTTAACCCAGCACTGCCAAGGCCACCACTAACCCATGTCCCTCAGCACCACATCTACACGGCTTTTAAATCCCCCCAGGGATGGGGACTCCACCACTGCCCTGGGCAGCCTGTGCCAGTGCTTGACAACCCTTTGGGGAAGGAATTGTCCCTGATCTCCAATCTAAACCTCCCCTGGCACAACTTGAGGCTGTTTCCTCTCATCCTATCACTTGTTACCTGGGAGAAGAGACCAACCCCCCCCTCGCTACACCCTCCTTTCAGGCAGTTGTAGAGAGCGAGAAGGTCTCCCCTCAGCCTCCTTTTCCCCAGGCTAAACACCCCCAGATCCCTCAGTGGCTCATCACACTTGTGCTCCAGACCCTTCACCAGCTTTGTTGCCCTTCTATAGAATCAACTTCTCATGTTTGTTATGAGTGTGTGTAAAATTTAGACTTTTTCATTAAGTGGGAGGAAAAAACCCCATACTTGCCTGCAGACAGCTGCTAAGTACACCACCACTAATGCTGCTGGTTTCCATCTTTCTTCCTAGCTTTGGTGGCCGAGGCTGGAGCCAGTACTTTGCTCTCAGTGGAAGAGACTCTTTGGGGCTCCACTTGCAGCAGAACTGGAAAGACTGAGGGAGTGGCAGTCCTCAGCTACCAGGTGTGTGTGCGGACCCGAGCGTGGCTCTGGGGCAGGAGAACCTGCTCTGAGGGGTCAGGGCCCAGGATGCCTCTTCTCTGGGGCAGGCTGGGTTTCAGCAGGCAGTATGAAATGCTAATGTGGTCTGAGGCGTGTGGGACAGCTACATACAGGTTCCTTCGTAGAGTTTAAACTCAAAATGGGTCATTATAATTATTTAGGCTGGCCTTCTGTGTTATGTGGGTCAGAGTGTTTCACCATAAGGAAAAGAGAATCTTTTTAGAGGAGATTTGTTTGTCCTTGTTAGACAAACACTGGAAATAGCCTTTAGCACAGGGTTGAGTCATTCGCTGGAGCTGCTGCACCCTTTGCTCCCTGGATTGGGTGAATCTCTGGTCTCCTGAAGCTACTGACTGCTCCTCTGCTGTATGCTTCCTTTACCTGTCCTTACGCTGTCTGTTCAGCATCCTGCTACTATTCTCCAAAAACTGGGAATTTAGTGTAAGAACCTCCTTGCAGGTTGTTGGATGTAATAATCATGTTAGCCATGGCCCTGTATACAGTTAACTAGCTGTCTGACCTCTGACAAAAGAGATTTGGGAATGCTGCTGTCCATTTCTAGACTTTTCTTTTTTAAACTGTCTCCATGTAGCATCCAACTGCACAGAAAAAAAAAAAAAAGAGAGAATTTTTTTGTCCCAATCACAAACTTCCACCCTTTGCCCAAGCCCCTGCCTTCCTCCTCATTCACAGCTGTGATTTCTTTGTTTCTTTTGTTTTTTTTTCCTCCAAACCCCTGACATGCTGGTTTTGTTTTCTAGCTTCCTTTCTTCAGGAGTGGTTTTCCCTCTCTCTGGCCCTCCTTGGATTTCGGCTGCCTTCCTCCATTGTACTGTTCAACAGCAGTCACCGTGCGGACGAGAGAGAACTGCACTGAAGAGGCTGGGGACTGACACAGAGCAGGC